>NC_064632.1:430091851-431341851 GCF_023864275.1 Schistocerca cancellata
TTCCATAGGTGGTCCTGGATTCAGCACAGCGGAGCTGGCTTCAGCTCTCTCATCGGTGTGCCACGTCCCATTCTGATGGCCAATCTATGCGCGAAGACGGCACTCGGACTCAACCACGGATTCTAATTGGCCCACAGATATGCCCAGCAACCACTCGCTGGACTCTAGCCCAAGACACTTGCGCAAGTGCTCGCCTTATTCCTGGACGGACCTCTCACAGCATCCTTCTCGCTCCGTTACAGCTCTCCATTTCGCTACACCACCACATGCCCCGTCCCTGTCAAGAACCTCGAGGAAAGGTCTTAGTGGCCCCATACGAGATAGACATCACACGACAGGGCGAGCTACTGGCGCCAGGAATTCGAAAGACGACGTCAGCGACCCCGCCACAGCTCACGTACCAGACACAAAAAATATACATAGGTAATTGGAAATTACGTCGTTTCTATACAGCACGCTGCAGCTACACTTAAAGAAGGCCTAGACATAAATAACTCATTTTGCATAAAATACGAAGTGGTTTCTGAAATAACAGATTCACATGTCCGATGGTCTTTAACGTAGTGGTTCCCGTTGCCTTCTGCATCCTCATACCGTTGATGATTACTGATTATTTCGCATTTTTAGGGGCATTTTACTCAGTGGGAAATATTTTGAAACGTCTCTGTTAGATTTGTTTCATACGATTTAACCTGCATTTCGTGCTGTCACGCTCAGTCGTTTGCAGTTTAGGTTTGTACTTCGTGTTTGTCCGCATCCAGTGGTACACAGTTACATTAAAGTATCAGTTTTTCCCTTGAGCTTCCAATCCTATGTACATTGCCTTCATTTTGCACTCCCAAACTTCCTTCCTCTCTTCATCATCTGTATGAGTGAGTGAGTGAGTGAGTGTGTGTGTAGAATTTATCTTATGTGTGGTAGCAGTAACTGGCTGTCTACTCTTGTAGTAACAGTGTAGCCAACGTAACTTTCTCAGTCAAGGCAAAGAGATTTGTACCCTTTCGATAGTCATTCAACAGCAGTTGAGTTGGAGGCTACCTGGGGGAAGTTCGTTGCAGAGAGAGAGGGCTCTCGGCACTCGGGACTGGACTTTTGATTCATGAAGACGGTACTCTTACGAGCGACTTGATTCTAGTGATTCTTTTAATGTGTGGTGATGTGTAGCTATTGTAACTGATATATATGTTTGATCTGCTAGTTCATTTTCAAGCTCGGTAATCGAATTCTTAAATTTTTCAGGATGTAGTTACAGGTATATTGTCTGCATTTAATAAGTTTTCCCAATCCTTGCTTTATGAAACCAGAGTAGGTGGTGTAGGAAGTTCTTTACTCCAGTAGAGATTTAAAAGTCTATTATCTGACCTTTCTTTTTATTGAAATGTATGTGTGAACTTTTCTTGAGCATATGTTTTATTTCTTGTCTTTTGACTCCTTTTCAGTTTCAAAATTACGTAGCTTTGTTCACGTCACGTGGTGGTAATTTCACCCTGTGTAACTTAAGGACTATCTTGGGTGCGTTTTACTCCTAATTCCACATGATATTTTATTGGTATTTGTGTCATACGATTTATATTTGTGTACTTGAAGTTTTCACGAATCTTAACAATTTTGCGTTGTTCATGAATATTCACGGCATTTGGGGATATTTCATGTCAGTGTAGCTTATTTTTGTAAGTGGGCTGTTTCTGTGTTTGAAGCACTGTGTAACGCTTTGAATTGGATCTCTGACTGCGCTTTCTTTGTAAGAGACTCTGTTGCTGGTTGGACTCGTTGTTGGAAGTTAATCGCCAGTAATGTTGAGCAGTTGGAAGTTAGTCGCCAGCAGTGATGGAAGTACTGTTGAGCAGTTGGAGGTGAACAGCCAGAAGTGATGGATGTTAGATGTGAGAAGTTAGCGTTGATGGAGGGTAGAGGTCTGAAGTGTTAGCCTAGGCTAACGATCTGTGCATGTTCGACTTGGAGATTGAATATTATTCATGATCTATAGCTTTGTACCAGATGTCAATAACGATTTGTATTTGTATCTAAACTGGATGTCACTTTATTAAGGTAAAAAATACATTATTTGGTTTGCAACAAAATCTTCCCTTTGCTAACCACATGCCTATTAGTAGTTAGTGGCTTTAGTAGCTAGAATATTTTATTTAACTGGCAGTATTTACGCTCGCTGTATTGTTGCAGTAGTCCGCGTAATGAAGATTTCTGTGAGATAAGTGCTTAATGAAATGTATAGGTTATTGTTAAGATGGCTTTTTAGTTAGGACCATTCTTTTGAATTAATTATTTGGAGTCAGGTTTTCTTTTTTTTTTAGCAGTCAGATTGCGTTGTGCTAGGATATTGTGGGGTCTCAGTCATTGATCAATTTAAGTACAGCCACGCTCATTTAAATACATTTAAATAAAGAAGTTTCAGCTTAATGTGCAAGTTGATGCAGAGACATTTCTTTGTCGGAAAGTGCTCCATAGTATTCATATTCACATTAATTCAGTCATAGCGACAGGGATGAACCTTTGATCCTCTGACTTACTGTGATAGGCAAAATTCTTTTCATCCTTATTCTTATGTATGAATCGTGTATGTTTCCGTGAACTTTTCCCATGTGCACCGAAGGTTTTCTTTTCATTTATCACCGCTATGAACCACAGCGCTCGATATAATAATGAGTTAATAAATCACGTAAGAGGCAGCGACAGATCATATTTTAGAATTATCTTGTGAATTTTTAGTATGTTGTTTTATTTTAATAAACTATGTTAAACTTTGACGACTGTTTCTCGGACAAACCCATCCCCTTCTCTAAGATTATTATTAATACATTATATTTGCAGACTTTTTCTGATTATCTTATTCTTTTTGTTGAGGCTTAAGCTCCTGCAGGCCCTCAATTATTTGATTTAACGGTTGTACTTAAATTTTCTCATATGCTTATTCCACGTATTTACTTGGATATTTTTATTAATCTTAACGCATTACTTGTACTTACCAATTCAGTGATTCATTAAATTCTTATATTAAATTTTTCCAATTCTAATTAAACTGGGTGGCGACCCAGAAGAATTTTATGGTACACGAAACACACAGAAGACAGCAGAGTTTCACACTGAGTAACTTGTCCAAGTTTCTGTTTGCAAATCACTCTCCAGATAACCAATCACCAGTTAATAACCATTCAGTTTCTTGGAGCTGCTTATTCGAGGCTTCTTGCCATGGGATGGTACATCCGCAACTGTTCTGTACTGAGGAAATTGGATTTTTTTTTTTTCATCCGTCGCAGTTGCATTTGTATAAAATACATCTGTAGTGGTACAGGTTTCGGGCTGACACGCCCATTTTCAAACCCCACACTTTGCTATTAACCGCAATTATGCATACAATATAGTGGCGAAAGACACCGAAAAGTACACAGCCGGCAACAAGTACCCTCACTGACTTCAGACTCTGTGTCCGTTGCTACTGACTGAAGCAACAAAACTGACGGAAGAAATAGAAACATTATCCAATTGCCTCACTTCTTGGAGTCGCAAATCTTCCCATGAACAACATTATAGAAATCCTAACAGATGTGGGCTGTGTGTGGGAGGTTACTATTTGTTGTGTACATAGTTCCGCGTAGTCAGCGCGTACACAGCTTTCCCAATAGAGCGCGCCCCGCTAAGCACAACAGCGCAGGCGCAGCACTCGTCCGTCTCCGCACTACGAGATGGCGCTGTCTTAGAGACGGACTAAATTCTGCTTCCGCCGATCGGCGTATTAATATGTAACGCAGCCAATGAGATTGCTGCTAACGTTGAACCTTTTCTCTTCGCGGATCACACTCGCGCAGTGATACCTGAACGCTCGAGGTATTATAACGAGTGTACAGACCTCCGATTAGTCAGTCTGCATTAGTCTATAGCCAAGTTTCAGTCTGCGGCTAATAAGATTATCATATTCCTGTATATAGCCATGAAGATAAATGAATAGACACTTTGTCAAGTATCAGAGATATGTGAGAATAAGAATAACGTACCAAGACCAAAGGAACTTCAGATTGTCAATTGTAAATAGCATCCAGAACCAATTTAAGTTATTTTTATGCTTGTTATTATTTTAATAAATGTGTGTGGAAATTAATCGAGTTCTGTTTAAAGATGGTCACCGTCAATCTGCTACTCTAAGCGTGCAAGTGGCATTTCTATCGCCTGACCTAACGGCAGAAGATAAACACGCCACGGTAAGACCACGAGACATATTGCTGACACTCGCATAGAGCGACAAGTCAAATAATCTGATGGTGTGTGTACCGAAGGTCTTACAGTACGCACACCACACTATTGTAGGTTTTTCTTGAGTAACTGGAAAACTATGGCTTCTATCAGAAATGTAGCCCAGTACAAAACTTAACTGTATTAATTTTCCTACTGAAAAGGTCCTGCTCGTTTCTTCTGTAGGATTAATAATTTGGTTGTAGTGGTGTTTTTTTGAAAGCCACATTTAACCTTGCGGGTTGCATAAGTCGACAGCGGTAGGGGTATGGGGTAATACCCATATATGTGTCCAGCTTCATGTGAAACAAGGAAGGGAAGTTATAAGTTACGTTTTACAGGTTTCATACAGTAATTGTGAAAGGTAGCGTAACTGTGAAATGTACACGGCGCTTACCGTTCAACACCAAAGTAAAAAGTGTATGTGTTATTGCGGTTGTGTCAGTGTTATGTGGACATCTACCTGCAAGCAAGCAGTGCTGCACCTCGCGAAGCGCCGGTGAGCACGCACGTGGGGCCGGAACGAAGTGCAGACGTCTGGGGCAGCCAGTCCGGGAAGTGGTGGTGGAGGGCGGGAGGGGGGGGGGGGGGTTCTGCGGCTCCGCAGGGTGCGTGTTATCACGTCGTTCTGTCCGCGAGCACGTCCGAACGGAAACAATGACAAGCACTCTCTTTGACTCGAACGCCTGGAGCATTTCACGGGTCCTGTGCTGTGGTATTAACGAGCAAGAAGAACGTTGGCCAGAACAACTGTAGCTAATGGAAGTTCATGAGGCAGCTAGAAAACAGCACGCGCTGAAACAGATACACCAGTTCCGTCATACCTCAGCTCGTCTGCTCCTCTTTGCTGAAAGCTAGGTTTCTCTTCTTTTGCTCTCTATGAAACAAGGTCATAAAATGCTAAAATACATGAGACATATTATAATTGTTGTAAACATCAACCTATTGCAAAGAGTTAAGCCCGCTTTTTTCTGTGAAAGCGTAACTAGTATTCACAAAATTCAATTTTCTTACGTTGTTCCTATTCATCTCATTTTTAATTAATCATTACATAGTTGTCAAACGAAAATTTTTCTCACTTAAACTGTCTTTAAAGTCATCTAGATTCAAAGACTGTTCAACACTACTACAGGTAATCACTGGTAAAGCTGATAAATGCATTGGACGTTAGAATATTATTACCGTCAACTAGCGCGAATTTCAAAACAGTTACTAAATTTCATTGCTCATTATGACGTTCCGTACCGGCCGCTGTGGCCGAGCGGTTCTAGGCGCTTCAGTCCGGAATCGCGCTGCTGCTACGGTCGCAGGTTCGAATCCTGCCTCGGGCATGGATGTGTGTGATGTTCTCAGGTCAGTTTGGTTTAAGTAGTTCTAAGTCCAGGGGGCTGATGACCTCAGATGTTAAGCCCCATAGCGCTTAGAGCCATTTGGACTATGACGTTGCAGAAATAAACTTAAAAGGACAATAATAACAGAAAAACATGAAGATTACCAATGAACCTTAAAACGATGTAATATAACAGTTTTTTTCTCACGTTTTATCACCCGTATATCAATTGAATACCTGTTTGCCAGAGACAATATTCAGGTGCAGTGACATTTTATGCGCTGTGAAATCTATTATGCTTTGCTACATTCGCCGGCCGAAGTGGCCGTGCGGTTAAAGTCGCTGCAGTCTGGAACCGCAAGACCGCTACGGTCGCAGGTTCGAATCCTGCCTCGGGCATGGATGTTTGTGATATCCTTAGGTTAGTTAGGTTTAACTAGTTCTAAGTTCTAGGGGACTAATGACCTCAGCAGTTGTGTCCCATAGTGCTCAGAGCCATTTGAACCATTTGCTACATTCAGTTGTTACTACCGAGCGAGGTGGCGCAGTGGTTCGACACTGGACTCGCATTCGGGAGGACGACGGTTCAATCCCGCGTCCGGCCATCCTGATTTAGGTTTTCCGTGATTTCCCTAAATCACTCCAGGCAAATGCCGGGATGGTTCCTCTGAAAGGGCACGGCCGACTTCCTTCCCCATCCTTCCCTAATTCGATGAGACCGATGACCACGCTGTCTGGTCTCCTTCCCCAAAACAACCAACCAACAGTTGTTACTTTTTAACATGGAGAGAATCAGTTGGGGCAAAGAAATTGTATTACTACAGAAAATACACTCCTGGAAATGGAAAAAAGAACACATTGACACCGGTGTGTCAGACCCACCATACTTGCTCCGGACATTGCGAGAGGGCTGTACAAGCAATGATCACACGCACGGCACAGCGGACACACCAGGAACCGCGGTGTTGGCCGTCGAATGGCGCTAGCTGCACAGCATTTGTGCACCGCCGCCGTCAGTGTCAGCCAGTTTGCCGTGGCATACGGAGCTCCATCGCAGTCTTTAACACTGGTAGCATGCCGCGACAGCGTGGACGTGAACCGTATGTGAAGTTGACGGACTTTGAGCGAGGGCGTATAGTGGGCATGCGGGAGGCCGGGTGGACGTACCGCCGAATTGCTCAACACGTGGGGCGTGAGATCTCCACAGTACATCGATGTTGTCGCCAGTGGTCGGCGGAAGGTGCACGTGCCCGTCGACCTGGGACCGGACCGCAGCGTCGTACGGATGCACGCCAAGACCGTAGGATCCTACGCAGTGCCGTAGGGGACCGCACCGCCACTTCCCAGCAAATTAGGGACACTGTTGCTCCTGGGGTATCGGCGAGGACCATTCGCAACCGTCTCCATGAAGCTGGGCTACGGTCCCGCACACCGATAGGCCGTCTTCCGCTCACGCCCCAACATCGTGCAGCCCGCCTCCAGTGGTGTCGCGACAGGCGTGAATGGAGGGACGAATGGAGACGTGTCGTCTTCAGCGATGAGAGTCGCTTCTGCCTTGGTGTCAATGATGGTCGTATGCGTGTTTGGCGCCGTGCAGGTGAGCGCCACAATCAGGACTGCATACGACCGAGGCACACAGGGCCAACACCCGGCATCATGGTGTGGGGAGCGATCTCCTACACTGGCCGTACACCACTGGTGATCGTCGAGGGGACACTGAATAGTGCACGGTACATCCAAACCGTCATCGAACCCATCGTTCTACCATTCCTAGACCGGCAAGGGAACTTGCTGTTCCAACAGGACAATGCACGTCCGCTTGTATCCCGTGCCACCCAACGTGCTCTAGAATACACTGTACTAGTGCCGACATTGTGCATGCTCTGTTGCCTGTGTCTGTGTGCCTGTGGTTCTGTCAGTGTGATCATGTGATTGTATCTGACCCCAGGAATGTGTCAATAAAGTTTCCCCTTCCTGGGACAATGAATTCACGGTTTTCTAATTTCAATTTCCGGGAGTGTATATTGCTAAAGTACTACGGCTAGCTAATTAAATTTGAACAAACGTTCATCATCAGCTGTGTCAGTGAGGGCTTTGACCATAGTGATGAGTACTTACTTTAATTAAATGTACGTTATGCTTTCAGAGATTACTGCAAGGTGCTGGTGCGAGGCGGAATCCTACGGCGACGCACCTACAGTCACACGTCCAAGAAGACCTCAAACCTCGCACAAAATCGGCCCACTCGATGTCATGGTGCGCTTACCTCTAGCTTAATCAAACCAGCAGTTATTTCTACGCTACTAAACATAAGAAGAAGATCACTCAGAGACACAAAAGTAATTCTCCCGTTCACCACAACTGCAACATTACCCATTTGAAGGCATTTCTACCACACATTTTGTGGTGTCACCGCCAGACACCACACTTGCTAGGTGGTAGCCGCTAATCGGCCGCGGTCCATTAGTATACGTCGGACCCGCGTGTCGCCACTGTCAGTGATTGCAGACCGAGCGTCACCACACAGCAGGTGTAGAGAGACGTCCTAGCACTCTCCAGTGGTACAGCCGACTTTGCTAGCGATGCTACACTGACAACTACGCTCTCACTTGCCGAGACGATAGTTAGCATAGCCTTCAGCTTCGTCATTTGCTACGACCTAGCAAGGTGCCATTACCAGTTTATATTGAGATTATAAAACATGTACCGTCAAGAGCGATGTACACCAATTATGGATTAAAGTTAAGTATTCCAGCAGTAACGTACCTTATTGGCTATATTAATTACATTGTCATTTTCCAGACCTCAAGCCAGCCTGCGTGAGCTTAAAAGCGTGCATTTCGGCCTCCTCTAGCAACACGGTGTTGGCTCTTCTGCCAACACAATACATTTAAGAACAGGGACGGAGGATAATAAAGTGAGTGTAGCTATTTATATCAAGGAACAGAAATATTAAGTGGTAGGAAGTAATCAAATGGCTCTGAGCACTATGGGACTTAAGTTCTGAGGTCATCAGTCGCCTAGAACTTAGAACTACTTAAACCTAACTAACCTAAGGACATCACACTCATCCATGCCCGAGGCAGGATTCGAACCTGCGACCGTAGCAGTCGCGCGGTTCCGGACTGCAGCGCCTAGAACAGTTCGGCCACCGCGGCTGGCGGAAGTAATCAAAAGAAAGGTGTAACTGCAAAATGATTCAGAGGCATATTAAGATTAATAATTACGGATAATGACTGGCTACCTCCATTGACGGGAATGAATGACAATAACTTAAGTTGTATTAACAGGTATTTATTTATTATTTGGTAAACATCTTCATGCCTATGTAAGTCATACCTACAAATGAGAAAGAAATATCAAGATATTTTCGAAATACCTATTCAACAGTGAAAACTTTCAGACACTGATAGGATCATTGTGTATGACGTATGTAACCTGTCATATTTGTAAGCACCTTAGAATGGGACATAAATTTAAACTTGATATACAGAACTGCCCCAGAGAAAAAGGGTCTTAACCGACGGATGAATACAAAAATTCTAAAAAAATTTTGTTTCATGTGATATAATTACAAATTAGCAATTTTCTATTTTTTTCTTTATTTTTACCGTGAATTTTCTCTTCTTGCAAATTTCACGATTCTAACTCAACGAGAAGCACTCTGGCGGTTTTGGGAGTGAGTTCTCGAGTATCAAAATATGTGACATAAATGGCCATATCTTCTGATTGCGTTGCCTTCGGAGCTTACAATTTTCACACTTCCAAAGGATCCTAGACCTTAATATGTGACGTAAACTTAAACGTGATATGTCTACCCGTTCCTAACAAAAAGGGTTCTCTACAGTCGTAGAGACAGGCAGACAGGGAACGAAGCAATCCTGTAAGAATTTCGTGTTTATTGATTTTGGTACGGCACCCAAAAAATGATAAAACATACGAATTGTAAAATAAAGTTAATACATGTTGTCGCATGTTGTCAACGCATCACGCATGTAAAGAGTTGAGTTGTAACTGTGAACTCAGCCTTCCACATGATTAGTCCACTTGGGTTTACAAGTTTACGCAAGTGGTTTCACTGTTTTAACTTACATCTGCTGATATGTATTATGCGAATGGCTCACTTTTAAAGCTTATAAATCCATACGTTAAATACGCTATGCATATTATCTTATTGTAACTTTTCTTTATATGTCTTTTAGCAGTGAAGATGGCCACACAGTGATCGAAATGTGGGTATGCGATAAAGATTGTTTGCGACTGATTTCTGTATCCTTTACCACTTGAAATAATATAGTCTCTTGGCACAACTGCTTCCCCTTTGAATAAAGCAAGATTGAACTGTGCTGCAGCACTAAACGTTGAATTCAAAACAGAAGAGGAACAAATAAATAAGGCTTCGTCTGTGAATACCTTTGTGGCGTCAGCGTCTCCTTAGCGTTGACACGACTCGGTGGTGATGGTTGTCGCAGTCGGTATGACGTGGAACGGCGTCCGTCGCTCACGACAACGCCACCCTGTAGCTACTAGAAAAACACAAACTCCTCGCATGGTCATATTTCAGATACCGTGTTTCGTGATTAATGTCAATATTTCGATAGAGCAGCGCGTCTGAATGTATAAACCGCTCTTGCTTCTTCACTGATGAACGCGGCAATTGCACCACTCGATGACGCGATGACTCCCTTGACCTGAAATGATGGCCAACAGATTTCTGTTGTTCTGAGTCCGCGACAGACTTTCAGCTTGCGCGAATTGGCTAACTGTAGTTCTTCCTTTTATTAGATAATGGCTGTCTTGAATCTTCAATCCATCACCCAAGTCGTGGTCACATTATGGAATTGCGAAGATGTTAAGTTGATGCATTGTTATTCCGTCGTCAAGACGTCGCTACGTAGCGTGTTCAATAACTGCAAGACGTAATTCAAGAGATAACACATACTTAAGCAATGTTCAAAATGCATCGTAATCTTAGGACAAATCGATGACTGTTCAGTATAAAATAATCATGAATTCACTTTACACATCTCAATATTGTAATAGTCAATTAATTTTCAGTAATACACATGATAATGTCTATTCAATTATGTAGGCGACACGAAGAATTAACGTTTGAATCCAATTTTATTGTTTCTTGTAATTAATTGTCCCTACGCTGAGCACGCATACAGGTTTCTCACTCAGGGAATTGCTTCCATTTGCATCAGTAATCATGTCGTTGACGACAAATTCTGATAACTCGGGACGATTGTACGTACTTCGTGTTTGTCTGTTACCTACTCGAGACTAATGATTATCTTTCTTTTTCAATGTCCTTGAATGTTCGTGCTTGTTCAGTATCACGAAGGCTAAGTCCGATCACAAATCTCACACGATTTAATTTCGTCGCGAATCTCCGTATCCCGTTATCTTACTAATGGTAAAAATGACTTTGCTTTAGTATGACTTCCGAATAATACTTCAGTCTATATCTTAAAACATTCAAACTGCCGATTAGCTTAAAACAATCTAGTAGCGCTTACATGCATGCTACTATCACAATAGTACTAGAGAGCGACTAGATAGCAACTGAAGCTAACATTTTCATTTCCGAGGTACTTTGTAGTCACATCGAACTTCCTTTTCGATGCGGCTACAACTCTCTTCTATGGGAAATGTTATCTCTGGCCAATTTACCATCTGGGTTTTAGCCTTCGTTATTAATTATTTTGCAATTCTTTCTTTGATGTTTTTGTTGCGTATCCTATCATATTCTTTCATTCAGTCTCTATTTGATGATAAATATTATTCACATGACATTCCTGTTGATCAAATCATCACAAGTGTAAATTTTGTCGTCAGTAGCTGCGTCACTTGGCTCTGAACACTGTGGGACTTAACATCTGAGGTCATCAGTCCCATAGAACTTAGAACTACTTAAACCTAACTAACCTAAGGACATAACACACATCCATGCCCGAGGCAGGATTCGAACCTGCGACCGTAGCGGTTGTGCGGTTCCAGACTGAAGCGCCTAGAACCGCTCGGCCACACTGGCCGGCAGCTGCGTCACTGGCAGGATGACTAATTTTCCCACTCCTTTTACAACAAAGTGTTGTTTATTTGGGTTTCTGTAATTAGGGTGTTATACTTCTCTCGGCGTCCAGCACCAATCTCCACCCTCCACACGTCCGGCCCCAGCTGTCGTCTGTTCCCACCTGTTCCTGCTGGGTCACACTCTCCAGGGGTATATCTCACCAGCTGACGACACTGGCTGGTGTCTGTACGTCACGTGTGATGTTTACACTTGTCACAACATATTCTAAAAGTTTAGGGCAGGTGTCGATGAATTCAGTAAGATATCTGGTCAATTGTCGTTCACTGAATCACGTGCTGCCAGGTATTCGACACTTCACTTGAAGGTTCCACCATCTGTTTCAGGAAATAATGCTCGTAATTGAAATAACAAACTGCAGTACACTATATGTGATACCTATACTTACGAAATATCACAACATTTCTCTTACAGTATTGCGTTTAGAAAAGAAAACAGTTTTATTGACAAGCCATATTACAGCCATATTTGAAATACGAAAACATCCAAAACCTGTCGACTGCGAAACAATTACACTAACAATGTCACCTAGTCAAGTCAGATAATGACCAATATTTGTTAAGTGATTGCATAGCCAGCTAAAGCCACCAAAATTGTTGTTGTGGTTGTTGTGGTCTTCAGTGCAGAGACTGGTTTGAGGCAGCTCTCCATGCTACTCTAGTCTGTGCAAGCTTCTTCATCTTCGAGTAACTACTGCAACATACATCCCTCTGAATCTGCTTAGTGTATTCATCTCTTGGCCTCCCTCTACGATTTTTACCCTCCACGCTTCCCTCAATCACTAAATTGGTGATCCCTTGATGCCGCAGAACGTGTCCCCTAACCGATCCCTTCTTCTAGGCAAGCTGTGCCACAAATTCCTCTTCACCCCGATTCTATTCAGTACCTCCTCATTATTGACGTGATCTACCCATCTAATCTTCAGCATTCTTCTGTAGCACCACATTTCGAAAGCTTCTATTCTGTTTTTGTGTCAGCTATTTATCGTCCATGTTTCACATACATACTTGGCTACACTAAATACAAATACTTTTACAAAAGACTTCCTGACACTTAAATCTATACTCGACGTTAGCAAATTTCACTTCTTCAGAAACACTTTTCTTGCCATTGCTAGTCTACGTTTTATATTCTCTCTACTTCGACAATCATCAGTTATTTTGCTCCCCAAATAGCAGAACTCATCACTTATTTTGCTCCCCAAAGAGCAGAACTCATCTACTACTTAAAGTGTCTCATTTCTTAATCTAATTCCCTTAGCATCACCTGATTTAATTAGACTACATTCCATTATCCTCGTTTTGCTTTTGTTGATGTTCATCTTATCATCTTATATCCGCCTCTCAAGACACTGTCCATTCCGTTCAACTGCTCTTCCAGGTCCATTGCTGTCTGTGACAAAATTACAATGTCTTCGGCAAACCTCAAAGTGTTTATATCTTCTCCATAGATTTTAATTCCTGCTCCTAATTTTTCTTTTGTTTCCTTTACTGATTGCTCAATATACAGACTGAATAACATCGGGGATAGGCTACACCCTGTTTCACTCCCTTCCGAACTGCTGCTTGCCTTTCATGCCCCTCGATTCTTATAACTGCCATCTGGTTCTTGTACAAATTTTAAATAGCCTTTCGCTCATTGTATTTGACCGCTGCCACCTTCAGAATTTGAAAGAGAGTATTCCAGTCAACACTGTCAAAAGCTTCCTCTAAATCTGCAAATGCTAGAAACGTAGGTTTGCCTTTCCTTAACCTATCTTCTAAGGTAAGTCGTAGGGTCAGTATTGCCTCATGTGTTTCAACATTTCTACGGAATGCGAACTGATATTCCCCAAGGTCGGCTTCTACCAGTTTTTTCCATTCGTTTGTAAAGAATTCGTGTTAGTATTTTGCACCCGTGACTTATTAAACTGATAGTTCTTTGTTACAGGATATTAATGAAACGTAAATTACAGAAAGGAAAAATCTTTTTCAAGAATTCATAGTCCATCAGAATGCTTAGGAGCATAATGTTCGTTGGTCTTACAATCTTGTCAGCCATGCTGGACTGAGTTTTTATCGAAGTACGAAACACTTAAATTTCGTCGTAATTTACAATCTGAATACCCACTGATTCATAATCTTATTAATAACAGAATTATACTTCGATTTTTTCTCTATTGTTAAAATAAACAACACTTAAAAGATATGTCCAGAAGAAAATAGACGTGTATACTTATCGAGCGTGTTTTCAGAAAATCTGCCTTGGTCATATTACGTCTATTATTAAAATCCGAAACTAAAATAAATATCGCCCAATATAGAAATGTAGAATTTGTTCACGAAAATCAGTAGCATCTGATCTGTTCCTATCTAAAATATTATTTTGTATGTATTGTTTGTGTAAGTAGCAGAAAATGTTACTACTAAACTGGTACTTGAGGAAAGTCGGCATTTTAAACTATGAGACACTGACTAGGTTTTCTCGTACTGTTTTGAGGAGTCACGTCTGTAAAGCACTTGTCTGTATTACAGTATTACACAATAGTAACTTGTATTGTGAAATATGTTGTTACACTGTGTGCGAGTTAACCTACCAGTGAAATTAATGGATCACCGCAACGATATTACACGGCGAGCGTTTTTATCTGAAACAGAGTAGTATCTATTTATACTAAAACCGCACAGAATGGAAAAAGTTAATGGAGAGATGAACAATGCAACAGCAACAGCGAGAGAGTAGTCGGTGACACAAGGTGTGTGTAGTTTTATGGAAGTGTTTGGTATTCCTCGCAGTCGCGGAGTTTGTCGTGGTAATATCGAGTAAATATTTGACTGCTCTTTCGAAATTCCAGCCGAGAGAACTTAATGTCGTTTCAATATGGATACGCATGGATTAACTGTGAGCCGACCGCGGTGGCCACGCGGTTCTAGGCGCTGCAGTCCGGAACCGCGCGACTGCTACGGTCGCAGGTTCGAATCCTGCCTCGGGCATGGGTGTGTGTGATGTCCTTAGGTTAGTTAGGTTTAAGTAGTGCTAAGTTCTAGGGGACTGATGACCTCAGATGTTATGTCCCATAGTGCTCAGAGCCATTTGAACCAATTAACTGTGACTGCAATACTCTTTCAATAGTTTCATTTTCTGAACGGGGCATTCTTCTAATTAGACTGCTAGATACTCCTCTGGGAACTGAATTCAGGGTTTATTTACGTGTTACTTTACGGATAAAAAGTTTAATTCCTTGTCTCTGAGTGAAATGAAAGGGGACATCGAAGGTTTCCGCAAATATCGCCACCTTACGATTGAATATGACGAATAATTCACATCAAAATGATCCTCCTTGAAACAGTGCTAATATTACGATTTCCATTTACCATTCCATTCTCCTCCTCCCTCCTTTATTCATATCCAATGCAAACAAAATGTCGCATTCCATTTCACGATCAGATTTGTAGCCCTTCGACAACACTCTTCATAACCATCAAATGTGCAGCGTTAAAAAATGAATGAATTAATAACAAATTTAAGGGGATAGCTCAGTTTGCAAATTTCAAAAAAATCGATTTTTTTCTTATTATGTTCTCTGGATGTCTGTTTTATAGCAGTGTTCATGCCATGTTCACCTGAAAACCTGTTATCGAGCTACAATGCGTTTTGTGAAAAAGTGTCTCCGAAAGCCACTCACAACGAGAAAAAATTAGTCAACATTGCGGTCAGTGTGGCAGCGTGTAATTTCAACGACTGCCTAACAGGCGCTATGAAAATTATAAAAATGCTCGAACATCAGGTTTGACCGGCTTGTAACGACTTGTGCACAAAAGCAGAAGATAAACTAACTGAGCGCGCAGTGCAGCAGATGACAGAAGCCGCCAAAGAGGCCCGCAGGACCACCATCACCACAAAGAAGATGGAGTAGGACCTTCTTTTGGATATGGAAGGATTGCAGTATAGTCCAGGAATCGCTGACTGGAGGTACGTATAACTGAACTAAAAGAAAGTTAACCCAATAACTTAAATACTTTTTTCTCTATAATGAATCACCACCCTCTAACATTACCTTTTTTTTATTTATAGAGATAACCGATAGCACGTATACTATCGATTCTTGCATTGTTAAAATTATCTCACCTGTTTCACTAAAAGAATCGGATTTTGTATACCATGTATTATATTTCACGCTAAAATGTATTAAAAAAAGAAATTAATGTGTTACAATCAATATCTTCCAACAGTTAAAATTACTCTTCTTTTAAGAATAATTGAAATTACAAAATTTCTGGCATACTTGAAATTCGTGTTATTAATTGCGCAATCTAACGCTACTTATTAAATTTGTTTCTGGATTTATTTATGAAATAACGATATCATTTGGTAAAGATACCTCTCCTGTCGAGAAAAATTGTAAACTGTTTTGCTTTGCAAACTCTTTGGAAATTGAGTACCGCATAATGTAAATAGTAGTGGGCATGTCTCAGATGGAAGTAGACGTTTTTATAAGTTTGTCACCAACCATGTAATTATTGGTTTTTTGAATGTGGAAACTATAACGTCGGCGTGATTGAGAAGAATGGGATAAAACAGAAAGATATTCAAAGCAACAGGCAACTCTTCATCAGCTATTTCGTCTTCAAAGACCCGCAATGTCAAATCGAAATTTTCAGCAGCAATAATATACTGATGGGTACAACAAGATTTGGAGCCAGCAACAAAAACAATGAGATACTCGAGATAAGTAGAAAAGTTCTTCTTTTGTAATCTTACTGTTTTTGAAGTCTTCAAAGTTTGTGCGAAGAATGAGAACTTTAATGCTGACGTGGGAGGGTAAAAATCTCGAAATCCTATTTTTCAGACTGGCGAGAAACATAACTATAGAATGGTACATACGACTTTGATCGGAATTTGATGCCGGCGTTCTAAACTGAATTCTCTATCACCTCACGTAGCCGGTCTGCATTACCTTTTAAAGTCTGTTTCAAACGTACGCTTTTGTTTTCATATTTTGGGCGAAATAAATGACATATTTTTAACATCTCACCAATTTATTAACATAATATTTCTCAATTATCCTGTATATGCTAATAGAAAATATACAGAAAGTGACTAATACAAAATTCTTTGTTACAAGTCTAATAGGAGGGCTCCGGGAATTTTCGCCGATTTCCGATATTCCAGCTGGAACCGGTGTTTCAACCTGGTGCAGTGGTTACAAGGAACACCCGAGGTGAACATACAAATGATTTCTTAAATACAAAAGTGTAAGGAATAAAACTATATCACGAGATTTAGCATTACGCTTTATTTTGCTTCAATAAATTATGGAAATCACCTATTTTTCATTCATTCGAGAAGGACTACCTCCTTAGACGCCAAATAATAAATGATACTTTGTAAATACAATTAACAGCAACCTGTATGGATACATTCCACATAAAAATGTCACGAATTATTCAACAACTTTTTTGCAGGTAAAATTTCTTGGTAATAGTAGATTACGTAGTTCCATATTCCCCACGTCATTAGCTGCATTAGCAATGGTCACGCCGTTGTTGTTACAGCACGGTGTTCACTCGCGTTGTGCAAGATATTTACTGTAGGAAAAAGCCACAACAACAAATAATTTTGCTGTTGTCAATGCGAATGCTGCAGCGTGAGCTGTAGGTCACAGGCGCAAAGATCTAAGCGACGTGATCGGCTGGACGGATGCTGGTTAGCGTCAGGGAGCCGGTGGCGAGTGCTTCGAGAGAAAACCCTTAACAAGCGATTCTTCCGATCGGGACAGGTGGCAGCAAACTCTTGCACGGAATTGTTTCTAGCAGGTTTTGTTGTTATTGGCGAGTTAGAAAGAGACTAAATCGTCTTTGCGGTTTTTTCAGACTGATACTTGTGGCAGAGTAAATGTAGATTGAAAGATAAAGGAAGTAGTGGGACCGAACTCTCTACAAATTTCAGTATTAGTTAAACATCGACATACCTGTGTTCCTTATCATAATTTTTATGATGCTTCTTGCACAGTATTCCGAAGCTCTTGTGTTCGATTTTAATTGGAGCCACAAATTTTAAGATGCACCAAACGACCTCCTTCAACTCTGACAAAGACAAATGTAGATTGCCATGTTCAACTGTTCTTCGGAATCCTTCTTGAACAAGATGTCTCCCGCCCCCAACTGGTTTGATGTCGGTTAGCTTTAGACCATGACACAGGCGGATGTCGTACCAAATGAAAAGACTGAGTTTACTGGCACACGAAGATACGTTTTTGTGGCATTAGCGAAAAATAATAATTTAAAAAATCGTTATTCACCATCCACAGATGGCTTCGGAAAGTTCGTTTGTTGGTCCACAGTTCTTTGCACCTCTTCTTTGTTTCCATATTCTTTCAGATTGCAGAAGAGAATCTTGAATGCAGTGGTGGATACATGTTGGTGGGGGGAGGGGGGAGTGGGGGAGGGGGGGGAGGGGGGGGGGGAGGCGCGCGGGACGACTGAACAGAGTTAGCGAGTAATTGTACTTTCCTATGTAGTACGTGCGTTTGCGTCATCGTATTTTATACGTTTCTGTCTGGCACATAGATAGCTAACACATGTCAACGAGAAAAGTCGCGAATATTCTACTGTTTTCTTGTTCGATACGTAGCGTTATAAATATGAAATATGCCCCGAATAGGAAGCTGGTTAGATTCAGATGCAGAATTATTAAGACTGAAGAATAGGCTCATAGAATTCATCATTTAAGGAAGAGAACCATAAGTGAAACATTTTTATATCATACGATGGGATTGTCTTGTATATACTTATAATCAGCTTTAATAAAACTTTCTTAAACCTTGCATTTGACTAGATTATTTTTTATTACGGGAAAAGCAGAGGTAGCTCAAGATATCCTTCCCGCCCCCCTCCTTGAGGTTTTTCTGTATCCGCCACTGCTTGAATGACCACAATAATTTCTTCGTAGTGTGTGCGATCCTTCATTCTTATATTAATTACACGTGCAATTTTCTTTCTGATAGCAGAAGAAAAGTGAACAACATCAGAAAAGCAACAAAACTTGATAGGGCTAGGACACGAACAATCGGATTTTGTGTTTGTTCAGCAAAACTATGTCAACTGCTAGGAGTAAATGCCCTCCGAGTACCTGCCAGAGCTAATGATGGGTTCTGACGTGCGGCCGGTCCGAAATTGTTGGTGGCTGTGGTATCTATTGATTCTTAAGGGGCTCCGGAACGCCCTATACTTGCAATGTTAAAATAACGCTTATAAATTACATCTTTCCTCACAAAGTATTTGAGGTAGGAAGTTGAACTTTTTACAGATTATTTATTGGAATATGGGCTACAACTTAACACAGGGATTTTACAAAATTTTAGTTCAGTTGTTAAAGATGATTTTTTTTCAATTGTAATGAAAATTCACAACATTTTTTTGCAATTTTTTATTTATATATTCAAAAATATACAGTTTTTTTGGAAAAAGGCTGTGTTAAATTATGCAGAAGGTACTGTGTAACATTTACTGAAAGTTTGAAACAAATATGTTTGGAAGATCCTTAGAAAACATGTAATTAGTATGAGAAAATAAAAGTTTTGGGAATCGAGCGACAAAGATTGGATTAACTTTTTAGTGCATTCCAGGTCCATAGGATGGATTATCTTCATCCTCTGCAAACTCCTCCTCCAGCTTCCTCTTTTTCCTCCTCCTGTTTACTGTTGCTTGTATTTCTAGACTCTTTACAGCCCTGTCTGCAGCCCGAAGGCGTTCCTTGTCTAAAGCAAGCATCGCTCGTACCATGTTAGAACCTATCTTCATTCCCATATTTCTAAATACCTTTGGCTTTCCAACATTTCTCCTTTTCTTAAAAGCCTTCAGAGGATTTCTAATAACTTTACTTTTACTCATTATTATACTTCAACAAAAGAGAGACTCAAGAAACAGAATTAATTACGAATATTTTCGAGATATCGACAGAGTAAATAAACATGAAACAATCGACAATCACACCAGCGATATATATTGAACCATCACAGGTTAGCCACAACACATACTTTATCTCACATTGTAATGTTGTAACTTTAATTTGGTATGCTGAGATCGGTGCTAATAGACAATAAAAGCTGGTTAAAAGCCGTGATCTGTCTGGGGACGTTAACCGTGGATTACTGGGCAACTGTTTCATCAGATATTTAGTCTAGGTTTACCAAGCAGACTAACATTAATGATAATCTTTTAATAGTCATACAAAACCGGTAATATATATATATATATAAAAGGAGAATTTAAATAAAAAGAAAGAAATCAGTTTATATTTGGAAATTTATTTTAAGATTGTTCATTGAAATTTCAGCATATTATACGTGAATTATAACTGAGCTGGTGCCTTATTTACGATTGAAAAAAATGTGAGATTGTGATCTTACGGAACACATAAAATATGGAGCCAAGATTGGGAGACTGCATACAACACTGCATTCATAAAATAACACACGAAGAACATTGAAACATAAGCAAGAAGAAATTAACCACAACCAACAGATTCAGTTTTTACCCAAAGGAATTACGTTCATACCACAATCCTGTCCGTCATGTAATTATCACACACTGGTATACTAAATTCATATTAACTCTTTGTGAAGTCTTCGCAAAAAGAATAGCTGAGGGCTACTTTGATGATTACACCACATGCTTCACGTGGTCAACTTGGTTTACACAAAGCGTACAACTCCACAATAATTTTGATAATTAAAATAAATTAGATCGAAAAGCAATTGACAAAAGAAAAACCTTGAACTGGTTACTAACGTCTTACTATTAACCTGATGGGTCAAACAGTTATATAAGCACGTGGTAGTGGTCTCGCAAAGTACACCCCACGTGGGCTGAACATAAAGAAAAGTTGCTATATTGAAAATATAGTCAAGACGAGACGTTATAATCACACAAGCATTCGCATTTAAGATTGATCTTAGTTAGCGTTACTGATCAACACGTAGTTCCACTTTACTCACAAAGTAGTAACAAAGCAACTACCGGAAAATAATCTGAACTTCACACGAGAATTATACTGCGCTGCAATTTAAGATAACATCGGATATTTTAGACCTAAACCCGAAATAAAGGTGATTAAATTTTCAGTTAGGCTGAACTTAAGAAATCCATTGTCCTACGGACTTAACAGACACGCGCTTAGCCGGAGATCTTACCACTTCAGACGCTCGCCACGGCCACACTGCAACTGCCCTACTGCCGAGCGTGCTTCCTGAGGGTGGCTCACAAAGACCAACGGAAGTGGCCAGAGGGGCAGCTTCCTATACCAACATGACAACGGACGGACAGGACCATACTAAGGATAGAAACCTCTTTGCTTTTAGGAAGCGTAGCTACCTGTTCCGACGTTGGTCCTACTGTTCTCTAGCAGACAGCCTTGTCTGCTACCCTCAAGCATGCAACTAGAAATACATATGCTCTTTCATCCTCTCACACAAAAGGGAAGGGGGATGACAGTATCTTATCATATACAGTATATAAAAGAAAGCGGATGTAGGTTCCGTACGAGACTGTGTGACATGAATTACATATAAGAATTACATATAAACTGTGCTTTAAAGTGTAGTAGTGTGACAGATCGTTCTTGTTTATGTGTAAAAGTAACACGTTCCACTGCTCAGTCTCCTCCCAGATAGTCAGAAACGCCACAGTACATTTAGAAGAGGAATTTCTTCCATAAATGGCAACAGATTTAAGAAATTAAACATGAAAGGAATCCAACAGAGACCTTTCAACATCACTAAAATGTACCTGATTAACACGGACGTTAATAATTACATCATTTGACAGCAGTTTAACAGCGCCACAGTGGGTCACGCCCATGTAGAGCACATTTCAAAAAAAATTTAAAAATAGTTGTAGTCTTTGGAATTGAATAAATTATATATCTATTAAAAGGTAATAGTCTGCAGATTCAGAAAACGCAAAAAAGTAAAAATTGAACTTTTCATGATTTTGAGCCTTTCTGGAGCCCCTTAACAGAGGGGATTAAGCAAGATTATTCTTGATCATCCCCATATTCTAGTATTAGTCCAGGCAGTTTGGGTGCATAGATCCTGAGAAATCAGTACCCAGAACAACCACCTCTGGCCGTAATAACGGCCTTGATACGCCTGGGCGTTGAGTGAAACAAAGCTCGGATGGCGTGTACAGGTACAGCTGCCCATGCAGCTTCAACACGATACCACAGTTCATCAAGAATAGTGACTAGCGTATTGTAACGAGCCAGTTGCTCATCCACCATTGACCAGACGTTTTCAATTGGTGAGAGATCTGGAGAATGTGCTGGCCAAGGCAGCAGTCGAACATTTTCTGTATCCAGAAAGGCCAGTACAGGACCTGCAACATGCGGAAGTGCATTATCCTGCTGAAATGTAGGGTTTCGCAGGGATCGAATGAAGGGTAGAGCCACGGATCGTAACACATCTGAAATGTAACGTCCACTGCTCGAAGTGCCGTCAGTGTGAACAAGAGGTGACCGAGACGTGTAACAAATGGCACCCCATACCATCACGCCGTGTGATACGCCAGTATGGCGATGACGAATACACGCTTCCAATGTGCGCTCACCACGATGTCGCCAAACACGGATGCGTCCATCATGATGATGTAAACAGAACCTGGATTCATCCGAAAAAATGACGTTTTGCCATTCGTGCACCCATATTCGTTGTTAGAGTACACCATCGCAGGCGCTCCTGTCTGTGGTGGAGCGTCAAGGGTAACTGCAGCCATGGTCTCCGAGCTGATAGTCTATGTTGCTGCAAACATCGTCGAACTGTTCGTCCAGATGGTTGTAGTCTTGCAAACGTCGCCATCTGTTGACTCAGGGATCGAGACGTGGCTGCACGATCCGTTACAGCCATGCGGATAACATGCCTGTCATCTCGACTGCTAGTGATACGAGGCCGTTGGGATCCAGCACGACGTTCCATATTACCCTCCTGAACCCACCGATTCCATATTCTGCTAACAGTCTTTGGATCTTAACCAACGCGGACAGCAATGTCGCGATACGATAAACCGCAATCGCGATAGGCTACAATCCGACCTTTATCAAAGTCGGAAACGTGATGGTACGCATTTCTCATCCTTACAAGAGGCATCACAACAACGTTTCACCAGGCAACGCCTGTCAACTGCTGTTTGTGTATGAGAAATCGCTTGGAAATTTTCGTCCAATCACCACGTTGTAGGTGTCGCCACCGGCGCCAACGTTGTGTGAATGCTCTGAAAAGCTAATCATTTGCATATCATAGCATCTTCTTCCTGCCGGTTAAATTTCACGTCTGTAGCACGTCGTCTTCGTGTTGTAGCAATCTTAATGGCCAGTAGCGTATTAGTGCCAGAAACAGCCCTTTGTGAGTACTCCAGGTAGCCCCAGTTTCAGGAATTGTCGTATGACGTATGACGATCAATGTTGTAACAGTTCTCCTTTACCTGAGCTGAAAGAAGATCCGTAATTGACTGCCGTATTCGCGCTGTAAGGGACGCTTGCCGTGCCAGGTAGCATTAATTAACTTTAGTCGGGCGCTAACGGGTAGAATGCTCTTGTCCTGCTACACTGCAGCAGGCAAAGCGGAAGAGGAGTTGCATCCTGTCGCTGCGAGATGAACTGAGCGCCCGGAACACAAAGGCGGCGGCGTGCACAATGCGAGTTCCCAGCAGTGTGGGAGGCGGCTGACTCAGGAGGGCTTCCGGCGCGCTACGTCGTCAGCTCTTGTCGCTGCCTACTGGCCCGTGCCTCGTCTCCCGGGAACAGGTGGCTCGGGTTCAACAGCCTTGACCTGGCCTCGGCGCGCTACCGTTAAGCGCACACTCGCTTTGTCGTACACTGGCCCTCCTCACATCCGCACCTGCTCCGCACTGGCCCTACTCGGGCCTCAATTTACTTCCGCTGTGCGCAGGGAAACAGGCCTTTCCTTTCTCAAACCTGTTAACGTGAGTAATTTGCCGGTACCAACAACAGCTGGAAGGCAACAATGATTTTGGTTTTTGTGATTCTCAGACCAAACTTGATGCAACTCTCCGTGCTATTCTCTCCTGAGCACCCCTCTCTGTATCTCTCTGAACCCGCTTACTGTATTCGTGAGTTGGTCTGGCTCTATAATTCCCCTATCCGCACACTTCTCTCCACTCTAAACTAATGATTTCTCAGAATGTGTTCCGTCAAACGTTCTCTCTGGTCCGTAGCTCGTGGTCTAGTAGCTAGCATTGCTGCCTCTGGATTGCGAGGTCCCGGGTTCGGTTACTGGCCGCGTTGGGGATTTTCTCTGCCTGGGGTCTGGGTGTTTGTGTTGTCCTCATAATTTCATCATCATCATCATTCTTGTCAGTGGCTAGATTAGACTGTGTAAGAATTGGACTGTGTAAAATCTGGGACTTCGTATGAGCGCTGATGACCGCGCATTTCAGCGCCCCGCGAACCGAACATCATCATCTTCATCATCATCATCAAATGATCTCTTTTTTTACTCACATCATGGCATCAGTTTCTATTTTCCCAGAACTGGATTCACTACTTCTTCATTACTTACTTGATTTTCCTGCCTATGTCTTTGAACCACAAGATAGACCTCCTATATCAGTATCATTTATAGTTACAAATGAAACATTTAGAAATATTGTTTGTCCGGAAATACTACCAGTCTTAAAGTCACAGTCACACGAATTTGTGCATCATCTACTTTCGAGGTCAACGTGCTATAATTATTCGTAGACGGCAGATGGCAGCACTAGCAGCGAAAGCTATATACCGGGTGATCGAAAAGTCAGTATAAATTTGAAAACTGAATAAATCACGGAATAATGTAGATAGAGAGGTACAAATTGACACATATGGTTGGAATGACATGGGGTTTTACTATAACCAAAAAAATACAAAAGTTTGAAAAACGTCCGACAGATGGCGCTTCATCTGATCAGAGTAGCAATAATTAGCATAACAAAGTAAGACAAAGCAAAGATGATGTTCTTTACAGGAAATGCTCAATATGCCCACCATCATTCCTCAACAATAGCTGTAGTCGGGGAATAATGTTGTGAACAGCACTGTAAAGCATGTCCGGAGTTATGGTGAGGCATTGGCGTCGGATGTTGTCTTCCAGCATCCCTAGAGATCTCGGTCGATCACGACACACTTGCGACTTCAGGTAACCCCAAAGCCAATAATCGCACAGACTGAGGTCTGGGGACCTGGCAGGCCAAGCATGACGAAAGTGGCGGCTGAGCACATGATAATCACCAAACGACGCGCATCTGTCGGAAATTTTGTGAACTTTGGTTTTTTTTGTTCTAATAAAACCCCATGTCATTCCAAGCATTTGTTCCAATTTTTAGCTATCTACATTATTCCGTGGTTTATTAAGTTTTCAAATTTATACTGACTTTATGATCACCCGGTACTGCATGTGGACGGATGCGCAATACAGTGCGGTCGTTGCAGCAATGCGAAAACGAAGCGACTTATCTGACGTCATGGGATGATCATTGGCTTTCTGACAAAGGGAGAAGCATTTCCGAAATGGCCGCCGTTGTGAAAATGTGCCGTGCAAGGCAAAATGGCACTATTCAAAACCGGCGTCGAGGCAACTGTTGTGTACCACGGGCTACAGATGGTAGAGGTGAACGACGGTTGCGGAAATGTGTATAGGCGAATAGGCGTACAACTGTTCAGCAGATGACGTCCACATGAACCAAGCAGCTACCAGCAACGTCTCCTCAACGACCGTTCAGCGAATGTCGCTGCATATGGGCCTCCACAGCAGCTGCCTGCTTCATCCACGAATGCTAACCACTGTTCATCCGCGACGAAGGCTGCAATTTGTAGTTTAATTCTGCCATTGGACGTCCACGCACTCAAGGTAGGTAGCCGTTTCAGATGAATCACTCATTGTTCTCCATCAGACAAATGGCCGTTGCCCTGCATGGCATGAAACAGCTGGAAGCAAAACCCTGCAGCAAGAACGGAAGGTTATGGTACGGGGAACGTTTTCCTGGCGACATCGTCATTCTGGAAGTCACAGTGGATCAACAAAAGAATGCATCTATCCATGGGAACCATGTCCATCCCTACATGTAGTTCAGTTTTCCTCAGCACGAAGACCTTCCAGTAGCAATTTTCTCGCCAAAACCGCAACTGAACACTCACTGACTAGCGACACGAGGCCCTTTAAAATGAATCACGTTTTATGCTCCATCGGACATACGGCAAACTTCCTTCAAAAATCGTTGGCTGAAACCAGACGTAAACAGTAATGAAATCCTAAACTCAGATTGGAATGTATACCGCAGAGACAAGCTGGACAAAGAAGGGGGAGGCGTGTTTGTAGCTATAAGAAGTGCAATAGTATGGAAGGAAATTGACGGAGATCCGAAATGTGAAATAATTTGGGTGAAGGTCACGGTTAAAGCAGGCTCAGACATGGTAATTGGATGTCTCTATAGGCCCCCTGGCTCAGCAGCTGTTGTGGCTGAGCACCTGAAGGATAATTTGGAAATATTTCGAGTAGATTTCCCCACCATGTTATAGTTGTGGGTGGAGATTTTAATTTGCGGGATATAGACTGGGAGAATCAAACGTTCTTAACGGGTGGCAGGGACAAAGAATCCAGTGAAATTTTTTTAAGTGCTTTATCGGGAAACTACCTTGAACAGTTAAACAGAGAACCGACTCGTGGCGACAACATATTAGACCTTCCGGTGACAAACAGACCCGAACTATTTGAAACAGTTAACGCAGAACAGGGAATCAGCGATCATAAAGCGGTTACTGCATCAATGATTTCAGCCGTAAATAGAGATATTAAGAAAGGTAGGAAGATTTTTCTGTTTAGCAAAAGTGACAAAAAGCAGATTTCAGAGTACCTGATGGCTCAACACAAAAGTTTTGTCTCAAGTACAGATAGTGTTGAGGATCAGTGGACAAAGTTCAAAACCATCGTACAATATGCGTTAGATGAGTATGTGCCAAGCAAGATCGTAAGAGATGGGATAGAGCCACAGTGGTACAACAACCGAGTTAGAAAACTGCTGCGGAAGCAAAGGGAACTTCACAGCAAACATAAACATAGCCAAAGCCTTGCAGACAAAAAAAATTACGCGAAGCGAAATGTAGTGTGAGGAGGGCTATGCGAGAGGCGTTCAATGAATTCGGAAGTAAAGTTCTATGTACTGACTTGGCAGATAATCCTAAAAAATTTTGGTCTTATGTCAAAGCGGTAGGTGGAACAAAACAAAATATCCAGACACTCTGTGACCAAAATGGTACTGAAACAGAGGATGACAGACTAAAGGCCGAAATACTAAATGTCTTTTTCCAAAGCTGTTTCACAGAGGAAGACTGCACTGTACGAGGTGTATTAAAGTTCTAAGGCCTCCGATTTTTTTTCTAATTAACTACTCACCCGAAATCGATGAAACTGGCGTTACTTCTCGACGTAATCGCCCTGCAGACGTACACATTTTTCACAACGCTGACGCCATGATTCCATGGCAGCTGCGAAGGCTTCTTTAGGAGTCTGTTTTGACCATTAAAAAATCGCTGAGGCAATAGCAGCACGGCTGGTGAATGTGCGGCCACGGAGAGTGTCTTTCATTGTTGGAAAAAGCCAAAAGTCACTAGGAGCCAGGTCAGGTGAGTAGGGAGCATGACGAATCACTTTAAAGTTGTTATCACGAAGAAACTGTTGCGTAACTTTAGCTCGATGTGCGGGTGCGTTGTCTTGGTGAAACAGCACACGCGCAGCCCTTCCCGGACGTTTTTGTTGCAGTGCAGGAAGGAATTTGTTCTTCAAAACATTTTCGTAGGATGGACCTGTTACCGTAGTGCCCTTTGGAACGCAGTGGGTAAGGATTACGCCCTCGCTGTCGCAGAACATGGACACCATCATTTTTTCAGCACTGGCGGTTACCCGAAATTTTTTTGCTGGCGGTGAATCTGTGTGCTTCCATTGAGCTGACTGGCGCTTTGTTTCCGGATTGAAAAATTGCATCCACGTCTCATCCATTGTCACAACCGACGAAAAGGAAGTCCCATTCATGCTGTCGTTGCACGTCAACATTGCTTGGCAACATGCCACACGGGCAGCCATGTGGTCGTCCGTCAGCATTCATGGCACCCACCTGGATGACACTTTTCGCATTTTCAGGTCGTCATGCAGGATTGTGTGCACAGAACCCACAGAAATGCCAACTCTGGAGGCGATCTGTTCAACAGTCATTCGGCGATCCCCCAAAACAATTCTCTCCACTTTCTCGATCATGTCGTCAGACCGGCATGTGCGAGCCCGAGGTTGTTTCGGTTTGTTGTCACACGATGTTCTGCCTTCATTAAACTGTCGCACCCACGAACGCACTTTCGACACATCCAAAACTCCATCACCACATGTCTCCTTCAACTGTCGATGAATTTCAGTTGGTTTCACACCACGCAAATTCAGAAAACGAATGATAGCACGCTGTTCAAGTAAGGAAAACGTCGCCATTTTAAGTATTTAAAACAGTTCTCATTCTCGTCGCTGGCGGTAAAATTCCATCTGCCGTATGGTGCTGCCATCTCTGGGACGTATTGACAATGAACGCGGCTTCATTTTAAAACAATGCGCATGTTTCTATCTCTTTCCAGTCCGGAGAAAAAAAAATCGGAGGCCTTAGAACTTGATTGCACCTTGTAGTTCCTTCTCTAGATTGTCGCACAGATGACAAAATGGTAGATATCGAAATAGATGACAGAGGGATAGAGAAACAATTAAAATCGCTCAAAAGAGGAAAGGCCGCGGGACCTGATGGGATACCAGTTCGATTTTACACAGAGTACGCGAAGGAACTTGCCCCCCTTCTTGCAGCGGTGTACCGTAGATCTCTAGAAGAGCGTAGCGTTCCAAAGGATTGGAAAAGGGCACAGGTCATCCCCGTTTTCAAGAAGGGACGTCGAACAGATGTGCACAACTATAGACCTATATCTCTAACGTCGATCAGTTGTAGAACTTTGGAACACGTATTATGTTCGAGTATAATGACTTTTCTGGAGACTAGAAATCTACTCTGTAGGAATCAGCATGGGTTTCGAAAAAGACGGTCGTGTGAAACCCAGCTCGCGTTATTCATCCACGAGACTCAGAGGGCCATAGGCACGGGTTCCCAGGTAGATGCCGTGTTTCTTGACTTCCGCTAGGCGTTCGATACAGTTCCCCACAGTCGTTTAATGAACAAAGTAAGAGCATATGGACTATCAGACCAATTGTGTGATTGGATTGAAGAGTTCCTAGATAACACAACGCAGCATGTCATTCTCAATGGAGAGAAGTCTTCCGAAGTAAGAGTGATTTCAGGTGTGCCGCGGAGGAGTGTCGTAGGACCGTTGCTATTCACAA
Organism: Schistocerca cancellata; assembly: GCF_023864275.1. Taxonomy (NCBI): domain Eukaryota; kingdom Metazoa; phylum Arthropoda; class Insecta; order Orthoptera; family Acrididae; genus Schistocerca; species Schistocerca cancellata. The sequence goes on from NC_064632.1 coordinate 430,120,910, forward strand.
TATACATAAATGACCTTGTGGATAACATCGGAACTTCACTGACGCTTTTTGCTGATGATGCTGTGGTATATCGAGAGGTTTTAACAATGGAAAATTGTACTGAAATGCAGGAGGATCTGCAGCGAATTGACGCATGGTGCAGGGAATGGCAATTGAATCTCAATGTAAACAAGTGTAATGTGCTGCGAATGCACAGAAAGATAGATCCCTTGTCATTTAGCTAAAATATAGCAGGTCAGCAACTGGACGCAGTTAATTCCATAAATTATCTGGGAGTACGCATTAGGAGTGATTTAAAATGGAATGATCATATAAAGTTAATCGTCGGTAAAGCAGATGCTAGACTGAGATTCATTGGAAGAATCCTAAGGAAATGCAATCCGAAAACAAAGGAAGTAGGTTACAGTACGCATGTTCGCCCACTGCTTGAATGCTGATCAGTAGTGTGGGATCCGTACCAGACAGGGTTGATAGAAGAGATAGAGAAGATCCAACGGAGAGCAGCGCGCTTCATTACAGGATCATTTAGTAATCGCGAGAGCGTTACGGGGATGATAGATAAACTCCAGTGGAAGACTCTGCAGGACAGACGCTCAGTAGCTCGGTACGGGCTTTTGTTGAAGTTTCGAGAACATACCTTCACCGAAGAGTCAAGCAGTATATTGCTCCCTCCTACGTATATCTCGCGAAGAGACCACGAGGATAAAGTCAGAGAGATTAGAGCCCACACAGAAGCATACCGACAATCCTTCTTTCCACGAACAATACGAGACTGGAATAGAAGGGAGAACCGATAGAGGTACTCAAGGTACCCTCCGCCACACACTGTCAGGTGGCTTGCGGAGTATGGATGTAGATGTAGATGTAGATGTTGGAGGAGTCCAGGCCACGGAAGGAAGCATTGTGGTCTGGAGAACATTTTCGTTATGTCCCTGTGATTATGGAAAGCGCAATTGTGCGACACAAGTAAGCATCGATTCTTCTTGCCCATATCGACCACAAAATACAGTCTATCTCTTCCTCGGGACGATGGCACCCACCAACAAGTCAATGCAAGGTATGACGCAGCTCGCAATGTATGTGTGTGCCTCGAAGAGAACCAAGATGAGTTTCCCATACTCCTCTGGCACCAAGCTTCCCGGATTTAATTCCAATAGACAGACTACAGAACCGCCTTAACAGGATTGTTCGTACGATACACCCTCAATCTAGAAACCCAGGGCAGTTGGGAACAGTACCAGAGTCGACATGGCTGACATCCCTGTCGGTACCTTCCAGAACGTCACTGACTCTCCCTGCACGTCTCGCGCTACAAAGGGTGGTTATTCAGGTTTTTGACAGGTGGTCATACTAATGGACACTGTAATTGCAGGACGTTATTAAGACTATTAGGAAATACAGTATCCTCAAAGCTATAAATTTAGTCTCACTATTAATCATTGGACTCATACACTCCTGGAAATGGAAAAAAGAACACATTGACACCGGTGTGTCAGACCCACCATACTTGCTCCGGACACTGCGAGAGGGCTGTACAAGCAATGATCACACGCACGGCACAGCGGACACGTCAGGAACCGCGGTGTTGGCCGTCGAATGGCGCTAGCTGCGCAGCATTTGTGCACCGCCGCCGTCAGTGTCAGCCAGTTTGCCGTGGCATACGGAGCTCCATCGCAGTCTTTAACACTGGTAGCATGCCGCGACAGCGTGGACGTGAACCGTATGTGCAGTTGACGGACTTTGAGCGAGGGCGTATAGTGGGCATGCGGGAGGCCGGGTGGACGTACCGCCGAATTGCTCAACACGTGGGACGTGAGGTCTCCACAGTACATCGATGTTGTCGCCAGTGGTCGGCGGAAGGTGCACGTGCCCGTCGACCTGGGACCGGACCGTAGCGACGCACGGATGCACGCCAAGACCGTAGGATCCTACGCAGTGCCGTAGGGGACCGCACCGCCACTTCCCAGCAAATTAGGGACACTGTTGCTCCTGGGGTATCGGCGAGGACCATTCGCAACCGTCTCCATGAAGCTGGGCTACGATCCCGCACACCGTTAGGCCGTCTTCCGCTCACGCCCCAACATCGTGCAGCCCGCCTCCAGTGGTGTCGCGACAGGCGTGAATGGAGGGACGAATGGAGACGTGTCGTCTTCAGCGATGAGAGTCGCTTCTGCCTTGGTGCCAATGATGGTCGTATGCGTGTTTGGCGCCGTGCAAGTGAGCGCCACAATCAGGACTGCATACGACCGAGGCACACAGGGCCAACACCCGGCAACATGGTGTGGGGAGCGATCTCCTACACTGGCCGTACACCACTGGTGATCGTCGAGGGGACACTGAATAGTGCACGGTACATCCAAACCGTCATCGAACCCATCGTTCTACCATTCGTAGACCGGCAAGGGAACTTGCTGTTCCAACAGGACAATGCACGTCCGCATGTATCCCGTGCCACCCAACGTGCTCTAGAAGGTGTAAGTCAACTACCCTGGCCAGCAAGATCTCCGGATCTGTCCCCCATTGAGCACGTTTGGGACTGGATGAAGCGTCGTCTCACGCGGTCTGCACGTCCAGCACGAACTCTGGTCCAACTGAGGCGCCAGGTGGAAATGGCATGGCAAGCCGTTCCACAGGACTACATCCAGCATCTCTACGATCGTCTCCATGGGAGAATAGCAGCCTGCATTGCTGCGAAAGGTGGATATACACTGTACTAGTGCCGACATTGTGCATGCTCTGTTGCCTGTGTCTATGTGCCTGTGGTTCTGTCAGTGTGATCATGTGATGTATCTGACCCCAGGAATGTGTCAATAAAGTTTCCCCTTCCTGGGACAATGAATTCACGGTGTTCTTATTTCAATTTCCAGGAGTGTATTATTGTTGCTCCTTTTCTCGTCTTGTTCGAAACGCATATAGTCTACGTTTCACTTTCGTACAAGGTTACACTCCAGACAAATGCTTTCATAAAAGACTTTCTGATACCTAAATTTATACTAGATGTTAAAAAATACCTCGTTTTCAGAAATGTTTATCTTGTTATACACAGTTTGCATTTTATACCCTCTCTCCTTCTGCCATCACCAGTTACTTTGCTGCTCATATACTACCTGTAGTGTCTCATTTCATAATCTAATTCACTGAGGATCGTCTGGTTTAATGCGACACATTCCATTATCCTTGTTTTACTTTCTGTATTTACCAAAACGTTTTATCAAGACAATATCAATTCCACTCGACTGCTCTTAGACATCCTTTGCCGCTGTGACAGAATAAAACATCGTCGGCATACCTCCAACTTTATTTCTTCTCCCTGGACTTCAATTCAGCTTCCAAACCTCTCCTTGGCTTTTCTCACAGCTGGCTCAATGCACAGGTAGAATAACATAGGGAAAAGGCTATCACCCTTGTGAGGTGCTTCCTGTTTTGAAGTGTATTTACATTTTCTAAATTTTACATTTACTGGAACTCACTCATCATCAGATGTCAATTAGCTACCTCAAGCAGGGCCGCAGAAAAAAAAAACAGTAGCGTGTAGCAAGCTGGTTCCCACGGTGGGAGTAGTAATAACTGGACTGTATGATGGGGTAGTGAATCACGGGCGAGGATAGAGAAACGCAGACCTTGAGAACGGATCTCGCTCGGCAGTCAGTACCTAAGCCCTAGGGGAAACGAGTGTTCTAAGGAAAAACGCCAATTATACTTTACCAAAGATCAATGATTTAAGTCCACTTTTGGCGTAACTGGTACTAGGAGGTGGCTTCGGGTCATCAGAGTTTCACTCGAATAATAATACTGCGCAATAAACCAGTGAACACAGTAGACAAATGAATATCAACTTACCGAAGATGTACAAAAGGCCATGAAGTCTTACAAGCTAAGGAAGAGATTTCAGCTGCGCACCAGTCTCGCTAGTCGGCGATGGGACACACTCGGAACTTGTTCTTATGCGATCGTTAGCTTTACCATGGTCTCCGGTTTTATTAACTTTTTAGGTGAAATCGTTTCATTCTAGTCCTGAAACACGTGGCTGCTACGGTCTCATGTTCGAATCCTGCCTCGGGCATGGATGAGTGTGATGTCCTTATGTAGTTAGTTTAAGTAGTTCTAAGTCTAGGGACTGATGAGCTCAGATGTTAAGTCCCATAGTAGAGCCATTTGAACCATCTGAATCATTTCGCCTACTAACCAGTCACTACTTTAAGGTGTTTGCAAATAAACTCAGGCATCCCGGGTCTAATTTATCTACACGTAGCACCAACAGTGGTCAAGGGGCCAAGTCTAGCTTTAGCGGTCGCCCGGAGTGGACGTGCCGTACTTCCGCCAGCGGAGTGTGTGTGCTCGTGTTTGTTTACACTGCGACTTAGCCTGCTTGCGGGCTTCGCCACTGATATATCACGGTGAATAAGTTCAGGAAATAGACATTACGTTTCAAGTTATGGCCTTAAATGTGGAACGTTTTCTCCGTAAGGAGGCGAAGACCCCACAATCGGAACTTCTGAGTAGCCACCTCTCGATTCTCAGCAGCACAGTTTACATTAAAAAGATCGATGATGTTGCGTGCGGACGCGCTTTGAATGCGACCAAACAGCGACTCAGTTTCGTCACGCTGATGGTAAGGTCGGCGTGGTCAAAGTCAAACGAGCGGGATTACGCATTAAGAACTACTCGCCTGTTCGACCTACCATTCGAGGTTCCTGCAGAGGACATCATAGCTGCTTTCCGGCCATACGGTGCTGTTCGTTATCATAAGGCAAAACGCTGGACCCGTTTCTGCACATACCCTGTTCTTAACGGGATGCGTCGGATCACAACTGTTCCGCACAGTCACGTTCCGTATTATCTGACCATCAGCGGACGTCGGGCCGTAACCATGTACGACGGACAGTCGCGTACGAGCTTTGGATGTGGAAAAGAAGGTACATCAGTTCTGAATGCCTGCAGCGAAGGAAAGCGCAGCTACCAACTGGAGGAGCGGTGTTTCCCCCTCGTCTATGGTACTTCCGACCACATAGGCAACGCCGCTTGAACCGCCGCTGGCCGACCGGCCGCTCTCAGAACAGCTGTGGATAGTGTTACGCTCCTTCCCGAACTGGTTGCGCACGAGGTGACTGACGATGTGACTTGAGCTATGCTCTCAGTTCTGGTGATTGCTCCGGCTGCGCCTGAGGTGGACGCTGATGTCAAACGTGACTCGATGGATAGTGTTACGCTTCTTCCCGAACCGGTTGCGGACGAGGTGACTGCCGATGTGACTTCAGCTATGTTCTCAGTTCTGGTCATTGCTCCGGCTGCGCCTGTGGTGGACGGTGATGTCGAACGTCACTCCTCGGTCAACTCTCTGATTGTCCGTACGGCGGCCTTTCCACCTAACCGGTGTCACTCCCTCCCATCTTCAGACACGAAAGCAAGACATGACATCGGAACGGGACTCTTCGCCCTATCCGAATGCTACACTACCTGTTGAGGAAATCAACGTTTCAGCTTCTGAGACCGTGGACGAAGGCGTTGCCAGTGCGTTTGTGGAAAGGTAGCTCTCAGTGGCTCTCACATCGAAGGAACGGCATGTTCCTGTGAAACGTCCCCTTAGAACAATTTCTGAATTACTGTGCTGATAAACCTCTTACACTATTTGCTTTTCAAACAGCCGGGCAAAACTGAACGTACTCAAACATTCACTAAAGTGACACGCAATATTTTTAGCGCAACGCAATCTTTCAAGAATCCCTACAAAAGAATGGCCCTAACTAACATTAACCTATACGTTTCACAAATCACTTACCTCACAAAAATCTTCGTTACTCAAGCTACTGCAATACAGCGAGCGCCACTACCGCCAGCTAAATAAAAGATTCAAACTACGGAAGGCACTAGCTACTGATAAACATAGTTAGCAAATGAAAGATTTTAATAGAGAACAAACAATGTATTTACCTTAATAGTCATAATATACACTCCTGGAAATGGAAAAAAGAACACATTGACACCGGTGTGTCAGACCCACCACACTTGCTCCGGACACTGCGAGAGGGCTGTACAAGCAATAATCACACGCACGGCACAGCGGACACACCAGGAACCGCGGTGTTGGCCGTCGAATGGCGCTAGCTGCGCAGCATTTGTGCACCGCCGCCGTCAGTGTCAGCCAGTTTGCCGTGGCATACGGAGCTCCATCGCAGTCTTTAACACTGGTAGCATGCCGCGACAGCGTGGACGTGAACCGTATGTGCAGTTGACGGACTTTGAGCGAGGGCGTATAGTGGGCAAGCGGGAGGCCGGGTGGACGTACCGCCGAATTGCTCAACACGTGGGGCGTGAGGTCTCCACAGTACATCGATGTTGTCGCCAGTGGTCGGCGGAAGGTGCACGTGCCCGTCGACCTGGGACCGGACCGCAGCGACGCACGGATGCACGCCAAGACCGTAGGATCCTACGCAGTGCCGTAGGGGACCGCACCGCCACTTCCCAGCAAATTAGGGACACTGTTGCTCCTGGGGTATCGGCGAGGACCATTTGCAACCGTCTCCATGAAGCTGGGCTACGGTCCCGCACACCGTTAGGCCGTCTTCCGCTCACGCCCCAACATCGTGCAGCCCGCCTCCAGTGGTGTCGCGACAGGCGTGAATGGAGGGACGAATGGAGACGTGTCGTCTTCAGCGATGAGAGTCGCTTCTGCCTTGGTGCCAATGATGGTCGTATGCGTGTTTGGCGCCGTGCAGGTGAGCGCCACAATCAGGACTGCATACGACCGAGGCACACAAGGCCGACACCCGGCATCATGGTGTGGGGAGCGATCTCCTACACTGGCCGTACACCACTGGTGATCATCGAGGGGACACTGAATAGTGCACGGTACATCCAAACCGTCATCGAACCCATCGTTCTACCATTCCTAGACCGGCAAGGGAACTTGCTGTTCCAACAGGACAATGCACGTCCGCATGTATCCCGTGCCACCCAACGTGCTCTAGAAGGTGTAAGTCAACTACCCTGGCCAGCAAGATCTCCGGATCTGTCCCCCATTGAGCATGTTTGGGACTGGATGAAGCGTCGTCTCACGCGGTCTGCACGTCCAGCACGAACGCTGGTTCAACTGAGGTGCCAGGTGGAAATGGCATGGCAAGCCGTTCCACAGGACTACATCCAGCATCTCTACGATCGTCTCCATTGGAGAATAGCAGCCTGCATTGCTGCGAAAGGTGGATATACACTGTACTAGTGCCGACATTGTGCATGCTCTGTTGCCTGTTTTTATGTGCCTGTGGTTCTGTCAGTGTGATAATGTGATGTATCTGACCCCAGGAATGTATCAATAAAGTTTCCCCTTCCTGGGACAATGAATTCACGGTGTTCTTATTTCAATTTCCAGGAGTGTATATAGCAGTTCATGACGTCCAGTCTTACAAATTTCAAAACTCCGCCATTTCTCTCCCACATCCACCACTGCTGGCGGCTCACCTCCAACTGCGCAACGCTACGCGCTGTTCATATCCAGCTGCCCAACACTACAATGGCAGACAACAATGCAAACTTGCCACAGACTGCACACAGCACAGCCAGTGATTTTCATACAGAGCGCTACGTAACGTTGCCAATAAGAAAACATAAACAGCCTACTTACATAGCCCCCATGCTCCCCATAAAACATTTTACAATTTGTTTTGGCCACTGGCCAATACAGATTTGAAAAAATTTTTCATAATTACATTAAGAAAGATATCAAATGCACACACTTATTAATACAATGTTGGTCAAAAGCTAAAATTTTCTCACAGTCCATAAAGACAGTCCTGATCATTCATCACATTAAAACTGCCGTTTCTTTTCTCAAAGTCTGTGCAGTAAAAGAAAATGCACACGGAAGTAATGGATTTCCATGCAGTCTTGAAGAATTAGTGTTGTCCTTGCAACAGAAAGACAATGCTGACTCTTGACATGCAGACAGGTAATGGGTCACAACAGAGCAAACCCACAGCAGAGCCAGTCGAAGTTTTGAAGAATATTGGTAGGTAGGTCATCACAGAGCAGACCCACTGTAGTCCCGGTAGAGATTACGGTATTGGTGGGCCACCAGAGGTGCAGACCCACTGCAGTCCTTGTAGAAATAATGGTGTTGGATCCGTTGCGACTGTGCAGGTACACGATCACCATCAAAGAGTCTTGTGGACAATACAGCAAGTCCAAAACCACCACTTGTGCACTCACAAAGTTTTTGGAATTGTCCTTAGAACCAGCAATGCTGTTATCCAGTCCCTTGCTGGATTATTAACACACATGCAAACACTAACAGTCCCTACTTCTCACATATTGTCCATATACTATGACCAACAGAAACGTGTGTAGTGAAATGTAACTTACAAGTTAATAATATGATGAACTGGTGTCAATTACAATTTTATAACATAAGAATACAATTAGAAAGGTACAAAATACATCATTAAAGAATATAACAATACAGATAATATTTGTAGTACAGGCTTTACAACAGAATAGAAATAAACATATACATCAGTGTTACAGGAATTATGACATAAGTAAATACATAAAAGATCAGAATAACCTTTGAAACATCAACTTCACACATGAGCAACAAAACAGAACACATAAATAATGTCTAAACATCTTTACAAAGTAAATAACATAGTATTTGAAAAATTCTACAACATAAATCCTATTAGCTAAACACATAAAGACAGGAAAAAGACAAATACACAAGGGTACATAAACACAGAGCAGAATAACACAGGAGAAAAGGACAGGGTTTGTTTTCAGTGTAACAATTGGTAATGCGGTCCAACCCAAAACTTCATTCCATATATCGTCCCTCTTATTTCAACATTTGCTTGAGCCAAAAAAAATCCTATCCAAGCATGTTTTCTGTATTCTGTTCCCATCCTCTTTTAATAATAGTTTTTCTCCACTGTGCACTACTTTTTTGGCCAAACTATTTTCTTATAGCTTCTCAATGCATTTCTTCCAATTCATCTTAGTTAGTTTCTTATATAGTCTACCCCCTCTTAAGCTAACTTAAATCTACTGAGCTCAGATGCTAAACTAAGGGACGAGGCAATGCAGCAGCACAAAACAATTAGTACAAACAGCAATGACAAAAAATTCAAATTGGCATAGCAATTGCAATATTACAACTAATATAGGGCACTGTGCAGCAAACAAGAAAAATAAATCCGTAGTAAAACTGGCTTAACAGCGTAATACAAAGTCAAATTCAGTAACATTATGCCTGGCAAACAGCAGCAGCAAATGCAATAACTTATATCTAAACATGACAAAGGTCAAGCTGAAAAAATATTACAGTAAAAATGGCCATGTTTAATACCTATGTCACATCTTAACACTAGAGTGATGCATCACAATTTATTCTACAAAAGAAATTATCAAGTACTTGAAAAGAAAATTCTGTTTGCAATTCCTGTGAAGAGAAATGTCTTTTTGTGCTCCTTCGTTGTTTTGAAGTACATCATAAAGTTAGTATTTACTGGATCTGTAGGCATAAAATATCTATATTAGTACATCTATAAAATTTTATTTTAACCAATGCTGCAGTGCAGCTAAGAACTAGATATTAAACAAAATAGGCAAAGCAAGGTGCGAAACGTCATTCACTAGCCATATGGCATTTCATAATGCAGTAAACAATCTTTCAACTAGCAAGGCAATAGACATGAAATGTATCTCATAATTTCATTTCAGTAAATATCATAAATTAAGAACTCTACAGTGTAATCATGTTTTCAAGTTTGAGGGTGTCATATTTACGATGCTTTCTACAAAGGAATGTCAATAGCAAGGATAATGGCCTCTTTTTTTTTCTCCACCTGTGCCTCTGAAAGGCACACACTAATGGCTTTTTTTTCTGGGCGTCAGTCGCACAGCTGGGTGCCCACGACGCACTACGTGAAGGGGGTCACTTAACTTTCTTACCGAAATATTTGCGACAGCAGTTTCCGCTACAGTGACAGTCTCATATAAAAATATTTCACAGGTCAAGAATTTGCGTTACAAATCTGTAGAAACAAAATGCTATTGATATAACAGTGTCCAAAAAATTTTCGTCGGCATTGTAATACATTCACGCATTTACATACATTTCATAACTCTGAAAGTACGATTCTTGGTTTCAAACAACCTTTTTCAGAAACCAGAGTCCCTAAACGCTACTCATTATTCCTTACCTTATTCGTTGACACTTCGCCAATATTTCATCATAACAGATATGTAGCATAATCAAATAACTCATATAGCATCAGCTTATTGATCATAAACATACCGCAACAGCATAATACACATAGTCATCGCAACAATAACATCATAACACCTCAGTCAACTCTCAAAATTGTCGTAGCTTCCTCCAATAATTAAAAAAATTCTCTGCTCACGTCAAAAGTGTCATCTGCTTCAAACGTACTTTAAAAATCGTGATCCCATACCAAATATATCATTCAAAGTTCTCATAATATCACAATGGGTCTGAAAAAATATGAACAGTTCACAAAGTACAGAAAAAATACAATTTTGTAAGTGTGAAGTTATACAACGGTGTAATTACGTAAACATCTGTCACTGACGTAGTAAAAAAAAATGTTTGTCTCTCAGTTAAATGATCAGATAGCTGTGTAATTTATGTGTTAGAGAAATATGGTACCGATGTGTAAAGTTGTGTAAGCAAATACCATATTAGCTAGGGCTCCTTGTGCTTGCCAAACACATGATACACAAAGTAAGCGTGTACCCCCCTGAGGATTAATGTAATTATACCTTCAGGTGTTACAGATTACAGCGATGGAATGAAATGTATCACGGAAAACCTTTGTACCATTGTACTTCAAATATCTTTAAAAATAAATGTTTTAAGTACAAAATTAATTACTCAAATACGTGTACTGAAGCGCTAAAGTGTGCGTCTTGTTGTAAGATAGTCTCTGTGGAAATGTCGTAGTTATCATCCTCCGAAAGCTAAGTTCCGCAAAAGTCAATGTACTTACCCCATGATAAACAAAAGTGAAATGCTTTGCGTATAGATATCTTACTTATTATGCTTATTGCCGTGATGAACAAAGTACTGTGCTGTAACGTATTGTTGTCCTATGGAAAAGGCTGTCTCCTTGTAGCTATAGCACAAAAGTTACTACTAAAACATGTTTTACTTTACAGAAGAATTCAGAAAAACTGTGCAGATGTAAAACAGAAACACTGCAAAAGCAACATTGTAAATTGTCCTCATTAGTAGCATCGTGATAAAATCGTGTAGCTGTCACATAAACTAACCACTGTCTCATCTGGTATCTCACAGAAGGTACTTTAAATCCAGAATGTACTTTCAAGTAAACCAAAATGTTGCATTAAAATCTCATTAGCAGTACTAGTAAATGTTCTAAGTATGTGAGCCTTATAGTCGTTACGTAATCGTGCAACTAACAAGCAAGAATGTACACACACAATAACACTGTGGCGTCTGTTCACTATAACAATGCATTCGTAATTTCTGTTTAAATAAGTTCTCTTGGTTCTTGACTGGATATTTAACTTCAAACATTGTTGCATGTTAACAGATTCTAAGTCTGACAAAGCATACTAGTAACATGAAGTGAAAATTTTTATAGCAAAGACTAAGTTAAAAAGCAGATTATCTTTCAATAAACGGTTTTACATGTGAAATGTGGTGTAAACCTTTACTCTTCCTAGTACACAGAAGTTCAACTTGAACGGAATTATCATGCGGTATACGTCGGTGAGGAGTGCTAAAATTTTTCTCAACGTTAGCGTCTATGTTATTTTTCTCTGAGCCAGCCGGCGCACGCGGCTGCTTGCGGTGCAAGTCATTGTCTGTTCCTTTGTTGGCGCGCATCGTTATTGGGATTTGGAGGTCTAACTTCTACAAATTCACCTTGACGAGAAGGTCCTCCCCCGTTTGAAGCTCGCCAGTTCTGATGCAAATCACGTCTGTCGTTATGATTATATCGTCTGTCGTCATGTCGGTAGTTCCTGTAGTTTCTTTCTTGTCGGTTAAGTGGTGGAGAATTTCTCCCTGAATTATCACTGCACGGTGGAGCGTTGTGTCTGAAGTTATTCTGTCTCCTGTGATAATAATTGTTTTTGTTCCCATATTGTCTGTTTCTATGGTAATCAGTGTCATATTCATTACTACGGAAATGCGATCTTTCTCTGTAACTAGTATTACTCTGCCAGTGGTTGTCATATGGGTGGTGTCTGTTTTGGTCACGATTTGCATTGTAAGAATAGACTTGTCGTGTCCAGTTATTGTTTCTGCCGTCATGGAACTGTGACGGATGTGACCTGTAGTGATTGTTTTCCTGTTTTCGCATCCCGCGACTGTCTGTGTCAATTTCTAATTCTTGTAAGAGTCCCTGAACAGCTTCAATGTCGTCTTTGCAACGTCCTGCCAAAATAATATTTCTTAAATGTTCAGGCAATTTCATTAAGCAAATGCGGATGAGTTCTGAAGGGCTGTATGGGTTTGACAGGTACTGATTCTTGAGCAACATGTCTGCAAAATATTTGACAAGACTGGAAAATTCAGATTGTTCAAAGTGTTTCATCATCATGATGCTATGTTTTACTCGGTCTTGTATAGTTTGAGACCAATATGCTGAGAGGAAGGCATGGTAAAATTCTCCTTCACTGTGACAATCGTGAATGACAGATTGCATTCTTACAGCTGGTTCATTCTCTAAGTAGCCACACATAATTTCTAATCTGTGCTCTAATGACCAGTTGGGAGGAAAACAATGAGAGAATTGATGGAGCCACGCTTGTGGATGAATGTCGTTGCCAGAATTCTTAAATGTTTTAAATTTACGTGTAGGAATGAACAGCTTATAGTCAAAATCATGATGTCGGCGAGTCGCATATCGGTCTTTGTTACGTCGTGTCGGCGGTTCCATCTCAAAATTCGGTGTACCTTGCCAATTTCTTTCATAATTTCCGAAATGCCCTGTGTTATTATTTTGTGGCTTTTCCGTATTTCTAAGTTCTTCTTCCCGTGTTGGAGCGCGAGTGTCCTCTGAAATATGAAATTTTTGTATTACTTGTGCCAACTGATCTTGTACTTCCCGGATTTCTCTTTTGTACTGTGTATTGATTTGATTTTGATTTTGTTTGAATTTTCTAATTTGTTCATACTCTTCTGTGTCAGCGATGGCTACAGGTCTTGTGTCATTCAGATCATCATCTACCTTTGCAGATAAGTTAGTGAACTGATCCGAAAGTTCGGCTACCTTCTCCGATAGTGTACTTATTTCCTCAGTGTGTTTTTCTGAACCAAGTTTCAGAGTGTCCATTTGTGTTGAAATCGTATCTACTGTGTCCTTTAAGTTTTCTTGAGTTTTTGCAAGTTGCGTAACCGAATCGGTAGATGCAACTGAGTCAATTTTAGCTTTCAAGGTGTCGTGATTTTCATGAACAATATTTTTCAGTTCTTTTTTGGCTGCTTCATGATTCTGTAATGCATTTTCATGACGCGAAAAAATAGGTTGGAAATGCTCAAAAATTTGTGTTTTTACGTCATTACAGACTTTTTGACATTTAGATTCGATTTTATGTAACTCAGTAGTTAAATCTTTACGTGTTTGTTCAAGTGTGGTGTCTAACTTTTGAAGATTTTGTTCCATTGTGTCTAACTTTTTAAGATTTTGTTCCACTGTGTCTAACTTTTGAAGATTTTGTTCCATTGCGTCTAACTGTTGCTGTGTTTGTCTCTGGTGTTGTTCCATTGTGTCTAACTTTTGAAGCTTTTGCTGTGTTTGTCTCTGATTTTGTTCCATTTGTTGCATTAGCTGTAATAACAATGCATTAGTGTCTGGAATCTGTTCCTCTACGCTTTTCGGCAGTGCATTTGCACCGGCAACATTCACATTTTGACAAGCTGAAAATGTGTCTTGACTTACTTGAGAAAACGGTGAGGACGCAAAACCTGAATCTACAGTATTTGTAAAATTGTGTCCTGTCATTTCGGATTCCTGAGGCGAGCTGTTGCCGAGCGATCGATCGATAATGCTTCCCTGTTCACTAATTGTTTCACTGCCTATGCCATTGTTTGCCGCCAGCTCCATTTCCCTATGCACAATTACCAAATTACTATGTTGAACATTAGTTAATTCATTACACGGTGGCGCTAACACACTGCTTTCGCCTTCACTGTCATTTCTCAGTTTACTTTGGAGCCTAGTATTACGTTTTTCACACGCCATTATTGTCACAATATTTCACACGACAACACAGAAAAACACAATTTGAAGAGCAAAAATAGGGGAACACATTAACATAGCACTGAAAATAATATCTAGTTAATTGCAAGCGCAGCTGCGAAATACTTGGTGCAAATCTACATGCATGCCACAACTGTTTTACTGTACAAGAATGAAAAACTACAACTCAAAGGAAATTCTCTCTACAATTACACGCGCTAGCAATAAACAAAGGCTGCACTAATTGGACAAACTACAAGAAAAAAATCAGAAGATTCCAGTGAGGTATCCTCGGCTAAGGGTCGACATATGAAACGTCCCCTTAGAACAATTTCTGAATTACTGTGATGATAAACCTCTTACACTATTTGCTTTTCAAACAGCCATGCAATACTGAACTTACTCAAACATTCACTAAAGTGACACACAATATTTTTAGCGCAACGCAATCTGACTTTCAAGAATCCCTACAAAAGAATGGCCATGACTAACATTAATCTATACGTTTCACAAATCACTTACCTCACAAAAATCTTCGTTACTGAAGCTACTGCAATACAGCGCGCGCCACTACTGCCAGCTAAATAAAAGATTCAAACTACGGAAGGCACTAATTACTGATAGGCATAGTTAGCAAATGAAAGATTTTAATAGAGAACAAACAATGTATTTGAAACTTCCTGGCAGATTAAAACTGTGTGCCCGACCGAGACTCGAACTCGGGACCTTTGCCTTTCGCGGGCAAGTGCTCTACCAACTGAGCTACCGAAGCACGACTCACGCCCGGTCTCACAGGTTTACTTCTGCCAGTATCTCGTCTCCTACCTTCCAAACTTTACAGAAGCTCTCCTCCTCAGTTGGTAGAGCACTTGCCCGCGAAAGGCAAAGGTCCCGAGTTCGAGTCTCGGTCGGGCACACAGTTTTAATCTGCCAGGAAGTTTCATATCAGCGCACACTCCGCTGCAGAGTGAAAATCTCATTCTGGAAACATCCCCCAGGCTGTGGCTAAGCCAAGTCTCCGCAATATCCTTTCTTTCAGGAGTGCTAGTTCTGCAAGGTTCGCAGGAGAGCTTCTGTAAAGTTTGGAAGGTAGGAGACGAGATACTGGCAGAAATAAAGCTGTGAGACCGGGCGTGAGTCGTGCTCCGGTAGCTCAGTTGGTAGAGCACTTGCCCGCGAAAGGCAAAGGTCCCGAGTTCGAGTCTCGGTCGGGCACACAGTTTTAATCTGCCAGGAAGTTTCATATCAGCGCACACTCCGCTGCAGAGTGAAAACCTCATTCTGGAAACATCCCCCAGGCTGTGGCTAAGCCAAGTCTCCGCAATATCCTTTCTTTCAGGAGTGCTAGTTCTGCAAGGTTCGCAGGAGAGCTTCTGTAAAGTTTGGAAGGTAGGAGACGAGATACTGGCAGAAGTAAAGCTGTGAGACCGGGCGTGAGTCGTGCTTCGGTAGCTCAGATGGTAGAGCACTTGCCCCCGAAAGGCAAAGGTCCCGAGTTCGAGTCTCGGTCGGGCACACAGTTTTAATCTGCCAGGAAGTTTCATATCAGCGCACACTCCGCTGCAGAGTGAAAATCTCATTCTGGAAACAATGTATTTACCTTAATAGTCATAATATATATAGCAGTTCATGACGTCCAGTCTTACAAATTTCAAAACTCCGCCATCTCTCTCCCACATCCACCACTGCTGGCGGCTCACCTCCAACTGCGCAACGCTACGCGCTGTTCATATCCAGCTGCCCAACACTACAATGGCAGACAACAATGCAAACTTGCCACAGACTGCACACAGCACAGCCAGTGATTTTCATACAGAGCGCTACGTAACGTTGCCAATAAGAAAACATAAACAGCCTACTTACACCTGCTTCTGAAGCATCTACCGAAGAAGGAACGATAACAGCCTATCTGTCAGTGCCGGGAGCCGTTGAACTTATGAATACCACGGCAACGGAGCCACCGCGAGCGCGGAGCGATGATTTTGAAGAAATAACAGATCCTGTACAGGAGTCTCCACCGGTAGTGGAGGCGACCTGCTGGTGTCAATTTCTGCGCCACACGAGGGGCGCCGGCATCTTCACAGCAGCGACCTATAGCCACCAACCGCGTTAGGGGACAGCTCCACACTTACCATAAAGCGACACTGAATGTCAACGGCGTCCGCGCGCCGGTCAAAGTCCATCTTCTGAAAAAAAAAAAAGAAAAGATATGGGCTTCCGAATTAGACACTGCACTGTTACAGGAGGTGCATTTAGCAGCACTACACCGGATAGCAGGATACGACTTCTGTGCCTCTCTTGGAGATCACCCTGGCGGTGGATAGGCGCTCTATATACGCGAAGGCATCCTGACTGAATGTATCTCCCATCTGTCAGGGGTATGGCTATTGCGGTACACTCCACGCTTGTCATTAATGTCTAAGCGCCTTCTGGTACTGGACGTCTGCGTGAAAGTGTACGATTTTATGTGGAGGAGACTCTCCCACTGCTCTTAGGTCAACATCTTCACTTTGGAGGGGACTTTAACTGTGTCAATGTCTGAATTTTACACCGCACCAGGAGTTGCCTCTCGTTGTCCATGATCTAGTCCTATGGGATGCCTGGGAGGTACGGCGCGGAGAAAACCCGGGCTTCAAGTTACACGAAATATTCGGCTAGTCAGTTAGACCGAATTTACGTCTCCCGTAGGCTAGTTTATGCGGTGTTCGAAGTAGAGAGCTGGCTTTTGGTGTTCCCTGACGACTGTAAGTACACGTGTACATTGCTCCTTTCCCGCCAGGAGGTTTGGGGGAGTCGACCACCATGGAAGCTCAAAACTCAGCATCTGCAGGACCTTGACTGTTGCCAATGTACCACTGAGACGTGGACAATATGTGAACGGCATCCATTGTGGATTGGTGGCTGAAATATGCCACATAGATCCTCCGGCACACATTCATCACTTGCAGCACGCAGGTGGCCACTTGGCACGGGAAAACTGCAACTTCTACTTCAGCGCCCTCTTCGACCTTGAGGGTCAGCCACCTCCCTCGGAAGTACTAATTGAACGCAGCGTGATTAAGGTGAAGCTACTAGTGACTACTTGTCAGAAACTCTAGGGGGTTGTGATGCGTCCCCGCAGACTTGACGTGGTGTGGCGGGAGAATCCCTCCACGCATCATATTGTGCACGACAGCAGACACCACAGGCAAAAATTAGTCGCCGAACGGATATCATCGTGCCCAGCGGGTCATCTATCAAGCGGACATAGTCGATAGCTTTGTCGATCATTATAGCCGAGTCTACCGTGACGATTATGGGGCCGTCCTGGGCTGCGATTCTATCGCCGTGGACGTTCTGCGCACCTTCACGCTTGAGGAGGGAGTTGCGTTAAAGGAACCTTTCTCCACCGAGGATGTCACTATAGCTATCTTCAGGGGTGCACTGTGCAAATCACCAGACATCGACTGACTCCTTACTGAATTTTATCGTAGGTTTTGTGATTTCATGTCAACTCGATGGACGGAGATGTATAACGAACGGATCACGTCTTCAGCTGCGATTCCGCCAGGTTTTGTCAAGGACATTGTAGTTCCCGTTCGTAAACAGACACCTGGAATTACTACGGGTCACTACCACCCTATCACAGTATTCAGTTCTGATTACAAGATTTTTGGGTGGTTATTGGCAGCGAGCTGCAGACACCCCTTACAACGTGTGCTCCCCACTGTGCAAACTACGCCAGCTCTCGCAGTTAACGTCCAGACAGCAACCGTCGTGACGTGATAGCGCTGGCAGAGGCGTGCCGACTAGGTGCGGCAATTGTTGCCGTAGATTATGAGAGCCCATTTGACAGTTTGCGCCATGTCTTCCTATACTATGTCTCAGAAAGGAAGGGCTTCCCTGCTCGGTTCGTCAGTGTCCTTCGGTAACTCTTCAGCAGCGCGCCTTTGGTGGCCAAGGACTGGACGTGTGGCGGGTCCGATACCGATTCAACGGTCGGTCCGACAAGGCTTCCTCTGTCCATGTGGCTCTATACAGCGGCGCTGGAGCCGCTCATAAGCCTGCTGACGACGCAGTTGTCTCGACTCTCCTTACGTGATTACATCTGCCGATGTCGTGCATACGCAGATATCCTACAGCTGGTTCGTTCTAGGGAGGAGGTCGCACGGATCTTCGACACCATCACGGCTCACGAGAGAACGGCTGGAACTGTGTCTATTGGTCGCCGCATAGCCTCGGAAGATCTGGCGCCCCTGGCCTGTGTCTAACATCTCTGCTATCTTGGGATCACCTTTACGTCGTCAACGCGCCGTACAGGGACGGTCAACTTCAGTCAAGTTTTGAGAATTTCCCTCATGATGATCAGTCACAAGTTCCTTACGCCGCCTCCACCCGTTGCAGAGTGTTGCATACCTGAATGCTTATGCCGCAACCATAATGGTCTATATTGCGCAGATTCTGCCGCTGCCGATTACGGTGGGACGTTGTATTCAGGCGCCATTCTGATATTTTCTGAAGGCCGACCGAGTCTCCGTCATGGCCCCCGCGCGAGTCTCGAAGGCCGCGGCCGTCCTATAGAGGGCGCTGGCCAACCAGTACGCTGCAAAGCTCGGAACTTCGACAGAGAAACTATCCTCCCAAGAGCATCGCAGGACGTCACGGCTCAGGAACATGTGTACTGTCATTGGAAAAGTGTCATGACGATCTCTCCATTTTCAAAAGATTCCGGGAGACTTCCCCATTCGTATAATGGGGATGTGACCATGAGAAAAAGATTGAATGGCCAACGAAAGCATAAGATTCTACGAGTAGTTGCGTGGAATGTCAGAAGCTTGAACGTTATAGGGAAGCTGAAATATCGAAAAAGAGAAGGCTCAGTGTAGATACAGCTGGGGTCAGTGAAGTGAAAAAGAAAGAATGATTTCTGTTCAGATGAGTGCAGGGTAATATCAACAGCAGCAAGGAATGGTAAAACCGGAGTAAGATTCGTTATGAATAGGAAGTAGAACAGGGAGTGTTTTACTGTGAACACTTTAATGATGGGGTTATCCTCATCAGAATCAACAGTAAATCAACACCGACAACGATTGTTCATACATACATTCCGCGTCGCAGACTGAACATAAGGAATAAGGAAAGTATATGAAGATATTGTATGTATGATACAGTACGTAAAGGGAGATGAGATCAGATACTCATGGGAGGCTGGTATGCAGTTGTGGGAGAATGAGTAGAATAAAAGGAAAGGTTACAGCAGAATATGATCTTGGCATAAGGAGTGAGAAGGGAGAAAGACTAATTGAGGTATGTAATAAATTTCAGCAAGTAGTACTGAATAATCTGTTGAAGAATCACAAGAGGAGGAGCGATTCTTGGAAAAGACCGGGTGATTCGGAGAGATTTCTATTAAATTATGTCATAATCAGACAGATATTCCGAAATCAGATACTGGATTGTAAGGCGTACCCAGGAGCAAACACAGATCACAATATAACAGTGATCAAGAGTAGGCCAGAGTTTGCGAGATTAGTCAAGAAAAAACAGTACGCAGAGAAGTGGGATACGGAAGAAATAAGGAATGACGAGATACGCTTGAAGTTCTCCAAGGCTATAGATGCAGCAATAAGGAATACCTCAGTAGGCAGTACAGTGGACATCTCTAAAAAGGGCAATTTCAGGAGTTGGAAAGGAAAACATAGGTACAAAGAAAGTAATTTCGAAAAAAATCACGAGTAAGAGAAGAAATACTTCAGTTGATCGATGAAAGAAGAAAGTACAAAAATGTTCAGGGAAATTCAGGGGTACATAAATACAAGTTGCTGATGAACCAAATAAATAGGAGGTGTCGGGAAGCTAAGATAATATGGCCGCATGAAAAATGTGAAGAAGTCGAAAAAGAAATGGTTGCCGAAAGGACTGACTCAGCATATAGGAAAGTTAAAACAACCTCTGGTGAAATTGAAAGCAAGGGTGGTAACATTAAGAGTGAAAGGGAAATTCCACTGTTAAATGCAGAAGAGAGACCGGATAGGTGGAAAGAGTACACTGAAACTCTCTATGAGGGGAAGATTCGTATAATATGATAGAAGAAGAAACAGGAATCTATTTAGAAGAGACAGTGGATCCAGCATTAAAATCAGAATTTAAGATAGCTTTGGACGATTTAAGATCGAATAAGGCAGAAAGGATAGATAACATTCCATCAGAATTTCTAAAATCATTTGGGGACGTGACAACAAAACGACTATTCGCGCTGGTGTATAGAGTTTGTGAGTTTGGCGACATATCAACTGTCTTTAGGAAAAATATCATTGACATAATTTCGATGACTGGGCTAAAAGTGCGCGAGTTATCGTACAGTCAACTTAACAGCTCATGCATTCACGTTGCTTACAAAAATGATATACAGAAGAATGGAGAAGAAAATTGAGGATGTATTAGATGACGATCAGTTTGGCTTTAGGAAAGGTAAGGGCACAAGAAAGGCAATTCTGATGGTGCGGTTCATAATGGAAGCAAGACTAAAGAAAAATGAAGACTCGTTAATGGGATTTGTTGACCTGGAAAAAACGTTCGACATTGTAAAATGGTGCAAGATGTTCGAAATTCTGAGGAAAATAGCGGTAGTCTGTAGGGAGAGACGTGTAATGTATAACATGTACAAGAGCATAAGAGTAGACGACCAAGAACGAACTGCTCAGATTAAAAACTGTGTTATAGAGGGATGTAGTCTTTGCACCTAATGTTCAGTCTGTACATCGAAGAAGCAATGATGGAAATAAAAGAAAGGTTCATGAGAGGAATTAAAATTCAAGGTGAAAGGATATTAGTGATACAATTCAATGATATGTTTGCTATCCTGAGTGAAAGTGAAGAAGAATTATATGATCTTCTGAATAGAATGAACAGTCTGATGAGTGCAGATTATGGACTGAAAGTAAATCGAAGAAAGACGAAAGTAATGAGAAGTAGTAGAAATGAGAACAGCGAGAAACTTAACATCAGAATAGGTGTTCACGAAGTAGATGAAGTTAAGGAATTCTGCAACCTCGGCAGCAAAATAACCAATGACGGACTGAGCAAGGAGGACATCAGAAGCAGACTAGGACTGGCAAGAAGGGCATTCCTCACCAAGAAAAAAGTCTACTAGTATCAAATTTCTGCAGATGTACGTTTGGAGCACAGGATTGTATGGCAGTGAAACATTCACTGAGGGAAAACTGGAACAGAGGAGAATCGAAGCATCTGAGATGTGGTGTTGAAAATTAGGTGGACTGATAAGCAAAGCAATGAGGAGGTTTTGTGCAGAATCAGAGAGGAAAGGAATATGTGGGAAACACTGACAAGAAGAAGGGGCAGGACGATAAGACATCTGTTAAGACATCAGGGAATGACGTCCATGGTACTAGAGGGAGCTGTAGAGGGCAAAACTGTAGAGGAAGAGACAGATTGGAATACATCCGGCTAATAACTAAGGACCTAGGTTGCATTCTGAGATGAAGAGGTTGTTGGCACACGAGAGGTATTCATGGCAGGCCGCATCAAACCAGTTAAAAGACTGTTGACGACTCCCCCCCCCCTCCTAAAAAACCCCTTAGAACAAGGAAGTCACGAGGCTGCAACGTGCGAACGAGAGGATAAAGAGTCGCCAAATACTTCGTATTTACTCAGTGACTAAACAAAGAGGCTGCAAAATAGTATTACAGATCGCATGCTTTCATCTTTTGATTAATCCAGAGCGTTACAGCTGCTGCTTCATGGAATAATATTTATGGGAGCCGCACAGAAAATTTGTAAGTCGATATCCTGCGCGCCAATTCCATGAAAGGGTCATCTTAATTAGAGCAGTTTGGTGGGAAGGCTTGACCATTATACTGTATGTCACCTATACCTCTTTCTATGGAATTACAGCTTATAAAGATATCTTTACGTAATGTCTATACATAAACATACAGTTATAAATGTCCCCGTTCGTAGTCGCTAATTATAACAATATGTTTATTTTTGTGCTGTAACATATAGGTATAATCAGCGGTGGAAATATATTTGCGAACGCCGACCGTGTGCGGCTGTTTCTTGTTGGATAGTCTGATCAGTCGGAAGTTGCATTGCAGAGGAGAGTAAATGCCAATTCAAAATATAATTATTTTTCGATAGCTCAACATGAATTTCCTAAGGGACCGTAGTTTATCATGCATTTACCAGTAGAATATAGCGCGGAGAAAATAGTTCGCCGCATGCAACTTCCGTCCGATCTCGACGAAAGAATTCGTGATTGTGAACTCTCTATTTTGCAGAAACATCAAGCAAATTAAATAACTTCATGAAAGAGTAAGACATAGAATCTATAATAAAGAAATAGTCCATACACCAGTTCCATTTAACTCTGAATTTATGGCAATTAATAGATGAACTTACACTGCAATGAAGGATTTAACAAGGATGCCGTTTGGACTTGCACCTCTCTTCTCGTAATGAAAATAATTCCTTTGACGTTTTCACATACACATACACGTCGCACAATAAATCTATTGCTGTGCACTTTTATTTTACACTAAAATAATATTATTTTTAACATGAATAATAATACGGCAGCAAGACATGCGCGTCCGACACAAGTTACAAGAGACAAGAGAAAATGAGTAACTGAGTAACATCGAGAATATCTCGTGCATCAAAACAATGTGTAAAAGTGTTCTTCTTCTCTCCGTTTTTCGCGCCGCGGTTTTCAAAGACAGTAACTCAGTGCATCTCTGACGGCGCTTCGACAATAAACACGTTACGTCACAGGTCGTTCACCTTTTACATTCTCACAACATTATTTGTTAACTGTAGCTGTTGCCGAGCGACTGCTCGATTAATGAATGATTTATAATGATAAAGCAATCACATAATGTTACAAGCTGACATGGGAAACTCATATGAAGGTATGGTAGAATGAGAGACTTTTCACCCTTTTTCACTCACTTTTAATATTTCTCTTTTGTATCCTTCAACTAAAGTCTAGTTTCTCCAGAAGTTATAGATAACTTTTGGTTTTATCCCTGTTACCTTCAGCGTTTCGTAGAGTGTAGTCCACTCAAAACAGTGAAAAATTTGTCTAAATCTATCTACAAATGCTATAAACGTATGTTTTCCTTTCTTCAGTACACTTACTAAGGTAAGCCGAAGGGACAGTGTGGCCTCCCCTATTCTTGTGTTTCTAAGGAACCAAAACTGATCTGCTCCGATTCCCTTTAGTTTTACTATTCTTATGCGAATAATTCATGTCAGTATTTTATAACGCTATTCATGATAAAATTCTGCAGGTTCTGCCCGCTGCTCGGAAGATTGCGCCATGTGAATGCTGTAGCGAGTCGGACGTTCACTGTTACGCGCTGCAGAGCAGAGGAATACGCGTCGCTCTAAAAAATTCCACAAATGTAATTACATCGACATCGTAACAATGAATGCTTTGATTAAGTTCGAGCGACATAAATGCACAAAACTGTCTCACCCCTTCAGCGTGTACACACTTCAGGAGTGACATCGGTCAATTTCTTCCTTTGTAGATGGAGTCAGTGGCAACTGCAGAAATATTTTTTTTAATACTGAAGCTGTTACAAAAGTAATAAAAAGCATTTTTCGTCATGATAGATACTTAGTTCTGTTTAAAGGATCGTGAATTTTAGCGTCATAGCGTCGGCATAGTGCTTACAATGTGAATGTATCTGAATGCACATTTCACTAGAATTTCCCCCTTTGTTATTAATGATATTCATAATAACTAAAAGAAAATGGTAGTCCGTGGTAGACCATGGCAGACCATAGCACAGCAAGAATAACTATAAATTTTACTGCTACCGTTTTATTTTTCGGATGACCAATGGTACCGACTATTTTTGGTTGTGGGTGGAAGGGAGCAAAATCGTGACTGTTTCCCAACTCCCATTCTGCTGTCTTGCCTACGTTCCTTTTTCTTCATGATCATCACTGTCATTAATATGGCCTCCTGTGAATTCCTCTCCTATTCCAATCACTTTTTACCATCATCACACTAGTACTTGCGCCCAACTAACTCATTTATTTGTTGGATATATTCCAATCTCAGTTCTGCCCTACTGCTTTTACCGTTTCCAGCTACCTCTAGTACCATGAAAATTAACCCCTTATGTCTTACCACATATCATGTAATCTTCTACTGTCTTCTTGTAAGTGTTCCGTACGTTTCTTTCCTCTCTGAACCTGTAGAGAACCTAATCAACCTAATTTTCAACATCCGTCTATAGCATCTCATATAAAACGCTCTGAAGCTCTTCTCTTCTGGTTTTCACACAGTCCCTGTCTCACTTCCATACAGTGCTGTGCTTCAGATGTAGATTCTCACAGATATCGTCCTCAAAGTATGGCCACTATTTTATAACAGTAGACTTCTTTTGACCGAAATATCACTTCGTCTGCGCTGATCTGCTTTTTTGTCATCCTTCCTTCATCTCTCACGTATTATTTTGTTTCGAAGGTAGTGGAATTCCTTCACTTTGTCTACTTCTTGGATCTCAGTTTTGATGTTCATCTATAATCACATTTCTCCTGTTACTCATTAGCCTTTCTTCGATTTACTCTCAAGCCATACTGTGTGGTCAGTAGGTTATTCGTTCCTTTCAAAAGGTCCTGCAGTTCTTCCTCGTTTTCTTGAGGATAGCAGCGTCATCAGCGTACCTTATTTATATCCTACATCATGAATATTAAGCTCTGTCCTAACCTTTCTTTTCTTTCCATCATTCAATTTTTGATGTGTAGCCTGAATAGTTGGTGCAAAAGACCACATCTTTACCTTAAATCCTCCGGAATCTGCCAACTCCGTTCTCGGTGTTTTATTCTTATAGCTTCCTCTCCTGGTTTTCTCAGAATTTCAAACGTTTTCCCAGGTTGACTAATGTATGAACGTGTCTTCACTTTTCTTGAACTTAGATTCCATTTTCAAGTGCAAGGTCACAACTGCCTCTCTGCTTTCCTAAACCAGACTGATAGTAATCTAACTGATTCTAAATTTTCTTTTCCATCCATCTCCATATTATTCCTGTCAATAATTTGGATGCATAAAAAGTTAAACTGATTGCGTGAAACTTTAAGCACTTATCCGCCCTTGATATTTGTGGGATTTGATTGATTATATTTTTCTGAAAGTCTGATGGAATGAATCCAGTTTCATACATTCTGTCTGCCAACAGTTGCTTAGTTGCACATTCTTCTATCACGTCATCACTAGTTCGGCTACCTTCGTTTCAGCAGAGTGGTGGCAAACTTCGATTTAGGACGGTCTGCATTGTTGCCAAATGTATTCAAAATGGAGGATCCATGATGGCGGCTATATATGTGGCAATGTCGGATGGATATTGCTGTGGGAAATTCAAATATTAGCGGCAAGATAAGGCAATTTGGCTACTTCCACTAACCTAACTCCCCTCACCTCTTCCCCCACTCCATGACATCACCCACTCACCTCAGTACCACCTCTCCCCTGGAAATGGAGGTCTCTTTCCAGCTGCCAGAGAAGAAGGTTCGGTTAGCGTACTTTATTTGTTTTTTTTTTAGGAAACTGAAGTAAATTACATACATAGTGAATGCCTAAAATTGCAACACAGCTCAAAATAGACGACGTCGCTCAATTAGTGCTATCCTGCTTAAAAAAAAACAGTAGCACTCGAAACTAGTAGAAAGCGCACTCAAAATAGATAGTAACCCTACAGAGGAGGCTCCTATCTCGTACAAGTCGAAATAAGTCTCTCTGCTCCACTTGTGAATTGGCAGGGGAAAAAGACTCGATCTAAAACGATAACTGGAACAATTCTCTAAATTGGTATACACATAGAAATTGCGAAAAAGCGAGAGCCGCAGTGGTATTAAATATCAGACTATATATACCTGCTGCTGTGGTGTTCATCATTTTTTTAAACACTGAGTGGGCTTAGTTTATATTTGCTGCTGGATTCAGGGATGTTAAGGCACTTGTTTCTTTAAACACACGTTTCGAAGCACAATTCTGCAGTGGCAAACTCACAATGGTGTCTAAGCACAGATCGGAAAATCACAACAATTACATATCCAAACGTTTATGACATATTTCGAAACCCACAACAGATCGCGAAAACAAAAGACACACACACAGTGCATCAGATATTTAAAAGATTCTCTTAGAATTCGAAACACTGTCCTACTAACAAGAAAAATAGGCAGAATTTTCGGTAAATTTTCGCTGTCATACAGTTGATGGTCTGGAGCCACAATGGGGATTGGTGAACAGCAGCCCACCTCTCCGAACCAGAGAAGGCTGGTCGGCTTGGACTTATCTCTGAACACTCGAACAAGAAAGACATAACGAGACTCTCTGACACCTCACAACTTTCCATAGATGCCTTGTTCTGCCCGTTTCTTGTTCGAAACAGTCTGTAGAGACTCATATGCCTCCCCACAAAGGATATTTCGTGCCTCTCTCACGTCATGGAACTCCCTGTGAATGAAACATCCTGTTTGGTCTTACTGAATTTACCCACCAAAACGCTGCTGCTGATGCGGGAACACAGTCTGCCATTTTCTACAGACGGACGAATCACGAGAATGTCAGAGGACAACTATTTTTGTACTGATCGAAAAAAACATACAGCAGTCATATTGTACTGGCAAGTTAAATCCTGCAAAAGAAACTTAGTCAATTACGCTTTTCTGCTACTGTCAAGGTAAGCTTAAACATTTTCGTTGTGAAGTCGATCTCCAACTAGGCTACATCGCCACAAACGATTGTACCACCATGCCATATCACTACTTTGCTATAGCAAACACAATTCATATCCTTCACCATACAAAATCATCACTTCTGCATACAGGTATCGACTGCCAGGGAGTCCTATACCGTGAAGACACATAGGTCCCGAAACAGAAGTACTTGGGCCGTATGTAGTCACAGTGCTAGATATCCCCAGAGAGGCCGGTCGGTCATCCACCAGTCAATGGTCTCGAAGCATCAGCTCCTTGCATGTGCTGGCCTATTGCGTGATCGGGACGTCCTCCACGGACAGCAGTCACTCTAAGAACAGGTGCACAAAGCTGGGCTGGTTCCTGCGGCACGAAGGCGTCTGCTAACAGTACTGTTTCCCGTCCGGCCTGGTTGCTGCCGTTGTTCTGCAACGAGTTGCGACAATCCCCAAACGCTGGGATTACAAGAATATTTATTTTATGAACCTGTCTATGAGAAATACTTCGCCAGTCGCGAATTAACTTACAGATATCAGCTGCAATAACCGATTTTAAACTCCGAAAAACAATTATATTTGCGAAACTTTCATGCTGAAGTCTTCAAGTAGCATGAAAATTCCCAGAATTTCATGTATTTTTACATGGTTCGCTCGAATATAATACCATCCACATGACTGTTCTCGATATCAACCGCATAGCAACATGCTACCGATCACCTACAAAGTGCAATTGTGAACATAAAGAGTGGAAATTATATCTTTATAGGGCCGAAACTTAAGTGTGGAACGTGCTACAAACCACTGAATAACTAGTAACTTATCACGTGTGCGAGGAATTTTATGTGAAAACTCGAATATGAAGGAAATTGGTAGTTCCACTCCTTTATTTTAATTTATTTTATTTTTAAGGAATACCGATGGCAACTATATAACAGATTCCTTATCATCCTTGTACTTTATAAGGTCAACTAAGGTTTCTTACTCATAATAATATGTGTCTCTTATTGCTAGAGAACCAGCGTTGTATCCCAACATGGTTTACGAACGGCTAGTATAGCGCACTAGCTGCCACTAGGCTATAGCACTGTGCTGGACAAGGTTTCGCATGCAGTGCTACAGTGCATTAGCTGGCCGGTAGTTAATAGCACTCTACCTGGTTTCGCACAGAGGGATGCAGCACTATAGTCTGACGGCGGCTGACGCGCTGTGCCAATCCATCCAAAACCACGTTCGAGTGCAGAACTAGACACTACCATCCACTTAATGCGTTGTACCGCACGTACATAAGGTTGAGTCTCATGAGGGGCAGTCCCTCCCCCCCCCCCCCCCCCTCAACTCTTCCTCCCTTCCTCCCTACCTTAGACACCATATGTTGTGTGTGTGTGTGTGTGTGTGTGTGTGTGTGTGGTGTTTTCACGTGTCTGGTGTATATACATGTCTGTGATTCGTCGTGTCTGTCTGTTCTGCTCTAAAGTGTCTAGTTGCCTTCAACTTTGGTTCAAATGGCTCAAATGGCTCTGATCACTATGGGACTCAACTTCTGAGGTCATCAGTCCCCTAGAACTTTGAACTACTTAATCATAAATAACCTAAGAACATCACACACATCCATCCCCGAGGCAGGATTCGAACCTGCGACCGTAGCGGTCTCGCGGTTCCAGATTGTAGTGCCTAGAACCGCACGGCTACTTCGACCGGCCCTTCAACTTTCTGGTACAACAAGGAGTCTGACTGATGAACACTTTCAAACATGTATGGTGGCTTTAGCAGCTATCTACGTGGTAAATTTCTCAATTTCTGTTTCTAATTACAATAGAGTCCACATGCATGTATATGACACAGAAGGCTCTAGTTTTAAAGGAACTTTTGTTAATGCCGGGAGGGAATACCGCACAAAATATCACTGTAATAAAATAGCCCAGACTGACTTATGGAGAGTAAGTTGCACTCATCTCGTTTCAGTGCATCCTGGATTACTGGGTATTTTTTTCTTCCGATTTCTCAAAAACTATTACATCCATCATGAAGTTAAAACCTCATGACAGTTTGTTATAAAAAACTGATTAAAAACGTTAACGTCAAGCTAAAAGAAAACAATGCTCTTGTAACGAAGTCTGACAAAGGGGATGCTGTAATCGTTGCTAGTCGGAATGAGTGTGTGTCTGAGGCACTTTTTAAAAGAGATCTATGTTTTGGAGCTAGATCAAGGTCCGACCACCATGATACAAAAAGAAATTAGACTCGCCATTAACAGCGCTACACATCTGCGTGAACCTTATTATAAGCAACAGCTTATTAACATGAAACTACAGGGCCCTACATTGCGGTCCCAGGTTAAAGTGCGTAAATCTGATCATCCTATACGTCCGACTGTAAACAGACTCAACAGTGCTTATCACGAGTTAGCAAGGTTTCTTCAGGTTAAAGGAAAAAAGAGTACTTAGTGTTACGAAACAATTATTCTGTCGTCTATAGTCAAAACCTAGTCAGTGTAATCAAAGATTTGCTGTGTGATAAGGATTGTAAATTATTTTCACTAAATATTGCGAACATAAATGCTAATGCACATGTTCAAACAACTACTGACATCGTTGAAAAATCTATGAACTTTTAAAAAAGGTACTTCTGATAGAAAATCAATGATATAATTCGTTTGCTAAGAACAGTAGTAAAATACAACTATTTTGCTTTCAATGGCAAACTATACCATCAGCACTGCGGCCTGACAATCCGCTGGCAGGCATCTTGGTCGATATTTTCATTAATTCGTTGGAAGAAAAATTCTTCCCGAATCTTTCAGCTTCTGATCTATGTGCATTGCCATATTCGCGGTACGCAGAAACATTTTGATCATATACAGTGGTTCTGGGTAGGTATTAAGCATTTATTAGGTTTTTTAAATAGTATTCATGAACAAAATCTTCTTCACTTGTGAATTAATAAATAATGACCGTCAGCTACATTACGTGGACCGTAGTATCGCCATAGACAACGTCAGACTCTCCTTCGTTATTTTCCGAAAAGCCTTTAATACAGATCAGATTGTGCCCGCTAGTTCAGTGAATCCTCATTTCCATAAAAGAGTATTTTTTTCATTCATTCATTCATCGAACAGTTTCTGTACGTATGTCACCAGAAAAGCTTAATGATGAGATGATTTTAACAAAAACTGTTGCGGTCAATAACGATTATGATCCCTCGTTAGCTGAAAACATCTTCAGAGCGAAAACTGAAGCTAAAGTGACTACTTCATGCATCAGTGATGTTCCTGACAGTAACAGGTATACAGCCCATTTTTTATCCACTGTCACAGTGTGTTTGAGGAACTTGTCTCTTTCTACATCTTATCGCATAAGGAAATTAGCGCAGCTCCCAACCTCTTCATAATGTGGACATCAGTCAGAAATTTTGGGACGCATCCTGAACAATTTTTGTGATAACCAAGCTTATCAGTCACATGATCGTACAACATTGTCTGTGATACGTTAAGGAAAACTGGTAATTCTGCAATCGTCAGCCAAAGTTTCCTCTCTGATTGTATTTGTAACGTTTACAAGTTCATTTTTCACAAAGGATTATCGTCCACATCTTTCTTCATCGTAAACGATCATCTGATCTTCCCGAAACAAACGGTACCATTTTCTCGCGGCACTATCACTTATAATATTCTCTCCGTATAGCACACAAAATTTGCTACGAATATCTATAACTTTCATATTTTTCGCACTCAGGAAAGGGATTACAGCTCATATCTCACAGGTGGCGGGATTTGCGATGAGAGAGGCAATTTTGATTTACTGTTACGACGCAAGCAACAGTTGAATAACCTCTGCACCCCACTGCCAAACTTGTGTAAGCAGGACGACAATGCTGTCCTGAAATCACTCCGTTATTCCAACTCCTCCGCGCACTTCACTTTACGACCATATTTTGTGAAAATAGGTGTAATTTTAGATGTGCTTCACAACACCTAATCAGGACGCTGAGGAAAAAAGAGCTTGCCAGACAAAAACCTTAGTAAAAACGAATATAGGCGCGAAATATTGCGACAAACTAAGTTACGTCTAGAGCATTAAGCGACAGGTTTACTCCCAACAAAATTTCTCATCAACACCGTTTGGTTGCAGATGACAAGCTACCTGTAATAAATAACACACAAGTGGTCCTGGAAAACGCAGCAAACCGAGTGTAAAGGGACTAACTAAGAACTAAATATTCCAGTAATTTTGTAATCATCTAGTAAAAATGTTCACATTATAGATTAAATAAAACAGAAACCCACTGATGATGGCACAGAGATACTGAAATATGTTTGGAAACTTGGAAGAAACAGTGCTTGGCATAACTGGCGGGTCTTACACTCAAAAATTACTAGCCCAATTCTCGTCATTTGCGGGACGTTTTAATTTGCTGCTTTAACATGAAGAATTCTGTGGCTGAGGTTCGTAATATGCTGGGTAAGACCCACGGAGAGGCACCCATTAGAGAAAGAACGTGCACATAATGTTTTCAACGCCTCAAGAATGGTGATCGTGACGTCGAAGACCGGCACGGTGGTGGAAAAGAGAAGATTTTCGAAGCTACTGAAAACGAAGGAAACAATCAGACCAGATCGTTGTTGAAAACTAGCACTGCGTGTGAGCCAAACACTATAAGGTGTTTTTTCTTTTTTGGTCATCAGTCTACTGACTGGTTTGATACGGCCCGCCACGAATTACTTTCCTGTGCTAACCTGTTCATCTCAGAGAAGCACTTGCAACCTACATCCTCAATTATTTGCTTGACGTATTCCAATCTCTGTCTTCCTCTACAGTTTTTGCCCTCTACAGCTCCCTCTAGTACCATGGAAGTCATTCCCTCATGTCTTAGCAGATGTCCTATCAACTTGTCCCTTCTCCTTATCAGTGTTTTCCACATATTCCTTTCCTCTCCGATTCTGCGTAGAACCTGCTCATTCCTTACCTTATCAGTCCACCTAATTTTCAACATTCGTCTATAGCACCACATCACAAATGCTTCGATTCTCTTCTGTTCCGGTTTTCCCACAGTCCATGTTTCACTACCATACAATGCTCTCCTCCAGACGTACATCCTCTGAAATTTCTTCCTCAAGTTAAGGCCGGTATTTGATATCTCTTGGCCAGAAATGCCTTTTTTGCCATAGCGAGTCTGCTTTTGATGTCCTCTTTGCTCCGTCCGTCATTGGTTATTTTACTGCCTTGGTAGCAGTATTCCTTAACTTCATTGACTTCGTGACCATCAATCCCGATGTTAAGTTTCTCGCTGTTCTCATTTCTACTACTTCTCATTACCTTCATCTTTCTCCGATTTACTCTCAAACCATACTGTGTACTCATTAAACTGTTAATTCTGTTCAGCAGATCTTTTAATTCTTCTTCACTTTCACTCAGGATAGCAACGTCATCAGCGAATCGTATCATTGATATCCTTTCACCTTGTATTTTAATTCCACTCCTGAACCTTTCCTTTATTTCCATCATTGCTTCCTCGATGTACAGATTGAAGAGTAGGGGCGAAAGGCTACAGCCTTGTCTTACACCCTTCTTAATACGAGCACTTCGTTCTTAATCGTCCACTCTTATTATTCCCTCTTGGTTGTTGTACATATTGTATATGACCCGTCTCTCCCTATAGCTTACCTCTACTTTTTTCAGAATCTCGAACAGCTTGCACCATTTTATATTGTCGAACGCTTTTTCCAGGTCGATAAATCCTATGAAAGTGTCTTGATTTTTCTTTAGCGTTGCTTCCATTATTAGCCATAACGTCAGAATTGCCTCTCTCGTCCCTTTCTTTTCCTAAAGCCAAACTGATCGTCACCTACCGCATTCTCAATTTTCTTTTCCATTCTTCTGTATATTATTCTTGTAAGCAGCTTCGATGCGTGAGCTGTTAAGCTGATTGTGCGATAATTCTCGCACTTGTCAGCTCTTGCCCTCTTTTGAATTGTGTGGATGATGCTTTTCCGAAAGTCAGCTGGTATATCGCCAGACTCATATATTTTACACACCAACGTGAATAGTCGTTTTGTTGCCACTTCCCCCAATGATTTTAAAAATTCTGATGGAATGTTATCTATCCCTTCTGTCTTATTTGACCGTAAGTCCTCCAAAGCTCTTTTAAATTCCGATTCTAATACCGGATCCCCTATCTCTTCTAAATCGACTCCTGTTTCTTCTTCTATCACATCAGACAAATCTTCACCCTCATAGAGGCTTTCACTCTATTCTTTCCCCCTATCTGCTCTCTCCTCTGCATTTAACAGTGGAATTCCCGTTGCACTCTTAATGTTACCACCGTTGCTTTTAATGTCACCGAAGGTTGTTTTGACTTTCCTGTATGCTGAGTCTGTCCTTCCGACAATCATATCTTTTTCGATGTCTTCACATTTTTCCTGCAGCCATTTTGTCTTAGCTTCCCTGCACTTCCTATTTATCTCATTCCTCAGCGACTTGTATTTCTGTATTCCTGATTTTCCCGGAACATGTTTGTACTTCCTCCTTCCATCAATCAACTGAAGTATTTCTTCAGTTACCCATGGTTTCTTCGCAGCTACCTTCTTTGTACCTATGTTTTCCTCCCCAACTTCTGTGATGGCCCTTTTTAGAGATGTCCATTCCTCTTCAACTGTACTGCCTACTGCGCTATTCCTTATTACTGTATCTATAGCGTTAGAGAACTTCAAACGTATTCCTTAGTACTTCCGTATCCCACTTCTTTGCTTATTGATTCTTCCTGACTAATGTCTTGAACTTCGGCCTACTCTTCATCACTACTATATTGTGATCTGAGTCTATTACTGCTCCTGGGTACGCCTTACAATCCAGTATCTGATTTCGGAATCTCTGTCTGACCATGATGTAATCTAATTGAAATCTTCCCGTATCTCCCTGCCTTTTCCAAGTATACCTCCTCCTCTTGTGATTCTTGAACAGGGTATTCGCTATTACTAGCTGAAACTTGTTACAGAACTCAATTATTCTTTCTCCTCTTTCATTCCTTGTCCCAAGCCCATATTCTCCTGTAACCTTTTCTTCTACTCCTTCCCCTACAACTGCATTCCAGTCGCTCATGACTATTAGATTTTAGTCCCCCTTTGTATACTGCTTTACCCTTTCAATATCCTCATCCTTTCTCTATCTGTTCACCTTCAGCTTGCGACGTCGGCATGTATACCTGAATTATCGTTGCCGGTGTTGGTCTGCTGTCGATTCTGATTAGAACAACCCGGTCACTGAACTGTTCACAGTAACACACCCTCTGCTCTACCTTCCTATTCATTACGAATTCTACACCTGTTATACCATTTTCTGCTGCTGTTGACATTACCCGATACTCATCTAACCAGAAATCCTTGTCTTCCTTAACTTCACTTCACTGACCCTTACTATATCTAGATTGAGCCTTTGCATTTCCCTTTTCAGATTTTCTAGTTTCCCTATCACGTTCAAGCTTCTGACATTCCACGCCCCGACTCGTAGAACGTTATCCTTTCGTTGATTATTCAATCTTTATCTCACGGTAACATTCCCCTTGACAGTCCTCTCCCGGAGATCCGAATGGGGGACTATCCCGGAATCTTTTGCCAATGGAGAGATCATCATGACACTTCTTCAATTACAGGCCACATGTACTGTGGATACACGTTACGTGTCTTTAATGCAGTGATTTCCATTGCCTTCTGCATCCTCATGTCGTTGATCATTGCTGATTCTTCCGCCTTTAGGGGCAATTTCCCACCCCTAGGACAAGAGAGTGCCCTGAACCTCTATCCGCTCCTCCGCCCTCTTTGACAAGGCCGTTGGCAGAGCTGACTTCCTATGGCGGAAGTCTTCGGCCGCCAATGCTGATTATTTATCAAAATTTAGGCATTGGTGGGGATCGAACCCGGGACCGAAGACGTTTTGATTATGAATCAAAAACGCTACACCTAGACCACGGGTACTAAAAACTATAAGGTAAAAGGCCACAATACAGCGATAGACATGAAAAGATGAGTTCGCAGAATGCCAATGTTCGAGGCCAGGTCGCAAAGCCCATCAAAACATACTTGGAAATATTGGAATGAGCAGTCACACCATCTATCGTATTCCTCAGGCGTTGATACCTTTGAGTACCTTTTTCTATCAGTGGCGCACGTCATAGTTCACCAGCAACTCCAATAATACACTGACTGTAAAAAATCGTAACGCTAAAAAAATTACTGCATGTATCTATGTAACATATTTAAGTGACTAACAACGCAAGATTACAAGTTAATGCAAGCGCGAGATAAGCCACTGAAAATGTGGAATGCTGGTACACTAACAGCAGGTGTATTGTTCTGTACAGGTGCCGGATGTCAGTTTGTACACTACTGGCCATTAAAATTGCTACACCACGAAGATGTGCTACAGACGCGAAATTTAACCGACGGGGAGAAGATTCTGTGATATGCAAATGATTGGCTTTTCAGAGCATTCACACAAGGTTGGCACCGGTGGCGACACCTACAAAGTGCTGACATGAGAAAGTTTCTCATACACAAACAGCACTTGACCCCCGTTGCCTGGTGAAACGTTGTGATGCCTCGTGTAAGGAGGAGAAATGCGTACCATCACGTTTCCGACTTCGATAAAGGTCGGATTGCAGCCTATCGCGATTATTGTATAGCGACAATGCTGCTCGTGTTGGTCGTGATCCAATGACTGTTAGCAGAATATGGAATCGGTGGGTTCAAGAGGGGAATACGGAACGCCGTGCTGGATCCCAATGGCCTTATATCACTAGCAGTCGAGATGACAGGCATCTTACCCGCATGGCTGTAATGGATCATGCAGCAACGTCTCGATCCCTGAGTCAACAAATCTGGACGTTTGCAAGACAACAACCATCTGCACGAACAGTTCGACGACGTTTGCAGCAGCATGGACTATCAGCTCGGAGACCATAGCTGCGGTTATCCTTGACGCTGCATCACAGCAGGAGCGCCTGCGATGGTGTACTCAACGACGAACCTGGGTGCGCGAATGGCAAAACGTCATTTTTTCTGATGAATCTCGGTTCTGTTTACAGCATAATGATGGTCGCATCCGTGTTTGGCGACATCGCGGTGAACGCACGTTGGAAGCGTATATTCGTCATCGCCATACTGGCGTATCACCCGGCGTGATGGTATGGGGTGCCATTGGTTACACGTCTCGGTCACCTCTTGTTCGCATTGACGGCACTTTGAACAGTGGACGTTACAGTTCAGATGTGTTACGACCCGTGGCTCTACCCTTCATTCGACCCCTGCGAAGCCCTACACTTCAGCAGGATAATGCACGATCGCATGTTGCAGGTCCTGTACACGCCTTTCTGGATACAGAAAATGTTCGACTGCTGCCCTGGCCAGCACATTCTCCAGATCTCTCACCAATTGAAAACGTCTGAGCAATGGTGGCCGAGCAACTGGCTCGTCACAAAACGCCAGTCACTACTCTTGATGAACTGTGGTATCGTGCTGAAGTTGCATGGGCAGCTGTACCTGTACACGTCATCCAAGATCTGTTTCACCCAACGCCCAGGCGTATCAAGGCCGTTATTACGGCCAGAGGTGGTTGTTCTGGGTACTGATTTCTCAGGATCTATGCAACCAAATTGCATGAAAATGTAATCACATGTCAGTTCTAGTATAATATATTCGTCCAATGAATATTCATCTGCGTTTCTTCTTGGTGTAGCAATTTTAATGGCCAGTAGTGTAGGATGGAGCTCTATGCCTCTTGCAATTGGTCAGTCAGTACAGGGTCGGTTAATGCCAGTATGTCCTCTACTGGAGACAGATCTGGTGATCGAACAGGACAAGACACCATGTCGACTCTCTATGGAGCATATTGGGTTACTATAGATGTATATAAGCCAGGGTTATTCTATTAGAAAATACTCCCTGGAATGCTGTGAATGAATGGTAGGATAACACGTCGAATCACGAGACTGACGTAAAAATTGGCAGTCAGAGTGTGTGGGATACCCACGAGAGTCGTCCAGCTGTAATACGACTTTGCACCCCATCCCATAACTCCAGGTGTAGATCCAGTGCGTCCAGCACGCAGACAGGTTGGTTGCTGGCTTCATTCTAACCAACACACCGTCATCACTGGTTCCGAGGCAGAACCAGCTTTCTTCAGAACATACAATAGGCCTCCAACCTGCCTTCTAACGAACTCTCACTTGACACCTCTGAAAACGCAAATGGCGGCGGTTTGGGGTCAGCGGAATGGACCTACAGGATATGGGGCGTCTGGTTCGGAGCAGTCCTTGAAGTAACCGATTTGTAACAGATCGTTATGCCGCAGGTTCGAATCCTGCCTCGGGCATGGATGTTTGTGATGTCCTTACGTTAGTTAGGTTTAACTAGTTCTAAGTTCTAAGGGACTAATGACCTCAGCAGTTGAGTCCCATAGTGCTCAGAGCCATTTCAACCATTTTTTTCTTCTCTCTCGGTATCGTCACCTGGCCGTCCGGAGACCGGTCATCCTGGGACCGTACATTCCTGTGACCACCGCTTCCAGTAAACATACACAGAGACTACATTCCTGCAAAGTCATTCTGCAATATCGCAGAAAGTACATCCGGCTTCTACTACCCTGTTACACGACCTCGCTGAAACTCAGTGAGAAAATGATAATGGTGTCTTTGTCACCTTAAAGGCATCCATGACTAACATTATTTCACCACGCCCATTCCCAAAGGTAACTAAAGCTGACGACCGTTACAGGGTGTATTTAAAGCAAACTTGACGTATGTCCTAATAGTGGCGACACTAGCGCCACTCTATGGTGGCGCAAAATTGGAACAGACATCATCTATCAGATGCAGAAACAGGCCTACCAATTCCAGAATGAGATTTTCACTCTGCAGCGGAGTGTGCGCTGATATGAAACTTCCTGGCAGATTAAAGTTGGCCGTCCGGAGTGGCCGAGCGGTTCTAGGGGCTACAGAGTGGAACCGCGCGTCCGCTAGGGTCGCAGGTTCGAATCCTGCCTCGGTCATGGATGTGCGTGATGTCCTTCGGTTAGTTAGGTTTAAAGTAGTTCTAGGTTCTAGGGGACTGATGACCTCAGAAGTTAAGTGCTATAGTGCTCAGAGCCAAGATTATAGCTATGTGCTGTATCGAGACCCGAACTCGGGACCTTTGCCTTTCGCGGGCAAGTGCTCTCCCATCTGAGCTACCCAAGCACGACTCTCGCCACGTCCTTAAAGCTTCACTTCTGCCAGTACCTCGTCTCCTACCTTCCAAAATTTACAGAAGCTCTCCTGCGAGCACTTGCCCGCGAAAGGCAAAGGTCCCGAGTTCGAGTCTCGGTCCGGCACACAGTTTTAATCTGCCAGGAAGTTCAGGCCTACCAATTTTCGTTTCGCACAATTCCTTCTTAGTGCTGCTGTTATTATTATTATTATTATTATTATTATTATTTCGTCAGTGTATCAACAACCGCAAAATTCGATCGATTCGCCGCGGTATTCGTATGCTGCCTGCAAGATGGTGGAAAGTAGTGGGCAGCGATTGTTGATGCACTGAATCGTAAATGTTTTCTAAGTTTTTCACGATAAAGGCTCGAACGTCGAGAAAAAATGGCAGAAGCAAAGTTGCAGACCTAATCAACAAACAAATTTCTTGAATGAGATTTTCACTCTGCAGCGGAGTGTGCGCTGATATGAAACTTCCTGGCAGATTAAAACTGTGTGGCGGACTGAGACTCGAACTCGGGACCTCTGCCTTTCGCGGGCAAGTGCTCTACCATCTGAGCTACCCATGCACGACTCACGCCCCATCCTCACAGCTTTACTTCCGCCAGTACCTCGTCTCCCACCTTCCAATCTTTACAGAAGCTCTCCTGCGAACCTTGCAGGACTAGCACTCCTAGAAGAAAGGATATTGCGGAGACATGGCTTAGCCACAGCCTGGGGGATGTTTCCTGGGGGATGTTTTCCATATCAGCGCACACTCCGCTGCACAGTGAAAATCTCATTCCGGAAACATCCCCCGCGAAAGGCAAAGTTCCCGAATTCCAGTCTCGGCCCGGCACACAGTTTTAATCTAACAGGAAGTTTCAACAAATTTCTTGGTTGCGTTGCACCGTTCAATAAACAAGGAAACAAATTCAGGAAATGCAATATTCATACAACAGCCCAGTCGTGTGTGTGTGTGTGAGAGAGAGAGAGAGAGACTGTTGCGTTCGCTTCATTATCCGCACTCCGAAGCCCCGTCTTCGACTGTCTCCCGTGGCAGTGACGCAGTTGTACTGACCGCTGGCGCAGAGCTGTCTGAGTTTCGGGCGTCGCAGACATTTTGCCACCATGCCTCCTTCTCGTACTGCCCGCCTGCTCCCTCCAGATTCTCATAATTTAAATACATTTAACAACTCCACTGGCCGTGCTGCCGCGTCGCGACGCGTCGAGGCGGGGGCGGGAGGAATTATGCAGCGACCGTAATGGAATGGAGAGCGGCGCGTTTGAAGTGGGCCGTTTATCAGGCCGGTATTTCTGGAAGCCTGCTTCTTCTCACCGCCGCAGCCGCGGCCGCGGGACGCCGTCCAGACGCCGTGCCCGCCTCCTGCCGCCTCCGCCGCCCCCGCCGCCAGCGCCTCCGGCGTGAACTCTTAGAGATAGCAGCGCGCCTTATCCTCGAGTGAATTAGAGAGGCGCCCCTTAAAATAATTGCTTCCGACGATAAACGCCACGGCGCGACGCGGCGGAGTGTCGCCTTGACGCCGGCGCTCTTTCGCCTCCGGCTGGATGGCGTGGGTGGCTGAGGGGGGGGGAGGGGGAGGGGTAGGTGTTGGGAAGGGGGGGGGGAGGGATGTGTCCGCACAGTGCGAAGGAGGCGTGGCGCGGCCCAAGCGTGGCAGCCTGGCGTGCTGCTTGCGAATGCATAATCAGCTTGTAAACTTATGCGGCCATTATTTGAGCGCAGTTACACTCTAGTTATCGGCGCATTAATATGTATGCTGTTAAATGTAGGCAGTTTAACAACCGTAATGTCTTCTGTTGAGCTAATGTTGCGCAAACACGTTACTTTTACATACTCATCTGTTTCGTAATCTCTCAGGCCGCGGTGTACTGAATGTACCAGATTCGTGTGGTGTTTTCTATTCTAAACGCTGCAGCAGAGCCCCCATAAGATACGCCCCAGTTTCTCTTGATTTATCAGTTTTTGGAAAACGAAATGCAACAATGATTTTAATTGGCTGTTTCTAGTAGCAGTTATTGTGGCGGTATTGATAATAATAGGAGTAATCTTATTCATCCCTAGATGAACATCTTGTGTCGTTACAATCTGAACACAACGAAAATAATATAATTCACAAACAAGTGATTCAGCTGCCCCTATCTGTGGGGCTTATGCAATCCCCAATTGGGTAAAATAGTTACTCAATCGAAAGGGCTTTTAGGTGGAATATTTATACCGCTGATAAGAATGACGAGGAGCCGCCTTCTCACTCTGTTCAAAAATGGTTCAAATAGCTCTGAGCACTATGGCCCTCAACATCTGAGGTCATCAGTCCCCTAGAACTTACAACTACTTAAACCTAACTAACATAAGGACATCACACACATCCATGCCCGAAGCAGGATTCGAACCTGCGACCGTAACGGTCACGCGGTTCCAAACTGAAGCGCCTAGAACCGCACGGCCACAACGGCCTCCTCTCACTCCGACAGGTTACCGTTCGTTTCTGGGGTCACTGACCGCATATTCAGAATTTTAAAGAATAATGTTATCCAGGCATCTTTCTCTAGTTAAAACAAAATAAAAGGCTTTCTCCGACGGGAAACGGATGCACCTGATTACCTCCACAATGCAGGCGTCTATCAAGTGTCATGTGGCTGCGGAAAAGTGTATATAGGCGAAACGGGAAGAACTGTGAAAGAACGCATTAAGGAACACGAAATGCACATGCGGCTAAAACAAAGTGCAAAATCGGCTGTAGCGGAACATCACGAGAACTGTGGCTCTGACATCGATTTTAATAACGTGCGTGTACTGGCTAAAGAAACAAACATTTATAGAAGAGAGGCCCACCAATGGTAGCCATATAAATTTTAACCAATACTATCACTTCTCCAGCACGAACGCCAGAAAACTCCCCCTGAGCCGTAGCGCGGCTGTCGCCAGTGTTCTCGCACTTAGAATGGCATCGCTGCCATCGATTATACACTCC
Source organism: Schistocerca cancellata (assembly GCF_023864275.1). Lineage (NCBI taxonomy): Eukaryota > Metazoa > Arthropoda > Insecta > Orthoptera > Acrididae > Schistocerca > Schistocerca cancellata. Next base: position 430,162,055 of record NC_064632.1, read on the forward strand.
TGGAAATTGAAATAACAACACCGTGAATTCATTGTCCCAGGAAGGGGAAACTTTATTGACACATTCCTGGGGTCAGATACATCACATGATCACACTGACAGAACCACAGGCACATAGACACAGGCAACAGAGCATGCACAATGTCGGCACTAGTACAGTGTATATCCACCTTTCGCAGGAGTGCAGGCTGCTATTCTCCCATGGAGACGATCGTAGAGATGCTGGATGTAGTCCTGTGGAACGGCTTGCCATGCCATTTCCACCTGGCGCCTCAGTTGGACCAGCGTTCGTGCTGGACGTGCAGACCGCGTGAGACGACGTTTCATCCAGTCCCAAACATGCTCAATGGGGGACAGATCCGGAGATCTTGCTGGCCAGGGTATTTGACTTACACCTTCTAGAGCACGTTGGGTGGCACGGGATACATGCGGACGTGCATTGTCCTGTTGGAACAGCAAGTTCCCTTGCCGGTCTAGGAATGGTAGAACGATGGGTTCGATGACGGTTTGGATGTACCGTGCACCATTCAGTGTCCCCTCGAAGATCACCAGTGGTGTACGGCCAGTGTAGGAGATCGCTCCCCACACCATGATGCCGGGTGTTGGCCCTGTGTGCCTCGGTCGTATGCAGTCCTGATCGTGGCGCTCACCTGCACGGCGCCAAACACGCATACGACCATCATTGGCACCAAGGCAGAAGCGACTCTCATCGCTGAAGACGACACGTCTCCATTCGTCCCTCCATTCACGCCTGTCGCGACACCACTGGAGGCGGGCTGCACGATGTTGGGGCGTGAGCGGAAGACGGCCTAACGGTGTGCGGGACCGTAGCCCAGCTTCATGGAGACGGTTGCGAATGGTCCTCGCCGATACCCCAGGAGCAACAGTGCCCCTAATTTGCTGCGAAGTGGCGGTGCGGTCCCCTACGGCACTGCGTGGGATCCTACGCTCTTGGCGTGCATCCGTGCGTCGCTGCGGTCCGGTCCCACGTCGACGGGCACGTGCACCTTCCGCCGACCACTGGCGACAACATCGATGTACTGTGGAGACCTCACGCCCCACGTGTTGAGCAATTCGGCGGTACGTCCACCCGGCCTCCCGCATGCCCACTATACGCCCTCGCTCAAAGTCCGTCAACTGCACATACGGTTCACGTCCACGCTGTCGCGGCATGCTACCATATAGACTGCGATGGAGCTCCATATGCCACGGCAAACTGGCTGACACTGACGGCGGCGGTGCACAAATGCTGCGCAGCTAGCGCCATTCGACGGCCAACACCGCGGTTCTTGGTGTGTCCGCTGTGCCGTGCGTGTGATCATTGCTTGTACAGCCCTCTCGCAGTGTCCGGAGCAAGTATGGTGGGTCTGACACACCGGTGTCAATGTGTTCTTTTTTCCATTTCCAGGAGTGTAGGTTAACCATCTTTGCCTTCCGCGATCCAGGCCGGTGGTCGGGTGGTTAACGGAGAGAGAAGAGAGACAGCGGAGTGGATATTCGCAGGGTCGGAGGTGGCCTGTTGACGTTTACCGTGAGGCCTGTGGTACGACGCCTGTACGCTATGGGCAGGGTCAGCGAGAGATCCCGGCAGTGACTTGATGGAACCTCGGGTTTGGTATCGCGGTGGTGCACTGTTGTGTTTTGGGTTTTTTCTGCTGTGAGGGCATGTACAGGTTCTTGTTACTGGCAATTGAAATTGAGATGTGACTATGGCGTGACGGAAGAAATGTGTGATGCTCGCCGCTGTTGCATGTCAAAACGCTTCGTCTGCCTTGTGTCTGTGCAGGAAATTATGTGAAGTAAATAGATGATACCACGGCGACGTCTTGCTCTCAGTGTTGTTGAATATATTTCGGAATTATTGAATGGTGAAGATATACCACGTCTAAAGCAAATGAAGCCATTTGCGCTGTAATAAGGTAATGTTTTATTCTGCTTAAATCTGTCAGTTATATGTGCATTTAAATGCCCTTCTTTAGTTGCAGAAGCTATAGAAGTGCGTAAACAGAGCTCTATGTGGAAAGGGATATAAAGTTGAAACCCTTCCAATAAGTGAATACACTGGAACTCTGTGCCTTTCAATACCAGCACCTACCTTGGGTAATAAGTGTTATTCGGAGGTTGTCATGGTGTTGTAAGTATTTATTATACACAAAATTGTTTACTCTGACTATACTAAATTGGAGACGTAAGGTCGATTGTGTGCCGCTGTAAATTACTACTGTCTCCTCTGTGTGGGCAGCCTGGTATTGTCAGTGGCTTCAATCATTATTCCTGCCATATTTCGAGTTTTGTATTCGCAGGTTTGCTTAAGCTGACACTGTTGAGTTGGAAGATCTATAAACAGGCAAGTCAAACTGAGTGTTCTATGAGTTCAAGACGATATTGTATTACGTGGTACCTTAGTTTGTTATGGATTAGAAGTATTTTACGTGTTATTAATATTCTGCAGTTTGCTTTGTCTAAAGACGAGCTAGTTCTGTGAAGTAGTCGTTTATATTTCATTAGTGTGTTACACGTTGTGCTTTTTTTTTTTTTTTTTAAGAAGCTACAAATGACTCTGTATATGTTGCGGGTAGCTGAAACTGACGTGTTCAAGGGGGTCGCGTCCTGAAGGTGTTGATAGTGGCCCTTTTTACTACGGCACATCCGTCTATCCTCCTTCAGTACATTTGTCTCGCTTATATCGTTACTACGTTTGTCGGGTGGAATTAGGCCTTACTGTAATCACCTTATATGTTGAAGTTAAGTATCTCCCTTGCCAGGGCGCTAACCTTCGTGGATATAGTCGTATCCTCATCTGTAAAGATTGATAGTGTTATTCATTTGTTCTCGTCACATGTATGATTATTTATCTTGTTATATTTAATGTCAGTAAAATGTACGTGTTAGCGAGGTTCGAATTGGGACGTTGTATTCAATTCTTGTGGAAACAAATTTAAGTGATATTATTCCTTTTTTAAGTAGCCTTTAGATGCGTACATTTTGCCTTCATGTTTGTTGTTTTTATGGCTTCCACGTTAATTAAAATTACATAAAGGTGAATTTGGCAACGGAGGGTTTTTTGTATTTATTAGTTGCTAAGTGGATCCTAAGTTAAGTGCAGGAACCCTACCACCCCCTTTATAAGTGGACGCGACACTCGTCTCTGACAGTGTTCTAGCACTAGTGGACTCCAAAAGATCGAGGGGTCGAAACGTCGAACATTTTAGAAGAAACATGACGCTACCTAATAACCCAGAAGGTTTCAATTTCAGGTATTTACAGACTTACAAGTCTAGTTTGAGAAGGACGGTACAAGTACTCGGCTTTGACTTTATAGCATGAACTGTCCGATATTTGGCACAATCAATTTAGATGAAACGTCGATCAAGATGGTAAGACGACGGGAGATGCAAGCTGTCGCTTTCCGTAATCATAATTATGTGTCTGAGCGAAGCTAAATATTATTATTTTTACACAAAGAAACGTATCATCTTCTCAGTAAGCTTCAACCCGTGAGCTAAACCCTTGAAAAAGTTCAAATGGCTCTGAGCACTATGGGACTTAACTTCTGAGGTCATCAGTCCCCTAGAACTTATAACTACTTAAACCTAACTAACCTAAGGACACCACACACATCCATGCCCGAGGCAGGATTCGAACCTGCGACCGTAGCAGTCAATCAACTGCAAGCAAATATACCACAAACTGTGGTTCACCTGAGAACAGGGATCTGTGAACATCATTTAACAACCCCATGGTAGTGTAGCAGTACTTTATCCTTTCACCTTGATTCAGGCGACAGCAGAAAACGCCGCATTGTGGAATAGGAGCGGTGCGCTGCGGTAGCTGTAATGTTCTTACGCGTCAGCGAAAATTTGCAAACTACGCGCGCTGGCGTTATTATTATCAGAACACTGGAAACTTCCCTATCAGAGACGTGAAATTCCGGTAGATTTCAGTGTGCGATGCACCCGTTAGCCGACCTGGCCAACCATTTTCACTCACGTGCATGATGGCGCGTGCTGGAACTGTCAAACGTCAGACGGCTGACTCAGGACGAATAAGTTCACCCTCGTGACACACGATGTGTCCCAGGTGATATGCAGTTCCACTGTCGGTACAGTTGGAAACTGCCACTGGGTCTTAGTCAACCACAATATACAGACCACAAGCCTCACCCACCAGGAATAGACCTAAAGTTTGCATGGGGGCTTAACTAAATAAAAAATGAAAATGCAAATATTTTTTTTAGTAGCTGTGTGTCCGATTACGCAAGCCTCGTAAACAGCTGGCCCTGACTAGTATTATTACGCAATCTGACTGCATGAAACAACAACAAAGAATGAAATGAAAATTTCAGTTAATACAATTAATTAATTAAGTCCCCAGCAACTATAAAACCTACGAAACCAACAAAGCACAAGTGTAGCTGTTCTGTATGTGGTAGTATGACTCAACGCACATCTGGCACGGTTCTTCTTCAACAAGACAAGAATTTTTAAATACCAATTATACTGACGTGATAAAAGAAAATTAGAAATACTATAATTGTGCAAGAAAACCAAAATTACACTCTAATACAAGAACACAAGCCAGATGCTTTGTTGACTGAACCTGTAATGACACATTATTCAGGACCCTGAAAGAATAAAAGAACATAGTGTTGTATTACCTTCATATATATTGACGAAAAGCACTCAGATCATTACAATATCTCCATTGGAATAACATCTGCTATCTCTCCCATCAAATAACTGCATAAACATGGAACAACACTCTCCACTACCACATATCCACTCCGACTTCACGACAAGCAGTGTCCACCACAACTTCTCGGCAAGAACTGCTTGCCGCTACGTCTCAATAATCACTGTCAGTGGAGGCGGCGGAACAATACTCTCTGGCGCGATCTTTGGCGCTGTGGCTCAGTGTAGCCACCTTTCATATGCCCCTCCTCCACGGGCTAGAATTTGATGGTATTTTTGCCAGCATTGGTGGTGAAAATACCACCAAATTCGTCAAAAAAAAATACAGACAAAAATAAAAGATAATATTAATACATAAATATCATATAAGTAGATAAAATTTTGGCTTTGCACTGACCTTTCAATAGCCTAATATATAAAATACAGTAAGGAACACAAATTTTTTCATACATATGACTTTACATAATAGTTTACACACATATCATGTGGTTAAACAGATCAATCAATAGTGTCAGCAATGACGAATATGTACAGGTAAGAGTCTCATAACTTTTCACAAACAGTAATACACAAAAAATCAGTTTATACAATTATTCACATAAAATGCTTCACAACAAGTAGTTGACAGTTCCAGCAGTAGCACCCAGCAATGTTGAATAGGTGCTACAGCAACAAGTGACATCTTCTCAGTAGAAGCAGTTGCAGATAGCATCAGGTGACATCATTTCAGTAGAAGCAGTCCATCAGTGGCACCCAGCATTGTGGAACAGGTGCAGACAGCATCAGGTGACATCATTTCAGTAGAATCAGTCCATCAGTGGCACCCAGCATTGTGGAACAGGTGCAGACAGCATCAGGTGACATCATTTCAGTAGAAGCAGTCCATCAGTGGCACCCAGCAATGTTGAGTAGGTGCAGACACCATCAGGTGACATCATTTCAGTAGAAGCAGTTCATCAGTGGCACCTAGCAATGTTGAGTAGGTGCAGACACCATCAGGTGACATCATTTCAGTAGAAGCAGTCCATCAGTGGCACCCAGCAATGTTGAGTAGGTGCAGACACCATCAGGTGACATCATTTCAGTAGAAGCAGTTCATCAGTGGCACCCAGCATTGTGGAATAGGTGCAGACACCATCAGGTTACATAATTTCAGTAGAAGCAGTCCATCAGTGGCACCTAGCAATGTTGAGTAGGTGCAGACACCATCAGGTGACATCATTTCAGTAGAAGCAGTCCATCAGTGGCACCCAGTAGGGTTGAGCAGGTGCAGAAAGCAGTCCATAATATTCACTATCACTGATCACACTGTTCATCAGCAGAAATGAAACATGTCCTAGTGGCACCAATCATGTAGAAAAAGTACAAGTAACAGTCCATAATATTCACTATCACTGATCACACTGTTCAACAGTAGAAATTAAACATGTCCTAGTGGCACCAATCATGTAGAAAAAGTACAAGTAACAGTCCATAATATTCACTATCACTGATCACACTGTTCATCAGCAGAAATTAAACATGTCCTAGTGGCACCAATCATGTAGAAAAAGTACAAGTAACAGTCCATAATATTCACTATCACTGATCACACTGTTCATCAGTAGAAATTAAACATGTCCTAGTGGCACCAATCAAGTAGAAAAAGTACAAGTAACAGTCCATAATATTCACTATCACTGATCACACTGTTCATCAGCAGAAATTAAACATGTCCTAGTGGCACCAATCATGTAGAAAAAGTACAAGTAACAGTCCATAATATTCACTATCACTGATCACACTGTTCATAAGCAGAAATTAAGCATGTCCTAGTGGCACCAATCATGTAGAAAAAGTACAAGTAACAGTCCATAATATTTACTATCACTGATCACACAGTTCATCAGCAGAAATTAAACATTTCTAAGTGTCACACATCATGTTGAAAAGTGCAGGTAACAGTTCATAATATTCACCATCACTACTCAGACAGTTCAAGCATGAACAATAGTTTGAATACACATACAAATGCTTTTACACTAAACATACAGATCATAACAAACACACAAATGATGTCAGATAATTGTCACATTAACTATTACAAGTACACAAACATCAGTAAACCCATAATATTTATGGGTGTCAGTGCAAGCCACTACAAACAAATAAAATAATATTTAGGAGATAGGTGGGTAGGATTAGGAAAGGAAAGCACACAAAACACACTCTCTCATCTTTCATCCACGTTAAGTAGTACTGTGTAATTGAATAGTGTTAACTGTGTAATTGCAATTCTGTCAAAATTTGATGTTCATCATGTGTATCAAGTGGTAGTGGCAGCAATGTATAACAGTCAATAATAGTTAAGTCAATGTCATAGTCATCATGTCAAGACCAATGTTTGCCAAGCCAGATCAAAATGTACGGTTGCTGAACAACTGTCAGTGAGCCAAGATATGCAAACACTTCCTCTCTCCCAAAAAAAAGTACATACTGCTTAGTGATTTAACAAAGTGTGTGTAGACAATCTTCCTTCCACTTTAGTGTTCTAGTCTGCTATCTTCATCCTCCTTGTTCCATATAGACCAACAAAAAAAAACTATGCACCTCACTCACTTTACCTCTTATCCACCAAAACTCCAACAATCAGCAACTTCACACAATCTCAATACCTCAATAATATCTCTTCAATACGTCGATACATATAAACCTTATCGCCAATATCATTTCACTTCCATAACAACTCTTTCCTCTAGTCAGTCTCCTCGAACAAGTACGGATAAAATCCTAATGCAAACCTCATCATCCCATACAATCCGAAGACACACTGTCAACACACAACCTCTGTGTAATCCATCTGAGCCAAAATCTTCTACTCATTATGAATTAAAAAACAAACAAATGCATACATGACCTCTAACAGACTTAGTTCGAATAACTCTCAGTAATTAAGTACGATTACGGAGTGTGAATGATCCTAATTTTTCACAGTGTGGACACCACATCAAGAATTATGGCAAACAGAAGCAAACATGTGGAGTATTTCTTGTGTCAAGTGTCACTTCCTATTTCAGTTGCTCACAAAAAAATGCAGTGTAATAACTGTCAATGGTCAAAACCTAGTTTTGGTATGTCATGTCGTTAGCTTCCTTCCTATTAGCATACATTTATACAGCTTCCATAAAACCTCAGCTCATGTGACTTCTGTGACGTTTCTTGTACTAAAGTCGCTCGTCGAATTACTGCAGTTCATTTTCTTATGTTAAAATATAAAGCACTGAGCGTAAGCAAAGCAAGCAATAGCGAGTAAATATACCAGTAGTGAACAGAATGTCAACAAGTGGATGCAGCACAATTCTTACAACGAGGCTCCGCCAAGCGAACAATCTATAATTAATACAGTAATGTGACCTAAACTCTATGTTTATACACAGTATATCAGCATTTCTATATACTAAATTAAAGAGTAGTTGTGACAACAAGCAGAAATGTGTAAATATGCAATCCATACGCAATGCAGCAAATATGTATCTTACATAATAAACAGGTCATTAGCATTGTATCAGCGTAAGCAAATAAATGTTCATATGTAATTGTAATAAGTAAACATGAAGGCGCAAGCAGATAAATCACAAAGTATAACTTACATACCTAACCACAGTCAGCACAATTAATCAGGTGACAATTATAATTTAAATAAATAGGCACAGCAGGCACATAATTAAAAAATATGACATCAGTGAAAAAGCATAGAAGCCAAGCGATGCATAATATACACAAGTTACAACTCAGTTCATTAATAATCATTGTCAAAATCAGTTAACGTACGCAAGCACGTCGCTTCACAAGTAAATTCATAGAACATGAAATTTAGCACAAAGTATGAATCATGTAATCGCGAGCAGTAAATTACGTCTAAAGTACGTATCTAGGTGGAAATATGTTACCTGAAAATGAACTCAATTAGTAGTTACCTTTTTAGTTTATTACTTTCTTCTTCGAAATGACATTTTTCCTGAAATTTTCTCGATAGCAAGTCGTCTTAACGTCGGACACGCACAGAATTTACCTGAAGTTCTTAAATATTTTATAGAACCGTATCCTGAAAAATACTGAATGTTAATAACATAATTCATCAAGTCATTATAGTTTTATACTGAACTTAATCGGAGAAATTAAACAGTGTGTAATTGTTTACGGCTGTCAGTGCATTCGCACTGAGCGCTCGATCAGCTGTAGGCGCGTGACGTAGGAAGCAATTGTTTGCGGTCAACGACTGCCTTGTGCGGCGCGCAGACTTCACTGTTGCTTTGAGTATGTGCCGCCGCGCCGCCAAAACACAGCGCGGTATCCTCGTATTCTCTGCATGTTTACGTAAACTGTTGGTTTTTCGAAAGTATGTCATTCCACAAAAATTTTAACGTTAGATATATGATGTATTCCCTTAGAGCGTCGTGATTTCAGAGTTTCTACTTCGACAGTGTTATCATGAATAATTTTGCGAATTCTATATGGGCAGTTATAAAGCAGAAAAAATTTGCGACACAAGCCTTTTCCTTTGTAAGACAAACGATGAGACTTAATTAACACTTTCTGACCAACTGACAAGATTTTTAAACGACCAGGACGCTTAGCTGATTCCTCTCTTCTAGCAGCCGCAGATGTAATATTTCGTAGAGCCAGGTTGACAATTTCAGAATGCCGCAGTTTCCGTGTAGGCGGAAAAGGAACGATTTCAGAAATGCGATTTGTCGGTGCTTTGTTTTTTAATATCAGTAAAGGCGGTAAAGAAGTTGAATCATTAGGGAGTTCATTCAGAATGTTTTGAAAAATATGAAGATACTGATCCCACGTTCTGTGATTCTGATGACAATAAAGACGACACGATTTATTGATTTCCTTCATCCATCTCTCTGAAGCGTTAGATTGAGGGTGAAAAAGTGAAATGAAAATTGGTTTAATTTTACGACGCCGTAGAGTACGAAGCCTAATTTTAGAACGAAACTGTGATCCATTATCTGATATAACCTTATCAACATGACCCACTTCTATAAGAAAATGTTTGATGAAAGCGTTAGATACTGAACGAGCTGTTGCTTTGCGTAAAGGTGTAAAACACACATATTTTGATGTCAATTCCACTGCTACGAAAATGTACGCAAAACCATTAGTAGAACGAACCACTGGACCGAACAAATCAACTGCAGCCATGTCTTTTAACTTCGCTGGAATGATAGGAAACAACGGTGCTCTATGGGAAGTTGTTGGCGGCTTAGCCTTTTGACATAATTTGCATTTGGCCAGAACAGATCGAATACGTTTTTCCATATTACTGAAGTAACAATTTTCCCGTAATTTATGAAAACATTTTCTGGGACCAAAGTGTGCATAACTGAAATGCGTATACCAAATCAGCTTATTAACCCACTCATCAGGAATACAAACTAACCAAACAGAGTTGTCGACCGATTTTCGTTTGAAAAGAATGTCATTGCGAACTAAATAATACTGTCTGATCGCTATGCTTTCCTTTCTCCTCCACTTCTCCTTAATGTCCTTCCAGATTGGATCCTTATTTTGCTCCTTAGCGATGTCCTGGAGCGAAGACGAAATAAAGTTCTCAAACGCAACACCTTGTATATACATCAAACAATAATTGTTTTCCTTGCAGTCCTCTTCATCACTTTGTTTCAAACCCATAGGTGCACATGATAAAGCATCAGCAACAATATTTGAAGAACCCTGTATGTAAACAATACTAAAATCAAATTCCTGTAGATACAGCGCCCATCGAGACAGTCTTCCATGAGTTAATTTTGTTGACATAAGAAATTCCAGAGCCCGATGATCGGTGTAAACCTTAGTATGTCTGCCAAACAAAAATGTCCGAAATTTTGTAAAAGCCCAAACAACAGCCAAAGCTTCAAGTTCCGTAATCGAATAATTCTTTTCTGATTTAGAGGGAACACGACTTCCAAATGCAATAGTCTTCTGCACTACAACGCCGTTTTCTTCTATCTCTTGAAATAAATGAGCACCTAGGCCTTTGTATGATGAGTCCATCGCCAGACAAAAATCTTTAGATGAATCCGGGTGTGAAAGAAATGGAGCAGCAACTAAAGCATCACGAAGTTGTTCAAATTCTGATTGAGCTTCCTCATCCCAACACCAATTAGATTTCTTTCCAGATAGTTCACATAAACGAGGTGTGGCCAAATCGTCCAATTTAACAAAGCGTCTAAGAAAATTACAGACACCAAGGAAACTACGAACATCACGTTTTGTGGTAGGAACAGCATAATTACGAATAGCGTCAAGTTTTTCTGGATCAGGAAGAATACCTTCTGTAGAAATAATGTGACCGAGAAATTTCACCTGAGAACGACCAAATTCAGATTTTTCCAAGTTCACTGTAATGCCAACTCTTGCAAAGATACGTAATAATGAATCCAAAATATTGTTGTGCTCACTCCAAGAATGTTTAGCAATAACAATGTCGTCAACATATGAAGTAATATTGTCACGAAGATAAACAGGTAAAATTTCATTTAAGCTACGAATGAATGCTGCAGAAGATACAGTAAGTCCAAACGGTAATTTCCGAAACTGGTAACAGTTACCAAAGGCTAAAAAGGCAGTATATTTTCTACAATCAGGGTGGAGTTCTATTTGCCAAAAACTTGCGCGCATATCAATCGTCGATAAAACTTTAATTCCATGGAAATGTTGAAGAAGTTCATCTAAATTTTGTGGGCGGTCAGTTTCAGGAATGATGATATTATTTATCTGTCTGGAATCCAGAACCAAACGAATTGACCCATCCTTTTTAAGAACAACGTGTAATGGGCTAGTATAAGGACTGACTGCAGGCTCAATAATGCCCTGATCTAACATGTACTGAAGTTCATTCTTAACCTTGTCTCTGTAAGCCAAAGGAATAGCGTACGTTTTCCCGCGAAATGGTGTGTGTTCTTTTACTTTAAATAAATATTGTAAGCCTTGTATAGTTCCTGTGTGATGACTAAACACTGTAGCATGTGAAGTCAAAATTTGGTGCAGCTCTTCTCTTGCAACGTCATCTGGCACTTCAGCTTTCTTAACCTTTTCATTAATTAGTTCTTCGCTATTAATTATATCATCCATCGCGTCTCTGTATCTATTCTCATTGTCATGAATAAACACATTGTCGTCATAATGCTCAACGAAAACATCAGAAGTAAGAAACCTTAAACATTTTGTATCTGACTCAGATCTTGTTAAACACTCGAAAAATTTCAAACATTTCGGCATTCCGGCAACAGTCAAATTCACACTTTCTTCTTTAAAGTTCAAAATTGCCTTATGTGCGTTAAGAAACTCCATACCTAATATAATTTGTGTACTGAGTAATGGAACAATAATAAAATTAGCAGAAAATTCGTATCCTTGACAATTGAAATTTAGGTTGGTCTGTTGTTTAACTTCTACACCTTTTCCAGAAATCGCTCCTCGAATTGTAGTTTTAGAAATAGGTAACACAGGACAGGCAATAGTCCTTTCACATATACGAAAAACTGATTCACTAATGACGTTCAATGGGCTCCCAGATTCTAAAACTGCAGTGAACTTATTCTTACCCACACATACTTCAATAACAGGATGTAAAAATGCGTCTACATTATTTTCCTTTTCGTCTAACAAAATGTCTCTCATGTCTTCCAGGCGTACGTAGTGTAAAGTCATTACTTTCTGAACCGTCTATATTGCTGCCAGAAGCCGAAGCTGCAAGTCATTGTCGATTGTTTGCGTCACGTCTTTGAGTATTCGCGTCATTTCGCGGATCCATTTCTACGATTTGCACTTGTCTCTCTGAAGTTCTGTCACGTGGAGGATGCCAATTAGGTCCCTCCTGTCTGTTAGATACAAATTCTTGGTTGTGTCTGTTATTAAAATTTCTGTTTTCCTGTCTGTCTGCATAACTACTTTTTGTATAATTTCGACTGTCACTTCTGAAATTATTGTTGTATCTACTACCCTGATTACTTCTGTAGTAAGAATTTCTATTACTGTTTGAATAATTTCTGTCTTGATAATACCGATTACTGTTTCCGTATGATTGATCATTCCAGTACGAATTACCATTATTATAATTGTCTGTGTAATTTCTGTTAGAACGTCTGTTATTGTCATAAGGCTGGTATCTGTTGTCCTGTCTGTTACGTCTGTCATTCTCAAAGTTACCCATATAACGCCCGTTCCGATCACTATCCCTTTTCTCTGAAAATTACTGTTACTGAAAAAGTTACAAGAAGTCCCGTCGTCGTTGTCATACTCAAGTTCTTGCAACAAAGTCTTAAAAGTCTCGATGTCGCCTTTACATCTTCCAGCTAAAGCAATTTGTCTTATGGATTGTGGCAGCTTAGTTAAACAAATGCGAATTAATTCAGTCGGGCTATAAGGGTTGGAAAGGAACTGATTCTTTCGAATCATGTCTTCAAAATATTCCGCTGGCGTGCGGAACTCAGACTGTTTAAAATTACGCTGCATGATAAGATTGTGTTTGACTCTGTCTTGCGTGTTTTCGGACCAATATGCCGATAGAAATGCATGATAAAAATCATTCAGATTATTACAATCTCTAATGAGTGCGCGCATCCGCGTCGCCGGTTCGTTTTCTAAATATCCACACATAAATTCCAGTTTGTGACTTAGTGGCCAATTTGGTGGGAGTGCGTACATAAATTGGTCTAACCATGAACATGGATGTATGTCATTCTTAGAATTGCGGAAGATCTTAAATTTCCGAACAGTCAAAAAATGTTTATAGTCAAAGTTTTCGCCTCGTGGCGACAAAGACCTACCGCGTCTGTCCCTGTCCCAATGTCGATTATTGTACAGTTCGCGCGCCTGGCGCTCTCTTGTTGCATCCCGTAAATGAAACAAATTATTTTCTTCAAAGCCCTCTGCTATCTGTGATTCTAGATTTCTTCTGCTGTCTTTTCCTACGATTTCGCCTTCAATTTGTTTGACTTGCTTTCGTAATGCCTCAACTTCCCTTTTAACGCGTTCATTAAATTTTCCCTGATTTTCAACATGTTTATTTATGTTCTGGTATTCTTCGGTTTCTACGAATGGCAATGGTGCTGTATCATCTGAATCTCTGTCCCCATTTAGACTAAGATTTGTCAATTTGTCTGAAATCTCCTCAACTCTTTCCGATAAATCACCTATTTGTTCTTTCTGTTTATTTATGTCTTCCGTAAGTGTCGCGACTCGGGTTTCAGTATTAACACATTTAGTCGTTAACTGTTCATATTGTTGTGTTAGGTTATTTAATCTGTCATTCGGTACGGATTCCTAGATTCTCTCAAATATTTCTTCCTTATCTTTTGCACGTTGTAAATTTAACTCTGAAAATTTCTGTACTATCACGCGATCTCTTTCTTCCTGTTCCCTATCCTGTTCCCTTTGTCTAATCTCTACTGCAATTAATCTATTATTGTGAGAATTCAAAATCGGTTGTACTTCTTCTCTGATTTCTTTCTTTAATTCATCTTTAATGTTTTTGAAGCATGTCCCTATTCGTGAGTCTAACCGTGTTTCCATTGTTTCCATCTCTGTTTCTAAACGTGTTGCCACTGTTTTTAATTCAGATCCCAAAGTTCCCATCTCTGTTTTAAATTCAGATCCTAACCGAGTTTCCATTGTTCCCATCTGTGTTTTTAATTCAGATCTAAACCGTGTTTCCATTGTTCCCATATCAGTTTTTAATTCAGATCGAAAATTTAATATTGCACTCATCAACTGCTCCATATTAACTTGTTCGAGATTCCTTTCGCCCCTAACATTTCCCACAAAACCAGCTTCCTTCGTCATGGCTGTAAAGCTATCTGTGTTCGATACTATTCCAGAATCTTCTATCGTTACTCTCGTATTCTGTGAATTTTCTGATTGAGAAAAACCTTGAACTGGTTCCGGACTGTCTTCCCGACTTATTAAATTGTTTTCAACTCCATTATTCATGATACTGTTGTCCTGTGTTGGCGAGTTCGCCATGTCAACAATTTCGTCATTCTGACTATCCATCATTTTCGCCTTTTTCATCGATCGCGTAATCATTTGCAAAACATACAAAACTCGTCACAATACGAAAATTACGGAGAATTTAACACGTTATCACCAACAATACCATTCACACGATATGCTTCCCTCAAACACGATTAACGAACAATTGAAATAATTGCACTAAATTATCAAACCCGTAGACAAGACAACAAAAAATAAATAAATTTTGAAAAATACCATTAGAAGAATACCAATTACCAAATCTACACATGCAATATAGACCACAATTACTAAACTACAAATTACTACAACAATACTACTGTCTACTATTTTTACAGTCAGAAGAATTCCAAGGGACGATCCGAAGCAGCGGTCGCCACGTGCATGGGGGCTTAATTAAATAAAAAATGAAAATGCAAATATTTTTTTTAGTAGCTGTGTGTCCGATTACGCAAGTGTCGTAAACGGCTGGCCCTGACTAGTATTATTACGCAATCTGACTGCATGAAACAACAACAAAGAATGAAATGAAAATTTCAGTTAATACAATTAATTAATTAAGTCCCCAGCAACTATAAAACCTACGAAACCAACAAAGCACAAGTGTAGCTGTTCTGTATGTGGTAGTATGACTCAACGCACATCTTGCACGGTTCTTCTTCAACAAGACAAGAATTTTTAAATATCAATTATACTGACGTGATAAAAGAAAATTAGAAATACTATAATTGTGCAAGAAAACCAAAATTACACTCTAATACAAGAACACAAGCCAGATGCTTTGTTGACTGAACCTGTAATGACACATTATTCAGGACCCTGAAAGAATAAAAGAACATAGTGTTGTATTACCTTCATATATATTGACGAAAAGCACTCAGATCATTACAATATCTCCATTGGAATAACATCTGCTATCTCTCCCATCAAATAACTGCATAAACATGGAACAACACTCTCCACTACCACATATCCACTCCGACTTCACGACAAGCAGTGTCCACCACAATTTCTCGGCAAGAACTGCTTGCCGCTACGTCTCAATAATCACTGCCAGTGGAGGCGGCGGAACAATACTCTCTGGCGCGATCTCTGGCGCTGTGGCTCAGTGTAGCCACCTTTCAAGTTCTCCACCAGGGGGAGGACCAGAAGACCAAGAAGCAAAGAATCACAACAAGTCCCCACCATGCCTCAGTATTATAGCCGAATTAGCGAAAACGAAACCGCCCTCACAGTGCACAACCGATCGAACTATCCTCTAGTCATTGAATCGCTCCTCTTGATTATTCTATTGACCTGGTAGCCAATCCAGACAAAGCACAGGGGTTCCACGTTGGGGGATCCACTCTGCTTATCCTGAAAGAGCATTCTCACGGCAAGCATGGCCATCTTTTGGCAAAAAACACCTACCTAGGCGGGACATAGTCCCTCATTTACAGAGAGGTCTAATCTTTCCAGGTTGGCCGTTTCCAATTTCTGAAAGAAGAATGTTAAGCTTCTCAGACAGTTGTTCCCATGAAATATACCGGGTGATCAGTATAAATTTGAAAACTTAATGAGCCATGGATTAATGTAGATAGAGCGGTAAAAGTTGACACACACACTTGGAATGACATGAGGTTTTATTAAAACAAAAAAACAAAAACAAAGTTCACAAAATGTCCGACGGATGGCGCTGGACAGCAAACCGTCAGTGACTGCGCATGATAATCGTGCATAAAAGGAGCTATAGTGAGAGAGAGAATCAGATGCGCAAGGAGTCGCAGCATGTTGACGTTATCCGTCAAGGCGCTTATAGTGAAGCTGTATTATCAGAATGAGGAATGTGCTAGTTCAGTGTTACGATCCTATCGCCATAGGAAGGGGGATTCGAACGGGTAAAGGTCCGTTGACAAATGCAGTTGTGGCGAGAATGATTTCGATGTTCGAAGTCACGGGTTGTTTAGACGATAGACCCCGTAGTGGCCGACCGAGCACAAACGTAATGCTGCTGAAACAGTTCAGGAAAAAAATGGAGACTGTAGCGGGTTCGTCTATGCCCGGGGAAGTCAGCGCTTGTGCAGTCGCACGTCGCACCGGCATTCCGTACACTACTGTTTGGTTGGCACTTAGGCGTGCCCTCCGATGCTATCCGTACAAAATCCATCGGCATAATGAACTGTTACCTGGCGATTAAGTGAAGAGGAGGGCATTTGCGATGTGTGCGTTTCAAAAGATGGCGGAAGATGACGATTGGTTGAGTAACGTGTTGTGGACCGACGAAGCTCATTTCACGCTCCGAGGGTCTGTCAACGCCCACAACTGCAGAATTTGGGCTACCGAAAATCCTAGAACTGTCGTCGAAACACCATTGCACGACGAGAAAGTCACGGTATGGGTTGGATTTACCATATCTGCCGTTATCGGGCCTTTTTTCTTCGAGGAAATGCGTGATTCTGGTTTTGTAACTGCTACCGTGACGGGTGAGAGGTACGGCGATATGTTACAGAATCACATGATCCCCAGCCTGGCTGATAACTGCCTGCTGGAACGTACGATGTTTATGCAGGATGGCGCTCCACCCCATATTGCTAGACGCGTGAAAGATCTCTTGCGTGCCGGCCGGAGTTGCCGTGCGGTTCTGGGCGCTACAGTCTGGAGCCGAGCGACCGCTACGGTCGCAGGTTCGAATCCTGCCTCGGGCATGGATGTGTGTGATGTCCTTAGGTTAGTTACGTTTAATTAGTTCTAAGTTCTAGGCGACTAATGACCTCAGAAGTTAAGTCGCATAGTGCTCAGAGCCATTTGATCTCTTGCGTGCGTCGTTTGGTGACCATCGTGTGCTCAGCCGCCACTTTCGTCATGCTTGGCCTCCCAGGTCCCCAGACCTCAGTCTGTGCGATTATTGGCTTTGGGGTTACCTGAAGCCGCAAGTGTATCGTGATCGACCGACATCTCTAGGGATGGCGAAAGACAACATCCGACGCCAATGCCTCTTCTCACCGGAGGAGAAACACCCCTCTGAAGATGTCCAGCGCAGCTCTGGACGAAACGTTAGGAGCTGAAGAGTTTCATGGACCACGACCTTACATCCCGGAAGGTTTACCAGAAGATATGTCATCCGGTCGTGAAAGCCTTCATACTACTATCGCTGTTGTTTTGAAAAACAGTTTTTCAATTAAAGCCCCGCTCACCTTGTCCAGCCCCAAGTTACTTTCTGCAGCTGTAATGCTTATTAATGTGTTTCGACACTTCGTCGCCGTATCAGTACCGGCGCCTAAGCGCAAGTCATGTCGTTGACACTACTAAGAACGCAATCCAAACCATGCGGTAAATTGTTTCCCGCCTGCTCTGGCTTAAGCAACTAAATTTTAATTATAACCACCCAGTATATTGAACAAACAGGGAGAACGTTTTCAATCACATACAAGGAACATAGAGATGCGTTCAGATTAACTAACGAAGACAAATCAGCTTTTGTGGACCGAGTATACAAATCAAGTAAACCCCTTAACGGAATAGGACTTAGGAATCTTGCAAATAAACAAGAGAGCCAGAAATCTCGTCTTTGTGCAAGAGTTTGAGATCACCATTCATATAACCTCAAGGTAGTTTAAGCAATGACAGAAACATTTTCAAAACTTTTTAAATTATCCAATACAACTTTAGGCTCATTAGGTATTTCTTAGATCTGAGCAATTAAAAAACAGGTTTTGATCCATACAGTGAATTGTATGAAACGCGACATGCCACAATGTTTGCCACTACACGAGGGCCTATGTACCCCACCAATACCTCGGTCACATCTACCAATAAAATTCATTGTTTCTTTCCTTATAAGCAACAGAATCACTTCCTCTTGTATTCAAATTTCATACTGAGAGCTCGGAGGTGTAGTAATAAGACAACTAGTCATGTATTTGGGAGAGCGGTGGCCTGAATCCGGCTGGCCGTTCAGATGTAGTGATTCCATGCTTTCCCAGAAACGCTCGAAGCAAATGCGGCAATGGTGCTTTTAAAAAGGCGAGACCGATTTCCTTCTCCATTCTTCACCAACTCGATTTTTTGATCACTCTCCAATAACGTCGTCAGGACTGGACGTTAAAAACCTACCATTTCTCTTTCCAAATTTACTATCACCAGTGATCGTCCAAGGCCCTGCTGCAGCAGAGTCTAAATTGCGTTGTCGGCTTCCTTACTTTTGACACGCCCCCCCCCCCCCCCCCCCGTTTTTTTCGATTTTGTCACATTGACCAACTTCTGTATTTTTATACCGGAAGATTATAACTGAACTGTAACTATTCACAGAGATGCACTGTGGGCTGTAATTACTGTATCACAGCGAAACTTGGTAGATATCCTAATGCGTTAATGTGGAACTGATTTGCACTGGAAAACAGTTCTGTTGCCATGAATTCGAGATAGACATTTAGAAATATTTCCGTATGTAATGGATTAGGACCGGTATATGGGCAGGAAAGGTCAAATAAGTGAGAAAGGCATAATGTTTATTTTATTATTGACCGCCGCTTATACAGTTTGTTCAGTACGAGCACCGGAGACGTCGAAGAGATGCTACATCCGTAAAACGATATGATCAACAGTTGCCCACAGCGGTTCCGGTAGAATCTGAGCAACTCGGTTCTGTGTAGTGGCCTTCAGAGCAGATAGAGACTGAACGTGTTCCTGGTAAAGGCGTACTTTTAGATATCCATAGAGGCAAAGTCACATGATTCAAATCAAGTGGTCATGCAGGCCAGGTATAGGGAAAACCTCAGGAGATAACTCGTTCGAGGAAAGTTGCATTAAGCAGAGTTTTCACTGGGCGACCGACATGAGGTATTGTCCAATGTTACATGAAAACGGGGGTTTCCACACACTTGCGCTCTTCCAAACCGGGAACCATGGTTCAAATGGCTCTGAACACTATGGGACTCAACATCTGTGGTCATCAGTCCCCTAGAACTTAGAACTACTTAAACCTAACTAACCTAAGGACATCACACACATCCATGCCCGAGGCAGGATTCGAACCTGCGACCGTAGCAGTCGCGCGGTTCCGAACTGAGCGCCTAGCCGGGAACCATGTGCTGTACAAGAAGGTCTGCATGTCATGCAGACGTTACGGTACACTTCGCAGGCCCTCTGGGTGTATTCTCTTCAAAGAGCAAAGGGCCGAGAGTAAGAGTGCTTGTGTATCCATATCACACGGACACACATGACGATTGTAATGACTATTCGTGCGCAGCAGGGGGTTTAACAGTACCCCATATTCGGCAGTTCTGTGCATTCACTGCCCCTTTAGTGTAAAATATACCTCGTCACTCCACAGAATGTTGTCCGACCACAGGTTATCAGCCCGCCCGGCTAGCCGCGCGATCTAACGCGCTGCTTCCCGAGCGGGAAGGCGTGCCGGTCCCCGCCACGAATTAGTGTCGAGGTCCGGTGAGCCGGCCAGCCTGTGGATGGTTTTTCAGGCGGTTTTCCATCTGCCTCGGCGAATGCGGGCTCTATCCCCTTATTCCGCCTCACTTACACTGCGTCAGCGATTGCTGCGCAAACACTGTCTCCACGTATGCATACGCCATAATTACTCTACCACGCAAATTTTTGGGGTTACACTCGTCTGGTATGGGACGGTCCCAGTGTGACGTATAAAAATTTTCGGTGCCTACAGTGTCACGTCTTTCGGTGTCACACAAATTTTTATTTTTAAAGGGGATCACTTAAGACTATTTCCATGGGTTCGCCCCTCAAATTCCTCCCTCTTATCACAAAATTGTCGCGTGATATAGTACAAACTGAAAAAAATAAATTCCTTTTAAAGCACAGTTTCGTATATAATTTATATTCAAAACCTTACACCTGTGTCACAGAACAAATTCTACATCGAGAATACTTTACACAAGTGCCGGCCGGCGTGGCCGTGCGGTTCTAGGCGCTTCAGTCTGGAGCCGCGTGACTGCTACGGTCGCAGGTTCGAATCCTGCCTCGGGCATGGGTGTGTGTGATGTCCTTAGGTTAGTTAGGTTTAAGTAGTTCTAAGTTCTAGGGGACTGATGACCATAGATGTTAAGTCCCATAGTTATTAGAGCCATTTTTTTACACAAGTTTAAGGGAAGAAATGCTTCCGATAATTATTACAGTATTTAAAGAACATCAAAATATGAACAAACAGTACATGAGACTTTGTTAATCAATTTAACTGTAAAAAGCTATGAGCATATTATTAACAAAATGAGCAATATTCAAAAGTGAAATGCCAAAATGAGCACTTCCTAATTGGAAGTAAATCAAAACAATCAGAATGGCTGAAAGAGATCACAATATCATGAGCCATGAACGAATAAGAGCTAAGCAACTAAGCAAATAAGAGAATAGGCAAAAATGAGATGCCAACAAAATGAGAGCTGGCCGAACTCCGTCGGCACTTACATATGGTTGCGCTCGTGGCGGCACCTCGCGGCCCGTACGCAACACGCGCGCCAACGACCTCAATGCACTCTTAGCGCTCGCGGCGGCTTCTAGCGGCCTGTACGCAAGTTGTGCGATTGCTGTCGCAGGTCGACCCTTAATCTATGATGTTACACCGGGGGGAGGGGGGTGGGGGACTGCAATGGGGGCCGAACCGCACAATAACCCTGGGTTCGGTTTGGGGCGGCGGTGGGGTTGGTGGACTGCTGAGGCATGTTGTGGGGTTGTGAACCACTGTGGGCTACGGCGGGACGAAGACTCTCCGTCGTTTCTACGTCCCCGGTTCAGTATACAATACACAGATTATCAAATTAGATTCATTTCAGAAAGTGAAGAGCAATTTCAGAATGTTGCTGCGAATCATGAGGTTGCAGTTGCTATACCGTCTGGATCTTGTGTAGGAAACAGTGTAAAACAGACCCCAAAACTTTCCGTACTATTTCCCATGGGATGGACAACTTTGCCGATACTGTACGGAAACTAGCACTATCCGGGCCACGTGCTGCATGGTCAGTTACGGCAGTAGGAATCTCGTCAGTAACTTCCACTGGGACAGGGCGCCATCTTCTTACAGGTTCCACACCAAGCTCACACTATTTTCGAATTTCGTTATCCTCCTTTAAATCATTTAATGATATCGGGCCTCTCCTCAGATTTTTCAGTCGGCGATATGCTCTAAATGCAGCAATGTAATTCCTGCCTTTCACATAAAACAGTTTCACTAACAGCGCACCGTCTCTCTTCTCGATATCCACGCTGTTCGCTCACGTTATGGTTTGTCAAATAACAGCATGAATGTCATGACGTTATACAAGAAATGTACTCCGTCATATTTGCACCTGGCGGTCACAATTAGAACCAATTTGTATTCCTGAGTAAATTGGTTCGTCGTTAACGCATTAGCACATCTACTAAGATTCACTGCCATACGATAATTACAGGCGACATTGGACCTCTGTAAGCAGCTGGACTTCAATTAAAACCACCGGGAACCTTATAAGTGCGTACCAGTATTTATTTCTTGAACTGTTTTGCCCTTTATATTAATATATGTTTAATTTTTAATAAGTCCATTGGTAAGCACATTGTTTGGTCGTGTTTCAATATGCTTGTGACAGCTTATCAGTATATGTAATGTTTAGGGACTTTACATAAAATATGTGCATTTGTGTAGAGAAACATGAACAGATCAGATAAACACTGGATTTAGGGATTTAGGCTCATTTCTAGAGCCCTAGACGTTCAATAAATCATTATATATTATTTATTGTTTGAACCCAAGTCTGGTTGAACAATTGCAATGTTTGTATTTTTCCTGCACATGTACAACATTTAAAAGTCACATGTCTTCGGAAGTAGTAGTCTTTACACAGCTAGAAGCTCTTGATAATGTTGTACAGACTGCCTGTTCAGTCTTAAGTTGTCTGATGATAGTTTGGAAAGCCAAAAGCCTATTCACAACATAATATAAAAGAAATATTATGTTAAACATCAATAAGTATATTGTAGTTTTTAAAATCTCCATTATCCCGCCATTTTGTTGAAAATAATTATAGTTCTCTAAGCAATTAAAGACCACAAGTAACACCCGCTACTATGCAACAGGTTCCAGTATATTAAGGATAAGTATGTGGTCGTGAAAATTGTGTTAACAGTATTTCCATTTGGTGGAGTAGGTGTTTAGAAAGCAGTGTTTTAAGAGGTACGAGGGTATCAACACACTCTCTCCAGAGTATTGTTATAGATCTGTACGACACTGGTGGAAATATATTTCTAGAAATAATTATGACAAGGGCACGCACCTGCCCTGGGAAAATAATAATAAGCAGTCAGTATTCTTACTTTCTCCAAATTTTCAATGAAAACGAATTCGCCCTTTAGAGATGAAAGGGTATTGCTGCAGCTGCTTCTGATGTAGAGGACCTGACGCTTGTGAACGTAATGCTGTAGGGAATTACCATAAATTCTGATGCATACGTAGAAACCCTAGAGAAATACGACGCTCTCTTCTGAACTGTGTTAGATTACCTCTGCAGAAACGAACGTTTCTATTCTGTACACAGTGGTTCGCAGCCAAGGGACCGAAGGACACGATCAAAAAACATGGAAAATGAATGCTGCGGCGTGTTTCTTCCGCATGTAAAGCAATGTGGTGCGATTAGCCTCACGTCGGTAAACTTAAAGAATCTCTTTACGTAATGGAGTGTCACATATGCCATATTTACCGTGTGTAATAAGAAGAAAAACACAGCAAAGGATGTTTATTGCAATGTTGTTTTTTTTCGAAAAGTGCGAGTCAGGAGTTTCAGTGTAGGGATTAAAAGACAACAGAATGAGCACGTGGTCAAGAACTGGATAATGTGGTAGCCATGGATTTCGTAATTGCTCTACTGAAAGCGGGTAGATCATAAATGGTGTAGCACATCGACTCGTTGCCGTTGTCCATTGCGCACGCAGCTACTCGTATTTCATTCTGTTGTATCTTAATCACTTTATTGAAACACCAAATTTGAGCTTGTTCGACGAATATCGGAAAAACATATTACCAGACTGAAACATCCGTAATGGGAAATACTATATGACTGCAAGTATGGAACACTCATTCTTTCAAGCAAATATTTAGCTTATTACCAAACATCTCCTCTTAATCCACCGGTCATAACTGCCTGTTACATTGTAATGTTTCTCGAGCGAATTGCGACTGTATAGGCATTAGATTCGTTAGCATTCAAAGATTTATTACTCAGTTGCTTTTATTACTCAGTTGCTTAGCTTAACAACGAAATGATCTTGCATGATGGTAGATAAGACATATATCTCGATTGTAATATGTTTTAAGATCTACGATTCGAAACAGTTACTATGTTTCACCAGGGGTAAGGCAGCTTTCCTCCTTCTGCAGGAGGTTGGAAGACAGGTTTTCAGCACATCATTCGTAAAAAAAACAACGACATGTAAATTTTCTCGGAAATGGACTGTCGAAAGTGTAAACGAAAATTGGCAAGAAAACGGACGTACAATGGTGTACAAAAAGAAGAACGAGCCCAAGATGGAGTAACCCTAGCAGTTAAAAACAAATATAGAAAATGTAGAAAATCCTGGAACCCAATCAATCACAGACTTTTTGAAATGGTTATCGATGTAAAAGATAGTTTTTGGTAATCACAGCAGTATATGCCCCAACGGACGATGCCGTAATTACTGAGGGCAATTTCCTTTTTGTCTGATAACTTTGGAATAGATTCGAAATTTGATCGACTTGTTTATAATTATCCGATTACGAAAACCATCCTGCTAACTTAACATAAAATGAACAACAAACACTAGTAGACTCAACAGATGTAAGTAAACCTCTCTACCAAATGAAGAATGGGCAAGTTACAGGCCTGGGAAATGTACCTCTGTACTTTATAAAGGCAGCCCTTCAACAGTTTTAGAAATTCTGATAGGAGTCTTAATAGATGTTTAAATAGCGAGAAATGGCCAAATGAATGGAAAAAGGAGTTATTTCTACAATATTTAAGAACAGAATCAGACGCAGTTACGCTAATTATGGAGGAAGTAACGTTATTTCTACGGTAAAGTAATAAAGCATAAAACAGAGACACAAATAACGGAGTAGGATGAGCAAAATGGGTTTCTGAGCGACATTGAAGTGCAGACGGCATATTCGCTCTTAAATATCTTACTGAAAATGGGATAGAAGGGTAATGATGGTTCACGTAACATTTTTTGATCTGTAGAAAGCATAAAACACAGTTTCATTAAGTAAGTTATGGGTGACAATAAAAAACTTTGGTATTGATAATAGGCATTTTCGTGCAAAAAATAAATTAAATGATGTTTGCAACAGTATAGTCTATGTAGTTAACAAAATTTACCAAAAACTCTCCGTAATTGAGGATGCTCATACGGACCGAGTTTATTTAAAGCATACATAGAAGTTTTCCAGAATTGGAGGAGGAAATGTCGTGAACTGGAAATATCTGTAGGACAAGAAATACTGGTGACCAGGTCTTGACAGTGGGAGAAAAAGACGGATCCACTTACATGTTCGGGGAACTGTAAGAAGAATGCTCAGTAGATGAACGAGAAGATTTGGATGTGCATTTCAGCAAAATTAAAAATATCTGTGTGTCTAAATTCTTGGGCATCACTTTTACAACAAAAGGAAGGATGACACGATACATCACAAAAAGAAAATGGGCAAGGAAAAAGAGTAATTGGACAACTCCTTGCTACGAAGATTAAAAAATACAAATAAAAAGGAAGATCTTACTCTACAAGTCAATGGCAGAATCATTACACATGACGCTGAAATATGTGGGCTAGACAAAAAGTAAAAATAAATAAATAAACAAATAAATAAATTTCACTTGAGATGGATTTTTGGCATAGAAGTTGTCGCATCTCCAGACTCGAACACATCAGAAGTGAAAGATTATGGAAAATTACACGAGAAAAAGACACCATTCTAGATGACATAGAAAGGAAAATGTTAACTTAGTACAAGCCATCTCTAACGAATGAAGAGTAATCGCCAGCCGAAACAGAATAGACACCGGATGAGTGAATAAAACGTGGAAGACCACCTAGATAATGGATTCAGTATATTAAAAAGGCGATGGATTTATGGGGCCTTCTGGAAGAAACTCGATAAGATATGAAACTATGGAACTTGAGAAACGGAGGAGGATGGCTGTCCCAAAAGAGCCGTATGCTCGAATGTACACTACTGCTGAAAAGTTTTCGATCACCAATGATGGAAACTACATACTTCCGTTCAATGTAAAACATATCGTACAAACGAAATAGACCAAAAAAATAAATATTTTCTCTCTCTACAATTAAGCAGAATAAAATATGTTTTAGATTTTCAACTGTTCAACGTATCCACGCCTTATCCTCAGAACAGCAGCACGCACTCTTGACAATCTGGAGATAAGATTTTGTAGTGTTTTTGCAGATACTGCAGTCCAAAACGTCTTTAAATCATTCCATAGCTCTTCAACATTAGATGACTTAAGTTTTCTAACGTCACTGCCAATTTCATCCCATAAGACTTCAATGGGATTTAAGTAAGGTTACTAACTTGGCCAAATGACATTCTTCAGTTGCCCACATTTCTCTTTTGACATGACCTCTGCATCGTTTAGAAGCATGTGTGAAATCGTTGTCCACCTGCAGAACAAACCCATAACAAATACGTCTTTTACCAGACTGAACTGCAGAGTTGATTAGTATCCAGTAATATGATCCCTTCTTTAATGTTCCATTAATTCTTAGCAGCTCACCGACTTCACTACCCGCAAAAAATCCCCATTAACATAACCGACCTGCCACCATGTTTCACCGTTAACGTCACAGACTACTCTTCATACATTTTTCATGAGGTCGGCGAACAAACATTCAACGATCGCGTCCTTGAATAACACCTTGGACCATTGCTGTACGCTCGAGTATTTATGTAACTGTACCAACTAAAGTTATCTCACCTTGTTTGCGTAATAAAGATATTCAGGCCTCTACGCGTTCACGAAGATGGTGTTGCACTGTTGAGACAGAGATTGGAGCTGTTCGCATACTATTTACTTCCTTGCGAATTTCACGTACAGTACGAGTCCTCTAACATTTAGCTTGTACAAATATGAATTGATCTGGCCTATTTGGTATTATTTGTGGACTACCAGATGGCAAAACAATTGCGTTTACATCAGTTTGCCTGAAGCTCTGCAGTGTGTACACTGAAGATTGGGCTATCGTTCCACTAGAATAGCCTTCTTGATCGAGACGTCCAGTTGCAGCCCATTTTTCATCTCCTGCTTCCCTCGCATTAGGAGATAATATGAATCTGATCAGATATACAAGCACACTGCTACATGCACAGAACGTACTGTACACTAATGCGAAGTGATTGCTACACAGACAACTGAAGGTTCAAATGGTTCAAATGGCTCTGAGCACTATGGGACTTAACATCTGAGGTCATCAGTCCTCTAGAACTTAGAACTACTTAAACCTAACTAAGCTAAGGACATCACACACATCCTTGCCCGAGGCAAGATTGAAACCTGCTACCGTAGTGGTCACGCGGATCCAGACTAAAGCACCTAGAACCGCTCCGTCACAGCGGCCGGCACAACTGAAGGAATGAAATCTATTCAAATGGAACCGACATACGTAAAGACACGTCGGTGTTGTTGTGGGTACTAATCAGCGCCCCTCTATGTGAACAGAAAGGCAAATAAACAACAGAGGCGCTTAGACTTTAAATGATTATATTTATTTTAATATCAGAACGGGGATATGATACAGTATTCAGTAGGAAATCCCCGTTTTAACCGCAAGTCCACTGTTATGATAAGCATTCAGAAACATCTGACCGGTAGTGAATAAATCCTACAGAAAAGGCAACAGCCTCAAGGAATGCTTTCACTGGTACCAGGGTGTAAGTGCATACTGAAGGGCTGTAGTTCAAAGTGTGCGCGTGCCTCAAAAGACACATTGAAAGGTCTCTGTTGGATTCCTTTCATGTTAATTTCTTCAATCTGTTGTCATTTACGGCATAAATTCCTCTTCTAAATTTACTGTGGTGTTTCTGACTATCTGGGAGGAGACTGAGCAGTGAAACGTGTTACTTTTACACATAAACAAGAACGATCTGTCACACTACTACACTTTAAAACACAGTTTATATGTAATTCATGTCACACAGTCTTTTACGGAACCTACATCCGCTTTCTTTTACATACTGTATATGATAAGATACTGTCATCCCCCTTCCCTTCTGTGTGAGAGAATGAATGAGCAAATGTATTTCTAGTTGCATGCTTGAGGGTAGCAGATAAGCCTGTCTGCTAGAGAACCGTAGGACCAACGTCGGAACAGGTAGCTACACTTTCTAAAAGCAGAGAGGTTTCTATTCTTAGTATGGTCCTGTCCGTCCCTTGTCATGTTGGTATAGGAAGCTGCCCCTCTGGCCACTTCCGTTTGTAATTGTGAGCCACCCTCAGGAAGGGACTACGGCAGTCTGTCCCTGGCGAGCGTCTGAAGTGGTAAGATCTCCAGCTAAGCGCGTGTCTGCTAAGTCCGTAGGACAATAGATTTCTTAAGTTCAGCCTAACTGAAAATTTAATCACCTTTATTGCAGGTTTAGCTCTAAAATATCTAATGTTATCTTAAATTGCAACGCAGTGTAATTCGAGTGTGAAGTTCAGAATATATTCTGGTAGTTGCTTTGTCACTACTTTATGAGTAAAGTGAACCCACGTGTTGATCAGTAACTCTAACTAGCATCATCAATCTTCAATGTGAATGTGTGTGAGATTATAACGTCTCGTCTTGACAATATTTTTCAATATAGCAACTTTTCTTTATGTTCAACCCACATGGGGTGTACTTTGTGAGACCAGTACCACGTGCTTATACAATTGTTTGACCCATCAGGTTAATAGTAAGACGATAGTAACCAGTTAGAGGTTTTTCTTTTGTAAATTGCGTTTCGATGTAATTTATTTTAATTATCTTAATTATTGTGGAGTTACACTCTTTGTGTAAGCCAAGTTGACCACGTGAAGCATGTGGTGTAATCATCAAAGTAGCCCTCAGCTATTCTTTTCGGGAAAATTTCACAGAGAGTTAGTATGAATTTAGTATACTAGTGTGTGGTAATTACATGACGGACAGGATTGTGCTACGAACGTAACTTCTTTGGGTGAAACTTGAATCGGTTGGTTGTGGTTAATTTCCTCTTGCATATGTTTCAACGTTCTTCGTGTGTTATTTTATGAATGCAGTGTTGTATGCAGTCTCCCAATCTTGGCTCCATATTTGATGTGTTCCATAAGATTACAATCTCACATTTTCACTATCCTAAATAAGGCACCAGTTTAGTTATGAATCAAGTTTAATATGCTGAAATTTCAATGATCGATGTTAAAATAAATTTCCAAATATAAACTGATTTATTTCTTTTTATTTAAATTCTCTTTTATATATATATATATATATATATATATATATATATATATATATATATATATATATATATATCACCGGTTGATATATATATAGACATATATATATATATATATTTATATCACCGGTTGATATATATATATATATATATATATATATATATATATATATATATCACCAGTTGTCGTATGACTATTAATAGATTATAATTAATGTTAGTCTGGTTGGGAATTTGGTAAGCTAGACTGGATACCTGATGAAACAGTTGCGCAGTAATGCAAGGTTAACTTCCCCAGACAGCTCACAGCTTTTAACCCGCTTTTATTGGATATCGGCACCGCTTTCATAAGTAATTAATGCAACAACGTTACAACATACACTAGATTCTTAGGTATTGTGAAATAAGCTCTGATAGCGTGAAGACATGCAGAATGCAATGTATAACGCATAGGAGAATAAAGTAAGCAAAAAAGAGATCTGACTCGAAAGTTGTATGAAATAATCAGACTGCGTACACTGTAGTAAATTCGCTGTAGTAAATTTTTGTTTCATAAGTGGCATTGAGTACTTTCAACATGTGTTAACATTTCACTTGTAGAGTCCATGTGTGTAATGGAACCGTCTTCCCAGTTGTGTGATCATAAATACGAAACACAAAAAATCGATAATTAACAGGACAATCATTTAACGAAAGTGTAACTTCAAATCAAACCTTTTTTTATCGCGTTTTGATGTGACAGCGCGGCCACATATCTCATAACAGTTTTCAGCGACACAGCATATGTAATCTCACCCTAGTCAGCCCCTGTAACCTAACTAGCGGGCAAACAATTTCTGTTTACTACCAATGCGCGTCAGTCATGGCTCAGTACCTGCAGATTTTAACATCAGAGTGGCTATCACTTCAGCAGTTACTTTGTATCAGACCAAACAACGATATTGCTGTCATCCACAATGAATGGTGGGTTTCTACGTAAAATAAAATCGTCAGAACCAACACTAGAGAATCAGTAGCATACGGAAGTAAATTTATAAACCCGAAAGGATTTCAAACTAAGATTCTACTGGGTTCACAAGCAGATGCATCATCATTCATTAAGTATGTAATTTGAATGGTTTGAGAAAATTAGTCTTCTGAAGAGGTAACAGCTTGAATTTATGATAGCACAAAATGAATTAAGTGATATGTATTACACTGACTAGGTTTTAAACAGTCCTGAATTAGCCACCTATCTGAACCTATTTCACAGAGTGGAACAGCACGCTAGTAGACCTATACACACATTTACACCCATAACCATTTCTGAGCTAACCTCAAACGCCAAACTGAAGTTCGTGGCAGGATATAAATAGGATTGCTCTTACCAGCTTCTTGTGCATGGGACTGTATGCTCAGCAGTATGTATCTCCATTAGGCAAAGGAATATTCCTTCAGAAAAATTCGTAGAATCTAATACAACTTTGCAACACACATATAACTCTGCAACACACATCGAACACCAGATCAGACCAGCTTGGAGGAAATAGTTGGACATAAATGATTAACTCTCCTAGAACAAAGAAGTCATATGGCTGCAACATGCGAAGGAGAGGAAAAAGACTCGCCAGATATTTCATATTTACACAGTGACTAAAGAGTTTGCAAAATAGGTATACTCGACAGTGAAAAGAATCGATAGTGAAATTGGTTAGAGCGAGATATCATTGACTACGGTCAAATAATTATCGTGATTCACAAAAATGGTATGAGAAAACGAAAGTTCTGAGAAACGGCCACATTCCAGCTTTGGTGTAGCCTTTGAGATGTCGATCAAGAGGACTGTTTGTGCGGCTTCTATTCTGACCTCGTAGGGAATAATTATGCTGTGTTTAGAGATGGACGGTATTACCAATATTCACTGTAGGGTACAACCAAGGTCCACCACTCGCCTTCCTCCCTCCTTCCTCTGCTCCTGCTGAATAATTTCATCCCTTTGAACGTGGTCGCATTGTGGGCTTCATTCAGCTGGATGGACGTGCAGGAGGCACGCCGCATATATTTGGCACAGTCTATCGGTGGTTTCTTGTTGCTTTCAGGAGTGGTCTGTAGGACATTTTCACACTCGTGAACCAGATTCTGGACATAGTACAGATGAACCTCAAGATCAATGCATTGTTTGATCAGCGGTATTCGAGCGAACGTCATCCAGGGAAATAATCCAGGCACGTGTTCCACGTACTGTGTCGCACTGATTACCGTGTGCTTCCAGCAGAACTAACACCGAGTATGCCTCTGGCCAGGTTAACGCTGGTACCAGCTCTGTTACTGTTGTCTCCGCCACATTTAAAAAAAGATACAGATGGCGACTGAGGACAGTGGGCACTAGGGCTCACGAAATTATATTGCGTACATCTGACTGGGTGTATACCCGCATACATATCTCTAGCGTTCCCTCTGAAATTGCTCAAATCTCTACCAGCGTTACTTTTCACAAACTGCATCTTCAATTCAATTCTCCAGTCTAACTAGCCAGATATATCGGCCCATTCGAACAACAAACTGACAAAATCTTCCGTCGCCAATCACCATACCGTGGCACTGATGCCGTATGATGATCCCTGAAACTCTTCGTGGGCACTGGCTTTCTTGACAGCAGCTATTACTGCTGCCACACTTCTGGTAGCAGTTATTATGGCAACCTCATAAACCTGTGGATGGTCCAAGTGACACCGCTACATTTCAGGATGACGAACCAAGCTTGTCATCGGTGCAGTGGGTGCAAAGCAACAGTTCCCTAGTGGCCTGTGAACTGTTGAACGCAACAACACACCACTGATACAATGAGCCATGATGTAAATATCATTACTTACGAAGAACTCGTACAATAGCGGTTGGCGGAGCCTATTATGTGCATCGACCGCCCGCGGCATTCTCTATTTCGGCGTAACACGAGACTGTGTTGGCATCTTACGGATGCCAGGAGGCAACGAGATAGCCTTGGAAAAGAAACTACACCTGCAGAGAAACGAGCGCGTTGCTATGCCAAGTGTACCACCAAGAGCAAGCGCCAGACAGGGAACAATTCCCACCAGTAGGTGCGGGATGCAGTCAGATGTGAGCCAAGAACCACGTACCCTTCGGAGACGTTGATAACAGCCAGGAGATCCCAGACGCCTGACGCCCGTTCAGGTACCGGCCCATAAACCAACAGCTGTCAGGTGTGGTTGCTCGTTGTGGATTGGGCTAGGTGACACACATCGGTTCGAGGGGTATCGTGGAGTATTTCTCGATGTAGGTAGAAACCGACGACAGACACTGCTAGGCCGGCGCAGCTGGTGTTTATACTTGCTCGCCCCGATTTTATTATGACAAGGTACGGCTTTTGGACATGTAAAGGCGCAGAGACAGCGCGTCGTGAGATAACTCTGCTCGACGGTGCTGCTCTAGTTGAGTGTCTTAGACCATGCCGCCTCGGCAGTATTCCGGCTCTGGCAGCGGTAGTTTTCCAGGAAAGATCCAGGTTCTGACGTCTGCCACGGCAGGTGTGTGCACTACAGTACGAGTAGAGTTAACGCTTTCTTGCTTCGTCCGTCAAACATAGCAAGGAAGGTGAATTCCTTTATTTCATCTACTTCGTGGTCTTAGCTGCCAAGTAATCTCATGTCAGGTACTCTTCATTACTTTCACCTTCTTTGAGTTTACTCTCACTCCGTATTGAATGTTTCCTTCTATATGATCCGCAATTTTGCTGAGGATACCAAAGTCATCAGCGTATATTATCGTTAATATTAGTTCACAATAAATTACAGTCGCACTCATAAATCCATTTTTTATTTGCGTCTTTGCTTCATTGATGAACAAAATTCAATCTGTTAAAAAGACTGCATCCAACAGCAGCTGAGCGCTTCATCCTCGGACTTACATCCTTGATGTTCCTTCTTGATTCTTAAACACATCGTATATTACTCTTCTTTTCCTGTAGCTTACCTCTTTTTCGTAAGAATTTCGAATACAATGCGTATTTCACATTGCCTTGTGTAGATTTGTTTTTCTTATGTATGACCCCATTATGGAGCGCAACGTGGGAACTGCCTCCCTGGTGCATTTATCTTTCCAGAAGTCGAACTTGGCTGTATACCCTTCGGGCCAGATAACACAATAAGAAAATAACAATAAAGCCAAACGTTACCTAAGAGACTTTCAGTTTTCTTTCCTATTCTTCTGTATATTTTTCTTCACAGCATCTAGGATGCATGAACTCTTAGGCTGATTGTTCGATGATTATCGCTTTTATCTACCTTTGCTTTCTTTCTTCCTTCTGAATTGTATGGGTGACGTTTTTCCGAAAGTGGGATGGTATGTCTCCAGCCACATATATTCTACCTGCTAATATGAAAAGTTGTTTGGTCATTTTTTGCCCCAATAATTTCAAAAAATCCGGGGTAAATTTATCTACGTTTTCCGCCTTATTTGATCGCAAGTCTTCTAATCTCTGACAGACTCTAACGCTGGATCCTTCTTGTCACGTCAGTAGACTGTTCCTCCCCATAGTAGAGAACTTCAGTGCCTTCGTTTCACCTACCTGCTCTCTCTTTCTCTCTCTCTCTCTCTCTCTCTCTCTCTCTCTCTCTCTCTCTTCTGTGAGCTTAGTGGCGGAATTCCTCCTGTTCTCTTAATGTAGTCATACGAATTTTTGCTTTTGATTTCACAGAAGGTTTTTTTGAGCTTTCCTAATGATGAATCTGTCGTTTCGACGACCATTTATTTTTTGACATTTTCTTGTAGCTACTTCACCTTAACTTCTGTGCAGTTCCTACTTCTTTCATTACTGAGTGACGTATGATGCTGTATTCCAGTCTTTTATACTGTCTTTTTTCATTGATTAGTTGAGGTATTTTTTCGGTTGCCAAAGGTTGCTTTGCAGTTACCTTCCTTCTAGCTACATTTGCCTATTTCCGTAATGACTGTTCTACCGTGCCTTTATCCTCATCTTTCATTTTTGTTTTGTAAAGGTACTCTGGTAAGAATTACCTCCCCTGACAATTACCTCGCCTGCGAATTACGTCCCCTGCATTCTTAAAGGTAACTATGAATCGAAGATTCAAGAACGACTCAAATAGTTAGAGATTCACTCCAGAATATCAGGTACCTCTTGGACATATATCTGTCTCTAGGAAGCATGCAGTGTATTCGATCCGTATTGCTACTGGAAAGTAAGATAAACATCAGTATTTTTAACGAAGAGAGACACCAACTTGATTGCTTGGTATTTTCACACGGGCGAGCTTTGCTCTGTAGTAAGTAGGTTGTTTTATATTTTATTTGTGCACTGCCATTGTTTGCAGTTTTATTTTATATTATGAGCAGACTTGTACTATTGTACATTTTTTTCTTTTCTTATTATATGCAAGGATCTAAAGATGAAACTGTTTACCCTAATAAACAGATTGAATGACGAAGACAGTGTCATTCTTCATTATAATTACAAGTGCTCATAGCTTCCTGAGAAGTTATGTCCATCACTGTGACATCAATATTTATGACCATTTGAAAATTTGTGCCTCACACTATGACACAAATCCATTTCATACCCATGCGTGGAGAGACTCAAAACTTGTACTTGTCCTTTATTTCTCTCCACGCCTCAAAAGTTACAAAGAGGCTGTCCTCCTATGCTGCAAGATTAACACCTCAGAGAGCTAACCGCGAAATTGACGGTTTCCTGAGGTAACTCTTTCGTTAGCGTAATTTTCGATGAACATTAGTGCAATGATAGGATCAAAACTTGTACCCGTGTCGCTCCCACAGACAGAGATTATGTTACCCATTCTGTTACACTACAACATCTTGCAGAAGTTTTCAATTTGTGTCAAATATTCGCCGCAGCGTACAGAAAAGAGAAGAAACACACACGCCTCAGGATAGTCATCCACATTCTGCCAAAGGCCTCGTGAAACGAGGACGGAAGGATTGCTGTTGGGTGTGGGAAAATTCATCTAAAATTAGGAGTATCAGCAACAATCGACTACATGAGAATGCAGAAGGCAATGGAGACCGCTGCATTAACGATACGTAAGTTTTACTCAACTCTAATATAATCTGACGATAATTATAGCCTCTGGAAAAAATTCCGGAGGCAAACAAGTCCTCAGTTAGAATCACTGGATAGGTACAGTGAGAGGGTTATCAGAAGGACGAAAAATAGGGCTAAAGTTCTATGAATCGGAGCGTATTGCGTTAGATACCTGAAAATTGTAGAGAAACTGGATGTTAAATTACCTAGGAATTAGCGAAAAGAGACAGAAAGAGTACAAAAATTTCTGATCGAATATCATATACCAGCTACAGCGTCAGCGAACGATGAAACATTTGTCGAAATCGTTATGAATAAAAAGTTAGGTAACAGGATGAGTTACGCCGAGGAATACAATGATTAAATTATTGATCATAAGACTGAAACTAAGCCAATGGCAACCATCATTATAGAATTCTGCAGTCCCACATCACAACTTGACGACGAGAAAATAGATTATGCGAAGAAATTGAGGAACTGGTTAAATATGTGGAAGGTGGAGGGAGATTTATAGTTCTTAGTGTATGGAACTCCACTGCAGGAGAGGGAATGAAGGGTCGAGCTACAGAAGCATCTGAGCTGGAAAAAAGAACAAGACGGTAATGTCCTACCATAGATTTCAACTGTTTGTTAACAAACACAATCAACCCAAATCACATTTTGAAAAGTTCGTGGAACAAAGAGAGATATCAAGAGAATTACAGAATGGGCAGATAAAACTTTTAAAATGAAATTCTGCACATGAAAAGCATATCTAACTGCAGACACAGAATCGTTCTGCATCCCAGTAGTGATGAACGGAAGGTTTAAATTCAAGAGGATAAAGCATAGGAGTACATAATGAAGTGAACATAACGGTGGAGCGTAGAAGTTCACTGAGGCAGCGACAAATCCCGTAAGCAAAAACATCAAGGGCATTTCAGCAGAAGAGGAATGGAAAATGATAAAGAAGTAAATGATTTAATAACGTTTGTTTAACGAAGTCAGAGGAAAATAAGCCATGGATAAATCAGGTCATGAGCTTTTCAATGGAAGAATAGTAAGAATCTTAAGAATTAGATAACAATAAAGTTATAAGGATAGCTAAGGAACAAAATTAAAAGGAAATCGAAATATCAGAATGGAAGATAGAAACACGTTAAGATCTAGAGAATGATATCATAATACGACGCAGTATGTAAAGATTGTAGCCAACGAGATGCTGACAGGTAACCTCTCTTAAACGAAGAAGTTACATCAGAAACCTATGCGGTGGAGAAGAATTGTCAGGAATTGTGATAGAATAAGAAGAGCAAGTTGATATGGAATATGATCACACTTCGACATACCTCCAAATGGTGTGAGCTGAAAGAAGGCAGAAATATGCGACGATACACCTTCAGAGTTCCTGAATTCTGTGGGAGTTGAGGGGATTCTAGCTTAATGGCGTTGGTGGGAATGTATCATAATACCTCTTCGCTCCTCACCCGCAAGGTAGCAAGTTGTTAACAGCTCGCCCCAGACTTCTCTGGTCGCAGAAACTGGCGCCGTCTTTTAGAGAGGAAATTTTCAGCAGTAAAGAGTTTATTTTTTTGTATGTTACTCTGTCTGGACAGTGGATACCAGTCGACTTCATCACTACTTACAAGCGGTGGTAATTATTTAAGAGTCAGGGAAAATGGAAAGGAAGTTCAACATAATAAAGCAGATTAAAGATCAACAACCAGTTATACTCTGTCACAAATTCTAATATTATTCACGTAAAAGGAAGTCAAAGGCAGAAGCAGAGTTGAATGTATATACAATCTTATGCACATAGACTGAAGCGGTGAGCGGAAATTTGTACCACGCCGGGAATCGAACCCGAGTCTCCTGCTAAGAGCCATGCCGACTCAAGTGTCGTGGCCAGCTGCGCTAGGATTCTTGGCTGAGGATCCATGGCACGAATAGCCCGATCGAGGTGGTCTCACATATTCTCGATTGGGTTTACATCCAGGGAGTTTGGTGGCCGAGGGAGTATGGTAAATTCATCTTAGTGCTCTTCGATCCACGCAAGCAGCCAATTATTATTATTATTATTATTATTATTATTATTACTTATACTTCAATGCGTGTGATGCAATTGTTTCTTTATTTTCTGTACGGACTGTTAGTTTTTATTCTGTGAAATTACAAATATACTGTATAAATTCATTACTTTCAAGTAAACGAAACGAAATCGGACTGCCAGTGGAACACTGTTATAGACTCCGAACAGTCATTTCACATGTAAGAACATGTCTCTTATCACAGTTTCATACCTAGTGTAGTACAAAAACTGAAAACATCGGAGCCGGCCGCGGTGGCCGAGCGGTTCTAAGCGCTTCAGTCCGGAACCGCGCGACTGCTACGGTCGCAGGTTCGAATCCTGCCTCGGGCATGGATGTGTGTGATGTCCTTAGGTTAGTTAGGTTTAAGTAGTTCTAAGTTCTAGGGGACTGATGACCTCAGATGTTAAGTCCCATAGTGCTCAGAGCCATTTGAACCATTTTTTTGAAAACACCGGAGCTCGAACCCATGTCCCTTGGTACTCCAACTAACGCTATACCAGCTTACCCACTCTTTAAATATATTTGTTTATTTTTTTTTCTTCCCACGCGAAGAAAATAATCTTTTCCTCTGGACTTTATAGGGAAATTTAACTTATCTGCACGAAAGAAAGTTTTTGTTTTTCTAGGGAAATAAAACTAAACATTTTTTTAAAAGATGTTTCTTTGATCCATGTACTAGTCTCACACCTGTATCACCAACATGAAACAGTTGTAGCATTGTAAGAGATTCACCTGTATTGTCTGCTTTCACAATGCGTCGATTATCTTTTGACTGGCGTAATAGAGAGCAGTTGCGGAGATTCACTGCTCATGATATGCAGTATGTTTCCAAATATTTTCCGATGATTGTCATCCTGCCCAATTATAAAATATTCCCCTTTAATGTAGGCAAATATTCGGAGAAAGTAACATCGTCGTTCTCAGTAACGTAGGTGGCTGTATGTTCGATCTTTCATAGCGCTGCATTTTGATTCGTAAGTGGGTATCGCAAGCGGTCATGCCGCATCAGTTCACGAACGTTCAGATAAGGGCGCCTTCGTCCTGTGAATGATGGCTAGTTAGAAAAAAAGACTGACAAACATGGAAATTATATCAGAACCTTCAACGAAAAAACTGTAAGTAATCCTGCTACTTTATATTATTTGGTAACTGATGGAGGGAAAGTCTTCAACTGGAAGAATGACACAACACTGTGTTTCAAGAGTCTTGCTACCCAGTGCTTCAAATTAAGTCGGTGCAAAGGATGCAACTTTACAAAACCATCATGAAATATGCTCGTTAAAGATGTCCAACATAGAGAACTGAGATTGGTGTAGGAAGATACGAGGGACGTTCAATAAATAATGCAACACTTTTTTTCTCGACCACTTTCGGTTGAAAAAAATGCAGAATTTATTACGGGACATTGTGGAATATTCCCGCTTCAGCCGCTATAGTTTGGTATAGTTACGATAGGTAATGGCGACGGCCTTCTTGGACTCTGAAGGGATTGTTTTGTTTTACATCCTACCTTATGGTTCAACGATGGTCTGTGAATTATATTGTGCTGTTGTGCTACCCTTAGAAAACTGAACAAACGATTTCAGCGAGTTCGTCACCATACAAATGCAAATGAACTTTTCCTTTCCCTTGACAACGGAATGCCTGACTGAAGTTTGCGGTCTCCTTATGTTAACAGGGGCCTCTGAATAGAACAATTTACTTACCATGGTGATTAGTGACATTCTAGTTTTGACTCCCATAGCCGTCTGCAGTGTTTTGAAGCCAAAAAGCTGGGGAATACGATGGTGGTTTCGAATCCCGAATAAAACCAAGCTACTTTCAGGAAAAAAAAGTGTGTTGCATTACTTATTGAAAACACTACGTGTATAACAAAGAAAGGCAGAACTGTATCAGATATCAAACCAACTCCCACCAAAACAACTCATATGAAACTGAATCTAAAAAAATAGTGACAGAGGGCTGCAAGTTGTTGACAAACCATTTTGTCAGTAAGTGGAGGAATACTGACAGTCTGCAGTGTTGTCTTTCCCGAAGGGGTCTGATGATGCTTAAAGTGAGAAATACTGCTATTCTGGGATTATACAGACTATACCAGTGTTGACAGTATATTAAAGGGTGCGTGTAAGTCTGCAAATAAGCCCAAATGAAGAATTTTTGTATTCCTTTCATTGTAGTCTAAAGATTATTTAATGAATTTCAAATTCCTCCTTTTCTACCTGCCCAGCAGAGAGTTTCAAAAAACCTTATGCCAATACGTGAGGTTCAAAACTTCCCACGTGCACATTTCATAGTAATTTACGGTTTACACTGCTATTTTAAGCATTTTTGTTACGTTTACTCCTGCGTAAAACGTGTGTGTATTTTCCTGACATTACCAGCATGAATTTCTGTTAATAGAAGCCACATAAAACAAAAATATCTTTTTTCAACAGTTTGTGAAAATTGCTTATAGAGCCTTTCTGAAGCTAAAAGTTACAGTTAAGCTGTTCCACCTTCAAGAATTACATATTTAAAGTACCAACAATAACAAAAACTAGTTTTTTAAACATAAAAGTAAACATAGATGCGCAAAATAAGTGACAATATTTCTTGAATATTAGTAAAAGAAGGAAGTTCTAATCTCTAATTTCTCAAGCAAAAAGTAAGTTTTTGTTTGCAAAAAATGTTTACAGACAGAACCGCACGGTCACTGATCTTAGAGATACAATTTTTTTCATTCAGTGAAAATAGTGGTTACGACATCTCTACAGGGTGCACTTACTTAGTTAATTCCCACATCTACGGAATTCGCGAGGCACAGTCCCTAGTTAGCTTACCACACTCAGTAAGGTATCCAATTTACGTTTTTCCTAGTGTGTAAGTAAACTATCCGTACGTGTAACACCTCTTTCAGAGCCATGAGAACTTACTTCGCGCCAGCCAGCAATACTCACACAAAGTTCCAACATCGGGAAGCTTACGGCGAGCGACGGAGGACACGTATTTCTGCTTGGACGACCTACCAACACCGTGCCGTGCAAGTGCCGCCCTAGATGCGTATGCAGTAGGTGGAAGGACATTTTCACCGAGCACCCGTGCGACCCCTGGAACCAATGCCGTGCCGGCGCCTCATAACATTTAACTGGAAGTCGGAATTGCGTGTCGAGATAAATTCTGAAAATAACACGAGCCAAACAACAGGAAACAGTTACGGCGCCCGCGGCAGATAGTGTGCCCGTGTAGGGCGAAAGGCCGGCGTATTATGCAAAAGCACAGAGCTCTGCGTCGCCTGAAAAAGCGACACAGCATAGAGGCACGGGCGTGATGGCGTGCACGTCCCACGGACCGAGCTCTGCTCTATGCCATGCTCAGGGTGCATTGTGTGGAACGAATTCTTGCAATGACACGCCCTGTAAACGGTTCCACTTCACAAGAACATTACACTGAGGCCAAAACAAGTTTCTTGCCTTCAAAAGTAAACTGCGACAAAGTGACCGTCTCCCAATGAGACAATACTGCCTTTGAAATGCTCCCGTAATAAGAAAATATTCTGTTTGAAATGTAATTCGAACAATTCCACCGTTTGTTCTTTCAACGAGATGACATTTAGGCAAATAAAGTCGCATGCCGCGTTTATCTGTATGTACGCGAAGTCTGATCTCAGAAGTTACTGTAAGGATTTCGATAGGGGTTCGCTAATAGACTGATTTACGAGGAAATTTGGTGTGTATAATTCATTACTGCTACGGAAGACATGTCGGCCGACGGTAGACGCTTACAATTAGGTGCCTATTCGTCACAACCGGTATCGTTCAAATATACACTTGAAACATCCTCTTAGAAAAATTAACGAATTACTGTGCTGATAAACCTCTTACGTTATTTGATTTTCAAACAGCTGAGCAAAACTGAACGTACTCGGACATATCTCTCTGTACCTATTCTAATCATTACTAAACTGACACTTAATATTTTTAGCGCAACGCAATCTGACTTTCAATAATCCCTACT
Organism: Schistocerca cancellata; assembly: GCF_023864275.1. NCBI lineage: Eukaryota > Metazoa > Arthropoda > Insecta > Orthoptera > Acrididae > Schistocerca > Schistocerca cancellata. The sequence goes on from NC_064632.1 coordinate 430,203,316, forward strand.
AAAGAATGGCCCTGACTAACAACAACCTATACCTTTCACGAATCACTTACCTCACAAAATGCTTCGTTACTGGAACTACTGCAATACAACGAGCGCCAATACTGCCAGCTAAATAAAAGATTCTAACTACTGAAGGCACTAACTATTGATCGACATAGTTAGAAAATGAAAGATTTTGATAGAGGACAAACAATGTATTTACCTTAATAATGTTCAAAAGTCATTATACACACACACACACACACACACACACACACACACACACAAACACACACACACACACACACACACACACACACAAACACACACACACACACACACACAAACACACACACACACACACACACACACACATATATATATATATATATATATATATATATATATATATATATATCAGTTCATGATATCCGGTATTACAAATTTACTCTTTCTGATGGACACACGTCCAGATCGTCCGCTCTCAAAATTCTGCCATCTCTCTCCCCACATCCACCACTGCTGGCGGCTCACCTCCAACTGCGCACTGCTACACGCTGTTCACATCCAACTGCCAAACACTACAATAGCGAATATTCCAACAATGCAAACCAGCCACAGACTGCACACAGCACAGTCAGTGATTTTCATACAGAACGCTACGTGGCGTTACCAACATAAAAACCTAAACAGCCAACTTACACAATGAGGTAGCGAAGTCATTGGTTAGTGATATGCACATATGCAGATGCCGGTAAAATCGCGTACATAAGTTATAAAACGGTAGTACAATCAACTATACTCAGATGACTCGTTTGAAAAGATTCTCTATATGTAATGGCTTCACGACGGGAATTAACAGATTTTGATCGCGGTATGGTAGTTGTAGCTAGGTGCATGGAACTGGTACTTGGTGCTATACGTATAGGATATCGTATTTCGGAAACCGTTAGCGACTTCAGTATTACGAGAACCACAGTCTCAAGAATTGCCAGGAATACCGATTTTCAGGCATTACCTCTGCCCAAGGACAACATAGTGTCTGATGGTCTTTACTTAACGACCGAGAGCAGCGGCCTACGTGTAGAGCTGTCAGTGCTAACAGACAAGTAACACTGCATCAAATAACCGCGTAAATCAATGTAGGCCATATAACGGATGTATCTCTTACGATAGTACGGCTAAATCGGGCGTAAGTGGACTGTGGCAGCAGGCGAACGAAGACATGTGCCTTTGCTAACATCACGACATCGCCTGCAGCGCACACAGCCTCTTCTGGTCTCGTGACCATATCAGTTGTACCATAGGCGACTGGAAAACCGTGGGCTCGTCAAATGAGTACCGATTTCAATTGGTAAGAGCTGATGGTCTTGTTCGAATGTGGCGGATACCTCACCAAACCATGGATCCAAGTTGTCAACAAGGTACTGCGCAAGATGGGGGTGACTCCATAATGGCGTGGGCTGTGTTTACGTGGATCATTGACTGGAATGATTATGTTCGAATACTTGTAGCCTATTTGCAGTCATTCATGGACATCATGTTTCCAACAACGATGGAATTTTTATGGATGACAATGCGCCATGTTACTGGGCCACAATTTTTCGCGAATGCATTGAAGAACATTCTGGACACTTCAGGCAACTGGTTTCGGCACCCAGATCACCTGCCATGAGCCGAGTTACTGCTAAACACCGGACAAAAGGACGTATGTAGAAGTGAAAGTTTCAGACGGCCAAGTGTTTAGAAAAAGTAGCATTTTTGGCACGAGTCTAGTACGACATCAGTTACAAAATCGTTAAGGCTTTTGTGGCCACTTGTTGACAAACTGCCTATTGGCTTCTGTCTCGGGTTCTTCGGCCGACGTTCATGTAATGATTTTTCTGACGTTTAGTACGCTCGTAACGAGAGCAGGACGAATATGTGAGCCGCAACACCTCAAACGAGAAATGCAACACCTGGAAACTGTTCTGAGGATCAATGGGTACTCCACAAATTACATTAGAAGTGTAACAGAGCCCAACACTCGGCGAAGTAAGGAACCAGAAAAATAAATGTCGGGTATGGCCTTTCTGCCATACATTCCCAAAGTGACGGATAGAATCGGCCGTACATTGCGCAAACATGGCGTAAAGACTATTTTCAAACCGACAAGGAAGATCAAAGAGTGTCTTAGGAGAAAAGAGACCCACTTGCAATGTCGGGAATATACCGTATAACATGCACATGCGGAAAAGTTTATGTCGGAATAACTGGACGATCAATTAACACCAGGATCAATGAGCACAAGCGACATTGCAGGTTGGGGCAGGTGGAGAAATCGGCCGTGGCAGAGCACGCACTGAATGGGACCGACTACGTAATAAAATTCGCCGACACGGAAGTTGTAGCTGTAGAGAAGCACTATCACACGCGCTTGTTCAGAGAAGCTGTAGAAATACAAAAACACAGTTTCAACAAGTAAGAGGAAAGCCTTAAGGTAAACGGATCCTGGCTTCCCGTACTGCAGCGAACGACCGTCGCAGGTAGCAAGAGGAGAACCGCACCGGAAATGACCGCGGAGAAGCCCTCGGACGTTGGCGCGCCAGGTACATATAGTCTGCGGCCGCGAGCTCGCCTCCAGTTCACCACCGGCAATGGAGGGTGAAGCTTTGACAATGCCAGCCACTCGTGCTGGCAAAACGTCAGAAAAATCATTAGATGAACGTCGGCCGAAGAACCCGAGACAGAAGCCAATAGGCAGTTTGACGACATCAGTTGTTTAGGATGGTTTCCAGGCACCGGTTGTCACTGTAGAATCTTTTGCAGTGGTAGTATAAGGGTTATGGAGTCGAGTTCTATTAAGAAAGTTCTTTTTTTATTTTCAGTTTTTACGCGCCACTGTAAATAATGCTCTATATATTTTATTTGTCAATATTTTCATAAAGGGGAAGAAAGGTTTGGGATTCTAAATAAATTACCAGAAAAAGACTGTAAGTTGTACACGTGAACGTCATACAGTATGTTTAGTTAGATTCTTTTATCATTTACACTGAATGATGTGCACGTGGTGGGGTGATTTTCATCGTAAAACCAGAGGAATCAAAAATTTTCTCGGCATCTTGCAAAGAAATTTTATAAATACATGGTTTGCTGTAAAGTTTCTATAGAAAAACGAACTTGATTTACATTAGTAAGACGTTCTCTTTCATCTCACAGTTTGGCAGTAAACCGTGGGTGACACAACATTTCTCCAAACGTTGGTGACTATAGCGTTTTAGAATAATGTGATTCCTTACTTTCTCTTTGTGAGATTGAAGCTTTTTGATCACGTCCTTTACCTGACGATAAAATAGACATCACAGGGTAGTACTAGCGGAGTATGTTTCGCTGAAATCACTTTAATAGCGCTCGGAGGCAATTCTCCTTCGTCTTGAAAAATCTCGTCGTGAAGTTATGGATTTGTTTGAACTCGCCACGAGTCAGTTAACACAATTTTTTTCCCTATAAATAAGGCTTCACCACATCAGTCAGTGAATTTTTTTACGAAGCTGTTGTAAGTTTTCCACGAGCTTGGAGATGAAGTACTGATGCATAAGTAGTGGCATACCTATATTTTCCGCCGTGGTCGTCCACCGATTGTTTGAATCCTCCGTCCAAAAATTTCCTTTACCTTTCCTTTTCACGCCTTCTATCAAAATATTAATAAATGCAGTATACTGGACACTTTTCTGTTTGTTTGCAGAGTAATTAAGGGAAAATTGAAAACAGGAAAAAGTTCCCGCATAGCGAGTCACCCCCAAAACTCTCGGATTTTCTTCCTGCACTCTTTCCGCTACGCCGAACGCTGTCGGTGAACTGCGGTAACTTTAATGACTCATGCTTGACTCGACACCCGCCAAAAATGTTGCTTTTTGTAAACACTTAGCCAACCTTCAATTTTGCGCATGTCTTGCATAATCTATAAATTTGGAGGAAATCGATGATGGCGAGTAGGCGCGGTACCTTTGTTGGTGCTACGCCCGTGCAGCCGGAGCAAGTCGTTAATCCTATACATACAGTTCCTGTAAATAAAAATAATTCCTTGATTTTCTTCCTAGTCGCTTGTATCTTAAAACACGAAAAATAATCGTACTCATAAAGGGAAAGGCAGAAAAATATTTTCTTTCTTGCGATCGTCGATTTTCTAATAACGTACAGATTGCTTCAGAGTTATACCAAAGCTATTCTGAGATAAGGAACCAACGGTTAGAAATAAATATTCCTGGTAGGTGGAAGCCCTGAATGAATAATGCGTGTAACATGTTAGCTAATTGCTTACATTTCATGATAATCATTTAACTACCCACTTCAAGGTTGATGAAGCTACTTTGAATAATAAAAAAAATTATGTACATGTCTGTAATGGGCGTGCAGTAGAATTTAGTGCTGTTTACTTAACATGAATTGTTGCCACAGATTGAATGTTTCGCTATGAAGGCATTGGCAATCGTTCATGTAATCTATGATTCATCACTATGTACCACCCCAAAAACTGAAAGACTGTTCAGAGAAAAGATTCCCAACGGGTGCCGTAGAAACCAAAATCGAATGAATTTTTTTACCTTACAGAAGAGCATGCACTGATATGAAACTTCCTGGCGGATTAAGACTGCTTGACGGATCCGAGTTCGAGTCTTGGTCAGGCATACAGTTGTAATGTGCCAGGAAGCACCATATCACCGCACACTTCGTTGCCGAGTGAAAATTTCACTCTGGAAACATTCCTCAGGCCGTGGCTAAGCCATGTATCCATTCTTCCCAGAATGCTAGTCCCGCAAGTTTCGCAGGAGAAGTTACGTGAAATTTGAAAGGTAAGACACAAGGTATTGGCGGAAATAAAGCTGTGAGAACGGATCGTGAACCATGTATGGGTAGCTCAGTTGACTGAAGACTTGCTCAGGCAAGGGTGCCGATTTCGAGTCTCGTTCTAGCACGTGTTTCAGTCTGCTATGAACTTATGAATTAATCGCAGTGAGCCGGCCGCTGTGGCCGAGCGGTTCTAGGCGTTTCAGTCTGGAACCGCGCGACCGCTACGGTCGCAGGTTCGAATCCTGCCTCGGGCATGGATGTATGTGATGTCCTTAGGTTAGTTCCGTTTAATTAGTTCTAAGTTTTAGGGGACTGATGACCTCAGATGTTAAGTCCCATAGTGCTCAGAGCCATTTTAACCATTTTTAATCGCAGTGAATACAAACGTTATCCTTAAAGCTGTTCGCATGGTAGCTCCTTTTTTAAAAGCTGTTCGCCGCAACTTACCGACTTGAGTTCATTCTGGCGTGGAGTACCATGGGGTTTCATTTCTACAAACTTAGCTGTTATTTTTATAGGGAAATGCCGGGTAGTATCGTAGAGACGATTCCTTCGGACAGGAGCTCCTACCAAACTCTAGCGTTAGTGGAAACGCCTAACGCTCCACATCAGTGAGAACTACGGAAGGATTAGACCCCTCATCTGATCAGTAATCAAAGCAACAATTCGTTTCAGAGGAACAACAAGTAATATTTTTCTAGTGAATTTTTCAGTGTACAGATGTGGACTGTTGTGTTTTGTTCGCAAGAAATAATACAACATTTTTATTGTCTTTTCAGATGCAGCTGATATTACTTGCTACATTTTAGGCTGTGACTATATCTAGGCTAAGTAATAACGATGGGGACGTCAAACTACCACAGTGGTACGTTCAAATTGTATGGCGCAAGTAATTTGACATTGCATCGGATCAGACAGACACCATTAAATTCTTAACGATTTGTACTTTTCAACAGCGAATGATGGAGAAGCTAAGACAGAATTGTGGTGAGACTAATTTGCAGGAAGCTGTAGAAAAAGTCAGACTTCTCATAACAACGGTCAGGGAAGTTAGGGAGAATCATTCAGTTTCAAGAAGTACATCAGGTGACTGAAGGCTTTGCGGACCGGCAAACAGGTGGCTATGATACTCGTTTCAGGAAGTAATACGTTTTCTTTCCGACAACATTCAGTGGTGAGTGGGGAATTATATTTTACTATCAGTGTAACGTTAGAAGAAGACTGATTTCAGAACCACGTTGTCAAATGAGAATTGCGTCCGTGTACACCTGAACAAACCTTAGTACACGTATAATAAAGATTTAGCTAAAACCTAGGCCTAGACCTCTTCTGCTCGGAACTCCAAATTATTTACATTACTATGCATTTTTGCTTATTTGGGTCTATTTCTCTCGACGTGGAATCTCACTAAGCGACTGTGTTGTACCTTGGAACACTTTTCAACCTCTAGCAAGCCCTGGAGAACAACCTTAATGCATTTACTTATTCCGTTTGGAAATTATAGTATTCATTCTAAGTGTGCTGTAGTATTTTTCTGAAATTGCAGAAGTTACTACGGAAATGTGAAAAACTGTTCCAAGATGCAACATTGTCACGTTGCCTGAAGACTGGTTTTACGCAGCTTCCTATGCTATTCTATCTTTTGCAAACCTCTTCGTCTACGAATAACTACGGCAACCTACATCCTTATGCCTCTGCTTACAGTATTCATCTCTTGGTCTCCATCAGCGACTTTTGCCTCCTCCCCCACCCCCATATACATTTCCCTTCAGTATTAAACTGGTGATCCTTTCATGTCTCAGAATGTGTCCTGTCACCTCATATCTTCTTTTAGTCAAGTTGTGCCACAAATTTCCTGTATCCCCAATTCTACTCAGTGTGTCCTCATCAGTTATGTGAACTACCCATACAGTTTTCAGCATTATTCTGTAGCACCACATTTCTAAGGCCTCTACTCTCTTTTTATCTAAACTGATTATCGTCCGTGTTTCACTTCCATACATAGTTACCCTCCATACAAATATCTCCAGAAAAGACTTCCTAACTCTTCGATGTTAACTAATTTCCCATGTTCAGGAATGTTTTTCTTGCATTGCCAGTCTACATTTTACATTCTTTCTACTTCGGACATCATCAATTATTTTGTTGCCAAATTTGTATCTATTCCGTTTAAAGTTTAAAAAATGCTTGCCTAATCAAAGAACGTGTGAAAAAGTCATATTTATCACAGAGAAGTACTAATTGGACCATTTGACATTGTCGAACGCTTGCCACTTCCCCCAATGATTAAGTAAATCTGATGAAATGTTGTCTATCGCTTCTGCTTTATCTGACTTTAAGTTCTCCAAAGCTCTCTAAAATTCTAATACTGGATCCACTGTCTCTTCTGTTTTTGCTTCTATCATATCAGACAAATCTTCCCCCTCATAGAGGACTTCAATGTACTCTTTCCATCTATCCGCTCTCTGCTCTGCATTTAACAGTAGAATTATCGGTGCACTCTAACAGTTAGCATCCTTGCTTTTAATGTCATCGAAGGTTCTATTGAATTTCGTATATGGTGAGTTAATCCTGCCGATAATTATTTCCTTTTCGATTTCTTCACATATTACATGCAGCCATCTCGTCTCAGCACTTCCTTTCCCAAGTGTCTTGTATCTCTGTATTCCTGAATTTCCCTGAACATATTTTTACTTCCCTGTTTCAACGATTAGTATGGTTCCTTTGCAGATACCTTCTTTGTACCTATGCTTTTCTTTCCAGCTCCTGTGATTGCCTGTGTTAGAGATGTCCATTCTTCTTCAACTGTATGGCCTACTGGACTATTCTTTATTGCTGTATCTACAGCCTTGGAGAACTTCAAGCGTACCTCGTCATTCCTTAGAAGTTCCATATCCCACGTCTTCCCCTATTCATTCTTCCTGACGAATTTCTTAAATGTAAGGCTATTCCTCAGCACTACTACATTGTGATCTGAGTCTATATCTGTTAATGGGCACGCCTTACAATCAACAATCTGATTTCGGAATCTCTGTCTGACCTCGATATAATCTAACTGAAATCTTCCCGTATCACACGGCCTTTTACGAGTTTACCTTCTCCTCTTATTATTCTTGAACAGAGTATTCGCTTTTACTAGCTGTAATTTATTTTAGAACTCAATTTTTCTTTCTCCTCTCTCATTCCTTGTCCCAAGCCCATAGTCTGCTGTAACCTTTTCTTCTGCGCCTTCCCCTACCATTGCATTCCAGTCCCCCATTACTATTAGATTTTTATCTCCCTGTACGAACTGTATTAATCTTTCAGTATCCTCATATGGTTTCTCTATCTCTTGCGATGTCGGCATTTGTACCTAAACTATCGTTGTCAGTGTTAGTTTACTGTCGATTCTGATCAGAACAACCCTGTTACTTTACTGTTCACATACTCTCTGACCTATCTTCCTATTCATAAGAAATCCTACTCCCGTATACCACTTTCTGCTGCCGTTGATATTACCCTATACTCATCTGACTAGAAATTGTTGTCTTTCTCCATTTCACTGCACGGACCTCTACTATAACTAGATTGAGTCTTTGCATTTCCCTTTTCAGATTATCTAGCTTCACTACCACAGTCAAGCTTCTGACATTCCACACCCTGACTTACGTTGGTTATTCAATCTTTCTCTGATGGTCACCTCCACCTTGACTGTCCCCTTTCCGAAGAGCCGAGTGGGGGACTATTCCGAAATGTTTTGCCAATTGAGAGATCATCATGATACTGTTTCGCGTAGAAGCCACATGTCCTGTGGATACACATTCTTTGTCTTTAACGCTGTGGTTTCCATTTCCATCTGCATGTCGTTGATCATTGAAGCTTCTTCCGCCTGTAGGGGCAGTTACACATCTCCCGGACAAGAGAGTGCCCTGAATTTTTGAACCCTCCTCCACACTCTTTGAGAAGACCGTTGGCAGAATTAGGGTGACTTATTATGCCGGAAATCTTCGGCCTTTTATATGTAGAGATGAGGTTAAGTTTTGCAGTTATTTTAAATAACATATAATAGTACTGTTCAATGTGAAAACACTTATAATGAGTTACAATTTTGAACAGGGTTACCTGTTTAATGTATATACCCAAAAGAAGTCGTCATTTATACGAAGCTTGCCTGTGAGGTATTCAGTGTTTCAAAATATGACTTGTAATTGACCTATTTATTTGAATTTTTTGAACTACTCTATACTGTTTGTGTTATGTGTCAGTACTGTTACAATTATTAAAATATTTCTTTTCGTGCGAGACTTACAAGTGGACACACTTCACCGTTTACAAAGAAGTAAGAGCTATCTTATCTACAGGGTCATAAGTTCCGCCAGCCAGAGGAACAGAACTGTTGTCAAGACTGACATGAATGTGCAAATCATACACCCTGATGGAAACGCGCATCATTACACCTGCTACTTACTGCCTGTAATAAAGCTTAAACGCGTTTTTCGATAACGGTGGTCGTCAATACGATTATGCGATATAATATCGCCTTTACAAGACGTCCCAGTATTGGAGGAGATATGCCCTCAACTTCCTTCGACATTTGAACTGACTAAAACAGCCAGTTCAGAGGGGACCTATCACTCAACGTTGACTCCGAACCTCAGTGCGGTTTATTACTTTTCACATTATCAGATCATTGTTGAGACTAAGGATCCTACTCGGGAACCTAGTATTTGCGGTCGCCAGTTACCAACTGTTATTCGTATTTATCGAAAATGTATGTGTTTCATTGATGCTGACTTGTAGGAACGCCCTTACTCGGATGTGAGGTTCAGGTTGACAGCTCGGTCAGGTCTGAGGCCTATCTCATGAACATGGCCGAACGGGCTTGGGTCCACATTCAGAATGGCAACGCTTGCACAAGTTCGCGCTAGTAGCAGTAAATGTCAGCCGTTAAACGTCTAAGTCACGCAAACAGTTTCCAAGTCAAGTCATTAACTCTGTACTAGCTTATCTTCTGAATTAATTAACATTTAGACAAGTTTAAATTTTCCTAGGAAAAAGCGTGTAAATGTAAGTTATATCCCGCTGATTGCACTGGCACATGATTTGATTCATTTTAATGCAGCGAAATTCGTTGTGCCACTAGCAAGATTACACAGTAGGAGGAGAATCGTTCATGGTTGTTATGTATCAGTTGTCACCCTCAAATAAAGACGATACTTCGAGACAACGTGGAAGTGTCTTTAAGTAAGGGTATACGAGTGTATCTCTCTGCACCGCCCTACATATTCATCAGCGCCGTCCTTTTCACCTTATCGTGATTTCAGTGATACGACGAGATTTGCGAAATTAAATTCCCTGTCCATCAAAACTAATTGAGGGCAGCACGCGTCTCAAGATCTACCCTTTAAATCCCAGTTGTCCGCAAAGTTATGTGAACAATACACTATGGCCCTAGGCATAGGTCCTTAAGTAGGGATTTTGCATAAAACTGAATCTTATTGACGCTCTCTGACTGGAACAATAACTATTTGCATATGATTTAATGTGATTCAAGGTATCTACCCGAACACTCGTTGACTGCAGATAACAAGTCCGCCTACGTCCTAGGTTAACATGCCCATCTGTCAGACGGATCGCCATCTACAGTTCGCATCCGCTCACTTCATGAAACACTGTCGAGACGTTTGGAATTTAATCCAGACCATCAGTGCAAAGACTGGGAGAGTAGAAACTTTATCCTACGACCTCTCCTCCCCTTTCCGGCCAAATACTGGCAGTAAAAATTTCATACACCACCAGGATTTGAACCGCCCTACCTCTGGGCCGAGTGCCGTTCCACAGATGTTCGTTAGATACGGAGTCGGGCAGCCAACAGTTCATATCCACCCAGGACACACGTTCGTTATTGCTCACTGCGAAGATACTTCACTGTGTTTTTGAAAAGGAGTAATTACCAGGAGCTTCAACGGCGGTGGAAGAAGCATTTTTTGCTCGGGGCGGATGTCCAATAGCGCTTGTTCAAGTTCATCGTTGATCTATTAAGTCAGTTTTCTTTAATACAGAGGGCAGCCAACTCTCTGACTGAACACGGTGAGGTACCGTGCCAGCGTGCAAGTTGAGCAATGGCGCTGCCCGACAGCTGACCCTATTTTATGATATTCAGCTGCTTCGTATAACCTTGAACCTCGATTCCTCGAAAACACTGGTGAAGAGTTTCATGTTACAGCACCATACGTTACAACTGATTATGTACTGCGAACGTGGCAAACAGGAGCACGTTCTGTTACCAATAACATGCAAGCAATCCCTTGTGAGTGTATTTCATATTTTGAAGAGAGGGTGGAACTCTATTTCCGTATAGACCTGCCCATTATCTTAGCTGACGACACCGGAGTGTCGAAACATTCACAATTTTGATTGTTGTCTGGATTTCACCTAAGCTGTTAGGTCAGAGGTTTTAGATCGTTTCTGAGAGGCTGGATCGAGCACTTTTAGTGATCATCCAAGTGGACACGGTTTCTGGGGATTTGTCATATTTTTAACTCTTGCTAAACATTTTAGTCTTACGACCTATAATACAATCGTATCGTAAGAGATTTTAGTACGGGGGCTAGAGGCCTCCTTCTCATTTGTCGGAAACAACGTTCCTTCATCATAAGTATCATTACTTCGTAATAAATTTCTTGCCTAATTGCTCGTCCTCTCCCTGCCATATTTTTCTGAACAGCTTCTTGCTCTTTGCAATGCACTATAAAAAACATAAAATGAAAAGTACTTTGCTACTCAAAATAGCAAGGTGTTCAACGGAGGTGATTAGAGACGTGAAATGCCTATTGATGAGATTATGCACCGTCTCAAAAACACATTGCATTAACATATAAGACGTAAGAGACACAATGGGAGGGTTATAAATATGTCAAATAATTGACAGTTACCGCAGTCACAAAAAGTCAGTACATCATCGATTGATTTGAGGAACGAATTCAACAAGGTCCAAATGTGAAGTAAGGTCAACAAACGTATTTCTCATAACATCCTCAATCGTTTTACAAAGGGAAGTGCACTCGGCTTGTAAGAGGACATTTCTGTTTACGTCAGACTCATTACCAGTGATTAAAGCGAAACGGCCCTTGTTTGTAAGCATCGTAATGACAACCCCGTTGCGAATCCACTTTATGCAAGAGCTGTGCGTAGTAGGGCTTTCAACATTGAGTGATTGTGTGGCTCGTCCATCAACACGTTCCAAACCAAAAGTGGTGTACGTCAACGTCATTGCATTAATTATACTTATTACTAGACTTTTGTAATGTAACGAATTTTCATACGTCAACTAGTTCTCTCCCTCTAACCTTCACTTTAATGGTGACAGTTAATTGACAACTTGAATGATGTCTGAAAATTACCGTTCCATCCTCAGAAACCACCTTCTGTGGCAGTTGACATCTACAGCTATGTCAAATAAATCGCCACTATAACAACGAAATCAGAAACCGTTGCAAAGTAGGGGGAAAACAGGAGTTGAAAAATGTTTGTGGAAATATGGAATGACTGCTGTCAAACATGAAAATAACTTCCAGTAATTGTTTTATAGTAATATCTCTGATAGAATCCGCGCCTCAGTATAACGATACTCTTCAGAAATTGTCTTGACAACACATTGATCAAATAATAACTAAACATAAAAATATATTAAAATCAAAGTTGAGATGTCTGTCGAATATTTCATAAGATTTTGACAACCTTTCTTTGGTTTAAGAACAAGAAACACATTGCTGGTACATGAATGAATGCAAGATGATTTTCCTATGATACTTGAGTATGGTGAGCACATTCGAACAAACTACAAAATTTCTCAGAACTAGTACTAGAGCAAGAAATTAAATAGTTTTGAGAGTTTTGCTTCGTCATTATGAAAACATATTACCTGTTAATTTTACTCGAACTAACACAAAGAAATATTTTATTCAAATTAACAATGGGCTTAGAAATCTACATAGATTTGTAAATAATACAGTATTTTATTCTGGATGTTGGATAGATTGCAACAGTGATTTTGTATGTTTGCCAAAAAGTTTAAAATTCCTCCACTGATCGAAAGCATACAATTCCAGGGCATTCGACCATGTTGACATGTCGGTTTTTGGATTCAAGCCATAGTCTTAATTTTATGACGATAGTTTTTTATGTTTTTTGGTTTAAACCGTTGAATATTTCCATGACAGACTAATTCCCTCATAAGGTGTTACCACTTTTAGCTGAGAATGACGAAAGACCGAAATCTGCAGGTAAAACCTGCTAAAAAGCATTAGTTATTTGCATTTCATGTGATTATCAAAGTATTCAGAAAGACTGTCGACACTGTCTCTGATTATCACACGTATGTCTACATGAGTTGGAAAACGTGGTAGCATTTCTTGACGAGATTATAAACTGACATTAATTCGCAACAAATAACGGCTTCTTACGTTGCTATGTACTTCACGTAACCGTTTCTGATATCTCAGAGTAGGTGTAACTAGTGTATGGTTCGTACTGCCACCTTAGGTATGTCATTTTTCTCTTAATACACCCCTTTGCTGAATAAAACACGGGAAACTGAAGTGGAATATACGTAAAAACGGAACCATGGCAAACAAATAACTGGGCTAGCACACCAAGAGTAATTGTATCATTCTATAACTATAGTAGAACAAGATATACATTGTAGGCAAAGTTTTCCGTATAAACTAATGAAACATTTAAGTAGAAAGGAGGAAGATATTGCAAAATTAAATATATTTAGGGAAGATCAGTGGAACGAATTTTATAAAATATGTGGCAAACAGAAGATATAGAATTGGAGGAGAAGGAGAGGGCCACTTCACTCAGTACTGCGGTGAATTCTGTCGCAATAGAAGAACGGCAAGTAGTTTTAAAAAGTATTAAAAACAGGAAATCATATCGACCAGATAGTATTGATATGGAACTTTTAAAATATGCTGGTCCCTTGGGATTGGAATATATACGTAATGAATGCTGTACTGGTGTAAAACCCCATGCTCTTGGAGAATATGAGAAGCTGTATCAGTTTTTAAGAAAAGTCAAGGAAATGACTGTGAAAATTTTAGAAGAATTAGTCTCACAAACCAAGCCCATAAAAAAATTGAAACAAATCAACATTCCTTTAAGAACCATAACAGATATTCTTCTATTAGAACAAAAATGTAAATACCAGAAAAGTTGTTCATGCATTCATAACATATTTACCATAATAAAGAATTTTAGAGAAACCACAGAAATCCAGTTTAGAGACACATATAGCATTTATTGACCTCGATAAAGGGTTTCCCAATGTGGACAGGAAGAAACTATGGGATATAATGATTAAAGCTGGATATCCTAGACATCTTACTGAGGCTATAAAAAGCTTATACATGGAAAAAATAATAAAACTTCGTATTAATGAAACTGTAGAAATCACTTCCAATGAAAGACTCATACAAGGCTGTTGTCTGTCACCAACCTTATTTAATATATACAGGGTCAGTCACTAGCTATTACCACCAAGAATAACTCCGGAACTGTGATAGAATCTGCAAAGTTTGCGGGACAACAGTTGCGTGGGACAATGGGGGCCATAATATGACGTTGGTTTTTTGTTGCTAGGTGTGAGTCGCTTCAGAGATATGAAGGTCAACTTTGTTTCTTGAAATGGGATGCTATAGTTTGGTACTTATTTTCTGATAGCGGCTCTATAGAGACGAATCAAATGAAGTGTAACAGTAAGGTCACTGAAGGTCAACGAAGGCCACAAAGGTGGCATGAACGTCCATTTACAGAAGGTGTTCGAAGTTATGATCATTGGTATCAATGCAGTGCTGCAATCTTCTTAACATGGATTGAGTGGTATTCCTTATCACATCGGCACTTGATTGAAGCGCATGATCGGACAGTTCTCTCTCGCACATCTTCAGGTGTATTTCGAACGTCTTTATAAAGAACGTCTTTTACGAATCCCCACAATAAAAAAATCCACAAACATCAAGTTTGGTGAACGAGTCAGCCCCGACACATCTCCTCCTCGTCCAATCCAGCAGTTTGGGGATTACCTCTGCAACTCATTTCTAGTCATGAGCGAAAAATATGCCGGACACCACTGTGTTGGAAGCACATTCTGTTCCTTGTTCCTAAAGGTATTTCTTCCAATAACAGACCTAATGTTTCTTGCAGGAATGTGGTGTACTTCCTACCATTAAGATTTCCTTCGACGAAATAGAGGTCTATAATTCTGTCCTCCAGAACTCCACACCATACTTCGCCGCCCACGGTTTTTGGTGTGCAACTTGCCGCAGCCAACATGGACTTCCACTTGGCCAATAATGTATTTTATGCACATTAACATTTCCATGGTTCGTGAATGTAGCCTCGACAGTAAATAAAATCAAAATAAAAAATGTGTCATCCCTTTGAATCTGAAGTTGAGCCCATCGGCAGAATTCAATGCGACGCATACAATCCATACCAGTTAATTCTTTGTGGGGACTGATATGGTTGTAATAACGTATGATTTTATTGCACGAGTAGTTTCGGAGGATTTATAAATCTTTCATAATGAGAACAAGACCGGGAAGTAATAGTACAAAATGGGATAAATATCCTAACAAACGCATGTAATGCCACGATTATTGGCACTACTCACATGAATTATTATGTGATGTGTGTACGGGGGCGGGTCAGTTAATTACGAGGGATCAAACACTTGCCTGTGTGACACATGGGAGTGGAACAGAAAACGTTAGGCGATCAAAAAACGAATTAGAATATAAATAGGACAATCTTGCACGCGTCTGTACGGCGAACGGTGCGCTTGCCTCGCCCCCGAACAAGGAACTAACTGGCGCAAGGGAATGGTTCACTAGTTGAGCGCGGCGGTGCATACTGGGTGTTGCGAAACTATTCATTGAAATTAATAGAGCAGGCAGAGAACATCAAAACGGACTTACTTCGATATGGAACATATGGACTCTGAAGACAGCTTGTAATGCTAGGGAGCATTTTGTTGGTGGCGCTGATGTAAGCTGTTGTGTTGGTGCCGATGACTAGGAATGTGTGCTGACGTTCAGAACCGCTCTGTGTACGTGTGGTTGGCTCTGATGTCTGCTTGGGAGCACATCGATTCATTAGCAAGCGTCATCACCATGTGACAACAACTGTGACTTCCTTGTAAACACGCACACTCAGTCCCAGTCATTATCGCCTTGTGATAAAATGGTTCAAATGGCTCTGAGCACTGTGGGATTTAACATCTGAGGTCTAACTAACCTAAGGACATCACACACAACGAGGATTCGAACCTGCGACCGTAGCAGCAGCGCGGTTCAGGACTGAAGCACCTAGAACCGCTCGGCCACAGCGGCCGGCGCCTTGTGATATCAACAGTCAACGTGTATCAGTTTACGTATGCTGAAATGCTTCAAATCCATTTGGTATATGTTCCTGTGAATGAAAGTGGGCGCGCTGTAGCGACAGAGTACCGACAGCGCTTTTCCAACCGTCGGATTGTACAACACCAAACATTTGGACGTCTGCCTCGCCTGCTGCTTGAAACAGGCACTTTCCGTTCAAGAATGGATGATACAGGTCGGAAACGAACAGTGCGAACCTCCGAAACGAAGGATGAGATCGAATTTCCGAAATGAATGACGTTTACAACAGACTGCCCTGCACCCCTTACTTCCGACCGAGGTCCGTTGTACCGCCAAGGCTTTGTTGGCTGGTGTAGGCTGTTCCAACATCCACAATTCGGATACTTGGACACGCTTAAACCTACGAGGTCCTCGACTTCGTCCTCTCAACATCGATCCGGTGTTAATGTGTGGTCCGCAGCTCGTGACCGTGCGGTAGCGTTCCCGCTTCCCGCGCCCGGGTTCCCGGGTTCGATTCCCGGCGGGGTCAGGGATTTTCTCTGCCTCGTGATGACTGGGTGTTGTGTGCTGTCCTTTGGTTAGTTAGGTTTAGGTAGTTCTAAGTTCTAGGGGACTGATGACCATAGATGTTAAGTCCCATAGTGCTCAGAGCCATTTGAACCATTTGTTAATGTGTGGGCAGGCTTTCTTGGTGATAAGTTAAATGGACCACACATGTTTCCATTCCGCTTCAACGGAGGTATCGCATCTTCGTGCAATATGTGTTGTGCTGTAGGATGTGCCTCTGAATATTGAACTTAGGATATACACTATGTGATCAGAAGTATCCAGACGCCCCAAAAAACATACGTTTTTCATATTAGGTGCATTGTGCTGCCATCTAATGCCATGTACTCTATATCAGCGACCTCAGTAGTCATTAGACATCGTGAGAGAGCAGAATCGGGCTCTCCGCGAAACTCACTGGCTTCGAAGGTGGTCAGGTGATTGGGTGTCACTTGTGTCATACTTTGAACATAGCTGCTAAGGTTCAGTGACCGTGTCAGAATTATATTGTAACAAATAAGCCCTCGGTCACAAATATTAAGTCAAAATTGACCTGGTTTCGACGCTACTGTGAACGTCGTCTTCAGAATTAGACTAACTGTACTAAAACATTAGGTATATAGTACATTAATGAAATTAAAGTTTGTACTGACTCGAAAAGATGCAGTACTTACAAGTCACATATTAAAAAAGATCTAAGCCGGAAAGGCGACGTCATGAACACTTGTGAGATGGCGAGCCGCTAAGGGCTGCTCGTACTATGAACAAGGGTTGCAACAAGACTGTTTTGTTCATAGTACGAGTAGCCCTTAGCGGCTCGCCATCTCACAAGTGTTCATGACGTCGCCTTTCCGACTTAGATCTTTTTTAATATGTGACTTGTAAGTACTGCATCTTTTCGAGTCAGTACAAACTTTAATTTTATTAATGTACTATATACCTAATTTTTAGAACAGTTAGTCTAATTCTGAAGCCGACTCTCATAGCAGCGTCGAAACCAGGTCAATTTTGACTTAATATTTGTGACCGAAGGCTTATTTGTTACAATATAATCCCTAGGTCCACTGTTTCCAATCTGATAGCGACGTGGAAACGTGAAGCGGACACGCACGGCACAAAACCGTACGGACCGATCTCGTCTGTTGATTGACATAGACCGCCGACAGTTGAAGAGGGTCGTAATGTGTAATAGGCAGACATCTATCCAGACCATCACACAGGAATTCCAAACTGCATCAGGATCCACTGCAAGTAATATGACAATTAGGCGGGAGGTGAGGAAACTTAGATTTCATGATCGAACAGCTGCTCATAAGACACACATCACGCCGGTAAATGCCAAACGACACCTCGCTTGGTGTAAGGAGCGTAAACATTGGACGACTGAACAGTGGAAAAGCGTTGTGTGGAGTAAAGAATCACGGCATTCAATGTGGCGATCCGCAGGCACGGTGTGGGTACGGTGAGCGTCATCTGCGAGCGTGTGTAGTGCCAACAGTATAATTCAGAGGCGGTGCTGTTATGGTGTGGTCGTGTTTTTCTTTGAGGAGGCTTGCACTCCCTGTTGTTTAGCGTGGCACTAACACAGCATGGGCCTACATTGACGTTTTAAGCAGCTTCTTGTTTCCCACTGTTGAAGAGCACTTCGGAGATAGCGATTGCATCTTTCAACACGATCGAGCACCTGTTCATACTGCAGGGCCTGTGGCGGAGTGGTTACACGGCAATGGACTGGCCTGCACAGAGTCCTGAACTGAATACTATAGAATACCTTTAGGATGTTTTGGAACGCCGACTTCGTGCCAGGCCTCACCGACCAACATCGATACCTCTCCTCAGTGAAGCACTCCGTGAAGAATGGGCTACCATTCCCCAAGAAAACTTCTAGCACCTGATTGAAAGAATTCCTACGAGAGTGGAAGCTGTCGTCAATGCTAAGGTCAACACCATATTGAATTCCAGCATTACCGATGGAGAGTGCCACAACCTTTTAAGTCATTTTCAGCCAAGTGTCCGAGTACTTTTGATCACATAGCACGTAGTGTACTTCCAACACGATGGGTCGCCATCCCATTTCAGCACTGGTGCTAGAATCATTCGAGAGCCGCCACCGGGAATCGATGGATCGGCTGAGATGATCCTATGGCCTGGACTTCTTCCTCCGGGTGCATGTGAAGCAGATGTATGAAACCATTGTGGAAGCAGAAGAAGACCACGTCGGTAGAATTGCCGTCACTGCTGGTACAATTGCGGACATGCCAAGAACGGATACGACACAGTCTATGGTCCGACAGTATACTGTGCGCATATAGGTCAATGGTCGCGCTTTCGAGGAGTTCCTGTAGATGCAACTACCATCTGGCGTCAGAAATTGTAATTAGGGACATATGTACCATTAGAAATACATTTGTTTTGATGTTCTCCATCTTATGTATTAATCTGAACGAATAGTTTCGGAACACCCTTAAATGTCCACATACATTTGTTAGAATGTTTAAGCAATTTTTTGCTGTTCCCTCCCCATCTTGTTAGCAGTGGATGGCACCTGATGCTGAAGCTGTGAAACCTCCGAAACTAGTAGTGCAATAAAAAGATACATTCGCTACAACTGAAGCGGATCCGTAATTCAGTTGCCCCTGGTTCCGTGGAAGCCCAGGTAAGAGTCCCCCACAGCACAGTACTGCACCCTTTGACTTCCGTCCGTGGTGTGGTGTGGTGCTTGATAAGAGCAGTCGTTCTACTGGATGACGGCATATCCGACGTGACCATAGGTGTGACACGAAACGTTATTCAGCCGACGAGGTGACCAGTAATATATGACGAAGAAACAGTCAGTCTTGATTATATGGATGTATTTATTATTTGTTTACCAACGGCGCGTTGCACCTTATTCAGGCACCTACAGGCTGGCTGAATGTTGGATGGTGTTTGGTACATGAGATACCGAGGATACAGAAGGTCCTAGCAAATAACTTCCCTCTTCAAATATTTGGAAACATTGCGCGGTGTCCTTGTTGAAGCATGCGACGTAGCCCAGTGAATTCAAAACAGGATTAGACCTATATAGGTGATCGTGCAAACATGTTGGAAGTGCAGTTGCTCATTTCCAGGTTATCCGCATAGTGCACGTGTATACCGTGTGCAAATTTTGGAAATTTGTGGTAAGGTCTTATGGGACCAAACTGCTGAGGTCATCGGTCCCTAAGCTTACACACTACGTAACCTAACTTAAATTAACTTACGCTAAGGAAGACACAAACACCCATGCTCGAGGGAGGACTCGAACCTCCGGCGGGGGAAATATGTGTGCATATGCGAATATGAGCAGGTACACCTCTGACATGGTTGTACGGTCACTGATCTTTGTAGGCTTGTTCTTTTCCATTTGCCACCATCACGACAGACAAAAATATGAATCTCGATCACAACGACACTCATTTATAAAATATAATTTCCAACGTGTAACGCTACTGCCCGCTCGGGCGTACGTTAGCTCTTTAAAGCCTGTACTGTAATAAGTTCACGGGCTTCACCTTATAAACAAGGATTTTAGTACATAAGTTGACCGCGTGTACCTAATTGGAAGCTATTCGGACTTATATCCAGTCAGTAACTACAGTGATGCGTCAAGCAAATGTAAAGTATAATTACTCGTTCGCATGGACAATAAGTACACACAGTAGATACTACCAATGATTAATAATACGGTCGCCAGCCTAATTAGGCATTGAGTGAGTTTTTCCTTGTACAAGTGGGTGCATGTACAAGCATAATAACACGTAGTAATGTTGCGTTTTATGGCAAAGTTTGAAACCGGAAAAATCCACTGAACTAAAGTTTTCTCCTTTTGTACTAATTTGGACGAGCTATAAATACACAACACCACACTGCAATGATTACTACGAACTGTATTTTGTATATTGATCAGACTGAAATCGGGCATAGATTACCCTAGAATTAGCAATCTTGAAAGTACACATACAATGTCACTATTAAGGATGGATAAACACTAATACACTTAAGTTTAATATGGAACTTAACTTTGCTGGTCAAATCTGATCAGTACACTTCAAGGTTTGAAAGAATGGACAAGAGAAGGGGGGGCCCTGAAACTGTTATGGTCGTTATACTGAAACTATTAAGTACTGAAGATAAATTAACACTCAGAATTATTAACCTATGGATTACTACTCTTTTGTTTCACTTCTGGATTATTTAACTATCATTCTTTCTGTCTCAAATTAATTAAGTGTCATTGCTAGCTCAATTCAAAAAATTATCTTCCAATTTAATCAAACTGTTGTTCTTTACTAACATTTGCATTAACACACAGAACTTTAAACTTCTTTATAGCATAGATTTGTCTGCTGATAATTCTCATTAACACTAACTTTAAACTTTCAGTTCGGGATACTCGGGTTGCACAATATGTGGTAAGGACCCTGTCTAGGTCAGTGATAAGGATGATTAATTGTTAGGGCAATTCTGGTAAAAGTCACATTATTATTGAACAGTTAGAAACATTTTCGACACTGGTCCACACAGATACAATTCTAAAGATGAATTAAATGTTTGACCTGTGCAAGTCGGTGCGGCGGATGGCGGTCAGCGAGATAGCGAGAAGCACAGCACACATACAAGCACGGCTAAGGCTCTCACTGCATCGGCACTTTCCTTCTTCTTAGCGTCGTAATCTTTCCAATTTTGTGCCTAAGAATATAGCCATGCCATGTAGTCGTCGGGATCGGCACATCCGAGGCTCAATGGAATCCACTTTTCCTGGATAGCCTCCTCGATACGGTACGTGTTCCTCTGACCGATGCCCAACTCCCACTGTTATACTGAGCCCGTTGTGCCGAACCGCGCCAGTGTGCGTTTTCCCGCACTCGGCTGCCTCCATCTTTTCCCGCTCCCCTACAGGTATGGTATTCACCACAGGTTTTCTACTCAACATATATTAATGCCTTTCCTACGTATGGACCAGGCGTATAAAATACAATTTTCGCATCTTACAAGAGTTTCAACATTAAGTAAACTTCCCTTTGATTACCACATTACTTGAAATCTAACATAATAATAATATTCATTTCAAAAGTTGCTTATAGTTTCTTTAACATAACGATACGAAAAGAAAAAGAAATTCAAAACATTGCTTACATTAATCTCTCGAAATTTAGAAAGAAAAAAATTTATAATATGTACAGTTGTTGTTGTTACAAACGTCCTTTGAATGTTGTTATAGCCATGTTCCACTGTATGTTGGTTGTCCTTTTTGTGCCTTGCTCGCCGGAATGGTGAACTTAGTTTTCCCCAGAGCTTACGTTCTGACTTGTAAGGGTTATACGAAATGATGATGCGGCCCACGCTTGTCACTTTCTCCGCTATCCAGCCCCCTGTGAAAGAAATTTAGTAACCTCTGCTCCAGGTCGATAATCTTGCGTAGCTCCCTCATTCCCTCTAGGAATGATGGCATCACAATGCACTTCTTTCACTCGAGCACTATTACCTGCAGAAATTCTAAATTTCTTCTGATGTTATATGCATATCCGATATACTATCTCCAGAACCTTCGAGCAGCAGACCTGATTCATCTGCTTTGTTCTTGGAGTCAGCAGAGAATGAAGACTAGAATTTATGCAGGCAGTGAATGGAAGTGAACGTGATGAAAAACTTGGCAGTCAAAGCGGCGTTTGCAGCAGAAAGTCTTTTTCGAGAGATTGCTTCAAGAATGACAAACGGTAATATCTTGCGCCCTCTGTGAGAGTTCCGCCATCCAGTGACTGCAGCGGCGCCGGAATGGCTTCCTGCGGCCGTTACGAGCGGAAGACTCTCTTTCGTGGTAGGAAGAACGGTGGCCAGTCGACCGACCTAACAGGCCATGTAAGCTGTGCGGGATATTAATCTGAGAAACAGCTGTCGTCGGCCGCATTGTAAGGGACCGACTGTGGCCAGCAAGGAAATAATAAAGCTGCCTGCGACCGCGTACTCTGCGATACTCTGGTACTGTCACAAGCGAGCTGAAAAGTGGCGTTTCACCCAGCTTATAGTTTGGATTTATAGTAGATGCTCCTCTAGTCGTTTGTTGGCCTCCTCTCTTTATGTCTGTAAACTCACTGTACAAAGGTGTGCAGCAGGTAGCAACTACGTGGTACAAACGGCGGTATGAAATATTCTTCTGGCGATAAGAATGTCTGACTCTAAAGTTACAGTGCATAATTTTTTTTTTCAAATTGACAGTGGTCAGTATTACATATACAACAAATTCATGTCTAAAATGTTTACTAAAAGACGCTAATGAGGGTCTTGGACCAATGGTACGTCACAGCTCGTGAAGAAGTACCTGTTTCCGTTCTAATAACATTTTTTTAAGAAAATCATTCCAGATTTTCTATTTTAACGACAATTTATCAAAGCCAGAAAGTCCTCAATAATATTAGCAAGACCAAAGGAACTACAGCTACTGAATTTTCCTAATTTCTCTTGTAAAATAGACTAGCCACATATTATAAAATTTAAACAGCCTTTTCTCTCTCCTTTCCGTCTATAATGACGTCGTAATAGGTTACATCTACCTTAATCTTCCTTACATCTTTCCCTTTAATACACACGGTGCTCAGAAACATTCTGAAAGCTTGTTGGCCAGCCGGAGTGGCCGAGCGGCTCTAGGCGCTACAGTCTGGAGCAGCGCGACCGCTACGGTCGCAGGTTCGAATCCTGCCTCGGGCATGGATGTGTGTGATGTCCTTAGGTTAGATAGGTTTAAGTAGTTCTAAGTTCTAGGGGACTGATGACCTCAGCAGTTAAGTCCCATAGCGCTCAGAGCAATTTGCACCAGTTTTTTTTGAAAGCTTGTTAGTGTGTTTCAGGATAAGTTGTGATGACTCCTAATTGATAAGAAAAAAGTTTTATACGTTGTGCCTTTTCTGAATAAACTAGCATTTAAGTTAATCAATCAGGCCGTTGCTCGCGTAAATTTAAGCGGCTCGTCAGAAACGGTGTCGCCAAAATTACACTTCATTTGGTTTCATAAAATCTAACAAGAGAGGGATGCAAAAATTGGACATGAGACGATACTAAGGAACGAACTCGACGAGAAGGCTGACCGGGGGTATTACGTTTTGGATGATCCATCATTGAATCAGACATGGAGCAGCATTTACTCATAAACTTTGAGAAGTAATTAACATTAACAGCCGTCCTTTTTATAAACAATATTAACCAAGTGACTAACTTCGACACTATATGAGTGTCTTCTTCTGGCCTGATTTCATTGCTAGGTGAAATTTCAAATCAAAATGTCAGAATCTGTGGATGAGATTAGAAATGAGAAATCTGTGTAAGGCCTGAAGATGACTGTAAAATAATGTAGATACTGGTCACGTAATTAATATGTCGTATCAAAAGCAAGGCTATTGGCTTCCTTTATTCCTATAAAGAAAAAAAAAACTGCTGAGCCGTCGTGCGCTATCGTCTACGCTGTGAGAACAGCTGATACTAACTGTATCTGGCGGCCGCTTAAATTTGGGCGCGCAGCGGTCTAATTGGCTGTCTTCAATGTTAATTAATTTTGAAACGGCGCAACGCCTCGAATTTTTGTAACGACAACCATTTTTCGGCACAACCTATCCTGCAAAGCCATTACATACTTTTTAAGGCTGTTTCTGACCACCCTGTATGCGACATATTTAATAAAGTATTCATCTTGTGTGTACTGCAACTAACAACATCACCAGGCAGAATGAGACTTTCACTCTGCAACGGAGTGTGCGCTGATATGAAACTTCCTGGCAGATTAATACTGTGTGCCAGGCCAAGACTCGAACTGGGGTCCTTCGCAGGAGAGCTTCGTAAAGTTTGGAAGGTAGGAGACGAGGTACTGGCAGAAGTAAGGCTGTGAGGACGGGGCGTGAGTCGTGCGTGGGTAGCTCAGTTGCCGCGAAAGGTAAAGGTCCCGAGTTCGTGTCTCGGCCTGGCACACAGTTTTAATCTGCCAGGAAGTTTCATCACCAGGCATTTTTCAGAACACTAGATGAACGGACCAGTAAGATATTATTTAACTACTTTGCAAATTACAACAACTTAATCATCCACCAGGATGGCTGAGTGCCTTAAGTCACTGTTTCTGTAATACCGGTAGATGAGCCTGCCGCGGATCGAAACCGCCTCGACGATGAACGACGAGGGCTGTCGAGCTGAGTGAGCTCTGTAGCCCAGTAGTAGAGTGTCTGGCTACAATATGGAGGACCTGGGTTCGATTCCTGGAATTGCCAGGGTGTCCCCTTCATGAGAGGACCAGCGCGGGTGCACTCAGCATAGTGATATCAGTTGAGAAGCTATGTGACTGAAAGGCCATAAAGACCGGGACAGTGGAATGCTGACCCCAAGCACCTCCGTACCGCATCCGAATGTCGTCATTGGTAGTGGATGACACGGCTCTCCACGGTCCAGATTTGCCCATCTGAACCAGAATGCCTAGCTTTTCTCCCTTCTAATTCCGTCCCGTGGAAAGTAATGGTTTCAGGTACGGCACCCAGACACCTACCACTAAACTTGCCACATTCCATCTAACAATGCCGACGCTGCAGACAAAAGGGAAAAGGGAAGAAAGAGAAGACTTAAAACATTTTAGTTTCGATGCATTCCACTGCCGAAACAGATTTCCGAACGATAACAGTCTGCTGCACTGCTTGGTTTAGAATGTCCATTAATTTTTTATTCGCCTCTACTGCGTGGTTTCGACTATGTAGCCATTTTCAGTAATTCTGCCGGTAACTTACACCAACTGATGAGAGTGGCGTTGTCTCCAGGTATCCGCCCGAAATAGCAAGCCAGTCTCTTTTTTTGCCCACAATTTTTAGTGGGCCCACCACGTAACGCATCGTCCATAGAGTCTGGATGTAACTGATGAGGATTTCAGAACTCGAACGTCAACAGTTTTGCGAATTCACGTACAGCAGTCGTGCTGCATCAGGAAAAGAGAGTATTTCAGGTTATCTTCTCCTTCACGCACCGACTGCGATTGGCTGTTGCCGTACTGACGTGTAGCAGCAGCATCTTGTTGGTGGTGTCCAACCATTACTCCGTAAGGTTTCATTGTGTGGACAGCCCTGTGCGCAGATGCTGCTGTCACGCTATTCTGCAGTAGTAAAATGAATGGCGCAGCTACACTGTTTGTTCAAAAGTATCCCGACACTATTAGCGGACACGAGTATGGGGTGTTCCACCCTTCGCCGTTGCGACGAAATCCTCAGGGAACACTTTCAGTGAGGTGCCTGAATGTCTGTGGAGGAATGGCAGCACATTTTTCCTCATGAGCAGAAGCCACAGAGGGTAGAGACGTTGTACGATGGCACCTGGAGCGAAGTCGTCGTCTTAACCCATCTCAGAGGTGTTCCACTGGGTTGAGATTGAAATCTTGGGCAAGACAGTCCATTTCAGGAACTAAGATTGTAGAGCAGTCGCAAGTCTCATGTAAGTTTTCCTTTTCTTTTTTCTGTTCCAGTCGACCAATTTTCAGAAATTACGTAGCCGAGGACCACACGTTACAAATATCGGGCTGCCTATAGCGTCACCGTCATACCTAAAATAGATTCCATTTATGCACGAATTCGGTGCTATATACCGCCCATTATTTGTAACGTGTAACCCAACCCCCACACACACCACTACGTGACTCCTGAAGATTCTCTCGTTGTTAGAGTGAAACACGTCAAATAAAATAAAAAAATTGCATGTTACTTGCCACCCAAATGCATGCGCTCGCTACATTTCAGTAATGCTATTGTCCAGAAACGTTACCTCACAACCAATGCTTTATGATAGGGCACATTGTCATGCTGATACAATCAATCAAGTGCGAAATGTTCTTCCACTGTACGCAGTTGAAAATGCTGTGAGATACGCAGTCCAGTCACATTAATACGACCACCTGTCAAAACACTCAGTTACCTTCTTTCCCAGTGCGGACCGCTACGAGAGGTGCAACAAGACAGTCAGTGACACCTTGGAAAGTACCAACAAGTATGTGAAGTCATGCCGACTAGGTTGTCGTGGCCGGAGCTGGTAGGTTCCTCGAATGAGGACCCATGACACGGACAGCCCGATGAATGTGGTTCCACAGATTCTCCACTGACTTTAAATCCAGGAAGTTTGGTTCCCAAGAAAGTACGGAAAACTCATGCTGGTGCTCTTCAAACCACGCACGTACATTGTGAACTGTGTGACACGTTGCCTTGTGTAAAGTATGAATATAGAACTTTAAACGGATCCTAGCCAAGACTCGACATACGTTACGTACCAAGAATAATGGAGATGTGACCCTTGTGCGCTATTTCTTGTTAAGCCACCTCACAAGAATATTATAAATTTAAAAATTACAGGGTCGCCACCAGCCGAAGCCCTTCCTAACAATTAGGAAAAGACCGAACAGGACATTATGAATTTAATTAAATTAAGAATTTAATTATAAGAATGCAATTTTTTCAAAGAAACTAACAAGATGTACAGCATTGTATGTCGTACATCAATGAGCTTCTTTAATTAAATGTAAATGCCTTAATTTTGAGACAGTACACCGCTCACTTTGATTTTTCCTCCCATTTTTCTCCACCATAAGCAAACAAATTAACTTTTTTAAAAAATCAGGGAATAGAATATTAAATTGAGAAGTGTCATCAATGAGAAAGGTAAAGGACGCTGAATTTATCTTTAACGTAGCACATTCATTTCATGACTGAATATGATGCACATCCCATGAATAAACATGACTGGTGCCTGAATAAATAATTTTGAGTAAATAATTCCCACAAATGAGTATAGCGCAATGAAAAAGGCAGAAACACAAGAGGGAAGTGGAACACAATAATTCAATCATTTCATCTACATAAACACGACGGAAATAGTTCAGAGAGATACCTATCATCATTATACTCATGCACTAGCTTGGAAAGAGGTTTATCCGATTCGCAAGGTTTTGTAAATTAGATATACGACGTAGAAACCGCCCCTGGCGCTTACGAGCGGCCGAACTTCAGCACGTGGTAAACTTGATTACGAGTTACCTTCTCAGAAATTAGGCATTAAAGTAAGCACAAATGTAATAAATTTTAATGGTACAATACCAGAATGATTTTTGCCACCCCGAAATAAAATTAACTCGGCAAGGCAGAAACTCCCCCGACTGTTTCAACTTACACGTGGTCCATTCAGAAAAAATAAATAAAATAAAAACCTATTGCAGTGCAGTAGTATACCAGAGGGGTCATCGGTTACCAAACACGAGGTACGAGACGAACACAAAGAGGCAATGGCATCTTCCACGAAAACATAGAAAATAAGAACAATAAAAATCACACTCGCTCGAAAATACTATTATTCTCACTTTCACCCGAAGTTATACTGACTAGCTTTTCCTAAACATATTCACTGCTAGAAATTCCATACCATGATGTCCGAAAGGAACAAAGCAACTTCTGCACTTTTAATTTCAACCACCATCTTCGCCAATTTTTTACCAAAATAATTACGCCACAGCATAAGGGAACAATTGTCACAAATGGGGGAAAGAAATACAGTAGATGAAGAATGGGTAGCTTTGAGGGATGAAGTAGTGAAGGCAGCAGACGATCAAGTGGGTAAAAAGCCCAGGGCTAGTAGAAATCCTTGGGTAACAAAAGAAATATTGAATTTAATTGATGAAAGGAGAAAATATAAAAATGCAGTTAATGAAGCAGGCAAAAAGGAATACAAACGTCTCAAAAATGAGATCGACACGAAGTGCAAAATGGCTAAGCAGGGATGGCTAGAGGATAAATGTAAGGATGTAGAGGCTTATCTCACTAGGGGTAGGATAGATACTGCCTACAGGAAAATTAAAGAGACCTTTGGAGATAAGAGAACCACTTGTATGAACATCAAGAGCTCAGATGGAAACCCAGTTCTAAGCAAAGAATGGAAGCAGAAAGGTGGAAGGAGTATATAGAGGGTCTATACAAGGGCGATGTACTTGAGGACAATATTATGGAAATGGAAGAGGATGTAGATGAAGATGAAATGGGAGATACGATACTGCGTGAAGAGTTTGACAGAGCACTGAAAGACCTGAGTCGAAACAAGGCCCCTGGAGTAGACAACATTCCATTGGAACTACTGACGGCGTTGGGAGAGCCAGTCCTGACATAACTCTACCATCTGGTGAACAAGATGTATGGAACAGGTGAAATACCCTCAGACTTCAAGAAGAATATAATAACTCCAATCCCAAAGAAAGCAGGTGTTGACAGATGTGAAAATTACCGAACAATCAGTTTAATAAGCCACAGCTGCAAAATACTAACACGAATTCTTTACAGACGAATGGAAAAACTAGTAGAAGCCGACGTCGGGGAAGATCAGTTTGGATTCCGTAGAAATACTGGAACACGTGAGGCAATACTGACCTTACGACTTATCTTAGAAGAAAGATTATGGAAAGGCAAACCTACGTTTCTAGCATTTGTAGACTTAGAGAAAACTTTTGACAATGTTGACTGGAATACTCTCTTTCAAATTCTAAAGGTGGCATTGGTAAAATACAGGGAGCGAAAGGCTATTTACAATTTGTACAGATGCCAGTTATAATAGTCGAGGGACATGAAAGAGAAACAGTGGTTGGGAAGGAAGTAAGACAGGGTTGTAGCCTCTCCCCGATGTTATTCAATCTGTATATTGAGCAAGCAGTAAAGGAAACAAAAGAAAAATTCGGAGTAGGTATTAAAATCCATGGAGAAGAAATAAAAACCTTGAGGTTTGCCGATGACATTGTAATTCTGTCAGAGACAGCAAAGGACTTGGAAGAGCAGTTGAGCGGAATGGATGGTGCCTTGAAGGGAGGATATAAAATGAACATCAACAAAAGCAAAACGAGGATAACGGAATGTAATCGAATTAAGTCAGGTAATGTTGAGGGTATTAGATTAGGAAATGAGACAATTAATGTAGTAAAGGAGTTTTTCTATTTGGGGAGCAAAATAACTGATGATGGTCGAAGTAGAGAGGATATAAAATGTAGACTGGCAATGGCAAGGAAAGCGTTTCTGAAGAAGAGAAATTTGTTAACATCGAGTATAGATTTAAGTGTCAGGAAGTCATTTCTGAAAGTATTTGTATGGAGTTTAGCCATGTATGGAAGTGAAACATGGACGGTAAATAGTTTGGACAAGAAGAGAATAGAAGCTTTCGAAATGTGGTGCTACAGAAGAATGCTGAAGATTAGATGGGTAGATCACATAACTAATGAGGAAGGATTGAACAGGATTGGGGAGAAGAGAAGTTTGTGGCACAACTTGACCAGAAGAAGGGATCGGTTGGTAGGACATGTTCTGAGGCATCAAGGGATCACCAATTTACACTCCTGGAAATTGAAATAAGAACACCGTGAATTCATTGTCCCAGGAAGGGGAAACTTTATTGACACATTCCTGGGGTCAGATACATCACATGATCACACTGACAGAACCACAGGCACATAGACACAGGCAACAGAGCATGCACAATGTCGGCACTAGTACAGTGTATATCCACATTGCGCAGCAATGCAGGCTGCTATTCTCCCATGGAGACGATCGTAGAGATGCTGGATGTAGTCCTGTGGAACGGCTTGCCATGCCATTTCCACCTGGCGCCTCAGTTGGACCAGCGTTCGTGCTGGACGTGCAGACCGCGTGAGACGACGCCTCATCCAGTCCCAAACATGCTCAATGGGTGACAGATCCGGAGATCTTGCTGGCCAGGGTAGTTGACTTACACCTTCTAGAGCACGTTGGGTGGCACGGGATACATGCGGACGTGCATTGTCCTGTTGGAACAGCAAGTTCCCTTGCCGGTCTAGGAATGGTAAAACGATGGGTTCGATGACGGTTTGGATGTACCGTGCACTATTCAGTGTCCCCTCGACGATCACCAGTGGTGTACGGCCAGTGTAGGTGATCGCTCCGCACACCATGATGCCGGGTGTTGGCCCTGTGTGCCTCGGTCGTATGCAGTCCTGATTGTGGCGCTCACCTGCACGGCGCCAAACACGCATACGACCATCATTGGCACCAAGGCAGAAGCGACTCTCATCGCTGAAGACGACACGTCTCCATTCGTCCCTCCATTCACGCCTGTCGCGACACCACTGGAGGCGGGCTGCACGATGTTGGGGCGTGAGCGGAAGACGGCCTAACGGTGTGCGGGACCGTAGCCCAGCTTCATGGAGACGGTTGCGAATGGTCCTCGCCGATACCGCAGGAGCAACAGTGTCCCTAATTTGCTGGGAAGTGGCGGTGCGGTCCCCTACGGCACTGCGTAGGATCCTACGGTCTTGGCGTGCATCCGTGCGTTGCTGCGGTCCGGTCCCAGGTCGACGGGCACGTGCACCTTCCGCCGACCACTGGCGACAACATCGATGTACTGTGGAGACCTCACGCCACACGTGTTGAGCAATTCGGCGGTACGTCCACCCGGCCTCCCGCATGCCCACTATACGCCCTCGCTCAAAGTCCGTCAACTGCACATACGGTTCACGTCCACGCTGTCGCGGCATGCTACCAGTGTTAAAGACTGCGATGGAGCTCCGTATGCCACGGCAAACTGGCTGACACTGACGGCGGCGGTGCACAAATGCTGCGCAGCCAGCGCCATTCGACGGTCAACACCGCGGTTCCTGGTGTGTCCGCTGTGCCGTGCGTGTGATCATTGCTTGTACAGCCCTCTCGCAGTGTCCGGAGGAAGTATGGTGGGTCTGACACACCGGTGTCAATGTGTTCTTTTTTCCATTTCCAGTAGTGTAGTTTTGGAGGGCAGCGTGGAGGGTAAAAATCGTAGGGGGAGACCAAGAGATGAATACACTAAGCAGATTCAGAAGGATGTAGGTTGCAGTAGGTACTGGTAAATGAAGAAGCTTGCACAGGATAGAGTAGCATGGAGAGCTGCATCAAACGAGTCTCAGGACTGAAGACCACAACAACAACAACAAACAACAACAACAACACATTCCGAAAATACATAACTACACACGCTTCAGTTAAGTTGAAGTACTTAACTATTCCATGAGTTTAACATAGGGAAGTTCTAATTCCACCTTCTTCCTATCAGCAGACACCTTCTCTAGGAGCTACGAACTGTACTCACCAACCGCTAGCTGCCGAGTGTTCTTTCTCCACCTACCTTCGCCTAACTACCGGTGCAACGGAAGGTATGAAAGAGGTAGGCTTCCGCTACCAACCTGACAGACAAACCAACCTCAGACTAAAACGGGTAAACTCTCTGTCCAGGTGCTGGGATCCTAAGTTCGTCATCCTGTTCTACCCTCCAAACGAGAAGTAAACATCACCTGTTCATAGCAGATGACAACCAACTCAGCGTCCCCCACAAAAGAAACCCGAAACCGCATGTAAAAACACTCATTCAGTCACATTCACGCACACTTAAGGTAGGGTGAAGGGAAAACGTAATAAATACAGGTCATGATTTCCTACGGAACATAAAAAGATCAAACATAACATCATTTAATAAGCTTTAGTTTGATTGCTCAGTCTTTCTGGGATAGTTAATAAATTAAACCGCAATCAGACTGTGGACAGAATAGGATGCACATAATCCAATGAGACAAGCGTCTTATGAATCGAATCCACAAAGACGTTTCACTTGTCCTTGTATTAGATGTCATAATGCCGAGGAAAACTGCATATAGGGGTGGAAATGGCCGCGAAGAATAGGTGCCTACTGGTGGTGATCCATTACGCCTTTCATTTAAGGCCGATGGTGCACCACAGCTGTCTCACCATCAGTTTTGGGTGGCGCCATTTTTCCATGCACGGTGTACTTTAACCACGGCAGCGTGCCTAAAGTTTACAAACTTAAGCTTTCCGGAAATTCTTCCACCCTTGGGCTGAAAGCCAACTATGAAGCCCTTTCCGACGTCGGATAAATCGCTCTGTTTCCGCGTTAAGAGAATTATTGGACTGTTTTCAGCCCCCCCCTATCCCTCCCCCCTTCCGCGACGCAAATTATATATGTTCCATTGTTAGTGCTGTCATCTGCCGCCTGTGGGTGGCTATTGCTCGTTGACGGTGAATACAGGCGGTGCCACATAATTTTATAATTTTACTGGACTGTGTATGTTCATAACCAATCGCATTTACCGTTTTCTTAATCGCAATCTAACCACATCCTAACCACGGAAAACATCTCCAGCCGTCCGCCTCCTTAGCTAGGTGGAGACGTGTGCGCCTCCCATGCAAGAGCGCCCGGGTTCGATTCCCGGCCGGGTTGGAAACTTTCTCCGCTCGTGGACTGGATGCTGTGTTGTTCTCATCATTATTTCATCCTCATCACTGGTACTTAAGTCGCCCAATGTGGCGTCGACTGAAATAAGACTTGCACTTTGCGGCCGAACTTCCCCGGATGGGGCATCCCGGCCAACAATGACATACGCTCATTTCCATTTTCCATCTCCAGCCGTAACACCACCACCTTCGCACTTCACTGTGGGCACTATACAGGAGCACTATACAGGACAGCAGGTAACATTCTCCAGGCATCCGCCAAATCCAAACCCCTCTATTGGATTGATACAGGGTACATTGTAATTCATCCAAATCACTTTCTCCAGTCATCCGCTTTCCAGGGGCGTCGTACTCTGTAGGACCTCAAGCGTCTCTTAGCGTTGAACACATAAATTTGTGGCATTTGAGGAGCAGCATGACCATTGTACTCTAATACTTTTACCTCGCTACGCACAGTCGTTGTGCTAAGTGGACTGCTGGTAGAACTTCGGAACTCTAGAGCGATTCCTTCCACTGATTTCCTGCGGTTTTTTACTTTAACTCTCTTCAATGCTCTGCAGTGCCCATACGGTCCACAAGAACATCAATGGCCAACAAGGGCATCATTATAAGAGCTGGATGGTTCCTGATGGATTTCTTACTCAGGTGACATCAGTGTCTAGTCCACGTTCGAAATCACTGATATCTCCTGATCTATGCCCTCTGCAGTTACTTCACCTCTAGTGACATAACTCCCCGCCTTTTATATTGAAGGTTTTGCACCGCTCGTAACATCTAGAGGTCAATGCCGCATTACTTAGGGGCGTCGGGAGACTTTAGTCACATGATGTATTTCCTTACATCTCTCTCCGTGCAGCTCTCAACTCGTCTATTTCGGCTAAAACCGATACACTACCTACCAGATTCCTCAAACGCTTCTGTCTTCCCGCTATTGTTTCCTGCGCAGCACCGATGAGCCGTGGTAAAAATTGCTGTTCTGAAGAGCGCGTCGCAGCGCGCAGTGTGAAGCAGTCACCCTCCGTTTCTGGCGGTGGCGCCGCTGTGGCAATCGCAGCTTTGGTGTCTGGTGTAAAAGGGGAAAGGTTGCCTGTTCAAGCGCATTTAAGGGGCGCTATAAGCTCGCCAGTCCCCACCTCCCCTCTCTTTGCCCCCTTCTCTCCCCCGAGTCCTTTAACATTTCCCTCCTCTGCCTCCTCTCATTCCCTCTCGCGTCTGCCCTTCTCCCCCTTTATTAGTCCTCTCCCTCCTTGGTCCCCCCCCTTTTCGTTTTTTCCTCTCCTCCCTCCTTGTTTTTCCCCCTCCTCCAGGTCCCCCCCCCCATCTGCCTTTGGATCGGAAGTGCCATATTTGTGCCGCCATTTTCGTGCAGTGTTTTACGGTGTGTTTTTCCAGTGAGTGTTCCGTGTTGCGTCTTTTGGGAAGTGTAGCGAACAGCCATCATACTGTCGCTGGGTGTGATTTTTTTATCTCTTGCGAACAGAAATCAGACTGTCGCCATGTTTTTTAACTGTGTGTCTACTATGTTACTTGTCTGATTCCTGTGTATTTTATCAACATTGCCAACCCCTTTTGCTTTCTGTTATAACTTTCCGCATTTTTACGCCATTTTACACTTTAAATCACCATTTTATCGCCTGTTTTTCCTTGTTTCTTTCTTCTTCTTTTTTTTTTTAAAAAAAAGTCTGTAGGCTGTAGAGCAGCGTAGTAAGCTGCTGCCAGCCCGCCAGTCGGTCTGTTGGTCAGCCGGCTCAGTGTGGGGCAGTCAGTGTCTCTCTGTCATCCGGAGTGCTAGTGTGTGTTAGGCCGCCAGTCAGCTCGAGTTTGTTCAGGAAATGGTCATTGGCGGTTGGGTCGATCGGTTGGTCGGTCGCACACTGAGACACAAGATGACTTGTTCGTCTTGAGCGTCGGCGCATGTGAGGTCACCACATCAGTCCAGTGGGCAGCGCCGTATAGCGAGGGGTAGTGGCTTCGCGGCCCACACGAGAGCAACAGGAGTCAACTCATGACATCGGTCTGGCCGGTGCGAGCTGCGACGCCGTGAGACGGGAGATCGGCGCGCCTTCATGCGTCCGATGAAGCGGCTGGCAGTGGACGGTTCGGGAGAGCGTTTTCGGGGTGCTGCGTCAGGTCTTCGCCAGACATCGAAGTTTATTAGAAGTTGAGTGTTTCGTGATATGTTGTTTGATTTACTTGTTAAATTCTACTTGTTTTCTTGGTCAGTCTCTCTTCCCCAGCTTGCTCGTCTGTCTCTCGTCAACATTTGTTATGCAGTTAGTGTCTGTCTGTCTGTCTGTCAGTCTGCCGTACGTTAATAGCCGCCTCTGTCATGTTTGTCGGATTCGGTGTTAACGAATTTATTGCTTGAAATGTAACAGCCGAATTCCTGAAATGTCTTTTTATCTTGCCTATCATCTTAGAGGCGGTTCAAATGGTTCAAATGGCTCTGAGCATTATGGGACTTAACATCTGAGGTTATCAGTCCCCTATAACTTAGAACTACTTAAACCTACCTAACCTAAGGACATCACACACGTCCATGCCCGTGGCAGAATTCGAACCTGTGACCGTAGCGGTCGCGGGGTTATAGACTGTAGCATTTAGAACCGCTCGGCCACACCGGCCGGCTGAGAGGTGGTATATGTGTGATGTAGAGCATGTTTGGCCAACCTTGTATATTTCATGTAAGACTGCATTTCATGGGTTTTATACAAATGGTCATTTTAGTGTATAAAGTTGCCACCCTTCCACTATAAGACCCTTTTTTAAAAATCAAGTTGCACCTTCGGTGGCAAGTTAATATTTTAATGTTAGTGTTTTGTACCATTTCCATCCCTCCTACGGGGTACATAGTTTATGTGCTTGTGTGAGTTGTTAAAATTTTTAGTTTAAAGTAGTCTGGTGTGTTGCAGATTTGCACCCGTGTAGTCTTTCAGAGATTGTTGTGAGCGGTCGTGACTACGGCCGTGTCAAAAGGGAGCGGCAAGGTTCTCAGCCTGAAAGCTCATACAGTCAAAAATTTGTTCTTTCTGCATCTGCATAAATTGTAACTTGATATTAAGAGGGTGCTTTCTGATGATAATTTTAAATCTGTTTCGAAAAAAAAACTTTTAGGAATAAAATTTCCATTTGTTGAAAGAAATGTGATTTGTTTTCATCAGTTGTCCACTGGCAAGTACTTCCACGTTCACATAGTGTGATTAAATGTGTTAATATTCTTGATGAATCGCTAGTAAATAAAGTAAATTCTTAAGAAAAGGTTTTGAAAGTAAATTCTCGGTTCAAGCGAACACACTGCTTCCGTCTGACTTGAAACACAGTGCATGTGTTATTACTGTTCCACGTTTCTGTTTGGCAGGATGAACATTACTTGAATTCGCAGAAGCCGGTTTATACATGAAAAAAGTACGGTGGTCAGCGTTTCCTTGACACGATTGAAAAGAAATAAAAGGTCGTATTAAATGGGAATAGTAGCGTTACGACCTAGGTAACGATCCAAAATCCGACTTAAGCCAACTGCCGTTGTTCCGTGACCTGGTGAGGCGACAAAAACCGTGTCTGCCGCAGTCGCCGCCGACGTCACCAAAGACCGCACGGAAGCCAGCCGTGACGTTTCCGGCGGCGGAAATTAAAAACACTTGCCGTGCTTTGCCACGCAGAACAGACCATGTTCTCCGGCTTGCACAGAGACGCAGTCCACAATAAATTACTCACGCCGTCGTGGTGCAAACGTGCCTTATCTGGTACCCACTAACGCTGGGTTTTCCTTTTTCCATTCTCCCCCTCCGCTTATCGTTCTCTCTCTCTCTCCTGTACGTTGCAGTTATATTATTACGGCAGTCTCCCACATTTTACGTAGGCGGCACCCAACCCGTGGAGTACGTAACACGTCGTGAGCTGTCGTAAGGTGCGTACAAGGCATGCGATAGGCACAGGCGCATATAACTCCTTGATCTCGTGACTTAATGGCTGCTACATCGAGGTTGCATAAATTGCATAATACTAGTTTCTTTGCAACGTATCACAAGGGCACTGAAAGATCAACTTATGAAAGACTCACACGGTACATTTTGAAAATGTCTTTAAACAGCAGTGTAGACAGAATCCATCTTACTTACAGGCTGTGGCAATGATTTACAGAGCGTGTCTTTGAGAGAAGCAAAGTAAAGTCTGACGTTACTGACTAGGAAATCTCTTGACCTGTATTAGGTCATGAAGACTTCCCAGTCAGCGATGTCTTCCCTCACGCTTGCAGTCTTTACAGATAGCGCAACGTCCGGAAGACTAAAACGGAATATCGGAAACCTATTTCCGCCTATGAGTTAACATCTTAAGGTCTGAATTGGTTTTTCTAGTGCAGTGAACTAGACATTTCCCAATAATTCAGTAGTTTTACATCAATGGTTGTGGAAAGCAACTGTCCCGGTTTCTAATTTAACAACCCTAACTGGTTTGATGCAGCTCTCCATGCTACTCTATCCTGTGCAAGATTCTTCATCTCCCAGTACATACTGCAACCTACATCCTTCTGAATCTGCTTAGTGTATTCATCTCTTGGTCTCCCCCTACGATTTTTACCCTCCACTTTGCCCTCCAATACTAAATTGGTGATCCCTTGATGCCTCAGAACTTGTCCTACCAACCGATCCCTTCTTCTGGTCGAGTTGTGCCACAAACTTCTCTTCTCCCCAATCCTATTCAGTACTTCCTCATTAGTTATGTGATCTACCCATCTAATCTTCAGCATTCTTCTGTAGCACCACATTTCGAAAGCTTCTATTCTCTTCTTGTACAAACTATTTACCGTCCATGTTTCACTTCCATACATGGCTACACTCCATACAAATACTTTCAGAAATGACTTCCTGACACTTAAATCTATACTCGATATTAACAAATTTCTCTTCTTCAGAAACGCTTTCCTTGCCATTGCCAGTCTACATTTTATATCCTCTCTACTTCGACCATCATCAGTTATTTTGCTCCCCAAATAGCAAAACTCCTTTACTACTTTAAGTGTCTCATTTCCTAATCTAATTCCCTCAACATCACCCGACTTAATTCGACTACATTCCATTATCCTCGTTTTGGTTTTGTTGATGTTCATCTTATATCCACCCTTCAAGACACCATCCATTCCGTTCAACTGCTCTTCCAAGTCCTTTGCTGTCTCTGACAGAATTACAATGTCATCGGCGAACCTCAACGTTTTTATTTCTTCTCCTTTCTGCCCTATCAAGTGCAATTTTTACGCGCACTTTTAAACCCTAGAATGTAGTATTATGTGAAAATTTACCAGCTATAGAGAGGCTATAACTTTTCAGAAAGCAGAATTCGGTTCCCTGACAGTATGTTTATGCGTACAGTTTAAAAGTTGCGTGAAAGCGTGTGAATTTGCTTGATAAAAAGTAAAATACCGTAGGCCTTATTTAGTGCAGTAAAATCAACTTGCAGGGTTTAAACAACATTGAAATAACTATAAAATTCAGTAAACTTAAAGGAAAAATTGCAAATGATTTTCCCCTAAATGTGAATTTAAACATTGGGGTCCCAGAGACCACTTCTCGTAGTATATGTTATAGAAAAACAGTCTCGTGAATTACGGATTGTGTCTGTCTCATTAGTTCTGCGATCTACCCATATAATATTCAGAATTGTTCTGTGGCACCAAATTTCAAAATTTTTTATTATCTTCCGCTCTGAACTCCATATCAACCAAGTTCCAGTTCCGCGCTAGGCACCATATACAAGATATATGTACGAGTATGACAGACATACACTCCTGGAAATTGAAATAAGAACACCGTGAATTCATTGTACCAGGAAGGGGAAACTTTATTGACACATTCCTGGGGTCAGATACATCACATGATCACACTGACAGAACCACAGGCACATAGACACAGGCAACAGAGCATGCACAATGTCGGCACTAGTACAGTGTATATCCACCTTTCGCAGCAATGCAGGCTGCTATTCTCCCATGGAGACGATCGTAGAGATGCTGGATGTAGTCCTGTGGAACGGCTTGCCATGCCATTTCCACCTGGCGACTCAGTTGGACCAGCGTTCGTGCTGGACGTGCAGACCGCGTGAGACGACGCTTCATCCAGTCCCAAACATGCTCAATGGGGGACAGATCCGGAGATCTTGCTGGCCAGGGTAGTTGACTTACACCTTCTAGAGCACGTTGGGTGGCACGGGATACATGCGGACGTGCATTGTCCTGTTGGAACAGCAAGTTCCCTTGCCGGTCTAGGAATGGTAGAACGATGGGTTCGATGACGGTTTGGATGTACCGTGCACTATTCAGTGTCCCCTCGACGATCACCAGTGGTGTACGGCCAGTGTAGGAGATCGCTGCCCACACCATGATGCCGGGTGTTGGCCCTGTGTGCCTCGGTCGTATGCAGTCCTGATTGTGGCGCTCACCTGCACGGCGCCAAACACGCATACGACCATCATTGGCACCAAGGCAGAAGCGACTCTCATCGGTGAAGACGACACGTCTCCATTCGTCCCTCCATTCACGCCTGTCGCGACACCACTGGAGGCGGGCTGCACGATGTTGGGGCGTGAGCGGAAGACGGCCTAACGGTGTGCGGGACCGTAGCCCAGCTTCATGGAGACGGTTGCGAATGGTCCTCGCCGATACCCCAGGAGCAACAGTGTCCCTAATTTGCTGGGAAGTGGCGGTGCGGTCCCCTACGGCACTGCGTAGGATCCTACGGTCTTGGCGTGCATCCGTGCGTCGCTGCGGTCCGGTCCCAGGTCGACGGGCACGTGCACCTTCCGCTGACCACTGGCGACAACATCGATGTACTGTGGAGACCTCACGCCCCACGTGTTGAGCAATTCGGCGGTACGTCCACCCGGCCTCCCGCATGCCCACTATACGCCCTCGCTCAAAGTCCGTCAACTGCACATACGGTTCACGTCCACGGTGTCGCGGCATGCTACCAGTGTTAAAGACTGCGATGGAGCTCCGTATGCCACGGCAAACTGGCTGACACTGACGGCGGCGGTGCACAAATGCTGCGCAGCTAGCGCCATTCGACGGCCAACACCGCGGTTCCTGGTATGTCCGCTGTGCCGTGCGTGTGATCATTGCTTGTACAGCCCTCTCGCAGTGTCCGGAGCAAGTATGGTGGGTCTGACACACCGGTGTCAATGTGTTCTTTTTTCCATTTCCAGGAGTGTATATGGACTGTCGCGTTTGATGACACTTGTTCTGGAGTTCGAACGGTGAGGGGTTTCGAACGGCCCTTTTGAAGTACAATCGGGTGTTGTGGTGGTCGCCTTTAGACCTTACGCCTACGTCGTCAGTCACGTTGCTAAACCATGGAAGACGTTCTAAACCTGTCGTGTCCTTAATGGTATCCGTCAGATAAAAATTGAGCGGAAACACCTGCCTTCCTACTCGGTTCCTGCCTGCTGCCACGCTGTCGCGCACTTTTTGAGGTTGTGGCTAGTAAGACCATATCCATTCTGAACGTCTCCGTCGTAGACTGGTGCAGACAACTATCGGAGAGGCCGCTCTTCCTGCGACGCCCACGGCTTTAACTCTATCTTACGCGCAAGCGGCGGTGCTGCCTGCTGAATCAGTCGGTTTTGGCGTCGACTCCTCTCGACGACGCGATGGACGTTTCGCCTGTCCTACACTGCAGCCGGAGGCTGTACAAACGAACCATGACCGCCAGCGAGCACAAGCTGTCTGTCCCGACCTCATGGTTGTTTATCTTGGGGTTGTACCGACCTCCTTTTTTCTGCCGTCTGGCCAAATGTCGGACAATAGCCGCCCGCCATCCGCCGCGATAGCTGCATCTAAGAAAGAAACGGTCGCCGAGAAAACGGAAGAGACATTGCCGCAACCTTTCAGATTATTATATATTATTTAGCGTATGTGGTTTTTAAGTACAAATGGTTTCATGTTTAAATACATACAGACAGATAAAGATAAAATCAACATACATTATAACGCATAAATAATGTCTCGTCTTATGGACATTGAATTAATGATAAAGTAGGCATACACAGGTTGTTACAATAAGGTATCTTGTCATAGTTGAGATAAAATTGTCATATAGAAATTGTTGCTATAAGGTCATTCAGCAATCACAAATATGGAATCTATAGAGTCTCTTTAAAGTTCTATGTCCAGGTTTTCCATCCACTCGACGGCTGCAGGGGAGGCTTCATACAGTTCTCGAATGGATCCTTTAAGCGCACTTTCAGGACATTCCTGAATAGTGTGCTGGATCGTTTGCTCTGGATGTCCACAATCGCACTGTGGTGAATCTCGTATGCCCCATCTACAGAGCATATCGCCACTTCTGCCATGACCAGTTCTGAGTCTATTGAGTATAACCCAAGTTCTTCTTGGCAGGTCTGTACCAGGTAGGTTTCCAACAGGTGATATTTCAATGCAGTTCTTCGATAGTCCAGACTCAGACCATTCATTTTTCCATGAATCCATAGCATCGTAAGACGTAGCCATAAGGTTTTGAGCTGTTCTCCATTGTGGTCTTCTAGGTCTTAGTCAGGAAAGATTTGGGGCAATGTCCTGCTGGATCGGAAGGTTGGTATTGGAGGAGATTTTACGCCATTCATTAACTAAGGCGGATTGCCGCGTAAGATGTGGTGGAGCTATACTGCAGAGAATAGGAAGCCAAGGTAGTGGGGTGGATTTAATGGTTCCAGTTAGGGTTCTCATGGTATTGTTTAGTTGACTATCCACTTTAGACGTGTGGCTGCTGTTAAGCCAAACAGGGCTGCAATATTCCGCAACAGAGTATACCAGCGCTACAGAAGAAATCTTCAGAGTATGTACATCAGCTCCCCAGCTAGTATTGCCGAGTTTTTGAATAATTTTATTTGTTGTACGTATCTCAGCAGCAGTATCTATTAGGTGTGGTTTGAATGTAAGCGATCTATCCAATTTAATACCAAGATATTTTGGATTTGGGTTATGCTTTAACTTTCTACCAGCAAAGGTAACGTCAAGGGATCGGGTTGCCTGTTTGTTGTTTAAATGAAACACTGTAACTTCTGACTTCATTGGGTTAGGAATTAATCTCCCAGATCTGAAATATTTACCCATTACTCCGAGGTCTTGGGTAAGGGAGTTTTCACACTGTTCAAAACTGTCATGTTGCACAGCCAGGGCCATGTCATCTGCGTAAAAGAACTTCCGCGCATTTGTTGTTGGTATGTCGCTTATGTACACATTGAAAAGTAATGGTGCCAATACAGAACCTTGTGGTAAGCCGTTGTTTGAAACAATGGTTCGACTCTTCTTTCCTTCTAGATGAACTTCAAGGGTTCTATTGCTGAGCATATCACTTAGTAATTTGTACAAGGTCTGGCAAGGGATAATTTCAAGTATCTTGCTAAGAAGAGCATGCCTCCACACAGTATCGTATGCAGCGCTTAAATCTACAAATGCAACAGCTGTTTTAAGTTTCCTTTCATAACCGTTCTCGATATGTGTTGTTAAAGCCAGTACTTGGTTGCAACAGTTACGTTGTGGTCGAAAACCAGCCTGCTCGATGGGGATTCTTTCATTCAAAGTCGTCCCAATATGATTATACAAGAGTCTCTCCAAGAGTCTGAAGCAGGTGCTCAGGAGGGAGATTGGTCTAAAATGTTCAGGCTTGTCTGGTGTTTTCCCAGGTTTTAATATTGGCAATACTTTAAATCTTTTGAATACCTTAGGCACTCGGCCTTCTTCAAGGATGTTATTATAGAAGTTCACGAGCCAGTTGATAACATTTTTCCCACTATACTTAATAAATTCTGGGTATAACTCATCCGTCCCAGCCGCCTCCCTAGTTTTGATGGTCGAGATAGCCGTTTTCAACTCTTCCACTGTGAAAGGTGCTGCAGGATGTGATCTTTCAGTAGCTTGTCTCCACCCTGTTTTAATTAGTTTCTTAATGTTTCTGGCGGTTTCTTTGTCAAGATGTGCCCTGGATATATTGGCTATACGGCCGGCAATTGCATTGGGAGCGGTTTTTGCTCTTTCACAGGGATTGTATGCACCAGATCCTAGTTTCTTGAGTAGGGCCCACGCTTTTCGACTGGACTTTCTTAGGTCTATACCTTCCACGGTTTTTTCCACTTTTCTCTTCGGGCGCTGTCAAGTGACTCGATAAGTTCCTCTGCCACTTCCCTGTCTCCCGATTCTTTGAACTCGTTATAGAGGCATTCAGTTGTTTCATTCCAGGCAGGTGTACATTCTTTCCTGAAACCGCGTGGCATAGTTTTCTTAG
Organism: Schistocerca cancellata; assembly: GCF_023864275.1. Lineage (NCBI taxonomy): Eukaryota > Metazoa > Arthropoda > Insecta > Orthoptera > Acrididae > Schistocerca > Schistocerca cancellata. Next base: position 430,246,633 of record NC_064632.1, read on the forward strand.
CTGATGCAATAAGAGCTTTACTAAATCGTTCATAGTTGCTAATGATTGGCTTTATCCACCGTACAGATGACAGGACGTTAGGATGCAACGGTCGCCGAGGAAACGGAACGGACAACGCCGTACCCCTTTGATGACTGCCCCCATCGGATGTTACCCTGCTACTGATGTTGCGCTGTCCTCTGATGCTCTGCCACGTAACGACACGACGTCCTTCCTCGCCTCTATCTCCAGTCAGCGTCCATCTCAGGACACTGACCTGACGTGATTGCCTCCCTTCATGTGTCCGACGTTACTTGCGGGCGCACCTTTGATACTGTGCTAATTTTCAATGAAATGGCCTTGCCGTACGCCTGTCTCCTGGACGGACGACGTCGATGCTGAGGATGGACAGAGCAATGGACGTGGTGGGTTCAGTCCTCTCCCCGTGACAATGATGTGTCCTTCCACACTGGCCTAACAGGGAGTTTCCCGTGCTTCTCCCGTGTCTGAATCGTCCGTCCTCGTGGCGATGGCAACTTTTCAGATTTATCGCATAGCCACGGTCAGTGTCAACGCCATTCGCGCGCGCCACGAACTGGCTTTACTCCATGAGATGCTGTATGCTGCAAACATTAACGTTGCTCTCCTTCAGGAGTCGTACATTGCAACTTTCTGTGCTCCCCATGGTTTCACAGCATATGTCTCCCATTCTTCCCCTAGTGGTTGTGGAGTGCCGATCCTCCTACGTCACGGTATCTTCGCTGATGCATTTCTCTATCTCCCTGATGCCAGAGGTATGGCTGTCACGTTTAGTGATGTAGGGGATTGCCAATGTCTATGCACCCTCTGTTTCCGGTGGCTGCCATGAACCTTCCACCTCCTTCTCAGAGAAGGTATCGGTCGACAAGATGTACTGATCGAGGGAGGCGATTTCAGCTGCACCCTGGCACTCAACGACCAATTACCGCGTCAATCACCGTGCGCAATCGTCCGGGTCTGTGCATTTCGCTAGCCGTTCTTCCAGCCGCCTCGATTATGTGTACATCCCCCACGATGTTATCAGTGGGGTGCAACCTGCTGAAGTCTGGCCCATTGCGTTCTCTGACCATGACACATATATCTGTGCCATAAATCTTTGTCGCCAAAGGTGTAGTTCGGCCGTGAACCATGGAATCTGAACACTATCCATCCTACTTCAACCGACTTCCGGCAGCTCAAGTGGACAGCTTACCGTCGACGCCATGATGCCTGTCAGTCTTGTCTGTCATGGTGGGTGCTCTGTGCAAAGCCTGTCCTCCGCAAGGCCTTTATTGGTTCCAGAATGAATGTTGCAGCGTGGCGGCGACGAACCCAGAGATTCTATTTCACCGTTCTCCAGGAATGTACTGTGATGCTGTATTCGCCAGAGCACAAGGTGATGGCTAGGGCACAGCTCGCATCCCTCTCTCGCTTCACCTTGAAGGAGCTGTGGTCAGGGCGGACACACACGACAGGTTACTGCACGACTGTCCACATATGTGTCACCTGACAGCGGAACAGCGTCACCATAAGAGGAACTTGATTGATGTTCTTACGACCAATGATGGGCGGCCTCTTGAATCCCCAGGGGATACAGGGTCTGCCCTAAATTCACATTGTTATACTGTACTCTCAAATACCAGACCATGCTGCTAGTATTACGACGGTCTCCAGAGTCTCCTTTGGTTCGGGTCCAGGGGATGTGTGTTCTGCATACTGTAAGACCTTCGGTACACACACCATCAGATTATTTGACTTGTCGCTCTAAGAAGTAGGCAAGTGTCAGCAATATGTCTCATGGTCTTATCGTGACGTGTTTTTCTTCTGCCTTTAGGTCAGACGATAGAAATGCCACTTGCACGCTTGGAGTAGCAGATTGGCGGTGACCAACTTTAAACAGAACTTGATTAATTTTCACACACATTTATTAAAATAATAAAAATCGTAGATATTACTTACCTTGATTGTGGATGCTGTTTACAATTGACATCTGAAGTTCCTTTGGTCTTGGTAAGTTAATCTTATTCTCACATATCTCTGATACTTGACAAAATGTCTATACATTTCTCTTCATGGCTATGTACAGGAATATGATAATCTTATTAGGTGCAGACTGAAACTTGACTACAGACTAATGCAGGCTAATGCAGACAAGTGCAGACTAATGCAGACTGACTAATCGGAGGTCTGTATACTCGTTATAATACCTCGAGCGTTCAGGTATCACTGCGCGAGTGTGATCCGCAAGGAGAAAAGGTTCTACGTTAGCAGCAATCTCATTGGCTGCGTTACATATTAATACGCGGATCGGCGGAAGCAAATTTTGGTCCGTCTCTAAGACAGCGCCATCTCTTAGTGCGGAGACGGACGAGCGCTGCACCTGCGCCATTGTGCTTAGCGTCGCGCGCTCTATTGGGAAAGTTGTGTACACGCTGACTACGCGGAACTATGTACACAACAGGATGCAACGATGGATCTGATTGCTAAGGAGGGCAAAATCCATGATGTTAGCCAGTCGGCTTCTACGACCAGGTCACCTGGTCCTTGAGCTGTGCATGGCTCACGTTTATCCCATTTAGTGTTTGTCATTTTCTATTACGGAACTGCCGCCTCATTTCCTTATTCCATTTACTGGCAACTTCTTACCTTATCTGCGCGTGAGCTGCAGCAGCAGCACGTATCGATAAGTGCACCGTCATACCATCTCTGGAGCGACCAACAGTATTTCCGAGTCGTCGTGTGTCTGGCAGTCAGTTCGGGACGGACCAGCAGTTCAGTCGGGACTCAGCAGCAGTGAAGTCAGGGTACGGAGCGCCGGTGAGGCGCCGACAGCCACTGCTCACCGACCACTGGCTACACACATGAACTGTCCGACAGAGGGAGATTGGAGCAGGATGAGCGTTGGTCGGTCGCCGCATTGGCCGATGCATGTTCGGTCCTTTCACCGTTTCCAGGCCTGGGCAGTTGGTCGGTTGGCGTGGAGCAGCAAGGAAATATCTGCGGCGCATTGTTTGGCCGGGCCCTCTGGCGGCCTCTATGCGGTGCTGTTCCCATTGCTATGAGGTTCGTGGTTCACCGATCCTGGACATGAGAGTTGAGTTTTGACTTAATCTACCAGCAAGTCATGACTGTTCACATTGTGTCTGTTCGAGTTCGTTGTCCGCTGCTGGGATATTCCCGCGAGCAACAACGTGCGTTTACAAGCTGGCAAATTTTAGCCACCCTCCGGTGGAGTCTAACAGTACCTTTTTGTTTGAATTGAAGTGCACCGGCGGAATATTCTGCCTTGTGGTCGTTAACGTTCCGGTTACCTGCCCTGCCATTGACGTAAATTTAGGCAGTCTATTTTCCTCATCGAGTTGTTGCTGTCAAGCGTGGTGTGAAGTTTGGCAGGTCAATATATAACTGGTTGTGAGCGCCAATACCTTCTACGTTGTTCCATTGAACTCCCTGCTGTGTGCTAGTCGGGTGAATCAGAGGTTATCTTGTAGGTGGTTCCGTTGACTGGCGGGTTGATGTCGGATCGACAATGGTTGGGCGGACTGACTGTCTCACTTAAGCAAGCGTCAGTGTTTGAATTCCACGCCGATCCTCGGAACTTCTGAGTGCCCTTGGGTGTACTGCCTTTTCTTGTCTGTTCTTGTTGTTTGTACTTGTATGGCTTCTAGGGGTGTTTTAGATTAAGATTGTTTTGCTCTTAAGGCGTCAGATGGTTTGGGCCTTCAGCCTGATTTAGGAACTGTTTTACGTAAAGCCTTTGGCATTTTTAAAATTATTGTGTTTGAGTCTTAAGTGTTTGGCCTTCAGCCGATTTTGAATTTAAGTTGTTTTGCTCTTAAAGTTTCAGATTCTTTGGGCCTTCAGCCTAATTGAGGAACTGGTTTTAAGATAAGGCCTTGCTTCTTAAATTTCTGATTTTGGTTGAGCTTTAAGTTATTGGCTTTCAGCCGTTTTTAAATTAAATAGGTCTTACCCTTAAGGCATGAGATTCCACGGCGCATTCAGCCGCTAATTAAGTTCCAAAACTAAAGCTGTGTTTATTTTATTTTTTTTCTTGGCTCTTGTAACGTTTCATCAAATAAAAGGTTGTATGTTCGGGTGTCACTGGCCCCTTTCCGCAACTTAATCTACCTGTCCTGTCCTGCGGGTTTAGCAGGGCGTCTCAGCCCTGATGACCTCCCACTGGAGTTTTATCGGACATTTCGTCACCTACTGGTGCCAGTGTGGAAGGAAATTGGTCAGTGGTAACCTTACTTCTAAGAATTTCTCTACGTCTGCCTAACGGCGGTTAAAAGCCTGAAGTTGATCGGAAAAAAGGGGCGAAATCGGTTGCTACAAATAAAAAAATCTGAAAACGCCACCTAGAATATTTTATTTGATTTATAGCATTTTATACCGATCGCAGTACTCCAATTACAGAATGCGTTTTAAAATTTTAGCAACACAAAAATCTTTCACCCGCTGTTGTCTTCACGGCTTTAGCGGATGGCTCGGCACGTAATTTCCCCCGATCAAACTTCTTTCGGAAGTGCCAATAACAACCGCACTGCCCTCTGTTGCTACCAATATATAGTCGCTCTTCTTCATCCTCGTCGTTGCCTGGTCTTTAGGCAGCTCTTGATTTCAGTTAGTCATTAGATCTTATCGATCACGACTACCTGGAAGGAGTACTCCGCAGTATGGGATACCCTGATGCTACCGTCGACGTCGTAATGCGTATCCATCGTGGAGCTTCGTCCTGTGTACTCTTCAGTGACCGTCTTTCATCTCTATTCGTCGTTCGGTGTGTCAAGGCTGCCCGCTCTCTGCCCTGTTCTATGCTTATCGCCGTTCAACCGTTGTTCTGCGGCCCCCGTCAACGCCATTCTGGGATGTCTCTCGGCGGCCATTTATTCAGCTGCACTGCTTATGCTGACGATCTCGTAATCGTTCTTCATAGCGATGGTGAAGTCAGGGAATCACTGACATGGGTTACCACCTGCGGCGAAGGTTATGGTAGTTGCCGTGGCGTCCTAAAATCGAGCGCCATGGCTGTAGGTGCAGGGCTTGCTGCGCACAGTGGTGCTCAATTTGAATGTAGCTGATACTATCCGATGCTTGAGACTCGATTTCGCAATGATCAGCGGCACACAACTGCCATCAACTGCCGCCGGCTGGCCTCTTAGATCACCGCTTACGAGCACTCGATCTTCTACAACAGGCACAATATGTTAATGTACACTCCTGGAAATGGAAAAACGAACACATTGACACCGGTGTGTCAGACCCACCATACTTGCTCCGGACACTGCGAGAGGGCTGTACAAGCAATGATCACACGCACGGCACAGCGGACACACCAGGAACCGCGGTGTTGGCCGTCGAATGGCGCTAGCTGCGCAGCATTTGTGCACCGCCGCCGTCAGTGTCAGCCAGATTGCCGTGGCATACGGAGCTCCATCGCAGTCTTTAACACTGGTAGCATGCCGCGACAGCGTGGACGTGAACCGTATGTGCAGTTGACGGACTTTGAGCGAGGGCGTATAGTGGGCATGCGGGAGGCCGGGTGGACGTACCGCCCAATTGCTCAACACGTGGGGCGTGAGGTCTCCACAGTACATCGATGTTGTCGCCAGGGGTCGGCGGAAGGTGCACGTGCCCGTCGACCTGGGACCGGACCGCAGCGACGCACGGATGCACACCAAGACCGTAGGATCCTACGCAGTGCCGTAGGGGACCGCACCGCCACTTCCCAGCAAATTAGGGACACTGTTGCTCCTGAGGTATCGGCGAGGACCATTCGCAACCGTCTCCATGAAGCTGGGCTACGGTCCCGCACACCGTTAGGCCGTCTTCCGCTCACGCCCCAACATCGTGCAGCCCGCCTCCAGTGGTGTCGCGACAGGCGTGAATGGAGGGACGAATGGAGACGTGTCGTCTTCAGCGATGAGAGTCGCTTCTGCCTTGGTGCCAATGATGGTCGTATGCGTGTTTGGCGCCGTGCAGGTGAGCGCCACAATCAGGACTGCATACGACCGAGGCCCACAGGGCCAACACCCGGCATCATGGTGTGGGGAGCGATCTCCTACACTGGCCGTACACCACTGGTGATCGTCGAGGGGACACTGAATAGTGAACGGTACATCCAAACCGTCATCGAACCCATCGTTCTACCATTTCTAGACCGGCAAGGGAACTTGCTGTTCCAACAGGACAATGCACGTCCGCATGTATCCCGTGCCACCCAACGTGCTCTAGAAGGTGTAAGTCAACTACCCTGGCCAGCAAGATCTCCGGATCTGTCGCCCATTGAGCATGTTTGGGACTGGATGAAGCGTCGTCTCACGCGGTCTGCACGTCCAGCACGAACGCTGGTCCAACTGAGGCGCCAGGTGGAAATGGCATGGCAAGCCGTTCCACAGGACTACATCCAGCATCTCTACGATCGTCTCCATGGGAGAATAGCAGCCTGCATTGCTGCGAAAGGTGGATATACACTGAACTAGTGCCGACATTGTGCATGCTCTGTTGCCTGTGTCTATGTGCCTGTGGTTCTGTCAGTGTGATCATGTGATGTATCTGACCGCAGGAATGTGTCAATAAAGTTTCCCCTTCCTGGGACAATGAATTCACGGTGTTCTTATTTCAATTTCCAGGAGTGTATATTTGGCGTCACGTATTCCCCACCTGGCACGTTTTCCGCCTTCCATGCCCCCCCCCCCCCCCCCACATGCTAGCAACATTGGGTTCATACACTGAAGAGCCAAAGAAACTTGTACAAGCATGTCTCTTCAAATAAGGAAATGGAAATTAAGTCCCATGCTTGTTGACAGGGCGTAGGGGAACGGTGCAGGAGACTCACGCCGCCGTACTAGGCAAGATCCTAATGGAGGTGGGTTGTCGTTGTAATGGGGATGAATGATGATGATAATGATGATGATGAAGACGACAACCAGTCATCTCGGGGCAGATGAAAATCCCTGACCCTGCTGGGAATCGAACCCGGGACCACGAGCTGCGGACTATTCAAATATAGCGATATGTAAACAAGCTGAATACGGCGCTGCGGTCGGCAACGCCTATATAAGACAACAAATGTCTGGCGCAGTAGATGGATCTGTTACTACCGCTACAATGGCAGGTTATAAAGATTTCAGTGAGTCTGAACGTGGTTTTATAGTCGGCGTACGAGCGATGGGGCACTTCATCTCCTAGGTAGCGGTGATGTGGGGATTTTCCGGTACGACCACTTCCCGAGTGTGCCATGGATATCAGGAATCCGGTAAAACATCAAATCTCCGACATCGCTGCGGCCGGAAAAAATTTCTGCAAGATCTGGACCAATGACGACCGAAGGGAATAGTTCAACGTGATGGAAGTGCAATCTTCCCGCAAATTGTTGCAGATTTCAATGCTGGGCCATCAGCAAGTGTCAGAATATGAAACATTCAAAGAAACATCATCGATATGGGCTTTCGGAGCCGAAGGTCCACTCGTGTACTCCTGATGACTGCACGATACAAAGCTTTACGTTTCGCCTGGACCCATCAACAACAACATTGGACTGTTGATGACTGGAAACATGTTGCCTGGTCGTAGGAGTCTCGTTTCAAATTGTATCCAGTGGTTGGATATTCTGGGTATGGAGAGAAATTCATGAATCTAGGGACGCTGCATGTCAGCAGGGGACTGTTCAAGGTGGTGGAGACGCTGGCCCGGCGTCGGGTTACGACCCCTTCCTTCTTTGCCACGACCCCTCCCTTTGTGCGCTAGGAAGGTTCACCTGAAAAAAAAAAAAACGGGGGGGGGGGGGGGTAGCGTCTATGGCTGGTTGTGGAAACTTCCTCAGCAATAGTGACCAAAGACTTTCGGTATATGAGGCCACCATTGATTTGTCACTGACCTTGTCAAAGAAGGCGGAGGAACAGACAGGGATTCAGCACACTGTCTTGCCCTTGGGGTCGGATGCTGCCCCTAACATACGGAAGAAACAGCAAAGTTCAAATGGTTCAAATGGCTCTGAGCACTATGGGACTTAACATCTATGGTCATCAGTCCCCTAGAACTTAGAACTACTTAAACCTAACTAACCTAAGGACAGCACACAACACCCAGCCATCACAAGGCAGAGAAAATCCCTGAGCCCGCCGGGAATCGAACCCGGGAACCCGGGCGTGGGAAGCGAGAACGCTACCGCACGACCACGAGATGCGGGCCAAACAGCAAAGAACAACTGCAGGAGGATGCAGAAACCAATGGAAACGACTGAATTAAAGCTACATATTGTGGATCCACAGTATATGTGGGTTGTAATTTGAAAATGTGCAATAATGATGCCTCTACTGGCAAAAAATTCGGGACTATCTCCCATTCGGATCCCCGGGATGAGACGGCCAAGGAAGATGTGACCATGGGAAAAAGAATTTAATAACCACCAAAAAGTTTTTAAGTAGTCGAAACAGGATGTTGTTGTACCACAACCAAGATGGAATGGAATAATTTTTAATAAGGGTAACGTTCTACGAGCTGGGGCGTGAAATGTCAAAGTATGAACGTGGTAGGGAAGCTAGAAAATCTGAAAAGGGAAATGAAGAAACACTTTCTAAATGTTGTGGGCATCAGTGAAGTGAAATGGAAAGCAAGCAAGGATTTCTGATCAGACGAATCTAGTGTAATATCAACAGCAGCAGAAAATGGTATAAAGGTAGTAGGATGGTGGAGAAGAGTGTGAGTTACTGTGAACAGCTCAGTGATAGGGTTGTTCTCAGTAGAACAGACAGCAACCAACCAACTACAATAACAGTTTAGGTGTACATGAAGACGTCGTAAATAAAGGATGAAGAGACAGAGAAAGCATATGAGGATACTGAACGGATGATCTGGTACGTAAAGTTAAATGAAAATGTAATAGTCACGGTGGACTAAAATGCGGTTGTAGGGGAGGGAGTAGAAAAACGGTTATGGGAGAATGTTGGCTTGGTAGTAGGAAAGAAAGAGGAGGAAGACTAATAGCAATAAATATCAGTTAATAGGACTGAATACTCTGTTCCAGAATCAGAAGAGGAGGAGGTTTACTTGGAAAAGGTCGGAAGATAAAGGAGATTTCATATAGTTTACATCACGATTAGGCAGAGATTCCGAAATCAAATACTGAATTTAAGGCACACCCAAGAACAGTTATAGACCCAGTTTATAATTTAGTAGTGATGAAGAGTAGACCGAAGTTTAAGTGACTAATCAAGAAGGATCAATGCTCAGAGGAGCGGGATACAGAAGTATATTAAGAAATAAAGAGATACACTTCCAGTTCTCTGAGGTTATAAATACTGCAATAATGAATAGCTCAGTAGGATCAGTTGAGGAGGAATTGACAACTCTGAAAAGGACAGTCAGAGAAGTTGGAAAGAAAAGCATAAATAGGCAGAAGGTAACTTCAAAGAAACAATGGATAACAGAAAAAATGTTTCAGGTGATCGAAGAAAGAAAGAAGTACAAGAATGATCAGCGAGATTCAGGGATAAAGAAATACGAATCGCATAGGAACGAGATAAAGAGGAAGCAAAGGGTAGCTAAGGCGAAAAACCTGCACGGAAAATGTGAATAAATCGAAGAAGATGTAACTGTCGAAAAGACGGACTCAGCTTAAAGAAAGGTAAAAAAAAGACCTTCAGTGAAATTAAAACCAAGGACGGTAACGTTAAGAGTGCAGCGGAAACTCCATTGTGTAATGCAGTGGAGGGTACGGATAGGTGGAAAGAGTGCCTCTACGAGACGGAGGACTGGTCTGATGACGTGATAGAATAAGAAACAGAAGTCGACAAGGAAGAAATTGGGGATCCAGTATTAGAAACATAATTTATAAGAGCTTTGGATGACTTAAGAGCAAATAAGGCAGAAGGAATAGGTAACATTCCATCGTAATTTCTAAAACCATTCGGAGAAGTGGCAGCAAAACGAACATTCTCGTTGGAATGTATGAGACTGGCGACATAACGTGAAACTTTCTGAAGAACATCATCCACACAAGTCAGAAGATATCAATAGCCTGAAAGTGGGATAATTACGGCACAATCAACTTAAAATCTCATGCATGCAAGTTGCTGACACGAAGAGTACACAGAAGAAAGGGAAAGGAAACTGAGGATCTTTTGAGTGACGAGCCGTTTGACTTTTCTGAGAATTGGAGCACAGCACTGTATGGTAGTGAGGCAAGGACTGTAGGAAAAACGGAAACAGAAGAGAATCAAAGCATTTGAGATGCGCTGCTGCAGAAAAATATTAAAAATTAGGGGGATTTATAAGGTAAGTAATGAGGAGATTCTCCGCAGAATCGGCATGGAAAGGAATATGACAAGAAGAAGGGGCATGATGACAGGATATCTGTTAAGACACCGGGAGTTAATTATCATGCTACTGGAGGGAGGTGTACAGGGCAAAAAGGGAAGATGGAGACATAGACTGGGATACATTCACCAGCTAATTGAGGACATACATTGCAAGTGCTACTCTGAGATGAAAATGTTTTAGTAGCTATTTTGCAAACAAAATCACAATGCCATGGGCAAACCTCAAAGTTTTTATTTCTTGTTCTTGAACTTTACTTCCCTTTTCAAATTTCTCCTCAGTTTCCTTTAGTTCTGGCTCATTAACTCTGGGGATAGGCTACAACCTTGTCTCGGTCCCTTCCAGACCATTGTTTTCTGCAGTGACTTCGGCTCTTATAACTGCAGTCTGATACCTGAATTAAGGAAAAAAAACCTTTTCGCTTTTTGAATTTTATCCCTCCCACATTCAGAATTTTGAGTGTAATCCAGTCTCTAATTCGGCAAATGTTATAAACGTAGGTTTGCGTTTCTTCAGTCTAAACGTCATTCGAACTTTGCAGACCGTTTGCATAGGAACGAATATCCATTGTAGAAGAGCTAATCCGCCAGTTAGAACAACATTTTCAGAATCGAAATTGGAATCTTCCCTTGACTTATCAATAGCGTATGAGGATCCTATATGATCACAAATAATAAATATTGGTAACCTTTAACCATTGTTTATTGAATTAATTCTTTCCTGTGGCTGCTTGTATCATGATGTATCGATAGTCACGCTGCACAGTTTCTTGACGTCTGCCCACTGGTCAATGTTATCTTTGCCTGTACTACTAACTATATTCGCAACACACTTTACAAACGGTATCCACATGTACCACTTACTGTGCCTGCAAAATATTATCATTGGCAAATACTTCGGGTGATGTTGTTGCTGTTGTTGTTGTTGTGGTCTTCACTCCAGAGACTGGTTTGATGCAGCTCTCCACGCTACTCTATTCTGTGCAAGCTTCTTCATCTCCCAGTACCTACTGCAATTTACATGCTTCGTAATCTGTTCAGTTTAATCATCTCTTTCTCTCCCTCTACGATGTTTACCCTCCACGCTGCCCTCCAATACTAAATTGGTCATCCCTTGATGCCTCAGAACATATCCTACCAACAGATCCCTTCTTCTAGTCAAGTTTTGCCACAAATTTCTCTTCTCCACAATTCTATTCAATACCTCCTCATTGGTTATGTGATCTACCAATCTAATCTTCGCCGGCCGGGGTGGCCGAGTGGGTCTAGGCGCTACACTCTGGAACCGCGCGACCGCTACGGTCGCAGGTTCGAATCCTGGCTCGGGCATGGATGTGTGTGATGTCCTTAGGTTAGTTAAGTTTCAGTAGTTCTAAGTTCTAGGGGACTGATGACCTCAGATGTTAAGTCCCATATTGCTCAGAGCCATTATTGAACGATCTAATCTTCAGCATTCTTGTGTAACACCACATTTCGAAATCTTCTATTCTCTTCTTGTCCAAACTATTTATCGTCCACGTTTCACTTCCATACATGGCTACACTCCTTACTAATTCTTTCAGAAACGAATTCCTGACACTTAAATCATTACTCGATGTTAACAAATTTCTCTTCTTCAAAAACGCTTTCCTTGCCTTTGCCAGTCTACACTTTATATCCTCTCTACTTCGATCATCATCAGTTATTTTTATCCCCAAATAGCGAAACTCATTTACTACTTTAAGCGTCTCATTTCCTAATCTAATTCCCGCAGCATCACCCGATTTAATTCTACTACATACCATTATCCTCGTTTTGCTTTTGTTGTTCATCTTATAACCTCCTTTCAAGACACTGTCCATACCGTTCAGCTGCTCTTCCAGGTCCTTTGCTGTCTCTGACAGAATTACAATGGCATTGGCGAACCTGAAAGTTTTTATTTCTTCTCCATGGATTTTAATTCCGACTGCGAATTTTTCTTTTGTTTCCTTTACTGCTTGCTCAATATACAGACTGAATTATATCGGGGATAGGCTACAACCCTGTATCACTCCATTCCCAACCGCTGCTCCCCTTTCATGCCCGTCGACTCTTATAACTGCCATCTGCTTTCTGTACAAATTGTTAATAGCCTTTCGCTCCCTGTATTTTACCCCTGCCACCTTCAGAATTTGAAATAGAGCATTCCAGTCAACATTGTGAAAAGATTTCTCTAGGTCTACAGATGCTAGAAACGTAGGTTTGCCTTTCCTTAATCTATTTTCTAAGATAAGCCGTAGGGTCAGTATTGCCTCACGTGTTCCAACATTTCTACGGAATCCAAACTGATCTTCCCCGAGGTCGGCTTCTACCAGTTTTCCCATTCGTCTGTGAAGAATTCGCGTCAGTATTTTGCAGCTGTGACTTATTAAACTGATAGTTCGGTAATTTTAGCATCTGTCAACACCTGCTTTCTTTGGGATTGGCATTATTATATTCTTCTTGAAGTCTGTGGGTATTTCGCCTGTCTCATACATCTTGCTCACTAGATGGTAGAGTTTTGTTAGGCCTGGCCCTCCCAAGGCTGTCAGTAGTTCTAATGGAATGTTGTCTACCCCCGGGGCCTTGTTTCGACTTAGGTCTTTCAGTGCTCTGTCAAACTCTTCACGCAGTATCGTATCTCCTATTTCATCTTCATCAACATTCTCTTCCATTTGTATAATATTGTCCTCAATAATATCGCCCTTGTATAGACTCTCTATATATTCCTTCCACCTTTCTGCTTTCCCTTCTTTGCTTAGAACTGGTTTTCCATCTGAGCTCTGGATATTCATGCAAGTGGTTCTCTTTTCTCCAAAGGTGTCTTTAATTTTCCTGTAGGCACTATCTATCTTACCCATAATGATAAGCGCCTCTACATCCTCACATTTGTCCTCTAGCCATCCCTGCTTAGCCATTTTGCACTTTTTGCACTTCTCATTTTTGAGACGTTTCTATTCCTTTCTGCCTGCTTCATTTACTGCATTTTTATATTTTCTCCTTTCATCTATTAAATTCAATATCCCTTTTGGTACCCAAGGATTTCTACTAGCCCTCGTCTTTTTACCTACTTGGTCCTCTGCTACCTTCACTATTTCGTTTCTCAAAGCTACCCATTCATCTTCTACTGCATTTCTTTGCCCCATTCTTGTCAGTTGTTCCCTAATGCTCTCCTTGAAATTCTCTATAACCTCTGGTTCTTTCAGTTTATTTAGGTCCCATCTTCTCAAATTCCTCTTCGGGAGATACGAAGTCATAAACATTGATATGCGTGGAAGGCTAGCTACTCTTAAAACAGGATACTAACTACACAGACTACACTTATCCAATGTTGGATTATGAAAGCACCTATCGACTTATAACAAACATTAAACATAATGTGAAACCTTTTTAAAACTTTTTCTCGCTGTGGATGAATAATCCGAAACTAACTGGACCAACACAATTAGGGTTTTGCACTTTCAACCATGAAGGTTTCTCATGCTTAACGTTACACACTCAACACGTTTACTCATTTTTAAAGTAACCTGGCGTTTGAAGCTGTTTTTACGTAGAAGTTCGATTGTTTAAAAACTGGGGAGTGGTTGCTGGGTATCTACTAAAATAGTATTTTCTTTTTGTCCTCTGTTTCTAGTCAGTGCTACAGATTAGACTAAAGTCGTAAAAGCCACCAGTACATATTAGTTCACACAACTCCAACTGATAAAGGAGGTTTAAACGCCTGAGGCTCGTGGTTCAAATAAACGGCAGTGCACTTATTGTTGCAATTCATATAAATAAGAATTACGATAGAGCCTATCATAAACTGTTCGCACTGATTACAGTAAATAACAGCCTTCATTGTCCACATCGCCTTTTGATCCCAATTAAAAAATTTCATAACTATATTAAAACCATATAGGAACTTTGGCCTATTTTTTAGTAAATAGAAAGTTGGCGTGGAACAAGAGGATTAATGGGATATGACCATTTCGGTGGGAGTGTAAGAAACGCTAATGGGATATCAGCTGACAGAGACTAGTTCGGATCCCCATGAGAACATGCCACATGATGTATGACTGTTGTATCTTCAGGATACCTAGATTGTGTAGATGGCATGTTTAATGTAGTAATAATTTTTTTTTTATTTTCAACTTTTGTAGGTGATGCGACAGGAAAGGGATATGGCAGGTAACTGGGAATAGCACCAAGAAGGCTGTCAGCCTACATCCGCATCTAATGACCACTGTGCAATTCACATTAAAGTGCCTGGCAGAGGGTTCATCAAACCAATTTCACACTATTTCTCTATCATTCCACTCCTGAACTGTGTGTGGGAAAAATGAACACTTACGTATTTCCGTGCGATCTCTTATTTATCTTATTTTATAATGACGATAAGTATCGACACAATATTCTCACCTTTGGAGGAGTAAGTTGGTGATTGAAATGTCGTGAAAATATGTCACTGCAACGAAAATCACTTTCATTTTAATGATTGTTCCTCGAACTCGCTTATCATATGGATATATTTCATAATAGTACAAAATGAGTTGCCCTTTGCTGAAATTTTTTTACGTACTCCATCAAACCTATCTGGTTAGTATGTTGTACTCTAGCAGAGGATGGATAAGCGTAATGTAGGCAGATATGTTAATAGATTTGTCACAGCTTCTGAGATTCCTGCCATTAAAACACACACTTTAACTGGCCTTCCCCACAACATTGTCTTTGTGATAATTATAATTCAAGTTGTTTGTAACTGTAATCCATGAGCATATACTCAAACTTACAGCTCTTAGATATGAGTGATTTATACAAACCGAAATTTAGCAGATTCCTTTTATTACTGATCTGGATGACTTCACACTCTTCATTCTTTAGGGTCAGTTGCTGCTTTTTGCATCATACAGATTTTGCAAATGGTTTTGGTCTTCTGATGACTTTACTGGATGGGAAACGACATCACTATTTGCAAACAGTCTAACAGAGCTGTTCAGACCGTTTTCTAAATGATTCGTATAGATTAGTAACGGCAAATGGCCTATGACACTTTCTTGGGGAACACAAGACCATACTTCTGTTTTACTTGATGACTTTCCATCATTTAATATAATTTGTGATCTTTGTGGTAGAAAATCAAGGATTCTGTTTCACATCTAAAACTATACTCCATAGGGACATAGCCGCGTGGGATTAGCCGAGCGGTGTAAAGCGTTGCAGTCATGGACTGTGCGGCTGGTCCCGGCGCAGGTTCGAGACCTCCCTCGGGTCTGGGTGTGTGTGTGTTTATCCTTAGGATAATTTAGGTTAAGCAGTGTGTAAGCTTAGGGACTGATGACTTTAGTAGTTAAGTCCCATAAGATTTCACAAAAAAATAGGGACCTATTCTGATTAGAAGCCGCAGTGGTCATCATCCCAGTCGACCTGATGGATCCTTCAGGTTTGTCAGCCAGCATTGGCAGAGGTGATTTGTCACAACAGTGAATAGTTTGCCAAATAAAGACAGCGAGAAAATGTTGATGGCCCAAAAAAATGAAAGGCTCTCCTTCTAAGTTGTAGGGTAGTTCATCACAGAGCTAAAGAGTACTCATAAGCAGAATCTATCACTTTTTCAACATCTTCCGAATTTGTACCAGAACAGCCCCTATTCCGAAATTGCTAGCATCCATGTGAAGTTCTGTCTCAGCACTCTCGTCATTGGGTACTAGAGCTGGTGAAGATTTTAGTGCCTCCTTAAGGAGAAGGAATCTTTATTTCGTCTCAGTTTCGGAAATTGTAGTAAAAACCTTCATGGAGACGAAGCCAGGTTGTAAAACAGCCGAAAGAAGTTAACGGCGAAAAATCTTAAAAAGTTTGTGTCTACATAAAACTAGTTTAAAAACTATATGAACATGGAGACAATGAAATTAAAATCACAAGAGATAGAATCTGTGACATATAGTTAATTGGTAACGTGCCATATGAAACAGATAAATCCTAAGTTACGTTACATGACAAAAAACATGAAGTCTGATATGAGAACCGATCCTGCTTCACGTGAGTTGGCATCTGTCACCACAGCTTCCTTCTCATCGCGATAGACATTTTTATCATTCAGTGTAAGATTAGTGTGAGGAATGACTTTGTAATTCCTGCTATTTATAGTTATACGACTATTTGGATATTTTACTTTTATTATATATACCTATATTTTATGAGATCGACAGGAAGTGCAAAATGGCTAAGCAGGGATGGCTAGAGGACAAGTGTAAGAATGCAGAGGCTTATGTCACAAGGGGTAAGATAGATACTGCCTACAGGAAAATTAAAGAGACCTTTCGAGATAAGAGAACCACTTGAATGAATATCCAGAGCTAAGATGGAAAACCAGTTCTAAGCAAAGAAGGGAAAGCAGAAAGGTGGAAGGAGTATATAGAGGGTCTATACAGGGGCGATGTTCTTGAGGGCAATATTATGGAAATGGAAGGTGAGGTAGATAAAGATGAAATGGGAGATGTGATACTGCGTGAAGAGTTTGACAGAGCACTGAAAGACATAAGTCGAAACAAGGCCCCGGGAGTAGACAACATTCCATTAGAACTACTAACAGCCTTGGGAGAGCCAGTCCTGACAAAACTCTACCTTTGGTGAACAAGATGTATGGGACAGCCGAAATTCCCTCAGACTTCAAGAAGAATGTAATAATTCCAATCCCAAAGAAAGCAGGTGTTGACAGATGTGAAAATTACCAAACTATCACTTTAATAAGTCACAGCTGCAAAATACTGACGCGAATTCTTCACAGACGAATGGGAAAACTGGTAGAAGCCGACCTCGGGGAAGATCAGTTTGGATTCCGTAGAAATGTTGGAACACGTGAGGCAATACTGACCCTACGACTTATCTTAGAAGAAAGATTAAGGAAAGGCAAACCTACGTTTCTAGCATTTGTAGACTTAGAGAAAGCTTTTGACAATGTTGTCTGGAATACTCTCCTTCAAATTCTGCAGGAGGCAGGGGTAAAATACAGGGAGCGAAAGGCTATTTACAATTTTTACAGAAAGCAGATGGCAGTTATAAGAGTCGAGGGACATGAAAGGGAAGCAGTGGTTGGGAAGGTTGTAGCCTCTCCCCGATGCTATTCAATCTGTATAATGAGCAAGCAGTAAAGGAAACAAATGAAAAATTCGGAGTAGGTGTTAAAATCTATGGAGAAGAAATAAAAACTTTGAGGTTCGCCGATGACATTGCAATTCTGTCAGAGACAGCAAAGGACTTGGAAGAGCAGTTGAACGGAATGGACAGTGTCTTGAAAGGAGGGTGTAAGATGAACATCAACAAAAGCAAAACGATGATAGTGGAATGTAGTCGAATTAAGTCGGGTGATGCTGAGGGAATTAGATTAGGAAATGAGACACTTAAAGTAGTAAAGGTGTTTTCCTATTTAATGAGCAAAATAACTGATGATGGTCGAACTAGAGAGGATATAAAATGTAGACTGGCAATGGCAAGGAAAGCATTTCTGAAGAAGAGAAATTCGTTAACATCGAGTATTGATTGAAGTGTGTGGAAGTCGTTTCTGAAAGTATTTGTATGGAGTGTAGCCATGTATGGAAGTGAAACGTGGACGATAAATAGTTTGGACAAGAAGAGAATAGAAGCTTTTGAAACGTGGTGCTACAGAAGAATGCTGAAGATTAGATGGGTAGATCACATTAATAATGAGGAGGTATTGCATAGAATTGGGGAGAAGAGGCGTTTGTGGCACAACTTGTATAGAAGAAGGGAGCGGTTGGTAGGACACGTTCTGAGGCATCAAGGGATCACCGATTTAGCATTGGAGGGCAGCGTGGAGGGTAAAAATCGTAGAGGGAGACCAAGAGATAAGTACACTAAACAGATTCAGAAGGATGTAGGTTGCAGTATGTACTGGGAGATGAAGAAGCTTGCACAGAATAGAGTAGCATGGAGAGCTGCATCAAACCAGTCTCAGGGCTGAAGACCACAACAACAACAACGACATATTGTATTTACGATGGTTTGATCTCTGGTTGTTTTTTACAGTGGTCCACTTGTGGTGTTTCATTAGGTGTAAATTAAACATAATCTTAATTTTTATTCCTCATTACTATGTTCTTCCGTATAGATATCACACATACGACACAACTAGTAATTTATTGTGTCTGTCTTTGCAAAAGCAAGCCCTCCCACATCACCTGTGGGCCTTGCTGGCATTTCGTTTGGCCATCAGGAACACTTGGATAATTTAATAGGTTTTGACGGGTCTTGGAAGGCTTATCGGGCTTGTGACAGTTTACTTTTAATCTTTAACGTGTGCACATTTTACAAGGATGACAATTTTATACGCCATGATGGGTCACTCCTTTGTGTGCCAGAGTATGTTATTTCTCTCTAATTTTATATCTCATCGTCACATAGCAACATTTAGAAAAGTACTACGTAGTGTTTGATTTGTATGTTCACAGCTAGAGATAGCTGACAGTTGTTGTTGCCATAGAATATACTTTTCCCACTGTAATATCCACTGTACAAATGCAAATAATGTGCATTTGGCACAATTTTTACCAATGGAAGTGTCCATTTTCCGTCTTTATTACATGAATCTTGCGATATTATGGTGCGTTGTTTATATTTTTAGTGCTACACTATAATTTTATGTTTTCTATCGTCTAACTATATCAGGCAGCTTTCCTGTATCGTAAATGTAAGTGAATTCACTTGTTACTCTTGTAATTTTCAAATTAAGGCTTTCAATCTGGAATATTTTTGGCAGGTTTGCAGCTTGCCTGAAGCCTCAAGTTGTTGGCACATAACACGAATGCATGTTATTGCACGTCTGTAGCTAATGATAATGTTGTTCATTGCATATTCAACTGGCTTTTACGTTTTGAGCGGTAGATCATCTTACAAGTAGTAACATATTTCTCATACAACACTGTTAAATAGATTGGTTATATGTTCACTTTTACTATTGGAGTTGGACCTCCTTACACGTTTCGCTTAGCTGTAATACACTACTGGCCATTGAAATTGCTACACCACGTAGATGACGTGCTACAGACGCGAAATTTAACCGACAGAAAATAGATGCTATGATATGCAAATGATTAGCTTTTCAGATCATTCACACAAGGTTGGCGCCGGTGGCGACACCTACAACTTGCTGACATGAAGAAAGTTTCCAACCGAATTCTCATACACAAACAGCAGTTGACCGGCGTTGCCTGGTGAAACGTTGTTGTGATGTCTCTTGTAAGGAGGAGAAATGGGTACCATCACGTTTCCGACTTTGATAAAGGTCGGATTGTAGCCTATCACTATTGCGGTTTATCGTATCGCGACACTGCTGCTCGCGTTGGTCGAGATCCAATGGCTGTTAGCAGAATATGGAATCGGAGGGTTCAGGAGTGTAATACGGAATTCCGTGCTGGATCTCAACGGCCTCGTATCACTAGCAGTCGAGATGACAGGCATCTTATATGCATGGCTGTAACGGATCGTGCAGCCACGTCTCAATCTCTGAGTCAACAGATGGGGACGTTTGCAAGACAACAACCATCTGCACGAACAGTTGGACGACCTTTGCAGCGCTTGGACTATCAGCTAGGAGACCATGGCTGCTGTTACCCTTGACGCTGCATCACAGACAGGAGCGCTTGCGATGGGGTACTCAACGACGAACCTGGGTGCACGAATGGCAAAACGTCATTTTTTTCGGATGAATCCAGGTTCTGTTTACAGCATCATTATAGTCGCATCCGTGTTTGGCGACATCGCAGTGAACGCACATTGAAAGCGTGTATTCGTCATCGCCATACTGGCGTATCACCCGGCGTGATGATATGGGGTGCCATTGGTTACACGTCACGGTCACCTGTTGTTCGCATTGCCGGCACTTTGAACAGTGGACGTTACAGTTCAGATGCGTTACGACCCGTGGCTCTACCCTTCATTCGATCCCTACGAAACCCTACATTTCAGCAGGATAATGCACGACCGCATTTTGTAGGTCCTGTACGGGCCTTTCTTGATACAGAAAATGTTCGACTGTTGCCCTGGCCAGCACAATCTCAAGATCTCTCACCAATTGAAAACGTCTGGTCAATGGTGGCGAGCAACTGGCTTGTCACAATACGGCAGTCACTAATCTTGGTGAATTGTGGTATCGTGTTGAAGCTGCATGGACAGCTGTACCTGTACACGCCAAACAAGCTCTGTTTGTCTCAATTCCCAGGTGTATCAAGGCCGTTATTACGGCCAGAGGTGGTTGTTGTGGGTACTGATATCTCAGGATCTATGCACCCAAATTGCATGAAAATGTAATCACATGTCAGTTCCAGTATAATATATTTGTCCAATGAATACCCGTTTATCATCTGCATTTCTTCTTGGTGTAGCAATTTTAATGGCCAGTAGTGCTGCCCAACACTACAATGGCAGACAACAATGCAAACTAGCCACAGACTGCACACAGAACAGCCAGTGATTTTCATACAGAGCGCTACGTGGCGTTACCAATATAAAAACCTAAACAGCCTACTTACATAGCTCCCATGCTCCCCACAAAAAATTTTACAAATTGTTTTGGGCACTGGCCAATACTGATTTGAAAAAAATTTTCATAATTACAGTAAGAAAAATATGAAATGCACACACCTATTAATACAATGTTGGTCAAAAGCTAAAATTTTCTCACAGTCCATAAAGGCAGTCCTGATCATTCATCACAGTAAAACTGCCGTTTCTTTTCTCAAAGTCTGAGCAGTAAAAGACAATGCACACGGAAGTAGTGGATTTCCATGCAGTCTTGAAGAAGTAGTGTTGTCCTTCCAACGGAAAGACAGTGCTGACTCTTGACATGCTGACAGGTAATGGGCCACAACAGAGCAAACCCACAGCAGAGTCGTTCGACGTTTTGAAGAATATTGGTAGGTAGGTCATCACAGAGCAGACCCACTGTAGTCCTGGTAGAGATTACGGTATTGGTGGGCCACCAGAGGTGCAGACCCACTGCAGTCCTTGTAGAAATAATGGTACTGGTGAGTCAGCAAAGATGCAGACCCACTGTAGTCATTGTAGAGATGGCCAGCAGCCATCTGTTGTGACTGTTGTGACTGTGAAATGGAACTTACAAGTTAATAATATGATGAACTGGTGTCAATTACAATTTTATAACATAAGAATACAATTACAAAGGTACAAAATACATCATTAAAGAACATAAAGATACAGATAAATCTGTAGTAGTACAGACTTTACAAAAGAATAGAAATAAACAGATACATCAGTGTTACAGGAATTATGACATAAGTACATACATAAAGTTCAGAATAACTTTCGGAACATCAACTTCACACATGAGCATTAAAACAAAACAGAACAAATAATGTCTAAACATCTTTACAAAGTAAATAACATAGTATTAGAAAAACTCTACAACGTAACTCCCATCAGCTAAACACATAAAGACAGGAAAAAGGCAAATACACAAGGGTACATAAACACATAGCGGAATAATACAAAAGGAAAGACAGGGTTCGTTTTCAGTGTAACATTTGGTACTGCAGTCCAACCCAAAACTTCATTCCATATATCTGTCGTCTTATATCAACATTTGTTTCCACCAAAAACATCCTATCCAAACATGCTTTCTGTATTTTGTTCACATCTTTCTTATCTCATTATTTATTTTCCTTTATCTTACCTCATCATTTATTTCCAAGAAAATCCTACCTAAACCTGTTGTCCCTAAACCCAACTTTTTTGTTCATATCCTCTTTCAAAAATACTTTTTTGGCCAAACCATTTTCTTATAGCTTCTCAATGCATTTCTTCCAATTCATCGCCACTCATTCTCTTATATAGCCTACCCCCTCTAAAGCTAACTTAAATCTACTGAACTCAGATGCTAAACTGAGGGATGAGGCAATGCAGCAGCATAAAACAATTAATACAAACAGCAACGAAAAACAAAATGGAAATTGTCAAAGCAAGCTGCAGTAAATCTAAATTACCAAGCAATGGAACATTACAACTAATATGAGCCAATGTGCAGCAACAAGAAAAATAAATCAGTAGTAACACTAGCTTAACAGAGTAATACAAAGTGAAATTTAGTAGCACTATGCCTGGCAAACAGCAGCAGCAAATGCAATAACGTATATCTAAACATGACAAAGCTCAATCAGAAAAAAATATTACACTAAAGATGGCCATGTCTAATACCTATGTCACATCTTAATACACTCCTGGAATTGGAAAAAAGAAGACATTGACACCGGTGTGTCAGACCCACCATACTTGCTCCGGACACTGCGAGAGGGCTGTACAAGCAATGATCACACGCACGGCACAGCCGACACACCAGGAACCGCGGTGTTGGCCGTCGAATGGCGCTAGCTGCGCAGCATTTGTGCACCGCCGCCGTCAGTGTCAGCCAGTTTGCCGTGGCATACGGAGCTCCATCGCAGTCTTTAACACTGGTAGCATGCCGCGACAGCGTGGACGTGAACCGTATGTGCAGTTGACGGACTTTGAGCGAGGGCGTATAGTGGGCATGCGGGAGGCCGGGTGGACATACCGCCGAATTGCTCAACACATGGGGCGTGAGGTCTCCACAGTACATCGATGTTGTCGCCAGTGGTCGGCGGAAGGTGCACGTGCCCGTCGACCTGGGACCGGACTGCAGCAACACACGGATGCACGCCAAGACCGTAGGATCCTACGCAGTGCCGTAGGGGACCACACCGCCACTTCCCAGCAAATTAGGGACACTGTTGCTCCTGGGGTATCGGCGAGGACCATTCGCAACCGTCTCCATGAACCTGGGCTACGGTCCCGCACACCGTTAGGCCGTCTTCCGCTCACGCCCCAACATCGTGCAGCCCACCTCCAGTGGTGTCGCGACAGGCGTGAATGGAGGGACGAATGGAGACGTGTCGTCTTCAGTGATGATAGTCGCTTCTGCCTTGGTGCCAATGATGGTTGTATGCGTGTTTGGCGCCGTGCAGGTGAGCGCCACAATCAGGACTGCATACGACCGAGGCACACAGGGCCGACACCCGGCATCATGGTGTGGGGAGCGATCTCCTACACTGGCCGTACACCACTGGTGATCGTCGAGGGGACACTGAATAGTGCACGGTACATCCAAACCGTCATCGAACCCATCGTTCTACCATTCCTAGACCGGCAAGGGAACTTGCTGTTCCAACAGGACAATGCACGTCCGCATGTATCCCGTGCCACCCAACGTGCTCTAGAAGGTGTAAGTCAACTACCCTGGCCAGCAAGATCTCCGGATCTGTCCCCCATTGATCATGTTTGGGACTGGATGAAGCGTCGTCTCACGCGGTCTGCACGTCCAGCACGAACGCTGGTCCAACTGAGGCGCCAGGTGGAAATGGCATGGCAAGCCGTTCCACAGGACTACATCCAGCATCTCTACGATCGTCTCCATGGGAGAATAGCAGCCTGCATTGCTGCGAAAGGTGGATATACACTGTACTAGTGCCGACATTGTGCATGCTCTGTTGCTTGTGTCTGTGTGCCTGTGGTTCTGTCAGTGTGATCATGTGATGTATCTGACCCCAGGAATGTGTCAATAAAGTTTCCCCTTCCTGGGACAATGAATTCATGGTGTTCTTATTTCAATTTCCAGGAGTGTACTAGAGTGATGCATCACGAAAAGTTACTGTAGCAGACAAGTTACCAACTCGTTTAAAAAATTATGTATTCAGTTCCTGTGAAGGGAAATGTCTATTTGTGCTCTCTTTTCTAAGAAAGTACATCATAAATGTATTCTTTCCTGGGTCTGTAGACAGAAAATCGTGATATTAGTACTTCTATTAAATTTTATAATAACCAATGCTGCAGTGCAGCTAGAAACTAGCTATAAACGAAATGAGCAAATATGTATAGTCTATATAGAGCAATGCATGAAACGTCATTCACCAGGCAAATGGCGCCTCCAAAGGCAAAATAATCTCTCAACTAGAAAGACAATAAATGTAAAATGTTTCTTATCATTTCATTAGGCATTTCAGTAAATATCATCAATTAAGAGCTCCACAGTGTAATCATATGTTTTCAAGTTTGAGTGTGTCGTATTTGCGGTGCTTTCTACAAAGAAATGTCAATAGCGTGGATAATGGCCTCTTTTTTTTTCCACCTGTGCCTCTGAAAGGCACACACTAATGGCTTTTCTTCCAGGCGACTGTCACGCAGCTGCCCACGTAATGCGTCGTGCCCGCGACGCATTATGTGAAGGTCACTTAACTTTCTTACCGAAATATTTACAACACCAGTTTGCACTACAGTGGCAGTCTCATATACAAAATTTCACGAGTCGAGAATTTGCATTGCAAATGTGTAGAAACAAAATCTTATATAACAGTGTCCAAAAAATTTTCGCCAGCATTGTGATACATTCACACATTTACACACATTTCATAACTCTTGGTTTCCAACATCCTTTTTCACAAGTCAGACTCCCTAACCACTATTCATTACTCCTTACCTTATTAAACATATATATATTCGTCGACACGTCAATCTTGCGACGACACTTCAATATTTCATCATAATAAATACATAGCATAATCAAATTCCTCATATAGCATCAGCTTATTGATCATAAACATACCTCAACAGCATAATACACATAGTCATCGTAATAATAACATCATAACACCTCAGTCAACTATCAAAATCGCCGTAGCTTCCTCCAATAATTTCAAAACCTAAAAAAAATTCACTGCTCATGTCAAAAGTGTCATCTGCCTCAAACGTACTTTAAAAATCGTGATCCCATATTAAATATGTCATTCAAAGCTCTCATAATATCACAATGGGTCTGAAAAAATATGAACAGTTCACAAAGTACAGACAAAATACAATTTCGTAAGTGTGAAGTTATCCAACGGTGTAATTACGTAAACATCTGTCACTGCCGTAGTAAAAAAGTTTGTCTCTCTCAGTTAAATGATCAGATAGCTGTGTAATTATGTGTTAGAAAAATATGGTAGCGATGTGTAAAGTTGTGTAAGCAAATACCATATTAGCTAGGGCTCCTTGTGCTTGCCAAACACATGATACACAAAGTAAGCGTGTACCCCCCTGAGGATTAATGAATAATACCATCAGGTGTTACAGATTACAGCAATGGAATGAAATGTATCACGGAAAACCTTTGTATCATTATACTTCAAATATCTTTAAAAATAAATGATTTAATTACAAAATTAATCACTCAAATACGTGTCCTGTAGCGCTAAATG
Organism: Schistocerca cancellata; assembly: GCF_023864275.1. Classification (NCBI taxonomy): domain Eukaryota; kingdom Metazoa; phylum Arthropoda; class Insecta; order Orthoptera; family Acrididae; genus Schistocerca; species Schistocerca cancellata. The sequence continues at coordinate 430,272,209 of NC_064632.1, forward strand.
TGCATCTTGCTGTAAGATAATCTCTGTGGAACTGTCGTAGTTATTGTCCTCCGAAAGCTAAGTTCTGCAGAAGCCAATGTACTTACCTCATGATAAACAAAAGTGAAATTCTTTGCGTGTAGATATCTTAGTTATTACGCTTATTGCCGTGATGAAGAAAGTACTGTGCTGTAACATATAGTTGTCCTACGGAAAAGGCTGTCTCATTGTAGCTATACCACAAAACTTACTACTAAAACATGTTTTGCTTTCCAGAATAATTCAGAAAAACTGTGCAGATATAAAACAGATAAAGCACAAAAGCAATAATATAAACTGTGTCACTCATTAGTAGCGTCGTGATATAATCATGTAGCTGTCAACTAAACTAACCACTGTGTCATCTGGTATCTCACAGAAAGTACTTTAAATCCAGAATGTATTTTCAAGTAAACCAAAATGTTGCATTAAAATCTCATTTGCAGTACTGGCAAATGTTCTCAGTATGTAAGCCTTATAGTCATTACGTGATCGTGCAACTAACAAGCAAGAATGTACACACACAATAACACTGAGTTGTCTGTTCACAATAACAATGCATTCGTAATTTCTGTTTAAAAATGTTCCCTAGGTTCTAGACTGGATAGTTAACTTCAAAACATTGTTGCATGTTAAAAGTTTCTAAATCTGACAATGCATACTAGAAATGTGAAGTGAAAAGTTTTATGGCAAAGACAAAGTTAAAAAGTAGATTATCTTTCAATAAACGGTTTTACATGTGAAATGTGGTGTAAACCTTTACTCTTCCTAGTGGACAGAGTTTAAACTTCAAAGCAATTATCATATTGTATACATAGGTAAGGAATGCTAAAATTTTTCTCAAGGTTAGCATCTATGTTATTTTTTGCTGAACCAGCCGGCGCACGTGGCTGCCTGCGGTGCGAGTCATTGTCTGCCTCTTTGTTGGCGCGCATCGTTATTGGAATTAGGAGACCTAACTTCTACAAATTCACCTTGCCGAGGGGGCCCTGCTCTGTTTGAATCCCGTCAGTTCTGATGCAATTCAGCTCTGTCGCTACGATCATATCCACTGTCGTCATGTTGGTAGATTCCATAGTTTCTTTCTTGTCGGTCACGTGGTGGAGAATTTCTCCCTGAATCGTATCTGCGCGCTGGACTGTTGCGTCTAAAGTTATTGTGTCGCCCTTGATAATAATTGTCTGTTTCTCTGATTGTCTCTGTGATAGTCACTACCGCGGAGAGGTGATCTCTCCCTGTAATTATTACTACTCTGCCAACAGTTGTCATACACATGGTGTCTGTTTTGGTCACGATTTGTGTTGTGAGAATAGCCTTGTCGTGTCCACTTATTATTTCTTTCATCGCGGAATTGTTACGGATGTGACATGTAATTCTTGTGTTCCTGTTTTCGCGTTCCGCGATTGTCAGTGTCAATTTCCAGTTCTTGTAACAGTCCCTGAAAAGCTTCAATGTCGTCTTTGCAACGTCCTGCCTAAATAATATGTCGTAAATGTTCAGGTAATTTGATTAAGCAAATGCGGATGAGTTCTGAGGGGCTGTATGGGTTTGACAGGTACTGATTCTTATGCAACATGTCTTCAAAATATTTCATAAGACTGGAAACTTCAGATTGTTCGAAACGTTTCATCATTATGATGCTATGTTCTACTCGGTCTTGTGTAGCTTGAGACCAATACGCTGAGAGGAAGGAATGATAAAATTCTCCTTCAGTATGACAATCGTGAATGACCGATCGCATTCTTACAGCTGGTTCATTCTCTAAATAGCCACACATAAATTCTAATCTGTGCTATAATGACCAGTTGGGAGAAAAACAATGAGAGAATTGATGGAGCCACGCTTGTGGATGAATGTTGTTGCCAGAATTCTTAAATGTTTTAAATTTACGAGTAGTAATGAACAGCTTATAGTCAGAATCATCATGTCGGCGAGTCGCATGTCGGTCATTCTTACGTCGTTTCGGCGGTCCATCTTAAAATTCGGTGTACCTTGCCAATTTCTTTCATAATTTCCGAAGTGCCCTGAGTTATTATTTTGTGGTTGTTCCGAATTTCTATGTCCCTCTTCCTGTACTGGAGCGCGAGTGTCCTCTGAAATATGTAATTCTTGTATTACTTGTGCCAACTGATCTTGTACTTCCCGGATTTCTCTTTTGTACTGTGTATTGATTTGATTTTGAATTTGTTTGAATTTTCTAATTTGTTCACACTCTTCATTGTCCATGAAGGCTACAGGTCTTGTGTCATTCAGATCATCATTTACCTTTGTAGATAAGTTCGTGAACTGATCTGAAAGTTCGGCTACTTTATCTGATAGTGAAATTATTTCCTCTGTGTGTTTATCTGAACCAAGTTTCAGAGTGTCCATTTGTGTTGCAATCATATCTACTGTGTCCTTTAAGTTTTCCTGAGTTTTTGCAAGTTGCGTAACTGAATCGGTAGATACAACTGAGTCAATTTTAGCTTGCAAGGTGTCATAATTTTCATGAACAATAGATTGCAATTCTTTTATGGCTGCTTCGTGATTCTGTAATGCATTTTCATGACGCGAAAAAATAGGTTGGAAATGCTCACAAATTTGTGTTTTTACGCCATTACAGACTTTTTGACATTTCGATTCTATTTTATGTAACTCTGTAGTTAAATCTTCACGTGTTTGTTCAAGCATGGTGTGAAGATTTTGTTCCATTGCGTCTAACTGTTGCTGTGTTTGTCTCTGGTGTTGTTCCATTGTGTCTAACTTCTGAAGATTTTGTTCCATTGTTCTAACTTTTGAAGATTTTGTTTCATTGTGTCTAACTTTTGAAGCTTTTGCTGTGTTTGTCCCATTTGTTGTATTAATTGTAATAACAATGCACTGGTGTCTCAAACATGTTACTCAATGCTTTTCGGCAGTGAATTTGCACTGGCAACATCCACATTTTGACAAGCAGAAAATGTGTCTTGACTTATTTGAGAAAACGGTGAGGACCCAAAACCTGAATCTACAGTATTTGCGAGATTGTGTCATGTCATTTCGAATTCCTGAGGCGAGCTGTTGCCGACCGATCGATCGATAATGCTTCCCTGTTCACTAATTGTTTCACTGTCTACGCCATTATTTGCAGCCCGCTCCATTTCCCTATGCACAATTACCAAATCACTACTTTGAATGTCTGTTAATTCATTACAAAGTGGTGCTGATAAACTACGCTCGTCATCACTATTATTTCTCAGTTTACTTTGGAGCCTAGTATTACGTTTTTCACACGCCATTATTGTCACAATATTTCACACGACAACACAGAAAAGCACAATTTGAAGACCAAAAATAAGAGAACACATTAACGTAGCACTGAAAATAATATCTAGTTAACAGCAAGCGCAGCTGCGAAATACTTGGTGCAAATCTACATGCATGCCACAACTGTTTTACTGCACAACAATGAAAAACTACAACTCCAAAGGAAATTCTCTCTGCAATTACGCGCTAGCAATAAACAAAGGTACACTAATTACACAAACTACAAGAAAAAATCAGAAGATTCCAGTGAGGTATCCTCGACTAAGGGTCGACATATGAAACGTGCCCTTAGGAAAATTATACGTGCTTGTGTTTAAACTGACACACAATATTTTTAACGCAACGCAATATGACTTTCAAAAATCCCTACAAAAGAATGGCCCTGACTAACATTAACCTATACGTTTCACAAATCACTTACCTCACAAAAATCTTGGTTACTCGAACTACTGCAATACAGCGAGCGCCACTACTGCCAGCTAAATAAAAGATTCAAACTACAGAAGGCACCAACTACTAATAGGCATAGTTAGCAAATGAAAGATTTTGATAGAGAACAAACAATGTATTTACCTTTCTAGTGTTCAAAAGTCATAATATATATAGCAGTTCATGACATCAAGTCTTACAAATTTCAAAACTCCGCCATTTCTCTCCCCACATCCACCACTGCTGGCGGCTTACCTCCAACGGCGCCACGCTACGCGCTGTTAACATCCAGCTGCCCAACACTACAATGGCAGACAACAATGCAAACTAGCCACAGACTGCACACAGCACAGCCAGTGATTTTCGTACAGAGCGCTACGTGGCTACGTGGCCTAAACAGCCAACTTACAAGTGCTAAGTGCACAGTATTACAGTTCTTCAGTTTCAACATTTCACCTCATACATTCAGTGCTAAGCGCACAGTAATACAGTTCTTCAGTTTCAACATTTCACCTCATACATTAAGTACTAAGCGTCACGACGCTCCTTCCAGTAGCAAGAGAACTAACGCATCACGAGTGCACACACAGTGACAAACGACAAATAGAAATCACCTCTGGTTCCCAACTTCTACAATGCTCAAGTAACTGGATGGTGCCCATATGAGCCATGGTGTAAACCAGCCTTCCCAACTTGTATTGGAAGCGTCCACCTCATTCAGCCACAGCAGAGGATCATTTGTCAGAATGTCTTTATCTGTAACTCTTGGTTCAAATGGCTCTGAGCACTATGGGACTTAACATCTGAGGTCATCAGTCCCCTAGAACTAAGAACTACTTAAACCTAACTAACCTAAGCACATCACACACAACCATGCCTGAGGCAGGATTCGAACCTGTGACCGTAGCGGTCGCGCGGTTCCAGACTGAAGCGCCTAGAACCGGCACTGTAACCGGCCGGCACTGTAACTCTTCTAATGTCACATAAATGAGGTGGGAGACAGTTTTCATGTTGATATTAGTGATCAGTGCATCTAAATCGTTTCTTTAAAAGGCAAAAAGTGAACATTTGTGGACAAATGATATTGCCTCATTGACAGACAGCCGGCCAGGGTGGCCGAGCGGTTCTAGGCGCTACAGTTTGGAACCGCGCGACCGCTACGGTCGCAGGTTCGAATCCTGTCTCGGGCATGGATGTGTGTGGTGTCCGTAGGTTAGTTAGGTTTAAGTAGTTCTGAGTTCTAGGGGACTGATGACCTCAGATATTGAGTCCCATAGTGCTCAGAGCCATTTGAACCATTAACAGACATCCGGCTGTGTAGTGACCAGTCAAAATATTCGTACCACTACAAACTCTAATCACAGCTTCTACAAATTGCTTATAATTATGTCTCTGGGTTCTGTGGGATTATCTACCTTACTCTATCTCTCGATATGTACGCGCCAGTACAAGCAGTTTTTTGACAACTGCTTCGCTTCTGAAGGACGTCAGGAGAACAAACTGTCATCGAACGCGTATCCGGAGAAGAATGCCAAGCAGCCTGCTTTGTTATGAGATACTCAGTGTGTGAAGCAATTTTGGGCGGCATAATAGCGGTATTAAGTTATATAAAGGAGACGACTGCAACCGATAATAAACGACAACGTATTGTGCACCGTTCTCAGGTTGATTGCTTTATTATTTGCTGTCTCGCGCTGCACCAACTTTCTATGGTGTACCACGTTATAACCTTAATTCTTTTGTGACACTGTTATGTTTCCCTATATTACGGGGCCATTATGCAGTGAATGCTTGTGTTAGTGGCTCAGGAAACGGGCCATACAAAGCCCACACAAAGCGTGGATGCGGACCGCTGTGTGTTCTTTTGTGCTTCCCCGAAACGATAACCGCTGTCGTCTCGCGAACAGCCGTATCACCGAGTGGAGTTTGGCATCGAGCGAGGTGACGCAGTCGTAAGACGCTGGACTTGTCTAAGGGAAGACCAGAGCGCTTCTGGATTTAATCTTTCCCATATTTACTCGAAAAACACGTCAAGCAAGTGACCACATTGTTCCCTTCTCCGTATCCCCATTGTTTTGGTCGTCAGTTTTCAGCCTAGATTAATGCGGGTCGCCACTATTTTCTCTCCAGTGACATTCCTTTCACTCCAGAATTGCACTTACAGCAGACGTTCATAATTATTTGTTAAATACATTCCAGACATTGGCTTCTGCAGTTTTTGCCTTCTAGTAACATGAAAGCTATGCTCTTCTGTCGTTAAACAAGTCCTATTCAGTCGTCCCGTTTCATAGTTAGCGTGTTCTCGTTTTCCTTTCCAAGTTGCTTCTGCGCAGCATTTTCTCATTTCTAAACTTCCGCCACACTTGTGTAACACTAAATCACAAACGTTTCGATTCCCTTGTTTTCTAGTGATTCAGCAGTCCGTGATTCACTTCCATATAATGCTGTGCTACATACAGTATGGTCCATTCATAGTGACTGGGCCAAGTATCTCACGAAATAAGTATCAAACGAAGAAACTACAAAGAACGAAACTCGTCTAGCTAGAAGGGGCGCTATGGTTGGTCCGCTAGATGGCGCTGCCGTAGGTCAAACTGGTAACAACTGCGTTTTTTTAAAAAACAGGAACCCCCATTTTTTATTACATAGTCGTGTAGTACGTAAAGAAATATGAATGTTTTAGTTGGACAACTTTTTTCGCTTTTTGTGATAGATGGCGCTGTAATAGCCACAATCGTATAAGTACGTGGTATCACGTAAAATTCTGCCAATGCGGACGGTATTTGTTTCGTGATACATTACCCGTGCTAAAATGGACCGTTTACCAATTGCGGAAAAGTTCCATACGTGTTGATGTATGGCTATTGTGATCAAAATGCCCAACGGCCATGTGCTATGTATGCTGCTCGGTATCCTGGACGACATCATCCAAGTGTCCGGACCGTTCGCCGCATAGTTACGTTATTTAAGGAAACAGGAAGTGTTTAGCCACATGTGAAACGTCAACTATGACCTGCAACGAATGATGATACCCAAGTAGGTGTTTTAGCTGCTGTCACGGCTAATCCACACATCAGTAGCAGACAAACTGCGCGACGATCGGGAATCTGAAAAACGTCGGTGTTGAGAATGCTACATCAACATCGATTGCACCAGTACCTTATTTCTGTGCACCAGGATTTGCATGGCAACGACTTTGAACGTCGTGTACAGTTCTGCCACTGGGAACAAGAGAAATTATGGGACGATGACAGATTTTTTGCACGCGCTCTATTTAGCGACGAAGCGTCATTAACCATCAGCGGTAACGTAAACCGGCGTAATATGCACTATTGGGCAACGGAAAATCCACGATGGCTGCGACAAGTGGAACATCTGCGACCTTGGCGGGCTAATGTAAAGTGCAGCATTCAGGGAGGAAGGATAATTGGTCCCCATTTTATCGATGGCAGGCTAAATGGTGCAATGTACTACCGATGTTACTACAAGATGTTTCACTGCATGACAGAATGGCGATGTACTTCCAGCATGATGGATGTCCGGCACATAGCTCGCGTGCAGTTGAAGCGGTATTGAATAGCATATTTCATGACATGTGGATTGGTCGTCGAAGTGGCCCGCACGTTCAACGGATCTGACGTCCCCGGATTTCTTTCTGTGGGGAAAGTTGAAGGATATTTGCTATCGTGATCCACCGACAACGCCTGACAACATGCGTCAACGCATTGTCAATTCATGTGCGAACATTACACAAGTGGAATCAAACTCTCTGTTGACAGGAATGTCGTTGCACGTATTGCCAAATGCATTGAGGTTGACGGACATCATTTTGAGCATTTATTGCATTAATGTGGTATTGACAGGTAATCACGCTGTAACAGCATGCGTCCTCAGAAATGATAAGTTCACAAAGGTGCTTGTATCACATCGGAACAACCGAAATAAAATGTTGAAACGTACCTACGTTCTGTATTTTAATTTAAAAAAAACCTACCTGTGACCAACTGTTCGTCTAAAATTGTGAGCCACAATTTTGTGACTATTACAGCGCCCTCTATCACAAAGCGAAAAAAGTGGACCTACTAAAACATTCTTATTTCTTTACGTACTACACGAATATGTAATAAAAATGGGGGCTCCTATTTAAGAAACGTAATAAAAAATGGGAGTTCCTATTTAAAAAAATGCAGTTGATATCCGTTTGACCTATGGCAGCGCCATCTAGTGGGCCACCCATAGCGCCATCTGGCTTTCCCCTTCAAGCTAGACAAGTGTCGTTCTTTGTAGCTTTTTCGTTTGACACTTATTTCGTGATATTTTTGGCCCGGTCACAATCAATTGACCACCCTGAATGTACGTTCTCGAAAATTATTGTATCGAAGTGAGGCCTAAGTTTGACATTAACAAATTCTTTTCTTACAGGAAGGGACTCTTCACCTGCGAGAGTGCACTACTTACCTCATTCTAGCGTCGTCCCACACACGTTGCTTTTATTCCAAGATAGCAGAGTTCCATTATTTCGTCTAGTGCGTGGTCCCCAATTTTGGTGTTTGTCGCCAGTCTCATATGTCTATTCCTCAATACTTTCATCTTAGCTTGGTTCATTTTCACTCAATATCTGTGCTCACTGTAAAGCCCTTTATGGTTTTTTTTTTTTTTTTTTCTTCATTCAATGGCTTCTGTAATTCACCCTCAGTACCTTCGGGCGCTGATGACCATGCAGTTGAGCGCCCCACAAACCAAACATCATCATCACCCTCAGTACCACAGATATCAGAAATAACAATGTGAGCAACGATATTTACTAATAACACTTGACCCTGAATTTTAATCCCAGTGAGAAACATTATCATAATCTCTTTTTTAATCTGAGGAGTTCTCTTTGTCGTTCGTTTTGTAGTCTCTTGCTCCGTGTACCAGTGGGAGTCAAATAAAAATCTTAAAGCGAAATTGAAAATCGACGCTTTACGGCATTGTTCTGTAAGTTGGCAGTAAAGAATGTCCTACAGATGGCTGCATACTACAATAAAGTGAAACGCGGCCGCAATATGTGTTCAAAATGGTTGCCCCGCTTGCGACATGTACCGAGGAAGAACAGCGTTCTGTCATACGTTTTCTGAACAATGAAAGTACGAAACCATTGAAATCTATCGGCGAATGAAGGTTCATTATGATGATGCACGTCTCTCACAGCAGAAAGTGTGTGAATGGAGTAGAAAGTTCGAAAATGCATTAGTTCTGTGGCAGACGTTCAGCGCCCGGGTCAGGTGCGCCATGTTGTGATAACAGAGTCTACTGTAGCAGCTAAAGCAATCGCGATGCAAAATCACCATGTGATGGTGGGTGAAGTAGTCACGGATCCGTACATTAGTCATCGCTCGGTACATCACGTCGTTCATGAAGTTCATAAGTTTCGCAAAGTGTCTGCAAGATGGGTCCCATGGAAGCTCTCTCCAGAAAACTCTGCCTCAACTGCCGTATTCACCAGACCGCAGACCGATTCATAACCTCATGTTGGTGGTGGTAAGTTCCTATGGGACCAAACTACGGAGCTCATCGGTCCCTAGGCTTTCACACTACTTAATCTAACTTAATCCAACTTACGCTAAGGACAACGCATTACCGCATATTTGGACCACCCAGAGAATCAGTGGAAAGAAGGAAATTTCCGTCTGATGAAGAGGTGCAGTAGGGGAGCACGAGTAGTTGCGCATAAAACCAAAGTAATTTTGAATTTCAGAGGAATCCGTGCACTTCTTATGTGCTGTGTTGAACGACAAGGAGACTATTTTGAAAAAGATACACTTGTGTTCCACTTTCATTCAAAAAATGAACTTAAAAAACAATTTAAAATTTTCATTTGACACCCTGTCGTCCACATTGTATGTTATCTGCCTTTTCCTCTAGAGTATACTAACTCGTCTGAGGATTTCGGCACCTAGCTTCACTACATTGGTGAAAGTGTGTCATAGTTCAACAAACGCGAAAAAATAGGTTGAAAATGCTCACAAATATGTGTTTTTACATCATTACAGATTTTTGACATTTCGATTCAATGTTATATAACTCAGTAGTTAAATCTTCACGTGTTTGTTCACGCTTATGTTCCACTGAGTCTAACTTTTGAAGCTTTTGTTCCATTGTGTCTAACTTTTGAAGATTTTGTTGCATTGTGTCTAACTTTTGAAGATTTTGTCCCATTTGTTGCATTAACTGCAATAATAATGTATTAGTGTCTAGAATATGTTTCTCTATGCTTTTTGGCAGTGCATTTTCACCGGCAACATTCACATTTTGACAAGCAGAAAATTTGTCTTGACTCATCTGAGAAAACGGTGAGGACCCAAAACCTAAGTCTACAGTATTTGCAATATTGTGTTCTGTCATTTCGGATTCCTGAGGCGAGCTGTTGCCGACCGATCGATCGATAATGCTTCCCTGTTCACTAATTGTTTCACTGTGTACACCATTATTTGCAACCCGCTCCATTACCCTATGCGCAATTACCAAATTACTACTTTCAACGTTAGTTAATTCATTACTCTGCGGCGCTAACACACTGCTTTCGTCTTCACTGTCATTTCTCAGTTTACTTTGGAGCCTAGTATTACGTTTTTCACACGCCATAATTGTCACAATATTTCACACGATAACACAGAAAACACAATTTGAAGAGAAAAATAAAATAACATAGCAATGGAAATAATGTCTACTTAATTGCAAGCGCAGCTGCGAAATACTTGGTGCAAATCTACATGCATGCCACAACTGTTTTACTGTACAACAATGAAAAACTACAACTACAATGGAAATTCTCTCTATAATTACGCGCTAGCAATAAACAAAATTTACAATAATTACACAAACTACAAGAAAAAAATCAGAAGATTCCAGTGAGGTATCCTCGGCTAAGGGTCGACATATGAAACGTCCCCTTTGAACAATTTATACAAGACTGTGCTTAAACTGACACACAATATTTTTTTAGCGCAACGCAATCTGACTTTCAGAAATCCCTACAAACGAATGGCCCTGACTAACATTAACCTGACCTTTCACAAATCAATTGCCTCACCAAAAATCTTGGTTACTCGAACTACTGCAATACAGCGAGCGCCACTACTTCCAGCTAAATAAAAGATTCAAACTACTGAAGGCACTAACTACTGATAGGCATAGTTAGCAAATGAAAGATTTTAATAGAGAACAAACAATGTATTTACCTTAATAATCATAATATATATGCCATCCAGTCTTCCAAATTTCAAGTCTCCGCCATTTCTCTCCCCACATCCAACACCGCTGGCGGCTCACCTCCAACTGCGCAACGCTACGCGCTGTTCACATCCAGCTGCCCAACACTACAATGGCAGACAACAATGCAAACTAGCACACAGAGCGCTACGTAACGTTGCCAATAAGAAAACATAAACAACCTGCTTACAAACCCTATGAAAGTGTCTTTATTTTTGCTGCTTCCAGCATCAACCGTAATGTCAGAACTTCCCTTCATAGAGAAACTTATTATCATGTAACAAATCCGCAGTTTTCTTTGGAATTCTTCTGATTATCGTCTTAGCAAGTAACCAGCGTATATGAGTTATCAAACTGATCGTGCCATACTTCTTGACTCTGATTACCCTACCAGTTTTCGGATTGGTGTGAATGATATTCTGTCGAAAATATTATAATATGTCTTCAAAGTTCATCACAAGTAAGTAATTGCTGTAATGATTTTAGGAATTCAACAGGAACTTACCTATACATCCTGCCTTGTTTTTTGCAAATCGTCCAAAGCAGTGCGTCTAATACTGATTCTTCAACGTTCCCGAAGCGATATACGTTTCTTCTTCTGAAACTTAACAGAAACTTGCTCCTGCTGGTTGAGGTTCGAGCAACCGTTCTCCTAGGCGACTGTGTATCTCGGCACGACCATCGACCTGATATAACAAGGAAAGTGATCCATTCGACCAGGCAACACCTCCAAAACGGAAATGGAAGCCTGATGCTGTTCCTACTCTTTATCTTAGGGGGTAGTTTTGAGCTTAATGATAGGAAATAAATTCGAGCGAAAAAAAAAATTCATCACAAAAAAATAGGAGAGATTGTCAAAATATATTGAAACGATTATAATAATCAGTTTACTATACAATCAGTTTCAGTCATCAAAGAACTATCTTCAGGTATCTATATACAAGGAAAAACCAGAATATTGGACAATGAGTCATTACAAGAGCAATCGTACATGTAATACTCAACATTTATAACTTAATTAAGAACTTAATCTTCATCACGTTTTGCAACAGAGATGATCAGTGAAAATCACCTCAGTTGTATTATTACACATTTATTGTGCTACGACCAGTTTTTTCTCAGAGCATCTTCAGGCTGCCTGTAGTTAAACAAAACAAGAAATCTGACTATAGTTACAGCATCTTAACGAATAAAATAAGCAGTTCACACTAACAACAGACATGCATAATCCTCACCGAGTTTTGGTAAAATCCTCACATAATACAAATACTACAATCAGACCATTTATATCACGACTTTAGCACAACTCGGTGACGGCTTAGTATAAGACTGTTAGGAGTGTGAGCTACTTATTTTATTTGCTTAGAAACTGTAGCTTTAGCCAAATACGTTGTTTTGTGATACTACAGGCAACATGAAACTGTTCTTTCAGAATCCATACATATTATAAAATGAATATATATATATATATATATATATGTATATATATATATATATATATATATATATATGTATATGTATGTGTGTGTGTGTGTGTGTGTGTGTGTGTGTGTGTGTGTGTGAGTGTGTATGTATATACAGGGTGTTTCAAAAATGACTGGTATATTTGAAACGGCAATAAAAACTAAACGAGCAGCGATAGAAATACACCATTTGTTGCAATATGCTTGGGACAACAGTACATTTTCAGGCGGAAAAACTTTCGAAATTACAGTAGTTACAATTTTCAACAACAGATGGCGCTGCAAGTGATGTGAAAGATATAGAAGACAACGCAGTCTGTGGGTGCGCCATTCTGTACGTCGTCTTTCTGCTGTAAGCGTGTGCTGTTCACAACGTGCAAGTGTGCTGTAGACAACATGGTTTATTCCTTAGAACAGAGGATTTTTCTGGTGTTGGAATTCCACCGCCTAGAACACAGTGTTGTTGCAACAAGACAAAGTTTTCAACGGAGGTTTAATGTAACCAAAGGACTGAAAAGCGATACAATAAAGGATCTGTTTGAAAAATTTCAACAGACTGGGAACGTGACGGATGAACGTGCTGGAAAGGTAGGGCGACCGCGTATGGCAACCACAGAGGGCAATGCGCAGCTAGTGCAGCAGGTGATCCAACAGCGGCCTCGGGTTTCCATTCGCCGTGTTGCAGCTGCAGTCCAAATGACGCCAACGTCCACGTATCGTCTCATGCGCCAGAGTTTACACCTCTATCCATACAAAATTCAAACGCGGCAACCCCTCAGCGCCGCTACCATTGCTGCACGAGAGACATTCGCTAGCGATATAGTGCACAGTATTGATGACGGCGATATGCATGTGGGCAGCATTTGGTTTACTGACGAAGCTTATTTTTACCTGGACGGCTTCGTCAATAAACAGAACTGGCGCATATGGGGAACCGAAAAGCCCCATGTTGCAGTCCCATCGTCCCTGCATCCTCAAAAAGTACTGGTCTGGGCCGCCATTTCTTCCAAAGGAATCATTGGCCCATTTTTCAGATCCGAAACGATTACTGCATCACGCTATCTGGACATTCTTCGTGAATTTGTGGCGGTACAAACTGCCTTAGACGACACTGCGAACACCTCGTGGTTTATGCAAGATGGTGCCCGGCCACATCGCACGGCCGACGTCTTTAATTTCCTGAATGAATATTTCGATGATCGTGTGATTGATTTGGGCTATCCGAAACATACAGGAGGCGGCGTGGATTGGCCTCCCTATTCGCCAGACATGAACCCCTGTAACTTCTTTCTGTGGGGACACTTGAAAGACCAGGTGTACCGCCAGAATCCAGAAACAATTGAACAGCTGAAGCAGTACATCTTATCTGCATGTGAAGCCATTCCGCCAGACACGTTGTCAAAGGTTTCGGGTAATTTCATTCAGAGACTACGCCATATTATTGCTACGCATGGTGGATATGTGGAAAATATCGTACTATAGAGTTTCCCAGACCGCAGCGCCATCTGTTGTTGAAAATTGTAACTACTGTAATTTCGAAAGTTTGTCTGCCTGAAAATGTACTGTTGTCCCAAGCATATTGCAACAAACGGTGTATTTCTATCGCTGCTCGTTTAGTTTTTATTGCCGTTTCAAATATACCGGTCATTTTTCAAACACCCTGTATAAGAACCACCTACCTGCTATCATAGTTCAGACCGTTTTTATGCATGATATTTAAATTTATTACTTGTGTGCTATTAACTGTATTCGCAATAAATCTCGCTGACAGTACCAAAATAGGCCGCTAAATACGCCTGCAAGATTATACCTTGGTACCAAACAAAGTCCAGGAGACATGACGTCATAAACACTGAGATGTGTGAAAGACAGCCGCATCGTACATGAAATTTTAGTGCCTTCATTCTTTGCTACTAATTCTGTTCGGAACATTCTTCGCAGACAGTTTCCACATATGCCGACAAAAGTACCTACACAAGTACACCACTGTACAACACATAGTGCAAGAGACATGACATCATATACACTGACATACGTGCAAAAATGCGCATCTTGGATGAAATTTTAACGCATTTATTCTTTGCTACGAAGACACTCCTACCGTCGAGTCGGCTTAATTAAAACCCATACACCTGGCAGCGCTCTTCAACCGCAAAGCGCTGACGGCTGCAGGAGAAAACCGTAGCTGTCTGTAGAGATATGAAGATGCGTTACCATAGAGACATTTAGAAAATCGCGTTGTTGACCAGCGAAGCAGCTCTATTTACATATTTGTATACTATGGCTACAGCTTTGCACAACTGTTTCATAATTTCAAAGATGTTTTCAGCATGCGCGTGTGGTTCTATTATATGAAAATTAACTGCTGGTTCTATTGTGAGAGGCTATTCTGTAACTAAGACACACGGTACATTGTACAACTTCTGCATTATAATTAGATTACAAAAATCCTGGCCCGCATCTCGTGGTCGTGCGGTAGCGTTCTCGCTTCCCACGCCCGGGTTCCCGGGTTCGATTCCCGGCGGGGTCAGGGATTTTCTCTGACTCGTGATGGCTGGGTGTTGTGTGCTGTCCTTAGGTTAGTTAGGTTTAAGTAGTTCTAGGGGACTTACGACCACAGCAGTTGAGTCCCATAGTGCTCAGAGCCACAAAAATCCTGAACTTTGTAGAAGTAGACCTAGAACCCAACTGTAATTTATTTTGTTGTTTAGCAGATCTGAAAATGGGAGACATTGTCCTAAACCGATCATTTGTTAATAAAAACCTGCCATCGGCACCCAAAAAATAAGCATACTTCATTTAACGACTCTTCCATCACAGCGATAGCTGTTTAGTTTCAGAGTCATAGCAATAACACAACTGTCGCCACCAAGTACAACCTCTGAAATAAGGTTTCTATCGTTACAAAGCAGTAGTTTAACATTCTTTCAGTCTTCCCTGCTGCGATGTTGCTTCCGATCGTCTGTAAGTAATCGTAGCGCAAACCACCCTGCAAGCCCCCTCATATTCAATTCTGCTGGCAGAATACTTTCAAGCGAGTCATGACAAATTCCCAAGGTGTTCCAGAGGCCTGTGTACTGTTTTACATAGTTACATCCCTCACTTCCCGAACATTTTATCTTGTGATACTAGTTGATGATCGACGAGTACAGTCGTCATCGTTAAGTGGATTTTCGCCCGTGTTTGAAAGGTTATACCAGCCGTGCGCCTGAGGATGACCCAAAACATAGTCTCCAAGAACTGGCTTCAATATCTGGTGCGTTTCTGGAGCAGTTATGCTAGCTACAAGCATAACTTCCAACAAATACGGTAATTCTTAAGTGTCAGCCATCCCGAGACCACAAACTCCACTTGCGATACGGGCTAAAAACGATGTATGGAGCGACCCCTAGCGGTATTTCAATGTACTCTAAACCATTTGCGAGCAAAATTCAAATTTCTGTAATTTTTGAGTATCACTTCGTACATGATTCATATTTCCCTGTTCCAATGTAGGTCTATTCTCACCTACT
Organism: Schistocerca cancellata; assembly: GCF_023864275.1. Taxonomy (NCBI): domain Eukaryota; kingdom Metazoa; phylum Arthropoda; class Insecta; order Orthoptera; family Acrididae; genus Schistocerca; species Schistocerca cancellata. Next base: position 430,288,170 of record NC_064632.1, read on the forward strand.
TTTTCATTTAGCTGGTATATAAGACTTGCTAAGCATTTACTAGGTATTGTTTCACCATTTACAACGTAATCAGTAGGTAGTGCCCCCTTCGCAACGCAGAAGTAGTGGCCATAATATTTTCGGAGCGAAGTTAGACTTCATTAGTACAGGTCATCAACTTCCATCCATTGCTTCTGGCGTGAAATGATGGAGCGGCAAGTAACCACAGTTGCAGATCTGTGCAAAAATTTAGTTTGATTCCTTTTCCAAGGCCAAATCGTCGAAGAGAAATTCGGTTTCGCTATTTCTACTGCGAAGCATTGTAAACTTGTCATCATGCAAAAAGATTTCTGAAAGGTATTTAGTTGTGAAAATGTACCTTATTATTCCTTCTGATATTACCTCTGGTGTCAGCTGCTTCATATTCCTCGAATCGCCGAATGTCGTACTGATCTCTTTTCTCATGTTTACAACTGCCGTCGCGCTTGCGGTCGTCCTTGTTGACGAGAAAGGGAAGGTCAGCCACGTTTGAATTCAGACAAAGACGTTGTGAATAAACGAGTGGACTATAGTAAACGTTCGCCAACTCTGAACTAATATCTGGTGGCGTTAAAGCATCAAAATCGAAGAGTTTTATGACTTTTTCTTTCTTAGTTTATCCCTTCGAACGAAATACGCAACACATTACATTATAAATACTATACTGACTATTATTCCGCAGCTCATTAAGTTCTGTGTACGTAGCGCAAACAGAATTTTATTGAGGTTCTTTGTGAGTGATTTCGTATGCTAATCTGCTGGTTTCTGGCTCATTTACATTATAGTATAAATAACTTATTATCGTATGAGACTGTGACGGCACCAGATACCCGATATGGATTGATTCATTGCAGGCGTAACTAGTATGTCCATTGATCTCAAGGTGGTTAATTGCCTGTCGAAATTAGTCATAAAAAGCAATTATAGCTGTTAAGAAGATCAATAATCCTCACATGTTATAAAAATGTATGTATGTTTCACATTTCCTCCTCAACTACTGGACCAATACTAACGCCTATCATTTACTGTCTGGAAAGAATCGCTCTTATGGAAAGAAGATTTCAGACTACCTAACAGATCAAAACGAAAATTTCTGTTCCGACACTGACAATGTTGAGTGTTTATGGAAAAAGTTCAAGGCAATCGTAAAATGCGTTTTAGACAGGTACGTGCCGAGTAAAACTGTGAGGGACGGGAAAAACCCACCGTGGTACAACAACAAAGTTAGGAAACTACTGCGAAAGCAAAGAGAGCTTCACTGCAAGTTTAAACGCAGCCAAAACCTCTCAGACAAACAGAAGCTAAACGATGTCAAAGTTAGCGTAAGGAGGGCTATGCGTGAAGCGTTTGGTGAATTCGAAAGTAAAATTCTATGTACCGACTTGACAGAAAATCCTAGGAAGTTCTGGTCTTACGTTAAATCAGTAAGTGGCTCGAAACAGCATATCCAGACACTCCGGGATGATGATGGCATTGAAACAGAGGATGACACGCGTAAAGCTGAAATACTAAACACCTTTTTCCAAAGCTGTTTCACAGAGGAAGACCGCACTGCAGTTCCTTCTCTAAATCCTCGCACAAACGAAAAAATGGCTGACATCGAAATAAGTGTCCAAGGAATAGAAAAGCAACTGGAATCACTCAACAGAAGAAAGTCCACTGGACCTGACGGGATACCAATTCGATTCTACACAGAGTACGCGAAAGAACTTGCCCCCCTTCTAACAGCCGTGTACCGCAAGTCTCTAGAGGAACGGAAGGTTCCAAATGATTGGAAAAGAGCACAGGTAGTCCCAGTCTTCAAGAAGGGTCGTCGAGCAGATGCGCAAAACTATAGACCTATATCTCTGACGTCGATCTGTTGTAGAATTTTAGAACATGTTTTTTGCTCGAATATCATGTCGTTTTTGGAAACTCAGAATCTACTATGTAGGAATCAACATGGATTCCGGAAACAGCGATCGTGTGAGACCCAACTCGCTTTATTTGTTCATGAGACCCAGAAAATATTAGATACAGGCTCCCAGGTAGATGCTATTTTTCTTGACTTCCGGAAGGCGTTCGATACAGTTCCGCACTGTCGCCTGATAAACAAAGTAAGAGCCTACGGAATATCAGACCAGCTGTGTGGCTGGATTGAAGAGTTTTTAGCAAACAGAACGCAGCATGTTGTTATCAACGGAGAGACGTCTACAGACGTTAAAGTAACCTCTGGTGTGCCACAGGGGAGTGTTATGGGACCATTGCTTTTCACAATATATATACATGACCTAGTAGATAGTGTCGGAAGTTCCATGCGGCTTTTCGCGGATGATGCTGTAGTATACAGAGAAGTTGCAGCATTAGAAAATTGTAGCGAAATGCAGGAAGATCTGCAGCGGATAGGCACTTGGTGCAGGGAGTGGCAACTGACCCTTAACATAGACAAATGTAATGTATTGCGAATGCATAGAAAGAAGGATCCTTTATTGTATGATTATATGATAGCGGAACAAACACTGGTAGCAGTTACTTCTGTGAAATATCTGGGAGTATGCGTGCGGAACGATTTGAAGTGGAATGATCATATAAAATTAATTGTTGGTAAGGCGGGTACCAGGTTGAGATTCATTGGGAGAGTCCTTAGAAAATGTAGTCCATCAACAAAGGAGGTGGCTTACAAAACCCTCGTTCGACCTATACTTGAGTATTGCTCATCAGTGTGGGATCCGTACCAGATCGGGTTGACGGAGGAGATAGAGAAGATCCAAAGAAGAGCGGCGCGTTTCGTCACAGGGTTATTTGGTAACCGTGATAGCGTTACGGAGATGTTTAACAAACTCAAGTGGCGGACTCTGCAAGAGAGGCGCTCTGCTTCGCGGTGTAGCTTGCTCGCCAGGTTTCGAGAGGGTGCGTTTCTGGATGAGGTATCGAATATATTGCTTCCCCCTACTTATACCTCTCGAGGAGATCACGAATGTAAAATTAGAGAGATTAGAGCGCGCACAGAGGCTTTCAGACAGTCGTTCTTCCCGCGAACCATACGCGACTGGAACAGGAAAGGGAGGTAATGACAGTGGCACGTAAAGTGCCCTCCGCCACACACCGTTGGGTGGCTTGCGGAGTATAAATGTAGATGTAGATGTAGATGAAACACCTAACTGTCAAAGAGGTGGGGATGGTGGTGAGAAAGCAGTGTAGCTGACGACGCATGAATACTCGTAATTCATTCACGGATGGTTCAAATGGCTCTGAGCACTATGGGACTTAACATCTATGGTCATCAGTCCCCTAGAACTTAGAACTACTTAAACATAACTAACCTAAGGACAGCACACAACACCCAGTCATCACGAGGCAGAGAAAATCCCTGACCCCGCTGGGAATCGAACCCGGGAACCCGGGCGCGGGAAGCGGAATGCTACCACACGACCACGAGCTGCGAACCATTCGTGGATGTTTTTACAATCAGTGCACTTAGTGGCCTGCAACAAGCTTTATACATAATTTCAAAACTTTACGAAGAATTTTCTCGCCGACTGCCTCCACAATATGATGAAAGAGAAAAAGTTTTTGCTTACTGCATTTTCGCTGCTTATGCATTGAAACCCTCGCATCAGGTATATCGCTGTAATTTATTACTGATTTAGTACCAGCTGTATTCACGACATTTTCTGCAGACAGTATTCACATAGACCACTGAATGTACCTGTAAAATTATATCGTTGTACGGGACATACATCAGGAGATACGACGTCATAAACATGTAGCTGCGTGGAAAGGGAATAACAGGGCGAAACTCACTAGAGATACAGGTGAAGTATGCTGTTTGTTTATTTTCTTATGCTTTAGGGCGCAAAAACAACTGGGGTCATACGCACCCAAGTCAAAACTACAGAACACAAAGACAGAGAGCAGTTAGAAAACGACTATACGTCAGTCCAAATTGACATAATAGAAAATAGCTAAAAACATGCACGTGGAAAAGGGCTAAAAAAGACACCATGCAGAAACGGAGATCCGAAAATAAGAATTAAATGGCCGTCGCCATAAATGCTTTATGAAATACGTTCAATGTAAGCCACGTCTGCTTACTCAGCCATAGCCACTGCTGGAAAGATCTTCATAATTAACTGCAAGCAAACATGGCACAATACTACTTATTATCAAGAAAAAATGCGTGGGTGTTACAACCAGCAACCCACTATTGGAGTAAGGGTGATAATGTGGAGGGAGGTGGAGGCAGGAGGAGACGGACAGACAAAGAGAGGAAAAGAGGAGATGGACACAGACAGGGGGACGAGTAGATGGACAGAGAGAATGGGAGCGGAATGGGAGTGGAAATGGACGCAAAAGTGAAAGAGGAGGAGATCGAGAGAGTCTGGGGGAGGAAGATGGGCAGGGAGAGGGAGGAGGTGGAGATGGACAGAGAAACAGAGGAGGAAATGGACTGGTCCTTTGCACCTCTGACAGAACTAAAGTGTAATCAGAAAAACTCGAACTTTTTAATTCTTCTCCTGAAATTTAATTCGTCCTGCAAATTGTTCTTTGCTTTCATTTACTGCTTGTTCAGCGTACCGTACAGATTGAGTTAGAACAGGAATAGGCTATAATCCCCACTTCCTTCTCAGCCATTGGTTCGTTTTAATGTGACTTGACTCTTATAATTGCCGTCTGGTTTCTGTATACGTTTGAACAGCTTTTCGCTATCTTTATTTTGCCCCTGCTTCATTCAGAATTTCAAAGATAGCATTTTAATCAACTTCGTCCGAAACTTTCTCTATGTTACAAATGCCATAAACGTAGGTTTCACTTTGCTTAACCTAGAGGGACAGTATCGCCTCATGTGTTCGAACATTTCATCGGAAACCAAACTGAGCTCCCCCAAACGGTTTCCACGAGTTGTCCCATGGTTCTTCAAGGAATTCGTGGTAGTGTTTTGCAACTATGATTTATTAAAGTGATAGTTCGGTGATATTCACATCTGTCAGCACCTGATTTCTTTGAATTTGGAATAATGATATTCTTCTTGAAGTGCGAGGGTGGTTCGTCTGTCCCAAACATTATGCACACCAGATGGAACAGTTTTCTCATGGCTGCCTCTCACAGGGCTGTCATTAGTTCTGACGGAAAGTCGTTTACTCCCAGGGGCCTAGATTCGATTTAGGTTTCACAGTGCTCTGTCAAACTCTTCTCACGATACTGCATCTCTCATGTCATGTTCATCTACGTCCTTTTCCATTTCTATGTTATTCCCTTCAAGTTCACCCACCTGATGTCCTGAGCGGTTCTACGCGCTTCAGTCCGGAACCGCGCGACTGCCACGGTCGCAGGTTCGAATCCTGCCTCGGGAATGGATGTGTGTGATGTACTTAGATTAGTTAAGTTTAAGTAGTTCTAACTTCTAGGGGACTGATGACCTCAGATGTTAAGTCCCATAAATCTCAGAGCCATTTGAACCATTTTGTACACCCACTCTACACTCCTCCCATCTTTCAGCATCCCTTCTTTGCTTAGGGCTGATTTTCCATCTGAGCACTTGTTATTCATACTACTGCTTCTCTCTTCTCCAAAGGTCTCCATAATATTACGATAGACGGTAATATCTTTCCCCTTCTAAATCCTCATATTTGTCCCCTGGCCATTCCTGCTTAGCCATTTTGCGGTTCTTACCAGTTTCATGTTTTAGACGTTTGCATTCTCTTTCGCCTGTTTCATTTGCTGCAATTTTATATTTTCTCCTTTCGCTAGTTAAATTCACTGTCTCTGCGATACTCAAGGATTTCTACATCAAGTACAGATTTAAGTGTCAGGAAGACCTTTCTGAAAGTATTTGTATGGAGTGTAGACATGTATGGAAGTGTAACATGGACGATAAATAGTTTAGACAAAAAGAGAATAGAAGCTTTTGGAATGTGGTGCTACAGTAGAATGCTCAAGAAGAGATGGGTAGAGCACGCAACTAATGAGGAGGTACTGAATAGAATTGGGGAGAATAGGGATTTGCGGCACAACATGACTGGAAGAAGGGATCGGTTGGTAGTACACGTTCTAAGGGCATCAAGGGATCACCAATTTAGTATTGGCGGGAAGCGTGGAGGGTAAAAATTGCAGAGGAAGGCCAAGGGATGAATGCACTAAGCAGATTCAGAAGGATGTAGGTTGGAGTAGTTATTCGGAGATGAAGAAGCTTGCACAGGATAGGGTAGCATTGAGAGATGCATCAAACCAGTCTCACGAATGAAGACCATAACTACAACAACAAAAACTCTGTATTTGCCTGTGATGTGTCTACGATGAATTTTGCCGCCAAAGAATTTTCATACATACATTTAAAATTCACCGAAATAGTGCGCCAGGAAAAGTTTTTCAACTGGCGTTACCTTTGAGGTGGTTTGCATATTGGGAAGTGAATATTATAATTAATATTATTATTGATGTCGGTCCGCTTTCTACGTTTACGAACCTGAACACGCCATGATCTACGCCGCAATCCAGATGCTGCACCTGCTAAGGGTGCCTAATATGAATCTCCTGATAATACGCAAAGATTAATAGTTAGTATGGCTCTGATGCAATTGTTCCTAGACTAAATGCGCGGGTTTGCAGTTAAAGTTCGTGTATGCTCACATCGATAAAATTAAAGACTCACTGGACTTCTAGATTTTCCCGAGGATAACTATTTATCACTTTTGTAAGTCTTCCCACTTTAGATAATACGTTTAGCCTATCAAATTCAATGTCAGCCTGCTAAAATCAAAGTCAATATCAGCCTGTGTTCACTGAAAATCGTATCGTTTCACTTTAATGCATCACCAAACTTCAAATCCTAAGTCAAGAAACCCTTCAACTATCAACTATATTCTTCCAAAACGTGTACAAACATGCGCTTTAATATTTTTCGTTGTAGCAGTTAAACTTGCAACTCAAATCAATAAACAAATTTGAGCCATGACCTGACGCATCGATCATTTTGGTGAACAGCACGAACGACAGACTGAACATACGGGGCGGCCTTTTTCATTTTTCGTAATGCAGAACGCCCATCTCGTTACCTGGTACTGTAGTTCCCCCAACACATCGTTATGCTGAAAGTCTCGCCATATTCGTAGCTTCTACAACACAGTCATCCAACAATTGTAACAAATTAGTTTCCCCGATTTCACAGAAAGTTTGTCGGCCCAGTAGAGGTGACTGCCAAAGATTATATACTCTCAGTATATCTGAGGATTAAAATAACTGAAGACAGGTGCACTAGATAAGCCGTCACACCTTAAATGGACGAAAATTTTCTGTGTGGATTAAAATTTACAACAGATAATGTCTTCAGATCAACAGTTAGCTGGAGTACGTAGTGAGTAAAGTACCGTTTGGATCGCAGAATTTGTGGAGACAGTGGACGGTGCTGGAGAAAGTATACCAATAACCAACTTATTCGTAGAATGCGTACTTCGACCGATGCATTTGGTAGAGTACTGATGCTATACGTTGTTGCTATGCTGAAAGGAAACATCGTGTGGCTAGGGCCTCCCGTCCGATAGACCTGTCGCCTGGTGCAAGTCTTTTGAATTGATGCCGAAGTGGCGTGTTGATGGGGATGAGATGATGTTGAAGGCAACACAACATCCAGTCCCCGAGTGGAGAAAATCTGCAACCCAGCCAAGAATCGAATCCGTGCCCAGTGCATGGCATTCCATGGCGCTGAACACTAAGCTATTGAGGAGAACGTTGCTGTGCTTGCTCAAAACAACAAAAAATTAAGTATTCAAGCACAAGTCTCTCTTCTCGAGTTGCTAAATTTGCTATAATATTAGACATAGGGATGTTAAATGTTTGGGGTACAGTCCTAAGGAATGCTAAGGCAAGATGCGGTAAACTACACGTTCTTCGTGTTCGTCATGGAAGATACAAGCAAAACTGCAGCATCAAAATTCTCTCCGCTGTAGGCGCTGAGCCTTCATGAGCGCTATTTCGAATGCGCTGCTTTCCATGAGGTGTCAGGGAGCCACTTTCAAAATACGTCGCTCGCCTTGCAGAGGAGGAATCTCAGGAAATTCTCCTGAGGATCCTGGATGTACATCGGACAATATTCCCCGAGAAGGATCTCGGCAGCCGTCAGGAGAGCGGAATGCAAAGAGGAGGTGGATCTCCCGCCGAAGCCCGAACAGCACTCGAATTTATATCCCTTTCTACGGAACCGTGAGCTCATGAAAGTTTCAGCAGTGCTGTTCGGCAGTGGAGCCACCCACCTGACGTGGGGACGCTCTCCACCCCCCACCGCCGCCGTGTCTCTCGCTGAAGGCCCCTCGGGTGCTCGGAAACTGTCAAAACTCGCACCGGAATCTGCAGTTCTCTGTCTCCTCTGTAGACAATAGCAGTACTTTCCAGTGAAACTAAACAACTGTTATACGACAAAGACACTTACAGAGGCCCTATTGAAAGAAACCGTTGTGGTCAACAGCAAACAATCCACCCTCCTCCACCCTCCTCCCCTCCCACCTTCGCAACACTAGCGTTACAAAGGTTCGTAATTTTTATCTTTTTAGGCATTACTCAACGGCTTCCAGGAATTTTCGGAACTCTTTTATATTCGTATAATAAACAGCTGTACTATTTCTATTTGTGAGAGTCGTCTTCCTTCTTCGAGTCATAAGAAACTGTGCTGAATGACTGAAACAACGTTGAAAAAAAAGAGAAACTTTAGGGAATGGGGAGAAGTCACGAAGAGACTACCACAGATTGCAATTTTGGGTCTACCCCTATTCCTTATATATGTGAATGACCTTCCATTTAACATTCATCACGCAAAATTGGTTTTATTTTACAGATAATATTCATTAGAGAGGAATCAGTAGAAGAGATTGTTAATGATGTTTTTTCTAACAATTGTTCAACGTATCTCTGACAACAGATTCTCCCTAAATTCTGAGAAAGCACAATGTATTCTGCTACGTGCAGCAAGGAGAGTCACATGAATAATTGATGTAGCACATGAACAGGTGTCAGTAAACAAGATACAATGCTCCAAAGTTTTAGGTGTACATATGTAAGTAGGCTGTTTAGGTTTTCTTTATGTAAGTTTGCTGTTTATGTTTTTTATTGGCAACGCTACATAGCACTCTGTATGAAAATCAGTATGAAAATCACTGGCTGTGCTGTGTGCAGTATGTGGCTAGTTTGCATTGTTGTCTGCCATTGTTGTCATGAACTGCTATAGCTGGATGCGAACAGCGCGTAGCGCTGGGCAGTTGGAGGTGAGCCGCCAGCAGTGGTGGACGTGGGGAGACAGATGGCGGAGTTTTGATAATCTGTAAGACTGAATGTCAATTATGAATATTAAGGTAAATACATTGTTTTTTCTCTAAAAAAAAAAAAAAAAAAAAAATTAACAAATATGTATTGGCCACTGCCCAAAAATATTATGTAAAATTTTTTTGTGGGGAGCATGGGGGCTATGTAAGTAGGCTGTTTAGGTTTTCTTTATGTAAGTTTGCTGTTTATGTTTTTTATTGGCAACGCTACATAGCACTCTGTATGAAAATCAGTATGAAAATCACTGGCTGTGCTGTGTGCAGTATGTGGCTAGTTTGCATTGTTGTCTGCCATTGTTGTCATGAACTGCTATAGCTGGATGCGAACAGCGCGTAGCGCTGGGCAGTTGGAGGTGAGCCGCCAGCAGTGGTGGACGTGGGGAGAGAGATGGCGGAGTTTTGATAATCTGTAAGACTGAATGTCAATTATGAATATTAAGGTAAATACATTGTTTTTTCTCTATTAATATCTTTCATTTGCTAACTATCCCTATCAGTAGTTAGTACCTTCAGTGGTTTGAATCTTTTATTTAGCTGGCAGTAGTGGCGCTCGCTGTTTTGCAGTAGCTTGAGTAGCGAAGATTTTTGTGAGGTAAGTGATTTGTAAAAGGTATAGGTTAAAGTTAGTCGGGCCATTGTTTTGTAGGGGTTATTGAAAGTCAGATTGCGTTGCGCTAAATAATATTGTGTGTCAGGTTAAGCACAGGCTTGTATAATTGTTCTAAGCGGACATTTCATATGTATAAATTGTTCTAAGGGGATGTTTCACATACTGATGAAAATTTTACTGTATCTGGAACGTTCAAACAATTAAGATGAGCTACTTTTGCTATTCATATAATCGCCAATGTTGAAAACAAACAAATCGTCCTCCAGACATATTTGGAATTTTTACAGTCAATCGTGTCTTATAGGAAAATCTTCTGGTGTACCTCACCGCTTAGAAAAGTACTGATTACACAAAAGCGAGCAGTAAAGAATAATGTGATGCTTACCCGCTGTCATCGTGTAGGTACTTCTTCAAGGAGTTAGGCATTTTAACTACACGATCGTAGGACGTATAATTATTAATGAAATTCGTTGTAACTAATCCATCACAACAGAGCAGAACACTGATGTCCATACTTACAACACAAGCTGAAAAAGTTACCTTTATTAACATTATTAAAGCTGTCAGTGGCTCAGAAATGAGTTCACTACCCAACAATAATAATTTTTGGTCATGTGCTAGTAACATAAAATGTCTGACATTCAGCGAAACAAGTTCTAAATCTAACCACAAATCACTTCTCCTAGACCTCTTTATGTTCCATGTGGCAATTTACATTCAAATACTGGTAGCCCGGAAAAAAAGTTAACGCAAATCATGGATACATATTCTGTAAACTAGTTTTATATCATTTCTGTATAAGAACCGTTCGAATGATCTGCAGGTATGGAACAACTATCTAATTAAATGTAATGACGAAGTGTACATCCTATGAGTGAAAACCATTGTTACAATTTTGTGAATAAAACCGTCTTGGTCGCTTAATAAACTTCTTCATTATATCGATTCGGCTACTGCCATTATCCGATGTCACAAAATTAGAACATGCTAAGCAAGGTCCATTGTCAGTATTCAAAAGCTATATATACTCGGTGCCTTGAGTTAGTTGACGCCTCGAGTAGCTTTTGGTTTTTAATATTGACTGTGAACCCTGTTTTGCATGTTCGAAGTTTGTGATGCCTTATAATGGCAGTAGCCGAAACGTCACAATAAAGGAATTTACTAAGCGATCAAGACCGCTTTATTCACAAAATTATTTACTATGATCGCGGACTCATATAGGAAATCCATTTCCTTTATTAACCTTGGCCACAAGTTTGAAATTGTACATGTGTCTCGGTTAAAGAAATGTGGAATTTGTTGTGGGACATAGTGCAGTATTTTTGCCACAAATTCTATAGTTTCATGAAGTTCCGGTAGGTGGCAGGTCTGTAATTGGCCTTCAAAGCGGTCTCTCTAACAAAGGTGCGACTCAAGCACAGAACTGCCATTGAGTTTCCTTCGGCGGAAAACTAGAGCATCACAGATTTTCATAGGCACTTGCACAAGGTTTACGGAGACGTAGCACCGAACAAAAGCTCGGCGAGTCATCGAGAGAGGCGTCTCTCGTCATTGCTTCGAGGTCGCGTCAATCTCTCCGATCTCCCGGGTGGCAGCTGGCCGCACACATCTGTGACACCTGCAACGTTGGAAAGTGAGAGCACTCTCATGGAGGTCATCGACGGATCACAATCAAACAGCCGGCCGGAGTGGCCGAGCGGTTCTAGGCGCTACAGTCTGGAACTGCGACCGCCCCGTCGCAGGTTCGAATCCTGCCTCGGGCATAGATGTGTGTGATGTCCTTAGGTTAGTTAGGTTTAAGTAGTTCTAAGGGGCCTGATGACCTCAGAAGTTAAGTCCCATAGTGCTCAGAGCCATTTGAGCACTCAAACACCTCCCTGCTCAACTGGACGTCTCTGTTGGTAGTGCTGACACATTTGACGACCAGTGGGGATACTACGAGCTGTGTGTCCGGTATGTTCCCCGCCTCCTAACAGAATACCATAAAGATCAATGAAGGGCCATCACTGGGGAATCGCTTGCGCAGTTCCCGATAATATTTTATCGAATTTCATCACTCCAAAAAAAAAAGTTCGGAACCGAGCCCTCATGGCGATGATGTTCTGGGGCTCTGAAGGGGTTACTCTGTCTGATGTCCTCCCTCACGGTGCAAGCGTCCACTCGCACAGATCCTCAATTACTAGCATCTACATCACTTTCACGTGAGCCTTGCCATACAGATTTACGGACACCTGCTAAACAGCGTGTTGGTCCACCTTTGGAATGCAATGCCGCAATTGCGCGTGACACGGATTCAACAGGTCCTTGCTAGGCTTCAGGAGGTATGTGACACCAGATATCACAGGTCACAATTGCAGTAAAATAAGGTTCGACGGTTTGTGCCTCGTGGTGCTGGCACCCGACAGCGTCGCAAATGTGGATCATCGATCAGGCGAATTGGCTTAGCGAAATATTAACTGTCGTGCTCCTCAGACCGCTGCAGTACGATTCTGACGTATTGGCAGGGACAGCTATCCTGTTGGAAGATACCACAGTCGTCGGGGAAGACAGCAAGCTCGAAGGGATGCAAGTGGTCTGCAATAATGGTTGCGTAGTCCACAGCTACGATACTGCCTTCGATTACTTACACCAGGTCCATTGGAAGCCCAGATGACTGTCAACCATAGCCTAATACTGTCCCCATCAGCCTGCGATCGTGACGCGGTGCCTGTTTAGAGCAACCGTTCATTGAGACAACCATCGAACTATTGTAAGAAGAGTGATCCATATGATCAGGTGACACGTTCCCATTGATCCAAGGTTCCACCTCGATGGCTCCATTACAATCGAAACTGACTTTGCCTTCGGGTCAACATTGGTACACATTGTTGTGGTGGTCAAGGTTCAGCAAGGTGTGAGAACAGTGTCATCCGGAACTGTCTTCGGGTCAAGATGGGTACACATTGTTGTGGTGCCCAAGGTTCAGCAATGTGTGAGAACAGTGTCATCCGGAACACTCCTACCGGCAACAGCACAGTACTCTGTCGTCAGAGATTCCATAGATGGCCGCCTAGCCTGCTTTACATAGTAGACTAGCCTCTAATCTGCGACGAGCTGTGGATACCTGAAACCTTTCCGCCTAGTCCTGTTTTCAAAGTCCTTCAACATGTGTGCTCATGACAGTAGTACACGAACAGCGAACCAGCTACACCGTTTCCGAGATGTCCGTTCCCAAACATTCTTACTGATAGTCACTTACTTGGTGTCCGCCAATCGTCTCTGCCCAGCTTACATACTTGTTCGCAGCGCCATTAGGTGCCGTTGAGTCTCGCGGTGGGCACTGCTGGCAAAAGCTGAAAGAGTTCTAGGACAGTTTTAAGGTGTATACAAGCCACAGAGTCTAGTTACACTAGAGTTACAGAATGTATGGAGAAAACTGGCTCGCGAGATTAGATTATCTGCACATTTTCCTGAAGCTGGACATTTTAGATTTACAGTGAAGGTTTGTGCCACAAGGTTGTAATTTAACTGAGGGTGCCCCGAGTGCTGCAGCGCGCTGTATACGTCACATGACGTTGAAACATCGTAGATATGTTCGTCACTCAATGCGCTCGTGGGGTATACTGAAGAATAAATAGTTCCATTTCCTGCCACCAGGTGAAAATATGGCGCTGTAAGCAGTCAGAGTGAGAAACGCTTCGAGTTTTGACGTCAGTATGATGCGTTTTCCTGGCGACGCGTGTTGATTTCTTTTGTGAAGTGACTGTTTGTGTAAAGGGTTAAGAAGGTTGAAGTTTTCCATACGAAACGCTGTGGCTATTATTTTATCACAACGGCAGCAATAGCAGCGCTGCACTGCGGGAACCTCGCCGACAGAAACGCCTGCAGATAGGTCCCATATGAACAGTTACAGGACGTGGGGACATGCGCTGGAGTGCACTTTGAGGAGGAGTATAACGAACTTAGTAGCTGTATTATTGATACTTATTTACAAAAGGAGCGAACTTCTGAGACGACATTTACAAGAAAAATACTTCAAAATACTAAGGGTATGGCTTCATAAGAGAAAACGATAATAACGTACCGATCGTTTGTGAACAAAAAGGATGAATGGGATAAGGAAGCGCAAATGGGCGCGTAATTTCTCACACGCAAAGATTCCATTACTAACAGAATCTCCAAAGCCATCACGTAACTTTTTTTTAAGAAAAAGTCATAAGCTGCATGAAGTGCTCCACGCCAACCGAACACTTAATTCGGTTACATCTGAAATTACCTGAAAACTATTCTGAAATCGTCACTCGCGATGCTCAGAATTCAGATTACTAGCGTGATCTTCCTCTCTGGCTCAGAAATATGAGCATGAAGAAACTAGCAAACGCAGACAGGGAAAATAAAATTAGGAAATTTGTGGTAAGGTCTGTCGGACCAAACTGCTGAGGTCATCGCGGGCCCTAGGCTTACGCACTACTTAAACTAACTTAAACTATCTTATCCTAAGGACAACACACACACTCATGCCCGAGGGAGGACTCGAACCTCCGACGGGGGGAGCCGCGCGTACCGTGACAAGACGCCTGAGACAGCGTGGCTCAGAGGTGAAAACTGTATGAAAGATGGAATGACTGACGTCTTTCACCATCTTCTGTAGAATTTCTTTATCACTAGTGAACAACGGGCTGAGTTGTTTGCTATTTCGTAAGCGGCACGGTACTTTTAAACATTCCTCTTCTTTTTGCTAGCTTTTCCCGTGTCTCCGTGGGGTCGGCGTGTTATGTCAGTTTTGGTAACGTTAGTGTTACTTGGTGATGTGTTGTCTTCCCTGATACTATCATCCCCTCTCCCAGCCCCACTCACCCTTACAGAACGACATTCGTACACCCCACTTGTCGGTGTCTAGTGTTAATCCACGGCAAAGTACGAGAACGGTTTCGATAAATATGTGCGCATCGTGTGTGTGAGACGGCACGTGGGCACCAGTCCTGTATTTAGTCAGGTGTGAAAAACCGCCTAAAAACCGCAGACAGGCTGCCAGGCATATCCGAACGAAATCTAACTAGCTGGCGGAATCGAACCGGAGCTGGCTAATCTCGCTGTGTCTCAGTGGGTCAATTTTTAATCATTCTGTTGCACTTAAAAATAAAAATCACTCTAATTAAGAAATTGAATTGTTTGCCGATTCCTTCTGTCGTATTAATGGGTTATAATGTTTACTACTGTGAGTTCAGCTGACCTTTCAGCGTAAAAAATTTATTGTTTGCTGAGTGTGTTTTCTTGTTAACTAGTGATATCGCCGTTGACGGTGTATTGAATATTAAATGACTGCACAATTTAATTTACAGTGCCCAAACACTCAGTGACTTAAAAAGTACCAGAATCTCTGTACGAATAAATCGTCACGGGCTTTGCAACTGACAGACATTGGTGTAGTGTAAGAGATTATTACGAGATCATAGAGAACTGCAGTCAGATTGTATCAGTAAGTGAAGGAAATTAAATTTCATGAAATACTGAAGTGTAACTAATAACATTTACACACACGATAATTGGCATTGAATTGATTACTTCTATGCGGAAGACAAGAGGTATTTGAATTTGTTACCTTGCGGCTACCACTGTCGAATATGTCTGAAAATAAAAAGGTAACAAGTAGCGCGTGCATGTACTCTGAATGAGATTACAGGGAGCGTATCAATATGTAATTGAATTAGCGCCAGCGAAAATAAATTTGCAGTTATACAGCAATGTGGTGGACGAGCTGTGTATTATCAGCCAGTCTACAGATGAATAGAAATACGAAAGACAGCAATTTATGGTCACTTGGGAAACGTAAGTGCACAACGCTGCAAAGGTCTTTAACAGAATACAGGTATAACGTACGTGTTCTTCAAGTATCAAGGCTAGGTACCTTAAGCTCATGTAAGGGTCCAGTTTGATAAACAACATTTCGGACTCTTCTGTCGGAGGATGGAAAATGTGGAAATGTAGTTGATTGTGGAAAGACAGTGAAGGCAAGAGCGCATACTAGCGAGCTGTACAGTATCAAATGATCAGGTAACTCCACGGGTACATTGAAGCAAGGGAAAGATCGAGAAGCTAGAGTGTACATAGCACTTCCTCCAATGGCTCTAGGGATAGAGGGAGTGAACGGTAACGTTTCTGAGTGGATGTCGAATATAAGCTTTTGCATACTATAACTGGAATAGTTTTATAAGCTTTGCTGTCGGCAGCTCCCCTGTCAAATTGCAAGTAAAAGTTGTAGTAGTAGATAACTGCTAAACTGGACGGTTGGCTATGATTTGAAGTTCCGTTGACAACGATGACATTGCAGCTTAAACCCGGATTGGACAAGGATGTTCAAGAAATTCTGACTTCTCCTTTTGCCCTGTAGCCACTCCAGCGCTAGTCTTAATCGATCTATTGAAGATACGGATAATCTAAATGTCGATAAACATTCCGTGCGTTAACAGTGCTTTGTTTCAGCAGCTTTCATTCTGCGGTTCTCGTTATCTAGAATAGACCCTAGAAAAGAGAGAACAGCATGCCTCACAGAATGCAACTCGGGCAGCAGCCAAGTCTGTCTCTAATTACACTCAACGGTGTGGTGAGTTCGTTCCGAAACTTTCATGATTCTCATTTAGCCCAGTCCAAACAGCAATTTACGCTAGCAGATGCAATTTCGTGCCGTTCTAAATACCAAAGTCCGCCGGAAGCTATTACGAAACGAGAGGGAAAATGCGAGCTCAGGGAACTGTATTAAATTCGAATATAGTCCCTCGGCAGGTCATTAGTGTGAAACAAAGCCTCTCGACACCCCGTGGCTGATGACAGCAATCCTCGTCAAGTCATTCTGTCAGTTCCCGTAAACGAGAGCAGTCCCAGTATTAGAGGAAGGTAACAAAAGCTATCCCGAGCCGTAGAACTATAAAGTACAATTTTAAAATTTGAGACTGTGAGAAAGCAGGACGACGGGTCTGTAGCTTCGAGATACTGGTATATAAGTACTCTAGAAATCCATTCTGACAGCTTCGCAGACAATGCGAGTATCGTAATCAAGAATAATGGAAATCATCTTCACTCTAAAATAAATAAGTCGTTCTCTATTTACTTCATTTAGCATATAGCTCAAATCATCGTTTAAAAAGAATGCCAGCAAAGTATTTAATTCGTAAATGCGCCAGAAAAATACAAATAAAAGCTACTGGCAGATCACAAGTATGCAAAGAAAAATATATACATAAGTATAAATAAAAATATAAATATACATTTAAAGACACAAAAGTCTCCGTTTATATCAAAATAAGATGCACCATCACAAACATATGTCCGTATTACTAATATAATCGATGGGTCCTTCGTTCGCATGTAGCAAATCAGCAGTCCGGCCGTGATACTTCCTAATAGGGCATTCGTCGTCGATGTATCGAATCGTTTGACTTTGAGCCTCGCACTCACACTCAGGAGAAGTAACCACGTGCTATTTATACATTGATTCCACACATCTTCCGTGGTCCATTCTTAGCCTACTTAGCCCGGTCCACACAGTCTCCTGCAAGAGCGAACCCTAACGATTTCTTGGATATGCACTGCATCTCTCTGGGATTTCTCAATAAAGCCATTTCCCACACTCTGCTCCAAGATTCTGTCACGTCCGAGTCATTTTGTTGCAGATACACAGAAGTTGTAACTGGAGGATTTATGGGCCAAATTATGTTAATGTTTACATCTTCAGGGAAAGATTAAATAGGGAACTGTACGTTGTTTTGCATTTTCTATACACTCTGACTAGTACACGCTCTCTGCACAAGCAAGAGGGTGGACTATGACTAAGTATCGGTAGCCAGTCGACGGGTGTACTTTTTATTGCCCCAGACATAAATCTAATGGTTCTATTTATTTCCAATTCAGTTTTCCTAATGCGAGCACTGTTAACCCTGTAAGGGGTTCACCACCCTCCTGGAGCAAATGTAATTTCGATGTATTGCTCACACGCTGCCTGCGACAGAAAATATCTTTGCTGCAATAGAGTCGCAGGTCAGAGCAGTCTCGGTAGTTGTTGCAATCGCTCGCTGTTAACAGAGTAGTTGCAGACGCTCGCTGTTACAGTGCAGTTGTAATCTGTCGTTGGTACAGTGCAGTTCATAGCCGTGTATTGTAAGGTAAATTTTATTATTGTTATTGGCATGCGCGTAGTTAGGTCACTTGTCTGAGATGTTAATATGAATTTGTTTCAATCTGTTTGTGATTCGTCAGCACCAGCTGACCCAGATTTGTAATATTCAGTTTTTCATTTAATCGATTGCTGATATTTATCAATAATGTAAAAGATTTTCAGAATATAATTTTACCAGTTAACAAAAAAGTAACGAATAATTTTGCCTTAAGTCACTGCCAGTCCCGATCAAGTCATTTATTTAAATTTAAAAATTTCAGAAATTTTCTCAGATCATAGCCATGTTCTTCAGTAATCAGACTACCAGCTTTGCAGCTATGTCAACAAGCAAAGTCAGTTTTTGTAATAATTCAGATCTCAGACAAATGTGGTCTAGTATTAGGAGATAGGCCAGCATTGCACTAAGCTGTGCCATTTACGAGCAGATATATAGACAGTGTTGTCCGGCGCCACCATCATGAAGTAAGAATTTTTCAGTTTTTTCTCACGGACAGATTCAGATTGATTTCACCGGGCCATGACGTAGCGCTGCTTACGTCAAAATTTATCAGTTTTCATGAGTTAAGATATTAACAGAAAAGCATAATCTTGTTTTATACGGGAAGGTAATAACTCAAACTGGTAAACAATATTCAGCAGCTGAGTATGTCATCCCAGGAAAGATGCACGTAGGGTGAAAGCCGTAGAAGCTTAAGTTGTGCCACATAACGTTTGAATTATATTCTTTCTGGATCGGGTTTAGCTGCTGTTTTCGTCAAGTGATATTTGTAACTGTGGGTCCCATCCGAGGTGATTTCCCGATACTTCGGTGTCATATTATGGGAGAGTACATAGTTGTTAACCAAAGCAGCTAGTTCATTATTTGCAATTTTGTTAGGCAAATAAAAGCATGTAACTTCTGTATTTGTTGGGCTTAACAATAACCTCCAACCCCTGGAAGTAGTTACTCGGGATGGTAAGATCTATGTCAGTGTACTTTCTGTCTTCTCCACGTCTTTAAGCAGTGTGGTCAGTGCCCAACCGTTAGCATATCCAAATTGTTTCAGGCGTTTTAGCGATGTACATGCTAAACAGTGGTGCCAGAACTGATCCCTGTCGAAGGCCATTATTGTTTCATTCGTGTGGTTGCTGTGCCTCCCATAGTAATGTGGTACAGTCTATTGGTCAGCATTCTACTTATGGCTTTGCCAGTCTTTTAAATGATACAATACATAGAAGTTTGTAAAATACACCCCACATATAAACTGTGCCATACGTTGCCTTAAGGAGCACAAATGTAACTGGGGTTTTGAGATTTCTTAGGTATCCCGCCTCAATGAACGCTGTAAGAGCCAAATCCTGACTGACGCAGTTTCTGTCTGGTCGGAAACCTATCTATTAATGGATTCTATCTCACAAAATACTTTCATTATGCTTTGCACAAGGCCTGACCACACCATTAGAGATAATGCATGAAGGTAAAATAATAAATGAATTCGAATACACTAAATTCTTAGGTGTCTTTTATGGTAACCTGAAGTGGAAGTCATATGTTACTGCTCATCTTAAATCTCCAAGCTCTGTAATTTCTGAGTTACGAAAATAAGATTTTGGAGATGTAAAGTCAGAAAGTTGACCAACTTTTCCTACATTTTTCCCCCATGTCTTGTTATCATATTCTGGGATAACTCGTCAATAAGGAAAGACATTGTTTGTTCCACATAAGACTGTAACAGGGGTAAAATATGATGTCTTCTTGCAAATATTCCTTTAAAGAGTTGTGAATACTGGCAATAGTCTCACAGTACTGTTATGCGGCAAAATTAGTAAGGGCACGCGAGAGTAAAAATTTTTTTAGTTACTCAGCCGCCAGCCGAGAAGCATAAACGTTTCAACATCTTTACAGGGTCACAGCGAACAGCCACATCGCCACTCTTATGGGAGTTTGCAAGGAATATAGGGGAAAATTGTTAAAACGGTGCAGACAGAACCGTTTTCGTCACTTCAGTAGCGTTAGACAAGAGATAATAGGTACGACGCATCAACAACTAATGTGAGTGAAAATATCCTGTAACAAATTTGTTAAGGAAATATAGCAGAACTGAAGACCACTGACGACTCGGGAAGGGCACAATCAATTCGGTCATTACGAATGACGTCGAAAAGAGGAGCTTCTCTTCGGCGACATAAATACTCCACACCCACTAGCTTTTGGCATTCGATCCGTAGGATGGATGGCGTTCATGTCGTTCGCACTCGATTCTCTGATTTTGGTATAGTAACATCTTGGGTGTGAGAACGTTCTAGCGTTGATCTTGCGCTCTCTGCCCTACGGGACGATCAGTGAACCGAAGCCACGACTGATGGTGTCCAGCCTGACGTCAGCACAGCAGCCAGCGCTGATGGATGGAACGAGGGTCTACCAACACCACCCTGGTCCAGGGCAGAGGCTGCGCTAAACTCCAGCGCCGCACATATCTGATAGATAACTGTACCGGTGGACCAGGTTCAACATTCAGCACTACTACACGGTATCCATCATCGCGGTCCACCTGAGGAGGCAACGTGGGTAATGGTCTGGGAGGGATCGAGAACTCTCCAGAAATGTTTGTGAATCAAAGCATACTCGACTTGCTCACCGCCGTCTCCGAAAGCAGAGCTACCAACGGGGCGTGCCTTCTTTGCCAGTGGGCTTCAGAACTACCGCATCAGAGAGTCATCGGCTTCCACTCCAAGCCGACGAAGAATCCTTGGCAGCAGTGAGTCCGTTCTTGGATTCAGCCGACTTTGCTCCGCATTACGTAGCCCCCAGTCGAGAGAGAAGAAACAGCAATAATTTGTACTTCCAGCAATAAATATAATAATTTTGAATATTGTTTTATTACCTCTAACTACGCAGCATTGGTCCTCGAACTGCATCCTGAGGAATGGGTAGGGATTTGCAGCCCAGCATAGAACGGTCACTACTGTCCGTTTACTTACTTATGAAATTTGTTGTCAACAATCAATCAGATATAAAATAACAGTAACGTTCATTAACGGAAGTCTAGAAGGAGGAATGACATTGTCTGTCACTCATCCTTACTGTGGTACAGAAAAGAGTGCATATTTAGGCATAAAAATCATATATCACACGCGAAATGATTTAAAAATGTAATGTTGTTGTGGTCCTGAGCCTGAAGGCTGGTTTCATGCAGCTCTCTAGAATAGTTTATACTGTGCAAGCTTACTCATCTCTGATTAAGTTCTGCAACCTATATCCATTTGAAAGTGCTTCATGTACAAATTTAACCTCCGTCACCAAACTGGCTATTCCTTGATGCTCTTACCAGTCGATCCCTTCCTTCAGTTAAGTTGTGCCATAAATTTCTTTTCTTCCCAATGCGATACCATACCTCCTCATAACTTATTCGATCTATCCATCTAATCTTCAGCATTCTTCTACAACACACTTCTAATACTTCCCTTCTTGTCTTGAACTCCTTATTGTCCACATTTCACTTTCATACTGGGCTACTCAGACAAACATATGCAGAAAAGACTTCCTAACACATAGATTTATACTAGACAATAACACATTTCTCGTTTTCAGAAACGCTTTTTTTGCTACTGCCAGTTTCCATTACATAAGTAAATCCTAATTACTTCGGCAATCGTAGTTATTTTAGTGCCAATACAGGAAAACGCGCGTGCTACCTTTAGTGTCTCATTTCCTAATCTCTCTGAACATCGCCTAATTTAACTAGACTACATTCTGCTATATTATTTTATTTATTTTGATCTTAATCTTATTTCCTCCTTCCGAGACAGTGCCCATTCCGTTAAACTGATATTCCAAGTACACTGCCGTGTCTGACAAAATTAGTGTCATCAGCAGTCCTCAAGGTTTTTACTTTTTCTCCTTGAACTTTATTTTCCTTTCCAAATTTAATCTGATGTCCTTTTCTGATTTTTCAATGTACAGACTAATATGGGGATAGGTTACATCCCTCTCTCACTTCATTTTTAATTAATGGTTATCTGATTCTTATAATTACAATCTGGCTTCTGTACAGGTTATAACCTGATCTTCTGTCCCCCGTACTTTATTCCTGCCACCTTCAAAATTTCAAAAGTGATTATTTTAATGTGAATATGAATGTCGTGTGACTAGGGCTCCCGTCGGGTAGACCGTTCACCGGGTGCAAGTCTTCCGGTTTGACGCCACTTCGGCGACTTGCGCCTCGATGGGGGATGAAACGACGATGATTAGGACACCACAACACTCAGTTCCTGAGCGGAGAAAAACTCCGACCCAGCCAGGAATCGAACCCGGACCCTTAGAACTGACGACTAAGAGTAACAAAAGCTGTGGTAGTATTCATTCTGCAGCTCCTTCTACCCAATAGAAGAATTTCAGTATATGTGATTATATAGAGCATATATTTTAAGAGAGAGAAAGAGAGTAGAGCAAGATAGAGAAAGAGCAAAGAGCAAGAGAGAGAGAGAGACAGAGAGACAGAGAGAGAAAGAGAAAGAGAGGGAGAGAACGATCGTAGTGAAATACAAATCAATGTACGTAAACAAAAATCTCTGTACATAAAAAAATCTTTATTCAAGTAAATTGTCAGCATGTTGCCACATTTTTAACTGCGATTGTATAACTGTAAAATTCAGGTTCCACATCATAAGGAGATACAGCAATCATTATGCATGAAACATCCAAAAAATTAAACTAAACGGAACTACAATACTGGCAGATAATTTCACTTTCCAGTGTAGTACAAATACTCACCACGGTAGGCAAACCATCGACTGGTACAGAGGTTGATCACTTTACATCCGATGCTCCGTACTGCTTGCAGTATTTCCTTACTAATGGAAAAAGCATGGACGCCACGAGCAGTGTTGTCATTATGCCGTGCGCCAGCGTTTAATTTCGCGTAACTCCCGCGGATTTGGAATCCCTCTGGCCGCAAGAGCGCACGGAGCGCTACTGTCGCCGGTAGAGGGCTGGTCGGAGGAGAAGGTAGTAAAGGGCTGCGGCGACCTGGAGAGAGGCCAGGCGATCATTGTAGGTAAAACCACCCCTTCCTTCCGCCATCTATGGCCGTCCTATCGCCTTCACTCCCACCCTACGTACCTTGGCGTCACCCTCGACCGTCGCCTCTCCTGGACTTCCCATCTCCGGACAATCCAAGCCAAGGCACGCTCCTGACTCCGTCTCCTCAAGCTCCTTTCCGGCCGTACGTGGGGTCTGGACCCCTCCACCATCCTCCACACCTATAAATCCCTCATCTGCCCTATCCTTTGTTACGCCTATCCGGCCTGGATCTCCGCCCCCCTCTACCTTTTATAAATCCCTCCAAATCCTTGAACGCCCTGCTCTCCACCTTGCCTATCGCGTCCGTCTCCCCTCCCCCACACGGATCCTGTACGATCTCATCCCCTTCCCCCACCTCCTCCTTTTCCTTGACAGGATACGGATCCTGTACACCTCCCATAAACTCGATCCTCCTCACCCGCTTGTCTCACCCATCCTCTCCCTCCCCCGCCTGCTGCCGTGCCTGTATTCCCACGTTTACCCGGTCTCCATCTCTCCACCCTCCTTACCCTCTCCCAAGGAGGCTTCCACCAGCTCCCTCTCCCTGATGATGCCCTCCTCCCCTCCATCTACCCCTCCTACCAACTTTGATCCTCCCTCCCTCTTCCTGTTTTTGCTCCTTTGGGCACCCTCCCACCCTTCTCTCCCTCTTCCCTCCCTCCTCCATTTCTTCCCACTCCTCCCCTGGGCTTCCCCTCCCTTGTCCCTCTCCTCCTCCCCCCATCTCCTCATCCATTGGCATCTTTGTTCTCCCCTCTCCCCCTTCTTCCCCTCTTGGCAGGTCGTCGGACTCGCACACGTTAAGTGGACATTCGCGCGCCGGAGATAATCGCCATCAGTGTCTAGTGTGTGCCGTCGTGTTTAGTGTTCAGTGTTCACCGTCACACTCCATCGTTCACCTGTGCCATCTTCAGTGTTAGTGCGTCGTGACAACAGTTTGTAGTGTGAATTATCGTCAGTGTGAACGGCTCCGTGTTTGTCTTTATGTGTCTCCTGTTTTATTACCCACCGTTCTGTAACTTATGTGTATTCTTTCTGTTGTTTTCTCATTGTCTATTCTATGGCTGAAGAGCAGCGTAGAATGCTGCTGACAGCCTGCCTGTTGTACAGGTTTTAAAGTAACAATAAAGAAAAAAAAAACTAGAGAGAGGTGAGTGTGACACGGGCTACGAAGAGCTTAAGTGAGGCGGCATGTTGTGGCCGAGCGTCTGCCATGGTCCGTTGGTGCCTTTGCTGACTACAACTTGGCGGGGCCGATTGTTGGTCGCAGTCGTGAACACGGCTTGCTAAAAGGTACTTCGGCAGGACGCACATTTTTTTGATGGATCCTCTGCTGTCGGAGCTGCCAGCAGCTTGTGTCCATTGTGGTGCCGGTCTGGAGTCCAGTGTGA
The DNA here is from genome assembly GCF_023864275.1 of Schistocerca cancellata. Taxonomy (NCBI): domain Eukaryota; kingdom Metazoa; phylum Arthropoda; class Insecta; order Orthoptera; family Acrididae; genus Schistocerca; species Schistocerca cancellata. Next base: position 430,312,693 of record NC_064632.1, read on the forward strand.
CCTTTGCAAAGCACTGGACGCGGTGGGTTCTGCAGGATGATGCCCGTGGGTTTCCGACACCATCCTTCTGTCGGCGCTCTCTACGCAAGCGTTTGCCAAAGGGCGCTGGATTTTACGAGGAATTACGGTGAGCATCCGATTAGTGTGCACGTCACTTGGTGTCCTGTGGTGGCTACTTTGACCTCGTATCCCAATTGTCCATTGTTATGTGGGGTTCTCACTACCCAAAAATGATTTAAGAGTCTAAGGGTATAGAATGATGAAAATTATTGAATCTAGTTACCTTATTTCTGAGGCAAGCCTGAATTTGTAGTATGTTAATTTTTATTAAATAATTAACGAGCTGTCTCTGTGTTACAGGATAGGTGATTGGTTCAAATGGCTCTGAGCACTATGGGTCTTAACAGCTGAGGTCATCAGTCCCCTAGAACTTAGAACTACTTAAACCTAACTAACCTAAGGACATCACACACATCCATGCCCGAGGCAGGATTCGAATCAAATGTGTGTGAAATCTTATGGGACTAAGGTCATCAGTCCCTAAGCTTACACACTACTTAACCTAAATTATCCTAAGCACAAACGCACACACCCATGCCCGAGGAACGACTCGAACCTCCGCCGGGACCAGCCGCACAGTCCATGACTGCAGCGCCCTAGACCGCTCGGCTAATCCCGCGCGATTCGAACCTGTGACCGTAGCGGTCGCGCGGTTCAGACTGAAGCGCGTTGTAATTTTGAGATGTTTGCCGTCAGTTGGTTATTTAAATTTAGTCTTTCAGTCTATGTTATTCTTGGATTTTTGCTTTAAAAATAAATTCATTAGTGTTTTTAGACACGTTAATAAAATTATTATGGCTCAGTACCTTTCCACTCAACACGAGCTCCTCAGCGCATTTCACTCATGTAGCCCGATAGCTAATCACCTATCAGCAGTAAACTCTGTCTTTGTATTTCTTGAGCTTTTAAAGTTGAACATTTGCCAGCATCACTCTCACTGCCCCAATGTGGGCAGAAACCTATTCTAACCAACTGCCTCTCGTGCGAATCTTTCAGACAGAATAAAACTGTGTGTCGTCTTTAGCCTCGCATCCAGACCACTGACCTTTAAGAAGCCATACTCATCTGAACCTTAGAAAGCGTTATCAACAAACTGCGCTTTTTCGCATGTTGTGCAAATATTGGCGTTGTATCTCCATGGCAAAATAGATGCAGCCAATGGAGAGAGGGTATATATGATGGGCAGTGTTCAAATGTGTGTGAATTCCTAAGGGCCGAACGGCTTAGGTCATCGGTCCCTAGACTTACACACAAACTAACTTAGGCTAAGAACAACACACACACCAATGCTCGAGGGAGGACTCAAACCTCTGGAGGGAGGGGCTGCGCAATCCTTGACTTGGCGTCTCAAACCGAACGGCCACTCCACGCGGCGATGGCCAATGAACAGCAATTAACTAGATATGTCTTTTAGCCGCTAACATATTAATTAACTGCACCTGATGGACGGCATTTACTTCAACTTCTACCTTTGCTACACATTGTCGTGTCTACTATCAATGTACAGCAGTTTTCCAAGATCTGTATCGAAAAATTGTTAACGTTTTCTTGTCAGAAGGCTGCTAGTGATAATTTAGTCCATATATGTGTTCTGATACCGGTAATGAAAGAAGCCGTTCTGTTTGAATGTGGCTGTCAAAGAATTCTTTAGCCACTCTTCCTCTATTGGAAGGGCCGTGGACTGAAAACCACGATAAAAGTAAGAGTGTTACTCCTTGCATAAAACGTTTCCAGATCGTGGCTGGCTCTACCAAGCGTATCATTAGCCCTGATGAAATGTCGTCTACTACCTGGACGTCGTTTCGAATTAGGTCTTTCAGTGCTCTGTTAAATTCTTCTCACAGTATCACATCTCCCAGCTCATCTTCATCTATGTCCTCTCCCATTTCTTTAATATTGCATTCATCTCCCTTGTGTAGGTCCTCTATATACTCCTGGCGCCTTTCAGCTTTCCCTTCGTTGCTTAGGACTTCTTTATCAGAATTCTCATTATTCATGCGGCTGCTCTCCCTTTCGCCATGCGCTTTCTTAATTTTCTTCTTAGCTGTATCTATCTTCATCCCAGTGAAATATGCTTCTTAACCTGTACATTTCAAATCGAGTCATTTCTACTTAGCCTTTTAGCACATCCTGTCAACCTCATTTTTAGACATTCGTATTCCCTTTCATGTGCTGCATTTAAATTCATTATGTCCTGTGTTATCCAAGGATTTCTTCCAGGCCTTGTCTTTTCACGTTTTTGATCCTCTTCTGCCTTCACTATTTCAACTCACAAAACTACCCATTCGTCTTCAAAGGTATTCATTTCCCCTGTTCTAGTCCATAGCTGCCTAGTGCTCCTTTTCAAACCTTCAACAACCTCATTTTCTTTTTCTTTATTGTATTTCAATTTCTCATCGGGGCAGACTGGCAGCAGCGTATGCGCTGCTCTTCAGCTGAAAGACATAAAACATACAACAGAAATTTAAAAATTAAGGAGAAAACATGGTGTACACAGATATAAAAAACAGGGAAACATTACGGAAGGGAGCAGACAAAAAGGAGAGACTGTAAAACGGAGATAAAAACCGAAAACATAGCGTGCACAAAAAAACCACACACTGGGACAATTAAAAGAACACGAGGCGAAGTATGACTGAAGTACAAAAGTATCGATGGATAACATAGTACATAACAATCACTGACAGTAACACTATATACAAGTCCAGCACACAAGTAAAATCACACCTCTCGACACACAGGACAACAACACCAAACACAAGACTGATGTAGCACACTGATGACAATAAGCAAAACGCAGGATCTGCCAGGGGCATGGAGATGAGGGAGAAGGGAGGAACAGGAGGGAGAGGGGGAGATGGGCAGGGGCACATTCAAGAGGGCTGGGGAGGGAAGGACGTGGGATGGACACAGTTGAAGAGGGGGTGCAGGGACTCAGGGGGGGAAAGGAGGAAAATCCGCTCTGGGAGAAGGAGAGGAAAAGGGGGCCCCTGGCGAGGGGAGGGATCAAGGCCAGGTTACAGTTGGAGGGAAGGGTATATGTCATGGCGAAGTTCAACATCTGGGAGGGGGAGGAGCTGGAAATTGCCCTGATGAAGGAGATGTAGGGTGTGGAGGTGGATAGAGGGAGGGATACAGTGATATAGGCACGGCGACAGGCTGGTGAGGAAGGAGGAAATAGGGGGGTTGGGGGATCAAGCCTATGGGCAGTGTAAAGGATGCGGAGATGTTGGAGGAAAAGGAGGAGGTGGGAGAAGGGGATGAGGTCGTTCAGGAGCTGTGGCATTCGAGGACTTGCAGGGCTTTGTAAAAGTGGGTGGGTGTGGAGATCCAGACAAATCTGGCATAACAGAGCACAGGACGGATGAGGGATTTGTAGGTGTGGAGGATTGTGGAAGGATGCAATCCCCATGTCCGGCCAGACAGGAGTTTCAGGGGGCGGAGGCGGGAATGGGCTTTCTGCTGGATGGTCAGGAGGTGAGGAGTCCAGGTGAGGTGATGGTCATGGGTGAGACCAAGATATCTCGAGGGGTGGGGGGGAGCTGGATGTGATAACCATAAAGGGTGAGGTAGAAATCATGGAGACGGAAGGAGTGGGTGGTGGGTGGTGCAGCCTATGATGATTGCCTGGGTTTTGGAGGGGTTGAGACGAAGGAACCACTGGTTACACCAAGTAGAGAACTGGACAGGGTGGATTTGGAGGGTGCGTTGGGACCTTTGGAGGGTAGGATAGAGGCAGGAAGGCGGTGTCATCATCATTTTTAACAACCTCTAATTCTTTCACTTTATCTATATCCCATTTCATTAATTTCCTACCTTTTTGTAATGTCTTAAGTTTTAATCTACAGTTCATAACAAATAAATTGTGGCCAGAGGCCACATCTGCCCCTGGAAATGTCTTAAAATTTAAAATCTGGTTCCAAAATCTCTGTCTTAGCAGTACACGGTCAATCAGAAATCTTCTGGCGTCTGCAGGTCTCTTCTACGTGTGCAGCCTTCTTTAATAACTGTTAATCTGTGGAAAATTTTCCAGGTGGATTCCTCTGTCATTCCTTTCTCCAGTCCATATTCAGCTGCTATGTTTCTGTGTAATACTCGTCCTACTACCGAATTACAGTCTCCCTTCATAATTAAACTTCCATCTCCCAAAACTATATGAATAATTTCTTTTATCTCATCAAATGCTTCCATCGTCTCTTCACAATCTGCGGTGCTGGGTGGCATATAAACTAACACTACTGTGGTACGTGTGGCTTTCGTAACTATCTTGGCTACAATAATGTGTTACTACGTTGTTCATAGTTGCTTGCCGCATTCCCATTTAAACCCACTCCTGCATTACCCCTATATGACAACCTATTTATAACCCTGTTTACATCTGAACACAAGTCCTGTTCCTCCTGCCACCGAACTTCACTAATTTTAAACAAATCAAAGTTCAACCTATCTACTTCCCGTTTTAAATTTTCTAACCTACTTGCTCTATTAAGGGATCTAATATTCCACACAAATTTTGTTTGTTCTGATGACGACTTCATCCTGAATAGTCCCTACCCTGAAACCCAAATGGAGGACTATTTACATAGACATTCTCAAGTGATGATATTTCAAAATTGCTTTTAACTTCCGGCTTTTCCAGTGGATTTTCCAAAAGTTTTCTTTCATAAAAATCTTGTCCTGACAATAAAGAAAACGCGAAAGACAAAAACCAAACAAATCTGTCGAGCCGTTTATAACTGATGATATTGCATATATGCGGCAACTGATGTCAGTTTTCGATTTTTCCGTTGGTTTTTCAAAACATTTAGTTTGATACACGACTTGTCCATATAATAATGAACACAACAACAACAAAATCAATCAATTCGATCAAGCCGTTCTCAGATGATATTTTTTTTACATGCTGCAACTGATTGATTTTTATTTACACAGAAGATGTTTCCCTTTTGCTTATCATACGTATGGCTTGCGTACCTTGATCTAAGCGGCGTGGGGTAGCTGCGCTGTGTAAGGTGCCTCACCATGGTTCGCGTGGCTCCCCTTGTCGGAGGTTCGGGTCCTCCGTCGGACACGGGTGTGTGTCAACCTTCGCTTAAGTTAGTTTAAGTTAGATTAAGTATTGTGTAAGCCTAGGGACCGATGACCTCAACAGTTTGGTCCCATAGGAGCTTACCACAAATTTGCTATTCTTTTTTTTTTATCTAAGTATACCTTACTCCACGTGGTTCATGTATCATGTTCATTAGATTTAGCAGACATCACACGTATTCATCCGGTTCACTATAGCCTGTCATCCAATGGTAGTTTCAAATCTCTCTCCTACTCTGCCACGGTACTACCCTTGTGATGCTACCATCTTTCATCCTTTCTCCGTAGGGCCCCGTATCCTATTTTCATAACATGTCCAGTTCCTTCCAACACCTAACTCTCTGTCCCAAAACTGCTAGACTTCATGAAATACCTCCTCACACATTACGTAAATTCACATATCACACTTATCGTGTAGTAAACCGTATCACCAGTTTTACCTTAAAAAATAAAACATCGGTGTTTCAAATGTTCAAATGTGTGTGAAATCTTATGGGACTTAACTGCTAAGGTCATCAGTCCCTAAGCTTGCACACTACTTAACCTAAATTATCCTAAGGACAAACACACACACCCATGCCTGAGGGAGGACTCGAACCTCCGCCGGGACCAGCCGCACAGTCCATGACTGTAGCGCCTTCATCGGTGTTTAATTTCTACTAAATAATGCCAGAAGAGCAGCGCATACACTGCTGCTAACCTTCACCCATGAGAGGAAAACGTGAAAGACTAATACATTAAACGCCGGCCGGTGTGGCCGTGCGGTTCTAGGCGCTTCAGTCTGGAACTGCGTGGCCGCTACGGTCACAGGTTCCAATCCTGCCTCGGGCATGGATGTGTGTGATGTCCTTAGGTTAGTTAGTTTTAAGTAGTTCTAAGTTCTAGGGGACTGATGACCACAGATGTTAAGTCCCATAGTGCTCAGAGCCATTTGAACCATTTTGAATACATTACGGAAGAAAAAGTTTTCGGGCTTGAGAGTCCACTGATATTTTTGTTGTAACGTAAAATTTTGGTTATCATATGTTTCAGATCTTGATACACTGTTTATACTATATCCAGTGTGAACTAAATGATGTATAACGCAATACTATAACGGTGTACGCATCTGTCATTCAGATTCATATGCTGTACTTGTTGTTCTGCATAGTAATAGATTCTAGTGTTGTTTGGGAGTGGTTTCACAAGAAGTTATAAGATCGATAATCTGATGGAACATATCATATTTACGTTCATTTCCTAAATCTCGTTGTTCTGTTATATAGGCAGCATCAAAAAATAACGTCTTAACTCTGGAAAGTAGTTCCATTCTAAATAAATTGTTTAATGCTGGCTCTTCGGAACTGTATCTCATGTCAGTTTATCACATTTGTTCGTGTTATTATGTGCCCAATATTGAAACGAACGCTAGCCATATACAACCATTCCAGCATTTGAGGAATTTCTATTACTTTGGAGAAAAGTCGGTTCTTACGAGATCACATTGTCTTCACTGAGGCCAAATGACGATTTCTTCTGGCAGATTAACCATTGTAAGAGCTCCTGTGGAAACAACGTGTAGAAGCACGCTTAGATGCAACTTTGCAAGCGGTTTCGAGCGTAAGTGATGGTTGCATTGTCACGCTGTAATGTTGCCACCTGGGTTGTCTTCCGGCGAGGTAGCCATTAGCGAGCAAACTGCGCAGTGTGGGTGCCTTTATAAATTCAGGCGGTCTTGCCGTGCCAACAAAAGCCCTAGATTGCGTAATGAGACCTCGACACACATACCTTTTACAGCTCCCTTTCAGACGCGAGCTTCTAAACATGAAAGGCCCCTCTCAGCCATGAAGACATTAATTTGAGTCAAAATGGGACCAGTCTCGTTGTTCGTGTCTTAACCCTTATTATACTGACTCTACTGTTTCCTTCACTGCCGCCTGTTGACACTATTACCTGTCCTACTCTTGTCAATGGCACAAATGAGACATCATTTCAGCAATCAATTTACGTACTTTCTTTAAGAATGAATAACGATGGCAACGTCCTACAAATATCAGCGCACGAGAGAACAGTGGTAGTCTCTTAATTTTTAAATTATGACAGCGAAAGTGAAGGCTACTGAGTGAATTCATTGTAATTATGTTAGATATGGGAGAGCAGTAAAATTCGAAAACATAAGCAACATTGGTTCGGTAATGGAATTTGTAAAATTATCCCGAGCTTTTCAATCTAAGAAAGATACCTTCAAGTAATAAGGAATGTTTCTTACAGACCGTAGCAACAAAAGTTAAATATAGGATTAAAAGAAAAAGTTCGGAAGAGCGAAGTGATTATAATTTCACAGTTCAAAATCATTGTTGAAATTTTTAGAGACAAGATTTTATTCCACATTTTGATCAAACTAAACTGATGCACTCTAATAACTGGTAGCAATGAGCCGTTTTTTAACCTACACACAGTTTCGTAACGCGTTCCGAGGGATGAATGCTCCGTCATCAAGTTGTGTAACTGGTCCTTGTCTTACATTAAGATTGTCAACTCATGTCAGTAATCACCCCAGCACACACTGCACACCACCCCAGGCCGTAACCTGCTGATCTGCTGTGGGTTCTAAGAGTTACAGTTTGACACTGCCCCATATGGGCCTGAGAGTTGTTGTAAACCGACAGATCCGCAGTGTTACTTTGTGAATTACCCATAATGCCATTCTATTTGTAACCTGCGTTTCCTCATTTCCAAAGATGTTATTTGAGTGTAGTTTCCGATCGGCAGATTCAAACTGTTCTGGAAAAAGCGACATTTTGTCTATGGAGTGCGTGATTAATTCTTTTCCTCATTTCCAAAGATGTTATTTGAGTGTAGTTTCCGATCGGCAGATTCAAACTGTTCTGGAAAAAACGACATTTTGTCTATGGAGTGCGTGATTAATTCTCTTGTAAAATATTTTGTTTATTTACAGACCCAATCACATGTTTATGACACAGTCATAACTGGTTTCGGCCGTACAATTGTAACAACACTAACGCTATCCTATTGTATATGTAATAAATTTTTGTCTTCTGAATTTCGATGAATTAGTATAATCGATATTCTGGTTTCATTTCTTTTTTGTTTCATGCCATTATGTTGAAGAAGCTATAAACAATTTTCGATGTAAATTTTAATATTTATGTCAAATTTCAAGCAATGTTGTAATCGAAGGGAAGTGTACCTAATGTTGAAACTATTGTAAGATGTGAAAGTTGTATTTGTACGCCTGGTCCATACGTAGGCAATGTATTAGATTATGTGGAATGTAAAACCTTTGGTGAATACCCTGTCTGTAAGGGAGCGGTAAAAGGTGGAGGCAGGCGAGCGCGGGAAAATGCACACGGGCGTGGTACGGCATAAGGGGCTCAGCAGTAGTAGTCGGAGTTGGGCATCGATCTGAGAAACACGTGCTGGGTCGAGGAGGCTCTCCTGGAAAAAGTGGTTTCGTTGAGCCTCGGATGCACTGTTTCTGACGTCTATACAGCATGACAATATTCCATAGGCACTAAATGGAAAAGCATTGCGACGCCATGAAGAAGTAAAGTGCCGATATTTCATGAGCCATTGCTGTAATTGCACGTGTGCTTTGTGCCTCGCCATCTCGCCGCCTGCCGACCGCCTCATCGATACAAACAGGTTGAAACTTTCAGTACTGTATTCGTGTGGACCAGTGTTACTTTTGCTACATACTGTTCAATAATAACTTAAATTTTACCAGAACTGTCCTATCAATTAATTATCCTCACAACTAACCTAGACAGGGTCCTTTCCACATGTGGTGCAATCCGAGTGTCCCAAGATGAAGATTTAAAGTTTATGTTAATAATAATTACCTGCAGACCTATCAATGTTAGAATGATGTTTAAAGAACTTTGTTGTTAATGAAATACTGGACGAATAATATAGGTATGACAAAGTTGGAAGATGAGGTTGAAATTGGGTTAGTAATGAAGTTTATTTAAATTGAGACAAAAATAACAGTAGTTAAATGTGCAGGAAATAAGACAAAAAGAGTGGTAAATAATATTTTGGAAATCTTGAATACTTAATACTCTCAATAATTAAACTTTCACTATAGTGATCTTAACAGTTTCAGGGTCTCCACCCCCCCCTTTTTCTTTTCTATTCATTTGAACTCTGAAGTGTACTGAACTGATTTGTCCAGTAAAGTTAAAGTCAATATAAAACCTAAATTTATCAGTGTTTTACCCTTCTTAAAATTGACTTTGTATGTGTGTTTCAAAAGTGCTATTTCTAGGGTAACCTATGCCCGATTTCAGTCGGATAAATAGACAAAACGCAATTTGTAGTAATCATTATAGTGTAATGTTGTGTATTTATAGCTTGTCCAAAGTAGTACAGAAAGTGAAAATATTAGTTCAGTAGATTTTTCTGGTTCTTAAGTTTACCATATAATGCAGTATTACTACGTGTTGTTATGCTTGCACGTACATCCACTTGTACAAGGAAAAAACTCAGTTAATGCCTAATTAGGCTGGGGACCGTATTATTAACAATTGGTAGCATCTGCTGTGTATGTTTCTTGTCCATTCTAACGTGTAGTTACACTTTAGACTTGCTTGACGTATCCTTGTTGTTACTGAGTGGGTGTAAGTCTGATTTTGCCTCCATTCAGGTACACGCGGTCAACATATTTACTAAAGTCCTTTCTTATAAGGTGAAGCCCGTCAACTTACCATAGTACAGGCTTTAAAGAGTTAACGTACGCCCGAGCGTAGACGTTACAAGTGGCTTCCCGGCGACAGGACATCCAGTTGTTGTCGGTCACAAATTAATGTGAATACCGAACAGTGGATGTTCAGTGGCACGAATTGCAATATTAGTCAGTAAAATAAATAGCAGTGAACGTCAAGTACGGTAGTGTGATGTAATTTACATTCAGTATGGACAGGAAAGTAGACAGGGTAGATGTGCCGAGCGTAATGGAAGATGCGCATGGCAATAGCAGAAGTTTAAGCGGCCAGATAACAGATGGCGTTAGCGGAAGACAGTTGGCATACGTACAATATCACGAACATGTTAATGAACAGATTGAAATGTCGAGATTGCCTCGAACACAGCAAGGAATAAAACAAGAAGTAGGGGATGACTTTGTAGATGATAGTGGGTACGTGAACGAATCCACTGACATGTTTGATTCACCACAGATAAAGAAAGAACCGAAAGAAACTTTTGAAGTAGGATCGGAACACACCGATTCCGTAGAGCAAAACAGTGTGAAAATGTTAAGCATGAACGATTTATCTGAACAATTAACTAAACAAATTGCAGGACAGAATGATCAGCTTAAAACACACGTTGCAGAGCAGCTCAAAACACAGAATGATCAGCTCAAAACACAGAATGATCAGCTTAAAACACACGTTGGTCAGCTTAAAGTACAGGTTCAAGAGCAAGGAATTAAAATTAGTAAACAAATAGAACAGGTAGAACAACAAGTGGGTAGTTTGAGCTCTGTAGTAAATACTATGAAATTTGAAATTGACACAATTAACAAAAATATGGATACTATGCAGGGGGAAATTGACAACATTAACAGTAGGTTTGATGTTGAAATTCTCAGCATCCAAGAGAAAGTAGAGCCTCTGGTTGAAACCAAAGTAGACGAAAAAGTTTTCGGTCTTAAAACTGAGATCGTAAACGAATGTCAACACGGAATATCACAGTTGAAAAAGGCAGTTTCAGACACTGAAAGAGAATTAGGCGAAAAAGTTACCGGATGTGTACAAAACTGTGAACAAAATACTTCGAAAATTCAAGGCAAAATTTTCGATCTTGAGAATAAAATCAAAGATAGGCCTGGTGTCGTCTGTAATGGCACACCATTTACGAAACTATTGGAAGGTGAGGAACGCTTTGATCCCGCCAAGAAACATAACGGATGGCATCCGTTAGATTTCATCAAAAATTGTGAGAGAATATTTCCTGAACACTTGTCTGATCAGGAAAAGATAAACGTAGTAATTAGCGCCTTAGCAGGTGACGCTAAGCGCTGGGGAATTAATTTGAATATCGAACGAATGACGTTCAAAGAATTTAAGCAAAAGTTTACAGAAGAATATTGGTCCGAACAAAAACAGGATCATTTGTGGCGTGAGTTTATCATGGCCAAACTTCATGATAACAGGGGCAGGAATTCTTTAAAAGATTTCTGCGAATATTGGTACCGGAAGTTGACGCATTTAAGAGGAAGAAGATCCGATTCTGAAATAATATGGGAGCTATATAAAAAGCTTCCAGAAGATTCAAAGAGATACGTGGGAAGCAATCATCGCAGCTTCCAAGCGTTTCTCGAAAGGGTCGAAGACGAAGACCACTGGCGCGAAAGTCGTGCCAATTACCAGAATGTTGGCAATAGAAATAATCGTAACAGGGACGAGAGAAATGACGGCGAAGGGTTTCGCGTCAATGTGATACAGAGAGGAAGAGGCGGAGGCAGAGGAAGGGGAAGTTATCTGGGTCGCGGTAGAGGGTATACCGCGCAAGATAATAATGACGCGGGAAACTGATTTCCGCGAACGTTGCGAGCCAAACGGAAGCGGACAGTACATACCGGCCCCGATTTAAGAAAAAGTACCGAACTGACAATAATGTTATGAGACAGGCTAGAGACAGGCGCGGAACGACGCAACGTGTTGTTGCGAAACAAGTGTCAGGTGCAAGCGAGGATGAGTCATCTTCGCCGAGCAGAGCGATTCATGTTAACAGGCGAGTGGAGCATCAGAGGGCAATGGCCCAGCCTAGCAGAACAGCTGTTCAGAGAGGAGCCGCTAGCAATGCGGCAGCATTAGATACGAACACTGCCGTAAGAACTGATGAATACACTATGGGTGGTAATTCCGTGGCGAAGGAAATAGTAGATGAAACGGTGGAGACACAGAGAGGCGCGGTTAGCAGTGTTAGCAAAAAAGTAAATGGCGAGAATGATCTAGCAGAAGTAACTGATTGGTGTGTGCAGATCGACGATCTGTACAAGGGCCTAAAGCAATGTGAATGGGAGGATTTTAAGAAGGAGTATGAGGCAAGAAAATTGATTAGTGATAAAGGAGATAATAGGGACGTCGATAAGGTGACGTGGCCCAAAGTTGAAGAGGAGAAAGTAAACAGCGCCGCGCTGTGTACACGTGCTGCCGATAGGACAATGATTAAAAGTAGGAAGGAATTGGAGGATGAAATCCTAAGCATTGACGAGGAAGTAACTTCTGTTAACAATCCGCCAACAGTACAAGCTGCTACCGAAAGGCACCGTGAGGAAGGGGCTGGTAATTATCTGAAAGTAATTTAAGTCCACGAGGATTACAATAAATATGAAGTAACAGTAGATGTGACTAAAGCTGATAATGAGGCCGTTTTGCTGAAAGAAGATATTGAGTTAAAATCAAAACCTGACAATGCAGAGGAAGAACTTAGTGCCTGTCTCAGAAAAGCGATCCAGAATGGTCGGATTCTGACGATAGTTCAGATGACGAATATTTCGGTACTGGTGAAAATAATGGAAATACAGTTAATTGCGATATTATACCTAATGATGACGAAATTTCAAAACAAAATCCAGATGTTGAGACTGAACAAAGAAAGAAAGAGCCACCTGACGACTCAGTGTATATTTTGCGAAGAGTTCAAGTAAGTAAAGACTTTGAACTCCAGAAACCGAGAAAGCCGCCAGATATAAGTGGTCCACAGGTCAGGAACGTATCTTGGGATGATGTCACAGTCGACCAAGGTGCGTTGCGGAAAAAACAGGAAGGGGCATGATTTAGGGCCTGGGGCAAGTTTATATCGGACTTTGAGAATGTCATGAACACCTTGCATCATGAATCTACTGGGTTCCCACCTCAAGCAATTTTGTTAGGCAGCAGAAGTAAAAGTTTAATTGAAGAAAAACTAGAGTTTCCGCCTTGTACAAGCTTGGGATTGAATCAAAAGAAAGAATTAGTCAGAAAAAGGGCAAAACAAAAAGCTGAATCTAGATCTAAAAGACATGATAAAAATCTGAAAGTTTCAAAATTTAAAATTGGAGATTATGTTCTTTTAAAAACCCACGAAAAATCTAGTGAACTGAACCATGAAATTTCCAAATTTAAATATACTTATAATGGACCATGTATAATACAGAACATTCCACATGATAATGCTTACTACCTGATCTACCCAAAATCCAAAAGACCTTTAGGTGTAAGAAATGTTGTGGACCTGAAACTGTATGTTCCTAGAAGTAAGTGAACTAAGTACAATCAGAAAACAATTTACAGTAAATATGCTGTATATTATGCTGAAGACAATTTATGCCAAATGTAACAAACCTTTGTCACTTAGGTAGACCAATATCAGTGTACTAATGTAATTATGTGAGTTTCAGATTACCAAATGTACTATAAATGTAAAGATGTATGGAGAAAAGGGCTGAAAAGAAAGGATAAATGCTGTCAGCCAGATAAAAGATGGGACTGTCAAAAATGAAAATGGGCAGTGTATGAGCCATAATATAAAGGACTGCCAAACACCAAAGAGGGCAGATAAATAGTCAAAGGAGAATTGTAAGTGTGATACAGGAGATGTGACCATATGAGGTGAAAAGGACTGCCGAAATCTGAATAATAGGCAGCAAATGTGTGTAGTAATTTTCTAAATATTATTGTGTGTTTTGTTTTAGTAAATAAGGAAATGGACTGCCATTCAATGCAAGCAGCAACAAATTGTTTTATAGTGTATATAGATATTTGTATTTGCTTTTGTAAATAAGTGTTTGTGTTCCAAAATTTGGTTTCATTTGTCTGAGGAATATAAAAATGATGAGTAAATTCCTACTTAAATAATGTTGTGGTAGGAGGTTGGACTGTGCCAAAGGCACTTAAGCAAACGATAGGTAAATGTTCTTGATATGTAAAGTGAGTGAAAGGAAGTTTGTGGTATAATTTTTTTTTATGGGACGAAGATTCAGAACCACTGTATAAATATAAAGTTCAGTGTTCCCATCAAATTTGCACTTAATGAAATTTAATGAAAACAGGGGCATGTGTAACAACACTAACGCTATCCTATTGTATATGTAATAAATTTTTGTCTTCTGAATTTCGATAAATTAGTATAATCAATATTCTGGTTTCATTTCTTTTTTGTTTCATGCCATTATGTTGAAGAAGCTATAAACAATTTTCGATGTAAATTTTAATATTTATGTCAAATTTCAAGCAATGTTGTAATCGAAGGGAAGTGTACCTAATGTTGAAACTATTGTAAGATGTGAAAGTTGTATTTGTACGCCTGGTCCATACGTAGGCAATGTATTAGATTATGTGGAATGTAAAACCTTTGGTGAATACCCTGTCTGTAGGGGAGCGGTAAAAGGTGGAGGCAGGCGAGCGCGGGAAAATGCACACGGGCGTGGTACGGCATAAGGGGCTCAGCAGTAGTAGTCGGAGTTGGGCATCGATCTGAGAAACACGTGCTGGGTCGAGGAGGCTCTCCTGGAAAAAGTGGTTTCGTTGAGCCTCGGATGCACTGTTTCTGACGTCTATACAGCATGACAATATTCCATAGGCACTAAATGGAAAAGCATTGCGACGCCATGAAGAAGTAAAGTGCCGATATTTCATGAGCCATTGCTGTAATTGCACGTGTGCTTTGTGCCTCGCCATCTCGCCGCCTGCCGACCGCCTCATCGATACAAACAGGTTGAAACTTTCAGTACTGTATTCGTGTGGACCAGTGTTACTTTTGCTACATACTGTTCAATAACTTAAATTTTACCAGAACTGTCCTATCAATTAATTATCCTCACAACTAACCTAGACAGGGTCCTTTCCACATGTGGTGCAATCCGAGTGTCCCAAGATGAAGATTTAAAGTTTATGTTAATAATAATTACCTGCAGACCTATCAATGTTAGAATGATGTTTAAAGAACTTTGTTGTTAATGAAATACTGGACGAATAATATAGGTATGACAAAGTTGGAAGATGAGGTTGAAATTGGGTTAGTAATGAAGTTTATTTAAATTGAGACAAAAATAACAGTAGTTAAATGTGCAGGAAATAAGACAAAAAGAGTGGTAAATAATATTTTGGAAATCTTGAATACTTAATACTCTCAATAATTAAACTTTCACTATAGTGATCTTAACAGTTTCAGGGTCTCCACCCCCCCCCCTTTTTCTTTTCTATTCATTTGAACTCTGAAGTGTACTGAACTGATTTGTCCAGTAAAGTTAAAGTCAATATAAAACCTAAATTTATCAGTGTTTTACCCTTCTTAAAATTGACTTTGTATGTGTGTTTCAAAAGTGCTATTTCTAGGGTAACCTATGCCCGATTTCAGTCGGATAAATAGACAAAACGCAATTTGTAGTAATCATTATAGTGTAATGTTGTGTATTTATAGCTTGTCCAAAGTAGTACAGAAAGTGAAAATATTAGTTCAGTAGATTTTTCTGGTTCTTAAGTTTACCATATAATGCAGTATTACTACGTGTTGTTATGCTTGCACGTACATCCACTTGTACAAGGAAAAAACTCAGTTAATGCCTAATTAGGCTGGGGACCGTATTATTAACAATTGGTAGCATCTGCTATGTATGTTTCTTGTCCATTCTAACGTGTAGTTACACTTTAGACTTGCTTGACGTATCCTTGTTGTTACTGAGTGGGTGTAAGTCTGATTTTGCCTCCATTCAGGTACACGCGGTCAACATATTTACTAAAGTCCTTTCTTATAAGGTGAAGCCCGTCAACTTACCATAGTACAGGCTTTAAAGAGTTAACGTACGCCCGAGCGTAGACGTTACAAGTGGCTTCCCGGCGACAGGACATCCAGTTGTTGTCGGTCACAAATTAATGTGAATACCGAACAGTGGATGTTCAGTGGCACGAATTGCAATATTAGTCAGTAAAATAAATAGCAGTGAACGTCAAGTACGGTAGTGTGATGTAATTTACATTCAGTATGGACAGGAAAGTAGACAGGGTAGATGTGCCGAGCGTAATGGAAGATGCGCATGGCAATAGCAGAAGTTTAAGCGGCCAGATAACAGATGGCGTTAGCGGAAGACAGTTGGCATACGTACAATATCACGAACATGTTAATGAACAGATTGAAATGTCGAGATTGCCTCGAACACAGCAAGGAATAAAACAAGAAGTAGGGGATGACTTTGTAGATGATAGTGGGTACGTGAACGAATCCACTGACATGTTTGATTCACCACAGATAAAGAAAGAACCGAAAGAAACTTTTGAAGTAGGATCGGAACACACCGATTCCGTAGAGCAAAACAGTGTGAAAATGTTAAGCATGAACGATTTATCTGAACAATTAACTAAACAAATTGCAGGACAGAATGATCAGCTTAAAACACACGTTGCAGAGCAGCTCAAAACACAGAATGATCAGCTCAAAACACAGAATGATCAGCTTAAAACACACGTTGGTCAGCTTAAAGTACAGGTTCAAGAGCAAGGAATTAAAATTAGTAAACAAATAGAACAGGTAGAACAACAAGTGGGTAGTTTGAGCTCTGTAGTAAATACTATGAAATTTGAAATTGACACAATTAACAAAAATATGGATACTATGCAGGGGGAAATTGACAACATTAACAGTAGGTTTGATGTTGAAATTCTCAGCATCCAAGAGAAAGTAGAGCCTCTGGTTGAAACCAAAGTAGACGAAAAAGTTTTCGGTCTTAAAACTGAGATCGTAAACGAATGTCAACACGGAATATCACAGTTGAAAAAGGCAGTTTCAGACACTGAAAGAGAATTAGGCGAAAAAGTTACCGGATGTGTACAAAACTGTGAACAAAATACTTCGAAAATTCAAGGCAAGAAACATAACGGATGGCATCCGTTAGATTTCATCAAAAATTGTGAGAGAATATTTCCTGAACACTTGTCTGATCAGGAAAAGATAAACGTAGTAATTAGCGCCTTAGCAGGTGACGCTAAGCGCTGGGGAATTAATTTGAATATCGAACGAATGACGTTCAAAGAATTTAAGCAAAAGTTTACAGAAGAATATTGGTCCGAACAAAAACAGGATCATTTGTGGCGTGAGTTTATCATGGCCAAACTTCATGATAACAGGGGCAGGAATTCTTTAAAAGATTTCTGCGAATATTGGTACCGGAAGTTGACGCATTTAAGAGGAAGAAGATCCGATTCTGAAATAATATGGGAGCTATATAAAAAGCTTCCAGAAGATTCAAAGAGATACGTGGGAAGCAATCATCGCAGCTTCCAAGCGTTTCTCGAAAGGGTCGAAGACGAAGACCACTGGCGCGAAAGTCGTGCCAATTACCAGAATGTTGGCAATAGAAATAATCGTAACAGGGACGAGAGAAATGACGGCGAAGGGTTTCGCGTCAATGTGATACAGAGAGGAAGAGGCGGAGGCAGAGGAAGGGGAAGTTATCTGGGTCGCGGTAGAGGGTATACCGCGCAAGATAATAATGACGCGGGAAACTGATTTCCGCGAACGTTGCGAGCCAAACGGAAGCGGACAGTACATACCGGCCCCGATTTAAGAAAAAGTACCGAACTGACAATAATGTTATGAGACAGGCTAGAGACAGGCGTGGAACGACGCAACGTGTTGTTGCGAAACAAGTGTCAGGTGCAAGCGAGGATGAGTCATCTTCGCCGAGCAGAGCGATTCATGTTAACAGGCGAGTGGAGCATCAGAGGGCAATGGCCCAGCCTAGCAGAACAGCTGTTCAGAGAGGAGCCGCTAGCAATGCGGCAGCATTAGATACGAACACTGCCGTAAGAACTGATGAATACACTACGGGTGGTAATTCCGTGGCGAAGGAAATAGTAGATGAAACGGTGGAGACACAGAGAGGCGCGGTTAGCAGTGTTAGCAAAAAAGTAAATGGCGAGAATGATCTAGCAGAAGTAACTGATTGGTGTGTGCAGATCGACGATCTGTACAAGGGCCTAAAGCAATGTGAATGGGAGGATTTTAAGAAGGAGTATGAGGCAAGGAAATTGATTAGTGATAAAGAAGATAATAGGGACGTCGATAAGGTGACGTGGCCCAAAGTTGAAGAGGAGAAAGTAAACAGCGCCGCGCTGTGTACGCGTGCTGCCGATAGGACAATGATTAAAAGTAGGAAGGAATTGGAGGATGAAATCCTAAGCATTGACGAGGAAGTAACTTCTGTTAACAATCCGCCAACAGTACAAGCTGCTACCGAAAGGCACCGTGAGGAAGAGGCTGGTAATTACCTGAAAGTAATTTAAGTCCACGAGGATTACAATAAATATGAAGTAACAGTAGATGTGACTGAAGCTGATAATGAGGCCGTTTTGCTGAAAGAAGATATTGAGTTAAAATCAAAACCTGACAATGCAGAGGAAGAACTTAGTGCCTGTCTCAGAAAAGCGATCCAGAATGGTCGGATTCTGACGATAGTTCAGATGACGAATATTTCGGTACTGGTGAAAATAATGGAAATACAGTTAATTGCGATATTATACCTAATGATGACGAAATTTCAAAACAAAATCCAGATGTTGAGACGGAACAAAGAAAGAAAGAGCCACCTGACGACTCAGTGTATATTTTGCGAAGAGTTCAAGTAAGTAAAGACTTTGAACTCCAGAAACCGAGAAAGCCGCCAGATATAAGTGGTCCACAGGTCAGGAACGTATCTTGGGATGATGTCACAGTCGACCAAGGTGCGTTGCGGAAAAAACAGGAAGGGGCATGATTTAGGGCCTGGGGCAAGTTTATATCGGACTTTGAGAATGTCATGAACACCTTGCATCATGAATCTACTGGGTTCCCACCTCAAGCAATTTTGTTAGGCAGCAGAAGTAAAAGTTTAATTGAAGAAAAACTAGAGTTTCCGCCTTGTACAAGCTTGGGATTGAATCAAAAGAAAGAATTAGTCAGAAAAAGGGCAAAACAAAAAGCTGAATCTAGATCTAAAAGACATGATAAAAATCTGAAAGTTTCAAAATTTAAAATTGGAGATTATGTTCTTTTAAAAACCCACGAAAAATCTAGTGAACTGAACCATGAAATTTCCAAATTTAAATATACTTATAATGGACCATGTATAATACAGAACATTCCACATGATAATGCTTACTACCTGATCTACCCAAAATCCAAAAGACCTTTAGGTGTAAGAAATGTTGTGGACCTGAAACTGTATGTTCCTAGAAGTAAGTGAACTAAGTACAATCAGAAAACAATTTACAGTAAATATGCTGTATATTATGCTGAAGACAATTTATGCCAAATGTAACAAACCTTTGTCACTTAGGTAGACCAATATCAGTGTACTAATGTAATTATGTGAGTTTCAGATTACCAAATGTACTATAAATGTAAAGATGTATGGAGAAAAGGGCTGAAAAGAAAGGATAAATGCTGTCAGCCAGATAAAAGATGGGACTGTCAAAAATGAAAATGGGCAGTGTATGAGCCATAATATAAAGGACTGCCAAACACCAAAGAGGGCAGATAAATAGTCAAAGGAGAATTGTAAGTGTGATACAGGAGATGTGACCATATGAGGTGAAAAGGACTGCCGAAATCTGAATAATAGGCAGCAAATGTGTGTAGTAATTTTCTAAATATTAATGTGTGTTTTGTTTTAGTAAATAAGGAAATGGACTGCCATTCAATGCAAGCAGCAACAAATTGTTTTATAGTGTATATAGATATTTGTATTTGCTTTTGTAAATAAGTGTTTGTGTTCCAAAATTTGGTTTCATTTGTCTGAGGAATATAAAAATGATGAGTAAATTGCTACTTAAATAATGTTGTGGTAGTAGGTTGGACTGTGCCAAAGGCACTTAAGCAAACGATAGGTAAATGTTCTTGATATGTAAAGTGAGTGAAAGGAAGTTTGTGGTATAATTTTTTTTATGGGACGAAGATTCAGAACCACTGTATAAATATAAAGTTCAGTGTTCCCATCAAATTTGCACTTAATGAAATTTAATGAAAACAGGGGCATGTGTAACAACACTAACGCTATCCTATTGTATATGTAATAAATTTTTGTCTTCTGAATTTCGATAAATTAGTATAATCAATATTCTGGTTTCATTTCTTTTTTGTTTCATGCCATTATGTTGAAGAAGCTATAAACAATTTTCGATGTAAATTTTAATATTTATGTCAAATTTCAAGCAATGTTGTAATCGAAGGGAAGTGTACCTAATGTTGAAACTATTGTAAGATGTGAAAGTTGTATTTGTACGCCTGGTCCATACGTAGGCAATGTATTAGATTATGTGGAATGTAAAACCTTTGGTGAATACCCTGTCTGTAGGGGAGCGGTAAAAGGTGGAGGCAGGCGAGCGCGGGAAAATGCACACGGGCGTGGTACGGCATAAGGGGCTCAGCAGTAGTAGTCGGAGTTGGGCATCGATCTGAGAAACACGTGCTGGGTCGAGGAGGCTCTCCTGGAAAAAGTGGTTTCGTTGAGCCTCGGATGCACTGTTTCTGACGTCTATACAGCATGACAATATTCCATAGGCACTAAATGGAAAAGCATTGCGACGCCATGAAGAAGTAAAGTGCCGATATTTCATGAGCCATTGCTGTAATTGCACGTGTGCTTTGTGCCTCGCCATCTCGCCGCCTGCCGACCGCCTCATCGATACAAACAGGTTGAAACTTTCAGTACTGTATTCGTGTGGACCAGTGTTACTTTTGCTACATACTGTTCAATAACTTAAATTTTACCAGAACTGTCCTATCAATTAATTATCCTCACAACTAACCTAGACAGGGTCCTTTCCACATGTGGTGCAATCCGAGTGTCCCAAGATGAAGATTTAAAGTTTATGTTAATAATAATTACCTGCAGACCTATCAATGTTAGAATGATGTTTAAAGAACTTTGTTGTTAATGAAATACTGGACGAATAATATAGGTATGACAAAGTTGGAAGATGAGGTTGAAATTGGGTTAGTAATGAAGTTTATTTAAATTGAGACAAAAATAACAGTAGTTAAATGTGCAGGAAATAAGACAAAAAGAGTGGTAAATAATATTTTGGAAATCTTGAATACTTAATACTCTCAATAATTAAACTTTCACTATAGTGATCTTAACAGTTTCAGGGTCTCCACCCCCCCCCCTTTTTCTTTTCTATTCATTTGAACTCTGAAGTGTACTGAACTGATTTGTCCAGTAAAGTTAAAGTCAATATAAAACCTAAATTTATCAGTGTTTTACCCTTCTTAAAATTGACTTTGTATGTGTGTTTCAAAAGTGCTATTTCTAGGGTAACCTATGCCCGATTTCAGTCGGATAAATAGACAAAACGCAATTTGTAGTAATCATTATAGTGTAATGTTGTGTATTTATAGCTTGTCCAGAGTAGTACAGAAAGTGGAAATATTAGTTCATTAGATTTTTCTGGTTCTTAAGTTTACCATATAATGCAGTATTACTACGTGTTGTTATGCTTGCACGTACATCCACTTGTACAAGGAAAAAACTCAGTTAATGCCTAATTAGGCTGGGGACCGTATTATTAACAATTGGTAGCATCTGCTGTGTATGTTTCTTGTCCATTCTAACGTGTAGTTACACTTTAGACTTGCTTGACGTATCCTTGTTGTTACTGAGTGGGTGTAAGTCTGATTTTGCCTCCATTCAGGTACACGCGGTCAACATATTTACTAAAAATACTTTCTTATAAGGTGAAGCCCGTCAACTTACCATAGTACAGGCTTTAAAGAGTTAACGTACGCCCGAGCGTAGACGTTACACAATTACCATCTTCAGGTGCTAAAACAATATAAAAGAAAATTTATATTGAAACTTGAAAAAATAGTGCAATATTTAACCTCGCTTATTTGTAATTTAACTGAATTAATATAAATTTTGTTTTATATTGTTATAGCATCTGAAGATGGTCATTGTATGGCCGAAACCGGTTATGACTGCGTCGGAAACATGTGATTGTGTCTGTAAATAAACAAAAAATTCAAACTATTCTGTCAAAGAAGTACTGCAAATTTATAATAGATCATATGCTTTAAAATAATTCCAAAAAGCCGTTAAGAGATCCCGTTCCACCGTCTTTCACTTGCGCGTTAAGTTTGGTGACTGGGATACACATAGAAAGAGTTTGTGACAGTTGGTACCAGAAGTACCGAAGACGTCCCTCCGCAGCAGAAACATCGTTCAGCGCTAACCATTCACGCTGCTCGAGAGAATCACGCCCCATGGGCGGCAGTGCCACGAGGAGGAGAGCTGCGTGCTTGAATAATTGTTCATGTGCAGAAGTTGTCAGTTGCAAGTAGCAAGGCAGTCCAAGTCTTGTTAGGGAGATCTCGCAGAAAATTAGTCGTTTCTTTAATTCCCCAAGGCGTCGAGTTAGATAGAAATAGTTTCTGATAGACAGACGGTGCCAAGTCTTCAGTAGAAACAGAACAGTTAATAGAATTATCGTGTATGGTCAGAGACCGCCTGACTAGAATTTAACAAAGTACTGTTAGTTTGGAACTGTTCTTCGAATAGTGCATCAAGACAGAACAACAGTTTTT
This sequence comes from Schistocerca cancellata, assembly GCF_023864275.1. Lineage (NCBI taxonomy): Eukaryota > Metazoa > Arthropoda > Insecta > Orthoptera > Acrididae > Schistocerca > Schistocerca cancellata. The sequence continues at coordinate 430,335,388 of NC_064632.1, forward strand.
TTCCGACTTTAGTTCAGAGAACGTTATTTAATTTGTGTCCATCGAACTGTAGTCAATGCATTGCAGGTAGACTCAACCTGCTCCTAGAAGTGCTGTAACCAGTGTTGCCAGAGTCGTGTAATATATTTTACTATTCACAGTTTTGGTTCACCTTGATTGTGGGTGTGCTGCCCTAGAACCCACGCATCCGTCCTGCCAAGACGCCTTAGACTTTTTCTGTGGTAGCGAGATTTAATTCAAAGTGGATGCCCTCAGTCCACAAGTCACAAGTTTCTTTTCATGAAACGCCATATCCAATATTCTTCCAGGAAGACGATTTTTCGTCCTTTTTTCTTCTACGTTCAGGATTTCTAAGTCTCCTTCTGTTCCCTTAAGGGTTGGGTTAGGTTAGTGTTTTTTAACGTCCCGTCGACAACGAGGTCATTAGAGACGGAGTGCAAGCTCGGGTTAGGGAAGCATGGGGAAGGAAACGATTTAGGGAAATCACGGAAAACCTAAATCAGGATGGCTGGAGACGGGATTGAATCGTCGTCCTCCCGAATGCGAGTCCAGTGTGCTAACCACTGCGCCACATCGCTCGGTCCGTTAAGGGCATAACCTGTTCCCTAAATATGGTTCGCAACAGCTGGTCTTTCGTAGTGGCTTAATATGAATGCATCTTATGTTCCTTGTTGTTGTTGTTGTTGTGGTCTTCAGTCTAGAGACTGGTTTGATGCAGCTCTCCATGCTACTCAATCCTGTGTATCTTTCTTCATCTCCCAGTACCTACTGCAACCTACATCCTTCTGAATCTGTTTAGTGTAATCATCTCTTGGTCTCCCTCTATGATTTTTACCCTCCTCGCTGCCCTCCAATACTAAATTGATCCCTTGATGCCTCAGAATATGTTCTACAAACCGATTTCTTCTTCTAGTAAAGTTGTGCCACAAATTTCTCATCCCCCCAATTCTATTCAATACCGCCTCCTTAGTTATGTGATCCACCCATCTAATCTTCGGCATTCTTCTGTAGCAACACATTTCGAAAGCTTCTATTCTCTTTTTGTCTAAACTATTTATTCTCCATATTTCACTTCCGTACATGGCTACACTCCATACAAATACTTTCGGAAAAGACTTGCTGACACTTAAATCTATACTCGATGTTAACAAATGTTCCTTGTATCTCATCGATAATATTCTTCCTGTCTGTCCAGTATGCTTTGTGCCACCAGACACACAGTAAATTTTATAAGCTCCTTATCTTTATTATTTATTTATGTTTTTACCGACGTCATACTTCAGGCTATACCCAGTAGATTCTGTGGAATGGTACTTTGACATCGTGAGACTCCTTTCATTTTTCTTTGTTTAGTTTATTCCTTCTGTTATTATTACTTTTGCATAACAATTTGTTGACAACTAGCTGAGAAACTCCGTGTTGCCCAGGTATTTATTTATAAGTGTTCCTGAGGCTTCGTTCACGTGGAATATACTTTTGACTTTTTTGTATACAGGGTTTGAAGTAGTATAATTGGGGACATCAATGAAGAACTTGCCTGGTGCACTAACACGGGAGAGAGCCACTTAGAGCTGGACATGCGAAAAGCAACTGGTACTAAGGTCCACGCCTGGAACACCCAGCGTCGGCGTTGTGTTTTGTTTACGTTTATAGCATAACATAAGCTCATCGGTAACTGTACAATCTTGAAGTGAAATGGCAAATTATTAATAATGAACGGGATATGGGTATAAATTTGTTCGCATGAGGCCACTTTCCCTAAAAATTTCCGCTTCTGTGTTATGTTGGAGAGAAGTATGTTTAATCCCCTGTGAGAGAAGGGTTCTGAGGAGCGAGATAATGCATAAGGCTCTCGATCAAAGTTATGTCGTGCCTTGCTTTTGAAAGCAGCTTCCAGAGACCGAGCTGAAGCCCGACGTTCTGGAGCCGCAGTAAGTCTCGCCTCACCTCCTCCATAGGGTTTTCGAGACCGCATAGTTCTCAGCCCTTTATCCATTATCGTGCATGTAGAGTGACTCGACAGATCCCTTGGGATTTTTATTCATAAAAAAAAACTAAATCAAAATGGAATGAGTAGGCACCCGAACCACAAAGGAAACTTGCTAAATTCGTTTTTCTTAGCAAAGAAAATGAATAAAATCCATCGAAAGAAGCAAAGCTATCTCGTTAAGTTTTTAACAAAGAAGGCGAAATCAATAAATCCTGATATGCTAGTTAGGGAAATTTAACGTTAGTGTTGATAAAAGAGAATACGGTGCTTAAGTCTGTCACTGACGTAAGCTTTCAAAAACACACCTGTCACTGTGTTAAAAGAACTAACAGCGCCATCCTTTGGTACTTTGGTGTACTGAAAATTAATAGCGCTGTATTAGTTTTTTGGTGTACTATGCCAAGATGATTGAACATCTGGACTAGTAAGCTGAGCAGACGATTTTAGATAAAACTATAAATTACGATATCTTTCTTTTCGTGTACCCATTTTGGTGAAATGTAACCTATATGATTGTCCAATGTTGCACCCAAGATACCTGTGAAAACTCCACGATAACTCATGTAGTAGTTTCGATATTAGCATGTTCATGCAAAGAGAAAGGCAAAATAGTTTTACATTTTTTTATTATTAGTACAGATATCTACTTTTTAACCGTTGTCGGCCACGATCCTCTTAATGACGTTTAGATCCGTCTTCTTATCCTTTCTCCTCAGTCGCTCATTGACTGCCTTGTCTACAGGCCACAAAACCAGCTTCTTTATAAGCCTGTGAATGGCATGAATCACTGGGAATTACCGCAACAGATGTTGTCATTTTCCTGTAAACAGTAAAAGCGGACTTACTGCTACGTCTTTTAATGGTCAAGTCGAGAATTTTATAAACCGCTCTCAATTTTTTTACCCACATGTTTTTAACCAAAGTAACATTACATTCGATTATATGAAGACGCAAATGTTAAACGCTTACAGAGTGACAATGGGCTGTAATTTAATGAAAGGATTCCTAAAAAATGGCTGTTTCCACTAAAATACGAACCTTAGTAATGAAATTAAATAATGATGCATGTGGTCATCTCTGTCATAAAATTCTAAAATTTGTTAAAACTGTATTGACCAAGCAAATCAATAACAATCATGAAGCTAAAGATGACAAATTAACCATTCACTCTATAAATAAAAAGCTCACTGAAGGGAAAACCATATTATGAAAGGAGGTAACGGAAATACAATTTTAGTATTAAAAGCGGAGCAGTGGACTGTAAAGACATTAGTGTTTTCTGATGGAAATGACAATACGAAATTCCCAAAGGTATTCTCGTAAACATGTAATTCCCGTTAATGAACACAAAAAAATGGTGCTTCATTATGAATACAGCTGTGCCAAAACTGTCACAGTTGAAAAGACGAAAGGCTAACCATCCGGTTCATCCAATAGTGAATCTGTAAATTAGACTTCACCAGGTCCTTAAAAAAAACCATACTGTTTTGAGGACAACTATTTAGTGCACAACGAAATTAAGGAGAAACCCGTCTCTGAATCTTCCTGTTTGGTTTCACTGGATGTTAGGAATTTATCATCCAGTGTTCTGGTCAATGATATGATCGAGATAATGAAAAGAAATTTCGTTAATTACAAAACAATTTCAAGGCAAGAGACTATCAAATTCCTAGATCTCTTACAGTTGATTGCAGGATTCATATATTTCACTTCAACTATAAGTTTTATATGCAAAACAAAGTTTGACCCAAGTGATCTAGCATTTCAGAAACTACGGCTAACAATTTAGTTAATGATCTACAGGAAAATATTTTAAAGTTTCACCAAGTCATTATGGGTAATTATTTATTTATTTATTTATTATTATTTATTAAATTATTTATTAAAAATTATTTATTAAAATATTATCTATTAAATAATTATTTATTAAAAATATACAGATGATACATTATTGGCTGTTGTTATTAATGAGGATGATATAGAAGAAATAACATAGGAGTTCAAGGATAATCACAGAAAGACTGAGTTCGTAGGGTATGAGATGGACAGCAGTTTACAATTCCTCAATTTGAACAGCAAAAGTTCAGTAATCACACATTCGCCGTTTACAAAAAACTGACAACGACTGATTCGTTGATTTCCATTGGTCGACGCCATCCACAGGATGACGAAGAGGCTGCTCTTCGTACCTTAGTGTACAGAGCAGTCACCGAGCCGATGAAATGGATGAATAAAGAGGCGGAACTAAACACAGTAAAGAAAATAGAAATAAGCAACGATTGTAGAGGGGATACTGCTAATAAATTGCTGTGCAAAAGTAGTAAGAATAGGAAAAACAAACTAGACGAAGAGGAAATAAAACTGGTATCTACGCCATACTATGGAACAGACGAAAGATTGCAAACATTTTTAAACCTTAGAGTTTAACAATAGTCGGTATAAATGAAAAATGATGTCTATAAAAAATAAGTATATTCTAAAGATCGGGAGTGCACAAAATACAGTGAGCATTCTGTGATGCAGAACATATTGAACAGAAAAATTCTGCAGATAGAAAAGAAAATACGAAAAATCGGTGAGCTGGAAGAAAAAGAGACCACTATTCATGATAACAAACATGACATCATTCTTAACATGCAAGTGAAAGACAACAGAAAGAGGTATCTTAATCAGTTTTTAGAGCTCTCTTAAAACAGGCGCCTAACTGAAATTAGCACTACTTTGACGAAATAGCTAGAGGCTGACGACACGCAAATAGCATCTTTGGAAATGAGGGAAAGGAAGTGTCCAATAGAGTAACACTGTGACTGAGACAATAACCGCACGTACGCAGTAATACCGCAAAGATCTCAGTTCACAACGACGTCTAATCCACAGACTTTTCATGAGCGTGCACAGCATGTAGCAAAGCCACCAAGACTGCCATTTCCCATACCACAAAACAGAAACAGAAAATGAAATAAAATTAACCCAGAAAATACATTTACAAAGACATGCTGCTGATAGGATGACGAGTTTTTTGTGCCAATTTCTGACCTATATGCTGCGTAATTAAAAGCTTTCTAGTTCAATCAGTCGGACTACCAGAACTAATTTCTCTGACCAACAACCACCATCTATATTATGTTACATAATAGACTGTCGGATGAGGAGGAAAGAGGGGGGGGGGGGGGGGGTAAGCTATACATCCCCTTTCAATTAATATTTAAATCGTTCAAGAGGGTGAGTTATCTCAGCTGGAGAAGTAATGTTCAAATTTGACAGATACCGATTGTCTGCACGTTCGAAGAACTGGTGTCCATACAGTCCCTGAAAAGTAAACGCAAACGACCACGCCGTACTGCCAGTCTGCGACCTCCTAGCCAGTTGTGTTGATTGCAGGGACCTCGCATACTGCGAGTTCTCACGGGAAGTAACGAAAGTGCGGAGAGGTGGTCTTCGGGCCACAGTCGTATGCCGACGCTTCAAGATGTCAGATTTGTCATTTCGTGATTAGCCGCAACATTTTAGAACACGTTTCAATCTCGGCCATCTTGGAAGCAGCGTTGTTTACGGGCTGGACAGCTATCGAATGTGCTGTCCCTATTTCAATAACACATCCTGATCCCCGTGGCTTCCATATCCTACTTTCTAGGATCAGCTCTCGCAATTAGCTCTCCCTCTCTCTGGGACCTGGTTTTCGATTTCGTTGTCTTTATAGAACTTCTTGGTGCATTTGTCTTATGCCATACATGGCATACAGAAAATCGTTCGTAATAGTACTTAATGTAATTACGTGGAAGGGCAACCTGAGTTTATGTTTCTTTTGGTTTTCAATATACATCATTTTAACGTCACTTAATGTCTTTCACTTACTGTAGCTTTCCCATGACCCTTTTATCAATTGCGTCACCGACTCGACAACAAACCTCTTTTATTTACTCGTTCGGCATCACAGAGGCATAATTTACAGTATTCTTATCACTATATACTAAAAAGAAAACAATATAATTCTACACTATATTAGATATGTTTTTGAGCCACTCTATGGCTGAGTCACTGAGTCTACGTATGTCCATGAGTTCACCACCATAGCCATACACTTTGCACACGAGTAGATGGTCCATTGTCTGTATTTCACCGCACTCACATACAGCGCTGTCTGCCAGGCCCCACTTGTTCATCAGGTGTTTACATCTCCCAACACTCGTTCTGACCCGGTTTAGAGCTGTCCACACTCTTCTTGGTTGGTTGAAGCCATCAATCTTCTTGTTCGGATCGTGTACTAAGTTTTTGTTCTTAAATTCACTTGCCGACCATACTCTGAAGGTTGGTAACGAAGAGCAGTGCCTTCGCTGTACAGGGGTTGAGTGCAAAGTGACTCAGACACTGTCTAATAGGTAAAAGGTGTTGGTTCATTCACTGTTCTGTTAACCTCAGTCGCCACTTACGTGACGGTATCCACTATCACCATAACACTGCGTTATGACTAAGTAATAAAACAAGCAGTCGCTACAAACACCCGGACCTACGGAGAAGCGTCAACTTGACATTCCCGGAGACCACGGAAGATCAGTAGGCTATGGAATGGTGGAGTGTGCGGTGTGAGATGCGGCGACTACTGTCGGAAGTCGATGATTTAATTTTAGACGAGGATCCAGAATTCAATGTGTTTTTACTCTATTTCATTTAATGGAAACTGCAGGTTTGTAGGAGGCATTTTAGTATTTTAAGCACATGAGCTAAGGTTAACAAGCTCATGTTCCCTCGAATAGCGTTGTTGATCTGTGTGTAGGGCAGAAAACCGATGAATGCTACCAGTTATTATTGTTAATTCGTCACTACAGCTACCTCACGTCCTTAAAATAGGTAGGATTAAACTGAGACTGCTGTTTACTTCTCAAAGATCAAATGCAACTAGTGACCTAAAAGAAACCTTTTCGATTCTGCGAATGTATTTTGTGGGATCGTGGTCTAGAGCAGTGTGAAGAAGAAATTAATGGTGCATAAAAGAAGGACTTGCAAATTTTAGGTAAAAATTCAAACTGTAATAGGAACGTAAAATGTTACAACAAATGTAGAAGGACTGTCATTCTATTTTATGCCAAATATACCACTTCCTTGCATAAGTATGCCGCAAATTTTCTAACTGCGGAAGTTGTGGCGCTTTGCACGTAGTTTCTCTAAATGGTATAAGATACCAAAAATCAACCTTTTGTACATGCCAGGAAGAAAAATCAAGAAAAAAATTGTCTCCTGCAGTCAAGCTGCTACATTAATTTAGTGACAGCTGCTATGGACAAAACGAGATTTTTACGCTGGTAGGGCGCTTAATATCAAAGACTAGGAATAGTCAGTTGGAAAGTGTATATCTTTATTTTCCGATTAGGGGTACAGTTTATTTCAATGCGCCCTATATTTCGCACCAGAAGATAAAGCCTTACGCCGTATTAATCGAATACATTCACAGATAAATGTAAGGTACTGGTACTAAAGCCAAGATTTCGACGACATCACTCAGGACGTGTATAAATTGAAAATATGGTTGCAAGATTTAAGAAAACCACGAAAAACTGGCTAAGCAAACAAACTTCCCGAATAGCAAATACAAACATTTTATGTGTCCCCAAGAAAAGTAAGGTTATGCGACTTGTCGTTAATTTATTGATGATTTCCTAAGTGATGATTTTCAGCCGTGGAGTGGTAGTGAAGTTTCCCTTCCTATTATCAGTGCGTATGACCAGAAGAAACATATCAAGAAGAAAAGCTGAAATATCTTGCAAAAATCGTCTATTATGTTCGCGATGACTACATAGACTTACTTCTACCATGAGATGTTATTGTGGTTCACTTTCAATATGGAATAAGAAAGTGAATAATACGCTTCCAGTTCTTTTTATTACACATAGAAAAACCATTTTGACTTCATGTTATTCGAACAGCTATTTTAATGAAGTTCGCGCAACCTACAGACATATAAAATAACAGACTTTCCTGTTAATATGTTTGAGCAGTCACTCGCATGTATCTGTATTCATATTCTTTTGTTCAGTTATATCATTCGGTGGAGATCGAGAAGGAAAAGACTTCAACATGTATCCCCCTGTGTTCTGTACAAAAGAAACCTTTGCTATTGGGGCTGTTGAAATTAGATTCAAAGCGTGTACAGCCAAGCAGAATTATTGTGAAAGCTTTGCTACCGGGACTGTGTAATTCAGTTGTAGTAAAGAAAGTATCTCCAAAATTAGTTTTTAGCATAGATTTATATTTAAAAAATTCCGACTAGTGTTACTGTTGTTGCGAGTATGTTAAAACAGGAGTCGACAGGGAAGCGATAAGGGGCCAATATTTGAATCAGTATATAACAGAGCTTTGGACGACTTAAAACCAAATAAGGCAGAAAGGATAGATAACATTCTGTCGTAACAACCACGAAAATATTCAGTTTGGTATGTAGAATCCATGAGCAAGCGCAGATACGTGCGAAAACCATCGTACGATGATCTCTACTAACGATGACAAGGAAAATATACATAAGAATGGAAAAGAAAAATGATGATCAGTTACATGACGATCAGTTTTATATTCGGCATGGTAAAGGCAGCTGAAAGGCAGTTCACTTGTTGCGTTTAGTAATGGGAGCAATGTTGAAAAGGGGAGAGGCACACTCATAGGATTCGTCGAACTAGAAAAAGCGTTAAACAGTGTAAAATAGTGCAAAATGTTCGAAATTGTGAGAAAATTAGCTGTAAGTCGTAGTGAAAGACTGGTAATATATAATATGTACGACAACCAACAGGGAAAAGTAAGGCTGGATGTATTTGGATCGAAAAGGGTGTTGAAGAGGAATGTACTCTTTCTTCCCTATTGTTCAATTAATACACAGAAGAAGCAATGACGGAAATAAGCGAAAGGTTCAAGAGTTGGATTGAAATTCAAGATGAAATGATGTCAGTGATTCGCTGACAGCATTGCTATGTCCGCCTCCGGTAGCTGAATGCGCGCCGGCACGGTAGTTCAGCGTGTTCGGTCAGAGAGCTGGTTTTCTCTGAATTAAAAAACTGAGTGGCACGATCAACAGACGAACCTGACGGGATGTCATGTGACATCCGCAATGACCAAACACAACAATGGGAAAAAAAAGTCAGCGAAAAAGTATCTAAATACTAAGGGCCCGGGTTCAATTCCCGGCTGGGTGGGAGATCTTCTCCGCTGAGAGACTGGGTGTTTTGTTGTCCTGATCATCATCATTTCATCCCCATCGACGAGCAAGTCGCCGAAGTGGCGTCAAATCGAAAGGCTAGCACCCGGTGAACCGTCTACCCGACGGGAGACCCTAGTGACACGACATTTACATTCTTTTTAACATTGCTGTCCTCAGTGAGAATGAAGAACTACAGCATTTGCTGAACGGGATGAACAGTTAATAAGTACAGAATGTGGATTGAGGGTAAATCGAAGAAAGGCGAAAGTAACGAGAAGTAGTAGTTAAGGAAATCTACCGATGTAGCAACACAGACCTCGTTGGACGGAGCAAGAACATAAAAAGCACACTAGCACTGGCAGCAAGGCTATTCCCGGTCAAAGAAGTCTACTTGTATCAAAAGTAGGCCGTAATTTGAGGAAAAAATTCCTGAGAATGTACGTTTGGAGCATAGCGATGCATGGTAGTGAAACACGGAGTGTGGATAAATTGGAAGAAAAAAGAATGGAAGCATCTCAGCTGTGATGCTGCAGAAGAATGTTGAAAATTAGGAGGAAAGGAATGAGGAAGCTCTCCGCAGAATCAGGGAGGACAGGAAAAATGGAAAACAATGACAAGAAGAAAGGACACGTTAATAGAACATCTGTTAAGATATCGGGGAATAACCTCCATCGTGCTAGGGGGGGACCAGTAGAGGGCAGACAGTCGACGAAAACAGAGATCGGATTGCATCCAGCAAATAATTGACTAATGTGCTAATCTGAGATGAAAAAGTTGGCACAGGAGAGGAATCCGCTGCACCCCGCATTTAACCAGTCGGAAGACATAGGACTGAAGAAAAAAAATTCTTGTTGATTACGGTTCTTATGTTGTGAAATAAACATTCAAAGCTGTCCTGCGTGTGTGAAACTTGGGAAAAATATGCTATACCCAACGATAGGGAACTCAATGAGCTAGTGTAATTCTTTTAAAAAAGGAAAATTGAACTCGGTACACTGAAACACCATTTTGATAAGCAGAAGTATGTGATCCAGTTGTGAAAAATATGCTTTGCTCGAAAATAAGGATGCTACTGAAATGGTGTAATTCTTAGAAAGAAATTGAAAGAGGTACACTGAAGAATTTTGTTGGTAATTGGGAGTAAGCTGAAATTAGGAAAAATCAGGGAAACCGACAAAAGTCTCAAAATTACTTTATCTCTACGTTAAAATGTTGACTTTAATATCTATCACGACTGGTACGATTTGAGATACTTGTGCCATATTTGTAAAGTTCATAAATTACAGAAAATGCGAAAAAATTTGAACATAGCAGCATTTTCAAAACCCTTCCCTCCACGGCTCGATCGGCAGGCCTATGAAGCTTGAGGCTTACTGTGAGAGATCCATCCAGTTTTTCTATGGTTTATAAGGGGGCTCTGTCCGTTTTAAGTTAGCACGACTGTATTTTCGAGCTTGTTCAACCTCTCAAGTCGAAAGATGGTGATAAATCTACTTTACCATTTTCCACTTCCAGTCAAGCAAACTCTTGCTATGAAATAATTAGACTCATCAAAAATTATTTATTGACCTTCAGTTTTATTTCACATTATGTGTTTTTATTACACTGCTTACTTACTGTCTATTTTTAAGTCTCTTTCTTCATAATAAATCACGAAAACCCTTCTGGTGTTGTCTGTCGTTCGGAAACAAAATTAAAAACGTGTGGTTATGATGTGTAGTTACGGCTCAACAACGTCGACAGTATGCTCACGCACGAACACACATGATAAACTTGGTCCGGAATCATGACAAGCAAATATTCGCCAACAGAGTGCATTATGCCAGTGGAAACTGCAGTAAGAAATACGAATGTGCAGGGAGCCTGAAGACAAATGAAGCGCATAAAGACCTCATCCATCCAGCCGGAGGCCCGGCCGCTGCTTGTATTCGCGTGTAGAGCTGTGCAGCGTGGTGCGGTGTGCGAAGCTGAGTTTATCAGCCGAGGGGAGCGCCTGCCAGATGAATGCCGACTCCGCCGAAAGACTGCCACGCACAGCCCTGCGGTGTCGAGAGACAAACTGCTGCAACGTGCATGGGCACACAAGACGCAGTGTTGGATGTTGGTTGAAAACCCACCTCACGCGTCTTTAAGCTCTCTCAGCACACGTACGTATCCAAACACATACCCTCTCTCTCTCTACCTCTCTCTGTCTCTCTCTCTTTTCTGACGTATTCACCACACACACACACATCCACACACACACACACACACACACACACACACACACACATTCACTCAGACACAAACAAGCGCACACACACACACACACACACACACACACCACACACACACACACACACACACGCACACACACACATATTCACTCACACACAAACACGCACACAGACAGACATACACACACACACACACACACACACACACACACACACACACACACACACACACAGGTCATCGCTAACTTTGGCGTAGCAATCGTGTCTGATAGTAATATGGAGATCAAGTTACGATTAATATTTCATGGAACGTATCACAATAACTTAATAGGGGAAGGTGGCCAGGGAGGGAAGATTGCCATTGCATATTCTTTGCCCCGAACGGTTTTGCTGCCTGCCTATAAATGGTCTTTTTTTCCTTTTTTTCGAGTCACCAGTCTTCTGATTCGTTTGATTTGATGCAGCCTCCTACGAATTGCTTTCCTGTGCCAACCTCTTCATCTCAGAGCAGCAATTGGAACCTACGTCTTCCGTTATTTGCTGGATGTTTTTGAATCTTCGTCTTCCTCTACAGTTTTTACCCTCTACAGCTCCATCTAGTACCACGGAAGGCATTCCCTGATATCTTAACAGATATCCTATCTCTTCTTCCTTTAAGTCTTTTCCATATATTTCTTTCCTTGCCGTTTCTCCGGAAAACCACCTCGTTCCTTACCTTATCAGACCACCTGATTTCCAACATTGTTCCGTAGCACTAAATCTCAAATGTTTCGATTCTCGTCTGTTCCGGTTTTTCCACAGTTCATGTTTCACTGCCACAAAATGCTGTGCTCCAAACGTACATTCTCAGAAAATTTCTTCCTCAAGTTAAGGCCTATGTTTGATTTTAGTAGACTTCTCTTCCCGCCCCATGAACCATGGACCTCGCCGTTGGTGGGGAGGCTTGCGTGCCTCAGCGATACAAATAGCTGTACCGTAGGTGCAACCACAACGGAGGGGTATCTGTTGAGAGGCCAGACGAACGTGTGGTTCCTGAAGAGGGGCAGCAGCATTTTCAGTAGTTGCAGGGGCAACAGTCTGGATGAATGACTGATCTAGACTTGTAACACTAACCAAAACGGCCTTGCTGTGCTGGTACTGCGAACGGCTGAAAGCAAGGAGAAACTACAGCCGTAATTTTTCCCGATGGCTTTACTGTATGGTTAAATACACTAAGCAGATTCAAAAGGATGTAAGTTGCAGTAAGTACTGGGAGATGAAGATGCTTGCACGGGATAGATTAGCATGAAGAGCTGCATCAAACCAGTCTCAGGACTGAAGACTACAACAACAACAACAACAACAACAACAGACTTCTCTTAGCCAGGAATGCCTTTTTTTGCCACTGCTAGTCTGCTTTTGATATCCTCTTTGCTCCGACAATCAAGGGTTATTTTGCTGCCTAGGTAGCAGAATTCCTTAACTTCATGTACTTCACGACCAGAAATCCTCATGTTAAGTTTCTCGCTGTTTTTATTTCTATTACTGCTTATTACTTTCGCCTTTCTTCTGTTCACTGTCAGTCCATATTCTGTACTCAGTAGAATGTTCAGGCTCTGGCTAAGCCATGTCTCCGCAGTATCCTTTCTTTCAGGAGTGCTAGTTCTGCAAGGTTCGCAGGAGAGCTTCTGTAAAGTTTGGAAGGTAGGAGACGAGATACTGGCAGAAGTAAAGCTGTGAGGACCGGGCGTGAGTCGTGCTTCAGATGGTAGAGCACTTGCCCGCGAAAGGCAAAGGTCCCGAGTTCGAGTCTCTGTCGCGCACACAGTTTTAATCTGCCAGGAAGTTTTATATCGGCGCACACTCCGCTGCAGAGTGAAAATCTCATTCTGGAGAACAAGTAATTCTTCTACAATTCATCATCGAATCGTACCATTGGTATCATTACACCGAGAATTTTAATTTCACTCTTGAACCTTTCTTTTATTTCCATCATTGCTTCTTCGATGTGTAGTCAGTAAGTTTGACAGAGGAAGATTGTTCCCCAATTTCGTAGTAAAAACTTTTCTGAGTTTCAGTCGACTGATGTAAGGGAAGACGTTTATACACATATCAAAAAAATGTTTTGCATGACCTCGGTTCTGAGTGTTCCGGAACCAGTGCAGGCAATTGAAATAGAGATCAACATAAACAGCATTTCCGCCCTTTTTATTGCTCATGAAAACCACACATAGGATGTTGCACTAGCATACAGTGAGAGCTTCAGAGGTGGTGATCCAGATTTCTGTACATACCGGTACCTCTAATACCCAGTACCGCGTCCTCTTGCGTTGATGCATGCCTGTATTCGTCGTGGCATACTATCGACAAGTTCATGAGGGCACTGTTGGTTCAGATTGTCCCGTTCGTCAACGGCGATTCGGCGTAGATCCTTCAGAATGGTTGGTGAGTCACGTCGTCCATAAACCGCCCTTTTCAATCAATCCCAGGCATATCCGATAGAGTTCATGTCTGGGGGACATGCTGGCCACTCTAGTCGGGCGATGTCGTTATCGGGAAGGAAGTGATTCATAAGACGTGAGCGATGGGGGCGCAAATTGTTGTCCATGAAGACGAATGCCTCGCCAATATGCTGCCGTTATGGTTGCACTATCGATCAGAGGATGGAATTGGCTTATCGTACAGCCGTTACGGTGCCTTTATGACCACCAGTGACTTACGTCGGACCCACATAATGCCACCCAAAACAGCAGGGAACCTCCATCTTGCTGCACTCGATGGACAGTGTGTCTAAGGCGTTCAGCCAGACCGGGTTGCCTCCAAACACGTCTCCGGCGATTGTTTGGTTGAAGACATATGCGTCACTCATCGGTGAAGAGAACGTGATGCAATCCTGAGCAGTCGTTTCGGCATGTTGTTGGGTCCATCTGTACCGCGCTGCATGGTGTCGTGGTTGCAAAGATGGACCTCGCCGTAGAAGACGGGAGTGAAGATGCGTATCATGTAGTCTACAGCGCACAGTTTGAGTCGTAACGCGACGTCCCTTAGCTGCACGAAATTCATTATTCAACATGGTGGCGTTGATGTCTGGGTTCCTCAGAGCCACGATCCGTAGGTAGCGGTCGTCCACTGCAGAAGTAGCCATTGGACCGCCTGGGGAGGCATGTCATCGACAATTCCTGTCTCTCTCTGAATGTTTTCCATGTCAGAACAACATCGCTTTGGTTTACTACGAGACGCCTGGATAATTCCCTTGTTGAGAGCACTTCCTGGCACAAAATAGCAATCGAACCGCGCGGTTGACCGTCTAGGCATGGTTGAACTACAGACAAAATACCCAGTGTTCCGAAATTATTTATTCAAACTAACACAGGAAGTAGAGAACATTCAAAAAATTGTATTTAGTTGAGGAACATGGTCTCTGAAATCAATTTGCAATGTTAGGGAACATTTTGTTAGTGCTCTTGTGTCAGTGTCGCTGACTGGAAAAGTGCACTGACATTCAAATATCCGCAGTTGGGGCACATGTGAAGCCACTAGGTGCTCGACCTTTTGCCCAGCAACAGCGATTAGCTGTTAATGTGTGGGTCGGCGATAGGTTGATTAGACTATGCATTCTTCCATTCCGAATCAACGGACTGAGATATCGGATCTTTGTGGTACATGTGTTGTCAGCACTGCTAGAGGACGTACCTCTGAATGTAGCATTGCTTTGAGGAAACATCTGAGAGCCAACTTCGAAAATCGGTGGTTCGGCCCAAATGACCTGGCCACCCAGGTCATATGACCTCACCTGTCTGGATTTCTTCCTTTAGGAGCGTGTCAGCAGCTGGTGTATGAAACCCACTTGAAAACAGAAGAAGACTGTGGTGTCACCGCCAGACACCACACTTGCTAGGTGGTAGCTTTTAAATCGGCCGCGGTCCGCTAGTATACGACGGACCCGCGTGTCGCCACTGTCAGTAATTGCAGACCAAGCGCCACCACACGGCAGGTCTAGAGAGACGTACTAGCACTCGCCCCAGTTGTATAGCCGACTTAGCGAGCAATGGTTCACTGACAAATACGCTCTCATTTGCCGAGACGATAGTAGCATAGCCTTCAGCTACAATTGCTACGACCTAGCAAGGCGCCGTATTCAAGAAAATTGAGATTCTATTAATGTATCATCAAGAGCAATGTTCTACAAATGTGGCTTAAGGTTGAGTATTCCAGAAGCTACGTACTTTTCTTTATAGCATTCATTACGTATCCTGTTTCAGACCTCACGCCAGCCTGCGTGATTTTAAGCGCGTGCCTTTCGGCTTCCTCGCAATGTGTCTAGGCTGTCTTGTTTAGACACAACAAAGACCTCCGCGCTAAAGCTGCCAACGCTGTTGCTACCATTGATGAGTTGCAAGGAACCCTCCAACGGATATAAGAATAAATTTTCCAACGATGTACTGCGTGTATACAGGCCCTGCATTCGAACGTTTCCTGTAACTGCTGTAATTAGCGCGCTAAACTACTTTCTGTGTAAATCGTCCCCAGCCTGCTATTAGGGATAACAAAATATATTTGTGTTGATGTTCTATACTTCCTGTATTAATCTGAATGAATAGTTTCGGAACACCCTGCGTACAAAGCTGTCATCCTTCATTCTGTCCATTTAAGACGATTTTGAATTAATGGATATACAGGGTGTCCCAGCTATCTTGTCCACTCAAAATATCTCTGGAACAATAACAGCTATTGGAAAACAACTTTCACCGGTATCAATGTAGGGCTGGGGCCCATGAATGTACATATTTGGAAACATTCTAAAACGAAAGCATATGTGTTTTTAACACAAACTTATGCTTTTTTAAATGGACCTCCTATATTTTTTCTTCGGCAATCCATAGCATGACAAAGCACATACACAATGGCGTTGATTGCATCGCAATATTCCCATTACATCCCGAGATATTGAGACGCGAAGTTGACGCTTGAAACACTCGACATGCGCTGCTAGCGCACGTCCTGAGGCTCAGGCGTGAACCCCATGCTGCCCGTAATCGCGATGTGATTGACATGTGTAATCACACCTCCATACTTATCAAGAGGTCCGAAACAACTGTAAAACTTTTAGTCCACTTGCTCGTTTCACTACAACCATCAACATGAATTTTACTATTACGAGTTAATGATTAACTGTCACTTGCGCTAGATCTACAGTAAAGTAAAGTTTTAACGTTGAACAGCATTACCTTTTTAGTAACGGATTAACGATAAGTGAAGTTAACTTTGTGACTAAAGTTGCGGTACACAGATATGTTACAGAACCGCATCACCCCTAGCCTATGGGATAAATACCTGCTGGAATGTACGACGTTAATGCAGGATGGCAGCAGACCGTATTATTCGTTTCGGACCTCTTGATAAGTATGGAAGTGTGATTACACATGTCAATCACATCGCGATTACGGGCAGCATGGGGTTCACGCCTGACCTTCAGGACGTGCGCTAGCAGCGCATGTCGGGTGTTTCAAGCGTCAACTTCGCGTCTCAATATCTCGGGATGTAATGGGAATATTGAGATGCAATCAACGCCATTGTGTATGTGCTTTGTCATGCTATGGATTGCTGAAGAAAAAATATAGGAGGTCCATTTAAAAAAAACACTAAGTTTGTGTTAAAAAACACATATGCTTTCGTTTTAGAATGTTTCCAAATATGTACATTCATGGGCCCCAGCCATACATTGAAACCGGTGAAAGTCGTTTTCCAATAGCTGTTATTCTTCCAGAGATATTTTGAGTGGACAAGATAGCTGGAACACCCTGTATATTATTTAAAACCTTCTAAGTTATATACGTATATATGGCCAAATACAAAAAGCCGACTGAAAACATTTTTCTCCATCTCAGCTGTTTGGTACGGTTTCAGATACTAGGCATCAAGATCCCTAGAAAATAAGTCTGGAAATCAGAACAGAACAACAAACATAGGATGCTGCTGTGATGGCACTGGCCACATTAAAAGTCGGCGCTGTAAGCCTTCCTATACAGGGTGGTCAGAAATTTTCTGAAAAGCTTCTACTCGTAATGGTATCACGTAGGGTAGGTTGTCCTGAGAAATAATCGTTAAGAAAACAATTCGATACGTTGCGCCTTATCCGGGTTAATCAACATTCACGTTAGCCAATCAGACCATTGTGCGTGAAAACTGAGGCGGCCCGCCTGAGACACTATCATAAAACTAGTTCTTCATGTGATTTCCTAAAACCGAACAAGTGAGCGATACAAAAATTGGACATGGGACAGTAACAAGGATCGAACCCGAGCCAAGGGCGGAACAGTCATGTGCGCTATAATGCACGCTGTGAAAAAACAGACAGTGATCGTATCTCGCGGCCCGCTTAAATTCGAGCGTGCAACGCCCTGATTGTATAACTTCAGTGCTAAATTCTCTTACGAATTCTCAACACAACTTACCCTGCAACATCCTTAAAAGCTTTTTAAAATGTTTCACGTAAAAGAAAGCAACCGTGTCATTCATTTACTGCTAGGTGATAAAAGGAAGTAAAAGTAATGTCCAAAATATGCCAAACCACTCCTTGAAAATGGAATGGTGGCTGGAAACGTGCTGGACTAAAACAGGGCGGTGAAACCATGTGACTGAATACGGCATATTGACAACAAAAGTACGTCTCACGCAAAACTCCAGTCACGGACAGGCCTTGAGTTCTTCACGAAGTGGCTGTTAAAGACACTGTGGAGACGTATAAAAATGAATGCAGTGGTTAGAAAGTAAATTACTTATTTCGAGCCGTGAATAACAGAATATCAGAGAGGACGCTTTTTCGAGTGAACGTAGTCCCTTTGGGAATGAGCATAGATGATCAGTAGTAGGAATCCCGCTCGCCATTCTAAGCAGTGTCATAATGGAGGTGACTTTCTGTTGCTTTTCTCCGACCTCTTACACTGACCAGCCACATTAATGTGACTAACTCTCAAAATACTTAATAGCCACCTTTGGCATTCCGGCAGCTTCGAGATGTGCTGGAAGAGAGTTAGTGAGTTTTTGGAAGGAACTGACAACGATGAGGAGCCATGCTGAATCCAGTACAGTGACCAGCTGCCCTAGGTTTCTCGGTTGAGGATTGAATGCACGAAGGCCTGACAGAGATGGTCCAACATATCTCTGGTTGAGTTGTAGTCCGAGGAGTTTGGTGGCCAGGGCAGTGCGGCAAACTCTCCCTGGTACTCTTCGAACGAACGTACACAATGACTTGTGCCACATGTTGCTTTGTCCTATTGGTAAGTGTCATCTTGCCGAGGAAAGAGAAACTATTTCTAAGGGTAGACATGGTCTCCAATGATAGACGCGTACTTGTGTTGGTCCATTGTGCTTTTCAGAACGATGGAATCGCCCAGGGAATACCATGAAAACATTCCCCAGATCATAACACTCCCTCGTCCGACAGGGACATATACGATGGTTGTTCAGGATTTACAAATCTTTAACATATTGCAGCGTGTCAGCAACTGTGAAATGTACAGAAAATAAACAATTTTTTCAGCCTTCTACATCTACATCCATACTCCGCAAGCCACCTGACGGTGTGTGGCGGAGGGTACCTTCAGTACCTCTATCGGTTCTCCCTTCTATTCCAGTCTCGTATTGTTCGTGGAAAGAAGGATTGTCGGTATGCCTCTGTGTGGGCTCTAATCTCTCTAATTTTATCCTCATGGTCTCTTCGCGAGATATACGTAGGAGGGAGCAATATACTGCTTGACTCTTCGGTGAAGGTATGTTCTCGAAACTTCAATAAAAGCCCGTACCGAGCTACTGAGCGTCTCTCCTGCAGAGTCTTCCACTGGAGTTTATCTATCATCTCCGTAACGCTTTCGCGATTACTAAATGATCCTGTAACGAAGCGCTCTGCTCTCCGTTGGATCTTCTCTATCTCTTCTATCAACCCTATCTGGTACGGATCCCACACTGCTGAGCAGTATTCAAGCAGTGGGCGAACAAGCGTACTGTAACCTACTTCCTTTGTTTTCGGATTGCATTTCCTTAGGATTCTTCCAATGAATCTCAGTCTGGCATCTGCTTTACCGACGATCAACATTATATGATCATTCCATTTTAAATCACTCCTAATGCGTACTCCCAGATAATTTATGGTATTAACTGCTTCCAGTTGCTGACCTGCTATTTTGTAGCTAAATGATAAAGGATCTATCTTTCTGTATATTCGCAGCACATTACACTTTTCTACATTGTGATTCAATTGCCATTCCCTGCACCATGCGTCAATTCGCTGCAGATCCTCCTGCATTTCAGTACAATTTTCCATTGTTACAACCTCTCGGTACACCACAGCATCATCTGCAAAAAGCCTCAGTGAACTTCCGATGTCATCCACCAGGTCATTTATGTATATTGTGAATAGCAACGGTCCTATGACACTCCCCTGCGGCACACCTGAAATCACTCTTACTTCGGAAGAGTGCTCTCCATTGAGAATAACATGCTGCGTCCTGTTATCTAGGAACTCCTCAATCCAATCACACAATTGGTCTGGTAGTCCATATGCTCTTACTTTGTTCATTAAACGACTGTGGGGAACTGTATCGAACGCCTTGCGGAAGTCAAGAAACACGGCATCTACCTGTGAACCCGTGTCTATGGCCCTCTGAGTCTCGTGGACGAATAGCGCGAGCTGGGTTTCACATGACCGTCTTTTTCGAAACCCATGCTGATTCCTACAGAGTAGATTTCTAGTCTCCAGAAAAGTCATTATACTCGAACACCTTCAGTTGCAAGGTAATTTTTACTCGTTTACCTAGGTTTAGATTCCAATAATGGAATCTTCTTCAGAACCTATAAATTAAACCACATACGGACATATATTACTCACTAAAAAGCATTGTCAGTCTAATGATTGAATAATAAAGAAATCGTGATACTTACGAAAAATTAAATTATTTTGAGAGCCAAACACTGGCCATGTCACAGATTAAAAATTAAAACAATAAAGACGCACAATCATAAGATTATGTCAGTCAAAATTAAAACCATTAAGGCGAACGTAGACGGAGCTACCCCGGCCAGAAATAAGGACCACACGTGAGCGGCTCGAAAACTGGGCGCTGTGAGCAGTTACGCGGCGAGGCTCGGCCGCGGCCAAGCGCATGCGCGAACGCAAGCGCAAGCGCAGGCGCGAGAGAGAAACTGTCTCAAATTTACTTAGAGCAAATATACATATAAACAAAACGTGACTGAAAGCCGTCCTACAATTGGACAAACCTATCTATTGGTATAGCAACATTAAACAATTTACCTGAGGACAAACTAACAAAGCCCTCTTACTATAATATTTAAAAGGAAACATTTTTATTCCTTGGCTTTGTTAGTTTGTTCTCAGGTAAACTGTTTAATGTTGCTATACCAATACGTAGGTTTGTTCAATTGTAGGACGGCTTTCAGTCACATTTTTTTTATATGTATATTTGCTCTAAGTAAATTTGAGACAGTTTCTCTCGCGCGCCTGCGCTCGCGCATGCGCTTGGCCGCGGCCGAGCCTCGCCGCGGAACTGCTCGCGACGCCTAGTTTCCGTGCCGCTCACGTGTGGTCCTTATTTCTGGCCGGCGTAGCTCCGTCTACGTTCGCCTTAATGGTTTTAATTTTGACTGACATAATCTTATGATTATGCGTCTTTAATGTTTTAATTTTTAATCTATGACATGGCCAGTGTTTGGCTCTCAAAATAATTTAATTTTTCGTAAGTATCACGATTTCTTTATTATTCAATCATTAGACTGATAATGCTTTTTAGTCGTATGTGGTTTAATTTATAGGTTCTGAAGAAGATTCCATTATTGGAATCGAAACCTAGGTAAACGAGTAAAAATTACCTTGCAACTGATGGCTGAAAAAATTGTCTATTTTTTGTCGTTCAGGATGTTTGCCTTCAGACGTTTTATTCCGTATACGCCAACAGCCACCTATCTGATGGAACAGAAAAAGGGTTCGTCTGAAAAGGCGACTTGTCTCCGCCCAGAGAACATCCAGTCCTGTTCATCGCCGATGAACAGCAGTCAACATGGGTGTATAAACCAGGTGACTGCTCCAGATGCCTATACGTATCAACGTTTGCTGGACTGTCGTTGTGGAGACACTGTTGGTGGCCCGTTGGTTTACCTGGGTGATCAGTTGCTCAACAGTTGCACGTCTCTTCGTTCATACACGTCTCCGCAGCCGTCGTTAGCCCCTATCACCTACAGGGTTGCGTCACTTGTGAGGAGCGACAGTTGTGAGGAGCGACATTTGTGAGGAGACGCGGCCGAACAGGTAACGGGCGGTCTACAGGGGCACCAAAAAGGTAGCACACCGCAGTTCAGTACTGCATCGTCACATCACTGCCGTCACACAGGAGTGCAAAACGATGGCTGCAACGCATCAGGCAAAAAGCATGGGATCTACACAAGATCCGACCGATGCTGCAGGAATAGTTCTGCAAGAACATCATTTGCTAATGAATGATGGGTGCAAATTTTTAATTGCAGATGGCGACAGAGGACCAAATGATAGGATATTGGTGTTCGCCAGCGAAAGCGGAAAATCCTGTTTTAGACTGCAATTCGTTCTTTGTCGATGGAACGTTCAAAATCTCCAGCAAGCAGTTCAGACAGTTACTTATTGTTCATGCCGATATTTCTAGTTCTGAGGAGGAAACAAACACAGTTCCAACCGTGTACGCTTTGCTACCCAATAAAAAGCGAGAAACGTACGATTGCTTTTTCACAGCTGTTGAGAGCACCGTACCTGGATGGAATCCTACAGCTATCATGATGGATTTTGAAGCTGCAATCATCCAATCAATAACACATTTGTTTCCTGATGCAAAGATTAATGGCTGCAACTACCATTTCAATTAGTGCTTGTGGAGGCAAGTGGAGAATTGCGGCCTTGTTGCTGCCTACAAGGGAAACGAAGAAATTCGTTTTCACATAAGATTGTGTTGCGCTTTGACTCACATTCCCCTGGACATGTTAGATGATGGGTGACTATGCATTCAGGAGACCACGCCAGATAATGACAAACTGCAGGATTGTTACGACTATTTTGTTGAACAATGACTGGATAATGAAGACATGCGAAGAGATATATGGAGCTGCGCAGGAAGACGTCATCGCACGAGCAATGTTTCAGAAGGATGGAATCGGAGGATAAATACATTACTTTGGAAGGTTCATCCAAATTTTTACTCCTTAGTAAAAATTCTCAGAGATGACGCAGAACATCATGGACGCCGACTAGTTTTAAATCTAGGTGGGAAAAGAAGAAAGAAGTCCGCAATTAAGACAGATGAGATAGTTTCTAAAACCCTTACAAGACTCCAAGTTGACGGCAATATATAATCATTTCTTACGTGCATGGCTTATGCACAGAAATTACAATGAAAAGGAAATGGCTGAAGCTGCAGCAACACTTCTAAATATTGAAAATGGGTTCAGCTCAGGCCAATCGTCCTATTGTAAAAATTCTAAATAAATAATCATCCTGTAGATATTGTAAGTAAATATAATGCGGGACGAAGAGAGAGTACCTCCTCGTGGTGCTCCCTGGAAACGACACAAAGTAGGTTAAATGTCTCTTGCAAATTGTAAAAGATTCACTAATGAAGTCTGAAAAGTCATAGCTTTTCTAACAATGACAATCAGCAGCATTTTTCTGTAGAGAATTTCAGAAACAATGTCTGTTTGAGTGGACGATGAATACATCTTGTTTCAGTACATAAATTGCATTCCATAACGCTAATTGCTAGCAGGACTCACATTAGACCTCAGTACACTTCCCTGCGTTTTACGGAAAAATTGAGGTTTATTTCGAAATAATTAAAAAAAATGTTTCTACCAAGAACCAAATTCTTCAGTTGGCTCCTCTTAATATATGGTAAAAGGTTGCCACTCCCATCATATCAAATTTTGGGTGAAGAGTTGAAAGATGGAAAACATTTTCGGTTTCTATAGTTTCTGTAAAATACTTCGTTAAGTATGAGGTTGAGCGAAAATTATGCCCTATGTTAGATTAATCAGAACAAAAATTCCAATGAAAAAGGTCTTACGCATAACTGTGCTGCGACTAATGATTAACATGACATCGTGGGGGCAAAATCAGCTCCGATTTTTAATTTGACTAAGGCCACTCTTCCTTGCCCAAAACATTTCTGAAATAATGTAACATGGCTGCACTGGAGGACTGTGAATGTCCCTCGGCGGCTTCCCGGGCCGGCACAAGTCGAGCGCTCAATCACACCAAACGGCAGCAGGTAGTGGCCGAGCAGGTAGTGGCGCAGCATTTGTGACACACCCTGTGCCGGTCCCTTAGCGCCCCGGATTTCTCACAAGTGTCGCCACATTCCAGATTCTCACAAGTGTCGCTTCTCACAAGTGTCTACAACTCATAACCTACAGCTCGTGCTGCATTACAGTTCCCTCGGCGCTAGTTTTGGGTGGCGTCTTTTTCCCATGTACGGAGTACTTTATCTACAGTGGCACGTGAACAGTTAAACTTATCCATTTGAGATATGGTTCCACCCTTGGCCCGATATCCGATGATCATACCCGTTTGGACGGCAGATAAGTCGGTCCGCTACCGCATTACGACATAGACAACTGTTTTGCGTGTCCTCCCAACGTGCTTTGTATACCATCCACTCCTAGTGCTACCGTCTGCCGACTGTGAGTGATTGTTGCACATTGTTGTCGAACTTTGGTGGTGGACACATTAATATGACTGGCCGTGTATGAAGAGTTACGTGTGCAATTATGCAATGTGGATGACAGTTATGTGTGCTTCTACATTGTAGTGTCAGGTTCGTATTGTTGCGCATGAAGGGAAGGAAGATGGTGAACCACGGTGCCGGTACTTAGACTACATCTCACTAGTAGCCTCAGTGGGGTCGCCGACGGACATACAGATCACCATTAACAGTGTCCCAAACCCTGACTTCGTGATACAGTGCAGAGAGATGTGGAATATAATATAGGCCACTGGCGGAAGGTTGGCGAAGAGGAACACCCCTTTGCCGGCCAATACCGGCAGTGGAAATCGATTTCCGAGTCGAGCCCCACCGTGCAGGCGTGCGCTAATGACCTCCGTTATATGAACGAGCATTACGTCAATTAATTTACATAATTAAAGTGGGAAGTGGGGAAGTGGGCAGAAGACGAAGTGGCCTAGCCAGGATGTGCCGGAAAACGCAACAACTGTCTACTAGCAGCAAGAGAGCCAGGAATATGCTGACCAGTTATCACTTGCGCTGCAGAAGTAACGCAGCGGTGGAGAAAGCTGCATAGATTTGCAAACGTCACAATCCGACGTGCGCCTGGCGCACGGGGCAATTCCTTGCATTGTCATATCATAGGTGCTTCAGGCATATCGAAACGTCAGTCTTGCACTGCGCACAAATGACCCAAGCGCCCGGATTCCGTGCAGATCCGCGTCCATTATTACTTAAGTCTTCAATGACCGTGGGCTGGTCATTGGCCATTGGCCAGAAAAATAATGTTCAGAACATCCCAACATGTTCACTTCGTGAAAGACTGGATAAAAAAACGGACGTTTTGTAACTACACTCCTGGAAATTGAAATAAGAACACCGTGAATTCATTGTCCCAGGAAGGGGAAACTTTATTGACACATTCCTGGAGTCAGATACATCACATGATCACACTGACAGAACCACAGGCACATAGACACAGGCAACAGAGCATGCACAATGTCGGCACTAGTACAGTGTATATCCACCTTTCGCAGCAATGCAGGCTGCAATTCTCCCATGGAGACGATCGTAGAGATGCTGGATGTAGTCCTGTGGAACGGCTTGCCATGCCATTTCCACCTGGCGCCTCAGTTGGACCAGCGTTCGTGCTGGACGTGCAGACCGCGTGAGACGACGCTTCATCCAGTCCCAAACATGCTCAATGGGGGACAGATCCGGAGATCTTGCTGGCCAGGGTAGTTGACTTACACCTTCTAGAGCACGTTGGGTGGCACGGGATACATGCGGACGTGCATTGTCCTGTTGGAACAGCAAGTTCCCTTGCCGGTCTAGGAATGGTAGAACGATGGGTTCGATGACGGTTTGGGTGTACCGTGCACTATTCAGTGTCCCCTCGACGATCACCAGTGGTGTACGGCCAGTGTAGGAGATCGCTCCCCACACCATGATGCCGGGTGTTGGCCCTGTGTGCCTCGGTCGTATGCAGTCCTGATTGTGGCGCTCACCTGCACGGCGCCAAACACGCATACGACCATCATTGGCACCAAGGCAGAAGCGACTCTCATCGCTGAAGACGAAACGTCTCCATTCGTCCCTCCATTCACGCCTGTCGCGACACCACTGGAGGCGGGCTGCACGATGTTGGGGCGTGAGCGGAAGACGGCCTAACGGTGTGCGGGACCGTAGCCCAGCTTCATGGAGACGGTTGCGAATAGTCCTGCCGATACCCCAGGAGCAACAGTGTCCCTAATTTGCTGGGAAGTGGCGGTGCGGTCCCCTACGGCACTGCGTAGGATCCTACGGTCTTGGCGTGCATCCGTGCGTCGCTGCGGTCCGGTCCAAGGTCGACGGGCACGTGCACCTTCCGCCGACCACTGGCGACAACATCGATGTACTGTGGAGACCTCACGCCCCACGTGTTGAGCAATTCGGCGGTACGTCCACCCGGCCTCCCGCATGCCCACTATACGCCCTCGCTCAAAGTCCGTCAGCTGCACATACGGTTCACATCCACGCTGTCGCGGCATGCTACCGGTGTTAAAGACTGCGATGGAGCTCCGTATGCCACGGCAAACTGGCTGACACTGACGGCGGCGGTGCACAAATGCTGCGCAGCTAGCGCCATTCGACGGCCAACACCGCGGTTCCTGGTGTGGCCGCTGTGCCGTGCGTGTGATCATTGCTTGTACAGCCCTCTCGCAGTGTCCGGAGCAAGTATGGTGGGTCTGACACACCGGTGTCAATGTGTTCTTTTTTCCATTTCCAGGAGTGTAGTTGTCGGTGGTAGAGAATGTGAGATGTGGATTAGCATTGTTACAATATATGATTGTTTTCTGGTTCGTTGCCTAAAGCGAGGCCAGCAATAACAATCATGTTAATTCATTATAGACTCGGTCTAGAAAAACGTTGCTGAAGAGGAGGAATTTATTAACATCTACTAAAGATTTAAATGTTAGGAATTGTTTTCTTGTCTGGATATGAAACATGAAGGATAAGCAGTTATTATTGAAAAAAACACAAACTTTCAAATGTTGTGCAACAGAAGAATTTTGAAGATTAGACAGATTCTTCGCGGAACTATTGATGAGGTACTGAATGGAAATGGGGAAAAAGAAATTTATTTGAAAATTTCGCTAAGAGAAGGGGTTGGTTGATATACTTTCTGAGGCAGAAGGGACTGTCAACTTATGCGGAATGAAAACGCTTGCATACGAGGGACTTCAGACTGGAGCCTACAATACCAACACCAGACTTAGGCTGTTGTTCTTGTCTTCAGTCCTGAGACTGGTTTGATGCAGCCCTCCATGCTACTCTATCCTGTGCAAGCTTCTTCATCTCCCAGTACCTACTGCAACCTACAACCTTCTGAATCTGCTTAGTGTATTCATCTCTTGGTCTCCCTCTACGATTTTTACCCTCCACGCTGCCCTCCAGTGCTAAATTTGTGATCCCTTGATGCCTCAGAACATGTCCTACCAACCGGTCCCTACTTCTCGTCAAGTTGTGCCACAAACTCCTCTTCTCCCCAATTCTATTCCATACTTCCTCATTAGTTATGTGATCTACCCATCTAATCTTCAGCATTCTTCTGTAGCACCATATTTCGAAAGCTTCTATTCTCTTCCTGTCCAAACTATTTATCGTCCATGTTTCACTTCCATGCATGGCTACACTCCATACGAATAATTTCAGAAACGACTTCCTGACACTTAAATCTATATTCGATGTTAACAAATTTATCTTCTTCAGAAACGCTTTCCTTGCCATTGCCAGTCTACATTTTATATCCTCTCTACTTCGACCATCATCAGTTATTTTGCTCCCCCAATAGCAAAACTCATTTACTACTTTAAGTGTCTCATTTCCTAATCTAATTCCCTCAGCATCACCCGACTTAATGCGACTATTATCCATTATCCTCGTTTTCGTTTTGTTGATGTTCATCTTATATCCTCCTTTAAAGACACTGTCCATTCCGTTCAACTGCTCTTCCAAGTTCTTTGCTCTCTCTGACAGAATTAGAATGTCACCGGTGAACCTCAAAGCTTTTATTTCTTCTCTATGGATTTTAATACCAACTCCGAATTTTTCTGTTGTTTCCTTTAATGCTTGCTGAATAACATCTTGGAGAGGCTACAACCATGTCTCACTCCCTTCCCAACCACTGCTTCCCTTTCATGTCCCTCGACTCTTATAACTGCCATCTGGTTTCAGTAGAAATTGTAAATAACATTTCGCTCCCTGTATTTTACCCCTGCCACCTTCTGAATTTGAAAGAACGTATTCCAGTCAACATTGTCAAAAGCTTTCTCTAAGTCTACAAATCATAGAAACGTAGGTTTGCCTTGCCTTAATCTATTTTCTAAGATAAGTCATAGGCTCAGTATTGGCTCACGTGTTTCAATATTTCTACGGAATCCAAACTGATCTTCTCCGAAGTCGGCTTCTATCAGTTTTTCCATTCCTCGTGTAAAGAATTCGCATTAGTATTTTGCAGTCGTGACTTATTAAACTGGTAGTTCGGTGATTTTCACATCTGTCAGCACCTGCCTCCTTTGGGTTTGGAATTATTATACTCTTCTTGAAGTCTGAGGGTATTTCCCTATCTGATACATTTTGCTCATCAGATGGTAGAGTTTTGTCAGGACTGGCTCTCCCAAGGCTGTCAGTAGTTCTAATGGAACGTTTTCTACTCTCCGGGATTTGTTTCGACTTAGGTCTTTCAGTGCTCTGTCAAACTCTTCATGCAGTATCATGTCTCCCATTTCATAGTCATCTACATCCTCTTCCATTTTCATAATATTGTCCTCAAGTACATCGCCCTTGTATAGACTCTCTATATACTCCTTCCACCCTTCTGCTTTCCCTTCTTTGCTTAGAACTCGGTTTCCACCTGAGCTCTTGATATTCATAGACGTGGTTCTCTTTCATCCAAAGGTCTCTTTAATTTTCCTGTAGGCAGTATCTATCTTACTCCTAGTGAGATAAGCTTCCACATCCTTACACTAGTCCTCTAGCCTGCTCAGCCATTTTTCAGTTCCTGTCGATCTCATTTTTGAGACGTTTGTATTCCTTTTTGCCTGCTTCATTTACTTCATTTTTACATTTTCTTCTTTCATCAATTAAATTCAATACTTCTTCAGTTACCCAAGGATTTCTATTAGCCCTCGTCTTTTTACCTACTTGATCCTCTGCTGCCTTCACTACTTCATCCCCCAAAGCTACCCATTCTTCTTCTACCGTATTTTTTCCCCTATTCCTGTCAATTGTTCCCTTATGCTCTCCCTGAAACTCTGTACAACCTCTGGTTTAGTCAGTTTATCAAGGTCCCATCTCCTTAAATTACCACCTTTCAGCAGTTTCTTCAGTTTTAATCTAAAGTTCATAACCAATAGCTTGTGGTCAGAATCCACATCTGCCCCTGAAAATGTTTTAGGCTAATGAAACTTATTTTATAGTCGATTGTAATGTGTTCTTGGAGTGATTCAAGTTGAACGATCATAGCAAGGATTTTCCTTCTATTTCTTTGACCTGTGGCGTGATAACCGTGGCATGATGGAGGTCCCCCCCCCCCCCCCCAACAGGTGGCGCCAAGGATACCGTTGGGTCCCCAACTAGCGTCATCAGTGTCCACAAAGCCATGGCTACTGTGAAGTCTTGGCAACGAGGAGAGGACAGTGGGCAACGAGAGGATTCATACTGAGGGTAGCGCGGCTAGCAGCACATCGTGAGAACGAGCGAGCAACGAGGGCGGTCTGTTGCCTGTCAAGTTGGGAGGAAAAAAAAAAAGGTCAAATGGCTCTGAGCACTATGGGACTTAACATCTGACGTCATCAGTCCCCCAGAACTTATAACTACTTAAACCTAACTAACCTAAGGACATCACACACATCCATGCCCGAGGCAGGATTCGAACCTGCGACCGTAGCGGTCGCGCGGTTCCAGACTGAAGCGCCTAGAATCGCTCGGCCACCAGCGGCCGGCATGGGAGGACAACTCGGAGGTAGCGATCTCTTCTTCATGGGCAACCACAGCCACATAAAATTTTCCAAAGAAATTACCGCACTTTGACTGTTAATTATTCATTTATTGTACACAATCATGACTACGGCTTTGTGGCCATTTTATAGTGCATATTAAAACGTTAAAACATGTCTGACCTGTCTATAACACTTCCGCATCGAAAAACATATTTCTGGTCTTATGGATCAGTTATCGTTTTACACGATACAAGTGTCTTGGATGTGAACTTGTATCCTATAACCAACTGGTCTATATGAGCAAAAATGTGTATTCATGATGATGACAAGTCACAGAGAGGTCAGTCATGTTTTAACGTTTTAACATGCCCATGAGAATGGCTCCAAAGTCGTAATCATAATTGTGTACAATAAATGAATAATTAACAGTCAAATGGCGAAAATTGCTTAAAAATAAGAAAAAAAACAAAGATAGCGAAGCTGCCCCTGGTGGCGAGTCGATGGGACGGTTATATCCCTGGTGCTTTCAGAATTCTTATGACTGGAGTGCATGGTCAGATCCTGTGCTTTTGCTCTGTGTGCCCTGTACTTCAGATACCTGAAGCAAAACACCCCTAATTAACTGACACTCTTCTGCTTTATCGATTGTTATGTTGGAGTAGCTGAATGTGCCACCTGGGACTGCTTAATGTTACATGGTAATGTAACTTTGAACACTTATTTCACTTTATAATATTTAAGAGTCAGGTTTCCATTTGAAGTGTGTGACATGACACTTTGCTTCCAGCTTTTATTTAAGAAAGTACTTCCTTCTCTGAATTTTTATCATTGAACGAACTTTATTGAGGACTAAACCTTTCCTTGTGGCTTTGGCTGTATATTTGTGTGACACATACATTGAACACATCTCCTGCTCCCAATCACTCTGTTGTAACATCCACGAGATAAATTTTAGCATATGAAAATACAGTGAAATAAATATTAAACATTTATATAATATTTTGTGATGTAATTGGATATATCGATGTGTATCATACAAAGACAATGATAATTGTAAATTCCTTTTATGATTTGCAACTGTCTTCCTTGGTTTTTACCTTTTGTTGGTTGCCTTTTGTGGGTTGCGGACGTAAGACGCATATCAAACTGAGGTCTGTTAAGAAATTGTAATTATTTGTTAATTATTACTTGATAACAGAATTCATTATTATTATAAATATGAGTGAATAATTATTTGTAACTTTATTTCCTCTCTCAATAAGCATTACCCGTTTTAATTATTTCTTTCCGCTGCAAGGAGCACAGCCATTGATGATAGCGATTTGTATCGCGTTTTTATCTGTGTTTCTTAGGGAAAAAATCAAAGGTTTGGTTGATGAAAATTAGTCTAAATAGTGCACAATATGAAAGTAAACAGCCGGCCGGGGTGGCCGAGCGTTTCTCGGCGCTACAGTCTGAAACCGCGCGACCGCTACGGTCGCAGGTTCGAATCCTGCCTTGGGCATGGATGTGTGTGATGTCCTTAGGTTAGTTAGGTTTAAGTGGTTCTAAGTTCTAGGGGACTGATGACCTCAGAAGTTAAGTCCCATAGTGCTCAGACCCATTTGGAAAGTAAAGTTTAATAAGCATTTCAAATACTTGTCCTGTTAAAAGATAAGTTGATCTATCAATAGAAAGTCTCTATCAATTGTCTGCCGCCATCTTAACAATTATCTCAGCGGCAAATTCAAATTACGCAACTCGCAGACATAAATGCCGAAGGTAATAAAAATGGGTAAAAATAAATGTGCACGGGTGGTCCTGAACTCATTTTAATGAAAATAGTTCGAATCAGATTGGTTCTTTAAAAACAGTGCTCATAGCACGATCCATATAACAAAGTTTTCTAGCTGATGTATGGAGCCGAAATTAATTACGCACGAGTTGCGAAGAATATTGTTTCATGTAACATACGTCAGTGTTGTGCGCAACTGATATTCGGTGGTTTTAATGATCATTTTGCTGAAGATAACTGTTTCCATCATAATCAGTAGTTGTATATAATCTGTTGTATGAACTGTGATTTAGTGACACTTGCACAACTTACAGACAACACTTTAACACATCGTTAACTTGGAGTTCTTTAGCAACTTCACCAAAT
The DNA here is from genome assembly GCF_023864275.1 of Schistocerca cancellata. Classification (NCBI taxonomy): domain Eukaryota; kingdom Metazoa; phylum Arthropoda; class Insecta; order Orthoptera; family Acrididae; genus Schistocerca; species Schistocerca cancellata. The sequence goes on from NC_064632.1 coordinate 430,367,134, forward strand.
CTTTAGCCGGGAGAAAAATTATTTAGTAATTAGTCACTGAAATAAAATAAGATTATCATTTTCATTTACAAATTAGGTAAATACCAAACCACTGAAAAACACAGCGAACGCCACACTGTCCACCCCCTCTTCCATCCATCTCAACCTGCCCCAGCCACACTCATCAGCACTTGCTGCCCTGCAATACCATTCAATAAAGCAGGCTGACGTTACTCCCATATTACACCTGTCATGCAATAATTTGTTTGCTCCTGAGGTACATGCCGCCATGCAAAGCAATTCAATAAAGCAGGCCAAATACTACTTTAACACAACGCACTTGTCATACAGCGCAGTCTACATGTCAGGGCACTGGGAACCAATACCTTCCCTGACGTGTAGGCTGCCCGGCAAAGTGAGTGGATTTAGCAGACCGACACTACCTGTACTCCCACACAACGTGTCTGTCATGCTGGGGAGCCTATTACAAATTGTGGCTATAGCTAAGTTTTGTTTTGGTAACAAAGTTGTCTTACTTATGTGTCCACAACTACCAGTCCTTCCATTCTTTACATTCGCAAAGTGTTATTGTCTTTTGTATTCACACTTGCTTCTGGTTCAGTCCATTGTATTACAGAGGCCAAAACAAAGGTACAATGTAGTATGTGACACGGAGGTTGTAACCCCCGTTTTCGGCCTCGACCTACACTCCTGGAAATGGAAAAAAGAACACATTGACACCGGTGTGTCAGACCCACCATACTTGCTCCGGACACTGCGAGAGGGCTGTACAAGCAATGATCACACGCACGGCACAGCGGACACACCAGGAACCGCGGTGTTGGCCGTCGAATGGCGCTAGCTGCGCAGCATTTGTGCACCGCCGCCGTCAGTGTCAGCCAGTTTGCCGTGGCATACGGAGCTCCATCGCAATCTTTAACACTGGTAGCATGCCGCGACATCGTGGACGTGAACCGTATGTGCAGTTGACGGACTTTGAGCGAGGGCGTATAGTGGGCATGCGGGAGGCCGGGTGGACGTACCGCCGAATTGCTCAACACGTGGGGCGTGACGTCTCCACAGTACATCGATGTTGTCGCCAGTGGTCGGCGGAAGGTGCACGTGCCCGTCGACCTGGGACCGGACCGCAGCGACGCACGGATGCACGCCAAGACCGTAGGATCCTACGCAGTGGCGTAGGGGACCGCACCGCCACTTCCCAGCAAATTAGGGACACTGTTGCTCCTGGAGTATCGGCGAGGACCATTCGCAACCGTCTCCATGAAGCTGGGCTACGGTCCCGCACACCGTTAGGCCGTCTTCCGCTCACGCCCCAACATCGTGCAGCCCGCCTCCAGTGGTGTCGCGACAGGCGTGAATGGAGGGACGAATGGAGACGTGTCGTCTTCAGCGATGAGAGTCGCTTCTGCCTTGGTGCCAATGATGGTCGTATGCGTGTTTGGCGCCGTGCAGGTGAGCGCCACAATCAGGACTGCATACGACCGAGGCACACAGGGCCAACACCCGGCATCATGGTGTGGGGAGCGATCTCCTACACTGGCCGTACACCACTGGTGATCGTCGAGGGGACACTGAATAGTGCACGGTACATCCAAACCGTCATCGAACCCATCGTTCTACCATTCCTAGACCGGCTAGGGAAATTGCTGTTCCAACAGGACAATGCACGTCCGCTTGTATCCCGTGCCACCCAACGTGCTCTAGAAGGTGTAAGTCAACTACCCTGGCCAGCAAGATCTCCGGATCTGTCCCCCATTGAGCATGTTTGGGACTGGATGAAGCGTCGTCTCACGCGGTCTGCACGTCCAGCACGAACGCTGGTCCAACTGAGGCGCCAGGTGGAAATGGCATGGCAAGCCGTTCCACAGGACTACATCCAGCATCTCTACGATCGTCTCCATGGGAGAATAGCAGCCTGCATTGCTGCGAAAGGTGGATATACACTGTACTAGTGCCGACATTGTGCATGCTCTGTTGCCTGTGTCTATGTGCCTGTGGTTCTGTCAGTGTGATCATGTGATGTATCTGACCCCAGGAATGTGTCAATAAAGTTTCCCCTTCCTGGGACAATGAATTCACGGTGTTCTTATTTCAATTTCCAGGAGTGTATTTTGTATCCGTATCGATATTTCTATGTCAATTTGTAGTGTTGCTTATGTAGAGTGTTGTGTCTGTCATGGAAATTATTTGACTATGTATATATATTTCAGTTATGTGAACTTTCTGCACGATGTTGTTTAAACTGTGTTTGTGGATTTAAATAACTACTGGAATGATTGTTGTATAATGTATTGTAAATGACTTGGTCCGTAGTTAGGGAACGTAGGGTTAAATGTAAAAGATGTGGGGGCGCCCAGCAGCTACAGATGTAGCCTGGTGGAGTGGAAAAGGACTGGTTGGCGCGCAAGTGTCACCTCGTCCTTTTTGATGGCTAAGGATTCGGTACTGAGCAGTGCTGTGGTTAACACCTCCCTACCGGTAGCGGATCATTGTGGTTCACATTCTTGGAGTTTTGAGGTCAGAGGAGTTTCAGAGCAGTATTTATGGGCCTTGGATGCTACATTTGGTGATACTATTATCATGACATGGTTTTTGGCCCTTTAAAAATATAATTCCGACAATAAGAAGGTCTGCAACAGGGCGAGACTAACAGTACTGCATCGCCGCAATGTTAACAGCCACTGCAAATTACGCCACCAGATCCACCAGCCTTCCATTAAGTTGTTTGTAAATGGACCAGGTGTTTGTGAAATTTGGTTGCTTTTTATAACAATCGTGGTGTTGCTAAAAACGTACACCCGTAATTATCACAATCACAAACCTGTCCTAGTGAATTTAATTCCGAGTGTGTTCACTGATTATGGAAAGACTTATTTGGCAGCTGTAAAAATAGTTGTGATTGCTTTCTAGTGTATGGTGTTATAGCTTTTAATGCCCAGTTTCATGGTTTGAGAAATAATCCACTTCTAGTGAGAAATTCTCCACTTCCAATGCATTTTTAAATCAGTCTCCAACCATTTTCTTAAATAATTTGTCTTACTTGAAAGACTGCTTGAAAATAGTAAAGTTACTAGTAAAAAGAACAAAAATAGTGATCTGAAGTGAAAAAGATTATTAATTGTTGCATTTATGCACTTTGATCAGAATCACAAAGATTTATCAGTGTTCTTTTCATGAGAAAGTGTTTGAATTTGCATTTAATGTTGTACTGTCATTGGCACAGCTGACTATATTTTGAGTAGGTTAAAAGACTGCTTATTAAAAGCACATTTGCTGTTTAAAGAATTATAGCTTACTGTGCTTTAATTATTTAAGAGAATACTTGCAATTTTTCATGTAAAGTTCCGTTAATGAGCATGGTTCTTCAGACCATGAATGTTTAAGGGCCCTCATGTGCTAGGCTACTTAGTTAATGAAGCAAATCAAAGGCTCCTTCATAGCCAGTGTAGTTAGATTTGCATTCTGTTTAATTGCTTCAAACTGAGCTGAAGAAAGAAATATTTACTGTGTTAGCTATTCTATTGCTAGTTGGTTAATGCACAGGCATAGACCCTGTACTAAGCAATGATGTTACAGAGTACGATCACTAATAGACCCCCTGATTTAAGTCAGAAACATTTCATACTCTTCCATGTTTAGTATTGCTATTAGTTCATGTGTGTTGGTTATTGGTTCTATAAACTCCTGCATCTAGTTCATTTATGGCACGCGTTGTTGAGAGGTATATGTTACTGTTTGCTATCTCATTGGCCATTTGTTCGTCTGACTTCCAAGTTAGTAGTACATTTATCTGTAAGGTTTGGTTAGTGTGTTGTAGTGTGAACGGATACAAAGAAAGAGTTTAGTGTGTGTGTCAAGGAAGGTTAGGTTAGCCTTAGCGTTCTACTTCATTATATTGCTTGACACAAGAATTCAAATGGCTCTGAGCACTATGGGACTTAACATCTGAGGTCATCAGTCCCCTGTAACTTAGAACTACTTAAACCTAACTAACCTAAGGACATCACACACATCCATCCCAGAGGCACGATTCGAACCTGCGACCGTAGCAGTCGCGCGGTTCCGGACTGAAGCGCCTAGAACCTCACGGCCACCGCGGCCGGCACACAAGAATTCCTAATTAGGCTGCAGACCGACATTAATACGTAATATTACAACTTTGTTTTGTGCAGGGAGAACGTCTGTTCCTGACCAACCTGTTTACTGTTTGTTATACACTGCCTGAGTGTTTTGGAAGCGAATCCCAGTCTGATTGTTGTGTTCCCATTAGGGTATCTCACGGAAACAACTTTCTCAAAAATTCCTCGCAGAGGTTTAACGTTAGCATCGATTGCCATTTAAGGTAGTCGGTGTTACCATTACAAGCATCTTGAGCCGCAACCAGAACCCATGTACAAAGATTCGTTCCCGTGTATATGTTAATTGATTTTGGTAAACATGTTTGCAGATTTTTTTGGAATCGCGCTGCTTGTTGTGTCCCATAATATTTTTATAAACATGTTTCAAGTTTGATGTGAAACAAAAAGTGACTCAAGCAAATGATATTTAGTTTGTTCAATTTCATACAAAAAATCGCTATACGAAAATAACCTACCTCAAATTAATATGAAGTTGATATAAAGTATTTGCGGTATCCCTAGCGACCCACGAATACATAAATTCGAATATATAAAATTTGGTAATAGTGGCAGTAAGTAATGCAGTGAATAGTGATAATCGATACATATTCAAAGTGTTGAAATGTTTATACTCAAATGATGTTTTGCAAGCGTTTTCCTTACAACCTAGCTAATGTGGGAGGACGAAATAACGTATACACTGTTGGCTTACGCTCTCACAGTTGTTTGTGACCGACATATCGCATAGACATTTCTTTAAACACTGTTTGCATCATGAAATAAATTCAAGCGCACAGCATATTAGTAAGAATGACTGAACATAGGTTAACTACAAAAGAGTATTAAAGAAACTAGTTTTCATCTCTTTAACCAGCTTTCTGCTAAACGTCATCTTACATAAATGATCTGTCAGTATCTCAACATACTTTTTTTATCTATAAGTAGACTAATATGTGCTAATATGGGAGTAGCCCAAATCTGCACATTGATCGTCGCAAGACTCAAATCAGAAATAAATTATATGACTATAGGAATGAGAGAAAATCGCACACCCTACAAACAGACGCCTAGCGTCATACTCGCATCAGCGATTTAATATTATCTACACAGCGGTGATGTCTTTCTTATGGATTAATTACTTTAAAAATTTACATAAAATTACATTTAAAATACTGATGGGTACACCACCAGTGTTTCATAGCGATTCGGACAGTGAACGTATAATATTTTCTCGTTTGTTCATTTGGTCGAAACATACTTATCATGTCCTAGAAAAGGCTGTCTAATGAATACTTAGTATACTTGACTTGATTAATGTGCAGTGTATAGTATTATAAAAAATTGTATTTATTTATTTTTTATCTACGCGATATCGGTAGTTAAGATATCACACGCGCGGTTCTAAGCCACATCATTTTTAGCAACAATTTCGAGAACGGTAATCCTGTTGGATCTACGTTCAGACGCGCGCAGAAACAAAAGCGTTACGTCGCTGAAACAAGACGCCAATCGGCGCAGGAGTAGTAGCACCACCACGTAACGAGAATACACGGCCTGGTGGAGTCGGTGGCTATTCCAGCCACCCCCCCCCCCCCCCCGTCAAATAAGTGGGGGTGCGTGCCGCTGATATTTATGCTGGGGGCAGGTTGCACCCCGCTCCGCTAATCGCGTTACACGTCGCCAATTTACGACAGTGGACCGCTCCCTGCCTACCCCGGAAATTAAGGCGTGGGGTGGGCCGATCCCAGCTCCAATCCCGTAGCTCATTTTTATTTGCTCGGCCGAGATTTAGCGGAGCCGCCCACAGGGCGCGTTCTTTTCGCTCGGCAGTCCGCTACGAGGCTGTTGGGAATCACAGGGTGAGTACGGTGTGCGTCCCAAGACTGCACTTTGGCACTGTCTGGCCCCAATCGTTCGATTGGTACATCATGTGAGGTAAACGCAAAGCAGACAAATTTACGAGATTTTTTTCTTCTTTTCAGCTGCATAGATTCAATAAATAAGGGGCGATCTAAAGTTTCCGTTCGAATACCGTACAGTCCAGAGTCATTACGGTACTAAGGCTGTCATACCACCGACGCACTGGCTTGAAGATACCCGTTTGGTAAAACACAGTGGCCTATCGCATTAAGGAGTTAATAAGACCCTGCAGAGCATTCTAGTCCCAACAGGAAACGTCTGCCTTTCAAAACATTTTTTAAGGAGAAATGAGTGGTAATCGCATGGGGGAGAGGTGAGGACTTTGGGACGCATGCTCGAATGTCTCTCATTGGAGTTGGCATAACTTCCGCGTTATGACATTTCCGATATGGGGACGTGTGTTATCGTGAAGCAGAACCATCATTCCACAACGGTGTTTTTCGACAGACATGCTGCCCCATATATAGTCTTCATTATCCAATGCATATCTGCCGCTTTTATACTTCGGCAGCCAAGAAAAGAATAAGAGTACGTCGGTCCTGTTTTGATTCATTCGGTAATAATGACGCCATAGTTCACGTTTCCGCATTTACCGCACGCTCGTAGGAAAGACACAAACGCCACGTTAATTCCTTGTTTCTATTTTGGTGCTTATGTATCCGAAAAGGAATCTTGATACGTCTCATATACGCTGCAGCAACGTTCTTGTAGAGAAACTTCTTGATGACCCTTCATAAAAAGCAACTGAAGATTAATTCGTGGATAGGAGGGAACAACTGTACTTGTAGTCACAGATTGCATCAGTTAAGGCTTCCAAGTTTGTGTAACAAATACGTGCACGTGCACGTGCTAACTTGCCACACTCCCCTATCTTCTTGCATGATGCTGACAAGAAGCACTCAGTAAAAATTGGAATACTGGTAGAAGGCAAATTCGCATTTACAAATGTACAAATAAAGCTTTTGACAATGGTGGTAAGATCACACTCTTCGAAACTCCGAGGGCAACAAGGGGCGAAATACAAGAAGCAAAAGATTATCTACAACATGTACCAAAGCCTCACTGTAGTTATAAAAGTCAAAGGATATGAAAGGGGAGCAGTAGTTATGAAGGGAGTGAAACCGGGATATACTTTCACTCATATGTTACTCGGGCTATACTCTGAGCAAGTGGTCAAGGAAGGCAACGAGAACTAAAGGTCAGGGAGAAGAAATAAAGACATTGTGGTTAACTGATGTCATTGTAATTCTGTGTGAGAAAGAGAGGTCATGGAAGAGTAGTCCAGCGGAATTGAGAGTGTGTTGAAAAGAGGTTATAAAACGAATATCAACAAACGTACAACGAGGATTTTGGAACGTCGTCGAATTGAATCGGGTGATTCTGATAGAATTAGAAAACGAAATGGGACACTAAAAGTACTCGATGAGCTTTTCCATTTGGACAGCAATATAACAAATTATGTTCGAAGTGAAGAGGATATAAAATACATACTGTTAATAGCAAGAAAAACTTTTCTGAAAAGAGGAATTTGGCAATATCGGAAATAGATTTAAGTGTTAGGAAACATTTCCTGAAGGTATTTGTATGGAATGTAGGCTTATACAGAACTGAAAGGTGGACGATATGCATTGAGACAAGGAAAAAATGGATCAGTTGATAGGACACATTCTGAGGAATCAAGGAATCATCAGTTTGGTAATGGAAAGGTGAAATCTCATAATTGTCGAGGGGGCCAAAACATAAATACAGTAAACAGGTTGAAATGGATGTAACTTACAGCTGTAATACATAGACGAAAATGTTTGCACAGGATAGACTGAAAGGTGTTTGTCTCGACTGCCTTTCTTGAAAGTGCTTTTTGCAGTATTTAACTAGGCTTCACCATGTCCAGCAGATTTCTTTTCTACTACTTGCTTACCATAAAATCATCCCTGGGAAAAGGACTGTATGAGGAACCAACCTTTTTGTTTTATTTCCCTTTATCTGGTATCAGCTTCCTATGTTATCTCTACCAACAACCTAATCACGTTAGTAGCACATGTTTGTACAGCTTTATTGGTTCTTGTTGTAGAAGCATGGGAACATCCACTGAATTTTAGCTTTCGAAGCTTGCTCATCGCGCGACAAGCCAGAGACAGTTTGTCCCACTCTGTTGGAAAGGACGTCATGTGGTTGGTCACTGAGACTAAGGCATGGACTCTTTAATCTGAATAAATGGTGGCTGATGAAGTGACGGCAATGACATGTTTAGCCTTCATCCGACTGGGCATGGCGTTTGCTACCGAGCGGTCGTTTCTTGTGACGATTTGATAATAACCATCTCACTCTAGAAAGCTGCACAAGAATAGAGCGTCTGGGATGTATCAGAAATTTGTTTGTAGCAGTAAGTCAGGATCTGAAAATTTTTGGCAATTTGTGGTGAGTTCTTATGGGACCAAACTGCTGAGGTCATCGGGCCTTAGGTTTGCACACTACTGAATCTAACTTAAACTAACTTACGCTAAGGACAACACACACACCCATGCCCGAGGGAGGACTCGAACCTCCGACGGGGGGACCCGCACGAACCGTGGCAAGGCGCCCAAGACCGCGTGGCTACAGCACTGCTGGATCTGACCTAGTTGTGAGCATTACATGCAGCTTTCGAGAGCACTTGGGATAAAATAATTTCTTCGGAATCCAGTTAGTCACTTTAATTTCGTAATGTTAGTAAGCTATGCGGTAATTAAATTCAATTATCAACGGACTTATGAAGCGAAATTTGGTGTGGGTAATTGTTTTCGGTTTTCTATCTAGTTTTTAGAACGTCGACTTGGTTTATTCGTTAGCAACATCCAGTAGAATTTCGTGATTGTGCTCCACAAATTTGCGTGAGCAGAGTGAACGGTCACAAGTCTGGTTTGAAGGCACTGCATGGAATTCCTAGGAATTATTGGTTGACTTATATTTTAGTGTTTTCCCATAGTGGAAAATGCTTGAATTTTCTATTTATTCACAAGTAAAGCTGTGTCCAAATGGCACTATAATTCTGACAGAATAATGCCCAAAGAATTAATTAATAATTCAAACTCGATAAAGATCCATAATTTTAACAACGTTGCGAATGGGGTTTCACATTAGAAGTTATGAAATAATGGGCCATCCTACCATCGCAGCTTGGATGTGGAGTTCCACGTGCCATTCGATATTCAAGGGCCATTGAGCAGCACGTCGTAAATTACGATCGTATACTCATTTCTTTTCCTCCAATTACACCGCCCTATGTGACGAAACGAAGAAAATGCCGCAGACAAAATGTATGTAGATTTTATAGTGGAACTGTAATCTGAAAAGAAACGCGAATTCCTATTACAGATTTCAAAGGTCCCTCTGCCACCAAAGTATCAACAGCATCGATGTTCCGACACTTCAGCGGGTCATGCAGAATTTCGCTATTCGTCTGCGACACGTTATCGCCAATTATACATCAAAGGCATTCGCAACTGCGAGTATGGACAACCATCAGCTGCACAGTGGAATGACGGCAATGCAGACACATGGTTGGCGATGTATGGAAAGCTGGATATGGCCATTAGTCGTGAGCGGATAGCCAAATGGTAAGATGACCACTCGCAGTAAGCGGGTAATCCTATTTCGAGTCGCGGTACGGCACGTAATACGTTTCTGTTTGTTTCGGTTGCAACCATGAGCTCACCTCAAGAGGACGTTGTTGTGGGTTATCATCACACAAGAATCTCTTTTATTCGCCCTCATTAAGCCAGATTTCCAATTTATCTGGGTTCTATTTTGTTACCATTTCCCTTTTTTTTTAAGGGGAATATGTGCGGCATACAGCTGGTACGGTACGGTACTGTCTACAGGGCGTTTCAACTGCTCCTACCGATGCCATTTTGAGCAACCCGCAATGTTACACCTGCCCTTCACAAAACACATGCGATATTTTAATACCCTCTCGAACTCCTCGCACAAAGTTAGTGCTACAGAAAAAAAAATGAATGGGATCTCTATGTAGGAAATTTAATTTATTTAAATATCGTACTGGGATACGTTTTCACTAGAGGCCGTATTTTTCGAGTTATTAAAAAAAAAGACGTACAACAAGTACCTACAAACGCATCCCCACTCCTGCACTCAGGCCCCAACGATCATGACTTATAGTACATTGCTGATGGCACTCCTACCACTGTACAAAAAGTGGCTACTCCACGAATTACTTCCCAAATTCGACCCTTCTTGGTTTTCAGTGACTGGTCGTATTACGCCACAGGCTTAGTCGAACACATACAGATTGTAAAATTGAGGTTTGTGTAAGTTTTGCCTAACAATGTTATGAATTTTCACAGCATAAAATAAACAATGAAATCGTTGTATTCATCGGGCATTCTGACAGCGAAACTACTGTGCATGTAATTATTAAGTTTGGATTAAATTGTCATCTTATTTACTTTCAGCGTAACGTTTACAAAAATCGTTTCTCTTTCTTTACTTTCAAGGGCACGTTTAAACTAATAATGTCAACAAAATAGCCGTCTGTGCTAGTGGCGTAATAGCGCAATCAATAGAGGCCAAAAGGTTGAATGGCGGGAATAGTTCGTGTAGTCGAATTTTTTTTTTTTTTTTTTTTTTACAGTGGTGGAAAGGAGTGCCACGAACAACATACTAAAATCTTCACGTTTTTCTTGAATTAGTCGAAAACCCTCACTTTCAGGGAAAACGTATCCCGGTACAAAATTTAGCTACATTACATTTCGTACATAAAGGTGTCGTTAATCTTTTCTCGTGAACTATAGTCTGATTTAAAGAAGTTGTCACTTGACGTTTGCGCTGCGAAGTTGCGGCGTTGTCACGTCAAGCACTGGCTGGAGGCAGCCGCCTCAGCGCATCGCTACCCCCGCCGATAGAAAATCGTTTTAAAGCCTGTATCTTCTACAAATAGTAAGTAAAACATTTCAAACCCACATATGATGTATATCTCTACAATGTCTCTCAATCTGTCAAATATCTATTCTTAATTTTAATTAGGACAAGAATTACGTTATTTTGTTTGAAACCATTTAAATTCTCGATTTCGCAAACAGCTTCTAACTTATCACGTCATTACTGAAAAACTATTGGTGTCACAGCAAAATAATTTTTTCCATTCATTACCAAAATAATGCACTCGGCAAAGAATCCTTAAAAGTTTTCGTAGTGCATTACGTTTCCTGTATATAAATTTCTGAAAACAGCGTTTTTAAGCAACCCTATCAGTACTGAAGTCGAAACAAGTATGACGTTTAAAATCTCTATCTCCTATAAATATTATGTAAATATTTTTAAATTTACGTACAGTATCGGTCTCAGTGGTATCTATAAGCATATCAAATATCTTTCCTTAATTTTGATTAGGGCCGTTGTTACGTTAACTATTGAAGTGTGAGAAATTTTCGCTTCCGTAAAAGTTTTCTTCTTTAGATTGAAAATCTCGAAAACTCTTACACACATTGAATAACATCTTGGTGTATATACAAAATGAAATAGAATTAAAATTCAGTCTAACTTACAGTAAGGAGATGACGAGAGCTGGCCAAACAGTATTTCTTAGTCTCACAACAAGAATAAGAATTAATCGAAATAAATTCACATACACAATATTTAATGGCAGTAAGTACACTACACACTAATCATACAATGCGAAAACACCGCTTAATTCAGAGTCAGAGTCAGTGGAACTATCCGTGTCGCTGCTCGTATTGACAGATATAATCAAGTCTTCGACACATTGTTATAAGATACCTTCATTGTTCCATGCGTCCTGTATCACTCCTTCTGCCAGTTTTGCGATGTCATAATTTCAACTGCCTCCATCAAAAGGCGTTCCACTTCGGTTAATGTGAATTTCTTATTTTATGCAGCAATATGCCGTTTAACCTGAGCCCAAAACAGCTCTATTGCGTTGAAATGGCAATGGTAAGGAGGCAATCTGAGCACTTTATGCCCGCAATCGTTTGCTACTTCATCCACAATGTAAATCGAGTTCTTTGGCTTGTGTTGCGATACAAGTTCTAATAATTCTGCCCTTGTCAAATTACTGTCGAACTGTACCTTATGTTTCTGTAACCAGCTAACAATGTCGTTTTCCCTCGTCGCCTTTGTGGGTGCTTTATCTTGTATTACTGAGTGATAAAGAGCGTTATCCATAACAATGACAGAGTTTTTTGTTAAGTTCTGGAGCACACAGTCTTCAAACCATTTCACAAAAGTATTGTGGTTCATCTCTTCGTGGTAGTCGGAGGTCTTATTTGAACTGAATAGCAGCAGATAATTTGGAATGAAACCTTTTGAATTTCCGGCATGTGCTACAATTATCCTTTTTCCCCACTATTTCTCTAAGAAAGCGGCTTCGCCAGGCTGCAATATCTTAGCATTCTATTAGTAACTTTCTGCCAGAGATGGATTTATAGCGGAATCCTAACATTTTCACGAGTCGCAACAAAGACGATTTACTACCCTGGAACAGGTCAGCCACTGTGAGGGCATGTAGTTTCTTGAGTGTTGGATACTACTTCCTGGAATAAAATGCGCATATTTGACGACGAATGGCATCTTCCTGAAAAGAGTCAAGTTTTGTGACCCTCTTCTCTAGTCGCCTCTTTTTCCCAGGTGTCTCCAATTTAGATGATTCACTTGAGCCTTTTTTCCTGAATTTCTCCTTGCAGATTCTTATTAGTGATCGTTCGTTAACTTGTAGAGCAGCTGCAGTTCGCTCCACCACCGTATCCAAAGGAACGAGAGCCCCCCTGCATCCCCCTCTCTCTCAGAATAGTCTCTTAGGGAACACACGTATTCACGCGTATAACGACGCCATGTCCGCCACTTTTTGGAGGTTTCCGAGGAGTGTGTAACCTCAGCCTCCCTCTCTTGCGACTGCTTTCATCAGACATCGTAAACACGAGAAGCTATAAGTCACTCAAATCTCTCACCCGCACGTCTACAACGGCTCGCTAAGGACTGGCTGTCACAATGCCTCAGTCAGCTCATCAGTGTGAAGTGGCAACGCAGTGGCAGCCAACAGCGCCGGCTGCCATTGGTTTATTGTTAGCGGGAGCCCTGCAGCCCGTTGCCTGTCAAGTGACAACTACTTTAAATCAGACTATAATAATAGTGTAGCGATTGAGGGAATGCGAAAATCTTCCGTGTGGTTTATGAAGGCCAGATATAGAACTGCGTGTTGCGTAAAACGGCAACGATAGGGACAACTCTGTCACCCTATATTTACAGTTGTTACCGGCATCGCATGTAGCATAGACAACGCTGGTCCCACGCTTCGAGCTACTGTTACAACGGTCTTGTGTATCCGTTACTTACAGTGTTCAGAATCTGTATCGGTAATGTTTTCTTCTTTGCTTGTTTTGCCTCCGTCTGGGTGAAATGGTTTCTAATCGAAAGAAAGTCGATGTTTCGCTTGCCAAAAGTTGGAAGCGCTGAACAGAATAGATAACGGAGAACCGCTGGAAAACACAGGTGCAGAATGTGATGTACGGACAGCAGCTGTGTCGGACTGGAAGAAGAACCGGAAAGAAGTTGAAGATTTCTGCTTCGAAGTGATGGCTGAAGGCAATTTGATGAACCTCAGTCCAAAAATATAGCAAGTAACGAAGTAATGTAACATTAATCGTTCTTTTAAGAGAGAAAAGAGAGCGTGGTTTTCCGATAATCGGTCCAGTCCTACAAGAAACCACGCTTAACTTAAACAGCAAGCTACCAGATAGTGATCTGAACTTCACAGCCAGTCAAGCCTGATTGGAAAGATGGAAAGCTCGTCTTGGCATACGGTAGCGTTCAGTGACCGGTAAAAGTTTTTCGGGGGATACAGTGACTGCAGAAAACTTCAAAACAGCATTCGAAGCAGTTATTTGTTCCGAAAATTGCACCGCATATCAGATGTAATGTATATGAATCTGGACTCATTTTGTAGGTTGCCAACGTTGTAAGACACCGTCCTTTAATTAGGTGATTCGGCGGCAGATGATGCGACGTGTAATGTTCGAGTTACAATTATGACTTGTAAAAATACATAACTTCTTTTTAGTTTTTTTTTTTTTTTTGAGTCATCAATCTTCTGTTTTGATGCTGCCCGCCATGATTCCTCTCTTATACCAACCTCTTAATTTCAGAGTAACACTTGGGACCTACGTCCTCAATTACTTGCTGGATGTATTCCAATCTCTGTCTTCCTCTACAGTTTTTCCCCTCTACAGCTCCCTCTAGTACCACGTAAGTCATTCCCTGATGTCTTAACACATGTTTTTTCATAATGTCCCTTCTTATTGTCAATGTTTTCCACATACTCCTTTCGTCTCCAATTCTGCGCAGGACCTCTTCATTCCTTATCTTATTAGTCAACCTAATTTTCAACATTCGTGTGATGATGATGACGTTTGGTTTGTGGGGCGCTCAACAGCGCGGTTATCAGCGCCCGTACAATTACCCAATCTTTGCTCACAACATTCGTCTGTAGCATCACATCTCAAATGCTTCGATTCTCTTCTGTTCCGGTTTCCCCACAGACCATGTTTCATCTATAAGTTGCAAATACCCTCTCCTACTGACTGAAAAAAAAAACGCGTGTATTGAAACATGTTAATCGGTCCTATTTGCCAGTTGTCTAGAAATCACAAAATAATGCATGGACGGATAGTCCCGTGTTTAAAAAGTGCGTTCATGAAGATTTTGAGCCACGTGTGGAAGAATATTTAGAGGAAGAGAGTTTCACGTCGAAAGCTTGCTTATTGACAATGCACCGTCACATCCAGGAGTGGAGCCGCTAGTCAGTGCTGACATCAGAGTGAAATTCTTCCCTCCTAACATAACGGCTCTTCAAAACCGTTGGATCATGCTGTACTGTGTAATGTCAAATTTTTATTAAAAATCTGTGTAAAATACTAAGAAAGAGTGACAAGTTGGTGTAAATTCTGTGTTAAAATCGGCAAATATGAAATATGTGTTTTTTACTGTTGCGATTTCTTTTGAACAAGTGACTGAACTAACGATTCTGAAGTCAGGGAAAACAGTAAGGCCTGCTTTTAGTGACTCCCACCGCTGAAGTTTGAGAAGATCAACACCTCCGAATTCCCTAAAATGTTTGCAAACATTCCTGGTGGTTCGGATGTGCACACTGACGCTGGTTACAGCACGGAGACCGATGACGAAATTTTGCTCAGCGAAATTGCATTTGTACGTTTCTCACCACTCCGTTTTTCACAATAATACGTTGTATATTGCTCAGGTTTACGATTTTGCATGTAAAATGACCACACTTTTGTGTTTTCGTATTATATGTCTTCAAAATTTAAGTTTTTATTTTTACTCTCCCACTGTCATTTTTCTCGGATGTATATATCAAGGAATAGTCGCAGAACGGCTCGTTTATGGGTGGCCAGCTATTCCAGATTTGCTCTCTACATACAAATTCGCAGTCGTGACTGCGGGCTGTAGCTGGTGTACACATGGTGACAGTCTTGTACGTGTCCTTGCGGCAGGCAGTTTCAGAGATAACGTGGGAGGATTCCGCCCGTGATCCAACAATCACAATTTTTGTAGGTAGTTTTAGTTGACGCTAATATGAGCAGTTGCAGAGTGCACTGAGTGTTTTGCAAGGGGTAAACCCCGTTAATTTTTTGGTTTAGTTTGCAGTTTTTGTGCGTGGTAAAATGTCTTTTCATTCAGGAGAAAATAAACATAACTCTAGAAGTGCAAACAAGTCCTAGAGAACCTAAAGCCAGCGTCTCAAAATCCTACATTCCCTCTTAACTACCATATTGACCATTGGATCACAGACACGATCGAGTGCTCCGAAAGACAGTCCAAGCGTAGAGAAACGCACAGATATCCCGGGTGTAAAATTTGCTCACTTGAAAAAGTGCCAAAACCCTTGGCTTCAGCATCAGCGTGCAGCTAATGCGCCTATTTCAGGCACAATACTGAAAGAAAAGGTTTTATAATTCGCATAATAATTAAATGTTGAAAACTTTCATGCTTCTTCTGGGTGACTACACCGCCTCAAACTAAGATGTGATATTACTGGACGCAGAGTTTGTGGGGAGGCGAACAGTGTGGGTAATGTCACGGTACAATGTTGGAAAGATATTGATATGATGCTGATGCTGCCGTGTGATAAGTTGAAAATGATGATGAATTAATTAAAGAAGTTGCTGCACTATCAACAGAAAAATTTAGTTCTGAGCACTCAAGAGAATCGGATGGTCAATTTGTGGGCCCTCTCAGTCTGTAAGAAGCACTTACTGTAACGGGTTACATAACATCAAGAAACATTGATGATAACAAGATGCCCTCATATTTGCATATGACCTATGGATTCAGTGTTCCTTCCAAAGATAAAACCACAACTCTTTCATTCTTCAGTCCTAATTAACTTTAATTATCCGCAATGTAGGCATAATCCTCAACTACTGTTCCTAGTACTGTAGAGTAGTGTGTATCTTCTATCTGCATGCATTTAACTTTAATACAGATATCTCACTTGTATATATACTTTATCATACCCCCTTAAAACGTACAAACAAGAGTCTACTGCTTTGTCGTCTGTTGTGCTACAGTGGAAGACAGTGGTAGTGAAGTGGAAAATGTAAATGCCTCAGTCGAAGGCAAATAGCCGTACTGGTGGTAGTGAATCGTGTATGTCAGCCAGGTTTCAAACAGAAGAAATTTACACACTTTTTCAGTAAATAAACTAATGCTCAAATTGTTATAGGCACTGAAAACTGCCTAAAGCCTGAGATAAGTTCAGCCGAAGTTTTGCGGAGAACCTAACGGTGTTCCGAAAGGATAGGGCGATAGGCTAAACACAGTTAGCAGTGGCGTGTTTGTTGCTGTTTGAAGTAGTTTACCTTGAAACGGAGTTGAGGCAGATATTTCCTGTGAGCTAGCATGGGCAGAGGTGATTCTAGGCAATCGGAATAAAAAATAATTGGATCCTTTTACCAGCGTCCTAACTCAGATAACATAATTGCTGAAAGATTCAAAGGAAACTGGAGTTTAATTTCAAACACCTACTCGACTCGTACAATTACAGTTGGTGGTGGCTTTAATTTATCCTCGATATGTTGGCGAAAATACATGTTTAAGTCCGAAGGTATGCATAAAACACATCCAAAATTGTGCTAAACTCATTCTCTGAAAATTTTTTCGAACAGTTAGTTCATGAGCCCACGCGAATATTAAAGGTTGTGAAAACACACTTGACCTCTTAGCAACAAATAATCCTGAGCTAATTACTAGCGTCAAAATAGATACAGGGATTAGTGCGCGCAGGGTAGTCGCAGCGAGATTGAATACTGTAATCCCCAAATCCTCGAAAAATATACCTACCCAAAAAGATAAAAATTCACTTGATGCCTTCCTGAGAGACCCTCTCTGCTTGTTCCAGATTAACAATATAAGTGTACACCAGATGTGGCTCGAATCCAAAGAAATAGTACCGACGGCAGTTGAGAGATTTATACCAAATAAATTAACGACGGAACTGATCCCCCTTGGTACACAAAACGGGTCAGAACACTGCTGCAGAAACAACGAAAATAGCATGCCAAATTTAAACGAACGGAAAATCTTCAAGATTGGCGATGTCTTACAGAAGCTCGAAATTTAAGGCGCGTACATCAGTACGAGATGCTTACAATAGTTTTCACAGCGAAACTTCATCACGAAATCTGGCAGAAAATCCAAAGAGGTTCTTGTCGTGAGTAAAGTATGTTAGCGGCAAGACACAGACAATCCCTTCTCGTTG
This sequence comes from Schistocerca cancellata, assembly GCF_023864275.1. Classification (NCBI taxonomy): domain Eukaryota; kingdom Metazoa; phylum Arthropoda; class Insecta; order Orthoptera; family Acrididae; genus Schistocerca; species Schistocerca cancellata. The sequence continues at coordinate 430,384,960 of NC_064632.1, forward strand.
CAATAGCAATGAAAATACCTTCAACGACAGTGCTGCGAAAGCAGAGTTACTAAATACAGACTTCCGGAAATCGTTCACCAATGAAGACGAAGTAAATATTCCAGAATTCGAGTCAAAAACAGCTTCCAACTACCTCCGAGTAGTGAAGAATCTTAAATCACTAAATAAAAGAAACTTTTCTAGCCCAGAATGTGCACCTGTTAGGTTCATTTTAGATTATGATGATGCAATAGCTCCATACTTAACAATCATATACAAAAAGACTGCGAAGATGCACAGGTCACATGAATATTCAAGAAAGGTAGTAGGTGCAATCCACTAAATTGCACGTCCATATCGTTAACATCGATATGTTGCAGTATTTTGGAATATATATTGTCTTCGAACATTATGAATTTCCTCGAAGAGAACGGTCTATTGACACACCGTCTATATTGATTTAAAAAACTTCGTTCTTGTGAAACATATCTAGCTCTTTACACTTACGAAATGTTGAGTGCTATTGACAAGTGATTTCAGATCGATTCCGTATTTCTAGATTTAGACACTGTACTACACAAGTGGCTTGTAGCGAAATTGCTTGCTTATGAAATATCGTCTATGTTATGTGACTGGATTCGTGATTTCCCGTCGGGGAGGTCATAGTTCGTAGTAACTGACAGAAAGTCATAAACGATTTAGGAGAATCTGAACAGCCGTCTTAGGTTGTTTGCAGATGGTGCTGTCCTTTATCTTCTAGTAAAGTCATCATAAAATCAAAACAAATTCCAAAACGATTTAGAAAACATATCTGAATGGTGTGAAAATTTGCAATCGACCCTGAATAATGAAAAGTGTGAGGTCATCTACATGAGATTCAACTAAATACGTAGGAATTACAGTTACGAACAATTTAAATTGGAAAGAACAAGTAGAAAATATTTTGGAGAAGGCAAATCAAAGACTGCGTTTTATTGGTAGAACAGAAAATGTAAGAGATCTGCTAAAGAGACTGCCTACCCTACGTTTGACCGTCCTGTTTTGGAGTACTGCTGCGCGGTCTGGGAACCTTACCAGATAGGATTACCGCAGTACATAGAGAAAGTTCAAGGAAGAGCTGCACGTTTTGTATTATCGTGAAATAGGGGAGAGAGTGTCAAGGACACGATACAGGATCTGGGATAGACATCATTAAAACAAAGGCACTTTTCGTTGCGCCGGAATCTTCTCACGAAATTTCTCCTCCAAATGCGAAAATATTTTGTTGACGTCGACCTCGCGCAGGCAGAAATGATCATCATAATAAAATAAGGGAAAATGAGAGCTCGCACGGAAGGACGTAGGTGGTGGTTTTTTTCGCGCGATGTTCGAGAGTGGAATAATAGAGATTTGTGAAGGTGGTTCGATGATCCCTCTGCCAGGCACTTAAGCGTGATTTGCAGAGTATCCATGTATATGTAGATGTAGACTACAGTGTTTATAAAGTGCTAAACAATGTTTCTCGTTAGTGAGAAAACAAAAGGTTTGTATATTGTGATATAAATCAAAGCTTTGGCATTCCATGGAATATTTCTGTATTATTCGGATTTTCAATAATTACATCCGGTCCCACCTAGTCCAGATAAACTAGATTCTTGTGTATTTAAAGCTCTAAAAACTGAAACAGAAAAAGAAGTACAGGGTGCCCCCATACAATGCTATAAATATGAATGTGGTTTCATACGAGGTCTCTCAACACAAAAAGTTTCACCAGTTCTACAGAATGAGTCCACACAGTTCCCACTTTTTGGAAAAACTGATATCAGCTACTCTGACCAATCAGGGCAAAAAATTTTCTACTTGCTATTTCTCCTGTTGAGAAACTATTCATTATAAAACGGTAAGTTAGTGAAAATGCTTGAATGAGGTTAAGAGCGCCACCATGAAATGTTTGATTTGTAAGACCACCTAGAATAGCACTTCATTCAATATCATCATATACGACGTGGTAAGAAACTGTCTGAAAAACTTTTAAGGGTGTTGTAGGACAGGTTGTGCTAAGAAATAACTGTTGAGAGAAAACATTCGATACGTTGCACCATTTCCGAGTTAATTAGCACTGAAGTTAACCACTCAGACCGTTGCGCGCGAAAATTCAAACTGCGTGCCGGAGACGATGTCGTTAAATGTGTTCCTCGTTTGGTTTCCTAAAAGCGAGGAAGACAGAGGTACAAAAATTAGACGTGTGAAAATAGTAAAGAGTCGGAGCTGAGCCGAGCTGTCTCGTGCGCTGTCATCTACGCTTCAAGAACAACTGACACTCATTGTATCTGGAGCGGCATCTTGAATTTTCGCTCGCAGCGGCGTTATTAGGCTAACTTCAACGGTAATTCATTCGGAAACGGCGCTACACGTCGATTTTTTTTCTTAGCAATTATCTCTCAGCACAACCCACTCAGCAACACCCTTGCAAGTTTTTCAGGGTGTTTCTGACCAGCCTATGTAAATAATGGCTAAAAATTAGCACACCTAGGATACTATTTAATTTGAAAAGTAGTATACGATGCCGCTGGAGGAGCATACGGAAGAAAAGTTGCTGGATTTGAGCGATATTAGTCACCACTGACGGTGTAGTAGTAACTGGTGAATTCTGCCTAGGAGTACACACTGTATTTGAAGAAACGGAAGAGGTCCATGGTGGCAAGAAAAATCCCGACGTGTTCTTCTCTGCTTCTTCAGACTGCTCATTCAGAAGTAACACGAGTTTAGCTATTAGATCTCTTTTACACGTGTTACAAATTTCCCACTTTAAAAGAGAGGTTGCCTTACGCGCAATGGCTATCCGTGGACGACTCACGGTCATACGCAAACTTCCACATGAAATCGTCCCTGCGTGGCAAACAGTACTCGAACACACATTATGTAATTCCTGTACAGGGGAGGACATTTTAACTGAACGTCGCTGACCGGTATCGGCGGGTAAACAGTGCAGTGCCTATGTAGCTAACAACACAGGCATTGCTATATCGTATCGTAACCACCAACATTTTCACGTATTTTCTCGAGAATGGAAAGAGATATCGTTCCCCTTCCACTTATTGATACCTAACCCCGGATTCAGAAATTATCGTTCTTGTGTAACACAGTTAGCTCTTTATTCCCATGAAGTAATGAGTGCTGTCGACAAGTTATCTCAGATCGATTCCATATTCCTGGATTTCCAGAAGGCTTTTTGATACCGTTCCTCACAAGCGACTATTAATCAAATTGCGTGCATATGGAGTATCGTCTCAGTTGTGTGACTGGATTCGTGATTTCCTCTCAGCGAGGTCACTGTTCGTAGTGATAGACGGCAAATCGTCGATTAGAATAGAAGTGATGTCTGGCGTTCGGCAAGGTAGTGTCATAGGCCCTCTACTGTTCCTCATTTATATAAATGATCTAGGTGATTATCTGATCAGCCCGGTTAGATTGTTTGCAGATGACGCTGTAATTTACCGTCAAGTAAAATCATCAGACGATCAATTCCAATTACAAAACGATCTAGAGAGAATTTCTGTATGGTGCGAAAAGTGGCAATTAGCACAAAACAAAGAAAAGTGCGAGGTCATCCACATGAGTACTAAAAGAAATCGGATTAAACTTCGATATACGATAATTCGTACAAATCTAAGGGCTGTCAGTTCGACTAAATACCTAGGAATTACAATTACGAGCAACTTAATTTGAAAGACCACATAGATAATATTGTGGGGAAGGCGAAACAAAGACTGCGCTTTGTTGGCAGAAAACTTAGATGAGACAAACCCACTAAAGAAACAGCTCTACTGGAATATTGCTGCGCGGTATGGGATCCTTACCAGGTAGGATTGACGGAGGACAGCGAAAAAGTGCAAAGAAGGGCAGCTCGTTTTGTGTTATCGCGCAATAGGGGTGAGAGTGTCACTGATATGATACGCGAATTGGGGTGCCCGTCACTGAAACAAAGTCGGATTTCTTTGCGGCGAGATCTATTTACTAGATTTCAATCACCAACTTTCTCTTCCGAATGCGTAAACATTTTGTTGACACCCACCTGCGTAGGGAGAAATGATCATCATAATAAAGTAAGAGAAATCAGAGCTCGAACGGAAAGACTTAGGTGTTCCTTTTTCCCACGTGCCATTCGAGAGTGGAATGGTAGAGAAGTAGTATGAAAATGGTTCGATAAAGCCTCTGCCAGGCACTTAAGTGTGAATTGCAGAGTATCCATGTAGATGTAGATGTAGATGTAAAAAAACAAGTTTGGTATGTTAGCTATATTTCGTGGGCAGCAATCTATGATGTAAAAGGCTCCAAATGTAAACTGACCAGCGACTATATTCTTCAATGCAAATTTTACAAAATATGCGAAGTGGTTTATTTATAACAACAGCTACGGGCAATAACGAAACGCCGACTTTTTTTTATCGAACTATTTCCTCAGAATCGAATGAGAAGCTTTACATAGTGGAGCGCACGCGCGAAACGCTAGACCGTCGCTTTTAATTTTTAACAAGAAAAGTAAACGTTTTACTGAGAAACTAGCTACAGAGACGGATGTAGCATTGCGACATGTACTTCTCTGAAATTTCCTCCTCCGTGTATTGTACATACAGTTGTGTGGAGCACTTACCTGGTAATGGCTGGTAATGCTGTTCAGATCGTTCCAATTAAATGTCCGTGACGTATATTTTGATTTGTGTAGGCAATGAATGGCATATAGCTTAGGGCATAGGGGAAAACAATTTTCAAAAGCGAAAGTAGCTTTATTAATGAATGCATTGTATTTTCTATTTGAATCTGAAATATTGTAAACAACTATCCAGTTCATGTCTTTCAGGTACCTCCTAAAATTACCAATTTTTTACTGGTTTATTACCCTCATGTACTCATATTTAATAGATTTTTTATCCTGACAAGTTCAAATTTTAACATAAGATGCTACATGTCATGATCAGATAGCCTATTTGCTATTGATTTTGCGATATGACTTACATTTTTAGATTTGTTTACAAACGTATTATCGATAGCAGTCTCAGAGCATTTACATATCTTAGTTCCCAAGTTTACAGTAGGAACTAAATTGAATGACAGCATTATTGATTGTAATAACTGACACAGCTTTTCAATAAATCCACATTAAAATCACCAGCAACCACTATTTCCTTGTTTTCTACTGTGAAGTGGGACAATAGAGCTTCCAGATTTTGTATGAAGAGGTTAAAGTTTCCTGAACGTATTCTATTTATGCTTACTATTATAAAGGACTTATTAGAAAATACCACTTCTGTTGCACAAGCTTCCAAGTGCTGCTCTGAGCAACATTTAATAATATCGATAGTCTTGAAATCAAAACAGTTTCTGACAAATGTGGCAACTCTTCCTTTCTCCATATTTTCTCTACAAATTTAAGAAGCTAACTTGAATCCTGTAATATTTAACATATCAATACCAGTGGTCACATGATGTTCAGAGAGACAGGTTATACCAGCTGGTTAGCTCATCTCTAACAGAAATAAGTCCTCAGGATTCTAATGCAATAAGGGTAACTGATTTTGAGCGCTGGTTGAATTTCAACTGGATATTAACGTAATTTTTCCATAAATGTTTGAGTATCTCTAGTTTCAATCAGAGGTTGTCTGCATGAAATGTGTACATTAAAATTTGCTTTCTGGCTGCCTGTCTTATACATGTCAATGTCATTTTCTGCCTATCTCTGAACGTCTTTTGTTTCTGCCTTCCCTACACCTAAAAAAAATGCTGTTCTGGCACTTTTAACCGCTGGTACTTTACCATTTGTAATACTGGCCCCCTTAAGTTATTTGCTATTTGCCCAGACAGTTCTCACTTCCCTTTCCTTTCCTGTTGAGGTCAAGGCCATACCTAATATAGTCCCACCTGCTGATGGAGCCTACAGGAACCACACCGACATTAGGCCCTATACCTGATCCAAGCAGCTGTTCCACCTCTAAATTAACTCTCATAACAAAAGAGTTTAAATGAGGCCAGTCATGAAGCCTCAGAAGAAATACAAGCCCAACACCTGTACGTCTCGTTTCTGAAGCTATCTTTACCATGTCACTCTCAATTGAATAATTATGGTTCTGGCCTATGGTGTTGTCTGCTCCACACACTATTACCACAGTGTCTTCCTTTCTGAAGTCTTTGACATGTAAACCTGCATCCTCTATCACCTGACCCAGACTTGCACTTAAAAAAATAAAAATGAAAAAAAACTTGTGCCCTGGTAACCTGGCCCTAGCCCATCCTGCAACATTTGGCCAACACCTCTAACACGTGAACTACATAACAACCAAACTTTCTTCTTCTTCACAACTTTTTCTGACTTCTTACTTTTCAAACACTTTTTAAAAGTTTGTTGTGTCCTGTCTACTCCTACATCTAGTTGTGGATCATCAGTTTCCAGCTATGACTCAGATCAAACCTGCTTTCCACATTCACAACTACACTCTCTGAGAAAGTACTATTCCTGTTTCTTCTATAATCTATTGTCACTTCCCAAGTCACTTTTACCTCTACCCCACTTAACCTTCTAGATGTTGTTTTGCTTCTGCTGAAGGGCAGCAATCTTTTCCTCCTGTTCCACCACCTTTCTATCCCTACAGTAAATCGTACACAATCAGTGAGCCTTGTTTGTATCTCCAATTCCCACACCGTTACAGTCACCCACATGAAAGAAACTCCAGAACTAACGATCCTACGACAAGCCATACACTTCTCATTCATGACAAAAAAAATTTGGCATGAGTCTAAGTTAAACAAGAATATCTTCCTATACTATTCATTTAATGTATTTAATTTCTTAGAAAGCTTAGGCCTAAAGTTCGGATTCTAATTCAAACTTCTGGAGGAACAGTAACAATTAAACCTGTATTGTTTATGTGTCGAAACAAAAAGTAAACAAACAACAGAGCCTACACTGTATAAACATTTCACTTATTTCGGAAATTTTCACTTCGACAGCTTACTAGAGTGAGAGTGTGAGAATACACTCACAACACAAACTGTACTTTATTGAAAAGATTCCGCAATGGACTCGGAGCATTTGTCCAAGATAAATGTTTTAAGTCAGATCTAAAACCTGCTTTGCTACCTGCAGAATTTTATATTACTGGTAAAATTGTAAAAAGATTTTTATTTCTATATATTAAGCTGCTATCTGAGTTCCCAGCTGCTTTAATAATGGATAGTAAAGGACATGTTTCCCTTTAGCATTGCAGGTATGGACATTCTTCTCAAATTGCGATGGATCTTTTACGGCGAATTTCATTCGGCAATATAGGTATCGCGACGGCGCAGTTAAGATGCCTAGTTCCTTGAAGATGTACCTTCATGACGTCTATGGGTGAACACCAGGTAATATTCTTACTGCGCGCTTTTGTGCAATCAGTACTTTCTTTTTAAGTGATGATTTACCTCAGAAAATACGCAAGATATATCAGGAGACTGATTCGTTTGTTTCCAAGACGAGCAGTTATATTACACTAGCGCGTGAGTTTGTAGTGTTTTACGCAAGATATATCAGGAGACTGATTCGTTTGTTTCCAAGACGAGCAGTTATATTACACTAGCGGGTGAGTTTGTAGTGTTTTATAGTAAGTTTGATAAACCCAACATGTACACATAACAGAGACTTTGTAAGTAGGCTGTTTAGGTTTTTATGTTGGTAACGTCACGTAGCGCTCTGTATGAAAATCACTGGCTGTGCTGTGTGAGGTCTGTGGCTGGTTGGCATTGTTGGAATATTCGCTATAGTTTGTTGGGTAGTTAGATGTGAACAGCGCGAAGCGTTGCGCAGTTGGAGGTGAGCCGCCAGCAGTGGTGGATGTGGGGAGTGAGATGGCGGAGTTTTGAGAGCGGATGATCTGGACGTGTGTCCATTAGAGAGAGTAAATTTGTAAGACTGGATGTCATGAACTGATATATATATATATATATATATATATATATATATATTAAGGTAAATACATTGTTCGCTCTCTATCAAAATCTTTCATTTGCTAACTATGCCCACCAGTAGCTAGTGCCTTCAGTAGTTAGAATCTTTTATTTAGCTGGCAGTATTGGCGCTCGCTGTATTGCAGTAGTTCGAGTAACGAAGATTTTTATGAGGTAAGTGATTCATGAAAGGTATAGGTTATTGTTAGTCACGGCCATTCTTTTGTAGGAATTATTGAAAGTCAGACTGCGTTGCGCTAAAAATATTGTGTGTCAGTTTAGTGATGAACAGAATAAGTAAAGAGAGGAATCTCTGAGTACGTTCAATTTTGCTCAGCTGTTCGAAAATCAAATAACGTAAGAGGTTTACCAGCACAATCATTCATAAATTTTTCTAAGGGGATGTTTCAACTTTAGTTATCAGTAATATATTCTACTTCTGCCATCGCTGTGGTAACTTTTCAATTACGTGACCGTGGTTTTGTGGCAAAATGCTCATCGGACAATGTTTGGATCGAATTTTCACCCGGAAAGGAAGTTCCTTGAAGGTCGCCGGCCGCTGTGGCCGAGTGGTTCTAGGCGCTTCAGTCCGGAACCGCGCGACTGCTACGGTCGCAGGTTCGAATCCTGCGCCGGGCATGGATGTGTGTCATGCCCTTAGGTTAGTTAGGTTTAAGTAGTTCTAAGTTCTAGGGGACAGTTGACCTCAGATGTTAAGTCTCATAGTGCTCAGAGCCATTTGAAACATTTTTGAACGTTGAAGGTCGTTCGATAGAGAGCGAACAGAGTGAAAGTCTGAGGGGATAAGATCATGTGAATAAGGGGATATGGAATGACTTCCCAATAGGACACCTGTGTAGTGCTTTTTATCAGTCTAGCATAATACGGAGGGGCATTATTGTGGAGTAGCATCACTTCACGCAGTCTTCTTGGTCGTTGTGTTTGGATTTCGTCTTCAAGACTTCTCAGTCGTTGACAGTAAATGTCGCCAGTGGCGGTTATTCCTCGGGGAAGCAATTCGTAGTACAACACACCGTCGCTGTTCCACCAGATGCATGACATTATCTTTTGTGGAGGCGCGCTGGTCTTTATACAGAGAGCTGCTGCATTTTTTGGGTTCAGCCATTCCTTTCTTTTCCTTATGGTAGCATGAAGACATTTCTGTTCACCAGTAACGACAGAGGATAGGAATAGTCGATTTTGTTCACTAGCCAATCGATAACGAGTAAGCAGAGATGCACATTTGGCCACTAGGTGATTTTGGTTTAGAGCTTGCTGTACCCATACACCCGATTTTTGAGCCTACTCCATTGCAAGAAAATGTCGTGCGATCAAGGAATTATCACAGTTCAAAAAATTTGCCAGTTCTCGTACACTGACGTGGGTCATTGTGGATCAACGTGTTAACAATCTTCATTAAACTCCGAAGGTGTTCCTGAACGTGAAGAGTCACTACTGTCAAAACGATCCTCCTTCAAACTTGAACACCGTTATCTTGCTGACCTCTGCACAATGGCATTAACCCCATACATGGAGAAAATGTTTCTGGCTGCTTCTGCTGCCTGTCACCCCTCCATTGAACTGAAACACAAGAGTATGTCGGAAATGGTCTGACTTCTCCACTTGACACTCCATTCCCTAGCGTCCATAGCTCCAATTACTATCCAGAAATGACAAAATGGCAATACGTAAACTCAAATAGCATCAGTGAACAACAAATAAAAAATGAGAACCGATAAATAAATTCATAGCAATTGAGACACTAACATGCAGAACAAAAACGCTACGAACTTATGCACCAACCGAATACGAAGAGAGACTAGAAATCTACTCTGTAGGAATCTGCATGGGTTTCGAAAAAGACGATCGTGTGAAACCCAGCTCGCGCTGTTCGTCCACGAGACTCAGAGGGCCATAGACACGGGTTCCCAGGTAGATTCCGTGTTTCTTGACTTCCGCAAGGCGTTTGATACAGCTCCCCACAGTCGTTTAATGAACAAAGTAAGCGTATATGAACTATCAGACCAATTGTGTGATGGTATTGAAGAGTTGCTAGATAACAGAACGCAGCATGTCATTCTCAATGGAGAGAAGTCTTCCGTAGTAAGAGTGATTCCAGGTGAGCAGTGGAGTGTCGTAGGACCGTTGCCATTCACAATATATATAAATTACCTTGTGGATAACGTCGGAAGTTCACTGAGGCTTTTTGCGGATGATGCTGTAGTATATCGAGAGGTTGTAACAATGGAAAATTGTACTGAAATGCGGTAGGATCTGCAACGAATTGACGCATGGTGCAGGGAATGGCAATTGAATCTCAATGTAGACAAGTGTAATGTGCTGCGAATACATTAAAAGAAATATCCTTTATCATTTAGCTACAATATAGGAGGTCAGCAACGGGAAGCAGTTAATTCCATAAATTATCTGGGAGTACGCATTAGGAGTGATTTAAAATGGAATGACCATATAAAGTTAATTGTCGGTAAAGCAGATGCCAGACTGAGATTCATTGGAAGAATCCTAAGGAAATGCAGTGCGAAAACAAAGGAAGTACGTTACAGTACACTTGTTCGCCCACTGCTTGAATACTGCTTACCGGAGTGGGATCCGTACCAGATAGGGTTGCTAGAAGAGATAGAAAAGATACAATGGAGAGCAGCTCGCTTCATTACAGGATCATTTAGTAATCGCGAAAGCGTTACGGAGATGATAGGTAAATTTCAGCGGAAGACCCTGCAAGAGAGACGCTCAGTAGCTCGGTACGGGCTTTTGTTGAAGTTTCGAGAACATACCTTCATCGAGGAGTCAAGTGGTATATTTCCCCCTCCTACGTATATCTCGTGAAGAGACCATGAGGATAAAATCAGAGAGATTAGAGCCCACATAGAGGCATACCGATAATCTTTCTTTCCACGAACAATACGAGACTGGAGTAGAAGGGAGAACCAATAGAGGCACTCAAGGTACCCTCCGTCACACACCCTCGGGTGGCTTGCGGAGTATAGCTGTAGATGTAGATGTAGCTGAACTTCTATGGTCGAGAAGCTCATTATTATGCTTTTTTAAGTTTTCGCTAAGATGTACACGCAAAAATTCGGAGCATTCTACCCTGTCTACTGACTGCTGCTCATATGCTACATAGTTATTAGTGTGACTGTGTTTGTTGTATGCTCATGAATCTTGATGATTAGTGACTGGTATTAATGTCTTGTCACTGCATCCCAGACGTGCTCAGTGGATAATAAATCAGGGCTCCGAGCTTGGCAGTCAAAGACGCGTACATGTCTCTGTACTACCCCACCACCTACAACTTTAGGTAACTAACCCATATGTAGATGCCAAATGAAGATTGCAAACGATCATTAGTTATGCACGGATTTTTTAGTATCGCTAAATTATGGCTCTATAGATTTCAAGAGGATGGTGGAATAGTAACACACTAATTTAATTTTGCGACCAGTTGAGATATATATGTAACGAAGTTGAAGTTACTGTAAGTTTTATTGCTAGTTATAAATCCTCAGTCAAAACGAGTTCAGTAGTTGCACTGAAGTATAATACAAAAATGTTTAATAACACCCTATTCATTGAAAAATTATCACAAGAACATGAAACAGTTACAAGTAACTAATGTTGGCGGAGATTCAATATAAGGAACCGATATGTAGGTTCATAAAATGTAAGCATACAACTGAAGACGATATGTAGGTTACTACATTACTAACACACACCAGGCTGACCAATGAAATTCCCATATTTTTGCGCCCAGAGGCCTACAGCTGAAGAAAGGCATTTGCCGCGTTAACTGCAGAGTGAATTCTTGTCCATCTGGTGTAAGAGCCACTTGCAACCAAAGTTATGTAAGGTATAACAGCAGAGTTTACAATTCTGTAGTCTGTGATATGGTTAGCGGTAAACTACCCATGCTAATTCGAGGTCTTCACCCACGTTCCTCCAAACTGTTACTGAAGTTTCGTAACGACACTCTGCCAGTACCTCTAGCCAGGTTTCCGTTGGTGCTGTACGTCTCTTCGTCAGAGCTGGTCGAAGAATCCGATGGTTTTCTAACAGTGCAGTCGTGGAAGAACATGTGATTGCCCTTTTTGTTACACAGTCCTTTAGTAGGAGCCTAACGGAAATGTTGGCTCCTGGTGTTCACGGACAACTGATAACGACTAGTCCGTCGAAATCGGTCCAACAATCAAACAATTTAAGTGAACATTTGACTTAGTAAAATTTATTGTTAGAAATTGTGTGCTCGCAGACACTATCTGCCAGTAACATGGAAATTATGAACATGCATAAGCCAGTTTCATTGAAATGCCTTAAAGAGTTTGTTTAAACAACAAAAATACCAACAATTAGAATAATAAGCTGCTCCTTTTAATTGCGCCTGTAATAGTTTCCATGTTTCTAGCCTTGTTCATTATCACCTAGTTTAGTTTCCCATAACCTTTCCCTTTATAAGCTTAGGGACTTTGACAAACAAAATAACCAAAGTACAGTAATATGAACCAGAGTTTATTTTCGTGTAACTATAATACTAAAACCTTTCTGAGTTCTTTAATGCAATAACTTATAATATAGCAGGATTAAATAAAGAATAGTTATTTCACAACTGGAAAGAGATTCTGCCACACTTTTTCCGTGCTTTTATTTTGCGTTGTTCGAACGTATCGAATGCTAAAGCGTTTATTTTATTCCTAACAGTGAGATTTGTACTGGTAGCGGTTAATACATTGCCGCGCTTTTGCATTGTTGTGTGTATCAGCTACGCTTAATTAATTGCCGTACGTATTTTAATATTTCATAATTGTTTGAAATTGCTAGGTAAAAAGTCAGTCATATTGGGTGGCATTGATTAGTTAATAAGCGGAAAATTTCCCATTTACACAAGGATGTTGTTATTACATTTCGCAGAACAGGGGTGCTTTTAAATTAAATAAATTACTGTCAGTGTAACTGGTTGTTTAAGCACTGAAATTTGTCCAGTTGGAACTAGTGACCAAATTTTTGGGGTTAATTATTTTCATTCCGACTAAATTTTATTGTGAGACTTTTGGCCTTTCCAGTTCTGTTGTGATCCGCACTGTCAATGTCTAAACGAAAATAACTGAAGTTAATTTTGACCGAAGTGAGCATAGGTAAATCTCGTTTTCTGACATCGAGATACCGCGACCGGTATTTGGGCACATATCACGATGAACGGTGGAATTCGTAAGCAGCATTTAGAAAGATTCCAGCAGTACACACTTTGCAGCGCACTACGTGGAAAAGAGTACGCGTCCATCGACGATTTAACCGAACAGAGTGGAAGACTGCTTGTTCAAACTACTAAATCTGATCAAAGAGAAATGTCGTGAAACGACAACCAAGACCAAGTTCCATTCTGAATCTAGACACCTCACTTTCTCGTGATTACACTATGTGATCAAAAGTTTACGGACACCTGGCGGAAAATGACTTAAAAGTCCGTGGGGCGCTCCATCGGTAATGCTGAAATTCAAAATGGTGTTGGCCCACCCTTAGCCTTGATGACAGCTTCCACTCTCGCAGGTATACCCTCAATCAGGTGCTGGATGCTTTCTTAGGGAACTGGCTGCCATTCTTCACGGAGTGCTGCACTGAGGAGAGGAATCGATGTTGGTCGGTGAGGCCTGACAAGAAGTTGACGTTCCAAAACATCCTAAAGGTGTTCTATAGGATTTAGGTCAGGAGTCTGTGCAGGCCAGTCCACTACATGGACGTTATAGTCGTGCAATCATTCCGCCACAGGCCGTGCAGTATGAACAGGTTCTCGATCGTGTTGAAAGATGCAATCGCCATCCCCAAATTGATCTTCAACAGTGGGAAGCAAGAAGGTGTTTAAAACATCAATGTAGGCCCGTGCTGTGATAGTGCCACGCAAAACAACAAGGGGTGCAAGCCCCTACATGAAAAACACGACCACACCGTAACACCACCGCCTCCGAATTTTACTGTTGGCACTACATGCGCTGGCAGATGACGTCCACCGGGCATTCGCCATACCCACAACCTGCAATCGGATCGCCACATTGTGTTCCGTGACTCTTCACTACACGCAACGTTTTTCCACTGTTGAGTCGTCCAACATTTACGCTCCTTACACCAAGCGAGGCGTTGTTTGGCATATACCGGCTAGATGTGTGGCTTATGAGCGGTCGCTCGACCATGAAATCCACGTTTTCTCACCTCCGCCTAATTTTCATAGTATGTGCAGTGGGTCCTGATGCAGTTTGGAATTCCTGTGTGATGGTTTTGATAGACTGCCTATTACACATTACGACCCTTTTCAAATGTCGGCGGTCCGTGTCAGTCAATAGACGGGGTCGGCCTGTATGCTTTTGTGCTGCACGTGTTCCTTCACGTTTCCACTTCACTATCACATCGGAAACCCCCTCTCCCCCCCCCCCCCACCCCCACCCATGAACCATGGGCCTTGCCGTTGGTGGGGAGGCTTGCGTGCCTCAGTGATACAGATAGCCGTACCGTAGGTGCAACCACAACGGAGGGGTATCGGTTGAGAGGCCAGACAAACGTGTGGTTCCTGAAGAGAGGGGCAGCAGCCTTTTCAGTAGTTGCAGGGGCAACAATCTGGATGAATGACTGATCTGGCCTTGTAACACTAACCAAAACGGCCTTCCTGTGCTGGTACTGCGAACGGCTGAAAGCAAGGGGAAACTACAGCCGTAATTTTTCCCGAAAGCATCCCAGCTTTACTGTATGGTTGAATGATGATTGTGTCCTCTTGGGTAAAATATTCCTGAGGTAAAATAGTCCCCCATTCGGATCTCCGGGCGTGGACTACTCAGGAGGACGTTGTTATCAGGGAAAAGAAAACTGGCGTTCTACGGATCGGAGCGTGGAATGTCAGATCCCTTAATCGGGCAGGTAGGTTAGAAACTTTAAAAAGGGAAATGGATAGGTTAAAGTTAGATATAGTGGGAATTAGTGAAGTTCGGTGTCAGGAGGAACAAGACGTCAGGTCAGGTGAATACAGGGTTATAAATACAAAGTCAAATAGGGGTAATTGCGGCGTTCACTGTGTTATACAGTGGTTTGGTATTTAACTTATTTGGAAATGGAAATGATAATTTTATTTTATTACATTGAGTAATTACTAAATAATTTTTCTCCCGGCTAAAGATTTGATCAAGTAACTAAAGAACTCCAAGTTAACGTCGTGTTAAAGTGCTGTCTGTAAGTTGTGTAAGTGTCACTAAATCACAGTTCATACAACAGATTCTATACAACTATAGATTAAGATGGAAGCAGTTATCTTCAGCAAAATGATCATTAAAACCACCGAATATCAGCCGCGCACAACACTGACGTATTTACCTGAAATAATATTCTTCGCAACTCGTGCGTAATTAATTTCGGCTCCATACATCAGCTAGGAAAGTTTGTTATAACGTTCGTGTTATGAGCACTGTTTTTTAAGAACCGATCTAATTCGAATTATTTGCATTAAAATGTGTTCGGAACCACCGGTGAACATTTATTTTTACACATTTGTATTACGTTCGGCATTTATGTCTGCAGAGTTGCGTAATTTCAATTTGCCGCTGCGATAATTGTTAAGATGGCGGCAGACAATTGATAGAGACTTTCTATTGTTAGAGCAAATAAGTAAACATTTAAAATGCTTATTAAACGCTATAAGATGTACTTTCGTATTGTGTACTATTTAGACTTCATCAAGCAAACATTTGATTTGTTTCTAAGGAAAACACAGACAAAAACGCGATACAAATCGCTATCATCAATGGCTGCGCTCCTTGCAGCGGAAAGAAATAATTAACACAGATAATACTTACTGAGAGAGGAATTAAAGTTACGAATAATTATTCACTCATATTTATAATAATAATGAACTCTATTTTAATTAACAAATAATTACAATTTCTTCACAGACCTCAGTTTGATATGCGTCCGCAACTTATAAAAGCCAACCAACAAAAGGTAAAAACAAAGGAAGACAAACGCAGATCATAAAAGGAAATTACAATTATCATTGTCTTTGTATGATACACATCGATATGTCCAATTATATCATAGAATATTATATAAATAATTAATATCTATAAGTTTTCACTGTTTTTTCATACGTCGAATAGATAATGTTTATAACTGTTAGAGGCATAATTTTCTCTCGTCGCACTGTAGCTAAAATTTATCTCGTGGATGTTTATCTATTGTATATTTTTTTATCACGTAATCCACATAGATTTGCTACTCTCAAGACGCAAATGTTTAGTTTCAATTTTGTTTTAGACATGATAAAATTATGGTTGAATCGAGTACTTTAAATGACTTCAGTGACTGTATTATCTCGGAAATTTCTGCGGATACTTCCCGGATTAACTTATCCCCCCCCCCTCCCATTTGGGTTCACTGGACTCGGAAAACCGGGAATAAAACCGTCCAAGGGGCTTCAAGAAAATACAGACATCTACTTTCAACAGTCAGGCTTGACATGAATGTAAAAAAATATGCTGGAAAATGCAAATTTATGACTCTGTTGTAAGCAGATGAGATAATGAATGTTTTCTCATGGTGGTATGTCATAAAATCTCCAAAGTCACTCATTTATCGAATGTCATAATAATTTGCTGCTGACGTCGTAAGACCACCCTCGTGTCGAGCCGTTGGACCGCAGATAGGTAGTGGCTGCTGCTGGACCGCCCCCGGCCGGGTCGGTGGGGCGTCGGTTGCCGTCGGCTGCATCGTGGTTTGGATCTGCTGCTGGCTAGAAGTCGAGCTGTTTCTCCTTTCCCACGTCCCTCAATTTAAGACGGTTACAGGAAATGTCAAAATATAAGCATCAGTGACAAGATAATTGCTATTCTCATCCTGTGGAAAAGTTTATTAGTGTCCATTTCACTTGCATTCACACGGATGGAATTAGACTGTTTTTGGAGTATGTTCGGTATTTTGACACTGTTCAACACAATGTAGTGATTCACATGTAAGTTTATCACAATATGCACATTTTGAACACTGCACCGTTAATCATACAAGCGTCCGTAGTGTGCTTCGTTTACTTAAGTGGAATGTAAATATTTTCGCGACGCGTTGCGTAGGCAACGTTCCATTATTGTTTTGCCGCGCGGCTGGCTGTACAGTCTGTCGCATTAAATTTGGCACGCGGAGACGCTTCATATCAAACTACTAAAGGTCCTCAGTTCTAGTTAATTATTAATACAGTCAACAGTACTCAACGTTCATAGCGTTGCTGCTAACTTTGACACTCCAAGAGCGTTCATAAGGTTAGGTGATCACAGTTTTTGTCACTCTTTATCATTATTCACAATGTAAATCACAGTTCTTCACGCGTCCACTAGTTCCTGCGAAACACGTTTCACTGTTCTGATTGCTGTCAGTAGTTTTCCACAGTACTTAACAGACAATCTATATGCAAATGACACTTTTCAAGTAATGAGGTCTGATACACTTGCACCTAAGTTCATATTACCATGACTGAATAACAAAATTTAAAATTTCACGCTGTCACATAAACATGAGACAATATAAAACTTTCAGAATCTGCTACATTATCTTGACCATGAGATCATTACTGAACTGTCCAGATAACAGTACATAGCCATTTTTATTACAGATACATATATTGTATATTTATATTTTTTTTATTGGGATTGATTTACCATGTTTTTGAGACAGATGTCCATGTTCGCTTTATCTAACCGGAATGTTGCTCATAAGAGCATTTTAAATGACTTCGTAATGAAACCCTGTACCTAAATCGGTACACATTCAGATTTCGCTTCACTAGTGGTGAAAGCAGTTTATTTTATTTTTTATTATTATTATTTTTTCTCAGTCACACAGTTCACACACCACCAATACTCGCTACGTGTGTGGGACTACATGACTCGCTCTTACGAAAATATTTTTGTTATATCCATTCTTACACACGAACAAATATGTTACTTAAGCTTTTTAATCATTTCTATCCTATGTATAGGAAGGTAAAATTCCTCACATTTAATGCAACAACACTCAAGTGTTTATCAAGTTATTTATCCCTTTTATAGTAAAAATACATTTATTATGGGGATTCTCTACTCCTTGTTCAAATAACTCAACAACATTACAGTGTAATACTTGACATAAAAGCTTATAAACTAATACATACATAATATTATCAAATTATTACTGCTAATTATTTTACCATAAACATTATATTTACAGTTATGGGGTAGTGCACTTGCACTTCTGATTGGTCCTTTGTATCACTTCGTTTTACTTAGTCCAGGGGTCTGAGTAAGATGCTCTACAATAGGTCTTGTGCTGATATACTTTCATATTATACTGGTAATCTTTTATGATTCCAGGGCTTTCAGTGAATACTTCGAGGTATCCGGATAATAATTCTGTTAATTGTCTAGCCTCTGAAGCATCAATGCAAATTGCCTCCTGTACTTTCTCTTCTATTGTTCTGACGATGTCACTCACATTGCAGGGTGCACCGTTATTTCGATTTTTGTGACACATCTGTGGGTGCTTATGATCCAATACTAACAACTTCTGTTTGCTGACAGAAAGATTCATTTTTCTCATCAGCGGAAGGTTCGCACCGAACTCCCGATTCAGCATTAATATTATGGGTCGCTGTTGGTACTTAAGTGCACATGTCCCACTGGCGATATCAATTACAGCTTCCCTTTCCCGAAGGAACTCAAGACCCAGAAGCACCGGTACTGACAACTTATCCATTAGTAGGAACGTGCATAATAAGCGATCATTTCCCAAGGAAACTTCCACCTGTGTCTGGTATTGTATACTCTGTGCCTTTTTTCCCAATGCCCCTATAACCTTACAATTTGCAACCGGCAAAATCGGCAATCTCCTTATCTCCGATACCTTCTTGAAAAACTGCGTGTTCATAACTGATACATTCGCACCTGTGTCAAGCAGAATAGTAGTTGTTACACCATTTACAGCTCCGGTGACACTTGCTTGGATATTTTCCCTTTGTGGCTTATCAGAGACAGCAGGTTTCTGATATAGCTCATCTTCGAGCCTGTTGCCATCCTGATACCATATCATGTCTATTTTTTGTTCCGTTGACCTTTTGCCTTCATTGTTGGCTTCGGTCACCTGGCGAAGGCCTACAGGGGCCGAAATTAGTTTGTTGGCTTCTGAGTGTTCTGTTTTGTTTACGAAGGCACCTCCATTATTCAAACATTTTGTGAGTTTTCAGTCGGAGGAGGCCTGCTTGGATCCCACCACGGTGGATATTGATTGTTTGGTATAGGTATAGCCTGTACATAATTTATTGGCTGACCTGAATTGATAAAATTTTGCTGCGGCTGCCAATGACTTGGCCCTGGCTGTCGCCAATATTCACTGTCACCCCGCATATTTTTAGGCTTGTCTTTATATGGACTGTCTGACCTGTTGTCATTTCGTCTCTTTCGGTTGCTATTGTTATTATTTGGGTTTTCATTGTGGTACGGCCTCTGATTACCATTCGGTTGTTGGTGTTCTTCGGCCTTTTGATAATTACTGTTATTATTATTAGGATAACCAAAATTTTGGTTGTAGCGATTCCTACTACTATAATTATTATTGTATTTTCCGTTACTATAAGCTTTACTTTTATTTTTCTTTGGACTACCTTTGCCCCTATTTCCATTATTTCCATTCCATAAATTTTTTCTATTAGGACTATTATTATTGCTGATCACGTCAGAATTTTTTCTGGCGTCTTCTTGCACTAGATCCAGAGAATCAATTACAGACAGATATTCTTTCAGATCGGTGTCTGTAACATTAAATAATTTTTCTCTAATATGTATGGGTAATCTAGCTTTTAACACTCGCAATAACTCCCTGGTGGTTACTGGCTCATCCCAGTACCGG
The DNA here is from genome assembly GCF_023864275.1 of Schistocerca cancellata. Taxonomy (NCBI): domain Eukaryota; kingdom Metazoa; phylum Arthropoda; class Insecta; order Orthoptera; family Acrididae; genus Schistocerca; species Schistocerca cancellata. Next base: position 430,404,811 of record NC_064632.1, read on the forward strand.
GTCATGTTAATGTATTTTTCAAAGTACTTTCTTAAGGAACCTGACTTCGGATTGTACATTTCTGCATTGTAAACAATTTTACGGAGTCGCTCTTGAGTAGACGCTGACCAGAATTCATCAAGGAACGCCTTCTCAAAGTCGTGGAAAGTCTTGCAAGTTTCTGCTGCATTTAATGCCCAGAGCGACGCATCACCAGAAATATGTAAAACCACAAACTGTATTTTCTGTTCTTCCGACCATGATTTTGGAAGAACACTTTTGAGGTTTCGAATGAAAACTACTGGATGTACGTTTTTTTAGCTTTCTTCGTTAAATATTTGAAACTGTCTATGCTTAATCAGGCTTTCTTCATGCATCAAAGTAGTTAAGTGCATGGAATTGCTATCATTCGCAGGTGGTGTGGTTACTTTATTACAAGTACATTCTATTCCACTATTATTGTTCCTTGGTGTCACATATTGCTCTGGTAATATCGGTTGATTACCAAAATTTGGTCTTCCTTCTGGTGCATTAAAATACGCCGTTAGATTATCTGCGATCTTTTCACTGTCAGTACCAGTGTTGTCATTACTGCATACTGTCAGATTTTCAAAGTTTTGATTTTCAGAGCTCAGCACCCTGGCTACTTGCTTTCGGATTTCCGAGGGAATGTCCTCCTGCATTGTTTCCACAGCGGTAGTCAAGGCTTTGAATTGGTTCTATAGTCTATCTACTTCTGTTTGAAGACTATTGACCTGAAGTGGAATGTTTGTTAACGGTTCAATAGTGGTTTTTACTGCATCGATCTCCTGCTTAAAATGGGTAGTAATAGCATTATCACGATCGACCAACACTTGATTTATCCTACGGACAATTTCTTTATCTCTTTCCAGAAAAATATTGTTTATATTTTCCATAAATTTCTTTTCCTTTTCTTGGTCCCTGAGCTCCTGTTGCTGTTTTTCTATAAGCTTTTCCTGTTTACGTTTTTCCTTTTCCTGCTGACGTTGTCTTTCACGCTCCTGCTCTTTAAGCTCGCGTTGTTTTTCGCGCTCCTGCTCTTTAATAGTAAACTTTTCAAATAATGCTGTTAGCATATCCTGTATGGACATAGCTTGAGCATTGCTAACTTCTGCCCCTTGGCCAGAAGAAATATTGACGTTAATTCCTAACTGGTTGATTGCAGGAGTGTCAGTTTGTTTTGGCAACTCCTCGGTTTTACTATCACTCGGGACATCAGTTACTAAATTATCATTCATAATTAAATTTACTAAAAGGTATAAGATAGATTATATAATGGTAAGACAGAGATTTAGGAACCAGGTTTTAAATTGTAAGACATTTCCAGGGGCAGATGTGGACTCTGACCACAATCTGTTGGTTATGGACTGTAGATTAAAACTGAAGAAACTGCAAAAAGGTGGCAATTCAAGGAGATGGGACCTGGATAAACTGAAAGAACCAGAGGTTGTACAGAGTTTCAGGGAGAGCATAAGGGAACAATTGACGGGAACGGGGGAAAGAAATACAGTAGAAGAAGAATGGGTAGCTTTGAGGGATGAAGTAGTGAAGACAGCAGAGGAACAAGTAGGTAAAAAGACGAGGGCTAGTAGAAATCCTTGGGTAACAGAAGAAATATTGAATTTAATTGATGAAAGGAGAAAATATAAAAATGCAGTAAATGAAGCAGGCAAGAAGGAATACAAACGTCTCAAAAATGAGATCGACAGGAAGTGCAAAATGGCTAAGCAGGGATGGCTAGAGGACAAATGTAAGGATGTAGAGGCTTATCTCACTAGGGGTAAGATAGATACTGCCTACAGGAAAATTAAAGAGACCTTTGGAGATAAGAGAACCACTTGTATGAACATCAAGAGTTCAGATGGAAACCCAGTTCTAAGCAAAGAAGGGAAAGCAGAAAGGTGGAAGGAGTATATAGAGGGTCTATACAAGGGCGATGTACTTGAGGACAATATTTTGGAAATGGAAGAGGATGTAGATGAAGATGAAATGGGAGATACGATACTGCGTGAAGAGTTTGACAGAGCACTGAAAGACCTGAGTCGAAACAAGGCCCCCGGAGTAGACAACATTCCATTGGAACTACTGAGGCCTTGGGAGAGCCCGTCCTGACAAAACTCTACCATCTGGTGAGCAAGATGTATGAAACAGGCGAAATACCCTCAGACTTCAAGAAGAATATAATAATTCCAATCCCATAGAAAGCAGGTGTTGACAGATGTGAAAATTACCGAACAATCAGTTTAATAAGCCACAGCTGCAAAATACTAACACGAATTCTTTACAGACGAATGGAAAAACTGATAGAAGCCGACTTCGGGGAAGATCAGTTTGGATTCCGTAGAAATACTGGAACACGTGAGGCAATACTGACCTTACGACTTATTTTAGAAGAAAGATTAAGGAAAGGCAAACCTACGTTTCTAGCATTTGTCGACTTAGAGAAAGCTTTTGACAATGTTGATTGGAATACTCTCTTTCAAATTCTAAAGGTGGCAGGGGTAAAATACAGGGAGCGAAAGGCTATTTACAATTTGTACAGAAACCAGATGGCAGTTATAAGAGTCGAGGGACATGAAAGGGAGGCAGTGGTTGGGAAGGAAGTAAGACAGGGTTGTAGCCTCTCCCCGATGTTATTCAATCTGTATATTGAGCAAGCAGTAAAGGAAACAAAAGAAAAATTCGGAGTAGGTATTAAAATCCATGGAGAAGAAATAAAAACTTTGAGGTTCGAGGTTCGCCGATGACATTGTAATTCTGTCAGAGACAGCAAAGGGCTTGGAAGAGCAGTTGAACGGAATGGATGGTGTCTTGAAGGGAGGATATAAGATGAACATCAACAAAAGCAAAACGAGGATAATGGAATGTGGTCGAATTAAGTCGGGTGCTGTTGAGGGTATTAGATTAGGAAATGAGACACTTAAAGTAGTAAAGGAGTTTTGCTATTTGGGGAGCAAAATAACTGATGATGGTCGAAGTAGGGAGGATATAAAATGTAGACTGGCAACGACAAGGAAAGCGTTTCTTAAGAAGAGAAATTTGTTAACATCGAGTATAGATTTAAGTGTCAAGAAGTCGTTTCTGAAAGTATTTGTATGGAGTGTAGCCATGTATGGAAGTGAAACATGGACGGTAAATAGTTTGGACAAGAAGAGAATAGAAGCTTTCGAAATGTGGTGCTACAGAAGAATGCTGAAGATAAGATTGGGTGGACCACATAACTAATGAGGAAGTATTGAATAGGATTGGGGAGAAGAGAAGTTTGTGGCACAACTTGACCAGAAGAAGGGATCGGTTGGCAGGACATGTTCTGAGGCATCAAGGGATCACCAATTTAGTATTGGAGGGCAGCGTGGAGGGTAAAAATCGTAGGGGGAGACAAAGAGATGAATACACTAAGCAGATTCAGAAGGATGTAGGTTGCAGTACATGCTGGGAGATGAAGAAGCTTGCACAGGATAGAGTAGCATGGAGAGCTGCATCAAACCAGTCTCAGGACTGAAGACGACAACAACAACAACGATTAAATTTTCTAATAATTCGACACAAATATGGGTAGATTGTTCTACCTGAGACTCTAATGTCATCTCTGCATCAGTATGCTCATTCGGTTTATTTTTCTTTTGTTTAACCATTCTATCACCAATATAGCACAACAAATATATAAATCACTGACAAGCACCAGTTGACACAAAATGATCTTATAAATAACACATACACACAAATAACACTAAAAAATATTATTGTCGCAGCCAGAATGTTCAATTATTACTACTTACGTCTGCAGGTACCGATTTGATTTTATAATGTATGCGTAGCTAATTTTGTTGATGTGCAGTTGTAATTCTTGTGAACATATGCAACTGTTCCTATCTGTATTGATTGACAGTTGTGGACTGTAATGTGAAATTACTCGTGCGTCTGCCACCAGTGCAGATACAGTTTCGTGCAGCAGTTCGGTAGGAAGATGTCAATGCTCATGAAACAAATTAATAAACAATGATTAATAGTTTGTTTCGGTACCCTGTACCTGTAATAGATCACAATTTCAATTATTAAAATGAATAAATGTGCATTGGTGGCCCCACGTTGGACGCCAGTGTGGCGTTCGCTGTGTTATTCAGTGGTTTGGTATTTAACTAATTTATAAATGGAAGTGATAATCTTATTTTATTACATTGAGTAATTACTAAATAATTTTTCTCCCGGCTAAAGATTTGATCAAGTTGCTAAAGAACTCCAAGTTAACGTCGTGTTAAAGTGCTGCCTGTAAGTTATGTAAGTGTCACTAAATCACAATTCATACAACAGATTCTATACAACTATAGATTAAGATGGAAGCAGTTATCTTCAGCAAAATGATCATTAAAACCACCGAATATCAGCCGCGCACAACACTGACGTATTTACCTGAAACAATATTCTTCGCAACTCGTGTGTAATTAATTTCGGCTCCATACATCAGCATGAAAAGTTTGTTATAACGTTCGTGTTATGAGCACTGTTTTTAAGAACCAATCTGATTCGAATTATTTTCATTAAAATGTGTTCGGACCCACCAGTGCACATTTATTTTTACACATTTGTATTACGTTCGGCATTTACGTCTGCAGAGTTACGTAATTTCAATTTGCCGCTGAGATAATTGTTAAGATGGCGGCAGACAATTGATAGAGACTTTCTATTGTTAGAGCAAATAAGTAAAAATTTAAAATGCTTATTAAACGCTATTAAACGTACTTTCGTATTGTGTACTATTTAGACTTCATCAAGCAAACATTAGATTTGTTTCTAAGGAAAACACAGACAAAAACGCGATACAAATCGCTATCATCAATGGCTGCGCTCCTTGCAGCGGAAAGAAATAATTAACACAGATAATACTTACTGAGAGAGGAATTAAAGTTACGAATAATTATTCACTCATATTTATAATAATAATGAACTCTATTTTAAAGGTAATAATTAACAAATAATTACAATTTCTTCACAGACCTCAGTTTGATATGCGTCCGCAACTTACAAAAGCCAACCAACAAAAGGTAAAAACAAAGGAAGACAAACGCAGATCATAAAAGGAAATTACAATTATCATTGTCTTTGTGTGATACTCATCGATATGTCCAATTATATCATATAATATTATATAAATAATTAATATCTATAAGTTTTCACTGTTTTTTCATACGTTTAATAGATAATGTTTATAACTGTTAGAGGTATAATTTTCTCTCGTCGCACTGTAGCTAAAATTTATCTCTTGGATGTTACATAATGCAGGAGTAGGTTTAATAATGAATAGGAAAATGCGAATGAGGGTAAACTACTACAAACAGCATAGTGAACGCATTATTGCGGCCAAGATAGTTACGAATCCCACACCTACCACAGTAGTACAAGTTTATATGTCCACTAGCTCAGCACATGACGGAGAGATTGATGAAATGTATGATGATATCAACGAAATTATTCAGATAGTGAAGGGAGACGAAAATTTAATAGTCATGAGTGACTGGAACTGGATAGTAGGAAAAGGAAGAGAAGGAAACGTATTAGGTAAATATGGAATGGGAGGAAGGAATGAAAGAGGAAGCCGCCTGGTAGAATTTTGCACAGAGCATAACTTAATCATAGTTAACGCTTGGTTCAAGAATCATAAAAGTTGGTTGTATACATGGAAGAAGCCTCGCGATACTGAAAGGTCTCAGATAGATTATATAATTGTAAGACAGAGATTCAGGAACTAGGTTTTATATTGTAAGACATTTCCAGAGGCAGATGTGGACCCTGACTTCAATCTATTGTTGGTAATGAACTGTAGATTAAAACTGAAGAAACTGCAAAGAGGTAGGAATTTGTGGAGATGGGGCCTGGATAAACTGAAAGAACCAGAGGCTGTTGACAGCTTCAGGGAGAGCATTAGAGAACGATTGACAAGAATAGGGGAAAGAAATACAGTACAAGAAGCATGGGTAGCTTTGAGAGAAGTAATAACGAAGGTAGCCGAGGATTATGTAGTTAAAAAGACGAGGGCTAATAGAAATCCTTGGGTAACTGAAGAGATATTGAATTTAATTGAAGAAAGGAGAAAATATAAAAATGCAGTAAATGAAGCCGGCAAAAAAGAATACAACGTCTAAAAAATGAGATCAACAGGAAGTGCAAAATGGCTTAGCAGGGATGGCTAGACGACAAATGTAAGAAAGCAGAGGCGCATATCACTAGGGGTATGATAGATACTGACCAGGAAAATTAGAGAGACATTTGGAGAAAAGAGAACTACTTGCATGAATGTCAAGAGCTCAGATGGCATCCCAGTTCTAAGGGGGAAAGAGGTGGAAGGAGTATATAGAGGGTCTATACAAGGGCGATGTTCTTGTGGACAATATTATAGAAATGAAAGAGAATGTAGATGAAGATGAAATAGGAGATATGATACTGCGTGAAGCAAGATGTATGAGACAGATGTATGAGGTGGATGAAGATGAAATAGGAGATATGATACTGCGTGAAGCAAGATGTATGAGACAGATGTATGAGACAGGCGAAATACCCTCAGACTTCAAGAAGAATACAATAATTCCAATCCCAAAGAAAGCAGGTGTTGGCAGATGTGAAAATTACCGAACTATCAGTTTAATAAGCCACGGCTGAGAAATACTAACACGAATTCTTTACAGACGAATGGAAAAACTGATAGAAGCTGACCTCGGGAAAGATCAGTTTGGATTCTGTAGAAATGATGGAACACTTGAGGCAATACTGACCCTACAACTTATCTTAGAAAATAGATTAAGGGAAAAGCAAACCTGCGTATCTCGCATTTGTAGACTCAGAGAAAGCTTTTGACGTTGTTGACTGGAATACTCTCTTTCAAATTCTGAAGGTGGCAGGGGTAAAATACAGGGAGCGAAATGCTATTTTCAATTTGTACAGAAACCAGATGGTAGTTATAAGAGTCTAGGGACATGAAAGGAAAGCAGTGGTTGGGAAGGAAGTGAGAGAGGGTTGTAGCATTCCCCGATGTTATTGGCTCTTAGCACTATGGGACTTAACTGCTAAGGTCATCAGTCCCCTAGAACTACGTAAACCTAACTAACCTAAGAACATCACACACATCCATGCCCGAGGCAGGATTGGAACCTGCCACCGTAGCGGTCGCGCGGTTCCAGACTGAAGCGCCAGAACCACCCGGCCGGCTCCCAATGTTATTCAAGCTGTATATTGAGCAAGCAGTAAAGGAAACGAAAGAAGAATTCAGAGTAGGAATTAAAATCCATGGAGAAGAAATAAAAACTTTCAGGTTCGCCGATGACATTGTGATTCTGTCAGAGACAGCAAAGGACCTGGAAGAGCTGAACGGAATGGACAGTGTCTTAAAATGAGGATATAAGATGAACATCAACAAAAGCAAAACGAGGATAATGGACTGTAGTCGAATTAAATCGGGTAATGCTGCGGGAATTAGATTAGGACATGATTCACTTAAAGGAGTAAATGAGTTTTGCTGTTTGTGGAGCAAAATAAATGATGACGGTCGAAGTAGAGAGGATATAAAATGTAGACTGGCAATGGCAAGGAAAGTGTTTCTGAAGAAGAGAAATTTGTTAACATCGAGTATAGATTTAAGTGTCAGGAAGTCGTTTCTGAAAGTATTTGTATGGAGTGTAGCCATGTATGGAAGTGAAACGTGTACAATAAATAGTTTGGACAAGAAGAAAATAGAAGCTTTCGAAATGTGGTGCTACAGAAGAATGCTGAAGATTAGATGGGTAGATCACATAACTAATGAGGAGGTATTGAATAGAATTAGAGAGAAGAGAAATTTGTGGCACAAAGTGACTAGAAGAAGGGATCGAAAAAAATGGCTGTGAGCAGTATGCGACTTAACTTCTGAGGTCATCAGTCGCCTAGAACTTAGAACTAATTAAACCTAACTAACCTAAGGACATCACACACATCCATGCCCGAGGCAAGATTCGAACCTGCGACCGTAGCGGTCGCTCGGTTCCAGACTGTAGCGCCTAGAACCGCTCGGCCACTCCGGCCGGCAAGAAGTGATCGGTTGGTAGGACATATTGTGAGGCAACAAGGGATCACCAATTTAGTATTGGAGAGCAGCGTGGAGGGTAAAAATCGTAGAGGGAGACCAAGAGATGAATACACTAAACAGATTCAGAAGGATGTAGGTTGCAGTAAGTACTGGGAGAAGCTGGCACAGGATAGACTTGCATGGAGAGCTGCATCAAACCAGTCTCTGGACTGAAGGCCACAACAACAATATCACATCGGAAACAGTCGACCTAGGGATGGTTGGGCGTGTGAAAATGCAGCGTACAGACGTATGAAATAAGTGAAACCCAATCATCTGGCCACGTTCGAATTCCGTGAGTTCCGCGGAGCGCCCCATTCTGCTCTCTCACGATATCTAATGACTACTGAGGTTGCTAATATAGAGTATCTGGCTGTAGGTGGCTGCTCAACGCACCTAATACGAAAAACGTATGATTTTGTGGGTGTCCGGATACTTTTGATCACATAGTGAACTTAGCTAATTTCATTTTCCATAGGTCATTTGGACAATAAATCATTACGATGTGCAGTGAGATATTTTACATTCAGTTGAAGAACTGATATTTACATATTGCATCACTCTGACATTTAGAAGTTCTTTTATTTATTTAAGTTATACAGAAATGAGTTAGTAATTCTTACCCATCATCTCCTACGCACTTGCATTTACAGAAATTCTTATAGCTAGTAGAAGAAGTTGTCAATGACGCTTTGGTCTCAGATTTTAGTTTGCTGTCTGTCAAACATTGTACATACTGGGCTAGTGATCAAAAATTTTCGTTGCTACATTGTGTACTCCTTTTTGCGCTAAAGACAACTACAATGCGGAGTAATAAATGCTACTCTACTGTAATTATCTGGTACTGTAATTATCTACAACCTTATTACGAATAATGCACCACAGATAAAAAAGAACAAACTTTATGAGAGAATCAGTATAGGCTACTTTGAAGCAATATGCAATTCTTGAACAGATAGCTACAAGTCGATCATGGGTGAGCGCGTATTTTCAGCAACCAAGGCTTTGTTTCTTAAAGATGAGATATTCCTGAACATTATTTCTTATGACCTTGCTAAATAAAAATATGCAAAATATATCATTTTACTATCCAGAACATTTGGAATGATTTTAAATGGAATTATGGCTGAACTATTCGTTTCAGAAGTTTCAAAACACGTTTTCCAGTTTAAAATCTAGTCGATATGGACGACTAAAAATTTTGAAGTTTCCACATTATATGTTATTCCCTCATCATGTGTTAAATAGTGTGGCTAGATGTGCAGAACTGAATATGGTGAGTCTTTTTGAAACTGAGAGTGAGACATTCGCAGAAAACTAATCAATGATAATTTTAAGAACATTCTTTCCCATTTCCTCTGTTGCTGTATGTATTCTTTGACTGATTACAATAGTATTGTCATCCTCAAAAGAATTCATTGTGCTTGTTGCGTATTAGACGAAAGATCGTTTACATGTACGAGGAACATTAGTAGACCTAAGATGAGACTAATGGCTCTGAGCACTATGCGACTTAACTTCTGAGGTCATCAGTCGCCTAGAACTTAGAACTAATTAAACCTAACTAACCTAAGGACATCACACACATCCATGCCTTAGGCAGGATTCGAACCTGCGACCATAGCGGTCACGCGGTTCCAGACTGAAGCGCCTTTAACCGCACGGCCACACCGGCCGGCTAAGATGGGACTCTTAATTGGTTCTAGTCATGTTCATTCTCTTGTCTGAAGCCTTTTCCGCCATTCTTTTAAGAACCGTAAGTAATGGAGGGCTATCACACATCTCTACTACACCTCAACTCCGTCTGTCCAGTTGCTACTTTCCTATCCACCAGATAATCTAAACACTCACTATTCACTCAACTGATCTTTCGATACAAAACTCCCACATTCGAAATCGGAACTACTGAAGTGCCTCCATTTCATTCTGCCAGAGGTAACCACCTCGCTCACTAAAACTGTCGAATCCCAGGAAGTTTCTGAAAATGATTCGACATTCAACTTCAGAGTCAATGAGTAACGCGTTTACAGATTTATGGACTTTTGCTTGGTTAATGAACAGATCTCGTGACTCTACCACGTCTTTATTTGTGGTTAATTTCATCTACGCGCCCTGAAAAGTTTCCCTTTTCCGTTTTGGTTAGATGAAAAACTGCGTCAAGAGCACTAGAATCATTCCAAATATCAACTATGCCTGGAGAATTACACCCAATCGTAAAGATAAAGGACGATTTGGGGTTCCCTGTCGACAGACCACCATGGTTAGTAGCAAGTCAAATTACTGAATCACAGTCCTGCTCTGAGCACCCGTCGCATCACTCATCGTCAACTCCTCGAATTATAATTTAGGTCGAATAATCACTAAAAAAAATGCACGTTTTTAATACAACAAACGACACGTTTCAAGGTTGACAGACTGAAATTCGCAAGGTGAATAATTAGTATGTAGTATCGTGTGTTTTGCAGTGCTCTGTGAAGCAGAGAACATGAGGGGTGTTGTTGTTCGTTGTCGTCCGTCGTCGATGCCTTACGTGCTACTGCGTCACCGCAGGAGTGCAAGAATATGTCCAGGAGTAAAGCCGGGGCAGTAAAGGCGCAGAGAGACGGCGAGGTTTCAGCCGGATTATAATCACTCGGGAACGTTGCGTTACGGCGCGGTAATATATTTTAGTGGCGTCCGCTTGAAAGAGTAATGGAGCCGCCGCCGCCCCCACACCGTAAATATAACGAGCTCGGAATGAATTCCCGGAAGTGCGTCTCTTTACGGCGTCGCTGTGGTAGCCACCTACTGGATGCAACACAACGTCTGCAGGCGGGATCGGCGCTACCAACCGTCATTATCACCGTTCTCGAACACGGTACAAAGGAATAAGCAGACAAAATCACCTTAATGGTGCGCATAGAGTAGGCCAACGAAGGCCACCCAACAACAGCCAGCTGATCCTGCAAAGCTTTGGTCGCCAACCCACTGACGTTCGACCTCTCGTCCTCACTAAATCATGTGCCCGGGGCCAACGGATTCCACCATGTGGATTCGCAGTTGGCTCTGACACCCTGAGGTAGCTCCCACTTTGTACTAGTTGTAAAGTGGCGTTTTAATTACAATTTCACCATCTGGTGTTATGAGGGAAGAAGAGGATGTAGCAGTCGTCGCATGTGCAGCATTTATTTTACTCCAAGAAGCTGATGGTCAGAAAAAGAAGAAGAAGAAACGACGCTGGAGGCCGACTTCTATTTTAGAATGTGTGGAGCAATGTGGCGAGGCAATTGTCTGATCATAAAGCTGAAATATAATATGGGCTAATTCAGTTTTTTCCGAATGAGAGCTACAGATTTCGTATTTTTATTGAACTGTGTATGCTCTAGAAAAAGAGGAGCCAAAATTTCTATTGACAGGCCATGTCTGGGCTTGAATTTCTGTATCCCGCCTGGAAGGCAGAGAGTTGGTCTGCTCCTGAAAACTCAAAGATTGGCCGAATGACTAAAGCGAGCAGGAGCAGGAGAGGTAAAACACTTCGGTACTGCGTGTAAAATTTTAGGTGTTTACTATAGGCAAAAACCAAGTTAATAAATGGTTACATAACTTTGCAATGATGAGCACATAGGTGCGAAGCCCTAGACCCGTTATGTTGTTCTTGTGGTCTTCAGTCCTGAGACTGGTTTGATGCAGCTCTCCATGCTACTCTATCCTGTGCAAGCTTCATCATCTCCCAGTACCTACCGCAACCTACATCATTCTGAATCTGCTTAGTGTATTCATCTCTTCGTCTCCCTCTACGATTTTTACCCTCCACGCTACCCTCCAAAACTAAATTGGTGATCCCTTGATGCCTCAGAACATGCCCAACCAACCGATCCCTTCTTCTGGTCAAGTTGTGCCACAAACTTCTCTTCTCCCCAATCCTTTTCAACACCTCCTCATTATTTATGTGATCTACCCATCTAATCTTCAGCATTCTTCTGTAGCACCACATTTCGAAAGCTTCTATTCTCTTCTTGTCCAAACTATTTATCGCCCACGTTTCACTTCCATACATGGCTACACTCCATACAAATACTTTCAGAAACGACTTCTTGACACTTAAATCTATACTCGATGTTAACAAATTTCTCTTCTTAAGAAACGCTTTCCTTGTCGTTGCCAGTCTACATTTTATATCCTCTCTACTTCGACCATCATCAGTTATTTTGCTCCCCAAATAGCAAAACTCCTTCACTACTTTAAGTGTCTCATTTCCTAATCTAATTCCCTCAGCATCACCCGACTTAATTCGAATACATTCCATTATCCTCGTTTTGCTTTTGTTGATGTTCATCTTATATCCTCCTTTCAAGACACTATCCATTCCGTTCAACTGCTCTTCCAAGTCCTTTGCTGTCTCTGACAGATTTACAATGTCATCCGCGAACCTGAAAGTTTTTATTTCTTTTCCATGGATTGTAATACCTACTCCGAATATTTCTTCTGTTTCCTTTACTGCTTCCTCAATATACAGATTGAATAACATCGGGGAGAGGCTACAGCCCTGTCTCACTCCCTTCCCAACCACTGCTTCCCTTTCATGTCCCTCGACTCTTATAACTGCCATCTGGTTTCTGTAAAAATTGTAAATAGCATTTCGCTGCCTGTATTTTACCCCTGCCACCTTCAGAATTTGAAAGAGAGTATTCCAGTCAACATTGTCAAAAGCTTTCTCTAAGTCTACAAATGCTAGAAACTTAGGTTTGTCTTTCCTTAATCTAGCTTCTAAAATAAGTCGTAGGGTCAGTATTGCCCCATGTGTTCCAACATTTCTACGGAATCCAAACTGATCTTCCCCGAGGTCGGCTTCTACTAGTTTTTCCATTCGTCTGTAAAGAATTCGCGTTAGTATTTTGCAGCCGTGACTTATTAAACTGGTAGTTCGGTAATTTTTACAACACCTGCTTTCTTTGGGATTGGAATTATTATATTCTTCTTTAAGTCTGATGGTATTTCTCCTGTCACATACATCTTGCTCACCAGATGGTAGAGTTTTGTCAGGACTGACTCTCCCAAGGCTGTCAGTAGTTCTAATGGAATGTTGTCTACTCCCGGGGCCTTGTTTCGACTCAGGTCTTTCAGTGCTCTGTCAAACTCTTCACGCAGTATCATATCTCCCATTTCATCTTCATCTACATCCTCTTCCATTTCCATAAGTACATCGCCCTTGTATAGACCCGTTATAAGTAGTGCAAAGTCTCTATATGAAGCGAAGTGTCGCGGCCGTCTGCTCTTGATCAAATGATCAAATGAGCTGAATCTGGAGCGGAGCTCGTAGAGCTCCACAGTCCCGGCTAAAAAGCGCTGTCGTCGGCGTCTGTCGTAGTGCCAACTTAAGAACTTGCACCTACGCCGTGGCATCGTAGCTATCGATACCACACGAATGGCAAAGCGCTCAGCCTCACCTCACATTTCCCACATCACCAAACCACGCTGTCTGAGCGTGAGGAGGAGGAACAGAGAAAACGGCGAAAGCACCGCAGTTAAATGGCAGCGCAGTCGCACTACATTCTACTTGGTTTTATATTTCACATTTTTCAACAACGAAGTTCACAAACAAAACAAATTTTCACTACTATTTAATTACTGTAGGCGAGCTGAGAGGTAATATAATTTTTCTCTGTGACAAACTGTCGGCATTTGCACAGACGCAGACCATTTGACAGATTTTCGCACTTAAGTTGCCACGTAACCGCGACTTATGTAGTTTCATAATCCAAAAATGGTCTTTCACACATATAGGTTGATCGAAATATTTTAGCACTTCCGCAAGCTCAATATGGAGAGCTCTACCTGAGGAAAGCAATGCAAACGTCCTAGACACTTTAAACGTAAAAGGGTTTGTCAACCTGGCAGGTCAACCAGTTACATCTGCATATGCACAGGGGCTCTTTCAGCTGAAGCGACAAATGGTCTCAAAAAGAGCTCGGAAACAAATGTAAGAAGGACACGGTTCTCAGAATCTTTATAAAACTGTCCTCGTAATTGTTTTAAGCCCTCAATCAGTTCTTCAGACGTCATTTTTGATAACGTCAGTGAGCTTATGGAACTGGACTGCCTTGTCAGAATGTGTCCCTTCTACAACGCAATTTTATTTTTAAATGGATCCCCATCAAATTAGAAAGAAGTTACCTTGCAGTGTCATATTGTCGTCAGTGTGCAGTCAAACCCACTTAAAATTAGAAATCTGCACTTGATTCTGGATGTTCTAATTTTCGTTATTGCACTCGTTTTTCCTTCATAAGTTCAAAAATAGCAAGATTTAAATCGAAAATTCGTTCCAGGCATGCCGCTCCACTTAACCTTTACAGTGCTATACACTGAAGAGCCAAAGAAACTGGTACACCTGCCATGACGTGGCACTGACTCGACTGAAGTTGTACAGGAGGGAACTGACACCATGAATCTCCCAGGCCTGTTCATAAATCAGCAAGAGTACGAGGGGGATGGGGGGGGGGGGGGTAGTGGAGATCTCTTCTGAAAAGCACTTTGCAAGCCATCCCAGATATGCTCAATAATGTTCATGTCTGGGGAGTTTGGTGGTCAGCGTAAGTGTTTGAACTCAGAAGCCGCTCTGTGGCAGCTATGGACGTGTGGGATATTGTCTTGCTACAATTGCCCAAGTCTGTCGGAATGCACAATTTAGTTGAATGGATGCAGGTGATCAGACAGGATGCTTACTTACGTGTCGCCTCTCAGACTCGTATGTAGACGATCCCACATCACTCCAACTGCACATGCACTTCACCACCTTGAAAAGTCCCCTGCTGACATACAGGGTCCATGGACTCATGAGGTTGTCTCCATACCTGTACACGCCCACCCGCTCGATACGATTTAAAACGAAACTCGTCCGAACAGGCTTCATGTTCCCAGCCAATGTCGGTGTTGACGGGCCCAGGCGAGGCGTAGAGCTTCGTGTCGCGCAGTCGTCAAGGGTTCACGAGTGGGCCTTTGGCTCCGAAAGCCCATATCCATGATATTTCCATGAATGGTTCGCACGGTGAAACTTGTTGATGTCCCAGGATTGAAATCTGCAGCATTTTGCGGAAGAGTTGCACTTCTGTCAAGTTGAACGATTTTCTTCAGATGTCGTTCGTCCCGTTCGTACAGGACCTTTTTTCCGGCCACAGCGATGTCGGAGACTTGATGTTTTACCGGATTCCTGATATTTATGGTACCTCATCGCTACCCCGGAGATGCTGTGTCCCATCGCTCGCGCGCTGACTATAGCACCATTTTCAATCTCACTTAAATCTTGATAACCTGCCATTATAGCAGCAGTAGCCTATGTAACAACTGCGCCAGACACTTATTGTCATATATCGGTGTTGCCGACTATAGCGCCGTATTCTGACTGTTTACATACATCTGCATTTGAATACGCTTGCCCATACCAGTCTCTTTGGCTCTTCGGTGTATAAAGTCCTGATACTCTTCGTTCGTCTCCATTGAAAATTTTTGCAACTGACACTCGAATAACGCGTGCGACTTCATAAGTTTTACTATTCGTACCACAGTTTATTCAGGCGCTCAGTTCCTGTAAATTTGGCACAAAGTGCATCTTGATGTACAGCTCGATGAATCCCGTCTATCTATTGTCGTAAACTTTTGATCTTTCATTGTAAAGTAAATATTTAAATTGCTTCTGCGTCGTATCGTAATGTTACTTCATAGCAGGTATTAAGTACCTGTCCCTTATGCTAACTGAGAATTCTCATTCCTCCTTTCTGTCCACGATAGTTCGCCAGACTGTCTCTTTTTGTGCAAACAGCTACTTACTGGCTCTGTGAACGGTATACCAGGAACAAATAGCAAAGGTTAAACAGTGCTGACAGCACGAGATGATGAACTCGGAAAGCTGTGCAGACCCAAAAATCCCGTTCAGCAATGCTGAATGAAATGTCGAACTGTTCTGGGTACTTCCGCCCTCGACCCGCACGCGTTGCACGCATGAAGTTTGGCACTCCGTGGCCGGCCCTGCCCCAAAATTTCCGAAGACGACTCCTTTTTTGGGAGAACTGTACCTGTAGCAGAAGGATTAATGATCACCCTGAGATATTCATTTACTGGGGATACACATGCCCGCTTTCAAATGTCAGAAGAATTCATTCACAAGATTGTACCTGAAATATATTTCGGTAGTAATTCAACGTCTACAGGAATATGTCGAAAGGGTACAATACCGCCCGACATTGAAAATAGGTACAACATTCTTCGT
Source organism: Schistocerca cancellata (assembly GCF_023864275.1). Classification (NCBI taxonomy): domain Eukaryota; kingdom Metazoa; phylum Arthropoda; class Insecta; order Orthoptera; family Acrididae; genus Schistocerca; species Schistocerca cancellata. The sequence continues at coordinate 430,421,145 of NC_064632.1, forward strand.
TATTCTTATCAGAACAACATATTTTTTGTAATAACTCAATTTCACTTAATACACCGAAGCCGGATACCAGTGTAGGAAAGAATGACAATTTATTACTTTAATTGATCACATGTGCACTCCCACAAAATAAATCCCTGCATCCCATTTGGTGGGATCTGCGAAATGAAAGAATGTATGGTCGTCTGCTAACCACAGATAGTGAATGTTCAATAAATGATCATCTTTGAGACGGTCCTTTGGTCACCTTTGGTGGAACCAAAGCGATGAAATTTACGTGAGCTTTGAGCGCCTGAAATGTGCCTGACCAATACGGTAGCAAGGTGCTCCCCCACCACGACGGAGGTGCGGGCTGACCTGAAAAACGGCCATGTTTTCAGAATGTCTTGCGCTGGATCTCGTGTTGGTAAGACCTGTCTTAGGCATGCTCCGTAAAGACAAAAGAGTGGACAGAATGGTATGCATGTGGAATGCTTAAGAGTAGTTTAGAATAATAATTTCTCCATTTCAGAAACTTTTGTGGGGAGAATTAAATGTCAGGCAGGTAATATTAAGGGGATCGTAGTAATCTTCGGAGGTGACCAACGGTCACAATGAAACCACGTGTAGCAATAAGCTGAAATCCGAGTGCATAAGTTAAGCTGAATTGGCGTGTATACTATACGTTGGAAATATTTAAGAAATGGCGTGTGCAGGACTTGAAATTAGAGACGAGTACTTCCACGTGGTGAGTACTGTGTGAGTCTCAATCTGTGTATGAGACAAAGGATAAAGAGAAGTACTCGTCCATGGTATCAGTTGAGGACACGCGTGTGTGACGAATATGTTTTTAATATTACTCTGCGTGTTATGTTTCCGTGTGACGCTGGATTCAAGGTCTAATAATCTGAGAGAGAAGCAAGGTGAGTCAGCCGTCTATCCAGCAACGCCACTTGGCTTGCATTGCACACGAAGACGTGCATATATCCTCCTGAGTTCGTAGTAGGAAAGAAAAGTTACGAAGTGGGGCTGTGTCGTGTGAAACTGGGATGAATATTAATTGAAGTGGGAAATCTGAAAGTGATGTGATTGTAACGTTGTGACTATTCTTGGTGCTGTATTGTATGTTGCCAGTGTGATGTATTTCATGTAATATAAGTATGTGCAGTTTGCATGGGAGAGTAGCAAGATAGCTATGGGTTATGTATGTTCCTTTTTGTACCGCTCGGTCTGGAGGAAATTTTCGTGAAACGAAACACAACATAAACAATAATTGTATACATTTGAAGTTAAATGTAAGGTATTCACTTATAAAAATTGATCATCATCGTGGGTACGTTCATTTTTGTAGTACGAGGTGGATTCAAGTTCTAAGGCCTCCGATTTTTTTTCTCCGGACTGGAAAGAGATAGAAGCATGCGTATTGTTTTAAGATGAGGCCGCATTCATTGTCAATACGTCCCAGAGATGGCAGCACCGTACGGCAGATGGAATTTTACCCCCAGCGGCGAGAATGAGAACTGTTTTAAATACTTAAAATGGCGACGTTTTCCTTACTTGAACAGCTTGCAATCATTCGTTTTCTGAATTTGCGTGGTGTGAAACCAATTGAAATTCATCGACAGTTGAAGTAGACATGTGGTGATGGAGTTATTTATGTGTGCGTTCGTGGGTGCGACAGTTTAATGGAGGCAGACCATCGTGTGACAACAAACCGAAACAGCCTCGGGCTCGCACAAGCCGGTCTGACGACATGATGGAGAAAGTGGAGAGAATTGTTTTGGGGGATCGCCGAATAACTGTTGAACATATCGCCTCCAGAGTTGGCATTTCTGTGGGTTCTGTGCACACCATCCTGTATGACGACCTGAAAATGCGAAAAGTGTCATCCAGGTGGGTGCCACGAATGCTGACGGACGACCACATGGCTGCCCATGTGGCATGTTGCCAAGCAATGTTGATGCGCAACGACAGCATGAATGGGACTTTCTTTTCGTCGGTTGTGACAATGGATGAAACGTGGATGCCATTTTTCAATCCAGAAACAAAGCGCCAGTCAGCTCAATGGAAGCACACAAATTCACCGCCATCAAAAAAGTTTCGGGTAACCGCCAGTGCTGAAAAAATGATGGTGTCCATGTTCTGGGACAGCGAGGGCGTAATCCTTACCCATTGCGTTCCAAAGGGCACTACGGTAACAGGTGCATCCTACGAAAATGTTTTGAAGAACAAATTCCTTCCTGCACTGCAACAAAAACGTCCGGGAAGGGCTGCGCGTGTGCTGTTTCACCAAGACAATGCACCCGTACATCGAGGTAACGTTATGCAACAGTTACTTCGTGATAACAACTTTGAAGTGATTCCTCATGCTCCCTACTCACCTGACCTGGCTCCTAGTGACTTTTGGCTTTTTCCAACAATGAAAGACACTCTCTGTGGCCGCACATTCACCAGCCGTGCTGCTATTGCCTCAGTGATTTTCCAGTGGTCAAAACAGACTCCTAAAGAAGCCTTCGCCGCTGCCATGGAATCATGGCGTCAGCGTTGTGAAAAATGTGTACGTCTGCAGGGCGATTACGTCGAGAAGTAACGCCAGTTTCATCGATTTCGGGTGAGTAGTTAATTAGAAAAAAAATCGGAGGCCTTAGAACTTGAATGGACCTCGTATTTTGTCATTGTGGTGATACAGTTTGGAAAAATGATGTTATCTTTCAGAAATCCGTGTCATCAACATGAATCGAATGTGGAGGCGGTGTGTCGATAGTAGTGTATAAGTAGTTTGGTGTAGCTCAGCGTCACAGCTTTGTGAAGCAGTGAATAGGGGTGAGGACTGGAACTGGATGAGTGTGGCACTGAAGTAATTGGCCAAGTATGTGTGTTATTGACATGTTACTTACAAGAATTATAGAACCTGTTTTGGGGCTGTAAATGTAGTGTAATGATTTCTGGTTCATATGAACCCATATCGGCTTTGAAAAGGATTTGTTCGATCAACTGCTCTACAACGCTGTCTATACGTTGACTGTATTTTCTGTGCTTGGCTGCAGTATTGTCCCCGTAAACAGAGTTAACACCGTTTTCCGTTGAGTTCTACCACCAAGTCGTAAGCCATGTCTGCTCTGATTTTGTTACATGGTATTTACACAGAAGTATCTGGGATATGAGATTTCTCATAGCTGCTTGATGCTGTTTTTGGTTCATCTTTGTCTGCGACCTCGCCATTTTGCTCATGATTACGTCTTCGTTTTGAAGTAGAGTTGCGGTTTGCAGACACAAAAAATACACACCCTTTCAACAAATCCAGCAAATCGTAACCTGAGCCAATGCACATTCTACCTGGCGTCCACATCAGGAGGGAGGTTCCACGTGTAACTTACGGCCAACACTTTGATGTTACCGCGGGAACTCAGAAACTCAACCACGGCCAACCGTTTCGTTGGCTCCGATTTTCCGCCTATTCATACTAAGCAAATGTCCTCCAACGATCCGGTTGACTGTGGTTCGAGGGCCTGCGTTGGCCTAAAGTGTACCCGCCTAGGTACAGGTCCAAAGAAACGGTTCACTAAACTCCGAAGGAGGACTTGTAGGGAATGGTGATCCACTGTTTCTTTTCAGGTAGGGCTAGTTTCCACCTCGGTTTCGTTGGGGCTGTCTTGTTCTTTTTTGGGAGGTCACTCGTTCCTCGATATAGTTTCGCTATTCCCATTCCCCGCCTTCTTCTCGTTCGGTCGATTTAATTCTTTACTGGGTGATTACTCATTATTGATTCTAGTTTCGTTACCGATCGTTCCTGTTTCTGCCTCGTTCTTCTTCGCGTGGTTTCTCGTTCTTCACTCAGCACCGGCTTCAATCGTCTGCGAAATCTCGTCATCTAATTATTTCTCTATGCCGTTGTAATCTCAATTGCATTTGTTTCGGTCAATAATTATTTCAGTTCAACTTTCGAAGATTTCTGATCCTACTTCTCTGTGAAGCACAAACGAAAATTATCCATATTTAAATACTTAAAATAACAAATTTTTATTACCTATGTGTACTTGTACTTTAATCGAATGGAATACTTCAGGTGAGAAAAACATTTTTGTGTTACAAACATGTAACGAGTTTCCTCTACAGGGGACACCGCGTTAACGAAGCACTGCCCGTGCAGGTGGGGAGGTCTGCGTGCTCCTATGAAGCTTGGACGTATCTCGATGATAGTGTAACTGCTGGTAGGGTCACCCTCGTCAAATAGGTCCTGGCTGAGGAGCCAGAGGAAGTGTGTCTTGCAACGACCTGCCATTTCCTTCCTGTTCCTTAGCTGCAGTTGCCGTGGTTGAACTAAGTAACCCAGAATCTCTTACTATCCTTAGTTATTCCTTTCCTATCTTCTTTATCAAATGGTAGGAACAACTCTGAAGCATGGTGAAACCAATCTTTATAGAGGCAGAAAACGCTGATGACAAACCCTGGTTCTTCAGGTTGGTGGTTGTGCGATGGGCCAGCTCTCCATCCATGGAAAAAGGCTGCCAGTTAAAATACCCAGTAATATGTCTCTCACCATATTGCGGAGATGCTGAGCCGCGATAGGCACAATAAAAAGATTCACACAATAATAGCTTTCGGCCATTAAGGCCTTTGTCAGCAGTAGATACACACACACACACACACACACACACACACATACACTCACTCAACCGCAACTTGCACACACGTCTGCAGTCCCAGAGAGCTGAAACTACACTGCGAGCAGCAGCACCAGTGCATGATGGGAGTGGCGACTGGGTGCCGGTAAGGAGGAGGCTGGGGCAGGGAGGGGGAAGGGATAGTATGGTGGGAGTGGCGGACAGTCAAGTGTCGCAGTTTAGACTGAGGGCAAGAGAGAAGGTGCGTTGGGGGGAGGGGGTAAGTAGCGGAAGGGAGAGATATAAAAATAAAAATAAAAGAAATTAAACGATTGGGTGTGGCGATGAAATTACGGCTGTGTAGTGCTGGAATGGGAACAGGGAGGGGGCTGGATGGGTGAGGACAGTAACTAACGAAGGTTGAGGCCAGGAGGGTTACAGGAACGTAGGATGTATTGCAGGGAAAGTTCCCACCTGCGCAATTCAGAAAAGCTGGTGGGAAGGATCCACATGGCACAGGCTGTGAAGCAGTCATTGAGATGAGTGGTATCATGTTTGCAACGTGTTCAGCTACAGGGTGGTCCACTTGTTTTTTGGCCACAGTTTGTCGGTGGCTGTTCATGCGGACAGACAGCTTGTTGGTTGTCGTGCCTACATAGAATGCAGCACAGTGGTTGCAGCTTAGCTTGTAGACTACATGACTAGTTTCACAGGTAGCCCTGCCTTTGATGTGATAGGTAATGTTAGTGACCGGACTGGAGTAGGTGGTGGTAGGAGGATGTATGGGACAGGTCTTGCATCTGGGTCTATTACAGGGGTATGTGCCATGAGGTAAAGGATTGGGAGCAGGGATTGTGTAAGGATGGACGAGTAAATTGTGTAGGTTCGGTGGACGGCGGTATACCACGGTAGGAGGGGTGGGGAGGATAGTGGGTAGGGCATTTCTCATTTCAGGGCACGACGAGAGGTAATCGAAACCCTGGCAGAGAATGTAATTCAGTTGTTCCAATCCCGGATGGTACTGTGTTACGAGGGGAATGCTCCTCTGTGGCCGGACTGTGAGACTTTGGGAGGTGGTGGGAGACTGGAAAGATAAGGCATGGGAGGCTGCAGATGTGTGTGCAAGTTGCGCTTGCGTGAGTGTGTGTGTGTGTGTGTGTGTGTGTGTGTGTGTGTGTGTACGTGTGTCTACTGCTGACAAAGGCCTTAATGGCCGAAAGCTATGATTGTGTGAATATTTTTATTGTGCGTATCGCGGCTCAGCTTCTCCGCTATATGGTGAGTAACAACTTTCCTTCTCTCGTATTGTTACATTCCATCCTGGATTTTCCATTGTTCAGTAATATGTCTCGGTTTTCGGATACTTTAAATGAGATACGACAACTCAAACGAAAATGGACTTTGCATTTTGGTATCTGGAATGCATACAGCATCCGTACTAAAGAACAAAATTTCTAATGGGTATAAGACAGCAGACATTGCTATAGTTGTGCTTTCAGAAACAAAAGAGAGGTAATGCTTGTGAATATCTGCTGGACTTGGCGCATTGTTTTAGCGGAGTGAACAAAAGCGATAGGGCAAGAGGTGGACGATCCAGCATTCCAAACAAACGATGATCAAAATATATAACCTTAAGGTAGCAGGTTGTGAAAGGTTGATGAAGCTCAATCTGAAAGCACTTTTATTACCTAACCAAGAGTATAGTGATTTTGGGAGCGTTTGCCCCAACTGATGACTCGTCATTGAAGGTAAAAGAAGATGTAAACAGATGTTAATACAGACTGTAGCAACCGTTCCAAGTGGCCACGATCTGATACTCGCAGGAGATTTTAATAGCAGAATAGTCAAAGAGAGGAGGCTACTGAGAGACATGTTAGGAACAAAAACGGAAAAGGTTCGTGCATTTACTGGAGCAGTATAAATTAAGAGTAGAATACAGTCATTGCTCATAAGGACATACACAAATTTACATGGTATAACCATACAAGAGGGTTGGAATGAATTATTAATTATCTCGAGGAGAAAGGTCAATTTAAAAATTCAGGTTGTCAGGGTTAAAGAGGGGCTTATTGTGGAAGTGACCGTCATGTGGTGGAATGTAAAATTTATGCCCCTGCACTTTCAGGAGTAGTGAGCAACAGAAGAAAGCGCAGTATGCTGTCCAGCCTGAGATAAAGTTTAACTTGGGCAGTTTAAGGAGAGACAGTACTAAGTACTTATAACAACACCGAGTGCAAAACAGATAGTATAGAGACAACAACAGAAGAGGAATATGATCGTATAAAGACAGCCAGAGATGAAGCAGAGAAAAAGGCTTTAGGATAACATGAGAAGAAGATGAAACCAATTTGGTGGGATGCAGAAATTTCGGAAACGATCGAAAGCAAAAAAGAAGCTTATTTGACGTTCCTGAATGTGAATTCCAGTCAGATACAGATAGACTACAGGGCACCAGATAGGGAAGTAGAAAGGAAATGTTGAATATAAAAAATAAGGCATGAGAAGGGATATGGGAATATGTAGAGAGGATGGTTGCTGGTGCTCGAAGTGTTGAGGCATGAAGAACAGTCAATGCGAGTGTCAACTGGTGACAGGTTACATCATAATAATATTAGTCACGCTCGATGGACATCGTATTTTAAGGATTTATTTCAGGAAAACTGGTCTGAATTTTCACATAGGTGTGAGGTGAAGATGTCATGGATACTGCTATCACTTAGTAGCGGTAAAGCATCCGGACCAGACGAGATACCCTTAAGATTCTACAGTGAATATGCTAAAGAACTTGCCCCCTTTCTATCAGCAATTTATCGTAGATCGCTGGAAGAACGTAAAGTACCTAGCGACTGGAAGAAAGCGCAGGTCGTTCCCATTTTCAAGAAGGGTCATAAATCAGATGCGAATAATTATAGGCCTATTTCGCTTACGTCAATCTGTTGTAGAATAATGGAACATGTTTTGTGTTCTCGTATTATGACGTTCTTAGATAATACAAATCTCCTTCATCATAACCAACATGGATTCCGCAAACAGAGATCATGTGAAACTCAGCTCGCCCTATTTGCCCAAGAAATTCACAGTGCCGTAGACACTGGCGAGCAGATTGATGCCGTATTCCTGGACTTCAGGAAGGCATTTGATACGGTTCCGCACTTACGTTTAGTGAAAAAAATACGAGCTTACGGAATATCGGACCAGGTTTGTGATTGGATTCAGGATTTCCTAGAAGAAAGAACACAACATGTCATTCTTAACGGTTCAAAATCTGCAGATGTAGAGGTAATTTCGGGAGTACCGCAAGGAAGCGTGATAGGACCTTTATTGTTTACAATATACATAAATGACTTAGTTGACAACATCGGTAGCTCCGTGAGGCTATTTGCAGATGACACGGTTGTCTACAAGAAAGTAGCAACATCAGAAGACTCGTACGTACTCCAGGAAGACCTGCAGAGGATTAATGCATGGTGCGACAGCTGGCAGCTTTCCCTAAACGTAGATAAATGTAATATAATGCGCATACATAGGGGCAGAAATCCATTCCAGTACGATTATGCCATAGGTGGTAAATCATTGGAAGCGGTAACGACCGTAAAATACTTAGGAGTTACTATCCGGAGCGATCTGAAGTGGAATGATCACATAAAACAAATAGTGGGAAAAGCAGGCGCCAGGTTGAGATTCATAGGAAGAATTCTAAGAAAATGTGACTCATCGACGAAAGAAGTAGCTTACAAAACGCTTGTTCGTCCGATTCTTGAGTATTGCTCATCAGTATGGGACCCTTACCAGGTTGGATTAATAGAAGAGATAGACATGATCCAGCGAAAAGCAGCGCGATTCGTCATGGGGACATTTAGTCAGCGCGAGAGCGTTACGGAGATGCTGAACAAGCTCCAGTGGCGGACACTTCAAGAAAGGCGTTACGCAATACGGAGAGGTTTATTATCGAAATTACGAGAGAGCACATTCCGGGAAGAGATGGGCAACATATTACTACCGCCCACATATATCTCGCGTAATGATCACAACGAAAAGATCCGAGAAATTAGAGCAAATACGGAGACTTACAAGCAGTCGTTCTTCCCACGCACAATTCGTGAATGGAACAGGGAAGGGGGGATCAGATAGTGGTACAATAAGTACCCTCCGCCACACACCGTAAGGTGGCTCGCGGAGTATAGATGTAGATGTAGATGTAGATACAAAAGTTCTTCAACAGGCTGTGAGGAGCTGTAACATGAAGAAGTCACCAGAATATGGATCAGTATATACAGAGTTGGTGAAGTTCTGTCCACCAAAATTGTTGGACATGCTGAGGATGTTTGAAAGATTATTAAATGGAGATGTTCCATTGGAATGGAAAACTTCTTACATGAGAGCGATATAAGAAAGGGTCACGTAATGCCTCAAGTCATTATGGGGGATTATCAGTGATAATTTTCGTTGGAAACCTGTACTCGAAGCTACTGAACGTAGAGAAAGAAACAAGAGACAAGCAGTAAGAAGAGTAAGCAGGATTCCGAGCAGGAAGATCGGTAATAGACAACATCTTCACAATGAGACTAATATGTGAGAAACGCAGAAAGGTTGGACCGGAGACGCTTGTTGCTTTTATTGACCAAGGTAAATCACATGGTAATGTACTCAACAAATAATTGTGGGAAAATGTTGACAGAGATAAAGTTGGATTAAAGATTACTAAAGGCTGTTATGAAGTTATATGGAAGTAATACAGCGAAAGCAAGGATTGAGAACAGTCGAACAGAAGAATTTGAGGTGAAGAAGGGTCTGCGACTGGGATATGGACTGTCACCGATCTTCTTTAAACTATATCTAGGAGCGATACTGCAGACTTGGCCTAGAACATACCAGGTTATGGGAGTGACAGTAGGCAACATATTGAACCTGTATTTTGCAGATGACCGGATTGTACCGGATGAGAAGAGCTATATGATAAGAAAGCTCCCAGGGGAATACAATAAGGCTGGAATGAAAATGAACATGAAGAAGTGTGGGCACGTGGCAGTTGGATCGAGAAAATAAATAATCTTGTGGTAGAAGGATAAGTAATTGCAGGCGTGAAAAGGCGAAATATCGTGTTTTATTATTTAATAAACAGAGCGTAATCATTTATGAAATCCATAATATGATTAATGAAGGACGAGCCGTAACAAAGGGCAAAGAGATTAGAAGAACAAAGAATGAGAATGTATAAGACTACAGTCCAGACCGTAGTTACATCCGGCACAGAAGCCTGAGTGGCTTAATTAAGACGAAGCTCAAGATATAGTAGCACGGATGTTAAGAAATGTAATCCAATAAAGGATGAAAATGAATAGGGATACCTGTGATGATATCCAACAAAATCAGCTGATGTCGTTTGGTTATGTGAATAGGATGAATGAAGAAAGGATATCACATAGGATACTATGTTGGATATAATTCCAGTTGGAGAAAGGGGTCGCCCGCGACACAACTGGCAAAATGATATGGAGGAGGCAATGGGAGCAAGGAATATGAACGTTGAGGACAGTCAAGACAGAAGATGATGACTTGGGGCGGAGAAGCAGTGCCAGCCGTAGGTAATCGGCAAATAGAAGAGGCAGTGTGTGTGATTATAAAAGCAAAAACTACTATCATAAGTAGTGATATTGGAAATTGAGTTCTGAAACCCGCAAGCTATGCAAAATGCCTAAACTTCATGCACTAGGAAAACAATTTGGAAACACTATGTGACTCATGAAGTTTAATAGAAAGTCTCTCTCTCTCTCTCTCTCTCTCTCTCTCTCACACACACACACACACACACACACACACACATGTACTTTCATTATAATGTGCAGCTAATAAAGTTGGGACTGCACTTGGGCCTGCACAGCTACAATCTGAATATTAAACAATGAAAATAGATTTGCTAAAGTGGAAGGCAAAACTGAACAGTGTTACTTTCTGCTTGTAGCGTTCAGTTATGCCATGAGGCTGTTTCCACGTATCTGTAAACATATATGTGATTTGTAAAAATAAATACCTGAATAAATATTTCAAACCTTAGTATCGTTCTCACATTATTCCATAACAGGCACAGGATTACATAACTAAAAGTCTTAGAAGCAACAATCAGCAGAAATAAATTACTTATTACAAATATTTCTTAACCACTCAACAGATGATTGCCTCTCCACCAACATGCATATGAGTCGTGTTAGTTCATGTAATTAAAAAGATGGCTGCTATTCGACATGGCACACAGACCAAGCATCCGAATAACAACGAATGGCAAGGTATTTTTAAATAAATGCGAAAGTAGTTTAATAAAAGTGTGTATTATCTCATCACACAAGGTGTAAGTAGGCTGTTTAGGTTTTTATATTGGTAACGCCACGTAGCGCTCTGTATGAAAATCACTGGCTGTGCTGTGTGCAGTTTGTGGCTGGTTTGCATTGTTGGAATTTGCTATTGTAGTGCCGGCCGCGGTGGTCTAGCGGTTCTAGGCGCTCAGTCCGGAGCCGCGCGACTGCTACGGTCGCAGGTTCGAATCCTGCCTCGGGCATGGATGAATGTGATGTCCTTAGGTTAGTTAGTTTTAAGTAGTTCTAAGTTCTAGGGGACTGATGACCATAGATGTTAAGTCCCATAGTGCTCAGAGCCATTTGAACCTTTTTTTTTTTTTTTGCTATTGTAGTGTAGGGCAGCTGGATGTTAACAGCGCGTAGCGTTGCGCAGTTGGAGGTGAGCCGCCAGCAGTGGTGGATGTGGGGGGGGGGGGGGGGGGGGAGATGGCGGAATTTTGAGAGCGGATGATCTGGACGTGTGTCCATCAGAGACAGTACATTTGTATGACTGGATGTCATGAACTACCACATATATATTATGACTTTTGAACACTATTAAGGTAAATGCATTGTTTGTTCTCTATCAAAATCTTTCATTTGCTAACTATGCCTGTCAGTAGTTAGAGTCTTTTATTTAGCTGGCAGTAATGGCGCTCGCTGTATTGCAGTAGTTCGAGTAACGAAGATTTTTGTGAGGTAAGTGATTTGTGAAAGGTATAGGTTATTGTTAGTCAGGGCCATTGTAGGGATTTTTGAAAGTCAGATTGCGTTGCGCTAAAAATATTGTGTGTCAGTTTAGTGTTGATCAGAATAAGTAAATAGAGTAATGTCTGAGAACGTTCAGTTTTGCTCAGCTGTTTGAAAAGTAAATAACGTAAGAGGTTTATCAGCACAGTAATTCATTAATTTTTCTAAGGGGACGTTCCAAAGGAAGCAAATTTGCAAACCCGTATAGACATTTAAATTCACTAATACAATATTCAGGTTCACGAAGACTAAACAGAAAGTCAGATTCGCTTCTCACAATTGCTTAATAAGCAGTAAACAGTTTTATACTCTATGAGAGGATAACAGATGTGAACTTAGAAAACTCCAAAGAGAAAACATAATTTACGCTGATGGGATCAGCTTTCATTCAGCTTAATACGAGCAACTTACGAGCTTCCATTTTACTCCATGCAAGAAAACGGCTCCGCCCCTGCTCGCGGAGCGATCGCAATACTGAAGAAATTTATTTCATCGCAGACTCTAGTAATTGCGTTTATTTCCTCCATTGCCGTTTCTACCCAAACGTCGTCAGCCAGGTTCTTAGAAATTCAGTGCACACCTTCTTTGACACATCTTCCTGTAGAAACATCCTGCTCGTCGCATTGCTATTGGTCATTTGATAGGTATGAGCATTAATCTTTCCTATTCTAGAAAAAAAGAAAAATTCCTCAAAGGACTAATTTTGGTACTGGTTAACCCACTTAATTGTTCATGGTAATATCTGCAACTGTTTTGCCTCTCATATCGTTGTACCGGACGCTTCCTGAGTTTATCAAACGTTTAAGCATTCTCAGGTGCCTGTGGTGCATCACGTAATTTTCGCATCTTCTGTCAGACTCAACTTGGTCATCTGTAACAAATGTTCATTCACCCAAAATCCAAGCTTTAAAGCTGTCAAATGGTATTCTTTGAACTCTAAGAAACCCTCCCCTACCGTGTGTGAAAAGGGGTTAACGAAGACAGGAGTAGTTGCATCTAGGTTGGGAGCGGCGAAACTGGATGACTTAATGTCCTTTCTTACAACAAGCAGATTTTGTATTATCCGCTTTCAGCTGAGCTACCTGCTCTAACAAAGACTGTGTGGCAACCCTCTGCGTATTTTTCTCAGTCATTATGAAGGTTTTATCTAGGACACAGGAAGACAAAAAGTCAGGATAATTAAAATGGGAACAACAGAATTACAGAATGAGATTTTCTCTCTGCAGCGGAGTGTGCGCTGATGAAACTTCCTGGCAGATTAAAACTGTGTGCCCGACCGAGACTTGAACTCGGGACTTTTGCCTTTCGCGGGCAAGTGCTCTAGCAACTGAGCTACCGAAGCACGACTCACGCCCGGTACTCACAGCTTTACTTCTGCCAGTATCTCGTCTCCTACCTTCCAAACTTTACAGAAGCTCTCCTGCGAACCTTGCAGAACTAGCACTCCTGAAAGAAAGGATATAGCGGAGACATGGCTTAGCCACAGCCTGGGGGATGTTTCCAGATTGAGATTTTCACTCTGCAGCGGAGTGTGCGCTGATATGAAACGTACTGGCAGTAGTAAAGCTGTGAGTACCGGGCGTGAGTCGTGCTTCGGTAGCTCAGTTGATAGAGCACTTGCCCGCGAAAGGCAAAGGTCCCGAGTTCAAGTCTCGGTCGGGCACACAGTTTTAATCTGCCAGCAAGTTTCAACAGAATTACGGCTAACTATAACGCTGCGAGACACTGATCAGTCCTTGCGTCTAATCATGAGACATACGCGCTCATCTACAGCATGTAGGACATTTCACTGGGGCCAACTCCTTAGAGTGGTCGCTGTGTGCATCTCACCGGACACATACCGATGTAGCGTTCTTCTAGGCTGCGCGGGATTAGCCGAGCGGTCTGGGGCGCTGCAGTCCTGGACTGTGCGGCTGGCCCCGGCGGAGGTTCGAGTCCTCCATCGGGCACGTGTGTGTGTGTGTGTTTGTCCTTAGGGTAATTTAGGTTAAGTAGTGTGTAAGCTTAGGTACTGATGACCTTAGCAGTTAAGTCCCATAAGATTTCACACACATTTGTACATTTTTTTTTTTTTTTGTTCTTCTAGATGCCTGTTACACTGCCTTAAATCTACGTCCTCATCATACACCAGTCCATGCTACTGGCCATTACACTCGCAGGACAAAAAACAATTACTGCACCCACCACACTGTTTGAATGATCCTTTTGACGTTAGACCAACTCCACTGGCCGCTCTTAAACTAGCAGCAAGAGGAACGGAACGGCTGGAGTGTTACATATCCCGCTGCAGGTATCGATGACATATGGTCTTATGACCATCGTAGAGTGATATGTGTGCAAATAATAGTTGATTCATAAACTGCGTACAATATATTAGTAAAAATGTTGATCTGCATTGCCCAGAAGCAAGGGATGAAGCCGGCCTTCTATGGTGGAGAGTGCTTAACTCAGCATTCTGTCTCAGGAGTTGGCGAGCAAGCAAAATCGCGTCGCCGGCACGCGGCGGTAGTGGCGAAATTACGGTGTCAGCAACTTGGTGCCTATAGAGCCGCGTCAAGCCTAGGCATAAGGCCAGGACGCAGCGGGAGCGAACTCGAAACAAGTCGGTCACACTGCGTGGAGCAGATGTATACATATCCTGCAAACAGACTCGTTGCACATCATTTCCATAAAAGAATCGTTCAAATGATCCATGGAACACGTAACTAAATAACTAACGAACTACGCCACCAATAACAGCCCAACTGCGGCTCTAAGGAAGTTTGCCACCGAGTTCAAGTTGAAGACAGCTGAACCAAGTGTGCTAACAATTAAGGATTTGATTTGCAAGTTTGAGAGGGTACTAGAAGCACTTGAGTAGGCAGAAACGATCCGAGGAATCTAACGAGGGATGCAGCGACAATGGTCCACAGACAAAGTCGGTAGAAATTAACAGGCAGATGTTCTCTTCCCCCCCCCCCCCCCCCTCCGTCCACACGCATCCTACACCAGCCTAGATTTGAAGGCAAAAGTTCAGTTCTTGTCAGCATCAGGACTAGCCGCAGTCTGTAATCCCGCAGTTTATGGAGGCAACAAGTAGTAGCAATGTGGATGACTTTCATCAGTACAACGTCTGTTGCAGAGTACCTCTGGGAGCAGGTTGCATGTGATGACAGACACTGCATACCTGCAACAGGCGGCATTTATGATTGTCAGCTCCATCTCCCTTCTATATATGCATAAATGATTCGGCTGACAGGTGGGCAACATTCTGCGGTTGTTTGCTGATGCCGTGGTTTATGATAAGGTGTCGAAGTTGAGTGACTGTAGGAAGGTACAAGACGACTTAGACAAAATTTTCAGTTGGTGTTACGAATGGCAGCTGGCCCTAGATGCGGGAAAACGCAAGTTAACGCGAATGAGTAGGAAGAACAAATCTTTAATGTTCGGATACAGTATTACTGGTGCCTAGCTTAACACAGTCAAGTAGTTTAAATATCTGGGCGTAAAGTTGCAGAGGGATATGAGGATGAACCAGCAAGTGAAAACTGTGGTAGGAAAGGCAAATGGTCGACTTTGGTTTATTGGGAGAATTTTAGGAAAGGGTGGTTCACCTGTAAAGGAGACCGCATATAGGAAGCTCATGCGATATATTCTTGAGTACTGCTCGAGAATTTGGGACCCGTATCGGATCGGATTGAAGGAAAATATCGCAGCAGTTCAGAAGAGGGTTGCAAGATTTGTTACCGATGCAACAAGACTTAGGTGTTACTGAGATACCTAGGAAATTCAAATGGGAATCCCTGGAGGGCAGGCGGCTTTCTTTTCGGGAAACGTTATTTGGAAAATTTAAAGAACCGCATTTGAAGCTGACTGCTGAACGACTCTGCTCCCGCCAACATGTAAGATACGAGAACTTAGAGCTCATACGGCGGCGAACAGACTGTCGTTTTCCCCTCGCTGTATTTCTGAGTGGAACAGGAGGGGAAATGGCAAGTAGTGATACACGGTACCCTCCGCCACGCACCTTACGGTGGCTTGCAGAGTCTCTATGTAGATGTAGATGTAGATGTAGATGTAGATGTATGAATTAATTAATTTTAATGCGAGCAATCACAACAGAAAGAAAATACAAATATTATATTTTTTCTATAGCTAAAATAGAACACCAACCAAATGATTTGCGTAACACTTTAGAGAAATCAAACAAGACCCACATAAGATGACATACAGATGTCACAAAATAAAAGACGGAAAAAGGGAAAAATGTGCTATGCAAAATCGAAGTTTTAAAAACCATAATTTACGTATATTGCGTCAACTGGAAATTGTTCACCTTCACCACTCGTACGTTTAATGAAGAAAAAGAGGAACAAGTGTTTCAAAGTCAGACCATAAAGACGAAAATATTACAAAGGATAGAAAGCTGCATGTAATAGAATAGGAAAAAGTGTTTTTTATTCAGTACCATCTAATAGTTTAAACGTTCTGCCGTAACTGTGATTATGACGTGAGATCTCGTCCTAATCAAATAAGTTAAATACGGGGTAATGGTATATGGGACTAATTCGAAATTTCTGTGACATACTGGTGACTCAAGAAAGGAAAGGTGAATTGTAGCGTGAAATAAATTACGGTGGATTTCTTTTAAAAATCATTAGATTGACAGATATTTCACGTATAAACACCCAGAAGATGTTTATAAGGTCACTTAAGTATTTCTCAGCGTTTGAATATGTTGTAGATTTTTAAAGTAATCTATCTTCTGATTGGTTCCTCTTTTCTGGCTAACTATTAGTCTCAGAGTAGCACTTGAACCTTACGTCCTCATTTATTTGTTGGATGTATTCATAACTCTGCCTTTCTCTACAGTTTGTATAGCATCCACTAGTAGTATAGAAGTTATTTGCTGATGTCTTAGCGCATGCTGTATCAACCTGTCCCATCTTCCCTCTCTTCAACGATTCAGCTTAAGACTTCCTCCTTCCTTTTCTTATGTCCACTTAGCTTTCTAAATTCTTCTATAGGATCACATTTCAAACGCTTCGATTCTCTTATTGTCGGGATTTTCCACAGTTCATAATTCACTACCCAACAATGCTGTTTTCCAAACGTATCTTCTCCAAAATTTGTTCCTCAAATTAAGACCAATGAAACTAGTAGACGTAATTTGTCCAGGGATGTCCTTTTCTCCTGTGCTTCGTCCGACATCGTAATTTTTCTTACATGACAGTAGAATTCCCTCACTTCGTGCACCTCATAGTCTGCAGTTTTGATGTTTATCACTAATCTCATTTCTGCTACTTTTCATTAATATCGTGTTCTTCCGTGTGCTCTCAGACTATGTTGCGTGCTGTATAGGCTGATCATTCAACAGGTGCTGAAATTCTTTCTCACTTGCAACGATGATAGCCATGTCATCAGCGGAACTTGTCATTGACATCCTTTCGTCCTTAATTTTAACTCCTCTCTTGAACATTTCTTTTATTTCCATGATTATTTCTTCAATGTGTAAACCAAAGAGTCCTCCCACATCCAGCACCCATCTTAACGCAAGCAACTCTTTTTTGGTCTTATATTCTTGTTGTTCCCTCTTGGTTGTTGTACATAATGTATATTACCTGTGTTTCCTTATATTTTAGACCTATTTTCCTGAGAATTTCGAAAGTCATCCACCGCTTTACTTTGTCGAACGCATTCAGTGGGTCGATAAATCCTTTAAACTTGTCTTGATGTTCTTTAAGCCTTGCCTCCCGTATCAACCGCTACTTAAGAACTGCCTCTCTGGTCACCCTCCCTCTACTTTGTCGATAGCTGTACGAAATAATAGCAAAAGGTCTGTTGAGTAAAAGAAAGGAGACACAACCTGCAGTCTATGTACAAACGTCGTATGTAAAACGATGGGAAAAAATGTGTTTCTTACGTGGGCTATTCGGAAAGTAAGGTCTGATCGTGCGCAAAATGGAAACCACAGTGAGAATACGATAAATCTTTGCACGGATGTGTTGGACTGTGTCTCTAGTCTCCCAGTCGATCGCGTCACGTCGCTCTTTTCAGTTCTGAGCGCACAGTGAACACGTAAAAATGCTTAGAAAATAGTGTTCCCGCCAAGTATGAGGGTCTGGCGAGAGATGTCGCCTGATTTCCTGCTGCCCGCGTAACATAACTGTCACGTGATTCCTTCTTCGTGACAAATCTCGACAACACTCTGAAGAGGCAATAGAGATACTCCTGCAGCGTTTACAATGAAAAGTGTTTGATCACTAACAATACAGCCCATAATTGCCCCCATCCCTGACTTCCATCTCTGTTTACATGAACCGCTGGTTATGAAGATAATAATTTGGCGCAGACAGCTAGTTGTAGACTAGCGTACAGAACTGGCAGAAAGCACAGGCGGCTGCCTTATATGACGAGGGTGTTGAAAAGTTGGTTCAACGCTATGAAAAATGCCGTCAGAGCTGCAACTAAGCAGAGATGTTGCTGGTAGGTGCACCTAATTGTTGAAAATGAAACATTTTTGAATTCCAAAGTGGTTTCCATTTTGTGATCGATTGAACCTTACTTTCCGAATGGCCGTCTTATTCCTACTAACTACTGGTTTAATCCTTCTACGATTATTGTAATTATGAGAAGATATCTGCTGTTTCTCGTGTCTAGCCACAAAACTGAAATAGTTACAGAAAGGATCAACTAGATATGTTTTTAATGTGGGCTGAAGAACAAAACGCATTTAATTGTGACATAAAACACGCAGAACTTTTTTTGTTTTGTTTTTTTCAAATCAGTGTCTGAATCTTAACACATATGCATGTATGAACATTCTGAATATTTGGCGAAGGTCACTTGCGATTTTTCCAATATTTTAACATGTGACGTACACGATGACACGCAAGACGTAATGCCCTTTTATTTCATAACCATTCAACATATCGAATCGAGATTCTTGAAGCAAATGATGATAATCGGAGGTGCACAGACTCTATTGTATGTTTCATCCACTTAACTTTGTAAGAACCGATATATTAATGCTTTTATAGTAGAATGGTATAATTTTTCACGGCATATGAAAGCTCTTGACCAGTTTTTGCTAATGCTGGCGATGAACATTTTTCTAAAATCATAGGAGACATATGCTAATTTTAAAAAGGCAGTGTGGCAAAAATTGAGTCTGAATGCTGCCTGGTGGGGCTTCCATGCTAGACTCCGTCGTTTATGCAGCAAAAATACACGCCTACGCTACTAAGAGAAAATGTATATCCTCTTGGACCTACTTTATAAAACATAGATACTGACTCAACTTTCTCTAAATTGAACGGGATGCTAACTCCTTGCGTACTAGTGGTGTCGCAGGAAAACTGTTATATATCTGTTTACGTTCGCTTACGCGAACTACTTTTGTAGAAAGTAGCGAAAGGCTTATTACAAAGACACAGATTGGCATATGAACCAGACTTGGTCATGTTCAAACCGCAATAGCCGATGCTGGTGAAGTGTTCCAA
The DNA here is from genome assembly GCF_023864275.1 of Schistocerca cancellata. Taxonomy (NCBI): domain Eukaryota; kingdom Metazoa; phylum Arthropoda; class Insecta; order Orthoptera; family Acrididae; genus Schistocerca; species Schistocerca cancellata. The sequence goes on from NC_064632.1 coordinate 430,440,288, forward strand.
AATTGTTGAAACTAATACTGATATTCCTATTGCTGCAGCAGTCATACGCATTGTCAAATTTGGATACGCTTTGTAATTCAGCTATCGTAAAGTTGATAGATATTGTATTTTTAATGCACTCTAGATATAATAGGGATCGGTGCAGTGAAGTGGAAAGAAGAGAAGAGTTTCTTGTCAGGTGAGTATAGGGTAATATCAACAGCAGCAGAAAATGGTATAATGGGAGTAGGATTCGTTATGAACAGGTGAGTAGGAAGGTAGAACAGAGTGTGTTACTGTGAACAGTTCAGTAATAGGATTGTTTTTATCTGAATCGACAGCAAACCAACACCGACAACCATAATTCAGGTATAGTTGCAGACGTCTAAAGCTGAAGATGAAGAGGTAGATAGAGTATATGAGGATATAGAAAGGGTAACAGAGTACGTAAACGGTGGTGGGGGTCTGGAATGCAATTCTAGGGGAAGGAGTAGTAGAAAAGGTTACAGGAGAATATGGTCTTCAGACAAGGAATGAGAGAGGAGAAAGGCTAATTCAGTTCTGTAATAAGTTTCAGCTATTAACAGCGAATACTCTGTTCAAGATTTACAAGAGCAGGAGATATATGTAGAAAAGGCCGGTTGATACGGGAAGATTTCAGTTAGATTACATCACTGTCAGACAGAGATTTCGAAATCAGATAATGGTCCGTAAGGCGTTCCCAGGAGCAGATATAGACTAAGATCACAATGTAATCGTGATGAGAGTAGGCTGAAGTTTAAGATTTTAGTCAGGGATAATCAATACGCAAAGATGTTAAATACGGAACTACTAAGGAATGACGAGATACGCCTGAAGTTCTCTAAGGCTATAGATACAGCAATAAGGAATAGCTCTGTTGGCAGTACAGTTGAACACGAATGGAAGTCTCTGAAAAGGGGAATCACAGAAGCTGGAAATAAAAACACAGGCACAAAGAAGGCAACTGCGAAGAAACCATGTTTATCATATACTTCAGTTGATCGACGGAACAAGTAAATAGAAAAATGTTCAGGGGAATTCGGGAATATGGAAATACAAGTCGCCAGGAATGACATAAACAGGAAGTGCAGGGAAGCTTAGATGAAATGTCTCCACGAAAAACGTGAAGAAATCGAAAAAGAAATGACTGTCAGAAGCACTGACTAAGCATATAGGGAACTCAAAGTAACTTTCGGTGAAATTAAAAGTGAGGGTGGTAACATTAAGAGTGTAACGGGAATTCCACTGTTAAATGCAGAATAGACAGGAGATACATGGAAAGAGTACATTGGAGGCCTCTATGAGGGGGACGATTTGTCTGATGTGATAGAAGAAGAAATAGGAGTCGATTTAGAAGAGATGGGGGATCCAGTACTAGAATCAGAATTTAAGAGAGCTTTGGAGGACTTAAGATCAAATAAGGCAGAAGGGATAGATAACATTTCATCAGAATTTCAAAAATCATAGGGGGAACGTGGCAGCCAAACGACTATTGACATTGGTGTGTAGAATGTAAGAGTCTAACGACATACCACCTGACTTTAGGAAGAATATCATCCACGCTGTTTCAAGGATTGCAAAGGCTGACAGTTGCGATAATTATCGCATAACCAGCTATACTGTTCGTGCATCCAAATTCCTGACAGGAAAATTATACAGAAGAAAGGAAAGGAAAATTGACGATATGTTACATGAAGATCAGTTTGGCTTTAGGAAAGGTAAAGACACCAGAAAGACAGTTCTAAAGTTGCGGTTGATAAAGGAAGCAACCCTAAAGAAAAATCAAGATACGTAAATAGACTTTGTCGACTTGGAAAAAGCGTTCGGCAATGTCAAATGGAGCAAGATGTTCGAAATTCTGAGAAAAATAAGGATAAGCTATAGGGAAAGACGCGTAATGTAGAATATGTACAAGAGCCAAGAGTGAATAGTAAGGGTGACGGCCAGGAACGAAATACTCGGATTAAAAAAGGAGTAAGACAGGGGTGTAGTCTTTCGCTCCTGATGTACAAAATATACATGAAAGAAGGAATGGATATAAGAGGAAGGTTTCGAGTGGAATTAAAATTCAAGTGAAGGGGAAGAAGAATTAGATGATCTGCTGAATATAATGAACAGTCTATTGACTACGGAATTTGCATTGAGAGTAAATCGAAGAAAGACGAAAGTAGTGAGAAGTAGAAGAAACAACGAGAAACTTCACATCAGGATTGATGGTCAGGAAGTAGATGAAGTTAAGGAACTCTACTACTGAGGTAGGAACATAACCGACGAGCAATGGGGACATCAAAAGCAGACTAGCAGTAGCAAAAAGGGCATTTCTGGCCGAGAGAAGTCTACTACTATCAAACATAGGCCTCAATTTCAGGAAGAAATTTGTGAGAGTGTATGTTTGGAGCGCAGCATCGCGTGGTATAGAAACATGGACTGGCGGAAAACTGAAACAGAAGAGAATCGAAGCACCTGAGATACCGTGCTACAGGCGAATACTTAAAATTAGATGAACTGATAAGGTAAAGAAGAGGGGGTTCCATGCAGAATCGGAGAGGAAAAGAATATGTGGAAAACACTGACAAGAAGAAGGGACAGGTTGTTAGGTCATGTGTTAAGGGGTCAGGGAATGACTTCCATAGTACCAGAGGGAGCTGTAGAGGTCAAAAACTGTAGAGGAAGACGGAGATTGGAATACATCCAGCAGATAATTGACAAATGCTGCTCTGAGATGAAGAGGTTGGCACAGGAGACGAATTCGTGAATTCGTGGCGAGCCGCATCGGACCAGTCAAAAGATTGAAGACTCAAAAGAAAAAAGAAAAAAAAACTCTCTTTGTGTAGAGCGAAGGAGTGAGCACCGCAGCCTATTGAAGATCTGTCTGTGTTAATCGTGAACTGGATGTGCTCCCCGATTCGTACCTCCCAAACTCTGTGCCGTACGAAATTATAATTTTGTGCGTTATGCGGATACTTTCTGTAAAATGTGTGGCGATTAGAGTTAGTACTAAACAAGTAGTAAATTAAAATCTTGATGCCTTATGCTGACGCTTTATTGGATGAACAAAGGAAATGTAGCAAGCGATAAACCTTTTTTGTTTTATAATTGTGTGTGTGTGTGTGTGTGTGTGTATGTGTGTGTGTGTGTGTGCAGGGATTGAGTGTGAGGCTCAGCAAGAGTTGCTGACATGTCGTAGAGGAACCACCTATCCAAGACTGTTTTACAATAACTTCGCCCTCCTTCACCGAATATCGATGTATCATCAGAATGAAACAGCAGCAGAAGAAGCAAGTCGCACGGAACACCAAGAACAGTAAGACACACTATAGTGAAACATAAGAACCACAAACATCTCGCGGAACCCCTGGCTGTTACCATGTTTCACTGGTGCTGCACATCGTCGGGTTAGTCACAACAGCCACCGTGAAACCCAATACTTTGGCAACAACATTCAGGAACATGCAGCGCGATGTTGAGCTGTATATTCGTGCGGAGGAAGTCACTTCCACAACCTCCTACAGGGTACTTTCTTTTCTTAACGATAAAGGTAGACACGTAAATAAGATTTTTATAACTCTTTTCGTGGGGAACATTACAAGTATATCTGTAGTATCTGTATATCGTCACACTAAAAAATACATACTTGCTTCAATACCTCGATTGTTACAAGAAGTAAGAGGAGTAAAAAGCAATGAAATTACTCGCCCCATGGCTTACTATCATATGCTGAAAAACAAGTTTCGGTATCTTGAACCGTTCCCGAAATAAAATGGGTGTTAGGCTTACGTCTGTAAAACAGCCGCGCTCTAGCAAAACTAAACAAATGTAAATGGTAGGAATTCTGGTATTAGTAGCTGCGGTAGGCAAATAAACATAAATGAATATGTGAGGAAGAAACTGGGAGTGATGACTTCCCTTTCTTTTTTTTTGTTTGTTTTGAAGATAATTAGAACTGTGCATCGTTCAGTGTTAGTCCAGTGTGTATTTTACATCTTTTTTTCGGTCATCAGTCTTCTGACTGGTTTGATGCCGTCAGCCAAGAATTCCTCTCCTGTACGAGCTTCTTCAGGTCAGAGTAGCACTTGCAGGCTATGCCCTCAACTGTTTGCGGGATGGACTCCCATCTTCGTCTTCCACAACAGTTTTTACCTGCTTTAGTTCCCTCTAGTATCATGGAAGTTATTCCGTTATGTCTTAACAAGTGTCCTAACATTCTGTCCCTTGTTCTTGACAGTGTTTTCTATATATTTCTTTCTTTTCCGATTCACCTGAGAACCTCCTCATTCCTTACATTGTAAATCCACTTAATTTTCAACATTTTTCTGTACCACCACTTCCCAAATCCTTCTACTCTCTTCTGTTCCGGTTTTACCACAAACCATGTTTCACTATCACATAATGCTGTGCTCCAAACGTACATTCACAGAAATTTTTTCACCAAATTAATGCCTATGATTGATGGCAGTAGACTTCTCTCGGCAAGAAATGCCCTTTTTGCTATTACTACCCTACTTTTGATGTCCCCCTTGCTCCGTCCGTCATGGGCTATTTTGCTACCTATGTAGCGGAATTCCTTAACTTCATCGACTTCGTGATCACCAATCCTGATATTAAGCTTCTCACTGTTCTCATTTCTACTACTTCTAATTACTTTCGGATTTTTTCAATTTACGTTCAAGCCACTTTTCGTATACATTACACTGTCCATTCCATTCAGCAGATCCTGTAATTCTTCTTCAGTTTCACTGAGGATAGCAATGTCATCAGCGAATCTTATCACTTATCTCCTTTCACCTTGAATTTTAATTCCACTCTTGCACCTTTCTTTTACTTCCGTCATTGCTTCTTCGATGTATAGTTTCAACACACCCTTTTTAACCCGAGTACATCAGTCTTGGTCTCCCACACTTATTGTTCCGTCTTGGCTCTTGTACAGGTTGTATACTACCCCTCTTTCCCTACATCTTATCCCTATTTTTCTCAGAATTTCGTACATATAGCACCATTTTACATTGCGGAACGCTTTTCCGGATCTTTAGTCTTGCTTCTATGATCAACCGCAACGTAAAAACTGCCTCTCCGCTGGCTTTGCATTTCCAAATGCCAAACTTAGCTAACACGTCCTCAATTTTCTTTTCCATTCTTCTGTGTATTATTCTTGTCAGTATCTTGGACGCATGAGCTGTAACGCTGATTGTGCGATAATTCTGGAACTTGTCGTCTCTTGCAATCTTGGGAATTGTGTGTATAATGGTTTTTTCGAACGTCAGACGCTATACTACCAAACCATACAATCTACACACCAAAGTTAATAGTCACTTTTTGCCACTTCGCCCAACGGTTTTAGAAGTTCTTAAATTCTGAGGGAATGGTGTGTATATCTTCTACCTTATTCGAAGTCTTCCAAAGCTCTTTTAAAATCTCATTCTGATAATGGATTTCCCATCTTTTCTATACTGTTTTCTGTTTATTCTTCTGTTACGTCATCAGATAAGTCTTCCCTCTCACAAGGCCCTTCTATCTATCCCATTCAGCTATTTGCTCTCTCCTCTGCTTTTAACACTGCAATTCCCATTGCTATCTGAATGTTATCACACTTGGTTTCCTTATATATTGAGTCAGTACTTCCGACAATGCAATCATTTCGCCTTACTTTCCCTGCTCTTCCTATTTATTACATTCTTAAGTGACCTGTATTTCTCTGTTCCTGATTGTCCCTTAGAATTTTTGTATTTCCTTCTTTCATCGGTCACCTGAAGCATTTCTCCAGTTACCCGTGGTTTCTTCGCAGTTACCTTCTTTATACCTATGTTTTTCTTTCGAACTTTTGTGACTAACTTTTTTTGAGATGTCCATTCCTCTTCAACCGAACTGCCTACTGAGGTATTCCTTATCGCTGTACCTATAGCCTCAAAGATTTCAAGAGTATCTCGTCATTACTTAGTACTTCCGTATCCCACCTCTTAGCACGTTGCTTCTTACTGACTAGTCTCTTAAGCTTCAGCCTACTTTTCATCACAAGTAATAAACTGCTATCTGAGTCATATCTGCTCTTCAGTATGCCCTACAATCCAGTATTTGATTTCAGAATCTTCCCGCATCTCCCAGCCTTGTAGAAGTGTACCACCACCTCCTATGATTCTTGAATAGAGTTCTGCGCTATCACTAACTGAAATTTACTGCAGAACTCAATTAGTGTTTCTCCTCCCTCTTTCCTACTACCAAGCGCATATTCTCCCGTAAGCCTCTTTTCTACTTTTTCCCCTACAACCGCATTCAATTCACCATGACTATTTTATCTATATCTCCCTTCACATACTGAATTACCCGTTCAACATCCCCATATACTTTCTCTACCTGTTGGTCTTCGGCTTGTGATATCGGTATATATGCTTGAGCTATGGTGTTATCGGTGCTTGTCCGCTGTAGATGCGACAACCCTGTCACTGATCTGTTCATACAAATTCTCTCTCTGCCCTACCTTCCCACTCATAACGAATCCTACTCCTGTTATACCGTCTTCTGCTGCGGTTGACGTTATCCTGTACTCATACGACCAGAAATCCTTGTTTTCTATCCATTTCACTCCACTGATCCCTGTTGTATCTAGAATGAGCCTTAGCATTCCCCTTTTCAGATTTGCTAGCATCCCTACCGCATTTAAAGGTGTGACATTCCACAGCCCTAATCATTGGATGTTATCCTTTTCTTGGTTATTCATTCTTTTTGTTATGGTTACCTCCTCCTTGGCAGTACCCTCCGGGAAATCCGAATGGGGACTATTACGGAATCTTTTGCCGATGGAGAGACCATCATGACACTTTTTCAGTTACTGTGGGTACACATCACGTGTCTTTAATGCTGTGGTTTCCATTGCCTTCTGCATCCTCATGTCGTTGATGATCGCTGATTCTTCCGCCTTTAAGGGCAGTTTCTCACCCCAAGGGCAAGAAAGTACCTTGAACTACTGTCCGCTCCTCCGCCCTCCTTGACAAGGCCGGAATTCTTCGGCCACCATGGCTAAAGATTTTTATTCAAAATTTAACGTTTGGTTACTAATCAAAGACGCTAACCCCCTGTCCTTTCTTTTTGTCTGGGCGGATGTCACGGGACACCCGTTCATATCCGTCGTCCATTCGTTTGCTCAGCTTTTTTATTACAGAGGGGAGCGAGTCCTCCGACCGAAACCTAGACCACGAGTGCATCCTTACAGAAGATCGAGTGCATTTTATAAGTAATAAAAATTAGTTGATTGCGTAGCTTCTGCGCCTACGTTTGATTCAAGAACAGTTTACGTGCACAAACATAAGAAAATCTTTATAATTATGGTTGTTATTTTATACTCAATATAACGTTCATCATTATCAGAAGCAAGACTTTTCCGTTACTATCGATACGTGCAAAAGTTGTTTATGAATAACAGAAACATGTTTTATACGAGCTCAACGAAATATGCAAGTGATGTTTGATATGCTTTTGCTTTATGTTTATTTATAATTTTGCCTTTTTTTTGGGAAATTGCGTTTTTTTAGAGCGATGTAATAAGTATGTACTGTTTTTCTTATTTTTACGGAGACATCCCTCTGTTTGAAGTTAAAAATCAAGAATTTCGGAAAGAACGAGAGTTAAACATTGATAATTTCAGTTTTGTTGGAATTACTGCTTATTTCTAAGTAACTACTGTATGTAGAAGAAGAAATGTTCTCTAGGTTTTGCAGCCCTCTATACAGTCAACTGCTTCCAGTTTGTAGGGGAATCTAGTAATACTGATCGTATACATGAACAAAACGATCGAATTGAAGTAACGCCCAGTAGGTATGCAAACACGTAACATACAGGTAAAGAAAATGGTTCAAACGGCTCTGAGCACTACGGGACTTAACATCTATGGTCATCAGTCCCATAGAACTTAGAACTACTTAAACCTAACTAACCTAAGGACATCACACAACACCCAGTCATCACGAGGCAGAGAAAATCCCTGACCCCGCCTGGAATCGAACCCGAGAACCCGGGCGCGGGAACGCTACCGCACGACCACGAGCTGCAGACTACATGTAACGCTCTCAACTGAACAAGGCTACTGGTAAACTGCGTTGCCTACAGGTCCTTACGATAGTCTACAGTAGGCTATGGTAATTTCACAACTCTACCCTTGGTGATGTGGACACACGTATTGGTGAATAATGTTCAGACTGACAATTAGACTCATTTATTCAGAACAACACGTAATTTGAAATAAGATATAATTCTTATAAAGTGAAGAACATCCAGTTTGAAAAATTTCGTTTTTCTAACGTACACACGTCCGGATCGTCCGCTCTCAAAACTCTCCCATCTCTCATCCCACATCCACCACTGCTGGCGGCTCACCTCCAACTGCGGAACGCTACGCACTATTCACATCCAACTGCCCAACACTACAATAGCGAATATTCCAACAATGTCAAGCAGCCACAGACTGCACATAGCACAGCCAGTGATTTCCATACACAGCGCTACGTGGCGTTACCAACATAAAAACCTAAACAGCCTAGTTGCAAAATGTAATACAATATCTCATAAAAAGCCGGCCGATGTGGCCGAGCGGTTCTAGGCGCTAAAGTCTGGAACCGCGCGACCGCTACGGTCGCAGATTCGAATGCTGCCTCGGGCATGTATGTGTGTGATGTCCATAGGTTAGTTAGGTTTAAGTAGCTCTAAGTTCTAGGGGACTGATGAGCTCAGATGTTGTCGGATAGTGCTCAGAGCCATTTGAACCATCTCATAGAAGCTTAGTATCTAAACGTCCCCGACAATCATGTTCTTTCGCCTTCCTGGTACACAAGGTGAGTCATCAGCAGCTAACATTTCTCCTGTCGTATTTGTTAACACAACACATTGAAACCAGCGTTACTAAAGATTGAATATTCCACCACGCACCCAAGGGGTTCCTTGTCAGAAAGGCACTACAAGGAGATTCCTAAACATTTGAGCTTTTTCGCCGAAAGCGGCATCTTGTAAAGTAGAGAATACACACAAATTACATAAGCACAACTCTCTCTCTCTCACACACACACACACACAAAATTGCCACTGTTTCTGTCCGCTGAGATCGTACCAGAAAGAAAGAGAAACTTATGTTAAAAGGTAGCTGATAACAGCGAAGTTACTGACTTCCTTTGCTTTAAAAAGAATTGAAATATTTCTCGTCGCAAAAGCAGAGTTTTCCTCAATTGCCATTTGCTTGTTACGAGTACTCGCGATTCACCCCCGTAAAGAAACGCCAAGTCACGCAAGTCCCGCGCTTGTTGTTTACAGTGCTATTAGCGCGCCAGTGCGACAGACGAGCAGGGGAGACAGAAGCAAGAGAGACGACACTAAAGCACACTCTACAGTACATCCGTAGCAATTATGTTTTAGCGCGGCGCGGACTCAAAGCGGCGCCGGCCCGCTGATTCGATAGCTCGGCGCACTTGTCAGCGAAAGCGGCGCCGCTGGCGGAGCCGCGAGTGCTGGTTAGGCCCGGCCCCGCCTTTGACTCGGCATTAAGGCTTTTCATTACACAGCCAGCAAACACAGAGGAAAGGCGTATTTAAAGACGCGCGGCTTACGGCGGAGCGGCGCGGCGCCGGCTCCGGCGCGCTCTTTATGAGTGGGTAAATACGGCCGGGCCGGAGCGGCGACAGAACGCTAAAAAACGTCTCGGGTCGGCGAGGCGAGGCGAGTGGCAGTCCGCTTTGTTTTTATTTCGGCTTTGCCGGGCAGAGACTGCGGACACTCCTGCTGCCATTTACTCAGCGCGGCACTTCCTCGGCTTCCGGGAGGACGCCCACAGGCGATGGCCGCGGCGACCGCGGCCGCAAGAGGGAGAGGGACTGCGGCGACGCGCCAGCAGTCTGACCAGTCCCCTCCCTCACCTACCGCCCACACGAGCCCAGTTTTAACGTACTCAGTACCGACGACATCATTCTCTTTCCGTCTCAGCCAACTGGGGAAGACGCTAATCCATTCCAGGCTTAATCTTCGCCCAGTATTTCTTCGTTCTCTCCGTGCATCTGCCAGTTCCTCCTGTGTACGCAATGTTTATTTACGGACACAGGATGCTAAAAGTTCTGTCGAATATTCTGAGATGTACACTACTGGCCATTAAAATTGCTACAAGAAATGCAAATGATAAACGGGTATTTATTGGACAGATATACAGGGTGATTCAAAAAGAATACTACAACTTTAAAAATGTGTATTTAATGAAAGAAACATAATATAACCTTCTGTTATACATCATTACAAAGAGTATTTAAAAAGGTTTTTTTTTCACTCAAAAACAAGTTCAGAGATGTTCAATATGGCCCCCTCCAGACACTCGAGCAATATCAACCCGATACTCCAACTCGTTCCACACTCTCTGTAGCATAGCAGGCGTAACAGTTTGGATAGCTGCTGTTATTTCTCGTTTCAAATCATCAATGGTGGCTGGGAGAGGTGGCCGAAACACCATATCCTTAACATACCCCCACAAGAAAAAATCGCAGGGGGTAAGTTCAGGGCTTCTTGGAGGCCAGTGATGAAGTGCTCTGTCACGGGCTGCCTGGCGGCCGATCCATCACCTCGGGTAGTTGACGTTCAGTAGTTACGGACAGATAAGTGCCAATGTGGTGGCGCTCCATCCTGCTGAAATATGAATTTTTGTGCTTCTTGTTCGTGCTGAGGGAACAGCCAATTCTCTAACATCTCCAGATACTGTAGTCCAGTTACAGTAGCACCTTCGAAGAAAAAGAGACCAAAAACTTTATTGGCTGAAATGGCACAGAAAACGTTCACCTTAGGCGAGTCACGTTCATACTGAGTTGTTTCCCGCGGATTCTCAGTGCACGCTGAACAACTGTCGTCGATTCACTTCTGCCGTACTCAATAACACAAAAAGCTTTCTGTTGAGCGGTCGCCATCTTAGCATCAACTGACGCTGACGCCTAGTCAAGAGCGCCTCAAGCGAACAAATGTACAACTAAATGAAACTTTATAGCTCCCTTAATTCGCCGACAGATAGTGCTTAGCTCTGCCTTTTGTCGTTGCAGAGTTTAAATTCCTAAAGTTGTGCTATTCTTTTTGAATCACCCTGTATTATACTAAAACTGACATGTGATTACATTTTCACGCAATTTAGGAGCATAGATCCTGAGAAATCAGTACCCAGAACAACCACCTCTGGCCGTAATAAAGGCCTTGATACGCCTGGGCATTGAGTCAAACAGAGCTTGGATGGCCTGTACAGGTACAGATGCCCATGCAGCTTCAACACGATATCACAGTTCATCAAGAGAAGTGATTGGTGTATTGTGACGAGCCAGTTGCTCGGCCACCATTGACCAGACGTTTTCAATTGGTAAGAGATCTGGAGAATGTGTTGGCCAGTGCAGCAGTCGAACATTTTCTGTATCAAGAAAGGCCCGTACAGGGCGTACAACATGCGGTCGTGCATTATCCAGCTGAATTGTAGGGTTTCGCAGGGATCGAATGAAGTGTACACTGGGTGTTGTGTGATGTCCTTAGGGTAGTTAGGTTTAAGTAGTTCTAAGTTCTACGGGACTGATGACCATAGATGTTAAGTCCCATAGTGCTCAGAGCCATTTCAACCATTTTTGCCAGGTGAGTAAAGTAGGCCGTTAGCCTTAGAGCCGTTTCGCAGAAGAGCCTACCAGAAGAGGCACAAATAAATGTCTCCGAGGTTGCAGGTCAGCCTGCTGCCCTGAGATGCCCGGAGCATCGTAGACAAACGCACATTGGATCTCCTGTTTAGCTAGGCTTCAACAATGAGAGTTTTACAACCCTTGTGTGGAAGTAGGAGTGTTTTTTAGTAGAATGGTTCAAATGGCTCTGAGCACTATGCGACTTAACTTCTAAGGTCACCAGTCCTCTAGAACTTAGAACATAAGGACATGACACCCATCCAAGCCCGAGGCAGGTTTCGAACCTGCGACCGTAGCGGTCGCGCGGTTCCAGACTGTAGCGGCTAGAACCGCTCGGCCACTCCGGCAAGTTTTTTAGTAGAACTCATTGCTGTGCACAAAACCAGAAAACTGAGTTTTGCTGTAGAAAGCACCAGATGCCACAGATAAACATCTTGAAAATGGAATGCGAACCCGTAGTTTTGGGTCAAGAGATCGGACAGAGAGGCTCGACTACGTTGACAGGGACTCAGTTTACTGCTCACAGAGAGAGGCGGAAAGAGAGTGAAATGACCCTTTGTTGTGTACATAGTTCCGCGTAGTCAGTGCGTACACAACTTTCTCACTAGAGCGCGCCCCGCTAAACAAAACAGCGCCGGCGCAGCGCTCGTCCGTCTCCGCACTAGGAGATGGCGCTGCCATAGAGACGCACAAAATTCTGCTTCCGCCGATCCGCGTATTAATATGAGATTGCTGCTAACGTAGAACCTTTTCTCCTCGCGGATCACACTCGCGCAGTGAGACATGAACGCGCGAGGTATTATAACGATTGGACAGACCTCCGATTAGTCAGTCTGCATTATTCTGTACCAGTCTGCATTAGTCTGTACCAGTCTATATAGTCAAGTTTCAATCTGTGCCTAATAAGATTACCATATTCCTGTACATAGCCTTGAAGTTAAATCTGTAGACACTTCTGTCAAGTATCAGAGATATATGTGAGAATAAGATTAACGTACCAATACCAAAGGAACTTCAGATTGCCAATTTTAAATAGCATCCAGAACCAAGTTAAGTAACTTTTATGCTTGTTATTATTTTAATAAATGTGTGTGAAAAATAATCAAGTTCTGTTTACAGTTCGTTACCGTCAATCTGCTACTCTAAGCGTGCAAGTGGCATTTCTATCGTCTGACCTAACGGCAGAAGATAAACACACCACGATAAGACCACGAGACATATTGCTGACACTCGCCTACTTCATTAGAGCGGCAAGTCAAATAATCTGATGGTGTGTGTACAGAAGGTCTTACAGTACGCTCACCACACGTTTCTATGTGTTAAATGGTAGAACGCATGTTACGGGTTAACCAACTAGAGAAAGTCCAAGGAAGAAGCGTTTTTACTGTTCGACATTCCAAAGACCAGCTAATCTGAATACAGCAAGACATGGAAAACACTGCAATGCAGTGTTTTTTTTTTGTTTTTTTGTTTTAGTAAACAGTCCATCATAAATTACTTGATCTTCGGAATTCTTGAACTATATGAGCTTCCACCTTCAGAATTCTCTGCTGAGAGCCACCGACATGTGGAGGGTCTTTAGCTGACGCACGGCAGGTATAGGGCCCGTTTACACATATAACTTCCTCCACCCACCACGTCAACTATCAGAAGCCGTTTGCTTTCCATATTTTTGTGAGAGAAAAACAGTTCAATAAACATTGGCTATAAAACGCATACCTCATGAACTATGAGCGTTTGTTCAGTAGCAGAGATGTGTTTCACAGAAGCGAAGGCGAACTACTGCTCATAGCTCTTAAGGTTTGCATTTAGAGTCCATGTCCACTACACATTTTTCTTGTTTTGTTTGGTACTACCACCTCTCAAAATATCCGACACATTTTTAACACCCTACATACGCCGCTAGTCTCTGTAGAGCACATGGCAGAGGATAAATCATACCAAAATCAATACAGGGTGTTCAAAAAAATCACGTATATTGCCGAAATGAGGATAGAAGGATGTGGTATACACACACACACACACCTAGAGTTTTTTGTTTATTTATTTATTTTTTTTACAGGAAATCAATAATGAAAATGGCGACCGCTTCTTCACCAGAAGGCTGTATTAACAAAGGAGGACCAACTTCATGGTCCCCAAAGTCTCCAGCCATAACCCCATTAATTTTTTTCCTTTGTGGAGGATGCTGCGTACCAAACACTGGTGGGGACCTGCAGGAACAGGAAGCTTGCATCAGAGCAGCAACTGCACACATTAATGAGGACATGCCAAGGTCGCTAGCATCTGTTTTTATTACTAAAACCCATCGACAGGTCTACGCTATCAGCATCGGATCTTATATCATTATTAGTTGTACATGCTCGTTACAACACTGAAAATCACGTAGAGTTGCTGGGTCAAATAAAATTAGGCAGGGAACATCAGAATATCACAAATAAAATAATGCAACATCACTATGTGAGTTTCAGTATTGCAACACGTATGTACAACTAATAATATTCGTTTGTCCAAAATTTCCAGAAAAGTGAGAACAGTTTGTCGCAGAAATGATGGAGCTCGGAGTATCCTTTCCTACGTGGATTACTGACTTTTTACTACAGGCTAGTAAGGCATTTGTTATATCTCTGATAAGATTTGTTTTATTTAGCAATTTCAAAACCTGACGATGGGTCTATAGATAATGCTATCAGTTTAGAACTAACATATACGAATTGGCATGATTCTGTCTCAAAGTACTCTTGTAAAAATTTATTGTAAAAGAAATTTAATTATTACTTCTGTATTCTGTATTCAAAAGCGTTCCTGTTTTGTTCAGTTTTAATCTTTTTATTGCCTTTGGATGAATAGCAGTGTGTCACAATCCCTTTTGGCTGTAGGTATGGACAGGTATATAACGAAGTCGATACAAGGAAATTCGTGAAGGAAGGTCAAGAGTGTGCTCGTAGCAAGTCTGCTTAGAGTACGTATGTCTTCTCCAGGTTTACTTAGCTGATACTGACTGGAACTAATACTACAGCCCTTGCAGCTATGAGGGCTGTGAGAGGCGTAATTGGAGTGTTTAGTCCTAGTCGAGTACTCGTTTCTGATAACGCCACCGCCTTCACATCAAGGGACTTTAAAAACTTTTGTTTTGACTTGGGCTTTGACATCACCAAACTACGCCAAATTATCCAAACCTATCCTTCGCCAAAAGGGTCAACAGAAATTTACTTGCAGCTCTTATTGTTCATAATCAATAGAATCAGATGAAGTGGGACGATACATTGACTTGGTTAAAATAATTCCTTAATACGAATAGGGTAAATAAATACTATAGATGAAGAATGGGCAGCTTTGAGAGATGGAATAGTGAAGGTAGTAGAGGATCAAGTAGTAAAAAGACGAGGGCTAGTAGAAATCCTTGGTAACAGAATAAATATTTAATGTAATTGAAGAAAGAAGAAAATATAAAAGTGCAGTAAATGAAGCAGTTGGAAAGGAATACAAACGTCTCAAAAATGAGATCGACAGGAAGTACAAAATAGTTAAGCAGGGTGGTTGGAGGACAGCTGTAAGGATGTAGAAGCATATATCTCTAGGGGAGGTAGACACTGCCTGCAGGAAAATTAAAAAGTCCTTTGGAGAAAAGAGAACTACCTGTATGAATATCAAGAGCTCAGATGGAAACCCGGTCCTAAGCAAAGAAATGAAAGCAGAAAGATGAAAAGAGTATATAGGCGTTCTATACAAGGACAATGTTCCAGAGGACAATATTATGGAAATGGAAGAGGACGTAGATGAAAATGAATGGGAGAAATGATACTGCGTGAAGAATTTGACAGAACACAGAAAGACCTAAGTTGAAGCAAGGCTCCGGGAGTAGACAACATTCCATTAGAACTGATGACACGCTTGGGAGAGCCAGCCAACACAAAAATTTACCATCTGGTGAGCAAGATGTATGATACAGGGGAAATGCCCTCAGACTTAAAGAAGGATGTTATAATTACCATTCTAAAGAAAGCAGGTATTAACAGGAGTGAAAATTACTGAACTATAATTTTAATAAGTCACGGCTGAAAAAACTAAGACGAATGCTTTACAGACGATTTGAAAAACTGGTAGAAGCCGACCTCGGGGAAGATCAGTTTCGATTCCGTAGAAATTTTGGAACACGTGAGGCAATAATGATCGTAAGCCTTATCTTAGAAGATAGGTTATGGAAAGAGAAACCTACGTTTCTAGCATTTGTAGACTTCGAGAAAGCTTTTGACAATGTTGACTGGAATACTCTCTTTCAAATTCTAAAGGTGACAGGAGTAAAATATAGAGAGCGAAAGGGTATTTACAATTTGTGCAGATACCAAATGGCAGTTATAAGAGTCGAGGGACAGGAAAAGAAATCATTGATTGAGAAGGCTGTGAGAATTATAGCCTATCCACGATGTTATTCAATCTGTATATTGAGAAAGCAGTAAAGGAAACAAAAAAATTAGGAGTAGGAATCAAAATCCAGGGAGAAGAAATAAAACTTTGAGGTGTGCCGGCGACATCGTATTTCTGTCAGAGACAGCAATGGACCTGGAAGAGCAGTTGCATGAAACGGACAGTGTCTTGAAAGAAGGATAGAAGATAAACCTTAACAAAAGCAAAACGACGATAATGGAATGTAGTCGAATTAATTCAGGTGATGCTGAGGGAATTAGTTTAGGAAATAAGACACTTAAAGTGGTGGATGAGTTTTGCTATCTGGGAAGCAACATAACTGATGGTCGGAGTAAAGAGGATATAAAATGTAGACTGACTACGTCAAGGAAATCGTTTCTGAAGAAGAGAAATTTTTTAACAGCGAGTTCAGGTTTAAGTGTCAGGAAGTCCTTTCTTAAAGTATTCGTATGGAGTGTAGCTATGCATGGAAGTGAAATATGGGTGATAAATAGTTTCGAGAAGAAGAGAATAGAAGCTTCTAAACGTGCTGCTACAGAAGAATGCTGACGATTAGATGGGAAGATCACTTAGCTAATGAGAAGGTACTGAATCGAATTGGGGAGAAGAGGAATTTGTGGCACAACTTGACTAGAAGAAAGGATAGGTTGGTAGGACACGTTTTGAGCCATCAAGGGGTCACCAGTTTAGTATTGGAGGGAAGCGTGGAATGTAAAAA
Organism: Schistocerca cancellata; assembly: GCF_023864275.1. Taxonomy (NCBI): domain Eukaryota; kingdom Metazoa; phylum Arthropoda; class Insecta; order Orthoptera; family Acrididae; genus Schistocerca; species Schistocerca cancellata. The sequence goes on from NC_064632.1 coordinate 430,457,094, forward strand.
TCGTAGAGGGATACCAAGAGATGAATACACTAAGTAGGTTCAGAAGGATGTAGGTTGCATTAGTTACTTGGACATGAAGAGGCTTGCACAGGATACAGTAGCATGGAGAGCTGTATCAAAATTGTCTTTGGATTCGAGACTACAACAACAACACGGTTAAGCATAAGAGCCATTGGAATACATCGCCCCAGTTCAAAAATGGTTCAAACGGCTCTGAGCACTATGGGACTCAACTGCTGAGGTCATAAGTCCCCTACAACTTAAAACTACTTAAACCTAACTAACCTACGGACATCACACACATCCATGCCCGAGGCAGGATTCGAACCTGCTACCGTAGCGGTCGCGCGGTTCCAGACTGTAGCGCCTAGAACCGCTCGGCCACTTCGGCCGGCATCGCCCCAGTTAATCTTGACCTATGTCCCACACTACCCAGTTAAGCATAAGGGCCATTGGAATACATCGACCCAGTTAATCTTGTCCTATGTCCCACACTACCCAGTGTATGGAATGGAGGACTTATTGCCAGAGAAGTTTTCGCCCAGTGATATTACAGAGCAGTGGCGGAAGGCTTGGAAAAATATAGGTATGACACACCAGAAACGAAAGTTTGCTACAATTTGCGCCATGAGTAAGATCATACAAGGTTTCGTTATTCCTGAGATAGTTAAACCGCAAGATACTGAGAGTGAGAAGTTGATTCGGGCCCATATCTCGCAGCTTGAGCGTTTTGGTGGCCAAACGTTTACATACAATCGAACGGCTGTCCCGTCCAGGGTAGCCTGTAGTATTTTCTTTTTTTGGTGGTGGAGGGGGGGGGGGGGGATTGTGGCGATTGGTTTTCGCTCCGGCAGCTTTGAATTCGCATCGTAGCCACCCAGGGAAGTAGTTCCTCTGCCAACTTCACTGTTCATTTGTCAGCGATGTTTTGCAAGCTGATATCGGCTGGAGAGATCACGAGGCGTGAACGACTGTCTGACGAACTCTCAGTGTGCGACCGGCGACTAGCGCGGTAACAGCGTTATCTAGGGCCTCGGCAGTAGCTACGTCGAGTTCTTGCGTTCCGTTGTACGGTGATTCTCTTGATCCTCTTGGAGGAGCTCGTAATCTGGTAGCCTGGTATTTGTAAAAGATTCGACATGTTTTGTGAATTACACATCAGTTCTTCCGATACACCACAGAAAAGGCACAGAGCTTTGTAAATCGTTATTGAGTGGTGTAATTGGTGCCGAACGTTGACTGGGGTATTTGCAGACCATGATACGTCGGAGAAATAGTTAAGGGTGTTTTATTTGGTGAGTTATGACTCAGCAACTGTGCAGCTCTTGTACTATAAGATAAACACCGCATGGCACACCACCGCAATAATATGTATGCTTCGCGTAGTCAAGATGTATTTCCAGTAAAGACTGACTGTAGCTAATTAATTGGTTAGGGCCTAGTTGGTTGCTTGCTACCAAGTGTGGTTGAATGTGTGATCTGCGTGGTTAGGCGTCGGTACCGAGCGTTACGGCGTTGCGATCTGTGTACTAATAGGGCTTTATGCTTTAGACATCCCCCCCCGTCTCATACTCAACTGTGAAGGGGCCTTGCACGTACCGCCTAACAAGTGGAATTCGCCCGCCACACCCTGGTGATGAACTTCAAACTCTTTGTTTTTTGAATCTTTCATAAATAAAAAGTATGTCAAACTGATGTCGGCATAACTGACACCCGGCCCTCTACTCGCATTTCATGATTTCTTGTTTCACAGGGTCTGGAAAAAGTGTCCTTTTAATTGTCTTAAGCAGTGTAGTTGTCATGAAAACTGTCATATAAATTTAGAGAACTTCTATTACGAGCTACTATTATGCTGCCACAGGTGCTTGTTTCGTTTAGCACAAAGGTCCGCTGCTTGTGTTATATCAGCCCTCCTCCTTACCTGTCAAAGTTTTTCTTTTATTTTTAATTTCTGGGACCTCTCCGTCCATCCTAACTTAGTAATGATTGAATCTTGATGAAATGAAAATCGAATTTGGTGGTTCCTTGGCATCAATTCCTGACCCGTTACTGCTTTTGGGTTCCTTAAGACGGGTGTCGATAGTAGTTTAAGTAGCTCCTATGTACTGTACACTTGCGATATATGCAAAGAACTTAGCACACTCCTGTCCTGATGAGCTTAGAAAGTAGTTCATTAGATTATGACATATTACTTAAAAACTCAAAAACAAGAACGTAAATACCTGCTGTTAAATCCTAAATTATATTGTTTTGCACTGGGAAACTTTTTACCAAAAACAAACACACCAAGACGTCATGAACTATACACCTTGCATTATGTTTCGGCATAGTCGCCACGGACATCAGCGTGCAGTCGGTTCGAAGAAACCACTCTGGTAAAACTCGGTGTCCTGTGAGGCAAGGAATATCGCACAGCCTGATCCACCTCAGCATTGATTTGGAAGATTTTAGTTCTTCGATATGGAGGGTCGCCCATTTCGATTTTCATCCTTTCTTTTCTAAACATGCACCACCAGCGACTAACCATTTGACGATACATGGCCTATTCACTATAGACTATACCATCGTGGATGACGGACATACTAATCCCAACTGCCCATTCACACGGGATAACAGCACACATTTCGATTGGGGACCATGTTGTCAGCACACGTCCACCATCGTGATGTGTACTCGAATAACCACCGAGAGAGGTGGGGCAGTGATTAGCACACTGGACTTGTATTCGGGAGAACGGCGGTTCAAATCCTCTTCCAGTCATCCAGATTTAGGTTTTCCGCGATTTCACTAAAGAACACGGCCGATTTCCTTCCCCATCACTGACACTTTCCGTGCTCCGTCTCTAGCGATCACGATGTCGACGGGACGTTAAACCCCATCTTCCTTCCTTCCTTCTTCCTCGAATGACCTCGGGCACGCCGTCTGCTTCTATTCACTCTCTTCTGCGCTCTATACATGCGTTTCATTCCTCCTCCGCTGACGCCCCTTCTATCGATGAACCATGAACTCGTATTTGTTTGTGTCACCTGGTGCACCACCTTCTCCTTCTGAAACAATGACGAAACTTTCGGTAAGTCGCTATCCCTCCCTCAAAACACGATTGGAATATGAAAAACAAATCGTCTAATATTTTTCTATCCACACGATTGGAATATGAAAAAAAATTGTCAATAATTATTTATATCTGCATCTAGATGGATATTCTGCGGACCACGATTAAATGCCTGGCAGAGAGGTCGTCGAACCACCTTTACAATAATTCTCTATTAGCCTACTCTCGAACAGCGCGCGCAAGAAACGAAAAACTACGTCGTTCATTGCGAGCTCTGATTTCCCTTATTTTATTACGTGATCTTCCCTCCCTATTTACGTGCTGATATGTACTATTTTTTACTAGTATAGCAAGAGTGCGTCATAAGGCCCTTCCTTACACCAAACCAAACATTCAACAAGTCTTACATTACATACACACAACCGGAAAAACGACGTCAATTTATCTGATGACAGCATATGCCACATGGTGTATAGTAAATGTACTGATAATGGTTTCAACGTCGTCCACCAACAGATAGCGTGGCGGTACAGTTACTAGAGCACCATTTGTGTCTACCCTTCAATAGGGAATGCTGACAGCCAGACAGCTCAGTGTGCTGTGCAAAGCAAGTGGATGCCTTGCCACAGAGATGCAATCGTACTTCCTAGAGCCAAGTGAACGAGTTTCAAAGGGGTCAGCTTGTGGCCTTCCGAGTAGCGTGACGGTCCTTTCGCAGAATCTCCACAGAAGCTGGACATGGTGTTACATCTACGTATATACTCCGCTAGCCACCAAGCGGTGTGTGGCGGAGGGCACAATTCGTGTCAAAGCCCCCCCCCCCCCCTCCACTGTTCCACTCGCGGATCGCGCGAACGAAAAACGACTGTCTGAACGGCTCAGTACGAGCTGTAATTTCCCTTATCTTTGAATGGTGATCATTGCGCGATTTGAAAGTTGGTGGTAATAACATATGCTCTACATCCTCTGTGAAGGTCGGATTTAGGAATTTAGTGAGCAGCCCTTCCCGTTTAGCGCGCCGTGTATCTGAAAGTGTGTCACACTTCAAATTTTCTATGAGATTTGTAACGCCCTCGCGATGACTAAAAGTACCAGTCACGAATCTTGCCGCTCTTCTTTGGACCTTCTCAATCTCTTGAATCAGACCCAACTGGCAATGGTCCCATACAGATGGACAATACTCTAAGCCTGGACGATGTAATGTATTGTAAGCTAATTCCTTTACTGAAGGACTGCATCGCTTCAGGATTCTACCAATAAACCGCAATCTAGAGTTTGCTTTACCCGTTACTTGTGTAATCTGATCATTCCATTTGAGATCATTTCGAATAGTCACACCAAGATACTTGACAGATGTTACCGCTTCCAAGGACTGGGCATTCATTTTGCACTCGTACATTAATGGGGATTTTCGCCTTGTTATACGCTGAAGGTTACACATACTAATATTGAGAGACAACTGCCAGTAATTTAACCACGCATTAATTTTCTGCAAATCCTCATTGATTTGTACACAACTTTCGGGTGATACTACTTTCCTGTAGACTATAGCATCATCGGCAAACACTCTAATGCCGCTGTCAATACCATCAACCAGATCGTTTATGTAAATCGTAAAAAGTAGCGGACCTATTACGCTGCCCTGCAGCACATCTGAAGTTCCGCTTGTTTCTGTTGAAGTCATCCCGTTCAGGACGACATACAGCTCCCTGTCTGTTAGAAAACTTTATATCCAACCGCATACGTCATCGGATAGACCGTAAGTGCGCACAATGATGCTGGTATCAGTGATCACATGAACATGCTGGTATCAATGATCACGTGAACATTCTCACACCCTTAGACGAGGTCCTGGACATCCACGCAGCACAGACGGCTTAACAGAAATCGTCGTATTGTAAGGGGAACAGTAATAAGGGCAACAGTGGTAGATCGTACAGCTACCACAGCACAGATAAGAGGGCCTGTGATCCCAGACGTGGCAACACGAGCTATTGAGAAACGGTTATTAGCTGAGCGACTACGGGTACGCACACTCCTAGCCCATCTTCCAGTCACGCGACAGGATCGACGTCCACGGCTCGACTGGTATCGTCAGAGGATCACTTGGAAAATGGAATGGCGCACCATGGTCTTCAGCCATGAAAACAGATCCTGCCTGCACGCAAGTGATGCTCACTTGTGTGTACGACGTAGACGTGCTGAGCGCTGTCTCATATAGTGCACTCGTCTAAGACACACCGGCTCCACCCCAGACTTTATGGTCAGCAGTATTCTAAGCCACAACTGTCGTTCACCTTTGGTGTTTCTAACCAGCGTTTGGTACGTGCAGAATGTTGTTGGACCCGTGTTTTGCCGTTCTTGCAACACGACGGCGATGTGTTGTTCCAATATGATACTGCTCGCCCACACACTGCCCGTGAAAATCAATGTGTTCTGCAAGACGTGCAGGAACTTCTTCGATCAGACGATCTCCGGGTAAGTCTCCATTCGAGCTCGTGTGGAATGTGATGGAACGAGAGGTGACTCGTGCGACTCTTTAACCAACAATTCTTACAGAACTTCGTCGACAGGTCTAGAAGTCGTAACATAACATATCCCAGGACAGCATTCGCCATCTGTACAATCGACTGGATACCAGTCAGCGCCTGCACTACCGCCCTTAGGAGCTACACCACATACTAATACGGATGTTTCAGCATTGGTCGATACCTGGTACCTCAGAACTGATTGTGCTAATGATCTGTAAATGTAATTTCATGGCCGGCCGGAGTGGCCGAGCGGTTCTAGGCGCTACTGTCTGGTACCGCCCGACCGCTACGGTCGCGGGTTCGAATCCTGCCTCGGGCGTGGATGTGTGTGATGTCCTTGGGTTAGTTAGGTTTAAGTAGTTCTACGCTCTAAGGGACTGATGACCTCAGCAGTTAAGTCCCATAGTGCTCAGAGCCATTTGGACCATTCGAATTTTGTAATTTAACGTTCTCCGTATGCACTTTTACAACAATAAATCTCGAGTGAACTGGAAACCTTTAAAAGGGTGTACTAAGTTTTTCTCCGGCTGTGTATTGCATGCAGAGTGCATAGAGAAGGGGAACACACACACACCCATAAACACACACACACACACACACACACACACACACACACACACACACACACAGACTGTAAACGTGCCACCACACAACCAAAGACGACCGTCGTCATTTGTCGATAGCGAACACACACACGCACACTGTAAGCGCTAGCCCTACAACTCAATCAAAGAAGACTGACGTCAGACGTTGTCGTCTGTGAATCGATAGCTTCTGACGTCGGTCATCTTTGGTTGCGAGGTGGCACTATGACTACAGTGTGTGTGTGTGTGTGTGTGCGTGTATGTGTATGTGACGGTATTATCTTCTGGATACGCTTTGAATACCGAGGTTTTAAACAGAGATTTTAAATTACCTTTCGCTGGGTTTCCTTGCTGCATTTGTGCTTTGTAAGTGACACGATGTGCACCTGTCGAAATATCGGCAGTTGTCGAAGACGTCGCCCGCCTGCATTCCCATAAGTTGTTTGGATATTCTATGCACTGTGACAAAACTCATATTTCACATCGTGATAAATGTGTTATAAGTTACATTTAATACAGAATATAGCGTTTAGAAATTACAGTAGTTCTAAAAAAACAGTTTTCATATGTTCATGAGGAATTCAGCAATTAACATAAATTACAGGAAGTCAGATTTAAAGTATGAATCCTTATAACAATGTACATGAGAGGAAGAGAGGACAGAAGAACATGATAAAACACATTTAATGTATAGAGAGAAAAGAAAATGAACCTACTCACTAAGTCACAAAAAAATAAAAAAGCGAAGCTGTTGAAAGACTGATTTATTGTTGGAAATTACAGAATGCAGCAATCAGTCGTCCTTTTTCAATTTTATTCTATAGGTCTAGATTTCGGCTATAAGCTAGCCATTCTCGAAGCTAAGACTACAAGAAGTACATAGTCAGATGATGTCATAAAAAATTACAAGTAATGGCTTAACTCATATGGTTTGTAAATTACATACCACTACTATTTTCGCTCAATGCATGTAAGTCCCTGTTGATCAAGCTTCACCCACAGTTCATTGAATAGTACTGTTTGCGGAAAACCAATAAAAAATGAAACTCACGCAATCTTCTTACTTTTGTACTGAAAGAAACATTTTTTCTAACCAGATCCAAACCAAGATGGTCCCCCAGCTAGGAAGCATGAAAACAGTGAAGAAGAGAGGCCACCACAGCAACGTGAACTACGACCTTCGCCCTATGTTTGCCTTGTCACTGACAACAGTAGACCATCTTCCTCAATAAATAGTGGTAATTCTCCTCGCCGTTATTTATTCTGTCAATAATCTTCCTTAATGGAGAGTACTGGCTCTTATAATTCCCCACCACCTTAAATATCTCCAGATACTCAGTTAATATAGCATTTATTTCGTATGGAGACTGTTCAAGTTCGTCCACACTTTGTTCGTACGTACCCCGCTCCTTCGAAAATCCGGCCAAAGCGACAGCGACCAAATTGTCTATTCCCATAACATTTCTTATTCAAATCTGAAAAGCCAGTATCCGCGTCGCCCAATTCACTACCCACCCAGTACTTCGCCTCAATACCCAACTAAAGGCTTGATTATTAGTCTCGAGTTCGAAGGCTTGGTGCCCCAGATAAGATTTGAACGGAATACTGTTGTCCAAATGATAAAGGGAACACTGGTTGACGACCTTCCTCGTGTTCCTACAGAAGTAACGCCCTCACCCCTGTCTGACACGCATCTGTTTGGACTCTAATGATTCGTCAAAATCTGGAAGCTCTAACATCGGCGCGGCCACGCAAGGTTCCTGGAAATCACTGCGGTGAAACTTCACTCCCTTCTTTCTTAACATAATCAAGGGGCCTGCTTTCTGTGTGAAACCCGGAGTGAAATTTTGATAAAAGCTTACCATTCATCAAACCGTGCTACATGCTTAACATCAGAGAGAGTGGGGAACCTTCTGGAGGTACAACATGCCCGAGAAAATGCACTTATGGACATATCTGACCTTGACTGGACTGACCACTACGCCAGCCTTACATAATCTCTCCAGGACTGTCAAGGTACTGAAGATGTTCCTCTGTGGATTCACTGTAAACTACTTCATCATCGAAAGAATGATGCAAGAACTCAATCCCTTCAAAGAGTACATCTACGTGTTGGGACAATACAGCAGAACCAGTGGAAAGTCCGAAAAGAACCCGGTTAAACTTTAACAGATACCAATCTGTACTAAATGTGGTTTGGTCCTTAGATGACTTTTCAAGAGGTGTTTGATAGTACACTTGGTTGAAGCCCAGGGTGGTGGAAACTTTCGCTACCTTGAAGCATGCAAAACAAGACTGAATATTAGGTAAGAGTACTGAGCGCAAAATTACTTTCTTGTTTAATTACTGATAGTCAAAAACATGTCGAACTCTTAACAGTAAATATACGCAGCGAGTAAGGAGAGGATGGCGGCCGAATGACGGGTTATTGTAGCATTTACCCTGCAGTCTGCTTTAACTGGGATGTCTAACCTATAGGACTGTTTCCGAAACGGCACCTCATCTCTAACTTGTCTTACATTCAACCAAGTGTGTAATTTGTCCGGGGAAGTTATTGCACAATGCTTCAATTCGTGCCTTACCCTGACCTGACAATTGCTGAAACTGATCACTTCAAACAAACGCACCCGTGATCGGACACGTTTTTTCTGCCCAAATTACTCCTTTGATTTCTATTAACCCGAAGTTCACAAAATTCCAAATTCAAATATCTAACAAAATTTAAATTGGAAGTACCCATCGGCCCAGTGGCGTAAAAGCTCGATCTTAGTTATAAAATCAGAATCCAGTAGCTCTTTTGTCGTTAATATTGTCCACTACCTAACTGGTATGTTCTACGTAAAATTGCCAACAGGAGGCGGAAATGTACATTGTTGTTAGTGCTTCTCCGTCAAACGGTGATCAACGGCAGATTTCACGCTCCTGGTATCCTATAACCCACACCGCAGTTCGTCATTAGTTTGACAACTGGGGAAGGTCCCTATGATAGGTAGCATTGTTCCGGTGATACGGTAGCCCTCTTTAGCTACCACTCTCCAGCCTTTCTTTAACTGTTAATTCTGCCTTGTATCTCTATCTGGGGAACAAAATCTTTGAAAGTGGTCTCCCTTCCCATCTCCCTTCCCAAATTTAAAACATTTAATCTGACTTTTATCAGGATTTCCCAGCAACTACCCAGATTCCTTAGCCCGACCCATTGGCAGATTACCTTGCCGCCTCTGGTCACTGCAATTATTTCCTGGACATGGCGTGACAACTCTTCCAACTGCGAATAATTCTCAGGTTCCTTACATAATACCGCACTCTGCCTACACTCCGGTCTTAACCCTTTCACAGTGTGGCCGACTACTTGTTGTTCAGAATATCTCAAGGCGGGAGTCTTCACGCTTGGTTTTTCTCTTCGTATATAATTCCTCGTCTGTTCCTGTGGTGCCTTTTCCCTACCATAACGTACATAAACTAATTTTTTGAAGGGCGTGTTCCGGTATCATTTCGGCCACGATTTTACACTGGACACGCATAGCTAAGTATAGCTTTTGTAAATACGGTATAAACTCATCCTCTAATTTTGCAGAAATCAAAATTAACAATTCTCTGCCAGAAATTCAGAGAAATTCACATTTTTCCTGTAATTCAACTAGAACATATAGAATTTAACCGTCTCATCAATTCCTACAGGGGATGTGGAAGTTTCCTAAATGCATTTACCCCCCCCCCCCCCTCTCTTGCCGAACGACCATTACGGGATCAATTTCATCGTCTTCTTCCCGACTTTGTTCGACACCATTCTCACCCTCCGGCTCCAACTAACTCACTCAACATATTTCTCAGTTGTTCCATTTGTTCATCCATTTCCTTTGCTCCAGTGAGCTGTTGCACAACAGTCAACCTATTTGGATAGTGGCTTATCCCTGCCTTCAACCTACGCTGATGAGCTATGAATGGTTTACTGGCATCAGAAACTGCACGAATCGCCCGCATTTCAGCGACTGCCTCTTTAATAGACAATAGAGAGTCACTCACATTTTACTGATGTATGTTGGAACAGTAAAGGCGCCTCGCCCAGGTTTGTGAAAGTTCCGGCCTCCACGAATCCTTCTGCCTTAGCAGCTACGGGTGCTACAGAGCACGTGTACTATTACCAAAACCATCCCAAAATAACTACCAATAGAATAAAATAATCAAATCATCCTCAACAACCATACCTGTGACCACTCTCTGTAGCCACTAATTCTGAACCTGGAAATGATCAAATGAGAATGGAGGGCTGGAAATCAATTTTACCGAGGTCAGCTAGATATGATTTTGATTTACTGAAGAGTCAAGAAACAAAGGTTTTAAGTTCATGGTGTTTGACGTTAACATATTGGTCGATATGCAGCAGGTCTCTTCACCCAACTGATTGTGGTGAGAGAGGATGATTGGCACATCAGAAACACCAACGTGCTGTCCCGAGAACCCTGAAACTAACACCCTGAATCACTACATAGTCTTGTAGGTAGCTGAGTACTCTGCTGATGAGCGACAAAACATTTTAGAACATGCAATATTGACAGTACCATACAAATACGAAAGGTCTGTGCGCCTTCTTATAAACTAACAAGTAACATTTAAATCCCAGCCCAAAATTTCCAATACAGCGGTCAGCCATAACACAACAGAATTCGTTTAATCAATACTAACCATTCAATTAAAACTGAGATAGTGATTTAATTAGACGGATGCATTATCAAATAACTCAGTTAAAAATCATAAAAAGTGATCCTTAAAATAAACGCTGCCTTGCTAATTAAAAGGAAGGCCACGAAGAAGCCCCCACCACCCAAGAAGACTATATAAAATTAGAAAATATATTTTAAAGACGACCACTTGATGTGTTAAAGAAGAAGACACAAACGTAGATGGTGGAAGATTTTTCCGACGGCAGTGGTTTCAATTTTAAGCTTCATGAAGTACTAGACTTCCATAATCAAGCACCAGTACAATGCAGCCAAACCACAACATGCTGCTTAACATAACAAAACAGCTGCGCTGCCTTAGCACACAGCTTCAAAGAGCGCTTAGTCTCACTGTACAATTGGACACCTTTAAGTACATTACCAGCAGTAGCAGCGTCTACGTAACGTGATGTGAAGACACACAAAACGACCGTACCCGGTTCAGTAATTACAGTCAGCAGATAAGTGTGCAGTAGTGCACAACTGCTAATCAACGAAACAACCAGTACGTTATTTCTCATTAAGGTTCCACTTAAATCCTGCCGCAAAAGGCAGTAAAGCTTTACTGTATCTGCACCCTTACATCAATCGACCAGATGAACGCCATTGAGTGACAACCAAAATGCAAAATGCAAATTACGTTTACACATCTAAACGTTTCAGAGCATGCAACAACCTGGTTCATAAACGCAACGATCATTCCAGATTGCAATGTCAGCTGGCTCATAATCAATCCGAAACCAAAGAGAATACGCTCTGCAAAACGTACCCACACACTCAATGCAGTAACGCCTAGAAATAAGAAGTCAAAAGCCCTTTTAGCTCGCAGATGTTTGCAGTGCCGTGACGCTCGGTACCAACGCTCAATCGTGGGGACCACACTTTCAACGATACTCGGCAGCAAGCAACCAACTAAAGTGCGCGTCATTTACGACGGCGGCCGAGTTTAGGTTCGTTCTGCGCATCTGACGTCACAAAACACAGTCAGCCAATGAACAGAGAACGATGTTGCCAGAGCTCGACTGCAGTGCAGAGCATGGACGAGTGTCTTCAGTTTTAGAGACGTTGAGTCATAAATAAAGTAATTGTACAAAAGCAATGTCTTGATAGCAGACTTTCTTTTATAGAAAGTTTGGAAAAAGCATTCTTTATACCAATTGCTTCATATTCTATTAATTAATTAAACCAAACAAGCAATAAGCCTCCTAATTTCAGGCGATAGCAAGGAAAGGTGTTTGTATCATTCTCACTAACGCTTTTTTTGTAATAAAGAACAGCAGTAATTGTTTCTTTCCTATTGTACTTCGACGAAACGTGAGTAATTCATAGTCATACCAACAGTGTTTTGAAGTATTTTGCGTGATATTTTAAAGTCCTCCAGGAGGTCTATTAAACGGCAAGCTGCGTTAGCGTAATGGTTAAAGTGTTTGGCTGCTAAGCGAAAGGTTCTGAATTCAGACCTTGTTCGGTGTTTAATATTTTCTTTTTTTAAAAAACAATATCGAAGTGTCTTACTTCATGAATTTTATTCGGTTGAATGTAATTTTTTGAAATTTCTAGTGGCAACTAAAATCGACCATATGGAAACTATACGCTATGGACTTTTACCTCTGCAAACTCTTCAAAATTTCGAGCAATGGTTTATTACATCTAATGCTGCACAATAACTGCGCTGAACATCGAAACAAAATTAATTCATTTATGCGGGAAGATATCAGTCAAGAAGATGTGTAACAATCAAATTTTTGGGCCAAATAGTTTTTGTGAAATCGAATGATAACGTGTGTCAAAGCAGTCGAAACACCACGTGTCTGCACAGGCGAACAGTGCAGTGATGACAAAATCGCGCACAGCGCGGAATGTGGGGAGCACGTCTCTGTAGCAGCGAAAGGGTTAATGCGGCCGTGGCGGCTGCTGCTCTTGGCGCGTGCAACTGGCAACGCAACAATCTCCCGCGTCTGGGCCGGCATGCGCGAACCGCCAAGATAAAAGAATTGAACTATAGACACCAATGAACCTTTTAGCTACAGACCTTACTGAAAATGCACCGTGGCGACGTATACAATACTCCTTATAACGGTGGTGTACCATGCAGTTTTCGTCTAGCATAGTTGCTGGGTCACAGATCGGCAATTAAAACACCCCAACATCTTTTCTGACAGTCTGCAAACACCCCAGTGAACGACGAATTACACTGGTCAGTACCTTCTCTGTGGTCGACGACTCACAAGTACCGGCGCAATAATGACGTTAATGACGTGAGATTGGCTCCAAATGCCATAATTCTGCTCAACGACGCCACGGCTGTGTTACAAGACAGAATGGTCGTCACACCCCCTCTTGCTCACTTTCACCCCTTCTTTTGACGCCTCTGAGACGAATGAAGGTCACACCGGCGACGTGCAGCTTTAAAATCATGCGGCTTTCTTATGGGTGGTCGAGCAAAACATTTCAGACACACTCCAGCTCAGAATCGGACGCGAAAAGGGATTAAGGAACGGCACAAAGTGCGTCAATGAAACAACTCCTACCCGTGGTGCGTTGATTCACACATATTTCGCGGACGACAGTGACCATTTTCAGTGCGACGACGATGTTGACAATCTTTGGTGTTGCTGATGTCCCGAGGATCCTTCAACCCTTCTCTGAGGATTTAGAGACCTATCAACCCCACAGAACGTGATCGTAGCTCTTCGGATCGCATCACGGTAGTACGCAAAACAGGACGGTTTGAAAAGCGTACGCACGCTTTGCTGCGTCGGACAAATATCGTCAAATGATTCTGAACGGTCGCTAGTGGTTCCAGCCTGTGCACCAGAGCAAAAATTGCAGTCGCGATACACTGAAAAGGGGTGCTATTATGTTCAGTGTGGTTGCTGGCCCACGATGTTCTTAGCCAAGTGTTGAAGCGTCCGGAAGGTGCTAGCGGTGTCAAAAATTGTCAAGAACGTTGTCACGTCGCTCATGACACTACGAAATGTCGTTTCCGACCGCCAATATGTAGCCATCGACGCGCCGACAGAGGACGTGATATCATTGACGTCCTTTATGCCACTCCCTAAGGCATTTCCGTGTCGATCCACGGTGTAACTGAAATATTTTCCTGGGCCACCCAGACGAAAACGGCGTTCTTTCAAAGCTGGGTGTTGCAATTCTGGAAAAGGGGGTGACGAATTTCCCATCGTGTGAAAATTTGGTGCCAATGTGACATCATTAGCACACCTTACACTTCGCATGGACTTCTGAGCTCTGCTCTCTTTCTGTTTTTCTTTTGCGTGTGCCACCATGTTGCTGTTGAATCGTCGAGACTGACGTCACAGAGAGCCAAGCTTTTGCACTATAAAAGAGGAAGGTTGTGGGAGTCTTTGAGTCAAATTTCAAATTTACATGTCGCTGTGTCACACAGTTACGGGGCCTCAAAAAATTGGTTCTCTATTCGTGATGCGCAGAGTACATCCTTTTCTCCCCATTTACACTACCCGAGCGTTTGTGATAAATTTCCGTACGATCTGTACCGACCTGCTACACTCATAGCAGCGCATCTCTTTATTCGTGCGACATCTGATGTCATCTCGAGTGGAACACTAACCTAGAAATGGACACACTACAGTTTTATATCTGATCTCATTTATAGGTGCAGTGCAGCCTCCACGAGTACATATACGCTGTTTCAATAAAAACATTGAAGTGCCATGACATGGGCCTCTTTGCGGAGAGATTGTACGTTCTACTGAAAAAAGCAGCAGTCTTGTCTTTTGATCTTTGCCAGAGTCTCCCTAGTTTTCAGCTGCACGGGTTACGCAAGGTGTTCAAAGGAGCACGTTTACGAAGCAACTACAAAAATATCTGTGTGTTTCAAAGAGCCGAGTTATATGGCGAAAACTTGCCACGAAAATTGCGCTGTAAGGAAACGAGAAGAAAAGAGAATGGAGAGAAATCTAAAAAACCGACAGCTGCGGGCTTAAAAGAACCTGCCTAACTAGCAACACTATTTTCGTCATTTATGACGTAAGTAGACCTGGAAATGGAAACTAGCTTGAATAAAGAACCTAACAAATTTTCAAAAATGTATGACCCCAGTAAAAAAGAAAATCATCTTTTGCTAATTGTTTCTGTATATTTCCCAGTTCATAAGAAGCACACTACATTTCAGGAGTTTGTAATAACTGTATCACAGATATTTTTGTCAGCAATATCAGGCATTCGAATGAAGTAAGTAAATGTATTGTAACTTACGGTCAAAAAATATGTCTGTATATGCAGGACATGACCAGGAAGACTCGTCTCATTACTTTTTACTGTTGCTATCCTCTTTGCTTCATAGTACTATTTTCTGTTTTAACAAGTTTTTAGGGCACTGTCAGTACAGTTCAGTGTACACTTTCTACTTTACTATTTTACCATTTTTAAAGACTGGGATTAACAAATTATTAAGGGTTTTCTTTTAATGGAGCTTAGAGGGGTATATTTTAATTCTTTCTTTTCTTAATTATGGATGTAAATGACAGTGACTATTTTTAGAATCTTTTCTGTGATTTCTTTCGAAGTGTGCGGTAGCATATACCATATGAGATGTTATGGCATTTACACGATCTAGGTTTCAGTAAATCTGTATTTATTATTCCCTGAAAATATTGTTCCCTCTTTGAATGCTCCCTTGGTTGAGGTCGTTGTGATTCCGTTGATCATTTAGTTAGCACTCGATCACTAACAATGCTACCGTCGTTTCTACATTACTCTCACTACAGTACATAATGTTATATTCACACGTGTGCTAGATATTTCATTTTCAGCTCTTCAGAATGAATTTCCTAATGAAGTGTATTTTATTTGTCGTTTCTTACACTTTTCACTGAATACAGTACCTTGACTTAGTAACTTTGTTTTGCATCTGGTTACATTGTAAAGCTCTTTGGTGACAGTTCGCCAAATTTTTTAACAAGTTCACTGGAATGTGACACAAAGTTAAGCAGTTGATCCAAGATGATGATGATGACGATGTTTGGTATGTGGGGCGATCAACTGCGCGGTCTTCAGCGCCCGTACAAAGTCCCAATTTTTACACAGCCCAATTTTTTTCACACAGTCCAATCCAGCCTCTGTTACGAATGATGACGATAATGATGGAATGATGAGGGAAACACAGGAAACTGGTTCCCGGGAAGACAAAATCTTCAATCCGGCCGGGAATCGAACCCCGTGATCCAAAGCCAGCAACGCTTGCCACTAGACCACGAGCTGCGGACTTGATCCAAGAATAGTAAACATTCTGTGTTTCAAATGTTTTATTAACAATGACGCGTTTATCACAGTTAGCGCATCTTCAAATTATATGTACTACGTATCAACAGTTTTGCTACAAAATAGCTAATTCACGAACCTATCTAGCACCTATCAATACGATAGGTAAGCTAAATGTGACAAACGAAGTGGTAAATTTGCATTGAACAGAGGAGCAATTGAGATGATGGTGTCAAAGCGAAAGCCTCAGTCAGCAAATATGGACATGTGGAAGACTGAGATGGCAAGTTGAAAGCGTAAAATTAAAATAATAGTATCAAAATAATTCCATGTAAGCACGATATCAGGATCAAAGAAAGAAACTCATCAAGCCACGATAATATGAGACCCAAAGGCAGGTTAGCGATCACAGCCAATTTTCATGGTGGTAGACAAATAATTATTTAAACAACATACTATCGAACCACAATATTAGCGCGCTTGGTCTCTCGCGGCCGTTATAGGAAACACACAGTTATGTTACAGTAACCAAGTGGTGAATAAGGTAATCGCATCGCTGTTTGAATGATTTCAAAGAAGTTGTGTATATGCTATAAAGTCGTTCAATGTTCCTGTGAAATATCACAAGCCGACCGAAGCGTCCTCGCACGCTGGTGCAATAACATCGTGGTCGACTAATATAGGCTGAAGCGAGTGGGCCACATAGCTGATTGAGGTAAGAACGAAACTTAATCGAAGAGCCGAGTGGTGAACCTAAACCGGATTAACTAAACATGATGGTATGGAATAAACATACACTTAAAACTTTTAAAGTAGACGAAGTATTGGTAGCATAGATAATAACTATTTCAGAGGACTAGCAACTATTCAGATAGATCTACACTGAAGAAGCTAAATCAACAAGCTAATATTAGTCAAAGGATGAAGAGGAGCAAACTGATGTGGGCCGGGCACCTGATTAGGAGGGAGGTGGGACGACTACCTAAAGTAGCATTCTCTGGATCCATAGGGGGGGGAGGGTCAGAATGAAGCGAGGAAGGCCACGAACCAAATGGAAGGTTGACATCGAGGAGGACGTGGTGGCAATGGGCCGGAGTTAAGGAGAATGGACTACAAAATCCAGGAACAGAGCACTGGAAGAAGAATGTAGAGAACGAGTATGGTCTCCAAGGCCCAAGCGACAGTTAATGATGATGAATGATGAAATGCCAATCTAAATGAATAAGGAGAAGGAGAAGGAGGAGGGGAGGAAAGCGTGAGAGGGATATGACAGGAGATAGTAAAGGTATGGAGGGAGGCAAGGAGGAAAACAGTGAAAAAATTGCTTAAAACATTCGAGGTAATGTAAAAATAGAACATGAAGCCACACTGGTAGGGGACACATGAAAAGTGAGGAGTACACCCAACAATCACCAAGCTTAGAATGTGGTGTAATAGAAAATTTGGTTATTAGTGACCAGTTGACCATTAAGGCTTACGTTTTGCGACCACTTCAGAAATTTGGTTGTCTCTAACTCTTTCAAAAGAGTTAATTTCCTTCCCCTCCACCCTCATTCCTTTAGTTACTACATGCAGGATCTGGAGACAGTCTAGCATCGGTTCACAAATGGCCATTAGTCTCAAGTTATTCCGTGAAAGAAGAGTTAGTTTTTTAAAACGCCCTTTCCAGTGAGAAGGTACTCCTGAAACCATAGTAATATGTAGTTATGCCATCGATGTGTTTCTAAGAAGCCACACTGGTAGGGGACACATGAAAAGTGAGGAGTACACCCAACAATCACCAAGCTTACAATGTGGTGTAATAGAAAATTTGGTTATTAGTGACCAGTTGACCATTAAGGCTTACGTTTTGCGACCACTTGAGAAATTTGGTTGTCTCTAACTCTTTCAAAAGAGTTAATTTCCTTCCCCTCCACCCTCATTCCTTTAGTTACTACATGCAGGATCTGGAGACAGTCTAGCATCGGTTCACAAATGGCCATTAGTCTCAAGTTATTCCGTGAAAGAAGAGTTAGTTTTTTAAAACGCCCTTTCCAGTGAGAAGGTACTCCCGAAACCATAGTAATATGTAGTTATGCCATCAATGTGTTTCTAAATTTTTTTTATTGTTTCAGTCATAGAAGAATCGACAGTATTAAATTGCAGTGGTAGGTGTTATGACCTGACGAAACTAAAATCGTCTGGTCACAACTGTAAAATTAGTGATCGCTGTGGGAGATGGCTGACCTGAACTACAACTTATGAAACATTAGTTAGCTTTATTACATGAATAGTAAAATGATTCACTTAACTTTATATAATCCATTGCCACAGGAGTGTGTCGAAAATTTACAACTTACTTTGAACAGTAAAGTATCACTTGATGCAAAGTCTTTTCTTGCAGTACAAGTTCAACATCTACAATAATACAGATCCACTCGAGACTTGAATAGCACTGGTGTCCTAACTAGATGGTGCTTCATCGGAGCCGGTGTGATCGCCGAGCGTTTCTAGGCGCTTCAGTCCGAAACAGCGCTGCTGCTACGGTCGCAGGTTCGAACCCTGCATCGGGCATGGCAGTGTGTGATGTCCTTAGGTTAGTTAGGTTTAAGTAGTTCTAAGTCCAGGGGACTGATGACCTCAGATGTTAAGTCCCATAGTGCTCAGAGCCATTTGAACCATTTTTGAGCTTCATCGGAGGCCACAAATAGAGACTGCGTGAGCTTACGCTAGGCTCTATGTCGACCTCAGTTTCAATGGTGCTGCTGTACTAAGAGAGACAGTTTGTCGTAGGAGCGTGCTCCATTCGTTATTGAGGATTGCAACGAGACATTGCTAATGTCAGTGGTATCGATGCGCGTCTGCCAACTTTGATGTGACAACGCGATCTTTGGATGATACAACAATAGGTGCACATGCTTTGACATTTAATAATTTATACTCAGTGACTGTAAAAGCGATGACGAAAATCCAGGTATGTACAGTTAAGGAAAAATTTTATTCATCTGCACAACTAACACACGTTTCTAGATACGTAACAGTTGTTCAAACTGGCGTCTCGTAGATTCTATACAGGCATAATATGACACATGTGATTCAGTAGAACCCTTCTGTAATAACGTTAAGCGATAAGTGCGTCATATGAAATATTAGTCTTCTTCGTAAAACGGATACAGGTCGCTTTCAAGTGCTGTAACTTTATAGAAGCGCTACCAAGCGGTCATGTGACTCTGTACGCTGCCATAAGTCATTGCAGAAAGTGGTGTGTATTTGACACTGAGGTGCGTGCATCAGATCAGGAAGCAGTGTAATCATAGCGAAGTAGAGCTTTGTAAAGAGGAGCTAGTGTGTTTGGACTTTACGATGACTACACCATGAAGTTTTCTTTGTTGCATCTAAACTTGACTAGTATGTTTCGTAGCTATGTCATGCAGGGTTAGAACAGTGGTTGTCACAAGCTCCTAATCGACACAAGGCATCGCCTCGGTTTGCAATTTCCATCTTGCATGCCAAATGTTAATGTTGATCTATGACGTCATCGATGATACCAGAGTCCAAGATGGTGATCCAAGATGCCTGAGCTAGGGATAATGGGCACAGGCTTCAATATTGCTAGTCAAAAACATTTGTTCCAATTTCCATGGCACTACAGTTGTTTCCCCGACTACTCGTCCACATCATCCAGTCATTAGCAGTATTGAGCAGACATCATCGTCTGTGTCATCAGAACTTCACCAACTCTAGGCAGAAAAATCCGTCTCACACATTCGATTGTAAGCATTAACCCCCTCTCAATGTTTATTGCTATTGTAAGTTTTATTCATTACGTGTTTAAATTTATGGTTATTTTTCATGGTTTTATTTTTCGCTCAGCAAAGCGGCTCCCTGATGTTGACAATATAGTACCTGATACGTCTTAGCAACAGCAGAAATCGAGCCTGTTTGCAGATGTACTCCTTGATGCAGGTCCTAAGATATTGGAGTGGACATAATATGAGCATGCTAAAGTGTCTCCAGACTTTGAGTTTCCACTATCGCCTACACTACCAAATCAGCATGGAGACAAACTCATTGATAGAATGCCCGATATATGTCAGAGTCGGACACAGAATTGTTTCCATACTCTGTGGCTCCACTATATCCCATGCCTGCACCATTCTTCGAGCCTCAGCTAAATCACTCCAGAATTTTGGTATTCAACAGTACTTTTCAACTGACCACCAATTTACCGAAGTATGTTAATGATATTTTAGCACCTGACAGAGAATTTAAATTTATACCATAAATATAGACTGTCCAGTACAGAACAAAGTAGCTGTTCTGTGATATTGAGTGGGATCAGTTGTGATTGCATGATAACCGACTACAATCGATTCGCTCAGTACATCGATATCTTTGGCAGCAAAAGCACTGCCATCAGCAACAGTTTAGTGGGTGATTAGAAACTTAAGATTTAAAGACCAAATAGAATGCGTATAGAATAAAATTTTCACTCTACAGCGGAGTGTGCGGTAATATGAAACTGCCTGGCAGATTAAAACTGTGTGCCGGACCGAGACTTTCGCGGGCAAGTGCTCTACCAACTGAGCTACCCAAGCACGACTCACGCCCCGTCCTCACAGCTTTATTTCCGCCAGTACCTCGTCTCCAACCTTCCAAACTTCACAGAAGCTCTCCTGCTGGTACTGGCGGAAGTCGTGCTTGGGTAGCTCAGTTGGTAGAGCACTTGCCCGCGAAAGGCAAAGGTCCCGAGTTCGAGTCTCAGTCCGGCACACAGTTTTAATCTGCCAGAAAGTTTCAGACTGGATATATTTAAGGTGTCTAAGTGCATGGAACTGTGTGGCTTGCATGGTGCAGTATGGATCGCCGTGGAGAGACTCAGTCTATGTCGAACATACGTTAAACTGCTTTTCAGTGATGTGTAGAGTACGTGTTGGAACATCAAGGTCATAATTAGGAGGAAGACTTACAGAAGAGAATAAATGCTATTATGTGTGTTATGCATAAGTAAGCTAGTTTTACTCCTGTGAAAATAAATTCCATAAGAACTGAGTTTACAATTGACATACTTAAGTCTGCTAATGTTCCAATTCGTTTGCATACAATACAAGCTAAAAACAAAATTTAGAAAAAGCAATTCTCGGGAAGATACTGCAGAGTGATGAATGAGGTGGCTGTGGAAGAAAGATAATGGCAGTGTTTTTACCAAGGCATTTTCGACAGTTTATAAAGTAAACAAAGGTGTATTAACCATGTAGAAAAGTTGTACCAAAATGTGTATAAAATTAGTAACAAAATTTTAGTAGTTTTTACATTCGCAATGACCGATAGGCTTTACAGCCCACTTCTTGCTATGTCGAAGATGCTTAGCATATTTTTATATGAGGTGAAACTTAACAGTTCAGCTGTTGCGATGATCGAGAGAGAGAGAGGGAGAGAGAGAGAGAGACATAACAGTTCATACATATTTCATTTGTTGTTGGACTTTGCAACTCATTGTTATAAGAGGTAAAATTACAAGTGAAAATAATATATTTCAATATTATTCGTTGATATGGAATTAATTCATAAACAATGCAATTATTCTAGCTAAAACAGGATTCAGATAAAGAGCCCATGATGAAACGGAAAGTATACATTTAATGCAAACAGCAATGTATCTTTATGGAAATAATAGCACTTCCATCTCTTCAAGGAAACAATTTATTTACATACTGAACATTGTTGATGACCCTCACAGTTACATGCTGTCCAGATGACAATGAACCTGGTGATTTAGGACTAACAACTGTTGCAGCTTCCTGATGTTTAATGTTAGATGCATCTTCTGCTTTAATTAATATGTCTGCGATATGGCATATGGAATCGATGTAGTACCTTTTCATGAAACTCCACATACAATTTCTACGGCATTCATTCAGCACAGGTGAGAAAATTTTTCACAGTACTTCATTGCATCTATGGAACTGATCACGTTCTGCCTGTTATCTTGGACTAATATATGCAACAAAATAAGTAAAACCACACGCAATTACTCTGTGAACGAATTCACCTTCTTTCTGCAAAGTGCACTTCCTTCTTCTGATAAGATGAAGAAAATACATGTTCATGGTTTAAGGCTTATCATACATATATACTCCAAAATCCGAGATAGTAATGTCTTCTGTGGCAAATCGTTTATCCTGCTCACACCAACCTGATATATGCTTTATCATGTGACATAACAAATGAAAATCATGCATAATTGACTTATAACTGTCGAACAGATTGGAATAAAAGTATGAAGAGGTGATATATGAAAATTACCTTGTCTGTTGAAGGAACACTGCTCCTCATGTGTATTCATTATGTTAAAGGCAAGGAATATGATTTATTTGAAAAAAAAAACAACAAGCTGATTAAACGTGTTTAACAGATAGGGAGTAATTTGCTAGTCAAGGACATGTTCGAAAGCTCTTGCTTATTTCTTGGCGTACAATTTGCATATTCAAATACATCATTGTTAAACTTGATGTCTGTGGCATCATGTATTAAGAAACAAACCAATTTCCTGAATTTAGTGTTGCAGTAACGCAATTAAAGATACAGTAATGTTTATTTGAGAAACAGACTAAAAAGCAGCGAATCTTGCAGTACTTTTAGTTTTTGTACTGAATGAAACTTTTTGAATCTGATAAAATTTTTTCTTACTCTCCTAGATCGAAAAAAAGTTTTGACATGTCTCTGTTCATCTCAATGACCGATAAATAGAAAAACTAATAACATTAATACTGTTGTTTCTGTTCACCTCTCTCTGCAGGGTAACTAGAAGTACCAATTTTTTATTTTCTTATGTTGTAGCATGAGCTAGGCACCAAATCAGTTGATCATTCTGAATCTAGGCATAATCCCACACAATTTTGATTTTCATATTTGTTTTTAAAACTGTTATGCTTATATTTTGGTGCTGAAAACTGTTTCTACGATATTTCCCCGTTCTTTTCACCACACTCGTAAACAGTTTGGACATTGTAGTGTTGGGCAGTTGGATGTGAACAGCACGTAGCGTTGCGCAGTTGGAGGTGAGCCGTCAGCAGCAGTGGATGTGGGAAGAGAGATGGTAGACCTTTGAGAGCGGACGATCTGGACGTTTCAATGCGCGCGCGCCTGTGTGTGTGTGTGTGTGTGTGTGTGTGTGTGTGTGTGTGTGTATTTGTCTCTGTACAATCTTGAAAAGGATGTCTGCTCCCCTCTGAGTTGTTTTAGTGTCTTCGTAACTGACGTGAACTATCATGGAGTACAGCGATCACTAAGCACCACACGAGTCATGTCGGCAGAGGGTACTGCAGAGGTGAGCCGTGGTCTTATCTTGTGTGACTACCTGGAGAGATGATTTTGTGGCTAAGAGGGAGAGGGAGTGGGCAGTCCCTGAGACGGCGGTGTGGTACCGTCTGTCAGTTATTTAATATCCGGCCGCTATTGCATTCGTCGCTGGTGATAGCAAAGGTTTTTTCCCAGAAATGTTGCATCCAATTAGGCTATTGAGCTGTACTCTGATAAAAAATCTCGTTGTTTGCTCATCACATTTTTGCGATTCTTTTTGGGTGTTAAGCGCACTTGTAAAAAAGTGCAAGCATGTTTCATACTCAAATAGCGTTGATATATGCCTGCTGCATATAAATTAACGAGTTTATGGCAAAACTGGAGTGATAGGCTATGACCACAGCACCTTTCTTTGGGTTCTGAGTCACTGCACAAGACTTCCCCAAGGAGGACAAACATATATCGAGATATTCTCGGATTCTCCTTCAGAATTTAAATGCAGGTGAATTTTGAAAATCTCTCCCAGCCTCATTAAGTGACGAAGCTTAAGTGTGCTTCTTGAACTACACATTTCTTTTCCTCCGCCATAACAAAGTGCCATAACAAAGAGCGTACTAATGTTGTAAATCACAACTACTATTCTGAACTTTGCGTGAGCCAGTCGAATCTGCAGTGTGTGTGCCGCGCTGCTGTCATGGACTGTGCGGCTGGTCCCAGCGGAGGTTCGAGTCCTCCCTACGGCATGGGTGTGTGTGTTTGTTCTCAGGACAATTTAGGTTAAGTTGTGTGTAAGCTTAGGGACTTATGACCTTAGCAGTTAAGTTCCATAAGATTTCACACACATTTGAACAATTTTTTTGCAGTATGTGTTGTGATGTTCTCTCCAGTGCGATGAGTTAACTGACCGTGGGGCATGGCAACTCCAGCGAGTGGGGGCGGCTGAGGGAGGGACTCCAATGGTGCCAGTGCAGCATGATGGGCGAGTCTTCTTCACTTCGAATGCGAGAACTGGGGAGTGGCACGAATTAGGGAGTCTCTTCCCAGATTTGTTTGTGTAAATAGTAAAGACACAGTTTTTCCCATCCTTTCCCAGAAGTGGTAGCACTTGTTTAACCTCAACGTAAGTGTATATAATCTTTGGGCAAGTAGACTGTTACTTCTTAGAAGTGGGGAAACACAGGGATCTTTTAATTTCTCTCCATTTCAAGACGGGGGATAAATAATCTGACAGCCAAGCATGCTGCACCCTTGTCCTTCAGTTCATTTTGTTGCACCATTGTCATATGGATGGGGAAATCGGACAAACTGGCAGGCAGTATGCATATTACACACTTCACGAGCTTGGATCCTGACATCATAAGGCTACACTCAAATTCCTATGTCACACCCTTACATTCTGAGATTGCAAGGCAGTGCTCGTATTCCTACGTCGACACCTTGGATCACCAGCTTAAATCACCATCTTGGATTCTGAAGTTGTAGCACTACACTCGTACAATGGTATGCTTCTGAGTAAAAATCCTTGGAAATAACCCAGCCTACATGGTTTCCGAGGTGCCGCTTCTTCATTCCTCTCACCTGCGTCCAAGATTTTCAGCGTTCGAAAGTATTATCCGGTTATCCTTGCGGCCCCTACTACAATAGCGGCTGACCGTCTCCCTATTGTGCTCCAGAGCTCTGGTGCCACGACGTCGGTCTAGCTACTTCCTGTGTTTAAGCACGACCAACACCTGTGTGGGCCTTCCACCTAGAGCTTGAGTTTCATCTCCACTGACGTTCCAACCTCTACTAGTATAGGCAATCATTCATTACAATATTTTTATAATAAAGACACTCTGTCACCTTTCATGCAATAAGTGTTAACAATTATATACAAGACGTACGTGATAATGTCAGTCTCCTTTATATGTTCATAAATACGATGTACAGCCTATAACATGATACTAATCGTGTTTGTAGCTCACTGCAAAGTATGTGGATGAGTTCTTGTAAGGTGCGAAATTATACCCAGCTGCTAGTATGTATGTATATGAAGCTTAATTGACGTCTGATCCTGTCTTTTGGGATCTTCACCTTATTTTTCAGGCAGTGTATTTGTTATTTAAGAACAAGCCATCTTATGATAAACAAATAATGATTGTGAATGCTAAATTACTTTGATGACGCATGTATGATCGTTAGTTTATACACTCCTGGAAATTGAAATAAGAACACCGTGAATTCATTGTCCCAGGAAGGGGAAACTTTATTGACACATTCCTGGGGTCAGATACATCACATGATCACACTGACAGAACCACAGGCACATAGACACAGGCAACAGAGCATGCACAATGTCGGCACTAGTACAGTGTATATCCACCTTTCGCAGCAATGCAGGCTGCTATTCTCCCATGGAGACGATCGTAGAGATGCTGGATGTAGTCCTGTGGAACGGCTTGCCATGCCATTTCCACCTGGCGCCTCAGTTGGACCAGCGTTCGTGCTGGACGTGCAGACCGCGTGAGACGACGCTTCATCCAGTCCCAAACATGCTCAATGGGGCACAGATCCGGAGATCTTGCTGGCCAGGGTAGTTGACTTACACCTTCTAGAGCACGTTGGGTGGCACGGGATACATGCGGACGTGCATTGTCCTGTTGGAACAGCAAGTTCCCTTGCCGGTCTAGGAATGGTAGAACGATGGGTTCGATGACGGTTTGGATGTACCGTGCACTATTCAGTGTCCCCTCGACGATCACCAGTGGTGTACGGCCATTGTAGGAGATCGGTCCCCACACCATGATGCCGGGTGTTGGCCCTGTGTGCCTCGGTCGTATGCAGTCCTGATTGTGGCGCTCACCTGCACGGCGCCAAACATGCATACGACCATCACTGGCACCAAGGCAGAAGCGACTCTCATCGCTAAGACGACACGTCTCCATTCGTCCCTCCATTCACGCCTGTCGCGACACCACTGGAGGCGGGCTGCACGATGTTGGGGCGTGTGCGGAAGACGGCCTAACGGTGTGCGGGACCGTAGCCCAGCTTCGTGGAGACGGTTGCGAATGGTCCTCGCCGATACCCCAGGAGCAACAGTGTCCCTAATATGCTGGGAAGTGGCGGTGCGGTCCCCTACGGCACTGCGTAGGATCCTACGGTCTTGGCGTGCATCCGTGCGTCGCTGCGGTCCGGTCCCAGGTCGACGGACACGTGCACCTTCCGCCGACCACTGGCGACAACATCGATGTACTGTGGAGACCTCACGCCCCACGTGTTGAGCAATTCGGCGGTACGTCCACCCGGCCTCCCGCATGCCCACTATACGCCCTCGCTCAAAGTCCGTCAACTGCACATACGGTTCACGTCCACGCTGTCGCGGCATGCTACCAGTGTTAAAGACTGCGATGGAGCTCCGTATGCCACGGCAAACTGGCTGACACTGACGGCGGCGGTGCACAAATGCTGCGCAGCTAGCGCCATTTGACGGCCAACACCGCGGTTCCTGGTGTGTCCGCTGTGCCGTGCGTGTGATCATTGCTTGTACAGCCCTCTCGCAGTGTCCGGAGCA
Source organism: Schistocerca cancellata (assembly GCF_023864275.1). Taxonomy (NCBI): domain Eukaryota; kingdom Metazoa; phylum Arthropoda; class Insecta; order Orthoptera; family Acrididae; genus Schistocerca; species Schistocerca cancellata. The sequence continues at coordinate 430,484,051 of NC_064632.1, forward strand.
AGTATGGTGGGTCTGACACACCGGTGTCAATGTGTTCTTTTTTCCATTTCCAGGAGTGTATTTCTTGTGTTTTCTCTCACAAAATATATTAGCCTTTTTTTATTAAATATAGAAGTTAAAAATTGGATTCTGCGATTACTGCTGGAATCCCTGTCACTAGTAGATATCTTTGACAAAGCGTACCGGCCATGATTTTGTAGCAGCGGTCTACGAGGGGTGGGCGTATAGGAGAAGCGCTATCACTTAAGAGACAGCCGCCCCTGCTGGTCAGCCTAGCCTTACGCAGTCTCGAGACCGCAGCACTGCGCATGCGCTGGGGATTGTGTACCGAGCTGGATCGCGCCAGCTTTGTGGAACAGTTAATTAAAAATTACACAAGAAACTGAGAAATTAGGCACCACGACTGTTTCCCTTTATTTTCTTTTTGCCGCGCGAGATGAAATTAGGTTTCCTTTCTGGCGCCCTCTCGTCCGCGGCATCTTTGTGCTCGCGACAGCGCGACTGAGGGGCTCGGGCGTGATAACCCTCCCGCCACCACCACCACCACCACCACCATTCCCACCCGCCCTCTACCGTAATTACCAGGACCTCGCACTGTGCGCTGGGACCCTACGCTGCGCTTAACTCCGCCGTCTGCCTTATTTGTTTTTCTGGCTCCGAGGTAGCCCCCGCTCAGCTCCCGAGTGATAGCCTCTGACACCACTCTTCACTGTTTTTTTTTCTTTTCTCTCTTTTTTTGTTGAATAAAAACGTGTTAGACATTTTTCCGAGTGGAGGAGTTCAGCCGCATCAAGAAACAGGAAGTGTCCACACCAGCGTGAAAATCAGTCCTGCAGCTGTCTGGAACGTTGCCACCTCACGAGACAAAGAGCCTGAAGGTTTCTTTGCGATTAATAAGGAATATTTCTGTTGAGGACAACTGAGGGAAAGAGGGAGATATTCTTGCAAGAAGTTCCCCTTTGTGCTGGCACGTACACACTGGTTGAAATACTAACTCGTTTTTTTTTAATATTATATCGAACTGGACTAGACATATGAAAGCCTACAGTTTGTCGAATATTCTTATTAGTTATTTTCTGACGGGGTGCATCATAGCTTCTATAGCTGTTCACGATGTCGTTTCATTCTTTGTGTCCAGTCCTCGCTGATAATTAATAGGAGGCTGTCCTGGTTAATTATCTAATTAATTTGACACTTTAATCTTGAATTAAACAACATAGAACAACAGGAAACGCAATATGGAGGGAAATAAAGAGGATAACTGAGTGAGACCATTTATAGCTCACTCTAACATGATAAATATCCGAACGGGATTCAAATTTAATTAGTGACGCAGTCAGTGCTGTGCATTAAAGATTTTCAGAGACATACTGAATTTCTGGCCTCTTCATCTGTTAGAGTATTTGTTCCACACAATACTATGAAGCAAGGGTATTACCACAACGTAACTGAGCCCTACAAGAATTATTATTTCATAGGTCTTAAAGAAAAGTACCAGTGTATCAAAGGGAAACTATTATCTACGTGTCTATTGTTTTTAATTAAATAATGTGTAAAACAAGATATTATTTTACAGGAGGCGATATCAACTCTTGTACCTTTGATTTATGTTGTTTGTCCTACTCATACGAAGATGACATTGACTGAGTAACTGGAGTTTTTAGAATTGTACTAGAGTGTGACTACACAGAAAATGACATTCGCACCTGTCCTCCTTGTCAAGTATAATCAGCTATAAATAGTGGTGGCTGCCTTTACCAAAAGGGGTGCTGTTGTGTACCTGCGCAGTGCAAGGCAGCCACCATGTGAATGGTGAGAATGCTGGATGTTTGTGTGTAAAGATACTGTAGCTGCTATGGTAAGTCTAGTTGGAAGATGTGGGTGCACCTACAGGTGTGTACACACGTACGGCTTTTCTGTGTATCATTACAAATATAACACCACAACATCGCACAGAAGCTACATAACACAGTCAAGTACCCACCTGTCCGCTTCTGACTATGGGCGCCCAAGCCACCGTTCACCAATGGCAAATGGCACGTGTGTAGTACTTCTTGCTGATAAACTTCCTGCTAAAAAGCAGAAACCGCGTTTTCCATTGGATGTGCACACAAGCCACCCAGAATACTCCAAACTTGAGATCTCCAACACCAATGGAATTGCATAATTTCCTATAAAAAAGATTTAACCTCTTGAGCATACACCAATGTCATGAATTAAAGGACGAATACACTTATTGCAAAGTTAAGAACAAGCACTGCATTTAGCAGGAAAGATAAAAACATTATTCATTATGCCAAAACATTTATGTTTACAGCTATCGATACTGTGCTTGAGAACTCTCAAAATGGTGAGCATGCTGAAGCATATCTTGACAAGACATTTTAAATGAATCAATTTCTATGTTATTAGTGTATTTCGTACTTTTATACTTCGACGATAACGTCATATTATGAACGCTGATTGGTAGTTGTGAAGTAGTATGAGAGGAAGTAGGCGGAGCCTCTGCATATTTAAGCTTATGCTCAGCACTGATAACCATCAATTGACTTCGTAGCAGCTGAGGAGAGCTCCGCCTACCATCCTCCAAGGAGGCCATGGCTATAATAAGTTTTATTTTATCTTGTTAAAATTTTGTTGTCATTAGACACTTTTCATTTTATTTTAAGATTGGTCTCTAGTATTTTCTAAAATTAATTCACAGTTCTGAAGATGGTTATAAATATAACAGGTCACCTATATTATTGAGACATAAGTGTTGTGATCAAGGCTGAATATACTATTTGTTTCAACTTATCGATGTCCCATGAGATTGACAGGTAGCACAAAATGGCTAAGCAGGAATGGCTAGAGCACAAATGTAAGGATTTAGAAGCATTTGTCACTAGAGGAAAGACAGATACTGCAAAAAGGAAAATTAAAGAGGCCTGTCGAGAAAAAGCAGTGGTACGAACATTAAGAGCTCAGACAGAAAACCAGTCCCAAGCAAAGAAGGGAAAGTTGAGAGGTGGAAGTATATAGGGGGTTATACAAGGGAGATGAACTTGCAGACAATATTATAGAAATGAAAGAAGACGTAAAGGAAGATGGAATGGGAGACATGATACTGCCAGAATAACGTGACAGAGCTCTGAAAGACCTAAATCGAAACAAGGCCCCAAGGGTAGACAACATTGTCAGACCTATTGATGGCCTTGGGAACGCCAGCCATGACAAAACTCTCCCATCCGGTGTGCGAGATGTATGAGACAGACAAAATAGCATCAGCCTGCAAGAAGCATATAATCATTCCACTTCCAAAGAAATCCGGCGCTGATACACATGAATATTACCGAACTATCAGTTTCGTAAGTCATTGTTGCAAAATACCAGCATGAATTCTTTACAGACGAATGGAAAAACTGGTAGAAGCCGACCTCGGGGAAGATCAGTGAGGTTTCTGGATAAATGTAGTAAAACGCGAAGCAATACTGACCCTATGACTTATTTTAGGCTACAGAAAGGCAAACGGGGATTACAGCATTTGTAAAGACAGCTTTTGACATTGTTGCCTGGAACACTTTCTTTGAAATTCTGAATGCAGAAGGGTAACATAAAGAGAACGAAAGGATATTTACGACTTGTACAGAAACCAGACGACAGTTACAAGAGTTGATGGGCATGAAAAGGAAGCAGTAATTGAGAAGGCAGTAAGACAGGGTTGTAGCCTATCCCCGATGTGATTCAGTCTGTACATTGTGCTGGCAGTACAGGAAATCAAAGAAAAATCTGGAGAAGGAATTAAGGTTCAGGAAGAGGAATAAAACCTTTCAGCTTTGCCGATGGCATTGCAATTCTGTTAGAGAAGCAAAGGACTTGGAAGAGTATTTGAACGGAATGTAAAGTGTCTTGAAAGGTGGAGATAAGACGAACATCAACAGAAGCAGAACAAGCATAATGGAATGTAATCTAGTTAAATCAGATGAAGCTGAGGGACTTAGATTCGGAAACGAAATACTTAGAGCATTAGATGAGTTTGCGTATTAAAACAATGGATGATGTTCGAAGTACAGAGGATGTGGTGGTACAGAACAATGCTGAGGGTACATCACGTAACTAAAGGGGAACTACTGTACAGAATTGGGGAGAAAAGAAATTTGTGGCACAACCTGGCTAGAAGAAGGGATCGGCTGGTGGGATACATTTTGAGACATCAACGAATCACCAACTTGGTATTGGAGGGAAATGTGGGGGTAAAAATCGTAGAGGGAGACCAAGAGATTAATACAATACGCAGATTCAGAAGAATGTAGGTTTCAGTTGTCATTCAGAGATGAAGAGGCTCACACTGGATAGAGTATCATGGAGAGCTGCAGCAAACCAGTCTTCGAACTGAAGACTACAACCACAAGAACATTGATACAAGTAGAAACGTATGAAGCAACTGTGGTGGATATAAGCACAAAACTAATGTCTCACTTAAATATTTCCATATACTCGGACATTGCAGTGATTTATTAATAAAAATATTTAAGAGCTATAAATTGGTTATTAATTGTCTATAAAAACCCTAAATGATAATGAAAATGAGCAATCGTAAAGTAGACCGAGTGGGTGAAAGAACATGGTCATATGGGCTCTGTGATGAATGTCTGATCCTGCAATGATACCAGACTCAGGGGGAAGAAAAGTAATCGTTCGCTACTACCTGATAATATATTTGCTTCGACTGTCAGACCATTTGATTGCAGGAAGAGTAATCTTGTTATGTCACTGTTAACACATTCTAAGAGGAAACGCTTAAGGCAGGTATATATATTTTCAAACGCCCTATTTTAGCCCAAATATCAACTATTACAGGAAATTTCGCATGGTATGTCTGGAGTAACCTGTCAGACATTCAGCAGAATCAGTAATTTTCCACCAACTGAGAAAGTAAAAAAAAAAGTGTATTCATGTTTGATGACATCACAGTGGGAAACCAGGATCCGATACACAAATACAATTGTTTTAGCAGTCATATGAATGCCAGTGTCTTTTATTTTAGCCAAACATCTTTCAAAGCAGTTGGTAATGGAATATGTAATCCTTACTGTCGCATTCAAACGGGACAACAAGCACTTAAAACATATTTCTCAAGCACATGTAGAAACAGATAAGACGTTCAATGAATCTGTCAGCTTATGCACTGATTTCCGGAATCACAAGCAGTATGGTTGTCTGGTTATTGATAAGACGCGGAAATTTAACGACAACGACAGAAACGAAACTTCGAGGATGAGCCTTGTTGGCTCGTATAGATATTCTGGGTGGTTAGTCTCTTTCACTGTTACTAAGCAACGGCTTCACGTCTGGTGCCACAGAGATTGAGCGCATAGGGTTGCAAGACTTTGTCAGATGTGGCGGGCTCGAAAACTTGAGTCTTGGTCGGATGGCAACAGACATGGTTTGGGCTCGCAACAGCAGAGTGGACGAGCAGAGCGGGTGCGATATGCCTGAGTGCACGACGTTGGCACTGGCAGCTGTGCGAGCGTGCGAGGAGGAGGCAAAGGGGGTAGATATACAAACATCAAAAAAAGGTTTGCATCTCATCGGTTCCGAGAGTTCCGGAACCCTACAGAAAATTGGAATAAGATCAACATAAACATCATTTCTACCCTTTTCATTGCTCATGAAAACCACACATTGCATGTTGTGCCACCATACAGCGAGACCTTCAGAGGTGCTGGTCAAGATTGCTGTACACACCGGTACCTCTAATACCCAGTAGCACGTCCTCTTGCAAGCCCATATTCGTCTTGGATGCCTCTACTCGTCGTGGCATACTATCCACAAGTACATCAAGGCACTGTTGGTCCAGATTGTCCCACTTCTCAACGGCGATTCGGTGTGGATCCCTCAGAGTGGCTGGTGGGTCACGTCGTTCATAAACAGCCCTTTTCAATCCACCCCAGGCAGGTTTGAAATGGTTCATGTCTGGAGAACATTATGGCCATCCTAGTCCAGCAATGTTATCCTGAAGAAAGTCATTCACGAGATGTGCACGATGGGGACGCAAACTGTCGTCCATGAAAACGAGTGCCTCATCAATATGCTGCCGATATGGCTGCACTATCGGTCGGAGGATGGCATTCACGCATCGTACAGCCGTTACGGCGCCTTCCATGACCACCAGCGGCGTACGTCGGCCCCACACTATTCCACCCCAAAATAGCAGGGAACCTATACTTTGCTGCGCTTGCTGCACAGTGTGTCTAAGGCGTTCGGCTGACCGGGTTGCCTCAAAACACGTCTCCGACGATTGTCTGGTTGTAGGTATATGCGACACTCATCGGTGAAGAGAACGTGATGCCAATCCTGAGCGGTCCATTCGGCATATTGCTGGGCCCATCTATACCGCGCTGCATGGTGTCTTGGTGGCAAAGATGGACCTCACCATGGACGTCGGGAGTGAAGTTGTGCATCATGCAGCGTATTGTGCACAGTTTGAGTCATAATAAGACGTCCTGCGGCTGCACGAAAAGCATTACTCAATATGGTGGCGTTGCTGTCAGGGATCCTCCGAGCCATAAACCGTAGGTAGCGATCATCCACTGCAGTCGTAGTCCTTGGGTGGCCTGAGCGAGGCATGTCATCGACAGTATCTGTCTCTCTGTATCTCCTCCATGTCCGAACAACATCGCTTTGTGTCACTCCAAGATGCCTGGACACTTCCCTTGTTGAGAGCTCTTCCTGGCACAAAGTAACAATGCAGACGCGACCGAACCGCGGTATTGACCGTCTAGGCATAGTTGAACTAGAGACAATACGGTCCATGTACCTCCTTCCTGATGGAATGACTGGAACTGATCGGCTGTCGGGCTCCCTCCGTCTAATAGGCGCTGCGCATGTATGGTTGTTTACATCTTTGGGCGGGTTTAGTGACAACTCTGATCAGTCAAAGGGACTGTGTCTGTGATACAATACTCATAGTCAACGTCTGTCTTCAGGAGTTCTGGGAACAGGGTAATGCAAAACGTTTTTTGATATGTGTACAATGTGCGCCACGTCGCAGGTGCGGCCAGAGCAAGACTGGTGCACAAGTGGCCATGGCCACTTGGGACACCCCCGGTTTAAACAGAAAGGATACTTCGTGAGCATGTTTCAGATCTTTGCCTATGGCAGCGAGTGTGTGGGACAAAGCTGACTTTCAGTCAGAGTACCATCTGTTCCGTGCTACTTGCCGGAACTTGTTCTACCCAGGTGCAGTCCTCTTCCACTCGGTCGTTATTGCTGTTGTCAACAGACTTGAAACGACTACATTATTTAAATTTCATGTTAAATGTCTTCCGCCTGTTAATTTGTTCTCGTGATCATTGGTTGGCAGTTTTGTCTTGCAGTTAAAAATGGTTATTACCAGTTTGTGTCGCAGTGTGGATTGGGATAATAATTTTGGGTTTTACAGCTGGTTTTAACTTGCTTATGTGTGCATTTCGCCTTAATACTTTGTAAGATTCTTGTGACTTGTCTCACTTCACCTTGTGTCTTAGCGCAATTTTATTCAATTAGGCTGCACTCATTAGCACTGCCTTTGTAAGTTCCAAGACAGCTGTATTAGGCTTTGTCAACTTTACCAGGAATTACTGTTCAACTATTCAGGACCACTTATTGCTCTGGCTTGTTCTTGTTTTTGTTTATAGTGTTTAAGTTATTTGAGGACTTGTAACACACAAGCCCTGCCGTTTTAACTCGTTCTTGCTTTTTCTGTGGGTTTTCAATTATTTATTAATATCTTGAAAGTTTATTCTAAAATATCTCTTCGTTCAGGCAATGAAATTTGTAGACATGGGGAATTGGAAATTGCCATTCACTTTTAAACTGGTTTGTGTGAGTTTGCAAAATTTATTTTAATTCTGTGTTTTAGAAGTGTCAGTCACTGCGCTACTTGGCCAGACCATCTGAATAAGTATGGCTGTTATTGTGAACTAGTGACAGGTTTGAGTCCTGCTGTAATGTTACCCTCCCACGCACCACCGTTAAAAGTCAGTTGTCTTTATTAATTTGAAAAGCTTCGAGAGGTGTAAGAAATATAAAAGAGAAACTTTTTACTTACCTTCATGTTCTCTTCTTGTTGTTTGCTCCACTTCTTTCCGTCTAGAGGTACATTCTTGAGGCTGGAAATTTGGCTTTTTGGATTCCTGGTGACTAAATGACTGATGAAGTACCATCTGTTGCTATGATTTTCTTTTTATTTTAGCCTATTCTTCTATATCACACTTACTTCACTGTGTCCATTTTCATACAACTATCAGCTACATCGTTGTAGACGAAATCAGAAAAAACATGCGTCTCCATTACAGGCATGCCCACTACTACTAACATTCTCCGGTACTCAAACAATGAATTTACAAAACAAAAGAGTTTACAAACTTTCTTAACAAACTAAGTAGCTTCAAGTGCTATCATTGTTTTATAAATCAGTCCAGAAATAAATTTAATAATTTGCGTGGGATTAGGCAGTTAATAATACGAATTCTAAGTATGCCAGAAATTTCATAATTTTAATCGTACATACAGAGTGTAACAAATCAATTTCTTTTTATTCATTTTAATCTGAAATATAATATATCGTGTACAAGATCTTATGAAATTCTTTTACTTAAGTAGATGGCATATGCTCACCTATACAAGAATCGATAGTATAAATGGTATTGATTATTTATATTAAAAAAAAGGTAATGTTAGAGGCGGGTGCCCCATAACATTGCCCATGTTCATTTCTTGTAGAGGCAATGTAAGTGGGCGTTTGCTTGAATTTAATTGTATTGTTAACTGTTATTTTGTGGAGTACTAGTTTGCTTAAATAAGAACTGGTTTAATGGTGCAAATGATGTTTATTTGAATGGCTTGTCCTACCACCCTCTAAGGACCCTGCTCTGTGCCATCTCACAGGAGGTTCTGCTTAAAGCGTAATGTACCGGTAGGCTACTGTATCAGTATGCACTAGTATATGGACAGCTTTTCAGGTTATCACATCCACTGCTAGGATGTGAAGCACTTGCATCCACAAGGTGGCCGAAAAATCGAGGTAATCAATGCAGACTTCATGGAACTGGAAGGTCTTATCGATGCAGTAGCTAAAAAAAGTTAGATGCTGAATAACAGAACTGAAGAAGTCAATGCACTACTAATGAATGTGCTTCGTTTTATCAGGGCAATAGATATGGAAGTTGCATCCTGTAACCGCCAGTAACCACAGAGGATTTCTACGCTCCTGGAAATTGAAATAAGAACACCGTGAATTCATTGTCCCAGGAAGGGGAAACTTTATTGACACATTCCTGGGGTCAGATACATCACATGATCACACTGACAGAACCACAGGCACATAGACACAGGCAACAGAGCATGCACAATGTCGGCACTAGTACAGTGTATATCCACCTTTCGCAGCAATGCAGGCTGCTATTCTCCCATGGAGACGATCGTAGAGATGCTGGATGTAGTCCTGTGGAACGGCTTGCCATGCCATTTCCACCTGGCGCCTCAGTTGGACCAGCGTTCGTGCTGGACGTGCAGACCGCGTGAGACGACGCTTCATCCAGTCCCAAACATGCTCAATGGGGGACAGATCCGGAGATCTTACTGGCCAGGGTAGTTGACTTACACCTTCTAGAGCACGTTGGGTGGCACGGGATACATGCGGACGTGCATTGTCCTGTTGGAACAGCAAGTTCCCTTGCCGGTCTAGGAATGGTAGAACGATGGGTTCGATGACGGTTTGGATGTACCGTGCACTATTCAGTGTCCCCTCGACGATCACCAGTGGTGTACGGCCAGTGTAGGAGATCGCTCCCCACACCATGATGCCGGGTGTTGGCCCTATGTGCCTCGGTCGTATGCAGTCCTGATTGTGGCGCTCACCTGCACGGCGCCAAACACGCATACGACCATCATTGGCACCAAGGCAGAAGCGACTCTCATCGCTGAAGACGACACGTCTCCATTCGTCCCTCCATTCACGCCTGTCGCGACACCACTGGAGGTGGGCTGCACGATGTTGGGGCGTGAGCGGAAGACGGCCTAACGGTGTGCGGGACCGTAGCCCAGCTTCATGGAGACGGTTGCGAATGGTCCTCGCCGATACCCCAGGAGCAACAGTGTCCCTAATTTGCTGGGAAGTGGCGGTGCGGTCCCCTACGGCACTGCGTAGGATCCTACGGTCTTGGCGTGCATCCGTGCGTCGCTGCGGTCCGGTCCCAGGTCGACGGGCACGTGCACCTTCCGCCGACCACTGGCGAAAACATCGATGTACTGTGGAGACCTCACGCCCCACGTGTTGAGCAATTCGGCGGTACGTCCACCCGGCCTCCCGCATGCCCACTATACGCCCTCGCTCAAAGTCCGTCAACTGCACATACGGTTCACGTCCACGCTGTCGCGGCATGCTACCAGTGTTAAAGACTGCGATGGAGCTCCGTATGCCACGGCAAACTGGCTGACACTGACGGCGGCGGTGCACAAATGCTGCGCAGCTAGCGCCATTCGACGGCCAACACCGCGGTTCCTGGTGGGTCCGCTGTGCCGTGCGTGTGATCATTGCTTGTACAGCCCTCTCGCAGTGTCCGGAGCAAGTATGGTGGGTCTGACACACCGGTGTCAATGTGTTCTTTTTTCCATTTCCAGGAGTGTATGTCGTCACTAAATCAGTTTCGTGTACTGCAGCGTATCGATGACAAAGCGTAACGTTATTCTAACATGGAAGGCTATATGACAGAAATCACGATGTCTACAGTTAGGACAGTTGCACCGAGTACAGTCTCTCTCGATAATGTCTGAACCAGTAATAGAAAGTCTGAAAAGTCTCACAAACTACGGACGAAGGCAGAGGAGCAGAAGGAGGAGGGAGATGAAGAAGTATAAAAATAAGAACAAGTTTTAACACTAGCAATACCAAGACTTTGTCCGAAACACCAATTACCAAGAGCAGGTGGGGTACTTGATGCCCAGCACAAAAAAAAAAAAAAAAATGTTAGCTATGGCTCAGTTATATTAAACATATTTTTTAAAGAGGTACTGGTTTGTAAGTAGGGTCCAGCACCCGAAAATACCCTTTAGCACACTCCTAGCAGAAACATCTCACAGAAGCCCTTACCACACGCTTCATGACGATCACAATAAAATATTTAGAAATGCAAATTTTGTTCCTTTTTGTTCGCAACGTACTTTCTAAAGAGATCCTGAATATGACATTCACTGGAGAAACTGAAAATTACTACTGAGGCTTAAATTCTTGGGTTAAGTTTAACAGAAGAATTTCAAACATATATGGAATCCGTTAGCACAATTCATAAAAAGTAATAAGTACTTTTTACAATTTTTGAAAGTATAAAGAAACTAACAAGAATACAATATTTTCAAAAAATTGGCATAAAGTAACCCTCCCCTCCTTCAGTATTGCAAAAATTAACTGTCACATTGATAGTGGGTTACACAGAACATATGACGTTATTTGGAATAAACCAAATAGCCTAGGTAAACACTTTATACATTTAGCCAAGGCTCCTATATAGGTCGGGAATACGAAATATGAAAGAACACCAGGGTTATGCGCGCTAATATCCTAAAAAACTTTGAACCCTACCCAGTATTGACTGAAAGAGACCAAACGGTATGTCGAAATACACTGCGTGGACGAAAGTCATGGGAAAGCAATATTCACACATACGGATGGCGGTAATACCAAGTACACAAGGTATAAATGGGCAGTGCAGTGTGGGAGCAGTCATTTGTACTCAGAAGAGTCATGTGAAATGGTTTTCGCCGTGATAGTGGCCGGACGACGAGAATTAATAGTCTCTGAACGCAGAATGGTAGTTGGAGATAGATAAACTGGAAATTCCATTTCCAAGATCATTAGGAAGTTTTCGATATTCTGAGGCCCACAGAACCAAGATTCTGCCGGGAGTACCAAATTTCAGGCACAGCTTCTCACCATGGACAGGAATGGCCGACGGACTTCTCTTTATGACCGAGAGGAGAGGCGTTTGCATAAAGTTATCAGTGCTAACAGACAAGCAACACTGCGTGAAATATTCACAGATATCCATATGCCACATACGACAAACATATCCGTTAGGATTGTGCGGCGAAATCTGGCGTTATTGCGCTATAATTGACGACCGACGCGAGTACCTTTGCTGACAGAATGACATCACCTGCAGAGCCTCTCTTGGCCTCGTGACCATATCGGTTGGAACCTACGAGGGCAGTTCAATAAGTAATGCAACACATTTTTTTTCTCGGCCAATTTTGGTTGAAAAAACCGGAAATTTCTTGTGGAGTATTTTCAAACATTCCCGCTTCGTCTCGTATAGTTTCATTGACTTCCGACAGGTGGCAGCGCTGTACGGAGCTGTTAAAATGGCGTCTGTAATGATGTGCGTTGCAAACAACGGGCAGTGATCGAGTTTCTTTTGGCGGAAAACCAGGGCATCTCAGATATTCATAGGCGCTTGCAGAATGTCTACGGTGATCTGGCACTGGACAAAAGCACGGTGAGTCGTTGGGCAAAGCGTGTGTCATCATCGCCGCAAGGTCAAGCAAGACTGTCTGATCTCCCGCGTGCGGGCCGGCCGTGCACAGCTGTGACTCCTGCAATGGAGCGTGCGAACACACTCGTTCGAGATGATCGACGGATCACCATCAAACAACTCAGTGCTCAACTTGACATCTCTGTTGGTAGTGCTGTCACAATTGTTCACCAGTTGGTATATTTAAAGGTTTGTTCCCGCTGGGTCCTTCGTTGTCTAACCGAACACCATAAAGAGCAAAGGAGAACCATCTGTGCGGAATTGCTTGCTCGTCATGTGGCTGATGGTGACAATTTCTTGTCAAAGATTGTTACAGGCGATGAAACATGGGTTCATCACTTCGAACCTGAAACAAAACGGCAATCAATGGAGTGGCGCCACACCCACTCCCCTACCAAGAAAAAGTTTAAAGCCATACCCTCAGCCGGTAAAGTCATGGTTACAGTCTTCTGGGACGCTGAAGGGGTTATTCTGTTCGATGTCCTTCCCCATGGTCAAACGATCAACTCTGAAGTGTATTGTGCTACTCTTCAGAAATTGAAGAAACGACTTCAGCGTGTTCGTAGGCACAAAAATCAGAACGAACTTCTCCTTCTTCATGACAACGCAAGACCTCACACAAGTCTTCGCACCCAAGAGGAGCTCTCAAAACTTCAGTGGACTGTTCTTCCTCATGCACCCTACAGCCCCGATCTCGCACCGTCGGATTTCCATATGTTTGGCCCAATGAAGGACGCAATCCGTGGGAGGCACTACGCGGATGATGAAGAAGTTATTGTGGCAGTACGACGTTGGCTCCGACATCGACTAGTGGAATGGTACCGTGCAGGCATACAGGCTCTCATTTCAAGGTAGCGTAAGGCCGTAGCATTGAATGGAGATTACGTTGAAAAATAGTGTTGTGTAGCTAAAAGATTGGGGAATAACCTAGTGTATTTCAATGCTGAATAAAACAACCCCTGTTTCAGAAAAAAAATGTGTTGCATTACTTATTGAACTGCCCTCGTAGATAACTAGAAAACCTTGGCCTGACTTGATGAGTCACAATTTCGGTTGTTGAAAACTAATGATAGGGATCGAGTGTGGTGCAGACCCCAAGAAGGCATGGGTCCAAGCTGTCAACAATTCACTGGGCAAGCTGGCGGTGACTACGTAATGGTGTTGGCTGTGTTTTCATCGACTGTACTGGGTACTTTGGCCCAACTGAACCAATAACTAACTGAAAATGGTTATGTTCGGTTTCTTGGAGACCATTTGCAACGATTTAAAGATGTAATTTTTATGGATAACAATGCACTACGTCACTGGACCACAACTGTTCGCGATGGATTTGAAGAACAGTCTGTACAATTCTAGCGAATGATTTGGCCAGCCAGAGCGCCCGACACGAATCAAGCCGAACGTTTATTGGACGTAATCTACAGGTCTGTTCATGCACAAAATCCTGCACCGGCAACACTTCCGCAATTGTGGACAACAGGATGATGATGATGATGTTTGGTTTGTTTGGTTTGTGGGGCGCTCAATTGCGTGGTTATCAGCGCCCGTACAATTTCCCAACCTTTGCTCAGTCCAATTTCGCCACTTTCCTGGATGATGATGAAATGATGAGGACAACACAAACACCCAGTCGTCTCGAGGCAGGTGAAAATCCCTGACCCCGCCGGGAATCGAACCCGGGGACAACAGGATGGCTTAATGTTTCTGTAGAGGACTTCTAACGATTCGTTGGGTCCTTTCCACGTCTAGTTGCTGTAATACGATGAGCGAAATAGTTCCGACACGATATTAGGAGATATCCCATGAAACCTTTCACCTCAGTGTATTAAGTATGACTAAAACATAGACAAATCAAAGGGCTGAGTAAAAAATCTCGAAAACTAATAAATACAGGAATATTATTGGATTTTCTCTACCTTGTGAAAATGGCAGCGGCGAAGGCATTGACATTCAGCTTAAAAGACTGAATTCTCTACCTCTGGAGTATATAAACTACGATGATCCAAACAAAATCATGGTTTTAATTACTCACAGCATTGGTCACAGCAAGGAATACGGCTCATGTGTATGAAATACTAGTCACTTCAAAGCTTCAAGAAAGATGTACCGTCGTATAATTGTGGAGACGATCGTTCATGAACTTCACAAATTTCCGTGTACAATACTGCCACGTAGTTGTGTTGCTGTACATGTGTTTCAGATTATACATGGCAGGCCGATCTCATAGATACAAATAAATATTCTCATTCAAGTAAAGGCTCGAACTATATTTGGTCATTGACGCATGTTCCAGATTCACCTGGGCCCTGCCTATGAAGCCAAAAACAGAGACGAAACTGCGCAGGGTTCTGAACACTTGCTGCAGATGGGATGAACTGAACTCCTGACAAACTTCAAACTGTTTATGAAAGTGAATTTTACAACAGTCATTTCAAGTAGGCAACGGAACGATATGGAATAAGGAACAACTCCACATTCTCTAACAAGAAGGTGAGTATTGTGCAACATTTGAAAAGAAAGATTAAAAACCATATGTTGATGAAATTTAAACTTCGAGAGTCATACAAATGGCGAAACATTCTCCCACAAATAACTGAGCTGTGTAATCGAACTAAGCCCATACTGTTAAAATAAGAACTACTGATGCACATAATAGTGGACTTCTAAGTGCTGCAAATAAGTGCTGAACCCAAGCAAGCAGATATTTGGTACAGGTAGTATCATACTTATTGATAAGGTACGCATTTCGAAATCCAAAACTACGTTTGAAAAACGTTTGGTGGGCAGTGATAATCACTATTTCCGAAATGCAATGCACAAACCCAAAAAAATTACGACTTAAAGGCCGGCGAAGCTGAAAAAATTGTGAGAAGTCTTTACAGAAAAGCTCTAAACCACAGGTGTTCCTGTTGTAGCATGTTGTAAGATGTCGAGGGAACAAGACTCAAGTTAAGTCGCTTGACTTCCCATCAAAAAACAAAAGTTGCAATAATGTTCACAGCTTGGTGTACAAACAGGTCACATAAACCTCAAGCCACGCAGTAGTGTGACGCTAGTGCTAGGAAGCACATCAGATGTGGTGGCTGTATTCTCGATGAGTTACCACTTGAACTGCATATACTTGGATACAACAACTATGGGCCTGGAGGAAACCTGAAAAAGTGTCTAGCTCATGGCGATAAGGGAATTAATGCGGTATACAAGGTGACACCTGCAAGGAGCACGATATTACTTACACTACAAATAAAGATCATCATTGACAGCTATTGGCTCGCTGGACAGAAGAGCTGCTGCTATATCCCAAACTGTAAAGAATGCAAAAACGATAAAAGAGCAACTACTGGTATATAATATGCATAATAGGATGGTGGAGGTCACCGCTATCAGTAAAGGCTATATTTAAAACTACATGATTTACGATTTGGACTTTATAAAAGAAAGAAAGCCTTCTATACTACATGACGTATCGCTCACCAATACAGATCTATTTAAATTCGTCAGGAGACTCAAAACACCAAGATTTCATGGAGTGTTTATGGAAAATACGTTGCCAAAGACGATGTAGAAATGCAAGGAATGTGGAATTGTCAAATTGGAGGCCAATTTAGTTGCAGGAACATATGGCTCCCATTAGTTTGCGTTTGTTAAAAAGTCGAAATACCATTTAATACTGGCTCATAGTGTGATTTAAGATCATCTCTTGAACTGCCTCAATACTTTACTGACAAGTACCAGGTGTTCTACAATTTTCGACAATACCAAGTGTTCAGTTCATATCTCTGTAGTCATCTTTGTCCAATGTTTCCCTTCGGGAATGGATTAAAACAAGAAGTATGCCCATCAATATATTACTTGAGCTTTCGATTGATGACATACGCTCTTACTTTAAAAAAGCACTCATCGATAGGGTACCCAATAAGGCAATAGATAATAAAATGACGTTATGTAACATGTACATTTCCGTTTCATTCCTGCCATACAAATTCTAAATTGTACATACAGTATAACTGCACATCTGACATCTTTTGTAAATTCTCTATTGCACCATATGTGTTCTTAATGTGACAAAGTGGCTTAAGTCCTAGTGAAATGTAACTACCACTACCTCGTTTTATGCATCTGAAGATGGCAGTTTATATAGCTAGAAGTAATAATCCACTAATGTGTTAATGTAGCTATCTCGGCAAAAGATTTTCCTAAGATGACTGTGGCACAAATTTATAGATCACCAGCTGATCATGTGTGGTAACCATAACAAAGTAAATCTTGGAAAGAGTAAAGTAGTAGAAATTCCTCATGGTTCATATGAATTCAATAGTTTGAATGCTTATATAGACTGAAATGTACAGGGATTTTATTATCATTCATCATGAACATTATCCCCCAAGCTTATTGCTTTGACAACCTTTAATAATAAAGATAAGAATTCTCATTCAACTTCAAGATGAGTTAACACCCTAAAGTAGTAGTTTCCTATATTCTGAAGCAAGACTTATGGCCATTAAAAAGGATGGAAACATTCTACGACCAACAGCATCACAGTGTACACACAATGCATTCACGTTTCAGTTTGAAGAAATGAAATACAAACTCAATGCTACGAACTCAACCACACAAGAAATGTTGTAATCACATCAACGCTCAAAACATATGTCTTTGCATCAACTTTGGACTTGAATTTATTAGAAAATGCAGCATGGTTAATAGATGTATCAATAGATGGCCACATTAGATCCTGCATCCCACTCAAAACGTTAATGGGATTCTTTGAGGGCAGTAAATGTGTTATTATGAATGCTAAACAGTAAATAATTGTAGTTTGAAGTGCTACTGATAACATCTCATACACAAAAAGAAGACACAGAAGAGGAGTGAAACTGTGTTGGATAAACTGGTGTAGAAACTATCTCATGTAGTAGTATTTTGGTCATGGGAACTTGAAACGTATCCACTCCTTCCAGTGATATCCACATAATCATAAAAGATTAAAACATGTTTTCAACTAGAATCATCTTTATTTATTATTCTAGCCCTACAAATAGACAGAAGGGGGATGCAAACAAGGATTCAAGTGTATTTGACAATTGTAAGCTAATCATTACATCTACATCTACATCTACATTTATACTCCGCAAGCCACCCAACGGTGTGTGGCGGAGGGCACTTTACATGCCACTGTCATTAACTCCCTTTCCTGTTCCAGTCGCGTATGGTTCGCGGGATGAACGACTGTCTCAAAGCCTCCGTGCGCGCTCTGATCTCTTTAATTTTACATTCGTGATCTCCTCGGGAGGTATAAGTAGGGGGAAGCAATATATTCGATACCTCATCTAGAAACGCTCCCTCTCGAAACCTGGCGAGCAAGCTACACCGCGATGCAGAGCGCCTCTCTTGCAGAGTCTGCCACTTGAGTTTGTTAAATATCTCCGTAACGCTATCACGGTTACCAAATAACCCTGTGACGAAACGCGCCGCTCTCCTTTGGATCTTCTCTATCTCCTCCGTCAACCCGATCTGGTGCGGATCCCACACTGCTGAGCAATACTCAAGTATAGATCGAACGAGTGTTTTGTAAGCCACCTCCTTTGTTGATGGACTACATTTTCTAAGGACTCTCCCAATGAATCTCAACCTGGTACCCGTCTTACCAACAATTAATTTTATATGATCATTCCACTTCAAATCGTTCCGCACGCATACTCCCAGATATTTTACAGAAGTAACTGCTACCAGTGTTTGTTCCGCTATCATATAATCATACAATAAAGGATCCTTCTTTCTATGTATTCGCAATACATTACATTTGTCTATGTTAAGGGTCAGTTGCCACTCCCTGCACCAAGTGCCTATCCGCTGCAGATCTTCCTGCATTTCGCTACAATTTTCTAATGCTGCAACTTCTCTGTATACTACAGCATCATCCGCGAAAAGCCGCATGGAACTTCCGACACTATCTACTAGGTCATTTATATATATTGAGAAAAGCAATGGTCCCATAACACTCACCTGTGGCACGCCAGAGGTTACTTTAACGTCTGTAGACGTCTCTCCGTTGATAACAACATGCTGTGTTCTGTTTGCTAAAAACTCTTCAGCCACACAGCTGGTCTGATATTCCGTAGGCTCTTACTTTGTTTATCAGGCGACAGTGCGGAACTGTACCGAACGCCTTCCGGAAGTCAAGAAAAATAGCATATACCTGGGAGCCTGTATCTAATATTTTCTGAGTCTCATGAACAAATAAAGCGAGTTGGGTCTCACACGATCGCTGTTTCCGGAATCCACGTTGATTCCTACATAGTAGATTCTGAGTTTCCAAAAACGACATGATACTCGAGCAAAAAACATGTTCTAAAATTCTACAACAGATCGACGTCAGAGATATAGGTGTATAGTTTCGCGCATCTGCTCGACGACCCTTCTTGAAGACTGGGACTACCTGTGCTCTTTTCCAATCATTTGGAACCTTCCGTTCCTCTAGAGACTTGCGGTACACGGCTGTTAGAAGGGGGCAAGTTCTTTCGCGTACTCTGTGTAGAATCGAATTGGTATCCCGTCAGGTCCAGTGGACTTTCCTCTGTTGAGTGATTCCAGTTGCTTTTCTATTCCTTGGACACTTATTTCGATGTCAGCCATTTTTTCGTTTGTGCGAGGATTTAGAGAAGGAACTGCAGTGCGGTCTTCCTCTGTGAAACAGCTTTGGAAAAAGGTGTTTAGTATTTCAGCTTTACGCGTGTCGTCCTCTGTTTCAGTGCCATCATCATCCCAGAGTGTCTGGATATGCTGTTTCGATCCACTTACTGATTTAACGTAAGACCAGAACTTCCTGGTGTTTTCTGTCAAGTCGGTACATAGAATTTTACTTTCGAATTCACTGAATGCTTCACGCATAGCCCTCCTTACGCTAACTTTGACATCGTTTAGCTTCTGTTTGTCTGAGAGGTTTTGGCTGCGTTTAAACTTTAAATGTACCCATATTCTACGTATTTCCCATACATTTACTTACATCTCGACTGAGAAAGTAATATTGTTAGTCTGCCATGTGAAATTTAAGCAAAGTTTCGCTCTTCCTAATTTTTGAGGCCAATGAATTTGATTGTAGGTTCTGTCTTAAGAAGTGTAAATACTTAGCACCCCTAGAGGCAGTTAATAAGGAAAATGGAGACATCAAGACTGGAAGTATAGATGTGCATATAGAATCTGAGCCATCACAAAACTTCTCTACAGGCAGCAGAGCATATCCATTATTGCTACATAATTGTCTCATAAATTACTCTCCTCTCACAGGGATTGTACTATGTATAGCATAATGAAGATGTGTTGGACCACAAGCATCATGTCTCACAATGATCTCTCAGGGTCAATCATTGTTGTCGATGTTCGTGGGTTCTGTGTTAAATGTGAACAGTTTGTATCCAAAGATGTTGCACTCACTACTTTTCTCATTGCTTTGCCCAAACCATTTAGTACAGTACACTGTACTAAGACTGGTAGAACCATTCCGTGGCTTACTCAGTACATATAATAAATGTACTTCATTTATTTATTAATTTACATGTTTAAATTAAGTATTTAACATATCTTGAGTCGTTCTCTGTTCATGATATATGCATCATGGATGCCTATGTTAGATACTAATAGACGTCTTGTGGCCAGAAATGCACTTTTCGCCGGTGCTAGTCTACTTTTCATATCCATCTTACTCCATCCATAATTGGTTATTCTGCCGCCTAGGTAAGAGAATTCCTTAACTTCGTCTATTTTGTGATCATCAATCCTGATGTTAAGTTTCTCAATGTTCTCATTTCTGCTACTTTTCATTACTTTCGTGTTTCTTAGATTTACTCTCAGCCCACATTCTGTACACTTTATACTGTTCATTCCATTCAGCCTATCCTGCAATTGTTCTCAACTTTCACTGAGCATACCAATGTCATCAGCGAATCTTATCATTTATATCCTTTCACCTTGAATTTTAATTCCACTGTTAAACCTTTCTTGTATTTCCGTCATAGTTTTATCGATATATTCATTGAACAGAAGAAAAGACTACATCCCTGTCTTACGCCATTTAATCAGAACACTTCGTTCCTGGTCTTCCACATTTATTGAACCCTCGAGGCTCTTGCACGTATTGTATATTACCCGTCTTTCCCTATGGCTTACACCTTCTTTCCTTAGTTTTTCGAACGTCTTGCACCATTGTACTTTGTCAAACGCTTTTCACAGGTCGACAAATCTTATAACGTCTTTTGATTTTTGTTCAGTTTTGCTTCCATTACCAACCGTAACGGCATAACTGCCTCTCTGCTGCCCTTAACTTCCCTAAAGCCAAACTGATCGTCATCTAACACATACTCAATTTTATTTTCCTTTCCTCTGTACGCTGTTATTGTCACTAAATTGGATGAATGAACTGTTAAACTGATCGTGAGGTAATTCTGATGCTTGTCAGCACTTGAATTCTTCGCAGTTGTGTGGGTGATATTTTTTCTAAAACCAGATGGTATATCGCCGAACTCTTACACTCTACTCACCAGCTGAATAGTGTTTTCTTGCCATATCTCCCAATGTTTTGAGATATTGTAACGAAATATTATCTATCTCTTCTGCTCTACTTGCTCTTAAGGTATCCAAAGCTATTTTAAATCTGATTTTAATACTGGATCCACCATCTCTTCCATGTCGACTCCTGTTTCTTCTTCGTACACATCAGACGAATCTTCGCTCTTGCAGTGGCCTTCAGTGTACTCTTTCCACGTATTCGCTCTCTTCTCTCCATCTAACAATAGAATTCTCGCTACACTTTTAACGTTACACCTTGACTTTTCCATATGCTGAGTCAGTCCTTGTAACATTTAAGTTTCAATTTCTTCACCTTTTTCATGCAACCATTTCGTCTTAGCTACCCTGCACTTCCTATTTATTTCATTCTTCAGAGACCTGTCTATCTACATTCCAGAATTCCGCTGAAGATTTTTTACTTCCTTCTTCCGTTGATCAGCAGAAAGTATTTCTTCTGGTACCTCCTTTGTACCTATATTTTTCTTTTTAGCTTCTGTGACTGCTTTTTTTAGAGATGTCCATTCTTTTTCAACAGAACTGCGTACGAAGTATTCCTCATTGCAGTATCTATAGCCTCAGGAAACTTCAGGTGTACCTCTTGATTCCTTAGTTCTTCCGTAGCCAACTCTTTTGCATATTGCTTCTTCCTCACTAATATACACTCCTGGAAATTGAAATAAGAACACCGTGAATTCATTGTCCCAGGAAGGGGAAACTTTATTGACACATTCCTGGGTTCAGATGCATCACATGATCACACTGACAGAACCACAGGCACATAGACACAGGCAACAGAGCATGCACAATGTCGGCACTAGTACAGTGTATATCCACCTTTCGCAGCAATGCAGGCTGCTATTCTCCCATGGAGACGATCGTAGAGATGCTGGATGTAGTCCTGTGGAACGGCTTGCCATGCCATTTCCACCTGGCGCCTCAGTTGGACCAGCGTTCGTGCTGGACGTGCAGACCACGTGAGACGACGCTTCATCCAGTCCCAAACATGCTCAATGGGGGACAGATCCGGAGATCTTGCTGGCCAGGGTAGTTGACTTACACCTTCTAGAGCACGTTGGGTGGCACGGGATACATGCGGACGTGCATTGTCCTGTTGGAACAGCAAGTTCCCTTGCCGGTCTAGGAATGGTAGAACGATGGGTTCGATGACGGTTTGGATGTACCGTGCACTATTCAGTGTCCCCTCGACGATCACCAGTGGTGTACGGCCAGTGTAGGAGATCGCCAGGTGTTGGCCCTGTGTGCCTCGGTCGTATGCAGTCCTGATTGTGGCGCTCACCTGCACGGCGCCAAACACGCATACGACCATCATTGGCACCAAGGCAGCAGCGACTCTCATCGCTGAAGACGACACGTCTCCATTCGTCCCTCCATTCACGCCTGTCGCGACACCACTGGAGGCGGGCTGCACGATGTTGGGGCGTGAGCGGAAGACGGCCTAACGGTGTGCGGGACCGTAGCCAGCTTCATGGAGACGGTTGCGAATGGTCCTCGCCGATACCCCAGGAGCAACAGTGTCCCTAATTTGCTGGGAAGTGGCGGTGCGGTCCCCTACGGCACTGCGTAGGATCCTACGGTCTTGGCGTGCATCCGTGCGTCGCTGCGGTCCGGTCCCAGGTCGACGGGCACGTGCACCTTCCGCCGACCACTGGCGACAACATCGATGTACTGTGGAGACCTCACGCCCCACGTGTTGAGCAATTCGGCGGTACGTCCACCCGGCCTCCCGCATGCCCACTATACGCCCTCGCTCAAAGTCCGTCAACTGCACATACGGTTCACGTCCACGCTGTTGCGGCATGCTACCAGTGTTAAAGACTGCGATGGAGCTCCGTATGCCACGGCAAACTGGCTGACACTGACGGCGGCGGTGCACAAATGCTGCGCAGCTAGCGCCATTCGACGGCCAACACCGCGGTTCCTGGTGTGTCCGCTGTGCCGTGCGTGTGATCATTGCTTGTACAGCCCTCTCGCAGTGTCCGGAGCAAGTATGGTGGGTCTGACACACCGGTGTCAATGTGTTCTTTTTTCCATTTCCAGGAGCGTATATGAAACTTCAGCCTACTCTTCATCACTACTACGTTGTGATCCGAGTCTATTTCTGCTCCTGGGTACACCTTACAATCCAGTATGTGTTTTCTGAATCTCTGTCTGACAATGACGTAGCCTAACTGAAATCTTCCCGTATCTCCTGGACTTTTGGCAAGTATACCTCCTCCTCTTGTGCTTTTTGAGCAATTATTCGCTATTACTAGCTGACATTTGTTGCAGAACTCAGTCTTTCTCTTCTCTCATCTCTAGTACCAGTTCGATATTCTCCAATAACTGTTTCTTCTGTTCCTTCCCCTACAACCGAATTCCCGCCAACATGACTATTAAATTTTCATCTCCCTTTACGTACTGAATTACCCTCTCAGTATTCTCATATACTTTCTACATATTGCGACGTTGGCATGTATACTTGAACTATTATTGTCGGTGCTGGTTTCCTGGCGATTCTAATGAAAACAACTCTATTACAGAACTGTACACAGTAACTCATTCTCTGCCCCACCTTCCTATTCATAACGTACCCTACTCCCACTATATCATTTTTGCCGCTATTGATAATACCCTGCGTTCATCGGACCATTTAACTTCACTGATACCCACTGCAGATTAAGCCATTGCATTTCTCTTTCAGATTTTGTGACTTACCTAACATGTTCAAATTTCTGACTCAAAGCCCTCACTCGTAGAACGTTATCCTTTCTTTGGCTATTCAACCTTTTTCTCGTGGTCACTTTCCCCTTGGCAGTCTCCTCTCAGAGATCCGAATGGAGGACTATGCCGGAATCTCTTTCCAATGAAGGGATCATCATGTCACTTTTTCAAGCGAAGGCCGTATGTCGTGTGGATACACATTATGTGTCTTTAATGCAATGGTTTCCATTGTCTTCTCCATCCTCATGCTATTGATTATTGCTGATTCTTCCGCCTTTACGGCAGTTTTCCCACCTCAGGGGCAATAATTTGAAATCATCTGACCCCTGTTGCTGACGGCGTTTGTTTCTAATTATCTCACTAAAACGTACAGACAGCCAATGGCGGTACTGACGCACTCGAATTATAAAAATTAAAATTGCTTAGAGATGGGTGTCTGACCTTGCACTCCAATGGCTGAAACGTCTTTGTTCTGGCGCTCCATCGCAGTTGGCCAACAGCGTGGGGATGTCGACGTGTATGTGTGACACCGTTGGTAACAGTGGGAGAGGGGAAGGGATGAGGGAGAAGAATTTCCGGGAAATGGGGAGGAAGTGGCAGTGGGATTGCAATGACAGTGAGAAATTCCAGGAGTGCTGATGCTGCAGTCAGCGATTTTGGCCAGAACTGGAAGAGGTCGTCTACTTTCGACTGTAGTTTGTTTTAAGTAAACATGACGATGACACTACATTTGTGAAGCGCTGAATACCAAACTGAACATAAACCTAAAATTGTACGTGAACAGATGAAACATTTTCAGTCGGGAAATATTTCCGTTTAATTCAATTTAATTTCCTTCTAATTTTAGAAACCTTCATTCGCAATCACAGAACTGAGCATCGCTGAAAAAGTATTTTGTGTCCTGTCTCTTGCGTTTTCGTATGTACGCTGTCAGGGTGTATCGCCCATTAAAATAGCTGCAAGATTTTGTTAAACTAAGTTATCGATAACGACTTATTATTGTGTACAGTTCACATTCCTTTGCGCTACCTGCTTATCCTTCACTGAAGTAAAAACAGGGAATTTCCTCAATATTCACTGGAGCAGATAATAAATTATTTCATTGCCGTATTTCTGCAACAAGCCGCTTTTTCTGGTGAACACAGTGTACTTCTTTTGACTGCCATTAGACTGAAAGTAGCATATGTTGTATTTTAGAAGTATGTACGAGGATGGTGCATCATCAGTCTGAGCACCATTACCCCATGCCAAACATGGTTATTATTCACTAATTTTCTCAAAGAAAAATGAATTTAATAGAGGAGAAAAAGTTATTAGCGAATCCTAAAACTATTTCTCTTTCTCTTTACATGTTGAAATCCACAAGGGGTTAAAAATGCTATACACAACATGGAAAATAAAAGAAAATATGGAGAAAGAGGCTCAGAGCGGACTGCACAGGTTGCTAAGCAAAGCTTTAGTAAGAGCAATTCTCTTGCAGTGGGCCCGGACGGCGGCTTTCGGACAAATCCGGAAGTGAGAGCACTGAATATTGCACGCTGCTCGCCGACTCACTCAGTAGTCCATTATTTCCGCGTTTGAGTCCAGTTCAGAGAGCTGTCAGCTGCACTCTTACCTGGAAATTCTGGTCAATGGGCAGCTCCTCACTCAGAAATCGTGACCTGAATTGCTTTTCCTGCTACTCCAACTTTATCCTAGTCGTACAAACTAGTTCGAGTAGCGGTCTGGTAAACCCCAGAAACTTGCACTGTTGGAGCCCGCCTACTGTAGTTAGAATTGGATCGGCAAATTCAGAATTACCGAAATAGAACATCGCGACCATAGAAACTAGGTCTTCGAAAAATAATAAAGTGCGTAGGTTTCTGACTGTCTACAAGCGAATTTAGAAAAAACAGAAGGAAAGTAGCTACATCATCTGTCGTCGAATTCCGCCCTTGAGTTATGATAGGTACAGTAAACTGATCCCGTATGTTCTCTTTTTCCTGGCGTTAACGCAGTTTACGGGAACGTCGCAGTATGAGCCTCATCTGCCCACTACTTTGCTTCTCTGGCCCTGTGGTGCTTATATTCCCATTTTACTATTTACTACTGAAAGGGAATGAGGCTTGTATGCAGTATCTGTCAGTAAATAGCGTAAAAAGCGTTTTGTTTGTTTTCATGATTTTGTGCTATGGATAATGCTCTCGATTTGTAACACCAACACGACATGTTATGGATAGTTATCACTTATTGATAAAAAGTACCTTACATATAATTTGTGCTTACTTTGTTAACATTAATGTTACATAGCAATTTTCTATTGTATATGAAGGATATTTTCTACTTTTGTTTTATAAAATTATAAACTATGTATAGTGGAACTGTAACAATTGAACGGAAAAAGCTGACGAGAGATCGCAGTGTTTCAGGGAGCCACAAGTGCTCCAGTAGATGGATGGCGTGAAGCGAGCACGAAATCTGAGGATAAAATATCAGCCCCTCCATAGCAATCACAACCATACACATTCCAGTGCAGATGCGAGGTTAAAGCATCTCCAGTTCCAAGGACTTTGAACTTCTGATTTGGAAATGGCTCTGCGTTTAAAAACGTGGAATGCAGAACTTCAGTTCCACAGAAACTGGTACTGGAAGAAGTACAGTGAAATGGTGAGGCAATGTTAATAGTGTGTCAGTGAGCACACAAGATAACCTTGGCCCTGACATAGCAATCATTCTGGGAATCCTAACACACTCATGCAGTTATACTTCTCATATTTCACTGACATCAGCATCATGGCTTTTGGGCATGTGCCAAGGCCATGGAAGTGGGGAGGGGGGTTGAGGGGAAGGTAGATAGGCCACTATGGATCCTGCCTCAAGCATTTCGCTCAGCAGCCAATTACGATAAGGTATCTGGATTGACTAAAACAGCAAAAAGTTCAACTATGTTTACATTACCGACCTTCAAAAATTCGTTAAAGGAGTGGTTCACCAGTCACATTGGTACATTTCATTTGAAGCTATATATCATTTACCATGGACTATTGGAACGATTAGATAGCATATTTCTCTATAAATAAGCAAAAATCAGCAGTTAGCTACAAAATATAAATAAAAAATTAGCAATTCTTACGTGAACACGAGTTTTACCTTAAATACCATCCCACAAACCCTGAAAACAAGTAATAAAATCAAGTCCTCTTTCACATCCCAGATCCAGATGGTTGCACTGAAAAAACGAGGATGCTTCGATCTTTGCACTACGATTTTCTTTGAGGTTATTACCGTCGTCAACAGAAGGCTGCACTGTAGTAAACTCAGATATTTAGTTTGTTGTACCACTGTCACGAACAGATGGCTCAACTGCTAAAAAGCACAACGTACTCGTAATGTAGTAATTCTTTACATCTAAGATGCTGCAATATTCCAAAAGTCTGCAAAATAAGTACTCACCACAAATAAATGCTTACATCGATGGTCTGGGATTTAGTTGACACGATGACAAGAAAAAAAGCTTTAGGGCTTAAATCAAATACTTAACCAAAGCTGCTGTCAAAGTATTCTAAAATTCCTCGGAAAGTTTAATGTAATACCTCAATATCCTAATTCAATCTGAACATTTCAGTAAACTACCTTTCATGAAAATAAAACATGTAACCCCCCCCCCCCCCCCCACACACACACACACTCACACGCAACGCAGTTATCCTATTAGGGAAGGAAGGAATAAGGCGATTTTAGGAGGGAATAAGGTGCTGTATTGTGATTCTTGATTATTTACAAACACACAATCATGAAGGAGACTACCGGTAGCAGTGAGAGATGTAATATTTCCAAAGACAGTGTGAGAGTCAATATCTCGGAAAGTAATTCAACATTTGCTAAGTTTATCTGAGCAACATTTCATGTCTTTAGTAGTTCATCATAAGTACTTGAATATTAATTTTTAAGAGAATTGATAACATTTAAAATCCTCTATGGAGCTTCGGATGAAGATGAATTTTATCAAAATTGTTTTGATTACTATTCCAAAGACGTTGCAGATATATCGTCGTTACCCAACACAGTGAAATGTGGCAGTTACTGTGAAACTAATTTAAAAACTAGTTTGGGGTTGCCTTTTGGATATTACTGCGAATGACAGGGAGATGTAATTGTGTTTGTCATGAAATTGAATTGCAGGTAAGCGGAAAATGTAGCAAGGGGCAGAGATGATAAGTTGTACAAGAAGGGTTTATACTATATTGTTTAATGCCATAAAGCTACAAATCCTCAGTTTATACCAATGAACAACAGATAACAGAAACCGCAGTTTTGGTGAAATACTGTATGGTTGTGAGTGCTGGCCGACTACAGTGATGGCAGAACGCCGCCTACGTGTAATGGAAACGAAGATGCTAAGGCGGACAGCGTGTCTCACTAAGTTAGATCGCGTTTCCAATGACAGCGTTAGGAAACAGTTTGGTGTTGCACCGATCCAAGACAAGATGCGCGAGAGTCGTCCTTGATGGTTTGGGCATGTTTTACGGGCCAGTGAGGACTCTAAACCCAAGGTGGGTTACACACTTGAACTCGTCGGCAGGAGACCCAAAGGACGACCTAAACAACGTTGGGCTGATACGATTCATAAAGACCTTAAACATCTACCCGGATGCATCCCGTGACAGAGCGAAATAGAGACAACGGACCCACGTAGCGGAGTCTGCAAGAGAAACGGGGGACAAACGATGAAGGAAAAGAAGATTAAAGTTGTCGAACAAAATTTAAACAAAATTCTTTCATTTTTCAGCATTTTGTCACTTGTATGGTTGCTCTAATAGTATCGGACATTTTGAGATTGATACGAATATATAGGAGCGAATATATATGAGTGATTGTACACATTAGCTGTTGTGAGTAGAGTGTAATCTGAACTGTAGTAATGTATTTTAAGAGCTAGAAGAAAAACTTGTTTACCTGAAAATTTCAAACATTTTTATTTTTTATTTTTTTCTATCATGTAAAGAGGTAGAAACAAAGCTAGAGACACTACTATTTTCTATTTATATAACGATGACGCATTATTTATTTTGAATTTGCATTTTGTCTTTGGATATGGTCACGCATTTCACTTACATGTTTGTATGTGTCTTCAGGCGTTGCTGATAGTTTATTCACTGTACATTTCCTTCCATGTATCTGTGTGCAATTTTACGAACGTAATCGTATTAATTTAGAGACCAATAAACATACACCGAGGTGACGAAACTCAGGTACAGCGATATGCACATATGCAGATGGCGGTAGTATCGCCTGCACGAGGTATAAAAGAACAATGCATTGTTGAAACTATCATTTGTACTCAGGCGATTCAGTGGAAAAGGTTGCCGCCGTGATTACGGCTGCACGACAGGAATTAGCAGACTTTGAACACGGAATGGTGGTTGAAGCTAGATGCGTTGGACACTCCATTTCGAAAATCGTCGGGAAATTCTATATTCCGGAACCCACAGTGACAAGAGTGTGCCGAGAATACCAAATTTCAGGCTTTACGTCTCACCATCGACAATGCAGTGGTCGACAGCCTTCATTTAACGACCGAGAGCAGCGACATTTGTATAGTATAAACAGACAAACAACACAGCGTGAAAAAAATCAATGTGTGATTTACGACGAAAGTTTCCGTTAAGACAGTGCAATGAAATGTGGTGTTAACGTACACTGTGCAAGCTAGTGGTGGCTCCATAACGGTGTGGGTTGCGTTAACGTGGAATGGACTGGGTCCTCTAGTACCATGGAACCGATCATTGGAACAATGGTTACTGTGCGCGACTTGGAGACCATTAGCTGCCACTCATGGACTTCATGTTCCCAAGCAACGATGCGGCATGCCACCAGACCAAAATTATTCGCGATTTCTTTGAAAAACATTTTGAACAATTCGAGCCAATGGTATGGCCACCCAGGTCGCCCCTAAATGGAACCCATTGAAAATTTAGGGGACATAATAGAGAAGTCAATTCGTGCACAAACTCCTGCATCGGCAACACATCCGCAATTAGGGGCTGCTATAGAGGTAGCATGGCTCAAAAGGGACTTGCAACTACTTGTAGAGTCCATATCAGCGCGAGTTTCTGCACTAAGCGAGGTAAAAAGAGGCCCCACACGATAGTAGGTGGCTTTGTCACCTCAAGATACGAGGGTGAGTCAAATGAAAAACTTAAATATTTTTTAAAATATCATTTATTGTGCAGAAGTGGTACAAAGCTATATAACTTTTCAACGTAATCTCCCCCATGCTCAATGCAAGTCCTCCAGCGCTTACAAAGTGCATAAATTCCTTTAGAAAAAAATTCCTTTGGTAGTCCTAACAACCACTCATGCACCACGTGGAAAACCTCTTCATCGGAACGAAACTTCTTTCCTTCCATTCCGTCTTTGAGTGGTCCGAACATATGGAAATCACTTGGGGCAAGGTCTGGTGAGTATGGTGTATAAGGAAGACACTCAAAATGCAGGTCTGTGATTGTTGCAACTGTTTTACGGGTAGTGTGGGGCCCTGTATCGTCATGTTGCAAAAGGACAAGAAAGGAGTCAGCATTACCTTCCCTGCTGATGGTTCTGTTCGAAACTTCTTTGGTTTTGGTGATGAGGAATAGCGTCATTCCTTGCTCGCTCTCTTCGTCTCCAGTTGGTGGAGGTGAACCCAGGTTTCGTCCCCAGTAACGATTCCTGCAAGGAAGCCATCAGCTTCTCGTTCAAAGCTCCGAAGAAGTTCTTCACAAGCATCAACACGTCGTTCTCTCATTTCTGGAGTCAGCTGCCGTGGCACCCATCTTGCAGACACTTTGTGAAACTGGAGCACATCACGCACAATGTGGTGTGCTGACCCATGACTAATCTGTAAACATGTCATTCAGTGTCACTCGGCCGTTTTCCTTCACTATGGCTTCAACGGCTGCGATGTTCTGTGGAGTCACAACTCGTTGTGCCTGACCTGGACAGGTAGCATCTTCCACTGAAGTCACACCATTTGCGAACTTCCTACTCCATTCAAAGACTTGCTGCTGTGACAAACATGGATTACCGTACTGAACTTTCATTCGTCGATGAATTTCAATATGTTTCACACCTTCACTATCCAAAAACCGAATAACAGAACGCTGTTCTTCCCTGGTGCAATTCGCAAGTGGGGCGGTCATATTTATACCGATACTGCTACGGTATGTGTACATCTGCACTATGCTGCCACCTACAGGCCATTTTGCACTCTGTTTGTTGCACACCTATCAACTTACAGGACAACGGCGAGAAATTTCGATTTGTTATTACAAATTTAAGGTTTTCATATGACTCGCCCTCGTATTAAGCACGGGCATTGATACACGGACACATGAATAAAAATGCACAGGAAGAGACCGTAAATTGTAACGGGCAATTTGCTGTATATAAAATCAGCCTTCTTTAAAACAATGTATTTTCTCTATTTGGTTAGCCAAATTGGTGGCGACTTAAATGAAGTTTCTTATCTCAAACAAAAATAAGACACAACAATCAATGAACACTGCGGAGCGAAGGACTGGCGGGGAATATTTTGCAACAGAAAAATGGTGGTGTCAGTCTAATCTGTCAATAGCAAATTGACTTTAATTAACACACTATTGTGACTAGATTTCGACTTTGCGCTTTACGGCTTTCTAACGTGAAATTTGTTTCCTCTCATACTTTGTTACTACATTTCCAAAACCTATGAAAAATTCAGAGCCGAGCTCAAGAACTATATGTCACCTGGAGGAGCAGCAGCAGCAGCAGCAGTAGCTCGGCGGCGGCGGGGATACATCGTTGCCACAGTTCGGCTACGGTTTCGATACAGGCACTTTGAAACATTTGCGCCAGCTATTGCGTGTGAATCACCCCTGAAAATCTTGCGCTGGACAATCGATTTTCTTTCTGTTCACTGGTCATGTAGGTTGTGTGGAGAGGCTAGCTACACGTTCGTCATCTTTTGTTTGTTCGATTCTACGGTTTCCATCACAATCCGACGCCTACAGTCGACACGTGAGAATCCAAGTATATCTTCCAGATAAATTTTCGGTTAAGGGTAAAAGAATTACGAAATGGCAAAAGGGCTCACATAAAGGGTAGAAGCATTGAGGAAATCTAAATCAGAGACCTGAAATTTTAGCACAACAGGATGTAACTCTTTGTATTACTTCTAATTTTTGATGGCAACTCATGAAGTGATAGAGAGACAATCTCACATTAGTATCAGTTCAAACCTTTTGTTTAGTGACACTGAAATCTTTGTTCGAATTTTTATTTTCTTGTCCGCAGCTCGTGGTCGTGCGGTGGCGTTCTCGCTTCCCGCGCCCGGGTTCCCGGGTTCGATTCCCGGCGGGTCAGGGATTTTCTCTGCCTCGTGATGACTGGGTGTTGTGTGATGTCCTTAGGTTAGTTAGGTTGAAGTAGTTCTAAGTTCTAGGGGACTGATGACCATAGATGTTAAGTCCCATAGTGCTCAGAGCCATTTGAACCATTTTTTTTATTTCCTTCAGTCAGGTACACTAAAGTACATTTCAAATGAATATAAGTACAAATATTTTCAGAAAAAAAGTGTTTTGCTGTATTTTGTTGTAGTTTGACTGCGAAACCAGTGGCAGAGCAAGGACTGTTGAAGTTTGTGGTTATCTGAAAATAGTTACGCGGAACCGAACACAACATATCTGGGTCACCCACTTGCATCTTCTTGGTGTTCCCTTTTGCAGCCGTTTCCCGCCTTTATTTTGCAAAAAACCTGGTTCGCAACAGATACTTGTTATTGTCGGAGAATATTTTGATGCTCCTAGAAGCCCTGCAACGAGAGCAGCCACAGAATTCAAAATTACTCTATCGTCTACATTAATTTTCGCTAGTGATAATGCTGGCATTGGCAAAACACCCATCAAGAAAATGCCACACTGAACGGTACCAACACTTCAGATTCATTGTCTTTGGAGGACGTCAGTGAGTCCTAGTCACCTGGCAGCCAAGTAGCTGAATCACTATGTCACTGGCCAGGTCAGCAGCGCACAGATTCCATTATTGGAGCACTCAGAAGAAACGATGATTCGACTCGTACTAGCCAGTGGTTACAGATCTAAACCACACATGATTATTTCGTTCATCAATAAAACGATTGGTGGTAATGACTTGTGTCACGCAAAACTTAGTTTTAAGAACATATCAATGCTTAGTATCGATAAAAAATAAATGTTCTCTGAAATTTGTTGTCATAAACAAACAATTTACTAACAGAAGAGCAAATAAGAAACGTCAGTTACAGACATAATCTCAAATCCAGGGTAGGCAGGGAATACGTGCTATTCAACACTATGTATTGAAGGTGGAGTATAGAGGTCAGTAGTTAACAGTAACTGTCACGGTTCCACTATAACACTACTAAATAGGCCGCGCAGGATACAGTGGCCGATGCACCGTGCCCAGTTTTCGTCCAAAGCGCAGGGCGAGTTCATTCGTTTGTTTGGAAGGGGAGGCCGCCAAATTTTTTGCTCCTTTTCGGCCGCTCAGCGGTTACAGAATCGAGGCGTACGCCCTACAATTTTTCTCAAGCGATGTTATAGAAAATATTCAGTAAAACAATTTTACTTTTGCGTTATTTATAGCTTTATATGTGAGCTTCATGATGATGTGCCCATCATTTCGTTAATGGTCATAGTTATTGTGATGTTTGCATGGAAGTAAGACACTGAAAGAAATTCAAAAACTTTTGCAAAGAAAAAGAGGGGCCGCTATAATTTTGCATTTGGTGCATATTACACAAAATGTTGCTGTGTATGAAATTTAGCTAACATACTGAACTTTTCTCTAGATTTGGGTGGATCTCTCTGTCTGTCACCAAACATGAGATAACTAAACTGATGTAGCACGCTGATTTGCGGTCGCCAGTGGCCGCGATAAAGGCAGAGTGAAATACCACAATATTCGTCACATTTCATAACTGGTTTGAGATATCGAAATGAGATTTTGTTAAATAATAGCATACAAAGAATAAAGTATTTTGTCAAATGGTTATCATCCAAAACTTTATTATCTACCGTGTTATTCCACTAAGGACGACCTTCTTGGTGAAATAATGTAATTTTTAAGTGCAATCAATAGCCGGTGAAATAAGAAATTCTGTGGTTTTTGGAACTATGCAAGTGAAGATATTGCACACTTATTTTTCTACTGAGGATGTGGTTTATGGTAAGCTACTGGCCTTGTTCTTTCTCAGTTCTTTACTTAACAAACTTAATAGAGCTTCAGGCTGCTCTCGGAACTACATCTGCACAACTTATTAGTGAGGTGACACTATGTAAAAGTTACTGTGTTTTAGCAAAAGAAGCAGATTTGAATGTGGAAACAAGAGAAATGTGTAGGTTTTACTCAAAATTCGCCATTCAAACCGCTTGTTACAAATTGTTACCAAGCCACGAAAAAATAAATAATTGCTTTGTCGTATTTTCATCGGAATTCTTTTTAGATGCTAACCAAAACAGATGTGATAGAACTTTTTGAATGATTACCATGCAACTGCGGGCGTGGACGCGCTCTACTTAATCTATACAAGAAAAAAAAAAAAAAACATGTGAATGTGGTCTTCAGTTCCGAATGGCGCTTACCCTCCAGCACTAGGCATTTCCCCTACAGTGCCTGCCCGTGACCCCCACCACTACGGCTCTCCCCATGCATGACCTGTTGACGGCACATCTACTGGCCATATTATTCTGTGTTGGCTCTACTGTAGGTAGTCGACTTAAGTAAGGTAGTTTCGCACGATATCCACTGCTAAACAAAGCATTAAGTAAATTATTCATCATACTTATTATTGAAAATTGGATTAAGGAATGTCAACGCAGTCGGGTTTCTCAAGCAGTTAACTCACCCTCACATTTGTAGGAAGTTGCTTGTCTTTGTATAATTGATTTTCATCGGTTACTAAGGAATCTGATCGCAGTTTCCTACTTCATCATCCAACTATCGATCCCCACACAGCACAAAAATTAGACGTCTGTGACTCTCTGCGCTGCATCACATGCTGACGCTTTCAAATAGCCAACTCGTGTAAGATTGTTTGAGAATACATTGGTCACAGGAATATGATTACTTTTACCAAGTGTTATTGTTTTCACTTTTACATTAATGAATACACTTCTTCTAATAACCTATAACACTAAAATCTTCACACATAGTTCCATTGTTTACGGTACACCATAAATTTTTTTCATTTGTTACTAACATTTTCCCATAATTGAGATGTGCACAGTATATCATGGGACATAGGTTCATATGAAGCTAAATTTTTCATATTTTACTTTCAAAACAGGCTTTCCACGAAGGCCTGCATCAAAACAAACTTTGCACCTTTGACAGAGCAGTTTTCTTCTCAGTTGGCTTTATTTGCGCAGGGAAAATGTCGCTAATTCCCCAGCTTTGGTCTTGAAGCCTTACTGGATCTTCTGCTTTGCCTGGCCTTCCCTTACAACCCTAGACAGGGAGAGTTACATTCTCCAAGCATTGTTCTACCACAATGAGTTGGAATTTCGGAGTCCCAATTTTTTTAAATTTCTTTTTGACCGATTCTTTTGAGTAACAGCTCTTCCTTTCTGTTCCATTAGAAATCAGACAGGAAAAGTCACTTTCACAGAAAGTGTCATCACTTCTGTCTCTAAGCTGGTCGTAGGTTGTGTCCCAAAAATGAACAGCATAGAGACAGAAATGATGACACTTTCTGCAGGACCCGACCATCAGTTTGCAGGACAATGCTCAAGCACGTACAGTGCAAGTTGCTACTGATTTGTTTGACTGATGGGACTACTACGTGCTATATCACCTACTGCACTCCCCTGACTTACGCCCTCGTGAGTTCTACTCGATTTCTAAACTGAAGGAAACACTTAACGGCATTCGCTTCAGAACTGCTACAAATTTGTGGGCCAATAGACCGCGCTGCTCGAAGTGTCAACACAACTGGCACTACTAAGAGTATCCTTCACATCGCTGGCATCGGGTTATACACAATACTAGTGACTACTTTGAAGGTCAGTAAAACTTTGAAACACGTATCAATTAGTACGAGCTGTACATAAATAGTTGCCACTATTAAAGTTCCAACCCTTGTACCTGAGATGTGTGTACACAGGCAAAGCCATGGGCGAAAACCTCATCCAAATCATCTGGACCATTTCAACCAAGTTGGCTACACATATTAATTACAATCTGCAAAAGAAACAGTGTGTCGATAAAACCATCAGCATCCCATCAGCGTGGGGGTGATAATGCAGAGAAAGGAGAAGGAAAGGAGATGGACAGAGAGGGGGGAGGAGGAAGGAGAGGATGGTTACAAAGGGGGTTGCGGGGGGAGATAGAGGGAGGGGGGATATGGAAAGAAAGAGGGGTGCAGTGAGAGGGAGAAGGAGGAGACAGAGTGAGGGAGGAAGGGGTGAAAGAGAGGTGGAAGGAGGAGATATAAGTGGTGGAAAGAGGTGGAGATGGGTAGAGGAGAAAGGACCAGTAGCAAAGAGGTGGGAAGTCCTGATGGTCGGAGAGAGGGGGAGGGAGGGGTAGGAGGAGATTGACCGAGGGAGGCGCAGAGCGAGATGGACAGAGTGGTGGGTTCTCAGATACTGCCTACATAAAACATGACGACTAATAGTGCAGTGCAATGTGGGACAGCCTCTCTATTTGTTGCCTGTCTTTTTTCTTAAGGTACTCTCTCTCCATCTCCGCGTGGTGTGTTGGGTAGCCATTAAGAGAAGCATAGAAGCATCTTTGGTCGGTATTCTGGGCTCTAGAAGCTTGTAAACGTTAAGTGTTCTCAAATTGTCCATAATGGAAGATTGCTACTGAGAGGATACGACGTGAGAAGACGGTCTGTGTGCAGAATTAAGATCGGGAGCTGTTTTCTACCTCGTGATGTGCACAGAGCCAAAACGAGTGCTGTTTGTTTTTGTTCATTCTGTTCATGACAGAAACGGCGGTGCACTGATGAAGAAGGCATGCTACGGTAAATGATTGTCTGTTCTAAAATTATGCTAGTTGGTAAGCGTGTTTCCATCTTCGATTCAGCGTTTTTCCCCCTTTGCCAACTGACTGGCAGTTTGAATCGTTTGAGTTTATTTAAAACCAAATTCCGAACCATCAGCGTTTTTCCAAGGCGTTAGTTGTAGTTTTCTCACCAAGGTCTTCAAATATTTTGAAAAACAGTTACCTTGCTGTCTCTTTCAACTTATTTACTTACACTGAAACAGCGATGAAGTCTTACCGTGTTTCCCTATCTCTTTTAATTACTAATATTTGCGGAAAAATTTGTAAGTATTTCTTTTGGATCTGCTTTACTATATTATCACTGTGTTTAGTATACCATATGTGTGTCTAGCTTATTCCCATTTTACTTGTGAAATGCCAGACCAGATGAAATAGTTAATAACTACATTTAATAACTGAGAAACCTATGTCAGAGACTTCTTTAATTCACTCTCAAGTATGAAATCGTTTCTTTCATCTGTGATTTGAATTTTATTTAATATTTGCGAGTGAAAACCGGTTTTACTGTCAAACTATCGTAATGCACACGTCCCACGCAAAATAATTATTTGTTCTATAAATGAGTTTAATAATAGAATTATGGCCACCTACTAAAATTTATATTTTTTTATAAGCAAAAGGGCACTTCAAATTGATGTGACTGGAATTTGCTCGTCTTTTCCGAAGAACATTTCTTAATGAAGTCAATCTTGCCATGTTATTAGTACTATCAGATTTTATTTCCACAGATCATAAAAACTATGTATTCTTTAAACATTATATAACATATGCCCATTTCATATTTTTCACATGAGCCCAATCTCCTTTATTTTCGATGATTACTCCAATGTACAAATATTCCCAATGACAAAATACCCCCCCCCCCCCTTCCATGCATTTCTCAACCCGAAGCTTCCATGCTACAGTTGTTCACTGGTAATTTAAAGTTCCGCGCAGCGATATAACGTTAGATGGAAGACAATAAGTTAATACGCTGACATCCTCGTGGCCACCACGATCATGCAGTCATGTACAGTGGCTGTATTCCTGAAAGTCTGCAATATTACAGGAGGAACATCCAGCCTCTCGTAGGCCTATTACACGACCTCGTTCAAAACCAGTGAGATGCTGATAATGGCGTCTTTGGCGCCTAAAAGACGTTCTTAACTAACATCAAGTCACCACGTCCAATCTCAAAGGTAACTGATGCTCACGACCGTTGCTACGTGTATTTAAAGCAAACTTGACTTGCATACTCATAGTGGCGCTACTGGCGACACTCATACGCAACTGGCCCTAAATCTGAGCGGACATCTTTCATACATAGAAACATGGGTACCAACTTTCATTTATGTCGGACACCTTCTTCTTGGTGTAGCGATTCTTTTTTCCAACAATGTAGTACTACTGACAAAATTTAATTCAGACTTAAGCTTACTACTGATAATACTATATCAGAATAATTAGTTGTCGTGTAAACTGTATAAAAATAAAAAAAAACCTTGCTGATGCACTCAGAATTTTGAGATAGTTTCTGTGGCTATAACTATCAAAGAACGAAGAGTTAGTATCAGATATGTATCGCATGTGCAGACATAATTTCATTGATAAATATTGACGTCCGTGTTATGAGAAGAATGTTTAAGCAATACAAATATATACTTCTGATCATGAAAATTGCCACATCTTGAAGACGTCCGCAGCTCGTGGTCTCGCGGTAGCGTTCTCGCTTCCTGCTCATGGGGTCCCGGGTTCGATTCCCGGCGAGGTCAGGGATTTTTCCTGCCTCGAGATGAGTGGGTGTTATCCTGCTGTTTTCATCATCATCATCCATCCCCATTACGGTCATAGGTCTCACGCATCGTCCCCTACGCTCCTCGTAATGTACGACTGAGAATTATTGTCATAAAGCAGGCGAAGTCTCTCAACAGTCACCCATAATTGGTAGGAGACACCAGTTTCTAGCCGTCTTTTCGTGCTCACTGCCCTTCATAACTGAGAAGAGCGAAGTGACTTGATTGACGGGATAAGCCAAACGATCCGATAGCCGTCGGTGCGACCCAACACTCCATTCCAAGGTAAACTGCAGCCCAATAATTATCCTAACACTGCTGTAACATTCACTCATACAGTAGTTAAGCAGTTCTTTTTTATATTCACTCTTAATAAAAATGTACTTCAGCATTAGATTGTAGTTAGAGCTACTATAGAACGTGTGCCGCCCATGACGCAAGCGACGCTACTTTCGCCCGGCATTCCCACTAAGCTCTGCACTATGGTTACTGTTAAAACACAATTCCATTCTGCAACCTGGCTGCTGAACAGTCGCTCTCATTTAAAGCACGATGTGCAGGTTTCGGCTGTTTGCTATTTTCAGGGGCATACTACTTAACTTGTAGTTTTGAACTGCCACTCTTTGTGGCCCATACAAATGTACATTTGTTATCTTAATACGTAA
This sequence comes from Schistocerca cancellata, assembly GCF_023864275.1. Lineage (NCBI taxonomy): Eukaryota > Metazoa > Arthropoda > Insecta > Orthoptera > Acrididae > Schistocerca > Schistocerca cancellata. The sequence goes on from NC_064632.1 coordinate 430,523,369, forward strand.
CTGCTGTTGCAGTAAACTGAATGAGAGAAACGTTCGATATTCACCAACGTTTTAAAATAAAACTGCTGTCGCATTACCGTACCTATTCAACAATAAAAACACATCATGTATTGCACAGAACATATTCCTCTTTGGGTGTCGGGGTTAATTTGCTAATATTTATCCTAAACTGCTTCCAACACTTAACTGAGGAGATGCCTTTTCTATAACGTATATTGCGAAGTGCAGTCTGTGGGACCCCTAAGTTTAAACCAATATTTAAGGTGTGAAAATTGTAATTTAATCGCTATAATAATCACTTTTTACAACTTTCGAGTGTTGTTTAACTATTCATTATTGAATCAATTGCATTAAAAAGTGCCTGCAGTATTTTACTTTTTATATCAGAAAATCACATACTTTTTCGCAATTTTTTAAACAGCACGCATAAAAGAACATTTAGAGAACTAAATTTTACATACTGCAAATTTATAGTATCTCTGTAGCAAACACATTTTCGCGTAAAACTCAATTCTAGGGTTTAAATTTGCACATAGAAATTTCACTCGAGGAGTAGAAAACGGAAGTCCGTAAAATCGACATTCAGTTATTGGATCTACAGTTTTCTTTACCACCACTCAGAACACATTTGATTTTAACCAACACATTTTATTGTAGAAACATGAAGTTTCCCCCCCTCTTGGTCCACTGAATTACACTCTCTTTCGCTGCAAGAAGGAGTGGTGTAAACAGTGGCAGTCCTTTCAATGTTTCTCGTATTTTACTCTGCTTAAGAGAGTTTAAGGGAGGGATTTTTAATATCTCTTGTCTTATGACTCGAGACGGCCCAAAATTCTGCGTATCAAGTTGTATGAATTATTTGTTCATCATAATAAATAAAAAATCGTTACCCACGAAGAGCAAGTTCAGTCACAAATACTAATGTAGAAATATTTCTGACTATAATTCTCCTGCAAAATTTAAGCTTAAGAGTTTTGGTGTTTGTGAAGGGTAATAAAAGAACATGCAGAGCGCTCAAAAAAATCTAACATTATCTAAAAGTGAAGTTGAGGTTTTGAAGGAGCCGGGACTAACAGAACACTACAGACGAATTATTTGCTCTTTTGTTGCTCAATGAAAAGCTCAAACAGTAAATGTCATGAGCATGCTTTACAACTAATTCAATGAAGGAAGAAGGTAGGTTAGGACTTAAATTATCCCTTCGTCGCAGAGATAATTAGAACTGGAGTACAAACTTGGACAGGACAAGGATGGAGAAAAAATTGTGCGCATCATTGTTAAATAAATCATTCCGACACCATTATTAGTCCACCGACAGCTTTGTCAGGACTGGAATTTGATGCCAGCTGCTGCTGAATACAGATTTATTGCCTATTGCCTCAATCACCTCGTGCCACTTACCTCATTAACGGAGGTGAGAGGAATAATTCTTGGTGTGGAAACATATTTTGTATAGGGTCTATATGCATTAAATTAGGTGATATTAGCCACAGCAAAGTGTGGAACAAGTTTCCTCTGGCGACGTTGCTACAGTCATGGAAATCCTTATAGTCTGTACTCTGCATTTCGCATAACAGACAAAACACCGCTGCCAAAAGCAATTTTGTTAACGCGCCGGAACGAGTTTATTGCACCTTGCATGATACTCTTTAATTTACGCGAAGGTATTGTTGTTTTAGTACTTTCTTTCGGTGTATAGAAAATTAAAATTCATTGTCAACGCAAGCCGTCCCCAGGAAAATCCTGCTATGTTTGCGGAACCGTAATGAAGTTTTTTCCGCAGTTGATGTTCTTGAGCTTATCGCGCGCAACACACTCTTCAAATTAGAAAAGAAATTCTGAATAAATTCCTCTCCTTAGGCACACGCAAATCTTCTCCAGACGCATGCGCCAGAAGGAGAAGTAGAGGAAAATTGCTGTATTTAGCTAAGATACATTTCAATTGCATACTGAACGTCATTTGTAAAGACTTTTCCTTAATACACAGCAGATCAATGAATTATGATTCAATGAATAGATCAGTTACATCATAAGTTTCATCTTCCTCATTGAGAAAAGGTGGCTGAACGACGAACGAAGGAATGCTGGAAAGTACTGTCTTCTAATGTATTATATGGAAACTGTTAAGATTTCTGGAATAAACACACTTACTAACGTCCCGTATCTTTATACCTCATGTGTACTTGTTTATTTGTCACCGTAGTCACCCTGGAGACGAATACATTTCACACAACGAGAGACCAGTGGTTGAAACAGTTATTTTACAATGTTCGACTTTGTTGACGGAGCGGAAATTGCCGTCTACTTGCATCGCTTCGTCACTATCGAAGTGAAGTCCTCGAAAATGTTCCTCAAGTTTTGGAAACAAATGAAAATAAGATAGAGCCAGGTCGGGACTGTATAGAGGATGATCGATGACAGTGAACCCAGGGCGCCGTATTGTTGCAGATGTCGCAGCACTTGTTGTGCTGTGGCATTATCATGTTGAAGGTTAACCCTTTGTTGCCTGATGGTACTTAAAAGTACCAGTAAGTTTTGACTCTCATTATTTTCTCGTGGTGCAGTTTCGTGATCTGAGATCCTGTCGGTACGTAACAGTAACTCTGCTCTACTGTTTCACAGATGTTATTATGCAATACATAGACCTCTCTGGCTGTCAGAGCTTGAAATTGTTTTTCCCGCGCTGCTGTGAAAACAGAAGATTGTATGTGCTTGTTTCCATGGTGTTGCCTGAATTTGTGCGCAATTTATTGAAACTTCCGCTGAGTTTTCCATTGTAAGTACTTACCTTCTTTGTTTTTTTATAATAGTTTGGAGCATTACGTTACAAGTGAATGAGATAAAGTGGAAAATATAAAGCGGACTTATTAATACCGTCAGGTTGTGCGAACACTTTATTGTAGCAACAGTGCGTTACCTCTCACTAATTGTTCTGTCCACTTTTTCACACACAGATGGACGAAAATCGTAAAACTGGTGGCTACTTTCGACCTTTGAGTGATGCAGAGATTGAAGCAATTTTGTATGAGGACATTCCTTCTGATATTACAGAGGATACTGACATCGAAGATGATGACAAAAATGTTATTAATTTTGACAAAGCTTTTTCGTGCAATTTGCAACAGGGAGATTGTGAAACAAACTCCACTTGTTCGGATAATGATGCCTCAGAGCGTTCTTTGCCGTTTACACCTTCACCTCAATGTGAATACCGGACACACATAGTAAGGTAAATTTATGCGAATTTAAAAAAAATTCAGAAATATCATATTTTTGTTAATTAATTTTCTAATGTAAAAATATTTAATATTTATGTGGAATAAACTACAAGTTATAAAAATTGGAGCATTTTTCTGCGCATGTTGCGATTCTGTCCATGGAGTCTGACGGTACTTCTGAGTACAAGGAGTGAAAAAAGTTGTAAAAAATAAAATAAAATTTTAGAAAAAAATCCTACCGTCATTTGAGGCCACAATAGCATAAATTCTGCAAAGAAAATGTTAAAAAGTAAATTTTTTCTTATGTCAGGAAACAAAGGGTTAAGGTGCTCCATGTGTGAACGACTTCTTCGAATTCGTGAAACTCGATTACAGTACGGTGTTTCTTACGCTCCGACATTGTTATTTTACACGCTGCGATACTACACGCAACAATTCGGTGCCCTCTGGCTGGAAATGGTTTCAACTTGCGTCAACAAAACGAGAAAGTCTACTAAGTAACATGAATGACATTTAATACCTTACCCAGTATTGAGAACAGAATAAAAAATTGGTGGCACTATTTTTCAGCACACCCTCATAGAAGGAAGAGAAGCCTATGCTTATTAATCAGTTCTAGGTCACAAGCTCTCTGTTATTTTAGTATATAAAGGTAAGGAAAGTCCGTCCAAACAGACCTCGGTAGGCCCAACGGTACCGACCGACCGCCATGTCATCTGCATCCGGAATGCATCACTGGACTGGATATTGAGATGCATGTGGTCAGCACACCACTCTCCCAGCCGTTGTCAGTTTTCGTGGTCGGTGCAGCTGCTTCTCAGTCAAATAGCTCCTCAATTGACCTCACAAGGGCTGAGTGCACCCCGCTTGCTAACGGAACTCTGCAGACCCGGATGGTCACCCATCCAAGTTCTAGCCAAGCCTGACAGAGCTTAATTTCGGTGATGTGACGGGAACAGGAGTTACCATTGCGCCAAGGTCGTTGGAAAAGATAAAACAGATGATAAAAATCTATTACATCTAAATATTCGAGTAATGCATTTAGTCATAAAAGTAACATACAGATATACTGTAGCATATTATTTGTACTACTGACCATCAAAAGTGCAGCACCATCCTAGTGAATAACGAAATGTAACTTTTTGTACATATAGAGTGCAGTGGAAGAACACATGATTAAATTTGTTAGTGAACTGGGCACATAGAGTATGTGAAACGTAGTATGAAGATTTGCCACGTCTGTTACTATCAACAGCAATGGTCTAGCTGTGTGTCAAGTCGAAGTAAGTGTAGGTAACAGAGTCTGTCATTCCACGCTGACTCAAGTCCGTACCAGAGATCATAAATCATAATGACAAGCGAGTGCTGACTTGCCAATGGCAGGGAAACTCATAGCTAGTTATTTCAAATTAGTGACATATTAGAACATGCCACTCAGGGCAACAGTTGACAGAACAGACAACATGTGGTCTAGCAGTATCTAGTTGAAATCTATGTCACAGTGACATTTAAGATTATCTTAACGTGTCTTAAAGGTAACGGTTGTTATTAAGTTTCCAGTCTATGCAAACCAGAGGTGACCGTGTTTTGTACCCAATGGAACCCATTCACGCCAGGTGGTGGACCTCTATGAAAATGACGAACATCTGACAACTTTCATTCACCAATGATTTTAACGGATGGATACATCGTTTGTAATAACGTACACACAACCAGGACTGGTACTGGTTTGTCCAGCATTCTACTAATTTGGTGGCCTATAATCTTCAGAATTACAAGCATAGTAATCATAACGTATGTGAATAAATTAGTTCGACATACATGTATTGAACTGTTTAAGTATATTTAACGTTTATAGTTCATCGTTTAACATTGCGAGGAACCAAACAAAATGAAAGTAATCATGGTAGCAGCGAAAATCGAACCTACGGCGATTAACTGCCAGCCGATGTCCTTGATCACTGGGCTACCACACTGATATATGAAATGCTGCTCAAACATACCTGATTTTTAGAAAGCGTCTCACCTTTTCCTACAGTCCACTCAGGCAAAATATTCTACGAAAAGGGGGATCGACCTGATTCCATCCACAAAGTCTGAATCAAATCGGTATGCTTTGTCACACGCCGTTCTGTTGTTAGATTTACATGCGGAGTATATCTAACTATTTCTTTAACATTCAGTTTCTCCTCCAAAGATCTGCTGGAAAGGGCCTCTGTAGCAGATCTACAGAAAGCACTTTCGCACCAAATTTCGTTTTATATTCACTTGTTTACCACAAGGGAAGTAATCATAACTAAAATGGATATATTAATTTTACGTTCTTAAACTTAACTGATTAAATGTACTTTTACATTTTATAATTCGTAATCTATCATTCTTGGAAATAAAATAAAAAGAAAAAAATTGGTAGCAGTGCCAATCGAACTGCCAGTGAGTCGGCTTGTAGCAGCAGGAAAGAACGGACACAGCCAGCTTCAGGATGGGTGGAGACAAAAGTGGGCAGTGGTCGAATCCCGAGGCCTGACCACAATTCCTCCCATCCCTACCCCCGCCTGTCACTGTTCTGGTCCCTCACAGGGTACTGCCCTTCTCCTTACTTCATCTTTATTTACATATTTATCATTTTGTTGAAACCTTACAACTTGCTACGCAAAGAAAAAAACAAAATCGTACTTAAATATACACTGTTTCCGACACTTAAAAAATGAAAAAAATCATTTCCAGTAGTGGCCTGCACAATTTTTGTTTATTTTTATTAATTAAACAAAAAAGGGACAAATAGGGGCACAAAAACGAAATAAAGTGTCAGCCGAAAGGGGACTAAAGCGAAAATACCAAGAGGATCGGTTAATTCAACACCTATCTTTTTTTTTTCTTTTTCGGCAAGTTTACCAGACGCAAGGTAACAGGAATGAAATATTCGAACGGAAAAGGGTTTCTACACTTCATGCAACTCCTTGAGGGCTACATACCAGTTACAGTTGCAAAAAGCTCGCGATAGCGTGGCCTCCTTTGTAATGTCCAATGGGCCGTAATATGTACTGGTAAAAGGCGCAAGAATCCGGGTTATACCAGCTCCCCACCACACAATGGAAAATTGTACTGAAATGCAGGAGGATCTGCAAAGAATTGACGCATGGTGCAGGGAATGGCAATTGAATCTCAATGTAGAAAAGTGCAATGTGCTGCGAATACATAAGAGAAAGATCCGTTATCATTTAGCTACAATATAGCAGGTCAGCAACTGGAAGCAGTTAATTTCATAAATTGTCTGGGAGTAGGCATTAGGAGTGATTTAAAATGGAATGATGATATAAAGTTGATCGTCGGTAAAGCAGATGCCAGACTGAGATTCATTGGAAGAATCATAAGGAAATGCAATTCGAAAACAAAGGAAGTAGGTTACAGTACACTTGTTCGCCCACTGCTTGAATATTGCTCACCAATGTGGGATCCGTAACAGATGGGGTTGATAGAAGAGATAGAGAAGATCCAACAGAGAGCAGCTCGCTTCGTTACAGGATCATTTAGTAATCGCGAAAACTTTACGGAGATGATAGATAAACTCCAGTGGAAGACTCTGCAGGAGACGCGCTCAGTAGCTCGGTACTGGCTTTTGTTGAAGTCGACTTCACCGAGGAGTCGAGCAGTATATTGCTCCCTCCTACGTATATCTCGCGAAGAGACCATGAGGATAAAATCAGAGAGATTAGAGCCCACACAGAGGCATACCGACAATCTTTCATTCCACGAGCAATACGAGACTGGAATAGAAGGGAGAACCGATAGAAGTACTCAAAGTACCCTCTGCCACACACCGTCAGGTGGCTTGTGGAGTATGATTGTAGATGTAGATGTAGATGTAGATGTAATGAATGTAATGCCCGACAAGCTATACAAATTTTTTGTTCTTCGTTCTGGGAAAGAAGGCTGAATGGCGACGCAAGAGATCTCACTGAAAATTGCCGCTTCCGACGTCCTGGCAAGAAAGGGTAATCGTCGGCAGAGAAGATTCCAATGTCTGTGTCCCCGGGTGACCAACCGATGATATACTGTACCCGTTTCATGGCAACGACTGTATCAGTCTGTCTCACTAACGTCAATTCGAAAAACTTTAACGTTGGTGTGGACAAAGTTATGAACGACTTGGTACCATGAAGACGGCACTTCTACCGGAAAAACAGGTAGGCTGACATCATACCAAACAACCTTCCAGTCTGTCTCTGGTTATGGGGAATCCACAGAGGATGCGTGGTTGGGAAACGTCCAGCAACATAACAGCATTTTGACAGAAAGATGCGACTGGGAAAGAATATCAATCCCCAAATAACTGACTTCAATGAATATTCCCGGATATAGCTTAATTTATTATTTCTCCTACCAACATCTATGGGAGGAGTTAAGCTCGTAGTTAGGAGACAGGCGAAAAGGCGAACTGTAAGTGAACGGAGGACGCGAAGGCAGTGTATCGCAGAGATAGAGCAGAAGCCCTGGCCCGAAAATAAGGGAGGCCCAAATCTCCCGTCAGCCGGGGTCTCGCCATAACCTCATCGTGGATCCGAAAAATGGAATATCACCAGATAAACTTGTCCGATAATCTTTGTAACTTTTGGGACATCATCAAAGGGAGGGATAAAATTTGGGCAGAAAAGTAGGCTTTACTCAATAAATGAGTTTCAACGTCCGAAACTTATGAAGTAACGAGAGGGATCGTTCCTTGAATCTTGTTCGAAACGGACTGCCAATTTAACGCAGCTATCTTCATGGGACAACGATCAATAATAACACCGAACGATCGATGGCGAGCGACCGCCAAAGCCCATGGAATCTCAACGGTGTCAGATCCTGCTCACTCTGTAACCGACATTTCCGCTTGTTAATCTGTGTTCCCGTAACCCGAAAAAAAATCATCAAAAACGTCCTTGAGCACGAGTACGTCATCACAGTACGAAGAAGTACCATAATGTCATTGGCATAGGCGTGAACGATAATCATTTCTTCCAGTAACGACCAGCCGGCCAGTCGAGCAGATACGACCGCAATAAGGTTCAAATGGCTCTGAGCACTATGGGACTTAACTGCTACGGTCATCAGTCCCCTAGAACTTTGAACTACTTAAACCTAACTAACCTAAGGACAGCACACAACACCCAGCCATCACGAGGCAGAGAAAATCCCTGACCCCGCCGGGAATCGAACCCGGGAACCCGGGCGTGGGAAGCGAGAACGCTACCGCACGACCACGAGATGCGGGCCCCGCAATAAGGGTTCCAGGAATAGCATGAATAACGACGTAGATGGTGGACTCCGACGCAGGACACCCACACACAATTCTATGGCGAGCGGGCGGTAAGGCGACCATTCACGTCAATAGGTGCCTGAATATCAGTAATTAGACAGGTGAATATCTGTCGTGTAGCATCATTAAAACCAACAGACGTAAACACCAGCCACAGAAAATCGTGATTAACCCCGTCGAACGTATGATTAAAATCAAGAAACAGGGAAGCTTCCGATATGGAAAGCAGTCGAGATGCGATCACGACATTCACCAACAGGAGTCATGAGAGAACGTCCGGGGAGGAAATTTTGATAACGTGTGGCGTTCTTAGCAAGCCAAATTGACAAACGACTATTTATCGCCTGTGCTGCGATTTTGTAATGAAAACTGAGTAGCGTTATCGATGTGATCTGATCCAGGACAGAGTCCCGTCTTTTTGGGATTTAAAACAATTTTTACGACGCCTCACACACTTCATTCACAATACATGTTATAGCATATCCTATCAGACGCCAAAACTGAACAAAAGATTTATATAACTCCGTAGTCTTCCGCGGCCAGAGTCAGTCGACATAAAAGCTTTCTGGGTGCGGTACCGTGTCATAATGCATAAAACTACTGCTGCTGGAGAAAAACCAACGTTTCGGCCACAGTTGCAGCGACCTTCTCCTGGGTCTAATGGTGCGTTCTAGCTATGCAGTGTCCTTTATACTCGTATTTTGTTGTTACTGCATGCATGCGTGCGAATTGAACAGTAACAACCACTTCATAAGGATGCAACGCTGCCTTAAGAGATCAATCGTCCACTTGGGGTGGAAGACTGTAAAATCTAACCAGAATCGCCATATTTGCAAGTAGGACTCCACTAACGGTAGTGCCATGATGTGTAACCATCACCTGAGAACCAACCCGAGAGAGAAGCCGGTCTCCTTGCAAGGGATCTGGGAACTTCACAAAAATGCATACAAATCAGTATCAAGATCAGCGGTATCTACCTGATCAGATGTAACTCGAATCATCTCAACCAAACAATCGTGAAGTTTTACAGAGCCCCGTTGGATACGACGCGTACTCTCGTCATAACTGAAACTAACGATACCGCAACGAGGAATATTCTTGGGAGACTCGACAGACATCATGGCGCAAGCAGAGAACGCCGCCGCCAGAAAACAGACCAACAACAACCTCTACTAGGTAAGGAGGGTGCGACACCGACCGATACACACAGAAGACTGAGTACACACAAGTTCGACACATGCGGAAAGCCATTAAGTCAACTGTTCCTCAAAAGTCCATCACTTTCGACGCATGCACAATAAGTTGCATGCACTTCCGAAGAAAAACATTGACGCACTACTTTGAGCATCGTAGCACTCAAAGTGTTGGAGGGGATGATGTCACATCAGAGTATGCACAGTCGGAAGGACACAGCTTCGTCTCTTCTCTCAGTTGATTGCAGCGCAGCTGATCAACATGAAAGCACTGGACTCTAGTTTCCAGTTATCACGGATAGACGCAACAAAACACATTTTCTCCTGTTCTATTTGCATACCGGCACACATTCGGAGAAAAATGGTGTAAGTTTAGTGCGACGAAGGCTCTCATTCGAAGAAAAAAAAACATAATTTTAGAATGACATTTACAATGCGCTGTTGCGCATTATCTCATTGTTAACTGTCGCTGATCAGGAGTCACCTGGAAACACGTGATGCCTCTTTTGTGTTCATTATTGTCGTTGGCCGCACCACTGTCAAATGGCTCAAAATTGCTCTGAGCACTATGGGACTTAATATCTGTGGTCATCAGTCCCCTAGACTTTAACTACTTCAACCTAACTAACCTAAGGACATCACACACATCCAAACCCGAGACAGGATTCGAGCCTGCGACCGTAACAGCGCGGTTCGGGACTGAAGCGCCTAGAACCGCTCGGTCACAAAAGGCCGGCTGCACCACTGCCGGAGCGCCTCTCTTTGCTTCCGCGTCAAGGAAAGCCTTAACAATTGTCTCCGTACTCAGAAGTCCGTTGCGCTTTATATATCGTCTTACTGCCCTTGTGGGTCTTGATGCAGATAGAAAAATTCCCAATGCACGGTAGGCAATAACAGCTGTATGGTCCTCTACGGCCCGGCGAACAATGTCTTACCCTTGTCTTGAGCACTAGACGGAACAGCGTCATCGGTTAGTAATATAAGCTTGCTCAGTCCCGTACTCGAACTCTGCCACTGCTTCAATTTTGAATAAACCCGTCAGCAACGGTGTCCGATGACTTCCGCCGTAAGAAGTCACTCTCGTTCTCTCAATAGCCTTGTCAAAGATGGCGGAGGAGAGAGCTCCTGCGCACTCTAATGCCTCTAAAAGAAAGAGGAATCGGCAATGATCAAAGCCACGAGAATGCAGAAGGCAATGGAAAACACTGAAGACACAAAATTTATATCCACAGGACATGTGGCCTGGAATTGTATAGTTTCATGATGACCTCTCCACAATAAAATATTCTAGATTAGTCCCCCGTTGGGATCTTCGGGAGAGGACTCCCAAGAGGGCGGGGGTAAGATGGGAGGGGATGTGTGACCACGAGAAACAAGACGGAATAACCAACGAATGTAATATTCTACGATTCGGGACGTGGAATGTCAGACGTTTGAACGTGGTAGGGAAGCTAGAAAACCTGAAAAGGGAAATGGTAAGGCTCAATCTATATGTAGTGGTTTGAAGTGAAATTGAATGAAGACAAAGATTTCTGACCAGATGAGCACAAGATAATATTAACAGCATTAGAGAATGGTATAATGGGAGTAGGTATCAGAGCAGATAGTGAGTTACTGTGAAAAGTTCAGTGATAGGACTGTTCTCATCAGAACTGACACCAAACCAACACCGACAAAAATACTTCAGGTATACATATCGACGTCGCAACCGAAGATGAAACATAGAGAAATTGTACGAGGACCAAGAACGAGCGATTCAGTATTGAAAGGGAGATGAAAATCTAATAGTCATGGGGGATTGGAATGCAGTTGTAATGGAAGAAGTAGAAGAAAGAATTATGGGAGAAGATGGGCTTGGTACTAGGAGTGAGAGAGGAGAAACACTAATTGAGTTCTGCAATACACTTCAGATGGTAATACTCAATATTCTGCTCAAGAGTCACAAGAGAATGAAGTATGTTTCGAGAAGGTCGGGCGATACATGGCTGTTTCAGACAGATTACATCATCGTCAGGCAAGGACACCGAAATCAGACTCTCGATTTTAAAGCGTACCTAGGAACAGTTACAAACTCAGATCACAATTTAGCAATAATGAAGAGTAGACTGCGGTTTAAGACACTAGTCGGGAAGAATCAGTACGTAAAGAAGTAGGATAGGGAAGTACTAAGAAATGAAGAGATACGCTTGAAGTTTCGGATGCTGTAGGTACTCCGACAAAGAATAGCTCAGTAGGCAGTTCAGTTGAAGAGGAGTGAACACCTCTAAATATAACTGTCACCGAAGTTGGAAAGAGTAACGTAAATACGAAGTTGGTAGATGCGAAGAAACCATAGGCGACAGGAGAAATAAATCAGCTGATCGACGAGAGAAGGAAATAAAAACTCTTAAGGAAAATTCAGAAAAACAGAAATAGAAGTCACTTAGGAAATAAATAAATAAGTACTGCAGGATAGCTGACGAAATGGCTACATGGAAAGTGAGAAGAAATCGAAAAAGAAATAATTCTCGGAAGAACTGACTCAGCATATAGAAAAATCAAAACAACATTCAGTGAAATTAAAAGCAAGGATAGTAACATTAAGAGTGAAGTGGGAATTCCACTGTTAAAAGCTGCGGAGAGGACGGGTAAGTGGAAAGAGCACAATGAAATACACTCCTGGAAATTGAAATAAGAACACCGTGAATTCATTGTCCCAGGAAGGGGAAACTTTATTGACACATTCCTGGGGTCAGATACATCACATGATCACACTGACAGAACCACAGGCACATAGACACAGGCAACAGAGCATGCACAATGTCGGCACTAGTACAGTGTATATCCACCTTTCGCAGCAATGCAGGCTGCTATTCTCCCATGGAGACGATCGTAGAGATGCTGGATGTAGTCCTGTGGAACGGCTTGCCATGCCATTTCCACCTGGCGCCTCAGCTGGACCAGCGTTCGTGCTGGACGTGCAGACCGCGTGAGACGACGCTTCATCCAGTCCCAAACATGCTCAATGGGGGACAGATCCGGAGATCTTGCTGGCCAGGGTAGTTGACTTACACCTTCTAGAGCACGTTGGGTGGCACGGGATACATGCGGACGTGCATTGTCCTGTTGGAACAGCAAGTTCCCTTGCCGGCCTAGGAATGGTAGAACGATGGCTTCGATGACGGTTTGGATGTACCGTGCACTATTCAGTGTCCCCTCGACGATCACCAGTGGTGTACGGCCAGTGTAGGAGATCGCTCCCCACACCATGATGCCGGGTGTTGGCCCTGTGTGCATCGGTCGTATGCAGTCCTGATTGTGGCGCTCACCTGCACGGCGCCAAACACGCATACGACCATCATTGGCACCAAGGCAGAAGCGACTCTCATCGCTGAAGACGACACGTCTCCATTCGTCCCTCCATTCACGCCTGTCGCGACACCACTGGAGGCGGGCTGCACGATGTTGGGGCGTGAGCTGAAGACGGCCTAACGGTGTGCGGGACCGTAGCCCAGCTTCATGGAGACGGCTGCGAATGGTCCTCGCCGATACCCCAGGAGCAACAGTGTCCCTAATTTGCTGTGAAGTGGCGGTGCGGTCCCCTACGGCACTGCGTAGGATCCTACGGTCTTGGCGTGCATCCGTGCGTCGCTGCGGTCCGGTCCCAGGTCGACGGGCACGTGCACCTTCCGCCGACCACTGGCGACAACATCGATGTTCTGTGGAGACCTCACGCCCCACGTGTTGAGCAATTCGGCGGTACGTCCACCCGGCCTCCCGCATGCCCACTATACGCCCTCGCTCAAAGTCCGTCAACTGCACGTACGGTTCACGTCCACGCTGTCGCGGCATGCTACCAGTGTTAAAGACTGCGATGGAGCTCCGTATGCCACGGCAAACTGGCTGACACTGACGGCGGCGGTGCACAAATGCTGTGCAGCTAGCGCCATTCGACGGCCAACACCGCGGTTCCTGGTGTGTCCGCTGTGCCGTGCGTGTGATCATTGCTTGTACAGCCCTCTCGCAGTGTCCGGAGCAAGTATGGTGGGTCTGACACACCGGTGTCAATGTGTTCTTTTTTCCATTTCCAGGAGTGTATATTATGAGGGAAGGCTGCATTAGAATCAGAATCTAAAAGAGCTTGGGATGACTTAAAATCGAATAAGGCATAACGGATAGATAAAGTTCAATCAGACTTTCTAAAAATCATTGAAGGAAGTGACAACACAGCCAAGTGTACATCGGGTAGTAATAGTTATTTATATCTCTAACAGTAATGGATGGCAAAAATTAGAACATAGTTTATGTTTCATTATAAATTAGCATATATTAGTACCACATTTAAGGAAGGGAAAAAAAGGAATTGGATAGCATGGTCAAAGCACTGGCAACTGACTGTGAATGCACTCAAAAGTCCGTTTCTTTCCCTCACATAGCATAACACCAGGTTTCGCCACGTGATTCCGTCGTTTCTTTGATCCATAGTTTTAGTGTAACCAAACACTAAGTTAACCGTCGAATTGCCTAAGTTGCCGCAGCTACACAAGGTACAAGTTCCAACTCCAATTGTCCATCAGTAGTGATGGTGTGCATCTTGGTATGCCGACACCTCATAGAAAACATCGTACATTGAAGTAATGTGGGTCACTATTCACTTAGTTTGTGCTCCATAACCCTGGGGATGCACAGGAATTAAGGTACAGGTATAAACATTTTGTCAAAAGGTTCACGGATATGGTTGATACCGTTATTACCAAATTTTACATAATCTCTTTCCTCTGTGCTCATAAAAATTATCTTTACCGTATTCTTATTTTACGTTTAAAAGGACAAATTATGTCACCTTGTGTGACTGTAGAAAAAGATTATAGTTTTAAGCAATTACATAAAAAACACATTTTTCATCTGTAGTGAATTCAGCGTACAATACATATTACATTACGTTACAGTCAATAACATAAACAAATATTCCGGTAAGTGGAACTTAGTATTACATTTAGTCATCAATGTTTTAAATAAAATAGACAAATACCTTTATACAAACTATGTCACTTTTTTCTGTAACTTTAAATAAATCATAATCTGGTGCTCATGTAAATAATTACATAAAGACACTGTTATATTACTTCACAGGTTGTGAATTCACAGTTTTTGAAATATGAAAGTACATTTTGACAAACTATGTCACTTTCTGTGACTTCAGTATGTTCGGTATTGTGGTCGTCAGTTACGAGTCATATTGTCAGTCAACTATATATTATATTTGAGTTGTGTAGCACACATCGTCATTGTTATTTAAGAGAAAACATTTGTATTTTACGGAAAGTGCGAATCGGTATGCTGACATTTGGTGTGATCTGTTTTTCCTATGTATGTGTCTGATGTAAAAGATATCGTGTTCAATGCAGAAAAATTTTTTCGAATAGCACAGTACATATAGGAAGCAATTTAATGTGGTTTTTCCATCCGTAGTGCTGCGCTGCGCTGTGTCACCTGTTATCAAAATAAACCATTACTAAATTATATTCCTTACATATGAACATCTGCATTCTCCTGTCTTCTTTGTACCTGGTGTCATCGCTCTGCACAGCCTATAATAAAATATTCATTGTTAATAATAATCAGCGCACGGCATGACTTCAATATCTCTCTGTATTACCTATAATAAAATATTCATGGTTAATAATCGTCAGCGCACGGCATGACTTCTACATCCCTCTGCATCTGGAAAATCGCGTCAGCTATCGGCATGACCTGTAAAGCATTTATCCACATTTCTCCATATTCAATACTTATATTTCAATTAAAAGTACATTTATTTTCGTGAACTATGACAACAATGCTGCATACACGGGTTAAAGAATACATCTAATTGCTACTACTGTATGAGAATCATTTGTACGTGTTATACATTTACATTTAAAGTAGTCCTGTTAATTGCTTCACTTACTTTACATAATGTGAAATAAATGTCCTGCGAGAACGCTTCTAAGGCTTCTATTAATGTTCAGTGTATTTATCTGCGGTCGAATCGAGGTGACCTGTTGTGCACGTAAGTAACCCATTAGTAGCTCACTGTGTTCGGGCTTGCTGGAATGTGTCAAAAAGCTCATTGTTATACTCTGTCTATATGTATCCCCGTAAGAAGGTTTTTCTATTTTAAGAATTTCTTTATGTTTGACATATGATGGTTCCCTGACGATTTTTTTGTTCTGAGTGCCTCAATGTGCACTACATTAGCGTGCGGAATATTTCGAATTCTGTACGGTCCTGCATATAGAAGTTCAAATTTTTTGTTTCGGTTCTTCCCTTTATGTGACAGATAATGGGTACGGACTAGTACCTTATCGCCAATCTCGTACTTGCGTAATCTACTTACCTGCTTCTGCTGTCTCTTCCGACGATCTGCAGCTCGTTTAATGTTCGCTAATGCCATTTCTATTATCTCACAATGACGAAGTCTACGCTTCTTTGGAAAATTAATCATTTCAGTAAGTTTATTCGGTGGGTCTTTATTCGTTAGTATTACAGTTGGTGAGAGCATCGTTGACTCATTAGGTATTGCATTTATTACTTCCTGAAACTGTGAAATGTATTCGTCCCAGGTTTTATGCTTTCTGTGGCAATAAATTCTACATTGTTTACCGATCTCTTTCATTATTCTTTCCGACGGGTTAGAAGAACTGTGATATCTTGATATGTAAATTGGTGTTATGTACTTACTCTCTAACATTTGTATCCATATATATGAACTAAACTGTGGTCCGTTATCTGAAATAACCTTCTGTACATGCCCTACTATTGATAGAAAATCTCTTACAAAAATGGTTCAAATGGCTCTGAGCGCTAACGGACTTAACATCTGAGGTCATCAGTCCCCTAGAACTTAGAACCACTTAAACCTAACTAACCCAAGGGCATCACACACATCCATGCCCGAGGCAGGATTCGAACCTGCGACCGTAGCGGTCAGGCGGTTCCAGTCTGAAGCGCCTAGAACCACACGACCACACTGGCCGGCCAAAATCTCTTACAAATGCTCTTGATACTGATCTAGCTGTTGCTTTCCTCAGTGGGGAAAATGTTACAAATTTGGATGTCAGTTCTACGGCTACTAGAGTATAGCTATAACCTTTACTTTTTCTGGGGATTTTACCGAAAAGATCTACTGCTGCCACGTGTCTTAACGTAACCAGTATGATGGGATACAGTGGTGGAATATGTGATACTTTTGATGATTTAGCTTTCTGACACATCTTGCAGGATGCTATAACTTTGCGAATGTGTTTTTCCATATTGTTGAAGAGATAATTTTGTCAAAGAATTAGAAAGCATTTCCTAGCTCCGTAATATGCATAGCTTAGGTGCGTATACCATATCAATTTGTTTCTGATCCCCTCTGGAATGCATAAAACCCAATTGTTGCTGTCTGGGTATGAGCGAATAAACAGAATATTTTGATGTATAGTGTAATTATGTCTGATTTTTGCGTTGCTCTTGTCTCGCCAAAGCGTTACAATCTCTTTTAGTGTTTCATCTTTCTGCTGTTCTCTCTCTATGTCCTGTAATGCTGATGACATAAAGTTTTCGAAAGCTACTTCTTTGATATACATAATACTATGATTGTTGTGGCAGAAAGTATTTCCTTTCTCTAGTCGTTTATGGTGAATAGATCTCAATAGTGCGTCGGCAACAACATTCTGCGTGCCTGGAATGTGTACAATAGTAAAGTCGAACTCTTGTAGGTATAATTTCCAACGGCTTAATCTATCATGCGTAAGTTTTGCTGATAATAAAAACTGGATTGCTCGGTGATCGGTGTATACTGTGGTGTGTCTTCTATATAGATAATGACGAAATCTCTTAAATGCTCATACTACGCATAGCGTCTCTAATTCTGTTACAGAATAATTGCGCTCTGCTGGAGAAAGTATCGTGCTTGAAAACGCAATATGTTTAACAATTGTCTTACCGTCCTCCACTACTTCCTGGAAAATATGTACTCCTAGTGTTGTAGTTGAACTATCTGTTGCAATGGAAAAGTTTTGTGTTGGGTCAGGATGTGATAACAAAGGTGCCCTTAGTAACGCTTCTTTAAAATTCTCAAGTTCAGCTTCAGCGTCTTCATTCCATTTACTTGTGAACTGGTATAGCAAGAGTGTGTCTAATGCTTTATAATGAATGAATTTTCTAAAATAATTAATAAGGCCTAAAAATCTCCGAAGTTTCTTCTTATTTGTTGGCACGTCGATTTCTTTCAATGCTTGCAATTTGTCGGAGTCTGGTGCAATACTTGTTTGTGAAATGATATGATCTAGAAATTTTATTGAGGCTTTTCCAAATTCAGATTTACGGAGGTTTATAGTTACACCGTTCTGCTCGAATGCATTCAGTAATTGTTGAAGAGTGTGGTTGTGCTGTTCCCAGCTTTCTGCTGCGATTAGAATGTCATCTACATGTGTAGTAATTTTGTTCTTAAGATCCTGTGGGAGAATCGTATTCATGCCTCGTATAAAGTCTCCAGACGAAATAGTTAGACCAAACGGAAGTTTACAAAATTGGTAACATTCACCAAAGCAAAGGAATTCCGCATACTTTCGGCAATTTGGATGCAACTGGATTTGCCAAAATCCTGATTTGAGATCGATAGCGGTATATATAGACGTGCCATGAAACTTTTGCAGTAACTTTTCTAACGTCTGTGGTCGGTCAGTTTCTGCAATGATTATTTTATTAACCTGACGTGAATCTAAAACTAAACTGAGTGATTCATCCTTCTTTTCAACGATGTGTAATGGATTTATATACTGGCTTGCTGCTGGTTCAATTATACCCTGATCAATCATTGCTCGTAACTCTTTCTTAACTGCTTCTGTGTGAATATGCGGGATTGGATAGTGTTTTGCTTTGAAAGTCTCGTGAGGTTTCACCTGAAATTCGTACATAAATCCTGTCATCGTTCCTGGAACATTGTTAAAAACTGTTTTATGTTGCTCACGAATATTTTGTAATTCTGTGCGTTCTGTTTCGACTTCTGCTATACTGTCTCCAGCCTTGCATGTAATTGTCTCTAGTACATTATACTCCTGCTCCTCTGCCATGTCGTTATTATGTGTATTCGTGAATAGTGTGAGATAACAATCGTTATCTTTAGAATCTGCAATAATCTCGATCCTGTGCATATTTTGTTCTTCTGAGGATACTGTGTTTTGAAATCTCCCACTTCACTGTCTTCCTTCTGTAATGTTAGGTATGACGATTTAAAGTCAATCTTTGTGTCGTACTGTGCGAGAAAATTCATTCCTATTATCATATCAGTTGTTAAATGTGAAACTATCCAACAATTGCTGTGGAAAGTTTGCCCTGCAAAAACAAATGTTAATTGTGTCTGTCTTTTGACTTCAATGCTTTTTCCTGGAAATGCTCCTTAACTTTAGTTTTGTGTAACGGGAATACTGGGAAATCATTATTGCTATTGCATCTGTTAAATGTGTCTTCGTTAATTACGCACATCGGTAAGCCTGAGTGAATTATTGCTAAAATATTTTGTGACTATAAATTTATCTAGATTATTGCGTGGCATGATCGGTTTTTCGTGTAACAATGTGTCTCGCACGTCGTCAAATATAATGGCATTCTCTATCGTTATCTTTTCTCTGTCCTTATCCATAGTGTCGTCATTTAGAGATTCATCACAGGCTATCTCTAGTCATAAATGTTCTGACATTTCATTTTCTGTCGGGGAGTGTTGTGTGTTTTCTGTGAGCTGTACTGTTCTACTATTTTGATTATTAGCGGTAGTGGAGGATGAAATCTTGTGTCTGGTACATTCATACGATAACTTGGTTGTTGTGCACTGTTTGAATTTCTATGAAAATTATCATTGTAGAATATCATTTGCGGTTGGTGTTCGTTTTCTCTCCTTCTGTCGTTATAACTGTAGTTATGCGGCGAGGCAAGCGTGTTCCTATGAAAAGGCTGTCCTTGTTCGTTTTGTGTATTTTGCGGCTGACCCGTGTAATTGCTTGCACCCGTCGCATTTTCTTGGCGATGAGTCATGTGAAAGTTTGACCGGTTCGGCATTTCCTGTCGTATATGTGTCGTGTTATTTGGATGGCTTTGTTGCTGTCTTGAATTGTAATGTACATTGTTATTATATTGCTGTTCATTAAATCCCTGTGTGTATTCTCGATTAAAATTTTCATTTTCGCTCCGAAGGCGTTTATTACGATTGTTATTGCCAAATCGTGTTTGTTCAAAATCAGCATTGTTTGTCTGGTTTGCGTTATGTCGTGAAAAGTTCTCATTAACAAACGCATAATCCGCCTGGTATACCTCTAGCAATTGCAGGATGTCTCTAAATGCGTACACGCTGTCCTTTTGCCGGCCTGTTAATAATGACACTTTTAATGCTCTGGGGAGTTTTGAAATTCACAGCTGTATTAATGCAGATTGACTGTATGGCTCATTGAGGTATTGGTTTTGTTCAACCATATGCTCTAAAAATTGTGTGATTGTTGGGAAAGTAGAATTATCGAAATTTGGCAGACTAATTGGCAGATCTTTAATGCTACTTTGTGTGGTATCTGAGCAATATGCTGCTAGAAATGCTTCCTGGAATGCTTCTACTGAAAAACACTGTCTAGCAATTGGTCGCATTCTCCTCGCTGGTTCCCCTTCAAGAAAACTAATAATAAATTCTAGCTTATGTTGAACTGGCCATGATGGTGGGAGTGCCGCATTGAATTGTTGGACCCAGTCCAGTGGCTGTATTTGCGTCCTGTCGTTTTTAAATGTTTTAAACTTTCTCACTGAAAGGAAATGCTTGTGGTCGAAACCGTCATGTCTTTGTGTGTAATTACTTTCCTAATGTTGTGAATATGAATTTATGTGTCTTTCTGCCTGGTTAAGACCTTTTACCCTCTGAAGTCTACCGACATTATATGTATTGTGCATCTGAGGCATGTCGTAATGGTGTGTGTTCTGTTGGAATTGATTATTTGCAGGTGTTTCTTGTGTGTCAGCTATCCATTGCTGTAAAGAATTGATTTTCTGATGTAACAAATTATTACGCGATTCTAGGTCTACTATTGTTTGTTGCACATTTGTAATTTGCGTATCTTTACTATTAGAAATCTCTTGAACTGAGATTGATGCAGTGTCATCTGATTTACTGTCATTGTTAGTATCTAACAGGTCTATTCTTGTAGTGAGTTCGTTGATCTTTTCTGTCAGTTTGTTTCGTAATTTACGATTACTTTTGGTTACTTCCTTAAAATTTGCTTTCAAATTTTCTGGGTCTTGATTGATTTCTATGTGTTCTATTTTGTCAGTTAGTGTCTGGACTTCTCCTGTTAATTTATCCCTAATATTCTGGATTTCAGTGTCTGTAGAAATTTTCGCCTCAATTGTGACTGGATTTCCATGAGCCTCTCTTGTATTTGAATATTTGTCTCCTTAACCGTTTCGATTTCTTCCGAAATCGAGTGTATGTGATTCTCCACGGAAGTTTTCCCTGAGCAAACACCTTCTTTTTGTCGTCCTGTTGCTGTTTAGTAATTGTTTGTAATAGTTTTTTTCGTCCTTTATCCTGCAATCACACCAGTTTGCGGTGACGTATCAAACAGTTTTCTATGTGATTGTTAAAACGTTCATCAATGTGAGCGTTTTGCTTAGAAAAGTTCTCTGTGATTGTTTCTCATATGCTAATCGCAAATGCTTCTTGTTTATCTGCTATTTCTTGAATCTTTGAGTGTAATTTTTGGTTTGATTGTGAACATTTTTCAGCGACTACCTTGATTTCGTTTTTTAGGTCTGATGATTCTCGTGCTCTTCTGTTAAGGTTTTGATTCATGTCTTGCCTCATTTGTAGCAAAAATACCATTATTGGATCCGTTTCGGATTGACTTCTGTGTGTATTTGTATTCGTTGTTAAAGGTCGTACATATGTCTTCATTTGAACATCCTCAGACGATTGTAATCGTGTCACCTCTTCCGTAGTTTCGGAATTTTTTTCGATAAAACTGTGGTATCTGCTATGCAGATTGTGTAACTGTGTGCCGTTTGAATCTGTTTCGGCGCGTAATGGAGTCACACTGTTTGACTGCATCATAGTGGTTTCGTTACTGAAACTATTATGTCTGCTACGCGTAATTTGTGGCTGTGTAGCGTCTGTTGTGTTTAAAAACAAATTATTTTGCACTAATGTATCATTATCAGTTGGCATTTCTGAAGTTGATTGTTCGTCAAAAGGTTCCATATTATTACTACTCTCAAATGTCTGTTCACCCAACGTTTCACTATCGGGTTTTTCCACACGTATTATTTCTGTCTATTCCTGAAAAGAATTTCTCGTCAGTATTTTCTACACTTTTATCACTTTGAGAATGAGTAATTATTCTGTGGGACATGGTCTATAATTAGCACACGCAAGAAAATATATCACTGTTCAAAGCGGATTCAACACTGAACAAACACTTTTCAACGCATAATCAATAGAGCAAACAGAATTTCAGATGGGCTGTGAATTAAAAGTATATAGTTTAGTATAAGCATTGCGCCACTTAACACTAGCTTATTCATACAACTGTCAGAGTCAGTATATTCATTTTCACAGTAGATTCACTAAAGAGTCTTACTGATTGGATGTCACCAAGCGAAACCTTCTCGTCTCCTCTATATCTCTTTTGTTACGCATGCAACCGTCGCTTTTGCAACAACCTGTGAAACCTTCCCTTGGGATTTCTACCTCTTGCTTCCCTTTGAAATTTATTCTCTTTCTCAATCTTCACACAGAAATGTAATTGCTGCTTATTAAAAGTTATTTTCTGATTATTTCGACGAAACATATAATGTGTCGTCGTTGTGGCCGTCAGTCGTTATCTGCAATAACCCAAAACTGTTCCTTACCTTTTTTACTGTTACTGGATCGCCATCTGACTGCTACATCGAACTGCGACATGAATATACTTACTCTGGTTTACTGTACTCTGTTAACTGCTGGTGGGCTGTCATAATAAGTGGCTGTATTTATTACCAAAGCTGACGTTATTCTTTAATAGCAAAGCTGACGTTATTCTTTAA
The DNA here is from genome assembly GCF_023864275.1 of Schistocerca cancellata. NCBI lineage: Eukaryota > Metazoa > Arthropoda > Insecta > Orthoptera > Acrididae > Schistocerca > Schistocerca cancellata. The sequence goes on from NC_064632.1 coordinate 430,546,144, forward strand.
TTAATTTGACTGAAGTTACGTAATGCATAGTTACACTTTTTCTTGACAACAATAAAATTTTTGCAAAGTTTTACGTTGACGATTTTTGGGATGAATTATGATCAGTAATGCAACATTGCTGGCGAAAATTAATTATATTCTGAATGAAATGATTTTATAAACGTTCAAATGGGACTTACTTCTCACAATAATCTTACAACTAGCATTGCGCAAACATACCTTCAGTAATCTTGAGTTTCTCAACAAATTAATTCAGTAACATTAGTTCCTCTTATGATAATAGTTAGCTGATGTCTCTGTACATCCGTTTATAATCTCTTATAAATCATAGCTGGTGGCCGGCAGGCACACCGCTCCTCTCAACCTCTCGCTTCAGATCTGCTACCGACTCGCTTCACATCTCGCTTACTACTGACTTCCTACGAACGCTGAAGTGCGGTCTCTCCTGCCAACAATGCTTTCTGGTGCAGACAATCCCTGCTACGATTAGAAAATGTATCAATGCGCGGTCTTTCCCGCTTGTTCTTAAAATGTATCCATACGCGGTCTCTCCCGCCCTTTTTAAAATTATATCAATTTGCGGTCTCTCTTTCCAACAATACTTTGGTGCAGACATTTCCTGCTAGCACAATTATTTCCAACATGACAAATATTAATTATTGCTACTTAATCCTATTAATAAAATGTACACATCTTTCAGAAATTGTCGTTTGACAATAGCCAATAGAAATATACACGTCTTACAAGTAGAGGATGGTAGGACATCTGTTAAGACATGAGGGAATAACTTCCATAGTATTAGAGGGAGCTGTAGTAGGAAAAAAACTGTAGGTGAAAACAGTAATAACTGAGGACGTAGGAGATGAAGAGGTTGTCATAGGAGAAGAATTCGTGGATGAGCACATTTGACCAATCATAATTCTGATGGCTCAAATGAAGAAATAAGTCGATAACCAAATTCTATGCGAGTAACAATATCGTGGAATGTCTAAATAAGCCACAATCCTGCTGCTGTGAAATGCTGACTACGGCTAGTAATCCCTTTCCAGCAGTGAAAACAACTCGTCGTATGCAGTCACCAAAATGCACGACACAAAATGCAGAGTACTTTAATAACCCTCAGATACAAAATTACTGTGACGTGGCTACCATCGCCGCAGGAATGCCCAACAAAGTGTCCCTTTAACTATTCCACTGCGTGCAGAGAATCCATACACCTTGTACGCAAGTGCCAACTCTTGACCAGTAAACATTTGCTTATGACATTCATCACTGTTAACTGCAACTATCAGTGCCCAAGAACATACAAAACAAAACTGAATTTGCATTTAATTCAAGCTTAAGGGTGAAGTTTTAAAGCAGGAATTATTGTTGTCAAAAGCAAGTATCTTAATTGAATGGAACAAGTTTGTGTTCAAATAACAACACAGCGGATACAGCCGACATTTGCTCTGTTATGTAAATATTTTCACTACAATACATATACAAAGATAACGTGGGTGGTAGGCGTGGGGGGGGGGGGGGGGGGGAGAGGGGGAGGGGCAAGGAATCAAACGAAGTGCAATTATTCTATACCAAGAAACTTGAGATCACGTTTCCCTTGTGCTTCAGGGATGGTTACTTCAGGAAAGCCATATCACATTTCTCACCACACCTTTGTCGAACTGTTCCATAGTGGTTTGTCCACATAGTGTCTTTTCATGAATCACGTGTAGATCATGTCTGTCAAACCTCTGCTGTTCTCGGTTAGCTGTATACAAGACAAGCGTATATCGATGTTTACTGACGTTCACAGAGTACAGTCAGTACCTGATGTTAGTTGTGTTTTAGCTGTTCCTATAATGTGTAATTCTCATACATTAGACTCTTTGCATAAATAGTTCTTTGTGTGGAATATGCGTCCCACATCCGTTCACCTTTCCTCACATGGATTTCTTACCATTTCGTGGAATTACCACCTCACCTCACTCACACTGCACTGCACATTCCGCAAGCACGACTCTAATAATGCTATTGTCGCTCATCTAATTTCTGTTGGTAGTACGCTGCCGCACACACACTTTTTACCTAGAAATTTCAGTCGTCTACCTTTCCCAGACGATTAAATCCGTCACAACATCTACCCATCCTACCAACTACAATTCCATCTTATCCATCCTACATCTAGACTTACACTCTTTTCCTTCCCCCTGTCCCATTCTTCCATAAGACTTTTCACTTCTCCTTCCCATCTTTTCCCAGCGCTTTTTTCTTCTGCTCCCCATCTCCCCTCACCCGTTTCGCCTTCTCGTATTACGGTTCCACGCACACCAAAAACTCCTCCTCCCGCCGGCCGTTGTGACCGAGCGGTTCTAGGGGCTTCAGTCGGGAATCGCGCTGCTGCTACGGTCGCAGGTTCGATTCCTGCCTCGGGCATGGATGTGTGTGATGTCCTTAGGTTAGTTAGATTTAAGTAGTTCTAAGTCTAGGGGACTGATGACCTCAGAGCCATTTGAACCATTTGAAGTCCTCCTCCCTTCATGTCTCCCAAAAATGCACTATTCGTCCATCGACTGTGCCTGTCATTTCTGTGTACCTATACTCAAACTTCCTATACCACAAAACACCTATACTCCCTCGAACAACAGATCATTTTTTCTCATTGCAGGTCTTTCAAATTTTAATGAAAGTGCAGTACGTCGTTTTTAAAATCATCTTCGTTACAACGTGTTATATTAGTTTTAAACGTATTCTTGCTTTAATTTCAACTATTCTGTTTTAATTTTTATAAACGAAGAAAGGGTATTCCTTTCTATGAAAGCTTTACCATATTCATCCTTTACAAATTTTAAAACAATTTGTTAATAATTAAGATTTTAATGTATTATTTTCCGGTTTCACCTATGTTCTCTATCCTTGGCTGAAAAAAGGGATCAGCTGTACAGTCAATAGTCCACTTCCCGCCAATGAAACGCCAATAAAGAAAAAAATGAGTTATCATTTGACAAGATGATCAAGGCATGGGCCGCAGTATTGTAGACATTTATGCACGTGAGTTATTTTTGTCATAGATATAAGAATATTTTTTCCTATCATGTGTGAGAATGCTTTCTTTCTTGTTCCAGTTTATAACTGTTTGCTGTTGCATGTTTCACACAGTTACAGATACAGTATTTTTGTGGGTGGCAACAGTTGCCACACAGTAAAGGTATTTCTATAAAAAGATGCCAGTTTTGGAAAAAAAAGGACGTTTTTAACAGTCGTGGTGAAATCTATTCTCTCAGGAAATTTAGTGTTATTGTGGCGTCATGGTAAATTAAATTACGAGTAATTACTCTGGTCTATTCCTGTTGCATACTGCCTCAGTGCGGCCGTATATTATTAGTAAATGCGAGGGTATTCGTGTGACCTAAATTCATACCAGTTACTATCTGAACTACACCTTGTTTGTCAATGTTCCTCATGCCCGGTTGCCGTAGCTTTCGACTACTGACTACAGAGGAAAGTCGACGTTGTTCTTAGGTTATCAAATGACACTTCTGCGACAGTGTATGCGATTTGAACTCATATTTCACTCGGTCTCTGCGAAATAAGTAGACACGCTTAGTTAATTGAAGAATATTATAGCGGACTTAATAAAAGAAATAATAAATCCTGGCAGATCCAACATGTAAAACGTTTTTATTGTGCGATCTCTTCACGTACAGAGGTATCTTGGTTAGGTCAGCTGTGAAAAACGTTCCTACGATAATCTCTCTACTTTCTAATAACGGCATCTGCCTAGAATGTCTAAACTTGGTTGAGTCGTCATACAAAAAAGGAATGCTATTTTAATGCCTGTTTTCTTTCAGTTCTTATTTAATTTATTAGATTAGGATCCTAATGTGTGCTTACCGTATCTTTGTAAGGGTAGAGGAAAATCTTATCTCACATGCATCATGCAACAGAAAAATCCCCATGAAAATCTATTTTTATCATTTAGTATCCCATTAAGGATTTGAATGGATCGTAACATGTAAGAGTTGTTTATAATTTATAAAAAAACAGCTACCAGCCACATGTATGGTTTAAAAAGGTTTATTATCTTCAGACCATGACCGGTTTCGGATTTTTCTTTACAAATCCATCTTCAGATGGCAGTTACAAGCATTCGAAGTTGGACCTAGTTTTGTTTTTGTTATTCGTTTGCTGCACTGGGAAAGAAAAGCAATATTTTTGTTGTCATATCGGTAATGGTATTTATAAAAGATTTACTTCTTTAACGAAATCTAATTGCTCATGAGATAGTTTTCTGTTTTAAACTTAGTAAACGTGCAGGTTATTGTACTTACGAGCTATGTAGTTCTGCCTGACGAAATATTCGTGCATTTATGTTTCCGAGCGCAAGCTTAATACACTTTTCAATATGCACTATGTGAGTGCTATTCAAGTCAATGGACGTCACTTTCAACCTCATCATCTTAATTACACACGCAGCACACACGAATAACGTTTACAAAACGTGGCCCAGCTTCATATTACAAACGAGAACAATATTGCAAAGACCTTACAGTCGTAACGATGTTAACTTACAGTTGCTGTGTAGTCGATATGGGCACAGTAAAATATCTCTTTGTTGTTGTATGAGATTAATCTAAAACAGAATAAATAAAATTACATACGAATAAGATTACAAACATTATATGTAGTACAGAAATACTGTGTGATACTAATTAGTTGTTACAGTTTTAGGAGATAAATTGTAATATATGACATGATAAGCAATGCACATGTTTACATTATGTAATGTTTCAATGAGATATAAGCAGTTTTTGGGGGCTTATATACTGAATGTTTTTAATGGAATATTAGGCTTAAGTTATTTTAAAAAAGTGAAAGGTTCTTCAAAGTTGTTTAGGAAGGGGGTGTTAACTGACTCTGTCTGTTCATTCAGAATGAGATCAGGGAACCTGTTTTTATGTATATGAATCTCAATCTCCTCTAAGAGTTTCAATGTGAAACCCTTGTCTTTGAGGTGTAATATCTGTAGGTTGTTTTCTATATTCTCAACTGTATGATTGTTTTCTGCAAGATGGGTGGCAAAAGCAGACTGTGTGTGTGTCTTTTATATGCTCAATTCAACTGTTTTGTCAAGCATGTTTGATCTTGTTGAATGTACACAAAGAAAGTATATTCAACAACACAAAGAACATACCTTGTCCCCACTTTAAATAATATATCAATAAATTTACCAATGTATCAACACTAAATAGCTAACATTTTTACGCACTATACGTATTATCACACAGGTCAGTGTGATACGGGGGGACCTGGATCAGAGTACAAATGAGCATGGGCTTAGTAAGGAAAATAATGTGACCCCGCACTCGTCCCTTCATCAAACAATTAGAAACGAAAGTGTCTTTCCACTAGCTGTCTGTTCCACGAGAAATATCAACCAAGTTAGGGAACCTGCAAATGTATTACATGAGTGCTGAAGGTGCAAGTATTTACTGGCGATTATGAAAGAATGAATTTGGTTCCTACCACTAGTGATATGGAATCGTTGCTGAACTGAGCCATCAACCTCCAGCTCTCCACAAGTTAAGAAAAACGTCAAGCCTCAACCCTGCGTGTTATACAATTCTGCTTCAGGAATTTACTCTGTACAATGAAACCAGTTCTGCTTTACTATCTGTACACAAGAATAAAGTTTCTTTGTAGTGTACTCGATGTGATAGCTAACAGACTCACACGCAGCGTAGTCCCCACGAAAAAAGTAGTAATAATAAATAAGCACACAAAACTTACCCTACACTAGCATGATTTCCCCTTATATTCAGAATATCTGTGTTACTAAGTACAAATATCACACAGTAAGTACACACAAATACCTCATTCTGCAATGACGTAAGGGCACATCAGTCCTTAACGGAATTCAGTGGCACTACAGCGGACGTACCATAGCTGCTGTCGCTTTTGAAGAGGACCAAAGCACCCCCTACCAGCATGTGTCTACTTGGCAAAGCACCTGCTTTGACAGTAAAGTTACACTTCATTGCCTTTTCGCCTATGTTATCGGTAGCTGCCAAAATTGGTCTAGCGGAATGGTTCAGATGGCTCTGAGCACTATGGGACTTAACATCAGAGGTCATCAGTCCCCTAGAGCTTAGAACTACTTAAACCTAACTAACATAAGGACATCACACACATCCATGCCGGAGGCAAGATTCGAACCTGCGACAGTAGCGGTCGCGCGGTTCCAGACTGAAGCGCCTAGAACCGCTCGGCCACAGCGGCCGGTGGTCTAGCAGACTACAGATAATTACCACCCTTCAGAACCTCCCATTCGCTCAGTATGAACACTGGATAAATTATAGGAAAATAATGTAGGAAGGACACAGCTAAATACATATTAATGTAAAACCTGAGAGTAAAACGACGAACTTCCTTTCAAAATGCTTAGTACCTTCGCCTACAGGTAGCGAATGGCATCACAAAACAGGTATGACTTAATGTAGCAGTAAAACACATCAGATAATTCTGACTGATGTCTTTCAATACCTTGTCGAATGGCCGCCACTCAGATCCCGACCAGCTCTTTCTTTCGCACATTTTTCCTCTGCCGAATTAGGTTTTTATTATCGTCCTAAGGAACACCCTGACGAATTATTCTTTTGATGTTGTTGGTGGGCGGTTTGTCAACCCAACCACAACTCTGGATGTAGAGGACGTATGAGGCCCCCTTGACTTGACAAACATGGAGCGTTTCTCCCTGGCATTCTCTTTGGAACATCCAAAGATATTTGTAGGAACTCTGGAACTGTTGCATAGAGTCAGTAATTGTATATAATTTTAGCGATACACACAATAAAAGCCTATTTGAACAAAATCTCTAAATTGTAAGTTTCAATATGTAGTTACTTTCAGAAAATCCTGAAATAATACACTCCTGGAAATTGAAATAAGAACACCGTGAACTCATTGTCCCAGGAAGGGGAAACTTTATTGACACTTTCCTGGGGTCAGATACATCACATGATCACACTGACAGAACCACAGGCACATAGACACAGGCAACAGAGCATGCACAATGTCGGCACTAGTACAGTGTATATCCACCTTTCGCAGCAATGCAGGCTGCTATTCTCCCATGGAGACGATCGTAGAGATGCTGGATGTAGTCCTGTGGAATGGCTTGCCATGCCATTTCTAACTGGCGCCTCAGTTGGACCAGCGTTCGTGCTGGACGTGCAGACCGCGTGAGACGACGCTTCATCCAGTCCCAAACATGCTCAATGGGGGACAGATCCGGAGATCTTGCTGGCCAGGTTAGTTGACTTACACCTTCTAGAGCACGTTGGGTGGCACGCGATACATGCGGACGTGCATTGTCCTGTTGGAACAGCAAGTTCCCCTGCCGGTCTAGGAATGGTAGAACGATGGGTTCGATGACGGTTTGGATGTACCGTGCACTATTCAGTGTCCCCTCGACGATCACCAGTGGTGTACGGCCAGTGTAGGAGATCGCTCCCCACACCATGATGCCGGGTGTTGGCCCTGTGTGCCTCGGTCGTATGCATTCCTGATTGTGGCGCTCACCTGCACGGCGCCAAACACGCATACGACCATCATTGGCACCAAGGCAGAAGCGACTCTCATCGCTGAAGACGACACGTCTCCATTCGTCCCTCCATTCACGCCTGTCGCGACACCACTGGAGGCGGGCTGCACGATGTTGGGGCGTGAGCGGAAGACGGCCTAACGGTGTGCGGGACCGTAGCCCAGCTTCATGGAGACGGTTGCGAATGGTCCTCGCCGATACCCCAGGAGCAACAGTGTCCCTAATTTGCTGGGAAGTGGCGGTGCGGTCCCCTACGGCACTGCGTAGGATCCTACAGTCTTGGCGTGCATCCGTGCGTCGCTGCGGTCCGGTCACAGGTCGACGAGCACGTGCACCTTCCGCCGACCACTGGCGACAACATCGATGTACTGTGGAGACCTCACGCCCCACGTGTTGAGCAATTCGGCGGTACGTCCACCCGGCCTCCCGCATGCCCACTATACGCCCTCGCTCAAAGTCCGTCAACTGCACATACGGTTCACGTCCACGCTGTCGCGGCATGCTACCAGTGTTAAAGACTGCGATGGAGCTCCGTATGCCACGGCAAACTGGCTGACACTGACGGCGGCGGTGCACAAATGCTGCGCAGCTAGCGCCATTCGACGGCCAACACCGCGGTTCCTGGTGTGTCCGCTGTGCCGTGCGTGTGATCATTGCTCGCACAGCCCTCTCGCAGTGTCCGGAGCAAGTGTGGTAGGTCTGACACACCGGTGTCAATGTGTTCTTTTTTCCATTTCCAGGAGTGTACAACATGGGGCATTACCTCGAAAGCATGATTTAAATAGTGGCTAGCAATTTCAATGCAGTTTTTGGGTTTAGTAAAAGATATTGCGTTTGCAAACTTATCATGAGACAACGACTTTGAAAATTGCTCGTCACAAATGAGAGCTTCCAGCCTTTATCATTTTCCTTATTTTATCACTCGCGGGCAGGTTGCTCACATACTCTGGTCTCAGTAATCGATGTCTGAAGCGAGGACACCCTTTGGCTACTCGTGAATGGAAGTGCAGGCCGCATTCTTGGGCGATCAGATCACTCCGTGGTGATCTCATAGTTCAGAGAGAGATTGCTTGAGCTTCCTGTTCGGCGGTAGAGATATGGCTCTGTGAGGGCAGCTTATGTTGATACGTCCTTAGTGGAGGAGACTAGAGTGAAAACTTGCCATAAAACGGCTTTCCTGGAACTCTTGTTACGAGCTATGAGATACAGAGAGACAAGGTCCAGGGGTGCACTCGCAGCACATTAAGTCAGTGCGACGAGGTTTGTGAAGAGTCATTAGGAATGGTAGGATTGAATATCTCATGTACTTCAAGATACTCCCAATTTCTGTGCGTAGTGGTACACCCGACTCGCAGGCGAGCTAAAAAAATAACATTCTCCTTCAATTAAGCATTTCCGATATCATTGTACAACTTGTGCGTCTCTTCTCTATTCTATGATGGTATAGAATGCATCATGGTTCATCTACAAATAATTTTATTCTTCCGAGGGTGACCCATATAAGCCTGAACTACTTCAACGGGTCATAATTTCCTCTGAAAGCTCGTGGAAACGGGAAAGTTGTTTTAATGATATCAGTAGCTCTGGGAGAATCAGAAGTATCGCCAGTTGTTGGCAGGTGGGTTTTTGCTTCTGCGCGTGAAGACCATTGTCCTTTACAATGCCGTGCTTCCTCGGCTCGCGTTCTCGTTTTAGTTCGTTCGTAACCTCATCGGTCGCGCTCTGTGAAGTCTGTGAGTTTGTAGTTCCGTCTGGTGGCAATAACCAGTAAAGTAAGTGATTCGTTAGCAGTCTGTAGCTGGCAAAAACATACAATATACACATCGGGAGGTTTTTTTTTTTTTATTCAAATGCTTCAAATGGCTCTGAGCACTGTGGTACTTCACTTCTGAAGTCATCAGTCGCCTAGAACGTAGAACTCCTTAAACCTAACTAACCTAAGGACATCACACACATCCATGCCCGAGGCAGGACTCGAACCTGTGACCGTAGCGGTCGCGCGATTCCACATTGTGGCGCCTAGAACAGCTCGGCCACCTCGGCCGTGTTTTTTTTTTTTTTTTGTGAAAGCGTATTGGAAGACAGGATCATTGGTTACAACACAACGGGCACTCCGCAGAGCTTCCAATAGGCGCGATGTTCGAACAATGGCAATAATTTATTGACTGTAAGGAAACTGGAGATAACAGATGTACTAAACAATGAGAGTGGTATACACAAACCATCATTGAGTGCTGAGGTTACTGATAATGTTCGAAGACGCTTGGAGAACTTACCAAGAAAATCATTGCCTTGATTGAGCCAGAGGACAGGCATTTCATATGGTACATGCCAGAGAGTTGCGAAGAAATCAGTACTGCGACCATATGGAGTGCACATGATGCAAGCAAGGAAACAGACCATAAGAAAGAAATGCGTTACTGTCGATGGTTTCTTATTCAACTTGCAGGCGTTCATTCCATGGCTTGGTTTACATGTGAGGCATCGTTCCACCTGTCAGGTTACATCAATATACAAAACAGCAGATACTGGGCTGGTATAAACAACCATATCAATCACGAAAAACCACTACATGATGAAAAAGTTGGACTGTGATGTGCGATATCAGAATTTTTGGGCCCATTTTGTTTGATACGACCACAGACACTACAGTTCATACGAGCGTCTTTAACACACTTGTGGAGCAGCTGGATGACGAATGCTATTTCCAAAAAAATGGAGCAACGTGTCACACGCCTAACGCTACCATGGATCTTGTAACGTTTCTTTGGTGAGCGAATAATCTCAAAAAATTTGTTTACCTTGTAGGTGTATCTTAAAAGCCGAGTGTGCAAGAATAGCCCACGGACAATTGCAGATTTCCGCGTGCCCAATACAGCGAATAAACAACAATGGCGAGGATATACTTCACGTCGTGAAATATGGTGAAACGAGTACAGTTGTGCGTCGATTATGATGAAAGACACTTCCAATGGTTGTTGTAAGGACTTTGTATTAATATATATCATGTATGTAATCTCCAAATTGTGCGTTATCATATCCCCAAAAACTGCAAATGTGTCCCATTATTGGTTCAGATGTTATGACTCACTTAAGTAAAATGGTTCAGATGGCTCTAAGCACTGTGGGACTTAACATCTGAGGTCATCAGTCCCCTAGAGCTTAGAACTACTTAAACGTAACTAAGGACATCACAGACATCTATGCCTGAAGCAGGATTCGAACCTGCGACCGTACCAGCAGCGCGGTCCCGGACTGAAGGGCCTAGAACTGCTCGGACACAGCGGCCGGCTCACTTAAGCAGTTCAGGTTTGCATTGATCGCACTGTACTACGAGTTTTGTCTTGATCTAAAATAATCGTTAACTTGAATTCAATCCCTCGCAATTTATTTACATTTCCTATCCACTATTAACCTCACATGTGAAACACGTAGCATGCCATGCGTTCGTGCACTTTGCAATCAATGTGTAGTAGGGGTTACAAGTATCTGCTTCAGCAAACTTGGTAATTCATGAACAAAAACATGGGAACACCAAAATCACAACACGTTACCATGCCACTATTACGGTACAGGGAAAACGTCGGCATTCAAAACATCTTGCACTCCTCTCGGAATGGATAACTATAGGTCCTGTGCGGATTTTTAAGGGAATCTTATTCTACCCGGAAAACGGTGGCAAATCATATAACGATGGTGGGGTTGGATAGGGATCATGCACTCTTATCTCCAACGTAGAGCACAAAGGCTAAATAATATTGATATCTGGTGACTGTAGTGGGCAGGAGAGATGTGAAAACTCATCCTCGTGTCCATAAAACCAGTCCTGGAAGACGCGGACTGTGCGAACAAGAGCGCTAGCGTCTTGGAACACAGCATCACCACTGGGGAGCAAACCTTGTATCATGGGTTGGACCTGATCAGCAAAAATGATTACATAATTTCTGGCGGTAACGTGACTTTGCGAAGTAGCCACGGGGCCAATGGAATTCCAAAAATTTGGCTGCCCAAATAATGACCAATGATATCTCGGGCTCCTTTCACTGTTTATTCGAGTATGTTACAATTTCAGTCCGCAGCTCGTGAGCTTGCGGTAGCTTTCTCGCTTCCCGCGCACGGGGTCCCCGGTTCGATTCCCGGCGGGATCAGGGATTTTCTCTGCCTTGTGATGACTGGGTGTTGTGTGTTCTTCATCATCATCGACGCACACAAGTCGCCGAAGTGGCGTCAACTAAAAAGAACTTGCAATACGGCGGCCGAACTTCCCCGCATGGGGCCTCCCGGCTAACAATGCCATACGATCATTTCATTTCAGGTCTTTCGTGGAGAAGTATTAAGGTAGCAGACGGAGCCCCAAATGCTCGTTGCGCATGCGTGTGTCTGTGAGATGGACCATATAAATGTCTCGTGACTCAGATCATGAACTTGATGGTAGGAAATTTAGTCGTTAATGTTAATTTAAATATACATTTATCTCCATAGGTCAACATGCCCCGTAAAGTATTCTTAAAATATAGCCAGATACCGTTTAATGAAAATTTGATGGCTCAAAAACGTTTCTAACAGGGCTTCTAGATATTTTCTTAGAAGTATTCAGAATTGACCAACACCCGGGGAGTTTAAAACTTTTTAAATTACATTCGTTCGAAAAACTAATCGTTTTACCTTGCCTGTAGATTTAACAGCACGCAGTCACAATTCAGAAAGAGTCAAGAGCTGACAAGAGCTGATACTCAGTGAAGCAGGACACTGGAAGGATCGTGGAGCGTTGCCCATGTCCCACGTGGGCAAATAGCCAATTCAGCCAACATCGTCAGAAAGCAGGAACCAGAGATAATGAGCCGCAAATGTTTTCGAGATTCGTTCCACCTAACAGGCAGCGGTTGTTTGCGAAAGGAAAATGCAGGCAGTATTTTACTATTTGCCGTTATACTATGAATAGCCTTGTTTGTACTAATTTCAATGATCCGATCCGTTTCTTGTGCTACGCTGAGGTCTTCTTTTTTTAAAAATCTTGAATTCAGGCAAAGCACATTTTAAGAATCCAAATTTAGAGACATGCTTATACAAACAGGACATCTGTAAGACTTCAGTACAAAACGTAAAACCTAATGGTGGTCCTGTTTATTGCCTTCGATTACCTCTACCATTTTTACTTCTTTCTATTACCAAACTGGCGATTCCTTGATGTCTCAAGATGTATCCTCTCAACAGATGTCAAGTAATGCCATAGATATGGTTTCTCTCAAAAGCGATTCGGTTATCCGGGCTACACATATAATCTTCAGCGGTCTTTTGTAGCATCAAGTATAAAAAGCTGAACTGTTAGTCGTCCAAAGCTACACTGCAGGTTAGGTAAATTTCTATTCCTTATCGACAGAATAGCGAGTCAGCATCTTAATTACTCCTTGATCGGCCGTAGTCGGTTATTTTGCTGCCTAAATAGAAAAAGTCATAGCCTAATTTAATTGTCTCATTTCCTAATCTAAATCCCCAGGCATCACCTGATTTTATTTGATTATCTCTCATTGCACTTGTTTTACTCTTTTCACAACAGCATCAATTCGGTTCAACTGACGTTCCAGGTCGTTAAAGATTTTTGATGTTCAAGCTGCGAAAGCAGTGATGAGAGTGCATTTCATACTAGTTATCGATCAATGTGTACAATTAAAAAAAACTTATCTCATGAAGTATAACGTAAAATACGTTAAATGCTTTTCAAAATAACGTTAGTTATACAGGGAAACGATGGCACCAATAGTACAACTAAATAGGAAAAGGCTCTGAAGTTTGTACAGAGAATAGCAGTAGTAGAAACAGAGGTACCAATAGTGGGGTGAAAGGATGTGGTGTCACAGTCACTTCTGCAGCAGTAGACATTAGTTTTTTCCATTGCAATGCCAATAATTAGCAAGTCATAACAGTTACAACACATGTAAAGGGTATCAGAAACATATGGGGTCCTATCGGTTACTTTCTGTAGCAAGATGATGATGGGCTGTAACAGTGAAAGAATAAATATACAAGCATATAAAATGTCCTGTAGCCGGCGACCTCATCACTTTGTCTACATGGGAAGAGTGAAAAGCTTATAAGAGTGTAGCAGGATAAGTTGTATTGAGAAACACCTCTTAAAAAGATTCGATGTGTTGCGCCATTTCCGATTTAATTAACAGTGAAGTTTGTCCGTCATGCCGTTGTGCATCCAAATTCCACCGGCCCGCCAGATGCAATGTCAGTTGCTCTCATAGCGCAGAAGACAGCGCACGAGACTGCTCAGCCTTTGGCTCGCGTTCGATCCTTACAACTGTCCACAGTCCAATTTTTTGTATCGCTCTCTTGTTTGGCTTCAGGAAACCAAAGAAAGAAAACGTTTGGCGAGATCGTCTCCCATCTTTTCAGAGATAATTGTGGGACTCGACTGTTCAGTACAAAATGACAAATCAAACATTTTTTCACATTTCAGCCGTCTAATTTCCAAACTGTTATTTCACTGGGCTACCAGTTTCGGCGATTCACAACGCCACCTTCATGACCCCTGACCGATGTGTAAAATGATTCCAATCTCAGTTCGGGTCAAAATAAGGGCCAGCATTCACAGACTGGTATCTGTAGATTCCTGCTTAGGACAGCGATCATTTCACTGACTCGGCAGATGATGTTTGAACTGATCGCTGTATCAAGTAAAAATCTACAGATAGCAGTCTTTGAGTGCTGCCCCCAATTTTGAGCGGTACCGAGGTTGGAATCTTCCTACACGTCAGTCAGGGAGTGTAGTGTCCCTTTTGCAATATTCACCATTATCGAGGTGAAACATGAATAAAAATGACTGTATGTGACTCAAAATGAACTGCAAACATCGATTTATCTGCGAAAGGTAATAACACTAACTGTAAAAATATACAATATAGATCGATAGATGCAGAAAAGGCATTATTTTTATTGTATGAGATTATAATGTGTAAGTAATTGAAAGAAGTATTATTATCTTTGTAAGAGTATAAAACACAATGCAATGCTCATTCTTCTGTCTAGTCTGTTTTGTTCTGTTCGTTCTGGTGTTAGCTGGAATAAGGTACGCAAGCTATTGTGCTGCACTAGCATTTGTTTCTGTCGTAACGTAGTTGCAAATATTTAATTCTGTAAACTGTGTCCTAGTAAGAATATGTTGGTATAAAGTGATCTCCGTGTGTTATTTAAAGAACCTACGCCACATTTATCTTATGAAAAGAATATTTAATGAAAATTATTTAGCATGTTTCCAGCTGCTGCGGAGCGAGTAACAGTTATCTCTGTTAACAAATAGCCGTCATTAAGCGGTACATTTAAAAATATTTTTTCACAGCACAATGTCTGATAGCCGGAGCGGAAGAAATTATGTAAAAATATTCAGTGAGATTAGTGAAGGAATCCAGTGAAATAGTTTTATTAAAACTTGTCTATTTTCTGTGATAGTAATAATTTCAGATCAGTGAACTGGAGCTGAGTAATATTACGCTACTGCATTTACAGTAATTTGTAGGGAACCTGGCGCTCGATAAAACCAGATATAATACGTAATTGGCAACCTACGAAATCCATTATTTTACTTATTATATCTCTTTTGTATTTTTTTTTTGAAAACTAAACGTAAAAACTAACTACACTAAAAATCACTAACAGATCACGATAAATCAAAGGACAAACAAATTTCCTAGGAGAGTGTTTCCTCTAAAATAAATTGTTACACATTATTTTTAAGAGATATAATAGGAGCCTGTACATGGAGCAATGTATCGCCGAAACAGGTAGTCCAATAAAATTACAGTTTGGAAATTAATCGCCTGAAAGGTGTTTGATTTGACATTCTGTGTTTTTCTCTTGTGTTTCTGCAGGTATTTATCATATCGTTTTTGCATCATATGGTAGGAATCAGCCCAAACAAATGCCACTCATACACCATTCATGAGACACCCATTCTTTAAAGTGGTCCCAAATTAGTCTCGTGCGATATTCGCTTTATCGGTATGTATTAGCAGGAACAATAAAACACGAAGAATAACGAATACTCCAGCAGCTACTGAGCAGCACCGCTGCATAGGGGTAGCAGTCAGTGCAGGCCAGGGCAGTGCTACCACTGCTGGAGTACTGGTTATTATTTGTGTTTTACTGTCCCAGTTAATACATACCGATAATCGAATATCACACTAGACCAGTTTGGGACTGCTCTATAGAATGGACACGCAAAATTCCGCTTTGAAAGTAATTATGTTTGTTCCGTCAGAGCTGGGCGTCGCATGAAAGACACCGTGAGCAGCACTTGTCTGGGCTGACTCTCGCTATACACTGCAATAATGAAATTGTAAATATCTGTCGAAACACCACAGAAAATACCTTTGACGATTCTTAGGAGGGATGCCCAGTATACTCAGGGTGTTCCATTTTAAAAATTTGGGAAACTGAAGAAGATGACATTTTGATGTAAGGAACATACAGCCGGAAAAATGAAATATAGTTTTTACAGCCACAAATGAGCTGTTGAAAATCCACACTTCACCAATGCAAGAATTTACCAGGTGAGAGCCTGAGTGAACATTTCGGCTGGAATTCTTGGAGATCACCTTATTGGACAATACATTTTACCAGCTCGATGGAAAAGTGCGTGGAATGTGAAATTTCTGAAAATGCTCTCGCTGAATTTCTGGAGGATATTCCTTTGCAACTACACACTGGTTTGCGGTTTCTTTCTCTGCCTCGAGATGACTGGGTGTTGTGTGATGTCCTTAGGTTAGTTAGGTTTAAGAAGTTCTAGGGGACTGATGACCATAGATGTTAAGTCCCATAGTGCTCAGAGCCTTTTTTTTTTTTTTTTTTTTTTTTTTTTTTTTTTTTTTTTTTTTTTTTTTTTTTTTGCGGTTTCAGATCGATAGTGCTCCGTCGCACTTTGATCGTTGCACATCTCACCGACTACTTCAGGCAGAGAGTAACTGGAAGTAGTTGCCCAACATGTCAGCCTGTGTGCTAGGCTGATCTCTCCCCTCTTGACTTTTTCTTCTGGGGTTATGTACAGTCCCATATGTACTCAAAACGAGCAGGAACAGTACCTGCGCTTATTGAGTCCACCTCTACAGCGTTTGATACTGTAACGAGTTGTTTCTAGAAACTGTGGGCGATCGCCTCTCTGCGGGAGGTTGACGGAAGTGCAAGCCATAAATGCAGCTAATCAATTGATATATATTCTTTTTTTTCACAGCAACGATGATAGTTTCATTGCATCAGGCAACCTGTAGATGGCAGGAGATGATTCTCGCTCCTGACCATACCAGCACAGATACTCTAACGCAGGAGTTCCCCTAGCAATCTGTCGGGCCAATATGCATCGTGACTGGGGGCTGTGGCAGGAGGCTGGATGGAGCAGTGGCTGGGTGTCGAGTAGCCGAAAAGGGACGGTCCCGCTCACTGAGACCACTCGCGTGATCGACACGACACTGCAGGCTGGAGTGCGGCAGCAACCCTCGAGTCCTTTGTAGCAGAGCACCAGCACTCAACAGTGGTTTTCGGTTCTCCGCCTGGGACCACTGACAGAACTGCATCAGTGACAGACAGGTCCTGGGGGTTTTAAATCTTCTGGCCCACGCTGACGATCGCGGAAGAGACGTGTTTCAGGGTTGCATCGAAGCATTTAGAGTGGAGCAGTGGCTGGGGCACGACGTAAGTGGCAAAAGGTCAGCCAAGCCGCAGCAGGTACATGACGACCGCAACTGACTTGTGGAAGCATCGACAGCGGATGCTGTGCCTCTGCCGAATTTGCTTTGTTAGCACAAGAATCGACCAAAGAGCTGCAGCCTCATTCCAGCACTGGGATTTTTCCTATGCTTTTGGGTTCTTAGACTGTAGGCTTTCTCCCTTATCCGTCCCCTGGATTTCTGTTTGTTGGTGTAGGTGCAACAGAGACTGACACATCGGTAATTTTTTTACCCCATACAATCAATCTCTACCGCTGTTCTCACAATCAGCGAAATCTCTTTCTTCCCATTACAATACCATCAGAGAGGAACACGGAATCTTAAGGAGAATTGGATAAAGCCTCTTTCGTCGATTCACATAATGCAACACAGGTGATGAACACGTCAACGAGCATTTACTTTACAGCAGCGAAGCTACAAATTCGGTTTACGGTATTAGACTATAAAATCAACAACCATTCTCAAAACAACAGTACTTTGGTGTTTCATTTAGCCTCCTGAATGTACTGATAGTGCGTAATGATGTAGAAATTTCATTTCATATTTCCGATTGTAGGTTCCTGATATCAAAAAGTTCAAAATGTCTTCCTCTACAATCGCCCAAATTTTTAACATTACATTCTGTAACACCGCGTACGTATACACACTGTCCACCCACATTAATGTGACCGCCTCTTAAAAGTATGAGCATGCACCTTTTACACTGCGCACCGTTGCGAGAAATCCAGGAAGAGAATCAGTGAGGTTATGAAAGGTACCGACAGGCATGTGGGGTCATGCCGACTCCAATGTACTGCGTTTCTCGGTTGAGGATCCATTACGCGAATAGCTCGATCGACATGGTCCCACAGATTCTCTAAAGCTCCTCCCGCAGAGGCCATGAAGGCCCAAAGGTACCGACAGGTCGCCGTGTCATCCTCAGCGGACAGGCGTCACTGGATACGGACATGGAGGGGCATGTGGTCAGCACACCACTCTCCCGGCCGTATATCGCTTTCCGAGAGCCGCTACTTCTCAGTCAAGTAGCTCCTCACTTTGCCTCACAAGGGCTGAGTGCACCCCGCTTGCCAACAGCGCTCTGCAGACCGGATGGTCACCCATCCAAGTGCTAGCCCAGCCCGACAGTGCTAAACTTCGGTGATCTGACGGGAAACGCTGTTACCACTGCGGCAAGGCCGTTTAAACTCGAGGAGTTTTGGGGTCGAGGGACTATGGTAAACTCATCCTGGTGCACGTACACTGCAAGTCTGTGTGATATGTTGCACTGTCTTGCTGTTACACACCATCGTGTCGACGAAAAACAAACTGCATGTAGGGTGAACATGAACCCCAAGGATAGGTAGATACATTTGTTGATTTGTTGTCCCTTAGAAAATCCAGAGATCGCGCAGAAAATGCGACGAAGTCTTTCCCAGACCACAACGCACGCGAGGTGTTCGCTTCCAGATGTTTTACGCCGCACACGCCAACATCCATCTGTCCGATGGAACAAAAAATGTGCTTCATCTGAAAAGGTCACCTGCGCCAATCAGTGGACGTCCAGTTGCAGCATCGGCGTGAAAATTTCGGCCTTGTTCAAATGTGTGTGAAATCTTGTGGTACTTAACTGCTAAGGTCATCAGTACGTAAGCTTACACACTACTTAACCTAAATTATCCTAAGGACAAACACACACACCCTTGCCCGAGGGAGGACTCGAACCTCCGCCGGAACCAGCCGCACAGTCCATGATTGCAGCGCCTGAGACCGCTCGGCTAATCCCGCGCGGCATTCCGGCCTTCTTCGGCGATGGACAGCAGTCAATATGGTTGTATGAACCAGGCATCTGCTTCAGAGAGCCATACGCAGTAACGTTCGCTGAAAGGTCGTTGAGAAGACACTGTTGAAAACCTCTTGGCTCATCTGGACGGTCAGTTGATCAAGAGCTGCACATCTATTCGCCCGTACACATCTTCGCAGCCGCTGATCACCCCTGTGATCTACAGCTCAAGGTGCACAATTGCCTCGGCGCTGGTTTTGGGTAGTGACATTTTTCCATGTACGGTACACTTTAACTTCGGTGGTATGCGAACGGTTTACAAACTTAGCCGCTTCGAAAATACTTCTACGCTTTATCCCAGAGCCGATGATCATACCGTTTTGGACGTCAGATAAATAGCTCTACCGCCGCGGTACAGCAACGGCTGCAATATTTTCTGCCTGCCCTATACGTTCTATACACCTCCACCGATGGAGCTGCCACATGTCGTATGTGTGTGGTTATTGCACTTTGACGTCGAAAATAGGAGGTGGTCACATTAATGTGCCTCGACAGTGTCTGAACTGGCTTTGATGGTTAAACACGTCGTTCACATTACATGCATACAATAGCGACATACGCCATAGACTCTACCTTCTAAGTTTGGAACAAATATTTTCACATACACTCAGCTTTCATTGCTCGGTATAAAATTAAAAGGCATTCCTTCTCCTTAGTTCCGACCAGAATTAGTAGAAGGATTCCCTTGACTGTAAATAAGCGCAGCAACTGGAAAACTCTTCCCAAATTTCCACAATCAGAGCTCGTCCTGCCCCCTTACTAGCTCCACTAATCTACAATACGTCGTCTCTCGAACACATCACTTTATGTATTAGTATTAGTAATTTGTTCATTAATTAAAACTGTTAAAATCTGAGAAAAATAAACTTATATTTTCCGTCGTTTTTAGAAAGTAAGGTTTTTGTTTTCAGATGCAAATAACTGCATAAATTTTCTCCAATAACTTCTTAATGCCAAATCCTTCATAACACGAAAGTAGATAATCTCCGTCACTTTTACGCAATGATATTGGAATACAAATATAAATAAAGAGTTACACGACTGCCTCCATTATGGTAACTGTGTTGGTAGAAAAGGAAAGCCTTACGATAAACAAAAAAAAAAAAAAAAGGCGGCAAGCTTCCAGTTAATTACGACTGGTAAGTCGCGAGAGAGCTCTCCCGTGGCGCACCTGGGTATCGGCATCGGCAGCCTGCGGGATTTGGTCGGGCGGCCCGCTGCGCTAGCGACCAGCTCCCAGGAGATAAAGCCGATTTAATTCCGCCAAAAATGTGGGGAATCCTTCTAATTGCTTGGCGATATATATCTGCGAGTTCCCCGCGACTCATTTGCTTCCGATGCAGGGCGATTAAATTAATTTGTAGCCGCACCTCGATTAAGAGGTGGACGATTGGTAAAGCTCTCTTCAGGGCTTTAAACCCTTGTAGTTGGTGCGGCCCAGCCGCTGCATGACGACTGTTTTAACAATAATCTCTAACGGCTCATCTGAGTAATACTGTACGATCGTCATAAAATGTTCATTATGTTATCAGTATGAATACACCTTTATTCAGACAGCAACGTTAAAGCTCCAGAAACACTAATGTTCTAACCCTATGCGCACTATTAGTACCAGATCTTCATGGACATAATACTGAGAGGTACCTCCCAATCCGCATATATCTTTGTCGGAATATGTATCTGTTGTGGGTTGGCAGGAGAGCCAACACCGGGTACTAGAGGAAGCCGAAAGGCACGCGTTTTAGCTCACGCAGGCTGGCGTGAGGTCTGGAACAGGACAAGGAATTTAGACTTTATAAAAACGGACGTAGCTGGTGGAATACTTAACTTTAATCCATAAATGGTGAGCGTCGCTCTTGACGGTACATGTTTTACAGTATCAATAGTTACTGGTAATGGCGCCTTGCTAGGTCGTAGCAAATGACGTAGCTGAAGGCTATGCCAACTATCGTCTCGGCAAATGAGAGCGTATCTTGTCAGTGAACCATCGCTAGCAAAGTCGTTTGTACAACTGGGGCGAGTGCTAAGAAGTGTCTCTAAACCTGCCGTGTGGCGGCGCTCGGTCTGCAATCACTGATAGTGGCGACACGCGGGTCCGACGTATACTAACGGACCGCGGCCGATTTAAAGGCTACCACGTAGCAAGTGTGGTGTCTGGCGGTGACACCACAGTATCAACTAACTGTGAACCCGCTCTCTTATATAATACCGTCGTTATATTCGATAACCTGCACCTGACACTGCATATGGAAAACGTTTAAGACGATATACCAGTGAATACGAAACAATATTGCCTCTTAACATGAAACAAAAATAGCTTAACACGAACGCTCGAGCGAACAGTTGTACATGCTTTTTCGCAGTTGGAACGTCAAGGGGATTTTTATTTCACATGAATCTGTATCATTTCAGAGATACTCTCAAGTCACACGTATCTGTGGTATACATATGCAAACTGACGTAGCGAATGAAAATGTGTACCAAGTTTGGGATACGAATCAGGGACTCCTCACTAGGCAGATGTACGCAAGCTAGACACAGTGGCTTTGAACAAGTGCATGGACTACCGTAACACCCCTCCTCCTCAATCCACATTCCCATTCACGCCTCAGACCACTTGGTGTTCCCCCTAAACTCGAAAAGCATTGCAGAAATTCTCTAAATGTATTGGAATAACGCAAAAATGAAACTATATGGTTTCGGAGACCTTTCCACGTATCAGACACCTGTGATGTATACGGTCATACTGAAGTGACGAATGAAAATTTCTATGAAGGTCAAGATTCGAACTAAGATCTCCTGGTCACTAGGAAGATACGCTAACCACTACACCACCCTGGCACTGTGGCTTTGACCAATAGCTCGCCTCCCTCCTAAATCCAAATTCCCATTCACACCTCAAAGTGCGAGGATAGTCCACGAAGTTGTGCAAAGCTACTGACCAGGGTGGTGTAGTGGTTAATTCATCTGCCCATTGAGCAGGAGACCCTGATCAGAATCCCAGTCTTGATTCAAATTTTCATTCGTCGCCTCAGACTGCATACGTACGTCACGGATGTTTATTTATTTATTTATTTATAGTTAGTCAGAACAATGATGTCGTTATGTCGCACGTCTTTGAGTTCCAACACTGTACAAAAATATTTCAGTCAGTTTTAGAATTAAGGATTGATGTCTCGAAATCGGCAAATTGTGAATATTCATCAGTGAATTTTGTGTTAAAACTGTTTCGTGTGTTTGCTTACAATTACAGATACCGTATGTTTTCAAGAGCCAAGACAGAGAACTCGGGATGAAAGCAAACCATTATTTCTATTAAAATGAAGACGGAGCTTCTTAACGAATTTATTGAAAGATGGAGGTGGGAAATGGATTTTCTTACTGCTAACTCTATAATGTCAACGATAATTTTTAAAAAAATGAGGTAATGTTACGCCAATGGTTGGGTGCAGTGTCCTCGAGTCTGAGAGAAAATATTTGAGAACGGCTAAAGATGAAGATATAGATATTGTGTTCTCTCTATAGCCCAAACAAGTTAGGTTGACGCTCTCGTATCATGAACTTCATGTATGGAAAGGGCTAGTGAACTAGTAAAATCAGTAAACCCAGGCTAGTTTTAACTTTTCAAGGAAAGGAATGGCATAGTGTTAAAAAAAACATCTGCGGTGAAGGTATCCGAGGTTTGCTGAGTATGACTACATACTGGTTGCCACCTACTTTGGCTACAATACTTGACGCAAAAGATTTCTTCAGTCGCGGATAAACTGACGTACGTTACCGCTGTTTATCCAAGCGACAATTGCGTTCAGAGGAAATTCTTTAAGGAAGGAATTGCGGATTATAGCACATGGGGGAATTCTGGAAGCAGAAGTGACTTATTAAGCCGTACCGTTTGTCACGGTCACGCAGACATGATGACAGCCGTCTCTTGCTGTCGTAGTTCAGTATCGCTAGTTGATGTGTACATCCCTCTTCTTTCCAAAGATCACACACACAAACGTCCCTGTTAGCGGAATGTTCTCTGTACGAGTCGTAGTGCCACGATACGACAAAACCATTTGACAATAAATAACAAGTCACCGCTGTTAGATGTCACACACTTTCTTGTAAATTTTAAGTGAATGCCATCTTCACGCGTTATTCGAACGCTCCACTGAACAAGCTCTGAAGAAAAGAAAAGAGATATTTGAAGAGAGATTTAAAGTTGAATGAGAAGAGGTTTGCTGATGATATTGTGTGTAGACGTGGTAAAGGATTTGGAGCATTTGAATTAAATGTGTACTATCTTGGAAAGAGGTTATAAGATGGACTTCAATAAAATCATTATGAAATGTACTCGAATTAAGCAAGATAATACTGAAAGAGTTAGAAAATTAAATACTAAAAACAATGAGTTTTGCAATTTGGGCTACAAAATAAATGAGAGGAAGAAAATGTGGTAAGAAAGTGGGGGAAGGAAAGAAATGTAGTGTTTGCGTGAGATGTTCCGGACATCGAACGTCTGAAATGAGAGTATGAACGACTCAAGTACTAACAGTGGGAACGATGTGTAAAGGTGGAGTAAGTGACGTGCGATTCCAAGCTATCAAAGTTTTTGAGATTCTGCAAGCAATTTATGATCGTAGACGAGCTGATTTGAGCTATATGGGACGGAAGATTCTGGCATTTTTTTAATTACGGGGGGGGGGGAATGATTAATTTCTAAACGAAACTTTTTTAAGGCATCGCGCATCTAACTGCTTCTTCAATCTTTTCTTTATAGTAAAGGATTGTGCCCCTGTTGATATAACTGTATGGAGGGGCTATGGTCAAACATAACTGAAAATCAGCTATAGTGAGTAAATTTAAAATATTTGTCCCACCATGCCATTTTTATTAAATCAGTGAAGGCAGAGATTGCAGTATCAGCGGCGTTCTATGCACATCGTCGGTTAGGTTAGACTTCTTTACTTCTTTGCAGTGCTCGTGCTTCTGAGCATCCAAAAACAACTTCATTACAATGAACAAACTGTATGACGTCACTTGTACATAGTAAGAACTATCACTTAAAGATTGCCTTCTCTTGTTTATGTTTTGCTTTTTTATTATTTTGTTGGAGTTCAGGTGTGTAATTAGAGTATCACTTAGTTCTTTTTTTAAATTGAAACAGTTGCAGCATTCCAGTTCTGTAAAAATTTTACGGAGGTTTCTCGCGGTCAACAGATGACTGATGGGACTGGACAGTCCCTCTGCTCCTCTCCTAGTCTGTTTAGATGTTTGGCTGAAGAGGACGGACTCCTTCAACAGCCCACCCTGCTCTCAAGAGCTGTAAACTAAAGATTTAAAAAAGAGAAAGAAAGGAAAAATATTTAATAAGTAATTCGCTATGCATAACGATACTATGGTACTGGTATAAGAATGCGTATTCAAACACAGAGACACGTAAACAGGCAGAATACGGAGCTGAGGTCGACAACGCCTATATAAGACAAGCGTCTGGTGCATTTGTTAGTTCGTTTACTGCTGCTACAACGGCAGATTATCAAGATTTAAGTGAGTTTGAAGACGGTGCTATAGTCGGCGCACGAGCGGTGGGACACAGCATCTCCGAGGTAACTATGAAGTTACAATTTTCCCGTACGAACATTTCACGAGTGTACGGTGCATGCCAAGAATCTGGTAAAACATGAAGTCTCCGGCAGCAGCGATGTCGGAAAAACATCATGCAAGAAAGGGACCAACGATGACTGAAGAGAATCGTTCAACGTAACAAAAATGCAACCCCTCCACAAATTGCTGCAGATTTCAGTGCTGGGCCATCGCAAAGTGTCACCGTGCGAACCAATCAACGAAACATCACCGATATGGACTTTCGAAGCCGAAGGCCCACTCGTGTACCCTTGATGACTGCACGACACAAAGCTTTACGCGTCGCCTGGGCTCGTCGACACCGACATAAGACAGTTGATGGCTGGAAACATGTTGCCTGATCTGATGAGCCTCGTTTCAAATTGTATCGAGCGGATGGACTTGTTTGGATGTGGAGACAACCTCACGAATCCGTGGACCCTGTATGTCAGCAGGGAACTGTTCAAGCTGGTGGAGGTTCTGTAATGGTATGGGGCGTGTGCAGTTGGAGTGATATGGGACCCCTGAAACATCTACATAAGACTCTCACAGGTGACACGGACGTAAGTATCCTGTCTGATCACCTGCATTAATTCATATCCATTGTGCATTTCGTCGGACTTGGGCAACTTTAGCAGGACAATGCGACACCCCACACGTCCGAAATTGCTACAGAGTGGCTCAGAACACACCCGCTGGCCACCAAACTCCCCAGACATGAACATTGTTGAGCATTTCTGGGATACCTTGCAATGTGCTGTTCAGAAGAGATCTCCACCCCCTCGTACTCTTATTTATGGACGGCCGTGGAGGAGTCGTGGTATCAGTTCCCTCCAGCCCTACTTCAGACATCAGTCGAGTTCATGCCACTCATTTGGGCCACTTCCGCTTGCTCGCAGGAGCCCTACACGATATTAGGCAAGAGTTCTAGTTTCTTTGGCTCTTCAGTGCATTTAGTACGTCGTTTTAGTATAGAATTTCAGAAACAGCAACTCAGAGAAAATTACACTACCTAATCAGAAACTGGATTCGCATTCGTGAAGACGACGGTTGAAACCTGCGTTCGGCCATCCCTAGATCGCTTCAGGCAAATGCCGGGATAGTTCCTTTGAAAGGACACGCACGACTTCCTTCCATAATCCGATGGGACCAATGACCTCGCTGTTTGGTCCCCTCCCCCAAATCAACCGACCAACCCAATCAGTGTACGGAAAGCCCTACGTAATCCAGAAATGTCCACTAGAAGTCATGAGACATGTACCTGCCATTATAAAAGGAGACGAGGAGTATTGTGTTGTCAATAGAGAAGCAGCAACAGCAAAATGCCTTGACCATGACACACCAGTGACGTCGAACGTGGATGTGTCATTGGATGTCATCTGAGTAAGAAACCATCAACGGCCGGCCGGCGTGGCCATGCGGTTAAAGGCGCTTCAGTCTGGAACCGCGTGACCGCTACGGTCGCAGGTTCGAATCCTGCCTCGGGCATGGATGTGTGTGATGTCCTTAGGTTGGTTAGGGTTAATTAGTTCTAAGTTCTAGGCGACTGATGACCTCAGAAGTTAAGTCGCATAGTGCTCAGAGCCATTTGAACCAAACCATCAACGACACTTAAAACCTTCTAAAGCACCCTTAGTCGACTGTTGGTGGTCTGACTGTGAAGAGAAAACGCGAAGGAGCAGTCTGTTAAACCAAGACTCGACATACCTCATCTACAGTGACGGACAAGCATTGCGAAGAGTGGTTGTACAAATCTCGTGAAATCAGAGGAAGGAATTACAGTTACGATGTGCTAACATAAGTCCAGCCAGCACGATGATTGGATGCAGTGAGCTAAAATGTAAGGGGTACGACGTTCGAGCAGTTCCTTTCTCTAGCCAAATGAGGAACCACGCTTTAGGTGGTGTACAGAGTAACGCCACTGCGTAGTGAATCACTAAAGCCTATACCCTACGGCAGTCAGACTGAAGGGTTTGGTGAATGCCTGGAGAACATTACCTGCCCTCACACGTAGTGCCAACAGTGAAGTAGGGAGGAGGTGGGGCTATGTTTTTGTGTTTTTTTTTTCTTTTTAGAGACATCACTCTTCTGGTTAGTTTGATGCGGCCCGCCACGAATTCCTTATCTGAGTAAGAAACCATCAACGACACTTAAAACCGTCACTTCCTCTTCATCTCAGAGCAGCACTTCCAATGTGCATCTTCAACTACTTGCTGGATGTATTCCAATCTCTGTCTTCTTCTACAGTTGTCGCCTCCTACAGTTCACTCTAGCACCATGGTAGTTATTCCCTGATGTCTTAACAGATATCCTATCATTCTGTCCCTTCTCTTTGTCAGTGTTTTCCACATATTCCTTTCCTCTCCGATTCTGTGCAGAACCTCCTCATTCCTTACCTTATCAGTCCACCCAATTTTCAACAATCGTCTGTAGCACCATGTCTCTAATGCTTCGATTCTCTATTGTTCTGCTTTTCCCACAGTCTATGTTTTATATCCATACAATGCTGTGCTCCAAACGTACTTTCTCAGAAATTTCTTCCTCAAATTACGGCCTACGTTTGATGCTAGGAGACGTCTCTTGGCCAGGGATCCCCTTTTTACCAATGCTACCTCCTTGAATTTTGATTCCACTCCTTAACCTTCGTTTTATTTCCATCATTGCTTCTTCGATGTACAGATTGAACATTAGGGGCGAAAGACTACATCCCTGTGTGGCACCCTTTTTAATCCGAGCACTTCGCTCTTGGCCGTCCACTCTTGTTGTTCCCTCTTGGCTCTTGTACACATCGTGTATTATCCGTGTCTCCCTACAGGTTATCAGCATTTTTCTCAGAATTCTGAAAATCTTGCGACATTTCACGTTGTCGAATGCTTCTGCCAGGTGTTATGTTACGGGAGTGTTTTTCGTGGTTAGGGAGTGATGCTTGTAATCTTTTTCTTTTTCTTGTCGCTTTCTGCCGCCTTGGTGCATGGCATTGTTAATTAAGAGGTGGTTGAGTCCCTTCTTGTCACTATTCCGTTGTCTTCTAGGAGGTAAAAATTGTTCCCCAACTGTCTGTATACATTGTTATTCATGTGAAAGTCTACAAAAGTTTCCCAAATGTTTTTGAATTGCGTAACAGAGGCGGAAACTTGGCACTAGCTGGGTGTTCATGCAATGGGATGTGGGAATCATGTCCAGATTGGCCGGCACACTGATCCTCGTCGTTGAGCCATCAGGCGGATTGGAAGCCGCACGGCGTAGCTGCGTGGTCTTGGGCGCCTTGAAACGGTTCGCACGGCTCCCCTCCGTCGAAGGTTCAAGTCCTTTCTCTGACATGGGTGTGTGGGTGTGTGAGTGTGTTGTACTTAGCGTAAATTAGTTGAAGTTAGATGAAATAGTTTGTAAGCCAAGGGACCGATGACCTCAGCAGTTTGGTCCCATAGGGACTTGCCACCACATCAGCACCACCACTACCGCGGATTCGATTTGCACTTCCCGGTTCTGCCAGAAGCGTTTAACACGCACTGCCCTCCAGGTGGGTTCTTGTGGGCCGGCCGCGGTGGTCTAGCGGTTCTAGGCGCTCAGTCCGGAGCCGCGCGACTGCTACGGTCGCAGGTTCGAATCCTGCCTCGGGCATGGATGTGTGTGATGTCCTTAGGTTAGTTAGGTTTAAGTAGTTATAAGTTCTAGGGGACTGATGACCATAGATGTTAAGTCCCATAGTGCTCAGAGCCATTTGAACCATTTGAATTTGGTTCTTGTGGTCTGTTCCTGTTGGCCGCTTATTACGCTTAAGATAACTCTAAATGTGGAGGGATATGAAAACATTTTGTAGCGTTATCTAGGATACTACGCACAGCAGAGAAACAGCTCGGAGACAATGATTGTTCGTACCAACATGGTAATGCTCCATATCATAAGACAGCTTCTCTGAGGCAATGGACTGTGAAAAATAACAGTTCTGAAATGCACTGCCCTGCCCAGAGCTCCGACCTGCACCCAGTGGGAAACACTTGGGATGAGTTTGAACGTCGACATCGTTACTTAGTCTGCTTTCACCTGTTGACGACAAATTCAGAGACGTCAATGAAAGTGTTTCCAGAAGTGTTCAGGCCGTCACAAATGCAAAGGGTGAACACCTTCCGTTTCAGTTTCCACTAATGAGTGCTTTCGATCAGATAGTGTACATCCGACAAGGAAATGCCCGAAAAAATAAAAAGAACATGATCACACAATTAATTGAAGAACCATAATAGTAAGAAACTCTCACAGCTTTAAATCGTCACAATTTACACAATCTGAAATCACATTCAACATCATTTGTATTACGTTTACCGCAACGACTTTGAACACGGGTCTGAATACTGTTGCTACATGTGCTTGAAAATTGGAGAAATGCCGTTTGTTTCAATCGTGTCCATCCTCGTACGTCGAGGAAGACAGGTTTCCTGTTATCTTCTTTCATCTTAATTGAGAGTCTTTGCCAGCCGCAGTGGCCGAGCGGTTCTAGGCGCTTCAGTCTTGAACCGTGCCACCGATACGGTAGCAGGTTCCAAACCTGCCTCGGGCATAGATGTGTGTGGTGTCCTTAGGTTAGTTAGGTTTTGGTAGTTCTAGGGGACTGATGACCTCAGATATTAAGTCCCATAGTCCTCAGAGCCATTTTTTATAGTCTTTCCCTTTCTGCTTTACCTTACGCGAGTACCTGTGGTCTGTGGGTACTGTCAGTCGCCTAAAGAAACTTATGAAACGTACCGGATTTGTTGCTCACAACATTCACGATCGAGCCTGTGTTAACATTTGTGCAGAAATGGAATGTGTTCTGTAGAGCCCAATACACTTCAGGTAGACTTTTTTTCTGTCACATGCATTAACTTTGCCAACTCACAGTCACCTTCATTCCGGAATTAGACCTCGGGTTAGCTACACGTCAGTTTGTCAGCACGAGAAGGTTTTTTAGTTTCCACGTACATTGGCTTTGCCCACACACAACCAGACTGTCATATACCAACCTAGCCTAGACATGATCTGAAGAGGGGAAAACGAGCTCGACCGAGCGAGGTGGCGCAGTGGTTAGACACTGGACTCGCATTCGGGAGGACGACGCTTCAATCCCGCGTCCGGCCATCCTGATTTAGGTTTTCCGTGATTTCTCTAAATCGCTCCAGGCAAATGCCGGGATGGTTCCTTTCAAAGGGCACGGCCGACTTCCTTCCCCGTCCTTCCCTAATCCGATGAGACCGATGACCTCGCTGTCTGGTCTCCTTCCCCGAAACAACCGACCAACCAAAACCAGCTCGAAACTGGTAAAGGGAAAATAAATTACGTCAAAAAAGTGACTGGTCATAGTTTTTCAGCGTTTTAACATATATTAAGACTAATTCTTAGCGACACTCGTTGTAGACTACAGCCTGCTGTGCTACACTGATAGAAATGAAACAAATTCTTATTGTGGCTGTGCGGTACCAGTGAAAAGCCGCTTATTCCAGCAAGAGCCCCAGGCTCAGCAGAGACACCTCTCCACACAAATGTTCCGAGCTCGGTATAGTCGACCTGCGATTGTCCGCCTTAAACTGGGTAGAATGTTATCAGTTAGGTCGTAAGATCATCCATGGGGGCAAGCCCTAGCACAAGCAGCTGAATACTATTACATTGTAATTTACGTGGGACGTTCAACAATGATTGGCACTAAAATTTGCCTGTGTCCACTGGAACCATTCATTGAACAATGTCTTAACATCATACAATGTAGGCTTTCAAGGCCGGTGTTGTCTTCAGTTAAAACTTACGGGCTGAGAGGTCGTGGTCGATGTATAAAATTTGTACCTAATGATGGAGACGAAACGTTAGGTGGAAATTATATACACCGACCACGGCCTCTCAGCCCGGAAGTTTTAAGTAAAGAATGTCTTAACACTTTTGCCATCAGTCTGGCAGCTTCCATATTTGCTTAGCTAATCACACATTCGGAGTGTCCCGTGGCCAACGTTGGACAACTGCATGAAGTTCGTCATTGATGGTGAACTTCTTACCTCGCACGGCCTCTTTTATTCTGTCCAATAGGGATAGCTGCTAGAAGCCATACCCGGCGAATATGGATGATACGGTAGCACAATAAAGTCAAGTACTCCCTCAAAGAACTCGGCTGTATCTGCACTGAACTGTTGCACCAACTACCGACGTATCTGTTTCTACGGAATGGTGAGGGAATGAGGCACCCATTTTGTGCACATCTTGACCTTCAGATCCTCATGCATGGTGCTATGAATAGACCTGTTGCCTTCTCCAGTTCATCAAACGTGATTCGATTGTGCCCCATTATCAAGTAATTGACACTCTGGGCTTTGTTTGGTTTGCGTACAGTTGCTAGACGCCCAGTGATATTGAGTTTATCGCCACACCCCCGCCGTGCCTGCACTCTGATACCCAACGGAGCACAGATTTGCGACTTGGTGCATGTGTGTGAAGCCGTCACTACTTCCCTCCAGAGAAACCACGCTGTCCGCTGTTGCCCGTGTTTGTCTGCTTCCATGTTGTCTTATCGATGTCCATCACCGTACTCGCAAAGCCGATCAGGTGCTGCTGTGGGCCATCTGTGGGGAGTTACAACCCATCCAGTGGCAGTAGATGGTGCTAGAGGAGATGGGGAAATTCCCAGTCATGCAGACAATGCCAGTCACTTCATATTGTAGCGAGAACTTCCCTCTGAAATGGTTGGTGGTGCCATCTGCAGAACAATAGTAGGAAATAGTCTATCAGCCGTTGTCGGCTGGTGTCGCTTAGAGGCAAGACAGGTCTTAAAGATTTTATCAGTTTTCGTATATCAGGTTACCTTCCATTCAGAAGGACGTTGCACGCAGCGCCTGTTATATTGATTTCAGCTAGAAATTAGCCATTCTCAATGCACTATCATTTTTGATCAATGCATGTAATGCCTGTTGGTCGGATTTCATCCACAGTTCATTCAATGAATGGCTAATTTCTAGCTGGAATCTAGATCTTCCAATAAAATTTTAAAAAAGACGACTGATAGCTGAAATCTATTATTTACAAATTTTCGTATAATTCTAGTTGTCTGATTTAACCGAGGAAAATGTGAGTATTCTTGTCAATTTTGCAGAATACTTGTGATTTATAACTCGGTTACATACAGCAAATTAATGCGAAAGTTTGATCTGTGAACTGAACTGCAATGTATATGACTTGTAGGTGAGGATTGTGGCGGACTACGTGATCAGCATTGCCTCCACGACCAGCATTGTCCAACGAATAATGGTTTTGATTTAACTATTTTTTACGTGGCGAAGAATAGTAAAATAATTTCGAATATGGGCGCATGAGAAGCTGAAAACTGCTGTTAATTCTTGAAAAGGTGGAAAATCTATAAGATCAGTGACGGAAGAATAGACAAGAGAATTGAGGAGGCCCCTAGAAAGCATCACAAATAGCCGTAAACTGTTCAGCAGGAGCAAGAAGTTGCAAAACACATTAGGAAGTTAGCATACATGCTGAATGGTGCCAGTTCTCTCGATCACAGAAAAGGTGCAAATGAATTTACATAACAAAAAAGTTAACAATTTCAGCTCGATTGGATGTATGCCTGGTAGAATTTGCTTGGAGAGTTTTCTGGAGAGGAATCCACCATTTCTCTAACGAAGCCAGAATCAGTCAACCTGAGCCGGATTCGAGTCTTTAATAAGGAAAAAAGGTTCCACGTCCTGTGATCCTCTGGCTGAATGATCAAATGGTTCAAATGGCTCTAAGCACTATGGGACTTAACATCTGAGGTCATCACTCCCCTAGACTTACATCTACTTAAACCTAACTAACCTAAGGACATCACACACATCCATGCCCGAGGCAGTATTCGAACCTGCGACCGTAGCAGCGGCGAGGTTCGGGACTGAAGCGCCTAGAACCGCTCGGCCACAACGGCCGTCGCTTGAATGATCCAGTGCATGAATGTCCAAAGGAACTTTGGATCGTAACCAGAATAACACAGGCACTACAATATCGTATTTATCTGAGGTAAACGGGCAAGCGACTTCCAAGTACAGCGTCTGACCTGTAAGGGGGAATATACATAACGGATGTAGGAGTACACGTCTAGACGAATGGTTGACGACATATGGAAGTTTGGGTCTGGCAGTTCACGGATAGCCAAATGGTAATGCGACCGCTCGCGATAAGGAGGCATCCCAGGTTCGAGTCCCTGCCCGGTACAGGTTTCCGTTGTCGTCATTCCACTCTACAGCTGGTGGTAGTCCTTAAACGCAATTGTGAATTCAGTTGATGTGGATCCCAACTGGGTCCCTCCCGAAGAAAATTCTTGAAGACAAAAGGCAAAGAAGCGGCAAAGGTAAACAAATAGAAATCGAAGGCCTTGAAAAGAGGAAACTAATCCTTCAGTAGAAAAATATAGGTGCCCGGAGGAATCCAGCTGCTGATTTAATGTTACTAAATCGGAGAGTGACATTGAAACCTGTGCGATGATAAAGCGGACGACTACACTGAAACTGAGGGAGAAGGGTATCTAATTTGTGCAGACTAAGGAAGGCACTACGACATACGGTACAGATGTACAATTTGTGGTCTATGGACACATTCGTATTGTTCAGAGTGGAATGAATCACACTACTACAAGAGTGATTTTTGTGTAAATATGAGAGTGAGTCAAATGAAAACCTTAAATTTGTAATAACAAATCGAAATTTGGCGCCGCTATCCTGTAAGTTGGTAAGCGTGCTACAAACAGCGTGCAGAATGGCCTATAGGTGGCAGCATAGAGCAGATGCACACATACCATCGCAGTATCAATATAAAGATAGACGCCCCACTTGCGACTTGCACCAGGGAAGAACAGCGTTCTATTATTCGGTTTTTGCGTAGTGAAGGGTTGAAACCTATTGAAATTCATCGACGAATGAAGGTTCAGTACGATGATGCATGTTTGTCACAGCAGCATTTCCACGAATGGAGTAGGAAGTTCGCAAATGGTGTGACTTCAGTGGAAGACGCTCCTCAAAAAAAAAAAAAAAAAAAAAAAAAGTTTAAATGGCTCTGAGCACTATGGGACTCAACTGCTGTGGTCATCAGTCCCCTAAAACTTAGAACTACTTAAACCTAACTAACATAAGGACATCACATACACCCATGCCCGAGGCAGGATTCGAACCTGCGACCGTAGCAACAGCGCGGCTCCGGACTGGAGCGCCTAGAACCGTACGGCCACCACGGCCGGCAGATGCTCCTCGTCCAGGTCACGCACAACGAGTTGTGACTCGACGGAACATTGCAGCAGTTGAAGCCATCGCGAAGGAAAATCGGTGAGTGCCACTGAATGACATTGCAGCATGTTTACAGACTAGTGATTGGTCAGCACACCACATTGTGCATGATGTGCTCCAGTTTCACAAAGTGTCTGCAAGATGGGTGCCACGTCAGCTGATTCCTGAAATGAGAGAACGACGTGTTGATGATTGTGAAGAACTTCTTCGGCGCTTTGAACGAGAAGGTGATGGCTTCCTTGCAAGAATCGTTCTGGAGACGAAACTTGGGTTCACTTTCACCAACCGGAAACGAAGAGAACGAGCAAGGAATGGCGCCATCCCTCATCACCAAAACCAAAGAAGTTTCGAACAGAACCATCAGCAGGGAAGGTTATGCTGACTCTCTTTTGGGACGAAAAAGGGGTCATTTTGGAGTATTACATGCCTAGAGGGACCACTGTCGCCAATGCATCATACACAGATCTCCTAAAAAATCATCTGCGGCCTGCAATCAAATCAAAGCGACGTGGATTGCTGTCAGCAGGTGTCCTTTTGCAACATGACAATGCAAGACCCCACACTGCCCGTACAACAGTTCCAACAATCACAGACCTGCATTTTGATTGTCTTTCTCACCCACCATACTCACCAGACCTCGCCACAAGTGATTTCCATATGTTTGGACCACTCAAAGATGCAATGGGAGGAAAGAATTGCCGTTCTGATGAAAAGGTACGCCACGCGGTGCATGAGTGGTTGTGCGGACTACCAAAAGAATTTTTTTCTAGAGGAATTTATGTTCTTTGTAAGCGCTGGAGGACTTGCGTTGAGCGTGGGGGAGATTATGTTGAAAAGTGTTACGGCTTTGTACCACTTCTGCTCAATAAATAATATTTAAAAAAGGTTTAAGGTTTTCATTTGCCTCACCCTCGTACAACGGCAAACTGAGTAGAAAAATTTCACTTATTTAGTTTTTGCCAAGCTGTTATTGTTATGAATTTCATATTGCTTACATGCCATAATATGGAGTTTAACTATGATTCTGCATGCATTCGTGCTTGCCTAAGAGTTGGTTTCCTTCATTACAATGTTGTATTTGTGTTCATCGATGTCTATGATC
This sequence comes from Schistocerca cancellata, assembly GCF_023864275.1. NCBI lineage: Eukaryota > Metazoa > Arthropoda > Insecta > Orthoptera > Acrididae > Schistocerca > Schistocerca cancellata. The sequence goes on from NC_064632.1 coordinate 430,581,251, forward strand.
AAGTAATTCTAAAAAGATGCCTCTGATCGTTAGTTCCCCAATCTATGGCTATTGCCTGTCAAAGCAGTATTTTAATTTCGTTCACTTTGTAAACGAGGGCTGATACATAAAAATTCAAAACAACACTTTTCCTAAATTTATGCAGAGGCGACAGGCAAAATAATGTGAACAGTGGTAATAATGGGAAGGTTGTGTTTGACGAACAACAACGCAGGTAAGGCACGTGTCGCGCTGGGCTGATCGTGTCCAGTACGGACTAGACATCAGTGCAGACTCTTTACGATAAGTGCACACTTCGTATTTGCATTCAGAGGCAGAGGTCGACGTGTAATGAGAGACCTAACAGAGTTCCGAAGAGGGCAGATTGTGGGGGCCCGATTAGCTGGAGCATCAGGCATCAGTAACCAAGGCGGCCAACAGAGCAACTGTTTCAACAATCATGACAGTCTACGTACAACATGGAAAGACATCATCGTGTAAACGTAATAGTGGGCTCAAATAAAAACTACGTGAGAGAGATGGTCGTACCCTAACACGAATTGTGTTAAAACCATGTAAAACTAGGGCGGCTAAAGTGACTGCACAGTTCAATAGCCATCTTCGAGGCCCAGTATCTAACGACACTGTCCGCGGAGAACTCCATTCATGGTCGAATTGCTACACCAAAACCATTAATGTCGACAACCGACGCAAAGAAGCGTAAAACATAGTGTCAGGAGCGTAAATCCTTCACGGCTGATCAGTGTACCCACGGCATATGGTCCGACGAGTCAACATTTTCGTTATTTCCAACATAGGGTGGGGTTTGCATCTGGAGAACATCAAAAGAAGCCCACAGTCCTGATTGTTTGGATCCAACGGTTAAGCATGGAAGTGGAAGTGCGTTGGTGTGGGCAGCCATATCATGATACTCTGCTGGTCCCATTATTACACACAAAGACGTGCTACAGCCAACGATTATGTGAACATTTTAGGTGATCAGGTGCACCCCATGATCAAATGGTGTTATCCAACAATGATGCCATACTTATGGACAATAATGCACCCATTCGCACTGCCAGAACAGTACAGTCGTGGTATGAGGAACATGCAACTGAACTGCAGGGTCTTCCCTGGCTAGCATAGTCCCCGGACTTGAACGTTATCGGACCCTTATGGGCGGTACTGGAGCATCCAGAACAGATTTCCGGCTCCCTCGTCACTACAAGAGTTAGAGGAGGTTCCGATCGAAGAGTGGCATAAAATTCCAATGGAGACTATACAAGCATTATATGCCAGTATTCCAAGAAGAATCGCCGCTGTATTACGAGCAAATGTGAGTCAAACCGTTTATTAGCGAATCATTCCCAAGTCAGTACAGGTGTTCCTATTATTTTGCCTATCCCCTGTATTTCAATGAATATAGACATGCCATTTAATAAATAAGCTATCACGTTTCTGATGTCCTAATTTTGACTCCTCCTTAAATGACAGCGACATCTGCCGTCTCCATTATAGTCTATCTATATTCTCCCATACACGGAAACACGTTTCGAAATGCTACTTTGCAGGACTACACGAGAGTGCCAGTCACTAATCAACGAAATACATATAAAATTCCTTACCATTTTCAGGACTCTAAACTTTCGTGCTACTTTTAGAAATTGCTCCCCCCCCCCAATCTCTTCCACCTCCTGACACACACACATATACACAGACTAACCTCTATCCTCGTGTGTGTGTCGGGGGGGGGGGGGGGAAGGGGGAGGGGAGGTGCTAGTTAGACTAATGGAGAACTTCGTCTCCGCATGGCGGCAACCTGGATGAAGGCTTTAGTCGTGACCGCTTAGTGTCACGAAACAGTTCGTCGATGGGATAAAACCGGGCTAACGGACTGTGAGTTGGTGTGGTAAGGGGGAAGGAGTAGGAGTGGTGATGGTCAGGTGGCGACTTGGGCTGCCGCGTCGCAGCACTACGCTGCGCTGCGCGGCCAGATTGGTTTACGGGGGCGGGTGACCGCGGAGCGCTAACCCATTTAGACCCGATGTGCCTCATTCCGTATTCTCGCAGGGTGGCGGCTAAGCCAATTACGATGCTCCGCCTCCACGACGGACGGACAGAAGGAAACACATTTCTGCTACTCAACCGCGGTCACGGCGCCGAGTCCCGGCGATGAAACAAGTCCCAAACCCAGCCCTTAGTCTCCACCGTCGTACCTGCCGCAGGTGAGGGCTGGTGTCACGCGGTGGATGCTGCGGTAGGCGGTGTCCTACTGCTGGGCAGAACAGCTCACGTGACTTAAGGGGAATGAATTAACTGCATATAGTAGCCGGGGATGGGTGTGGTATTTTATTTATTTATTTAATCGTATGGTAATTTTATACAATATACAGTTGATTCAAGGCAAATGATTTTATACAATATACATATGATATAAGACAAGATTTAACTTTAAATTCCGTGTTTTTCAACCACTTAATTAAGCTGGGTGTGAGAGTGAACAAGTCTTCGGGAATTTCAGGGTGTGAATGAAGTGGACAGCATTGGACTAAATGTTCAATTGTCTGCTCTTCTTGATTACATTCACACACTGGTGAACTGATCCAGCCCCATTTATACCTGAAGTAGCTACAACAACCATGCCCAGTCCTTAACCTGTTGAGGCGGCACCAAAGTTTCCTCGGTAGGTCAAAACCTTTTGGCTTCTTTGTGGGATCAAGGTGATGGGCTCTTGTTCCCAATGTTTTTGTTGACCATTCATGCTTCCAGCTTTCATTTAGATCAAAACCATCCGCGATGAGTTGTCCTGCAGTAACAGTTGCTGGTCTTCTTGATCGCAGTCGTTTCTGTGCCGGATGACAGAATTCCTGGTACAGTGGTAGACAGGGTGATCCAGAGATTTTCTTGGCGCCCCTCAGTAGAGCTTGTTTCCTCCTTAAGTGAGGTGGAGGGATGTGACTCAGTACAGGTAACCAGTGGTGATAACACTGGACAAAAACCTTTTTTTTGTATTTCTTATGTTTCGACAATAACTTCTTTTATAGAAATCTGATCATGCTCAACATTGCGGTACTTGTAATCGACCTAAGGCCGAAATCATTATGTTACAGTAGAAAAAAAGATCAAAACTGTCAACTGACGGAACTTTCATTTAAAAAGTAAAACGTGATTGTGGCTCCAAACCATGTTAAAACTATTAAGAACATTGTTGTTGCAAAGAGTGTAAATGGTGTTCTTCGCTGTATCGTGGGTGACGATTATAAAAATGCGACGAGATTATGCTCTTGTGTCCAATTTCCCTATGACGCGCAACCTTCTATATACTGAAATCCTTGAAAAAACTGCATACTGATTATTCTGCCTGTTGAAAAAGGAATTACCACACATAGCCATCAGTCCAGAAACATCCCTCCAGGAAATAATATTAATTAAGACTGGCCATGGGTTCAGCTTAAATGACTGGCGCTTTTTCATGAATTCTAGCAAAGTTTGTTTGAGAGTAACACTTTCCCACAATAAGATAAAGTTTCTTTCTTTTCTGATACCTCACGCAGTTAATCTGAAGGAGACAAATTAAAGCTTTGAGCTACTACATAAACTTACGTAGGATGACTAATGTTGTAAGTAGGCTGTTTAGGTTCTTATATTGGTAACGCCGCCACCACGTAGCGCTCTGTATGAAAATCACTGGCTGTGCTGTGTGCAGTCTGTGACTAGTTTGCATTGTTGTCTGCCATTGTAGTGTTAGGCAGTTAGCTGTTAAAAGCGCGTAGCGTTGCGCAGTTGGAGGTTAGCCGCAGCAGTGGTGGATGTGAGGAGAGAGATGGCCGAGTTTTGAAATTTGTAAGACTGGATGTCATGAACTGCTATATACATTATGACTTTTGAACACTATTGAACACATTGTTTGTTCTCTATAAAAATCTTTCATTTGCTAACTATGCCTATTAGTAGTTAATGCCTTCAGTAGTTTGAATCTTTTATTTAGCTGGCGGTAGTGGCGCTCGCCGTATTGCAGTAGTTCGAGTAACGAAGATTTGTGGTGAGGTAAGTTATTTATGAAGGGTATAGGTTAATGTTAGTCAGGGCCATTCTTTTGTAGGGTTTTTTGAAAGTCAGATTGCGTTGCACTTAAAATATTGTGTGTCAGTTTAAGCACAGTCATGCATAATTTTTCTAAGGGGACGTTTCAATGTGAATGATGTGCAAGTGGAGGTCTCAGGCTCGGGTACACAAGGCACTGTCTATCTCTATGCGAGACGCGGACAGAAGTAACTAATTTCATGGAAAACTATTACTTGTTTGTAATGGTCTACCACCAGTGCAGGAAGCCCTGTTCAGTCATAACATGTGTATCTACTTCCAGTACACATTAAATTTTCTCTCGTCAGAATTTTTATGAAATCTATACGGATCCACGTACCTGCGAGATAGTTTTCCAAGAATCAGTGAAACGAAAATAAACGAAAGAATATTTGTACTACGGAAAACTGGAGGATTAATGTCGGATGAATATTACCTTGTTTTGTTGAGTGATGTTGAAATAATGGTACGGCTGTCTTTCACAACTGTTTGTAAAAACTTTTAGGAACCTATAGGGAAGAGAAGTGTCACGAAGTAGATCATACAACCCTATGAACTATAACACGTTATTTAAAGTACTTCTCTTGACTGATCATTTGAATTTTCCGTCATATCCTTGCGCCGTTAGTGACGAACATGGAGAACACTTCCACCAAGACATTTCACAAATAAAAAAGCGTTAACAAGGCAAATGGAGTAACGCAATATTGTTGAACCATTGCTAGTCCCTATGAATCGACGTAACTGAGGCAAAATGTCGCAAGAAATTGCAAAGGAGATATTTTTAGGTGTAATTCCTAACTTTCAATTGCTCTTACGTTCCGGCTTCACAACAAGGGGTGCTTGTCTGGGGTGCCATTTCTTTTGTCATAGCTGGTCCCCTTTGGTTGTCATCTGCAGCACCATTAAGGCACAACAGCACGTCGATGATATGTTGAGCCCCTTTTTGTTGCCCTTCATGGCATGGTAAACCATTTTGGGCATTCATTTCGGAACTATAATGCCCGCCCGCACACGGCGATAATTTCTACTGCTTATCTTCGTGCATCCCAAACCCCACCTTGGTCAGCAAGATCGCTGGATCTCTCCACAAATGAGAAAGTTTGGAGCGTTATGGGCAGGACTCGCGAACCAGCTTGAGATTTTGACGATATAACTCGCCAACAGGACAGAATTTGAAACGATACCCCTCAGGATGACATCTAACAGCTCAGTCAATCAATGTCAAGCCGAATAACCGCTTACATAGAGACCAGAGGCGGACCGACGCGTTGTTGACTTTCTCAGTTTGTGAGGCTCTTGTTCTTGAGCAAATCATCAGTTTTCCTGAAATTGTAATCCTTTGTTTTTTTGTACATGTACATTACATCTACCGATTTCCATTCTTTTCGAATAATCCCTTCGTGCTCTGTCATTTTTTTCATTTTTGTCTTAGAGTGTATTAACATCGAAAAGCATGTACGATTAGACGAAATGGGATATAGAAACAGCTTCATAACTTCGCAGCAGCTACAGTGACATACGGATACACTCGTATCCGAGACGAGAAGCGGCCGCTGATGCCATATGGTCGCATAAACTCTAATGATAACAGTTTCTAACGGCCTAGGTGTAAAGTTTACGTCTGAATTCCTAGCCTGACCTAATGTAGCCAAAAGAGTTACTGAATATTTATTACCTGAAGTTCACTAAGTAGAGCAAATCAACGTGCAATTGAACAGTGCAAACAATTTATGTATCATAATGATTGCAGACGACGTGCACCCCTTCATGACGATCATGTTTCGCGATGACAGTGGCATATTTCAGTATGATAATGCTCCATGTCACAAGGCCAGCAGTGTGATGGAGTGGTTTGAGGAACACAGTGGCGAATTCCGGTTGAGGTGCTGGCCTCCCAACTCGCCATATCTGAATGCGATGGAACACATCTGAGATATGATGGCGTCAGAGCTCGTCGTCCCGCTCCCCTGACTTTACGGGATTTGGGTGACTTGTGTGTGCAGATGTGGTGCCAAAACTCCATCCAATGACCTACTAAGGCATCGCTGCTTCCATGACAGGGTGCGTCGCCGATGTTATTCGTATCAGAGGGGGACATACCGGCTATTAGGTAGATGGTCATAATGTTCTGGCTGGTCAGTGTAATATGCATGTATTTTTACTGTCAATGTACCTATACATATTCGTCGCCAGTATCGCCTCCCTCCATCTCGAAGAAATGTAACGATCGTTGAAGAGTAGACCTAAATACTTTCTGTTGCGTATGTAAGTAACCTGCTTAGATTTTTATATTGGTAATGCCACGTAGCGCTCTGTATGAAAATCACTGGCTGTGCTGTGTGCAGTCTGTGGCTAGTTTGCATTGTTGTCTGCCATTGTAGAGGGGCAGTTGGATGTTAACAGCGCGTAGCGTTGCGCAGTTGGAGGTGAGCCGCCAGCAGTGGTGGATGTGGGGAGAGAAATGGCGGAGTTTTGAAATTTGTAAAAATGGATGTCATGAGCTGCTGTATATATTATGACTTTTGATGACTATTAAGGTAAATACATTGTTTGTTCTCTATTAAAATCTTTCATTTGCTAACTATGCCTATCAGTAGTTAGTGCCTTCAGTAGTTTCAATCTTTTATTTAGCTGGCAGTAGTGGCGCTCGCTGTATTGCAGTAGTTCCAGTAACGAAGATTTTTGTGAGGTAAGTGATTTGTGAAAGGTATAGGTTAATGTTAGTCAGGGCCATTCTTTTGTAGCGATTTTTGAAAGTCAGATTGCGTTGCGCTAAAGAATATTGTGTGTTAGTTTAAGCACAGTCGTGTATAATTTTTCTAAGGGGACGTTTCACGTGTTTTGTAAAACAGACGACTCTGCATGCCTGATTCGAACTGTCAGATTCTGGAGGTCCCTTACCTTTGTTTTGTACACTGAAGACTTATTCTCACAAGCAAAGAAATACAAGGTATCAAATCAGGTGGACGCAATGGTCACAGTATTGCACAAGAATGACATCTGCAAATGAGCCTTACAGTACAATCAGATAATCAAACGCTTGTAAATGATTTTATTGGTTCAAAAACACGACCGGTTTCGGGCAATTATAAGCCCATTTCAGGTGCACAAGAACGGTGGGGTACGTAGCCGCTACACACTGTGAAAACTATGCTGCGGGCAGGTGACCGTCGCTCGTGAAGCCGTATCCGTAAATAAAGAGTTTGATTATCTGATTCCGCCACAGTATTACTGAACCTGTCCCTATCCGTCTGAAACTTCGCTTTAGGTACTCCCTTACTATGAGAGCCAAACGAGTTGCTGTTCACGTCTTTTGGAACACAACACTGTCTTGCTGGAAGTGTGGTCCTAGGCATTGCTCCAACAGATGAGGGCAAATGTTCCCTGCAAATGTCTCAGTTCCAAAACTGAAGGGTCCATTAACTGAGGTCTCTGTGAATCCAAGCCACGCGTTCACTTTGATTTTTGGAGCAAGAACGTGTTTTATTCACCTGACGAGCCGTTACTCCACGCCAAAGCTGATCACTCACAGTGTGCACGAAAACTCGAAGTTGCAACAGTATCACATTTGTGATGAAAAATCCTCAAAATTGTTTAGGCTTTCACGGCTTCTGATGATTTTACTGATGTTTCGCCAGCACGAGTGGCTGGCATTGTCAGAGCTTCACCTTCCATTGCTGATTGAGAATTGAAGCCGAGCTCATGGCTGCGAACTATGTGTACCTGGCGCGCCAACGTCCGAGGGCTTTTCAGAGGTCATTTCCGGTGCAGTTCTCCTCTTGCTACCTGCGACGGTCGTTCGCTGCAGCACTGGAAGCCAGGATCCGTTTACCTTAAGGCTTTGTTCTTTCTTGTTGAAGCTATGTTGATATTCTATAGCTTCTCTGAACAAGTGAGTGAGACAGTGCTTCTCTACAATCAGAACTTCCGTGTCGGCGAATTTTACTACGTGGTGGATCTCACGCAGTGCGTGCTGTACCACTGCCGATTTCTCTACCTGCTCCAGCCTGCAATGTCGCTTATGTTCTTTGATCCTGTGTTGATTGATCGACCAGTCATTCCAACATAAACTTTTCCGCATGTGCGTGGTATGCGGTATATTTCCCAGCATTGCAAGAGCATTTACGTCATCTCTTATGACCAGAACATCTAGAATCGGTAGTTTTTTGTCCCTTTCTACCATTTCTAGATGTGCTGGTCACAAGGGATGGCGTAAACCTGAGACAAAGCGTATATCGGAAACCGACACACACGTACCGTTACCTGCACAAACTATCAAACCATCACCAGAGCCAGAAAAGAGGCGTGATTAATATGCTCGTAATGCGAGCTGAACGAATATGTGACCCGCAGCACCTCAGACGCGAAATGCAACACCTGGAAAGTGTTCTGAGGAGCAGTGGGTGCTCCACAAGTTATATTACAAGTGTAACAGAGCCAAACACTCGGCGAAGTGACAAATTTTGCGGCACAGAAACAATGAGTTCGAATGAAATTAATGCAAATAACAACATACATAATGTAGGGGCACGTTTACGCAGAGCACTTTCCTCGTGAACCATTGTTGTAAGAGCGCTATCGACAATGAAGGATTGCTACTGCCATTTACTGAAGACTCTCACAAATTTCACGGTGCCAGGTTAGAAAACGTCTTAGGCGAAGAATGTATTTCTGTTTTTCTGCAGGATGATTAGATTCTGTTACGCAAGTATTGATGCTCCTAGGGAGCATACCTTTTAGAAATGAGAACAGATAACTGTATGTTCATTTACAGGAGCTTTTCCTACGTTTCAAAGGAGGTTTGAATAATCTGATAGCCTGAAAGTTACTACTGTAGTTTCGAAAATACAAAAAAAATTGGCACCTATACGCAGTTCTGTTGGGACACGTTAAGCACCACGATTTGGCATTGCCATCGTAACTGATATCTTAGTCAAGGAAACTTTAACACAACAGCAGTTGGAAACAGAATCTAAAAGGAAAAATGTGGACACGCCTACTTCTGATATTATTAGTGTGTTCTACCAAAAGGCAGGTTTTCACTTTATAGCTCTACTGCCTTCTGTCATCTTCCTCGGGTGCGCATGATTTCTGCTTCCCTTTATGTCGTCTTTCATTTTGTACCTCCTCTTTCCTCGTAATCAGGAATCCAAACTGGTCCTTATAAGTGTATGTCAGCAAGCACTCCCACCTCAACGAATGTCCCATGCAGCTCCTCATCCTTTCTCTTATAACGTACTACCGTATGATGAGGACGATAAAAATTGTCTTACAACCAATGAAAAAGAAATGCAGAATGACTCTAGTGCCTTCGATGAGAAACGTGGAGTCACGACGGTTTTGATTCAGGAAATACACTCCTGGAAATGGAAAAAAGAACACATTGACACCGGTGTGTCAGACCCACCATACTTGCTCCGGACACTGCGAGAGGGCTGTACAAGCAATGATCACACGCACGGCACAGCGGACACACCAGGAACCGCGGTGTTGGCCGTCGAATGGCGCTAGCTGCGCAGCATTTGTGCACCGCCGCCGTCAGTGTCAGCCAGTTTGCCGTGGCATACGGAGCTCCATCGCAGTCTTTAACACTGGTAGCATGCCGCGACAGCGTGGACGTGAACCGTATGTGCAGTTGACGGACTTTGAGCGAGGGCGTATAGTGGGCATGCGGGAGGCCGGGTGGACGTACCGCCGAATTGCTCAACACGTGGGGCGTGAGGTCTCCACAGTACATCGATGTTGTCGCCACTGGTCGGCGGAAGGTGCACGTGCCCGTCGACCTGAGACCGGACCGCAGCGACGCACGGATGCACGCCAAGACCGTAGGATCCTACGCAGTGCCGTAGGGGACCGCACCGCCACTTCCCAGCAAATTAGGGACACTGTTGCTCCTGGGGTATCGGCGAGGACCATTCGCAACCGTCTCCATGAAGCTGGGCTACGGTCCCACACACTGTTAGGCCGTCTTCCGCTCACGCCCCAACATCGTGCAGCCCGCCTCCAGTGGTGTCGCGACAGGCGTGAATGGAGGGACGAATGGAGACGTGTCGTCTTCAGCGATGAGAGTCGCTTCTGCCTTGGTGCCAATGATGGTCGTATGCGTGTTTGGCGCCGTGCAGGTGAGCGCCACAATCAGGACTGCATACGACCGAGGCACACAGGGCCAACACCCGGCATCATAGTGTGGGGAGCGATCTCCTACACTGGCCGTACACCACTGGTGATCGTCGAGGGGACACTGAATAGTGCACGGTACATCCAAACCGTCATCGAACCCATCGTTCTACCATTCCTAGACCGGCAAGGGAACTTGCTGTTCCAACAGGACAATGCACGTCCGCATGTATCCCGTGCCACCCAACGTGCTCTAGAAGGTGTAAGTCAACTACCCTGGCCAGCAAGATCTCCGGATCTGTCCCCCATTGAGCATGTTTGGGACTGGATGAAGCGTCGTCTCACGCGGTCTGCACGTCCAGCACGAACGCTGGTCCAACTGAGGCGCCAGGTGGAAATGGCATGGCAAGCCGTTCCACAGGACTACATCCAGCATCTCTACGATCGTCTCCATGGGAGAATAGCAGCCTGCATTGCTGCGAAAGGTGGATATACACTGTACTAGTGCCGACATTGTGCATGCTCTGTTGCCTGTGTCTATGTGCCTGTGGTTCTGTCAGTGTGATCATGTGATGTATCTGACCCCAGGAATGTGTCAATAAAGTTTCCCCTTCCTGGGACAATGAATTCACGGTGTTCTTATTTCAATTTCCAGGAGTGTACATTATGTTTTGTGTGCATAAACTGCAGTTCGGACAATGATGATGAATAGGCCTTTAATTAACATTCAGACTTCTTTGTGGTCCATATTAGGTTAACAGGTGGATCTTCACAAAAAGAAATGTTTAGTGACAGTATAATTCCTATGTTTACCATGTTAACTGGTGTAACTAAAACTATAATTCTGTTTACTGCCAACAAACAATGTTTTGAAAAGTTTAGTAGTATGTTACATGTACCCGTTTTGTGTTCTATGATATGCGTAAATGTTAGATGCGAACACCTGCCCCATATTCGGAGCACGCTTATGCCCTCGACTTGAGGCTACATAAAATTATGTTGAGTTAGAAGTACATTCTAAGACAAACCAAGAAGGAAGTATCCGAATAAGATGGAAATCGATTGATATCATGTACATGAACAGACAAATAAATGATTACAATTTCAGAAAAATTGCATGATTTATTGAAGACAAAGAGCTTCAGAAACCGAAGAAGTCAGTAACACGGTGTTCCATCTATGACTCTTATGCAAGCAGCTGTGCAGCTTTGCATTGACTGACAGAGCTGTTCGATGTTTGTCTAACTGGATCGTATAAATTCCGAGATAGTTCGAGAGCCCAGTCCATAATACATGGTTATTCTAAATGATAGACCCAGTTTCAAAAATTCGTATGTATTCAAATGTAATCCAAAACGAACATGCTTTATACCAATGAAAAGAGGAAGTTTCGAAGTTTTTGGCGAGCGGTAGAGTCTCACAGCCAGTTGTGAGTGGGATGGCGACCGTGGAGCACAAGGTTTTCTGCGTTTTTGAGTTCGCGAAGTGAGTCGCAAATTGCAGTGAGTGGGCGTTTCGTGCCACATTCTGTATTCAACCACAAAATAGAAAAGGCATTAGCCGTTCGTTTAAGCAATGTAAACGGACTGGGTGTGTGTGCATAGGAAAAACCACAGGCCGACCGCGTGTGTCAGAGGATGATGTCCGACGGATTCAAATAAGTGTTATGCGCAGTCGCAGTAAGTCTACCAATAGAAACAGTCGAGAGCTTGGAATACCCCAACCAACTGTATGGAAAGTTGCTGTACATCTACATCTACATTTATACTCCGCAAGCCACCCAACGGTGTGTGGCGGAGGGCACTTTACGTGCCACTGTCATTACCTCCCTTTCCTGTTCCAGTCGCGTATGGTTCGCCCGAAGAACGACTGCCGGATGGCCTCCTTGCGCGCTCGAATGACTCTAATTTTACATTCGTGATCTCCTCGGGAGGTATAAATAGGGGGAAGCAATATATTCGATACCTCATCCATAAATGCACCCTCTCGAAGCCTGGACAGCAAGCTACACCGCGATGCAGTGCGCCTCTCTTGCAGAATCTGCCACTTGAGTTTGTTAAACATCTCCGTAACGCTATCACGGATCTTCTCTGTCAACCCGACCTGGTACGGATCCCACACTGATGAGCAATACTCAAGTATAGGTCGAACGAGTGTTTTGTAAGCCACCTCCTTTGTTGATGGACTACATTTTGTAAGAACTCTCTCAATGAATCTCAACCTGGCACCCGCTTTACCAACAATTAATTTTATATGATCATTCCACTTCAAATCGTTCCGTACGCATACTCCCAGATATTTTACAAAAGTAGCTGCTACCAGTGTTTGTTCCGATATCATATAATCATAAAAAAAGGATCCTTCTTTCTATGTATTCGCAATACGTCACATTTGTCAGTGTTAAGGTTGCCACTCCCTGCACCAGGTGCCTATCCGCTGCAGATCTTCCTGCATTTCGCTGCAACTTTCTAATGCTGTAACTTCTCTGTATAGTACAGTATCATCCGCGAAAAGCCGCATGGAACTTCCTACACTATCTACTAGGTCATTTATATATATATTGTGTAAAGCAATGGTCCCATTACACTCCCCTGTGGCACGCCAGAGGTTACTTTAACGTCTGTAGACGTCTCTCCATTGAGAACAACAAGCCCTACCGATTAGAACCTGTACAAGCTCTCAATTATTAAAAACTAATTAATTACGTGTTATTAAATGTATATCACACAATATAAAAATAACCTTGAAACTTCCTCTTTTCATCGGTATAAAGCCTGTTCATTTTTAATTTTTAGTTGAATAAATACGAAGATTTGAAAATGGGTCCAGCATTTAGAATAACCCTGTACTACAAATGTTCTCAGTTGGGGAGAGATCGGAGGACCTTGCTGACCAAGGTAGGGTTTGGTAAGCACGAAGACAAGCAGCAGAAACTCTAGCTGTGTGCGGGCGGGGATTATCTTGCTGAAATGTAAGCCCAGGATGGGTTGTCACGAAGGGGAATAAACGGGGAGTAGAATATCGTCGACGTACCGCTGCGGTGTAGGGGCGCCACAGAGGACAACTGAATGCGTCCTGCTATGAAAAGATTTGGCACCCCAGACGGTCACTCCTGGTTTTCAGGCCATATGGCGGACGACATGTAGGCGACTATCCCGTCGCCGTCCGGGGCCTCGCCACACATCTCATCAAGTGGAGTAGAACTGTCTTCAGTAACGAGTTCCGCATCGACCAGTGTCTGGAGCCGCCCCAGACAGCGGTTTGATGTCGGCCTAAGTGTCGCCTGTCATAAGGCCTAACAACCAGGAGTGACGGTATGGTACCATTTTAGCTGATAGGAGGACCCATTTGGTTGTCATTCCGCCGCTCCTTAACAGCACAGCGGTACGATGACGATATTCTGGGGCCCGCTTTGTGCCCTTCATTGCATGCCATCCTGGTCTTGCATTTCAGCAAGATATTCCCAGCCGCAGTTTTCACGGCTTATCTTGGTGGTTGCCAAATCCCGTCTTGGCCAACAAGGTCGCCAGATCTCTCCCCAGTTGAGAACATTTGAAGTATTATGGCCAGGGCTCTCTAAACAGCTCGAGATTTTGAAGTTCTAATGTGCCAATATACAGTAAAGTAGAGGGTTATTACAAATGATTGAAGCGATTTCACAGCTCTACAATAACTTTATTATTTGAGATATTTTCACAATGCTTTGCACACACATACAAAAACTCAAAAAGTTTTTTTAGGCATTCACAAATGTTCGATATGTGCCCCTTTAGTGATTCGGCAGACATCAAGCCGATAATCAAGTTCCTCCCACACTCGGCGCAGCATGTCCCCATCAATGAGTTCGAAAGCATCGTTGATGCGAGCTCGCAGTTCTGGCACGTTTCTTGGGTAGAGGAGGTTTAAACACTGAATCTTTCACATAAACCCACAGAAAGAAATCGCATGGGGTTAAGTCGGGAGAGCGTGGAGGCCATGACATGAATTGCTGATCATGATCTCCACCACGACCGATCCATCGGTTTTCCAATCTCCTGTTTAAGAAACGTCGAACATCATGATGGAAGTGCGGTGGAGCACCATCCTGTTGAAAGATGAAGTCGGCGCTGTCGGTCTCCAGTTGTGGCATGAGCCAATTTTCCATCATGTCCAGGTACACGTGTCCTGCAACGTTTTTTTCGCAGAAGAAAAGGGGGCCGTAAACTTTAAACCGTGAGATTGCACAAAACACGTTAACTTTTGGTGAATTGCGAATTTGCTGCACGAATGCGTGAGGATTCTCTACCGCCCAGATTCGCACATTGTGTCTGTTCACTTCACCATTAAGAAAAAATGTTGCTTCATCACTGAAAACAAGTTTCGCACTGAACGCATCCTCTTCCATGAGCTGTTGCAACCGCGCCGAAAATTCGAAGCGTTTGACTTTGTCATCGGGTGTCAGGGCTTGTAGTAATTGTAAACGGTAAGGCTTCTGCTTTAGCCTTTTCCGTAAGATTTTCCAAACCGTCGGCTGTGGTACGTTTAGCTCCCTGCTTGCTTTATTCGTCGACTTCCGCGGGCTGCGCGTGAAACTTGCCCGCATGCGTTCAACCGTTTCTTCGCTCACTGCAGGCCGACCCGTTGATTTCCCCTTACAGAGGCATCCAGAAGCTTTAAACTGCGCATACCATCGCCGAATGGAGTTAGCAGTTGGTGGATCTTTGTTGAACTTCGTCCTGAAATGTCGTTGCACTGTTATGACTGACTGATGTGAGTGCATTTCAAGCACGACATACGCTTTCTCGGCTCCTGTCGCCATTTTGTCTCACTGCGCTCTCGAGCGCTCTGGCGGCAGAAACCTGAAGTGCGGCTTCAGCCGAACAAAACTTTATGAGTTTTTCTACGTATCTGTAGTGTGTCGTGACCATATGTCAATGAATAGAGCTATAGTGAATTTATGAAATCATTTGTAATAGCCCTGTACAATGTTGTTTGGAATACTCACTTTCAAATTCTGAAGGCGGCAGGGGTAAATTACAGGGAGCGAAAGGCTATTTACAATTTGTACAGATACCAGATGGCAGTTATAAGAGTCGAGGGGCATGAAAGGGAAGCAGTGGTTGGGAAGGGAGTGAGACAGGGTTGTAGCCTATCCCCGATGTTATTCAATCTGTATATTGAGCAAGCAGTAAAGGAAACAGAAGAAAATTTCAGAGTAGCAGTTAAAATCTATAGAGAAGAAATAAAAATTTTGAGGTTCGCCGATGATATTGCAATTCTATCAGAGACAGCAAAGGACGTGGAAGAGCAGCTGAACGGAATGGACAGTGTGTTGAAAGGAGGATATAAGATGAACATCAACAAAAGCAAAACGATGTTAATAGAATGTAGTCGAATTAAGTCGGGTGACGCTGCGGGAATTAGATTAGGAAATGAGACGCTTAAAGTAGTAAATGAGTTTTACTATTTGGGGAGCAAAATAACTGATGATGGTCGAAGTAGAGAGGATATAAAATGTAGACTGGCAATGGCTAGGAAAGCGTTTCTGAAGAAGAGAAATTTGTTAACAGCGAGTATAGATTTAAGCGTCAGGAAGTCGTTTCTGAAAGTATTTGTATGGAGTGTAGCCATGTATGGAAGTGAAACGTGGACGGTAAATAGTTTAGACAAGAAGAAAATATATGCTTTCGAAATGTGGTGCTACAGAAGAATGCTGAAGATTAGATGGGTTGATCACACAACTAATGAGGAGGTACTGAATAGAATTGAAGAGAAACTTGTGGCACAACTTGACTAGAAGAAGGGATCGGTTGGTAGGACATATTCTGAGGCATCAATTGATCACCAATTTAGTATTGGAGGTCAGCGTGGAGGGTAAAAATCGTAGAGAAGACCAAGAGATGAATACACTAAACAAATTCAGAAAGATGTAGTAGCATGGAGAGCTGCATCAAACCAGTCTCTGGACTGAGGACCACAACAGCAACAGTATGCCAATTGGACAGAAACTGTCAGATATCTCGGAGAGGGACATCCAACAACTCTGTCAACTAATACCAACTCGAATTACTGCTTGCATAAGGAGCAGAGGTGGACCAGTGCTTTATTGACTTGCCCAGTTATTGAAGCTGTTTCTATTGAGTAAATCATCCAATGTTTTAGACACCACAAATCTAACCAAAAAAATTTAAAAAATTCCGAAAAGAGTTTCGCGTAAATCTGCCCTAGTTTCATCTACTGTACATAATGACATAAAATAGTGTTGTTAGCAGGAATAGGTAACGTTAAATAAGTAAGTGTGTGTATTGTTTAAGTTACAAATTGCTGTAACAGTCGTAACCTTGGTTCCGATTGAAGAGAAGAGACAAGTTACAGGCAACCTGAAGCAGAAATACTACAAAAAGCAAGACTCTTGACGCGATGACAATTCGCAGGCAAGGGACTACTCTCCAGAGCGAAAACACGTCTTCTCGTCAAGGAAACGCTCAAGACGCAATAGCATACGAATGCTCTGCTTACGAAAGACGAGGACTTGGAGTTTACTAGAGAGAGTTCTTCTGTCAAGGTTCTAGTAAACGTTACTCCGGAGCCCAGTCGGCTACGCTGTGTCACTGTTCCTCGTTTCAGAGACGTGAAGAGGCAGCGGAAGGGACTTCAGGAGCAGATGGTCGGTGGCCGCGAGCGCTGATGGAAAAACGTCGGTGCGGGCGGATTGTCGCTGTGGCGGGTGCGCGCTCGTCACTTTATCCGGCCGGAGTGAGTTACAAAGGGCCGCAGTACGGCCGGCGTGTCCTCCGCAGGTCGCTCTGTATGCGACGTCGCCGTCGCGGCCGAGACGTGCGCCGCATGCAGCCAGAGCCCGCCAATCGGCCACGCATATCAAGTCGCGCCGCCGGCGCCGCCGCCGCCGCTGTCGCTGTATGAATATGGCGGCCGCTCCGGGCTACGTCTCCCCCTCCTCTTCCTACCGCTGATGCCGCCGCTGTAGGCGGAGGAGCAACGTGGCGGGACAAAGAGCAGCAGCATCTTCCGCCAGCAGCTGGTGCCACTAGAACTGCCTCGCCAGTCCTTTGACGAGAATACTTGCTCAAGTCTTTCTCCTGCTTACTAGCACTAACAAGGGTACGGCGCCTTATGATCGCTACCGACACCGCCGAAACCTGTGGTACATGCAGAGGTTGGCCAGAAGTGACAGATTTTTCCGCGCGTCTGGCGACAAGTGATCCACGTACGTAGAAGTGTAAAACTGGAGTAGGCTACCGTAAACTGTCTTAGTAAGTGTAGCTAAGGTAGTTTTCCTAGTAGCTTTAGTCAGTAAAGGTCATACCTGCATTACCTGCAAGTTGTGTGTGTTGCATACCTATCAGGCGTGACGTCATAAAGATATCTCTACATATGCGATCAGCTTCCTATTAAATTCACCCAGAAATCGAAGTGGTGAACTGTCTAGAAACTGAATGAGGATATATAAAGGGCCGCCTAACCCACGCCACATTGTTGTTCTGCATAGTTATTCTCCCATCTGTTACTTGGAAATAGTATTTATAGAAAAATCGAAACTGTCGATGTTTAATTCAGGTTTTATTCGAAAATTGCTGATTTGCATCGTCAAACAGAGGAATGCTGTAGTGAAATTAAAGAAAACAATGCAGATATGTCATGTAGCGCTAGAAGACTCAATTTCCTCGAAAAAAGGCAAAACAAGAAAAAAACTGCAATACAAAATTATATCAAATATAGCTTCAATACATTGTCGAACTTATGTAAAAAACATGCCTCTGTTATTCATAACTACTTTTGCATTTATCAGTAATAACAGGAAACTCTTGCCTTTGATCAAGGTGGAGAACATTCTCGTGAATACAAAATAACAACAATAATTATATATGCTTGTGCATGTAAACTTGCATAAAAAACCATTGATTTGCTTACATAAAAGTGTAGAAGTTAGACGATCAAATAATTTTTATTACTTATACGTTGTAAAATAAAATTTAAATTCTGTAAGGATTTTAAATACAAAATGGCTTGGCACTGCCTGATGTACGGTTCTAATTACGTGCAAAACAAGCAACCAGACAAACAAAAAGAAGTCGCCGGCTTCCAGTTTCTTTCTCACACATTCATTTTTCTTGCCCTACCAATACTACAGGATATCTTACCATCTACCACGTCATTTGTGTAATCTACCAGATCTACAAAGCCTTAGTTTTGGTACACCGCAACTCTGCGAAGCTTCGAGACAGCAGGTGGCGCCGCTGTAATAGTACAGAAGAGTAATCCGAGGTGCGTAGGAGGTGAATCCATGTGAGGAAACATTATTTTTATTAGTATTTTCAAAATTTACGTTACACAATATGCCCAGTATATTGTATTTATATATATTTTAGTTAAAAGCATGAAGATGAAATGCAAAGGAAAATTTTGAATTGCAAATAAATTTCCAATAAAGGATTAAATTTAAAGCGTCTGCAAGGATTCTGCAAATACCTTTTCAAGAATGGATTGTAATTAAAACGTATAGGCAGTTCGTATTCCATTTGTTTCGCTTTTACGTGCAACTAATTCATTTTCATCGTCAGCAAAGAATATGATGGGAAAGTTTTAAAACCGCTCTTGTGTCATCGAGGGAGAAAAATAAATCACATCCCGAGACGCCTGCGTCAAAATAAGTTTCGCTGTACAGGGTGGTTGTAATTAAACTTTCGCTATTTGAGAGGGCCTCCATGAAAACTATGAAACTTGGAAGCATTTGTAAGGACATGCGGAAGAGAAGTAGCGAAGAAACGATTGAAAGAAACAAATTTTAATTTCTACATGAGAGGGTAACATTTGTTAATTGCGTACCAAGTTTACATTCCAAGTTGCAACCGTTTCTCAATGAGACGACCATATGAATCGACTACAGCATGGAACCGCGCTAGGGATACCGTTTCACAATTGTTCGCAGCACTTTCGGAAAGGTGGATCATGGAATGTTCATCTCTCGTGATACAGCTCGTGCACTGCTTGAAGATCGCCCAGTGAGTCCAGCATTCTCAGCCATGGCAACGATTTATAGTTGGCCCCTCCCAGCAATTCCCAAATCGACTGTTAATTGGAACTTCCAATCACATTCTTCCGTATTCCTTAATGGTTCGCTACTCGCAAATATCAGCAGCACTACTGATGTTTTAATATAAAAGCCTGTACCAATAAAGGCCTGCCAACCTTGTCAAGACCCATGTTTACTTTCTGCATCCGTTATGCACACTGATGCTTGTCTCTCAGTCTTACGTCGCTGTACCAGTACAAGCGCGTAACGGCAACTCATGACACTGCTAACAACACAAAGCCTGCAGCGCACAATCCGAACACCATTCCTTTAAAGTAGGATACCCACACCGAAAATATCTGAATTCCTCAATTTTCCCGGCGAACTGAACGTTCAAACAAATTTCGGGCTTGCAGCCGCTCGTCGTATAATTCATCGCATGATATCTCGACTGAACACCTGCGAGTCGTCTTCAGGTGAGGCATCAAGAGTGACGACTTTTTTTTTTTTTTTTTTTTTTTTGCGTATGGCATGTTGTGTCCAATGAGTGATCGCCTTTGGCGAATTTTTCTTCTGGAGTGGCAAGGTGTGAGAAATAGTTTCACTTTATTCTGTATTCGCTTGCAAAGGGACTTGGGCTCTCTGTGGGTCGTTGAGTCCTTTGAAGGTGTTGGTTAGGTGATGAAAACTTGCTCCGTTCAGCCATATATAGCACGCCGTCAGTATTCTGCACATGCGCCATAATTCAAGTTGACAGACGGACCACACTTGTCAGCGTCCTCGCTGGAGAAACCGCCGAACTAATTTGTCCTTTGCGTTACCGCTCGTCTCGGCCATTGGCACACTCTGTATTATTGGATTACAACATATCGTGGAGATGACTTGGTTCCACGCATTGTCCAGCTGGTAGACAGAGTCACGGTTCATCAGATTTTCCTCCAGGCGGCTTTCCACTGATACTTTAATAATGAAGGCCCAAAAAGATGTTGCTGTGGTCATAATCATAGTTCTATCACACTCCTTTGAATATCCACTGGAAATACAAAATTCGGCAATGGGGGACATGCTTGGTAGCAAAAGGCTACTCCAACGTTGATGTTCAGTGCAGCGTTCTTTCACAGCGCGTGTCGTCTGTTCTACGTAACCCATACCATATTGACAAGACATTTTGTAAATTCCTGTCTTCTGCAGTAACAAGTCGTTCTTCAACGATCGCTGAAGTTCTGCAATGTTAGATGGACGAAAATTACTTTCACCGGGAATTTCAGAGGATTCTTGATACTTTAAACTAAGTGTCTCCCACAAAAGGAAGAAAAGGTAAAGACTTTTCCGGCGTGATCTTCTCTTTCACCACTTACTGATTCTTGGTTTTAACTGACAGTGCCCTGTTAATCTTGTGGATGGAATATCCATTTTCTCGAAACGAGCTCTTTAGGCAAAGTATCTAGACCTAAGACAGGGTGGGCTCTGTATACGAGTGTTTTAAGCACGCTTATAGTTTGCGACGGGCGATGACAACTTGACGCTTGTAAATAAAAATCAGTAGGAGTGAGCTTAAGATAAAACAAATGCCCAGAAAGCAATCCTCCTTCCGTCTAAGCAAGATATCCGAGAGAGGCAGACAAACATCTTTTTCTGGTTCCATTGTGAAATGAATGTTGTTATGAATCAAGTTGATGGGGGGGGGGGGGGGGATGGGGGAGGATTGGCCACCGAGGGAGAGAGAGGGCTGCCCATAGCCAACCATTCTTGGTTGATCATAAAATGGGTTGAGGGTGGCGCATACCGAAACAAAGCAGTGATGTCTTCCTGAAGCTTTCGGCCAATTAGAGCAAATGAATCTGCGAGAGGACTCTTTGTGAAAAGACATAGCATATCAAAGCTAAACAAACGGTCAGAGCTGCTGCGGCGGAGAATCCCCAGTCTATTGATAAATTCAGCTGAATTAAGGAAGTGATGGTGGTATTTCTCCAATAACGGTCTTAGCATGGAAGCGAGATGTTTGGCTAAATCATTCGTAGACGCTCCAATTTTGCTCACTACTGCACGTAATGGGACATTTCCTCATGAATTTTTAAAAGACCACGTGGTCTTACCTTGATGATCTCTTGCGATAAGGAGGAGGGATTCTGTAGTGCAGAAGTTTTCCGGTGGGCACGTGGTATGATCGTAAGCAGTCCTCCTATAGGATGACTTATCTAGCAGACCATACATCTTATCATCATACAAACTACGAGGTAACAAAGCGGTTGCATTATCTTTTTCAGCCTTCAGTACCACTACATCAGTGTTCTCTGTAGGTTGCGTAGCGCTACCCCTTCTGCAGAAGTAAAGTTATTACGATGAGGAGGAGCTTTCAAAAGAGCACAGCAAATTTCCCACCTTACTTCATCTGCAGCATACGAAAGAAGGTGTCATCTCCAACACCACTCACAAAACCAGTTAAAGACGGTGCTCTAGGTGTAGGTGCACAACTCTGTCCTTTACCAAACACATACACCGTCGCATCGTCCAAATTTTTCTCCTTGAAACTGACAACGGTACGTCGTGTAGTTACCCTTATGGCAGCGACTGCTATGGCAACCGGCGGTCAAATTCTGACTTCTGTCGAAAACGTGCGTCCTTACGGATCCAATCGAACTTGACCGAAGTCACTCGATCATTCCTGCCCCATAATACAGGAAGAGATGTGTTGAAATCTTTAGACGCAGCTGGTACAATTCCTCTGAAATGGTATCAACTCTTCGTCTCGTATAGCAAATCCTCTCTTTGACAATAGCATGACTAGCCCTCACCACATCCTCGATTTGTTCTAATCGAAGACGACCAAATGCGCCAACGGCCGCGTCGGGTTGTAACGTGGAGGACAGCTTAGTTTCGCGTTTGCACTACCGAGGGCGCCGCCGCTGGGAAGTATGGGCCAACTGCCAAATTGATTTTTGACCAAGGCACTAAACAGTGGCTGCGAGCTATACAGGTTGTTAAAAAAAAGTGTTGAATACCTTGACAGGTGGTAGTACTCATCGAAACAAGAGAAATAAATCCAATAAACATGGGTCTGGGAACGCATACTTTTCGAGATAAATACGTGTTTATAGAATTGGCTGTGGGATGCTTGGCTGCGGATATTGGCAACGACGTAGCATTGGTGCTCCGTCAAATGTGTCGGCAGGACATTATGCTGTCTTACTCACAGTACTCTACCTACCACTAGGTGGTCTGCAGTCAGTTCTGTGGTTCGAGCCGTGTTGTATGGCTGTGAGCACTATGCGACTTAACTTCTGAGGTCATCAGTCGCCTAGAATTTAGAACTAATTAAACCTAACTAACCTAAGGACATCACACACATCCATGCCCGAGACAGGATTCGAACCTGCGACCGTAGCGGTCGCTCGGTTCCAGACTGTAGCGCCCAGAACCGCACGGCCACTCCGGCCGGCTACGCCGTGTTGTAATCTACGTTAGTTTTCGTCGTGTTTCTGTGCCTTATAGTAGAGTGCTGTCAACCCTTGGTACTTATGATAATGTTTCCTTCTTCCAAACACCGTTTCACTAATTTTTTCACTGTTATTGCGCTGTTTGTACTTACAAATGGTGTATTACATTTACATTTTCTCTCTTCCACCAGTTGTTAGCAATGGAAGCCTACTACTCGACAAGAAATAGGGTTTACGATATTCTGCTATGGTTGAGCAAATGGACGTAGCCTGCCATCCCGTGCCCTCTACGCTGAAAAATATCCATGGTGCAGTGTGCCCTCTGATAAACTGTTCGGCAGACTTTTCCTGCATCTGAGGGGCACAAGTACTCTAGCACCTCGGAAGACTGACAGTGGGAGACCTCGCACAGACCTTACGCCTGACATTGAGGAGCGTGTGCTAGGTTTGGTGACAGAAACCAGTATTACAAGTGTGCGACCGTTAGCAGCAGGAGAAGGCGTGTGTCAGTTTCCTACCTTGGTGGTACTTCATGAACAATTACTGAACCCACATCATCTATAGCGCGTTCAGGCCATAAGGCCACAATATCACCACGGCAGACGGCGGTTCTGTTAATGGCTGTTGCAGACGTGTGCAGCAGGTGCAATGTTCACATACAAGGTTTTATTTACCGATGATGCTGGGCTCACAATAGATCGTCTTGTGCATTCCCAGCCGGCCGGTGTGGCCGAGCGGTTCTAGGCCCTACAGTTTGGAACCACGCTGCCGCTACGGTCGCAGGTTCGAATCCTGCCTAGGGCATGGATGTGTGTGATGTCCTTAGTTTAGTTAGGTTTAAGTAGTTCTAGGGGACTGATGACCTCAGAAGTTAAGTCCCATAGTGCTCAGAGCCATTTGAACCATTTTTTGTGCATTTTCATAACCAGCATGAATGGGCAGACATAAATCCTCAAGCAGTTCAGGAAAGAAGGTATCAACACCGATTCTCAATCAACGTATAGTGATAGATTAATAGGATTAATAGGGCCATACATGCTACCACAAGTGTTAACTGCGATCATTATCTTGACTTTCTCATTAATTTATTGCCTACCTTGCTGAAGGGTGTACCATTACAGCAACCAATACAAATATGGTTGATGTGTGATGGTACTTCTGACGTAGATACGTCTGACGTAGATATTTGAGGACCTCTAGACGGGTGGGACGGGGGGGTGGGGGGCACCTTGGCCAGCTCTTTCCCCAGACTTCAATCCTGTAGACTTTGGTTATGGCGACACTTGAAAGAATTGGTATGCGCCACGCCAGTCAAGGACGTGCGGGCACCAAAGGGTCGCATCTTCGATGCGTGCCAGCAGGTACAACAACAACAGGATATACTTCAAAGGATCGTCATTCCGAAGGGCAGAGAGATGTACTGACATGGATGGACGCCACGTTGAATACCTCCTGTAAACAGGTATTTATCGCAGTAAGTATGCATTTCCGGACCCATATTTATTGGACTTATTTTTCTTGTTTCGGTGTACTCTCAAAGTATTCGGCACTTGTTTTTTGAATACCCTGTGTATACCGGAACGGATCCAGTCTCCGTCAGTCTTTGATGGCTTACCTAAAGCCGACACAAATATCGATGAATTAAACGATGACCTGCTGCATGCCAGAAAAGTGTTTGAAGACACGGTAAATAGTTTCCCGTCTACATTGACTGAAGCAGTGGAAGTTTAACCACCATGTACATCGCTAGCTAACGTTGGCAATATTCGACCATATGTTGCGTTATGCATGTTTGTTTCCACACTGTGCGCTGAGTGAGAACCTTTCATCAATGTAACCGTGTTACTTTTTCTACACGAACTCGAAATCCATCACCTAATTGTAAAAACTGTGGCGTTTATAACGAGTGAAAGATGCCAAGTAAACATCGGCTTCCTCTGCTTTTACGATGAACATCATCAACTATAAACTAATAAAAGTGTATAATTTTCCATACCAAGTTCTAGTGTACGCTTTAAAATCCCTTCCTGCAATTTCTTCACAACCTCAAATTTCCCCCTGTCGTTCCTCTTCACACTTTTCATGAAGATGTTAATAAATGCAATGTATTGAGCATATTTTTGGTTGATTGCACGACCTCTGTATTACCGTTTTGTACTCTTTTCGCAGCACTAATCGCTGTCTGTCAAGTTCATTATCATAAATGGCTCGTACCTCGATCGAACTTTGCGAAAAATGGTATGTTTCCCAAATGCTTGGTAATCTGGAGCTCCTACTTCTCTTACTTTAATTTAAGGCAAAGCCCCACATGTACCATAACTCTCCACGAAATCGGCGATGTCCAGTAGAAGCGGTCCTCTTGTAAGGGTTGCATTTAAGTCATAACACTTCCGATTCTTTTTCCTCACAAAACAATCAAACAAAAACTGTAAAACTTACGTCATTTCTCGATGTAATCTCCACGCAGCCGTCCCCTTTTTTCACAACATCTACGTCATGATTCCGCGGCCGTTGTGAGCGCTCCTTTAGGAGTCTGGTTTGGCCACTGGCAAATCACTCATGCAATAGCGGCACGCCCAGTACATGTGCAACCACGAAGAGTGTCTTTCATGATTATAACCAATGAGAAGTGAGTAGTAGCAATGTCAGGCTGGTAGAGAGTATGATAAATAATTCGAGAGTTGCTGTTTCGAAAAAACTGAAGCGTCGTATTCTCCCAATATGCGTTGTTTTGGTGAAAGAGCACACGTGTAGCTGTTCATCCGATTACTTTTTTTATTTTTGTTTTTATTTTATTTTTTGTAGCTTTGAGTGTGCGTGTTTCGTTTTGGGATTGAGAAATGGGACCTATGTCTCATTCTTTGTCACACTCGACGAGAAGAAAGTACCATTCACCGCATCCTCACAGTCAACATTGCCTGGTAGCGCGCCAAACACGCAGCCTTGTTGTAGTCCATCAACATTCGTGGCACCCACCTGGGTGCCACCTTCCGCATGCGAGACTGGGTGCACAGATGCCGCGGAAATGGCAACTCCAGAGGCCACGTGTTCTACACTTTCTCAGGGATTCTCCAAAGCAACTTTCTTCACTCGCTCAGCCATGTCGACGGACCTGCTAGTTCGAGGCCGAGATTGTCTTCGTTTGTAGTCACAAGACGTTCTGCTTTCTTTGAACTGTCACATCCGCGAACACGCATTAGATACATCCATCACAGCATCAACGTATGTCTCACTTTACTGGTTATGGTTTCAATCATTGCCATACCACTTAAACTGAGAAAACGAATGATTACACGCTGTTCTTGTAATGAAAAAGTCGCCATTTTAAATACCAAGAGGTCCTCACTCATGCCGCTGCTGCTGGACTTCCGTGTGCCGTACAGTACTGCCATCTCTGTTGCACATTCACAACGAGTGCTTGCGTATTTGAAAACAAATGACTTGTTTCTACCTACTTCCATTCCTGAGGAAAAAAAGGAGGTTTTACAATTTAATTACAGCTCACACTAATACAAAGCTGTCAGGCTCAAATCGGCTGGAGAGATCAAGGAGATTGTCAGTTGTTGCCACTCTTGTTACTGTGACTGCATTACCTTCGTAAAAAAGAAACCAAACTTCCTTCACCTGATTTCTGTTTCAATGCTGGATATATTTCGCCTAGTCGGGGCTTCTCATCATGTGTGTGTGTGTGTGTGTATTGTGTATTGAACCGGGGACCTAGAAACGACCGAGAGGCTTCGTACCGCCGTAGCCCTCAGTGGTTCACAACCCCAAAACAGGTCATAGCAGTCCACCCACCCCCACCTCCGCCCCACACCAAATTATTGTGCGGCTTGGCAACATATTACTTAACCTTTGTGTGCATCTGCTCTATTTGATATGGTTTATATAAAAGATTTTAACAACTTAATCTTGGGCACTGCCCAAAACATTTGTAAAATTTTTTGAGGGGAGCAGGGGGGCTATGTAAGCAGTTTGTTTGTATGTTGGCATCGCTGTAGACTGTGTTGCATATTATGGGTCATAAATGAATAGTTTAAGTTGGATTTGTCTTTGTCAGGGAAAATTCTGTTGGTCGGTGCTTAGTAAAAAAAAATTAAAGAGTTAGTTCCATGTTTTTCAGCTGTGATGAAAATGCACCTCCTTATGTTATCGCCGTTAACGTGGCAATTTTATTGCTAATTCGTAAACTTATTTTCATAATTACTTCAATTTCTTGAACACGCCTACCATTTTTTTTTAAATTTTTTGTTGCAAGCTAACTCGACGTTTCAGTATTTAGTGTTTATGGTTAAAAACTTTGTCCATGAATTTATCAAACTATATACTGTGCTTTCTTTCATAATGTCTACAATAACTTCGTTGCATATAACACATTTGGCTTGTTGTCATCGTCTATAATGAATTATTTCAAGCCCGCGTACTGAAGGTACGACACCTTTCTGTTTTTAGTTTCAATAGACATACTATACAGGATCGTCCTTTGATCGTGACCGGGCCAAATACCACACGAAATAAGCGTCAAACAAAAAATCTGCAAAGAACGAGACTTGCCTAGCTTGAAGGGGGAAACCAGATGGCGCTATGGTTGGCCCACTAGATGGCGCTGCCATAGGTCAAACGGATATCAACTGCGTTATTTTAAATAGCAACCCCCATTTTTATTGCATATTCGTGTAGTACGTAAAGAAACATGAATGTTTTAGTTGGCGCTGTAATAGTGACATACATATGGCTCTCAATTTTAAACGAACAGTTGGTAACAGGTAGGTTTTTTTAAATTAAAATACGGAACGTAGGTACGTTTGAACATTTTATTTCAGTTGTTCCAATGTGATACATCTACCTTTGTGAACTTATCATTTCTGAGAACGCATGCTGTTACAGCGTGATTACCTGTAAATACCACTTTAATGCAATAAATGCTCAAAATGACGTCCGTCAACCTCAATGCATTTGGCAATACGTGTACCGACATTCCTCTCAACAGCGAGTAGTTCACCTTCCGTGATGTGCGCAAATGTATTGACAACGCGCTGACACATGTTGTCAGGCGTTGTCGGTGGATCACGATAGCAAATATCCTTCAACTTTCACCACAGAAAGAAATCCGAGGACGTCAAATCCGGTGAACGTGCAGGCCATGGTATGGTGCTTCAAAGACCAATTCACCTGTCATGAAATATGCTATTCAATAACGCTTCAACCGCACACGAGCTATATGTCGGACATGCATCATGTTGGAAGTACATCGCCATTCTGCCATGCAGTGAAACATCTTGTACTAACATCGGTAGAACATTACGTAGGAAATGAGCATACATTGCACCATTTAGATTGCCATCGATAAAATGAGGGCCAATTATCCTTCCTCCTATAATTCCGCACCATATATTAACCCGCCAAGGTCGCTGATGTTCCACTTGTCGCAACCAGCGTGGATTTTCCGTTGGCCAATACTGCATATTTTGCCGGTTTACGTTACCACTGTTGGTGAATGACGCTTCGTCGCTAAATAGAACGCGTGCAAAAATCTGTCATCATCCCGTAATTTCTCTCGTGACCAGCGGCAGTACTGTACACGACGTTCAAAGTCGTCGCCATTCAATCACATGTGGATGAACACTTCCTGTTTCCTTAAATAACGCAACTATCGGGCGAACGGTCCGGACACTTGGATGATGTCGTCCAGGATACCGAGCAGCATACATAGCACACGTCCGTTGGGCATTTTGATCACAATAGCCACACATCAACACGATATCGACCTTTCCCGGAATTGGTAAACGGTCCATTTTAACACGGGTAATGTATCACGAAGCAAATACCGTCCGCACTGGCGGAATGTTACGTGATACCACGTACTTGTACGTTTGTGACTATTACAGCGCCGTCTATCACAAAGCGAAAAAAGTGGTCCAACTGAAATACTCATATTTCTTTACGTACTACACGAATATGTAATAAAAAATTAGGGTTCCTATTTAAAAAAAAAACGCAGTTTATATCCGTTTGACCTATGGTAGCGCCATCTAGCGGGCCAACTATAGCGCCATCTGGTTTCCCCCTTCAAGCAAGTCGAGTTTCGTTCTCTGTAGTTCTTTCATTTGATGCTTATTTCGTGAGATATTTGGCCCGATCACTATCAATGGACCACCACACGGTGGTATTCCAAAGCTACAAAACTCGAAATAACAACACAGTAAACACTACCATGAAGTCACAGTCAGCTGCAGACAGAGAGCCTCTGCTGGCATCTGTGTTGTTCATGAACAAGTGAAGGCAATACCCCCTAGCGGTTTCCCTCATTGTTAGTGCTATATCCGTGAGGGGGCGTCAGGAGCCAGGAGACGGGACCCACGAGAAATACAATAAAAGACCTTGGAATAATCTTGGATGAACACCTAAACTGGGAAGAACAAACAGTCACAGCTTGCCGGAAATCGCTCTCCTCCCTCCATGCAATTCAAAAATTTAGAAAAATATTTCCAACCCATGTTAAACAAAAATTAGTCCAAACACTAGTCTTGCCTAATCTTTACTACTGTGATGTAGTTGAACACGGCACAAATAGTGAAAATTCGAGATGCCTCCAGCTAGTGATGAATGCTTGCGTTATATACGTGTGCAATATACGGTTGTATGATCATATCAGTCCTTCATACTCCCAGCTAGGTTGGATACGCCCACATAAGGCACGCGATCTCCACACGATGTGCTTACTTCATCGATTTCTTAGCCACAGGTGCCCCCAATACTTATCTTCTCACATTAAACACCTATCATCATTCCACAACCGCAATACCAGATCGGATACGTCTAGCACCTTGGCTGTACGTTTACATAACACAAAATCTTTCTCTGTGTCATTCTCCATCTCGGCCATACGACTATGGAACGCGCTCCCCTGTGATCTGCGTCTTATCCAGAACTACTCAGCATTCAAGAGGGAACTCAAAACTTACATATTAGGGACGGTATAGCCACCATTGTTGTGCCCCTCTCATCTCTTTCTTTCTCCTCTCCATCATAGCTTCGAATTTTACCACTCTATTTTTCTTCCTCTAACCTATCTACCTCTTCTATATCTCTTTCACTCCATTCTATCGTCTTATGTCTCTGCTCGATGAGAATAACTCACAAGCTGCAAGAACATAACGAGAAAATTCCCAATTAGCAATAGGACTGACATTCATAAAAGAAAAATACGTTTACTTTCATATACATAGTCATTACTATTATTATTATTATTATTATTATTATTAATATTATTATTGATTGTTATAATTATTTCTTTGATTGTTATAATTATCATAATACTACTGTTATAATCTCTATTTCTCTTTTTCTTTAACATTAATACTGTATAACACGTTATATGTCCTTAATGTTCTGTAGAAACTGTAACTCGTTCAATCTGAATATGCCTGGTTAGATGTAAGAGAGGGCCTGAAGGCCCTAATCATGTCAGGTAAATGGCTCTGAGCACTATGGGACTTAACTTCTGAGGTCATCAGTCCACTAGAACTTAGAACTACTTAAAACTAACTAACCTAAGGACATCACACACATTCATGCCCGAGGCAGGATTCGAACCTGCGACCGTAACGGTCGTGCGGTTCCAGACTGTAGCGCCTAGAACGGCTCGGCCACTCCGGCCGGCATGTCAGGTAAAATAAATGCATAAATAAATAAATAAATACGGGCTGCGCAACTACCTTGCGTCGTCACACAAGTCGGTTTGTCCGCCACATTTGTGAACGTTCGGCTCCATGCAGGTTCCACAGGAAGTCAATATGTATTGCAGAGCTACCCACTGAAGGTCTTACATTTGTCGTATGCCATCGAGAGCTTGCATGTCAAGAGTTGTTTAACTCGTCTGAAATGGTAGCTCGCTCCGCTGCTGGCACTCGTAAGACCTATAGTGTCACGTGCTGTGACGTATGCGCCTCGGCCTTTCTTTTTCGAACGCCTCACCAGGAGAGAACGGATAAGCCTGCAAGGCGGAAGAGCCGCCTGTAAAAGAGAGTACGACACCAAGCTGTAGTCGAAGTAAACACGACTGACCAACAGCGAACATGACGCAGACAAGAACACGCCCAAAGTAACCTATGCAACAATGAGGTGCAAAGCGGAATCCTTCACCCAACATGTTGTCAACACACCAAGAGGGGAGAGAGATGCAATCCGAATGACTACCAGACAGGAAGACCGAGAGACAAACTAGGTTGTTATCGAATAGTCTGTAGTACACTGGTGACACTAACAGAAAGGAGTAGAGAACTGGCTCTGAGTACTTCTGAGGTCATCAGTCGCCTAGAACGTAGAACTAATTAAACCTAATTAACCTAAGGACATCACACACATCCATGCCCGAGGCAGGATTCGAACCTCGATTCGCTCGGTTCCAGACTGTAGCGGCTAAAGTGCACTGCCACTCCGGTCGGCGGAGTAGAGAACTGACTGATCGTTCACTGCTGTGGCGATACTATGCTCTCTAACGGTCATCTATGTCCATTTACTGCGGTGGGTGTCACCTTTCAAAGAGGTAGAAAGTAGACTTGAAGAGTTGAACCAGCGGGAAGAATTGCAGGCTGCTTTAAAAGCTCTCAAGCGTGGGCGAGATTAAATCCCTTTATGGGCCAGATGTGGCAGATGGTCGTATTTCGGAGACCCCTGACCTAGAGTGTAAAACGAAATGGACAGGGCATTGGCAGACAGTATACACGGACTAAGCTCCAACGGCACGATAGCAGAAGAACGCTGTCGAGTAACTCCGATACCCGATGCTTACGGCTTGGGCGAGAAACACGGCAGTGCAGTGGTGGCAGTTATTGTGCCGTGGAGACAGCGAAGCGCGGGCACGGTGCCCACCCAGACGCGCTGCGTGGGAACGTCGCGTCGCCAGGCGACTGCAGGCGGCGGAGCCAAGGAACTCCGGGCGGAGCGTTGCTCCCTGCACGGCGCACGCTGCCAGTGCGCCGATGCACCGCACTTCTAAACGCGAACTGCTGAAGGTCATCTGTTCATTTTCTAGGTGTTCAGTCGTTCGGCTTGGTTCTTCAGTTGTCACCTGTACATACTAGGAAAGTAGCGGAGTATTCTTCCTTTTCGCGATGTTGACTGTAAAATGCAGCCAGCGAGGATCCTATTCTCTTCTTTTCCGACTGGTTTGATGATGCCTGCCACCACTTCTGATTCTGTACCATCCTCTTCATTCCAGAGTGGCATTAGCATTCCACCGGCCGGCCGCTGTGGCCGAGCGGTTCTAGGCGCTTCATTCCGGAAGCACATGTTCGATTCCTGCCTCGGGCATGGATGTGTGTGATGTCCTTAGGTTAGTTAGGGTTAAGTAGTTCTACGTCTAGGAGACTGATGACCTCAGATGTTAAGTCCCATAGTGCTTAGAGCCATTCGAACCATTTTGCATTCCACCTCGTCATTTACCTGCTACATGTGTTTCAGTGTCTTCCGTTACAGCTTTTAACATCCTAAACTATAACCCATATACGGAATGTAAACTCATCTAAAACTGCTTCAAAACGACAAACGTAAGACTATGCAACTTAGCTCTTAGCATAAAACAGGATAAATTTCCTGTACTCCTGTCTATACACAAAATGAAGCGACTCCACCTACTCAGTTATCTGTTGGAAATGTTTGAATGCATTCTCCTGTTGTGACTTCGCAAGACAGCCAAGCCACTATGATTGGTAGCCGAAAGGCACGCGTTAACCTCACGCAGGCTGGCGTGAGGTCTGGAACATTAAAGGAGTTGAGTCTAGTA
The DNA here is from genome assembly GCF_023864275.1 of Schistocerca cancellata. Classification (NCBI taxonomy): domain Eukaryota; kingdom Metazoa; phylum Arthropoda; class Insecta; order Orthoptera; family Acrididae; genus Schistocerca; species Schistocerca cancellata. The sequence goes on from NC_064632.1 coordinate 430,613,670, forward strand.
AAAAAGTACGGATCTTCTGGAATACTTAACTTTAATCCATAAATGGTGAACATCGGTCTGACGGTACATGCATCACAAGATAAATAGCAAATGATAATGGCGCCTTGCTAGGTCGTAGCAAATGACGTAGCTGAAGGCTATGCTAACTATCGTCTCGGCAAATGAGAGCGTATTTTGTCAGTGAACCATCGCTAGCAAAGTCGGCTGTACAACTGGGGCGAGTGCTAGGAAGTCTCTCTAGAGCTGCCGTGTGGCGGCGCTCGGTCTGCAATCACTGACAGTGGCGACACGCGGGTCCGTCGTATACTAGCGGACCGCGGCCGTTTTAAAGGCTACCACCTAGCAAGTGTGGTGTCTGGCGGTGACACCACATCTCCTACAGTTTTTAACTTTTTATACTGTTGCTTGTATACTAAATGAAACGATACCAAAAATAGCTTCAAAACAACTCTGAAACTACACAACTTCGCTGTTACTTTAAAATAGCAAGAGCTTCCTACACTACTGACTATAAACAAAATGTAAAGTTTCCTAAAAAAGCTTCAAAACAACAACAGTAAGAAATGTAACGTAACCACACTAAAAATGTACTAATTCAAAAAAAAAATGTTGAAATGTGTGTGAAATCTTAAGGGACTTAACAGCTAAGGTCATCAGTCCCTAAGCTTACACACTACTTAACCTAAATTATCCTAAGGACAAACACACACACCCACCCATGCCCGAGGGAGGACTCGAACCTCCGCCAGGACCAGTCGGGACCAGCCGCGTACTAATTTATTTGAGTTTTAACGTAACTGTACTGAAGAGACTGTTACTCTAAAAGAGCACAAATTTCCTATATTATTGCGTATACAGGATGTTTCCGTAAATCCGCCAGGTTAGCCGAGAGCGCTAATGTGCTGCTTCCTGGACTCGGGTAGGCGCGCCGGCCCCGGATCGAATCCACCCGGGACTTCACGATGGAGGCCGGTGTGCCGGCCAGCCTGGATGTGTTTTTAGGCGGTTTTCCACATCCCCCTAAGGGAATACCGGGCTGGTCCCCACGTTCCGACTCTGTTACACGGCTCGCAGACATCTGAACACATTCGCACTATTCCATGGATTACACTAGACGCAGACAGTTGGTGTACACTAATTCCGTCCTGGGGGGTATGGGATGGCAGCAGGAAGGGCATCCGGCCACCCCTTAAATTAACCTTGCCAATTTCGATTAACTATGCCGACTCTGCGTCATTGCGGGAAAAAGGCGCAAGCAAAAGAAATAAAAGACAGGATGTTTCCGTAAGGGCGTGCAAAAATGTAACAGGACATAAAGAATGCTTCACTGGACAATTTGAGGTAGGCAATCTGCGGTCGGAGAAGCCAGCTTAAGAAGATATGGAAGTAGACTTGTGTACCACTTTGCGTAGCATTACTGTTTTCCAGCTTACTTACAACTAACGTGCGTACAAGTTTACACGTATTGTGCTGTTTATTTACATGTTGAAACAACCTCTTAGAAAAATCTATAAATGACAGTGCTGGAAAATGTCTACGTTATTTGATTTTCAAACAGCTGAGCAAAACTGAGTGTACTCAGACATTTCTTCTTTACTTATTCTGATCATCACTAAACTGACACACAATATTTTATTTTATTTTTTTATTTTTTTAACAGAGACAAAAGGTTGACCGTGACTAACAATAACCTTTACTTTCATAAATCACTTACCTCACAACAATACTTGTCACTCAAACTACTGCAATACAGCGAGCGCCAATACTGCCAGCTAAATAAAAGATCATAACTACTGAAGGCACTAACTGCTGATAGGCATAGTTAGCAAATGAAAGATTTTGATGGAGAACAAACAGTGTATTTACCACATATCAGTTCATGACATCCAGTCTTAAAATTTCCTTTTTCTGGCGGACACACGTCCAGATCGTCCGCTCTCAAAACTCTGCCATCTCTCTGCCCACATCCACCACATTGGCGGCTCACCTCCAACTGCGCAACGCTACTCGCTGTTCACATCCAATTGCCCAACACTACAATAGTGAATATCCCAACAATGAGTCCAGCCACAGACTGCACACAACACAGTCAGTGATTTTCATGCAGAGCGCTACGTGGCGTTACCAACATAAAAACCTAAACAGCCTACTTACTATGTAAATTCTTTATTTCCTGCAAGGATACAAGGAGGACGAACCTCTATATCTTCTACCTGGCCGTCTGGATGGTCACGTGTATCTGAGGTGCGTGCAAAGAGTTCTACCTGAGTTGTTGGAGTAGGTACGCTTGGCTGTTCTTGAGAGGATGGGAATACAACATGGCGGTGGACCGCCTCACTTCAGTGTGGATGCCCGCAACCATCTCAATGCTCAATTTTATGGTCGCTGGATTGGAGGGGCCGGTCTTGTTCTACGGCCTGCGTGGTCACCCGACCTGACCCTCCTTAATCATTCCTATGGGGATATCTAAAAGTCACTTGTATATGAGACCCTAGTGGATACGGAGACGAAATTAGTTGCCAGAAATGTACCGCCTGTAATGTGATTCGAAAAGACTAAGGATATTTGTCAAAGCGCGTCACAACCTTGTTCGCCGATGCAAGCTTGCATTGAAATTGATGACCGTCAGTTCCAGCACATTTTGTAAGATACAGTACAAATGGTACGTTTGAAACGAGTCTACTGGGGTGCACTTGTATGAGGCATCCGAATATGATAATAATACTAATGTGAATAAAAATGAAACTATTGTATTATAAACGTTGTATATCTCTGATAGGCTATACAAAGCGGATTGCTGACTGCACGCGACCACAGAGCCAAAGATACTGCTTCTGGTCTTAGATTGTAGTGTTGCAGTAAGATAGCGCTTGGCGCACAGTGTTGGGTAACTGTCTGTGAGCGAAAGAGGGTGGAGTAGGCAGTTTTCGTGGTGTCCTTTGTGAAGGCACCAAGTATTAGATTATAATGTAGGAATTACGAATACATTTTTCGAGGTATGAATGTGGAAGCAAAAGCATTCACGCAAGCAAGGTAAAGATGTTAAATATTTACGAGTCTCGTTTTCCCAGCGCGTTAGTGTAAATGAGTTGGCTGATAATTTGTAATTGTTGAGTAACCCCAGAATGTACATAAACTGATTTTATGTAAAGGCTAGTTAGATATTTCCTTTTGTAATGTTCTAAGATTTGTTAAAACAAGTATATGTAATTTGATGATTTGTATTTATGCTTTTTAGTGAGGTTAGATAATATTTGCTGTATCAATCTCATTGTTTGTGAATAAACTAGTAGAAAAGGATGGAATTTTTCTGAGTAATGTAATTTCAACTCTCAGAGGTTTTGAAAATCCAAACTTAACTTGGAATACAATTTCACCATAAAGTCAATGTCAGTAACTAACCACATTCAGTACCGCCTCCCTGTTCAGGTTATATGTTTTTCAAAGACTTTAGATTTTTCTTAAATGGTTCCATTTATCAGCCAAAAGAATTTCATGTACATTTCAAAGTATTACGGCCAGCATTGTACTCCGCTGATCCTGTAACTAGCATATTTTATTTTTTCATGAGAGACCAGAATATATCGCGTTCCACCGTTGCCGCTTTAGACAAAAGACAATTTAATTTATTTGTTATGTGCACAGGGACCCAATTTATCAGCAGTGAACAGGGCTAGAGGAGTCAGTGCATAAGGGGCTGAATGTATTTTGCCGTGACTGTATTTTTTTATTGGTATTGGGAGTTCGTAAAAGTTTTTTCTAACACTAATACAGAGTAAGTACATCATTTGCAGTTATAACACGCTGCACAATAACTCGAGTTTTGTATTCATTCCTCAGCTCAGGCATTCATTCAGTGTAGTACTGAGCAAATCATTAGAAATGGTTCAAATGGCTCTGAGCACTATGGGACTTAACATCTGAGGTCATCAGTCCCCTAGAACTTAGAACTACTTAAACCTAACTAACCTAAGGACAGCACACAACACCCAGCCATCACGAGGCAGGGAAAATCCCCGACCCCGCCGGGAATCGAACCCGGGAACCCGGGCGTGGGAAGCGAGAACGCTACCGCACGACCACGAGATGCGGGCAGCAAATCATTAGAGATCGATACGTGTTCATTGTGTCAATGATGGTATTTTCAGTTAACTGTAATTAATGTAAATGAAAAAGTATACGGTAATGTGCTTTTACTCCTATTATCTCCTTAAGCTGGCTTCTGCGGACCTCTGGCTCCCTACCTCAAACTGTTCAGTGGAGCATCTTCTATGTCCTGGTAAATTTTTGCTCACTTCAAATGGTTCAAGTGGCTCTGAGCGCTATGAGACTTAACATCTGAGGTCATCAGTCCCCTAGAACGTAGAACTACTTAAACCTAAGGACATCACACACATCCATGCCCTAGGCAGAATTCGAACCTGCGACTGTAGCAGTCGCGCGGTTCCGGACTGAAGCGCCTAAAACCGCTAGGCCATAGCGGCCAGGTTTTGCACACTCTTAGAGGAACACCCAGTATACAAAATGTTACATAAAAACGCTTCAAAACAACAATCGTGGAACAATGCAACCTAACTAACGGCATACCAAAGCCCCTACCGTAAAAACGGAATCTTGCTGTAGTCACATTGCGCCACGGTGCTCAATATTGCGTATTAGATCGGATGACGATGAAAGGTGCCTCCAGGGTATTTACGATGTGTCAGACTATGTACAGTACTCGTCTATGCTACACAGTCCTGCAAGGTAATTAATTAACATCTCCTTCCGTATTCTTACCCATACGGACCAAAGCCATCGTAAATCAAACCGCTGTAATTTTTCCATATTTTAATTTATTTTATTCATCCATAGGTTATCAGGTGTTACGCTTTTAACATAAAACGTGAGCACGTACCTGCTTCGATTTACTTTACTATATATGACGAGGGCAGTCTATTTTTGCCGGTGCCTTAATCTTGGGCGCCCACAATCCACTTACAAACACTATAATGATAAGATTCAAAAAAATTTAAAATTTTTTATGTTTATAGTTGCAGCTTAGGATCAAGCCTTTCTAACTCAGTTGTAATTCTGCAACCAAGACTGTTGTTTTCACCACACTCTGCAGCTCTCTTTATTACCTTTCCTTGTAGATTTCGTGGAGAACCTCCTCACTTGTTATCTTATCAGTGCTCCTATAGCACCACACCTCAAACGTTCCGATTCTCTTATTTTCTGCTTTTTCTGTAGTCTGTTATTCACCTCCACACAATTATTACTGGGTTCCGAACGTACATTCCCACACATTTATTTTTCATATTAAAGTCCTTGTTTGATACTACGAGACTTCTTTGGGTCAGGAATGCCCTCTGTGCCTGCGATAGTCTTATTTCTATATACTCTTTGTTTCGACAGTTAAAGAATTTCTTCCGTTTGGCGATTACCAAGTTTTATTACTAATTTTCTTTCTCGTTCCTCTTTCGTTGGTTTAGCCTCAATCCGTATTCTATAGTTATTGGTCGTTCATTCCATTCAACAGATCTCTTACTCTTTTCACAGTTCGTGTCATGGTTTTCCAGTTACTATATTTAATTGACAATGTAGCTTTATAGCTGAATCCTGTCACATAATTTTGTACTGGGGGGAATTGTTTTTCTCCCAGATGTCAGATGATGCTCATATGAGAGTGTAAACGTATCACTAATTAAATAAATAAAAAACCATTTTGCAACCGATACTGCCTTTTTTTTCTCTTCAACAGATACCGTAATCCTTCTGTACTTTTGAGATGCAATTCCAACAGTGAATCGTATAACCAATATGCTTTCACACTGAATTTTAATTCCACTTCTGAAACTTCCTTTGATTTTCGTCATTACTTCTTCGTTGTACAGATTGCGTAATAGTGTCGAAAGACTGCATCCCGGTCATAAACTCTTTCTAATATGGGCACATGTCCTTGGTCAATTCTTATTGTACATATTATTTATTTTCCGTCTTTCTTTTTACATTCAAAATGGGGAAGGAGTGTTTAAAAGTTTCTGGTGGGTATTTATCTTTTCCCGTTCCTACATGACTGTGAGGGATCACATTTACGTTCGCCTACTCACATTCATAGCCCTGCTCGCACGCCACAAAATTTAGATTAATCCTAGTGAACTGGCCCAGTAATTAAAGTTATTGTCGTTATTTCTATGCACAACTAATAACTAGAATGATACTTATCTATTTCTCTGGGAAGAAGGTAAAGTCTCTGACGATCCGTTAACTTCTTCGGATTGCTTCTTAATAAAACACAGGCACCATGCATACCAACAGAGCTAGGGCGTCATAAGCACGGATAGAGAATTGAGAGTCTGATATGTGGATTGCGTTAGGGTAAAAATGAAATTCATTAACAACAGTGAGAATTTATTAATCGCATCGATGTATCGTCTAAAGGACAGCTCGCTACAGATTGTCATACATTTAGAAGGATAAGGAGGGTACGCTGTTCAAGAAACAAAGGAATTGTACGACGAACTGTTGCCCAAGCAGTCCTTCAATAAACAGCCACGGAAAATCAGTAACATACTAGTAAAACAACGGCACACAGCCAGGTTCCAGGACGTGATAGCCAATACAATGGTGGAAGCGGAGAATCAGGAATCCAACAACATTTACCTTTACAATTTGTTATCTTTCAGGCAGTTCCCAGAACTATAAGTAATGAGAGTCGCGAGATACATCTATGACCATCACATAAAAGGAAACGAAAATGTGGGACTCAGAAACTAAGATAAATTTTCCACATTATACTTAGGGTTATACGTCCATTAACGCAGTTTGGAAACACGTGCCCCCACTGACCGGATTCTAGACAGATGGGCTGAAGGTCAGAATTTACACTATTTTCAAGAAATTCGAAGGTGGGAACATTCCACAGACGTGTAGGTATTCATTAGATTTGATGCTTTGAGATGTACAGTTTGAACACCACCATTCAAAAGTAGCAGCAAAATGTTGAACATATGGGTTGCTAATGGTCAAAAGTTACTCTGCCAGATACAAGAGTATTTCCGTCTCGGTACTGGCAAACCATGAGCCCAAAACGGCATGCGGGTTACCAAAAAAATAGAACCACATCATGACTAAAATCGTTCGTCGTACCGTAACGTTTAGGAAAAGAGCACGCCGTCGGTAGCTCCTTTATCTGAACGAAGCCTATCATTCGCAGTTAGATAAAAGCACACGTAATTACGCGAAACTCAAAATAAAAGGAGGCTCGGGAGCCTCTCGCCTATTCGCCACAACTGTAGTAAATGAAGTTAGTCATAGTGTCACGTTAAATTAAGCAAACGTTATGGTTTTGTACGTAATACCAGAGGATCACTTATTCAAGCATCCAATACTAACAGAGCCCTATAAAAGAATTCTCTAATGCGCTCTCGTTCGAAACTTACACCCAGCGTTTCGTGGTGGAGAATGTTCTCTTTAGGGCAGAGGCTGATTGCCTACCACATTCCTGTGGCATACTAGACTGACTCCCGCCTCTGTCACTGACCGAATCTCTCTATTCACTGCAAGGCCGTAGTAAAGTTAGCTTTGAAAAGCGCGCCGTAGCGCGTAACGTGAAGCAGTCGCCCTCAGTTTTCTGGCGGTGGCGCCGTTGTCGCAATTGAAGGCGTCGGTGTCTCCCTCTAGCGGGAAAGGGGAAAAGTGGGCGGTTCGCGTGGATTTAACAGGTGGCTGCATGGGCTCTCGTGGAGAGTTGGCAGTCGGGGCATCAAGAAGCGACTTCTCTGCCGGTGCCAGAGGGACAGCACGCACACCGCGGCATCAGCGTAAGCGACGCGAGCAGCGGCTCCGTGGTATGGGGCGTTAACTCCTCGTCGCGAAAGGAATCTTTCTAAGCATGGGTTCGCAAGGGGAGTAATGTGCAGTTCGGCCGTATGCTGTCGACCGGCGAGGAGGTTCTGAAAATCGGCGCGCCTTCCTGCGTCCGTTGACACGGCTGGCAGCGGGCGGCTCGGCAGAGCATTTGGAGGTGCTGCGTTGGTTCAGTCCTGGGAGTCGTAACGCACCAGAAGTTGAGTATTGATTGTTAACAGATTTTATGAAGTTTAACTGAATTCAATACACTTATTGTTGTTAATTATACCAGCCATATATTTTGTGGGGTTTCTGGCCATTCATTCTCGTCTGTCCACCCCCGGGAAGGTGGTATTATTAGAAAGGGTGGTCCGTTTCTCCCCTTTTGAGGAGTCAGAGTAAATCTGTGGTTCGGATTGCTTCTTTCCCCTATCAGCTTACCTACGGGTTTATTCGACTGTTAGCCTCTGCCATGTCTGTGAAAGTCTAAGGCACCAATGACTGTACTGTTTAAAATGTAAGGCACTAAGACCTGATCCATTCTCTCGCCTGCCATAACTAGTATTACTAGACACACGTGTAAAAGGTACTCCAAGAAAGAAGAAAAATTCCTTTTGCCTCGTGATAGGAAATAGTGAATTGCATAACGAATTCCTGCTCATCTGGAAGCTATAACTTACGTAAATTTGTGTTTATGTATATTTGGCTATAATCAAGCAAGGTTAATGTGCACCATAGTGGATTTCTTATATAGTTTCTAGTCAGCAAAAACTGTTGTGTGTTTTTCCAATACAATACCTTTTAAGATTAAAATAATGGTTCAAATGGCTCTGAGCACTATGCGACTTAACTGCTGAGGTCATCAGTCCCCTAGAGCTTAGAACTACTTAAACCTAAATAATCTAAGGACATCACACATATCCTTGCCCGAGGAAGGATTCGAACCTGCGACCGTAGCGGTCGCGCGGCTCCAGACTGTAGCGCCTAGAACCGCTCGGCCACTCCGGCCGGCTGCCGTAAGTTAACTGGCAGAAATTTGTAAAAATGTTTTTTTTTATATATTTTGGAAATGTTAATGTTATTAACTGTGAATGTCCCCTGTCTCCCCGTGTGCATGACTCATTCGTTTTGGTTTTTCTATTTTGAGAACTTTTGTAAACAGGATTGTCTTTATATGTTGCAGACAAGTTAGATTCTGCGCCATATAATGAATGGAGTGAAATTCACCTGTAATTTAGCTGAGCTTGAAATATTATACAGCGTCGCGTTGGATGCGTTAAATTGCTTGCCTGTACTTGCCTTTTACTGGCATGAGATTTTTTATAATAATTTAATAGTTTAAAAGTCCTTTCCTATCGTAAATTGTGATTTATTTGTTGAATGATTGTTTTTTTTTAATATCGTAAAGTCTTGCACCAAATTTGAATAAAGAGTGTTACTGAAAATTGTGTGTAATTTCACCAGTTATTCCTTGGCACCTACTTCCACTTTACATTTTGTGTACCGATTGACAGTAATAACCTTTGGTGAACCAGTAGTAATTTTGCGGTTCAACTGCGCTTCCCATCTACGAAGTTACGTTGGTATTACTATCCCACTACCTTGCGAACTGTGTACGTACTAGATGCAACTTCAAAATTCATTCTCGCCTCCGCTCAATCACAGAAGTAAATAAACAAACAAAATTGCTTTTCCCATTTCTAGAAGCTGCGTGTATGCTGCGACAGAGTGAAATGTCAAACGGACTATACACTGTCAGCATGCTAAGGCACCGATGCGCTTAACATTCATGATATGGGTTCTACTGACCGATTTAAAGCTTTAAACTACTTTCCTAAGAATTTCGAATATTTTTTTAAATTTTTCATTCTGGAACTCTTTTTCTAGATCGACAAACACTACGAAAGTGCAAGGATTTTTAAATTAGCCTTGCTTTCATTATCAATCAAAACTAATCGTCAGTTAAAGTTAAAAGAATATCAACTTTTTTTTCCATTCATCTGTATACTATTCTTGTTAATAGTTTTGACCCATGAGATGTTAAGATGACAGTTCGATAATTTACCCTTGCAGTCTTCGGGACTGAATGCATGTTCTTTTTTTTTTTTTTTTTTCGAAAGTCTAATGGAATATCTGCAATATAATAATAAGACACATTAACTTGAGTAGCAGTCCATTTCCTCCAATAATCATAGAACGTCTGAAGAAATGTTACCTATTCCTTTCCCGAGATATTAACTACAACTCGCTCAGAAAAGAGGCTGCTTTCCTAAGAGTCGAAGGACACTAAAGGAGGCTATAATTGAGATGAAGTGGGACAGTATTTAAATGCGAATATTTTTTCGTTAGGCTTTACGGTAATTGTTACTGATATCAAATGAAAGAACGTGTTTACTGTTACCAGTCACAGTTAATTTATTAGTTTTTCCATCTGCAGATTCAACAACTGTTGTTTAGGGTAACGGAAAACCGCACCATTTGGTGTTGAAAACTTTACCGATTCCACTACCCCTTTCAGCCTTTACGTCATGCCATTACTAAGTGGTTCTCAAAATTATCATAAATAGTATACGTGTGTAAATATTGTACACAAAAGATGATGAAGAACCAGCATGAGTAATACGAGGGTTGGAACTTAAATAGTGGCAAAAGAGTTACATGTTTGAACCTGTTACTGTGCTTCAAAGTAGTCACCAGCGTTGGGTAAAACCCGTTGCCAGCGGTGTGGAAGGCGCAATATACCGTTAGCAGAGCCTGTTCTGTTGATGGTGCGAATGGAGCGGTCTACTGCATGTCGAATCTCTGGAACACTTCTGAAGCGAATGCCACGAAGTGGCTCCTTCATCTTCGGAATCAAATCAAAGTCGCAAGGACTTAAGTCCGGGGAGTATGATGAATGGTACAGTACTTCCCAGTCCCATCGACCGACCCGCTCATTGTCGTGCAAAATGATGGGTGGGTCGCGCAGAAAGTGTGGCCGCTTCTTTCGTAAAGCTGGTCGCAGGTTATGTTCGAAAAACGAGTAGTCACAAGGACTTAAATGGTATTCCATTTAAGTCCTTGTGACTTTGATTTTATTCCGAAGATGAAGGAACCACTTCGTAGCATTCGACAGGCAGTAGACCGCTCCATTCGCACCATCAACAGAACAGACTCTGCTAACGGTATACTACGCCTTCCATATCGCTGTCAACGGGTTCTACACAACGCTGGTGACTATTTGAAGGACAATAACAGGTGCAAACATGTAACTATTTTGTGTCGGTTGTGAATAAATAGTTGCCACTAATTAAGTTCCAGCCCTCGTATCAGCACAGAAAGAGTATAATGCTCTCATTCTGCTCTAGAGAAGCACCTCCACATAATAAAAGTGCAAATCAGGTGTATTTGAAATGTTACGTGCCGAGTGATATAGTGAAACACGTAGTCTATGTGCATAAATAAAGTGCGATTCAGACAGTTAATTTTCTGCAAGTGCTTCACCACAGACATCTGTAATGACTTTCTGTGTTCCTATAACAGTAAGGTATGTTGGGCAGCCTGCATCCAACAGAAACGAAACGTAGTATCTGCTGCAAGCATAACAGGGTAGCTTAACAGACATTAACGATCTGTCAGAAAGGGTCAGCAGCAATATTCTCAGACTGTTCGCTGTTGTCTACAGCTAAGTACCAAGAACTACTTGAACAAAAGCTACACTTAGGTTACTGAACGGCAGCTCTGTTTATACGTAGATGAATACGAGTTAATACAATTAACAAACAGAGCAAACCCAACAGCAACCGACTGTAAGGTAAGTGGTAAACTTTTAGAGCTCGTGCCATCGGTTAAATGCCTAGGGCTATTATAAAGGGCAGTCAAATGAAAATGAGACAGGTGGAAAAAAGTAAGTAAACTATTTATTATTTCAAATGTAATCGCCATAACTGTTGATACATTTGTCCCATTGTGAGAAACCACAGTCAGTGTGTGGTATGCGTACCGTAAGACCTTCAGTACACACACCATCAGATTATTTGACTTGTCGCTCTAACGAAGTAGGCGAGTGTCAGCAATATGTCTTGTGGTCTTATCGTGGCGTGTTTATCTTCCGCCGTTATGTCAGACGATAGAAATGCCACTTGCACGCTTAGAGTAGCAATTTGACGGTGACCAACTTTAAACAGAACTTGATTAATTTTCACACACATTTATTAAAATAGTAAAAAGCATAGACACTACGCAACTTGATTCTGGATACTGTTTACAACTGACAGTCTGTAGTTCCTTTGGTCTTGGTACGTTAATCTTATTCTTACATACCTTTGATACTTGACAAAGTGTCTATACACTTCTCTTCATGGCTATGTACCGGAATATGATAATCTTATTAGGCGCAGACTGAAACTTGACTATAGACTGGTACAGACAAATGTAGAACTCGTACAGACTGGTGCAGACAAAATGCAGACTGGTACAGACTGGTGCAGACAAATGCAGACTAATGCAGACTGACTAATCGAAGGTCTGTACACTCGTTATAATACCTCGCGTGACCTTCAGTACACACACCATCAGATTATTTGACTTGTCGCTCTAACGAAGTAGGCGAGTGTCAGCAATATGTCTCGTGGTCTTATTGTGGCGTGTTTATCTTCTGCCGTTAGGTCAGACGGTAGAAATGCCACTTGCACGCTTAGAGTAGCAGATTGACGGTGACCAACTTTAAACAGAACTTGATTAATTTTCACACACATTTATTAAAATAGTGAAAAGCATAGACATTACGTAACTTGATTCTGGATACTGTTTACAACTGACAGTCTGTAGTTCCTTTGGTCTTGGTACATTAATCTTATTCTTACATACCTTTGATACTTGACAAAGTGTCTATACACTTCTCTTCATGGCTATGTACCGGAATATGATAATCTTATTAGGCGCAGACTGAAACTTGACTATAGACTGGTACAGACAAATGTAGAACTCGTACAGACTGGTGCAGACAAAATGCAGACTGGTACAGACTGGTGCAGACAAATGCAGACTAATGCAGACTGACTAATCGGAGGTCTGTACACTCGTTATAATACCTCGCGTGTTCAGGTATCACTGCGCGAGTGTGATCCGCGAGGAGAAAAAGTTCTACGTTAGCAGCAATCTCATTGGCTGTGTTACATATTAACACGCGGATCGGCGGAAGCAGAATTTGGTTCGTCTCTATGGCAGCGCCATCTGCTAGTGCGGAGACGGACGAGTGCTGCGCCTGCGCTGTTGTGCTTAGCGGGGCGCGCTCTAGTGGGAAAGTTGTATACGCGCTGACTACGCGGAACTATGTACACAACACAGTGTCATTAAGGAAAATATTTGGGGCTGCCTACGAAAACACGATTGTACCCGGGTGTACAACACTTCGCCTGAGAAAAAAAAACGACGGGACGGCCACAGAAGTCATTCATCGACGCGTCAGAAGTTTAGAAATGGCATGGGGACAGATCCGGACGGTACGGACGATGTAAAAGGGCTAGCAGCGAAACTTGCGTAGCGTAGTCAAAACAACCTCGGCGTCATGGTGGTGGGCATTGTCCTGCAACTAAGTGATACTGTCCGTCAACATTCCTGAGCGTTTGAACTTGATGGCGCTTCGCTTCAGTTGTAACAAAGTGTCTACGTACTACTGTAGGTTGATTGAGAGATCATGTTACAGGAAGTCAATATGCATCGGACCTCCACAGTCAAAGAAAAGAGGTTATCGAGACTGCCGTTGCATGGCTCTCTGTGGAGGTGAATCCATGTGCTTCCATTCCTCCGTCTCAAACTGATGACACCATGTTTCTTCTGCAACGACAATACGGGACAGATAACGGTATTCTTAATGGTGATACCGTTCCAGGTGCTCCAGTGATGTCTACGTTGTGTCCAACTTCTTATTCACCGTCAGGCTATACGGAACCCACTGCCCACAGATTTTCTGGAACTTCAGAATGTCTGTCACGATGGCGTGAGCGTAATATGACTGATGCCCAACAAGAGTCGAATGTCTTCTCCCGTCCGCTGTCGGTCATTTCTCACGGTAGCATCCATCGCAGCATTGATACACGGTGTACTGACGCGATGAGCCTGTCTCAGTGGACAGCTTTCTTTCATTGACACCCTACCTTCTCAAAATCGTTTATTCCATGGAAACACGCTCACCTTCAAGCTGCTAGACAAAAAAAAATGGTTCAAATGGCTCTGAGCACTATGGGACTTAACATCTATGGTCATCAGTCCCCTAGAACTTAGAACTGCTTAAACCTAACTAACCTAAGGACAGCACACAACACCCAGCCATCACGAGGTAGAGAAAATCCCTGACCCCGCCGGGTATCGAACCCGGGAACCCGGGCGTGGGAAGCGAGAACGCTACCGCGAGCCATCTGCTAGACAAAGACAGTGTTGTCGAACATATTCTTCGTTCGATTCCCTAAAACTGAGGAAAACAGCGATACATAAATTGGACATCGGACGGTAGTAAGGGTCGAACCCGAACCAAACGCTAAGTGTGTGTGAAATCTTATGGGACGGAACTGCTAAGGTCATCAGTCCCTAAGCTTACGCACTACTTAACCTGAATTATCCTAAGGACAAACACACACATCCATGCCCGAGGGAGGACTCGAACCTCCTGCGGGACCAACCGCGCAGTTCATGACTGCAAAACGCTATGTAATGTTGTTTGCTACCATCTACGCCGTGAGAACAACTGACATTGTTTCTGGCGGGTGGCTTGAATTTGGGAGTCCAATGGCCTGGTTGGCTAGCTTTAATGCTAATTAACTCGGAAAGATACAAAGAAAAATGTTGCATATGACAAGCTAACATTAGTCTGCACTACAGATGACCACCTCCTAACCACCCTTCCCGAGTAAGCCGGGTTAACTTTGTATTGTTAGATGGGAACTTACCATTTTCATTGCTTACGACAAAAAATAGGTACGGTTCACTGAAACCATCGTTTCCCATTCGTGACTGATGACGCTGTAATCGACGAACACGTATCTAGCGTACCTCTTTTTGCAGTTAAGTATTTGATTCTACATTTTATTTTGAGTGTAAATATAAACCTTTGTGTCTAACGGTTGATATTTATGTTCAAACGTTATTTGAGTGTTCCAGATGCGATTATACAGTACAAATAACATAGCTAGACACTGGCAAATAAGCTACTCTTATGGTTTTTCTTTTCCCTACGAGGTTGATTATGGTGAGCCCCAAAACTACCGGAATGCTTGATTTCGATGGCCGCTCCCGAACCGCGCCATAGGGGTGAATGGTTTCGGTGTGTGTTCCATCCACCACCGTAACACTCGCACCGGCGCCTACGCGGCTACCGATGAAATACAAACCACAACAATTAAAATATCCATGACGTGATAGTGACAGGCTCACCTGACATGGATATTCATCGAAATCAAGTACCCCAAGGGTTAGAGGCAATGGGGTTCACCGAAACCGAACACCCCAATGTTGAGAGGCAATGGGACTCACCGATATCAAGCGTCCCGATGGGAACAGAAAACCATTACATCCACGTCGTCTTCCCTGGATCACGCTCTACGATGTTTCTAACCAGACACTGAAACAACTGACCATATTGTACTGTACGATCAAATCTGCAACACTTCAGTAAAATTCGAATATATCAACCGTCAGAACACAAAAATTTACGTGTACATTGTAACTGATATGTAGAATCAAGCCGGCCAGTGTTGCCGAGCGGTTCTAGGCGCTTCGGTCTGGAACCGCGCTACCGCTACAGTAGCAGGTTCGAGTCCTGCCTCGGGCATGGAAGTGTGTGATGTCCTTAGGTTAGTTAGGTTTAACTAATTCTAAGTTCTAGGGGACTAATGACCTCAGAAGTTGAGTCCCATAGTGCTCAGAGCCATTTGTAGAATCAAATGCATCGGTTTTTAATTGCAAAAACATGCATACGCGATATTGATCGATTACAGCGACATCTACCGTGCGTATTTTTTGGCGTAAAATTCGAATATGCAAGAAGAATGGGGAGTGCCATTTGAAAATGCGAAAGTGACTCTGCTCACTCCGGAGGGGTGGTTAGAAGATGGCAAGTTGGAGCACAGATAGATGTCCCCTCTGCAAATATTAACTTTTTATATACATTTTTTTATTTAGTACAATGCGTCGTTTTCAAGATATTCAGTTGCCTCGAGTTAAAACAAACACCCTCTATATGTAGACCAATAATTTGTTTAACATATTCTCAATTTTCGTTCCGTCCCAGTTGCACATTTTTAATTAGATTACATGCCTCCATAACTCTGGATTATCTTTAGATCTAAAACGAAGTGGAACTAAATATGTATCATCAAATATGTTACAATAAGTGGAAAAGAAAAGAACTGTACGTACATGTAGAATTTACCTAAGCAGTTGCGTCAGCAACCCGTCTCATCTACTCGGAACCACATGTCAGAGTTTTGTAAGTGCGAACAATTATAAGCAGGTATATGTTGGCGGTAGGAGGTGGAGGGTGGAAAGAAAAATGGAGCAAGGCTGACTGGGGAATCGAAGAAAAACCAGGGAGGGGTGATGAGGATGTCATGTGTTTTACAAGAGTGGTCGTGTTAAAATTTTAGAACGGATACTAACTATGTAAATATTCTCGCTAAAACACCGATAGTGTATACAATGCATATGTAAAATGTAAACGACATGAAATAGTGAAATTATGAAGTGGAGCGAAGGGGGACTGATCGAGTACAGTTAATAATTTGTTGTTTTTTTGTAGTGAAATAAGAATGTCTGACATCGAGAGGGATGACTTTTTCCAAGTACGTAAGTACAGTAGTACCAAACATGTCTGATAGTCGAGCTGTGACAGTTTTTATTTTTTATTTTTATTTTTTTTAAAGTTGCCCTTGAGCTCAGAGACAAGACTACTTGTCTAGCGATATGACACACTCAGATTCATTACAACGCTCGTGACCTCTCTCTATTTCAGAGGTACCGCGCCATACGCTGAATGAGTTTTAAAATAAACATTGAGTGAGCAAAAGTAATAATTACCTCACGTACTGAAGAGAACATGGCTTGTCAAGTTAATTTTGTATCTCTGTCAAACAGAGATCGCACGCTACGTTTCCTCCGAATGGCACTCAAAGAGTTTCGTATATTTCAACAGGCTCTTTGCAGTACATGTACGAGACACAGCCAACCATTGTGTGAAGAACATTAATGTCAGCTTATATAAGGAACATTATCGCTAACTTTAACATTAGTACCAATGCTCTCCATTTTCGTATTTGTGTTAATGTTGCTAATGGGGATAAGCACAGACGCTTCTTTTTTTTTCTTTTCATCTTCTTTGTTCTTCTACGTTTTCAAGTGTCGGAGACGCCTTACCCTGCCCACTCTATTCTCACATAAACTCTTTCATTTCCACGATTGTTCTTCCACGGGCTTGTCCCAGATTCTCAGCCCCGTCCTCCCACATGATGCGGGGTCTTCCTCGTCCAGCTCCCCCCTCAACAGGCACTTCAAATACTTGTTTAGCTAGCCGGCCGCTGTGGCCGAGCGGTTCTAGGCGCTTCAGTCCGGAGCCCCGCTGCTGCTACGGTCGCAAGTTCGAATCCTGCCTTGGCCATGGATGTGTTTGTCGTTCTTAGGTTAGTTAGGTTTAAGTAGTCCTAAGTCTATGGGACTGATGACCTCAGATGTTAAGTCCCATAGTGCTTAGAACCATTTGAACCATTTGAAATTGTTTAGCTTTCCTTTCTGTCGCATTCTTCTTACAAGTCCATACGGCCACTATCGACACTCCTCAACCAACACACTTATTGCTTCCTTCTGTCCAATCTCTCCTCTAATTCTTCATTTCTAACATGATTTTTTCTGGTCTGTCCTACCGCTCTCCTCATAATCTTCATTTATTTGCCAATGTTATTGCTTTCGTGTTTCACTTGTAGTGCCAAACGCTCCAGACCATTTATATTTTAGGTATCAAACTAACCTTTTTCTTCCCTCCTGTTGTGTCATTCATCTGACTGTTCGCTGATAATGCTTCTTACTTCTATTTAGCACCTCTTCTTCGCTTCTCCCATCACTACTATCGTGCCAAGACATTCAATATTATCTACTTTTTTCAAGAGAGTTTCCATTAAAGAATACAAAGTGTTCATCTCCCTTTCTGTTCTGTTTCGAAGCCCACATTATTTAGCTTTTATCTGCATTCACTATAGCTCCCTTACTCTTCAGTCTTCATATGACTCCACCACTATCTGCTGAAGTGATGTGTCAGCTACCAATACTGCATCATCTCCATAGAGTAATGTTTGCAGATAGACTGGTCGTGGTCTCTACATTCCAAACTTCGCCCTGTACTTTCACCGTCTGCATGCTTTTGTTACTTCATTTAGAAAAATGTTGTAGAGTAAGGAGCTGAGGCTATTACCTTACTTGATTCATTTCTCCATCCGGAATACTCCTGACTTTTCACAATAAATAAGAACTACTCTCACTGGTTGTTCACACGCACTCTTTACGACATTCAAGAATTTTATTAGTACCGTATTTGTTGCCAGGGCTCCCCACACGTGCTGCATTGGTACGGAGGAAAATGCTTTAGGTTCTAAATGTGTGATAAAGCTGCCATTCTTGGCTACGCTTTTCTCCACGATTATTCTTATAGTGTAGTTGTGTCTACCGTTCTTGACTAAATGCAGCCTCGTTCTTCTACATATCTTCTCCCACCACCGTTCTCAGTCGCCTCTCCAACCCATGCATACAGACTTTATAGACTACTGACGACAGACAGACTTGTAGCTATCATAGTCACAACTCCGCCTGTAAGTAAGCTGTTTAGGTTTTTATATTGGTAACGCCACGTAGCGCTCTATATGAAAATCACTGACTGTGCTGTGTGCAGTCTGTGGCTGGTTTCTATTGTTGTCTGCCATTGTAGTGTTGGGCTGTTGGCTGTTAACAGCACATAGCGTTGCGCAGTTGGAGGTGAGCCGCCAGCAGTGGTGGATGTGGGGAAGTGAGATGGCGAATTTTTGAGAGCGGATGATCTGGACGTGTGTCCATCAGAAACAGTAAATTTGTAAGAATGGATGTCATGATCTGCTATATATATTATGATATTTGAACACTATTAAGGTAAATACATTGTTTGTTCTCTATGAAAATCTTTCATTTGCTAACTATGCCTATCAGTAATTAGTGCCTTCAGTAGCTCGAATCTTTTATTTAGCTGGCAGTAGTGGCACTCGCTGTCGAGTAACGAAGATTTTTGTGAGGTAAGTGATTTATGAAACGTATAGGTTAATGTTAGTCAGGACCATGCTCTTGTAGGGATTGTTGAAAGTCAGATCGCGTTGCGCTAAAAAATATTGTGTGTCAGTTTAAGCACAGTCATGTATAATTTTTCTAAGGGGACGTTTCACGCCCTTCTTATGCAATGGCACGAATAAGTTCTTCGTCCGTTCCTCTGGGATACTATTCTCCTCCCACACTATCTAGAGCAGATCAGTAAATTCCTTTACCATCTCTGCTCCACCAATCTTGATTAGTTCCGGAGGTATTATTTCAGGTCCTCTAGCCTTCCCTATTCTAGCTTGGTCAACTGTCTTAGATACTTTGCATCTGTTACAGGATTCCTTCGTATCTCTCACCATCACTTCCCCATTCCATCAACGTGATCTTTCCTTCCTTGTCTCTGCTACTACATTTACTCATACCTCTTCGGCTGACTGTTGTAATACTGATTTCAGCTTAATTCACATGTCAATAATATCCTCATCCTCATTAGTTCTACTTTGAAGCCCTGGTGTCACAACTTCTTCATGGTGAGTCTTTTGCTTTTCCTTCTGAAATTCCTTCAGTTTAATCGACTTCAGTTTCTTGGGTTTAGATTTAGCTGAATTCCTAAACCCAGTGCCCATCATCCCCAATCTATACGATGTGTAGCAAGTTCTGTTCCGCATATAACCTTCATGATACTATTCCGTATACCCTAGCAAGCCTCTCAGAAACGAAAAAACTAGACGTTTCTGGAGCTTATTCTCAGGAATTACTTCCAAAAAACCAACTTCTTCGAGGAAATGAAGCGTACCTTTGTTCAATCATTGCATCACCGTGAACACTGAAGTACTGTTTGCTAAACCGTTTGCTATGTATCACTCTAAAATTTCATCTGTAGTATACTTCCGGATGTTTCTAAGCGCATTTAACTTACTCATCTGTTCTGTTCTTCCTCTTCTTCTTCTTCTTCTTATTTTTCCTCTTCCTCCTCCTCCTCTTTTGCCCTACTTCAATCTTACAAATATTCCCTACTTTCGTCAAGGTACTCATAAATGACATTCTTATCGATGGATAAACATTATCAGTTGATCAGTTTGATGTGATATCCAGTTACTCTTTAAGACTTGCTCATAATACTCGTAATCTGATGAACACAACAACATTTTTGTTTGTGAGTTATGTATTTGAGAATTAGTTGAAAAATCATTACGTACTAACGTTTCACAGTTCCTGTAATGTACCGTGTTGCGTCTAAAACACCAAATGTAATCCAGTAAATTTGCATAAGAAGTATAATATATGTAGCGTGGTATATTATGAAATGCACTGCAGCAAACTTCAGTGAGTACAGTGTTGGTACTGTCACGCTGCACTGATGCAAAACTGTTGCTGTCGAATCAGACACCAGAAAGATGATCTAGTAAAGTAAACATGGAAACACAGTTCAGATAGACCGTTATTACTAGAAGGAATAAGGTAGCCAGACACTTTTTGTACCACTTTATTGATGCTACGAAACGTTTCTTACCTGCGTTCATATTCAAGTCGCGTAATAAATTTACGTCTTCATTAATACTAAATTAATGTCGACTATAGTTTGAACTCAGTAGCTGCTCTGTGCAAAATAATAAATTCTATAACTACCAACTTTCACCAGTTGTAAATTTAGGTTTAATTTACAATTACGAGCACTAGCTTATATTCTGTGACTTGTAACTCCTGGTTTCGTATTTTTGTATAAAATTCACACACTTTTAGATCCACTGTTGTTTCCTTTCTTTCTGGTGCTGCGCTGAATTCACGATATGGCCGACTAATGAATTTATTTATGTAGTCTAATTATGAATTTTGGAAATAATTTCTAAATGTACACGAAAATTGTGTAGGAGTCAGGTAGAAAAAAGTTTCAGTAATATTACGCGTATTGTGAAGCATCTTTCAGCCTATTTCTCAATCGACCGGACGAGAATGTAACTGACGCGATTATTTTGCATATCAACTTGTAACCAACGAATCTTAGTTCACCCGCTTCTCGGTCAGGTTTTATGAAGCGTTGCAGTGTTAGACCGGTGTTTTGGAGTGCCAGTATGTTTCGTTTAGGTAACGATCCTTTCTGTTAACTATCAGGAAATATTAAATTTATAAAATGGGCAAATTAATTGTAAGGGTATTTATGGTTAGACAAGCGACCACGTGTCAGGCATTTATGATGAAATTTACCTAATCGGTCGAACGGTAGTTCAGGTTTCATGCATGCCCAAAGGGACATACCAGCTAGCCCTACGTTTTCTACGTCCCTGATTTATTTATTTTTAATGTTATTTTTTCATGCATTTTTTGTGTAGTTTAACGAATTTATTTGACTGATGAAGTCTTCAGGATTTGATTTCAGTGACATGTGGCCACGTATTTGATTCCGAACATCATGCGGTTGACCACGTATATTGAGAATACTGATGAACTTTGGCCGGCATTATCCTTAACATTTTAAAATATAGTAGTATAAGCAAGACTGTCGGGGACTGCTCTGTATGAACCAAGAGCTATATTCCGCACTTCTCTTCCAGCACTCCTCAGAGTGTAACTCATTACAGTGAAGTGATTTCGTGTCCTGAATTTCAGCTTCTAAGGTAAGTTTACGTGAGTTACAGAGTACATCTCCGGACAAACCCTTTTCGCTCGATAAAATCATGGTCAGATTATTTGTGTTCGTTCATTGCAGAGCTCTTTTCAGTACGATAGGTTGCTAAAGCACAGTACTAATAGGCTTCACTCACTGGTAGAGGCAGTGTCTGTTTCCAGTGGGACGAAGTAATTCAGAAGTTATAGTACATATTTCCAGCAAGAAGAAAAAAAGCATACACTCTGGCTACACATTTCGTATAACAAGAGCGGAGCCTGTGGTACACCTATATTGAATATGCTGTTTCGTTACACATATTCCCTTTGCATCTTCATGTACCGCTTTCCATTGCAATTATAGTTACAATTTATGACTGTGGAGGAAAATGTCAGACATAGTATGTTCGGCTGTTGGATCTGGTATCGTAGGTGTAATAATCATGCAACCACTGACGATTTAATAAACTTTTGAAAACGTTCGCTCGTTGCGTTTTTTTAGTTTTCTGTGCGTTGAAGTCGTTTAGTACAATAAATTTCGTGCTTTAGTTTTCAGCAGACGTTTCTTATTGTTTCAAGTGAATTGTTTCAGTAAAATTTTCATTCAGTGTTATAACTTTGTTGAGTGTTCCAGCTGCCGCCTGAAATTTTGGTTTTAGTTAATAATTTTCTGAAGTTTTGTTTGTATTTGTATTAGCTGTGGTGTAGTAGTATTTATACAAGCACTTGCTTTCTTAGTGCACAGAGAATTTCGAGACCCCTATTGTTAGTTTCATAAAAAGTTCTATTGGTGTAACTGAACATAGGTAACTTCGACGTATAGTTTTTTTCAGTAGCTGTAAAATTTTACCATGAGTGAGAAGTTTTGTCATAGGTTTGTGAATAGTGGAGTACGGTGTGGGATTTGTTCAAAGTATTTTCATTGGGGGGAATGCAGTGCGGAAGCCAGTGGACATTATAGCAAGATCCTCTCCTGGGAATGCAGAATCTGTAGTAGAAATATGTTGATAGAGGAGCAGGAGCGTAAGATCTGTGCCCTTCGGGTGCAGTTACAATGCGCAAAGGAGGACCTGGAGAGGTTGAGGTAGGTGAAGGGTGCTGGGGAATGGGAACTGGCAGTTGGCAAGAAGGTGGCTAGGAGGAGGAGGTATTCAGACAGTTATACTTTGCTTATAATCAATAGGTTTGACCAACTGTCAGAGTTGAGTGGAGAGCATCCACTTGTAGCTGTAGATGTAGGATAAATGCAGCAGTCCTCAGCAGTTAGTAGGATTATGTCACCTGCAAAGTCTAACAGAAAGAAGAAGGTTCTGCTGCTAGGTAGTTCGCGCAATAGAAGTGTGGGCCAGCAGTTGCAGGAAGTGTTAGTAATTAGCATTGTGAAGCCTAGTTCAGGGGCGGCTCAGTGACTGACAGCATAGAGGAGCTATGTAGGAATTTTACAAAGGAGGATAGGGTAGCGATAGTGGGTGGAACAGGGAACAGTCTTGATAGGACGGGGAATATGATGTAGGTGGTGATCTGGAAAAGATAGCTACTCAAACCTGTATCATTAATGTGCATTTCGTGCAGCTGTTTCAGCGTCATGATCGGCCTCATCTTAATGCGGCTGTTAACATGGGGCTGGAGAAGGCACTGATGGCAGAGGGCACGCGTCACATTTCAGTGGTCCCAGTTGAGTCTACTAGTAGATCGGATTTCACTAGGTATGGCCTGCACATCAATAGTTATGGGAAGGGAAGGCTAGCAAAGCTTATTGCTGACAGTCTAGTGGGTGGTGGTGGAATCACTCATGGAAAAATTCCTGTAGTAGTTGGTGTTAGAGGTACCGGTACACCTTTTTTAGGCTGAAGTCAGCTGATAGGTATACCTGCTTAAAAGAAGTCTCTCTAGCTAAGGGCTCGCCTTCAGAAGATGTCATGTTTCCTAGTAGAGAAGTAATTACCACACTTCATCAAACTATAAGAGGTATTAGTGATAAAGTTAGTGAAATGCTTATATATGTTGACTCTGAAATTATTGGTATGTCGGAGGACCACTTAAATAATTCGACAGTTCAGAGGCTTCCTTTACCAGGATACAGACTAGCTGGCTGTTTTTCAAGGAGTACTTTGCAGGGTGGGGAGTGGATATGTACGTAAAACACAGTATTCCATTTGAGTCCATAGATGAATCACGGAAGTGCTCTGAACAAATAATATAATGTGCAGGGGCAGTTAAATTTAGTGAAACTAAACTTCTAATTGTTGTTGTTTATGGGTCCCATAACTCTTGACTTAAGAGCATTTCCGCTCAAGCTAGAGAGAGTTCTTGATTCTCTTTGTAGGAAGTACCAGAAGTTAGTTATATGTTGTGACTTCAATATAAATTTAGTATATGATGGTGCAAGGAAAACGATGTTGGTAGATCTCCTAAATTCATATGATATGATGAAGACTGTGCTTTTTTTCCCACTAGCGTGCAGGAGAACAGTAGCACAGCCATAAACAATATTTTTATTCATTCTTCATTACTAGATGGTTAGTAAAAGGGTGGATTTCCTGTCAGCCCATGAAGTACAAATTTTAACACTAAAAGGCTTTTGTACGCAAAAAAATATCAGATGTAATTACAAATTATGTAGGAAAGTTAATTCAACACCAGTAGGGAGTTTTTTTAACCTTGTCAAGTCACAAGATTGGCAGGACGTTTATAGTGCCAATAACATAGATGATAAATATAATGCTTTCCTTAAGACATTTATGATACTCTTTGAGAGTTGCTTTCCATTGGGACATTGCAAACAGGGTACTAGCAGTAATATGCAGCCCAGGCGGCTGACTAGTGGGATAAGGATATCATGTAGAACAAAGCGGGAATTGTATCAAAATGCCGGCCGGAGTGGCCGAGCGGTTCTAGTCTGGAGCCGCGCGACCGCTGCGGTCGCAGGTTCGAATCCTGCTTCGGGCATGGATGTGTGTGATGTCCTTCGGTTACTTAGGTTTAAGTAGTTCTAATTTCTAGGGGACTGATGACCTCAGAAGTTAAGTCCCATAGTGCTCAGAGCCATTATATCAAAATGTTAGAAGTAGTCACAATCAAGCTACAGTAGCACATACAAGCAGGACTGTAAGGTGCTTAAAAATGTAATTAGGAAGGAAAAGAGTATGTGGTATGCAAATAGAATAGCTAATTCACAGGATAAAATTAAAACCACATGGTCAGTTGTAAAGGAAGTGTCTGGTCAGCAGCTCAAGGTCGATGATATAAGGTCAGTTCAGTAGAAATATTTCTGTTGCTGATAAATCAGATAAACGTACGGTATTTAACAATCATTTTCTGAGCACTTCTGGTGAATTAAATAAAAATTTTGTTTCCAGAGGGAATGTAGACAATTTTAGACCCATTTTTATGCCATCAGTGTTCTTTGAAGTTATTGAAAAGGCTGTGTATGTAAGGATAATTGATCATTTTATATCACACGATTTGCTATCAGATGTACAGTTCGGCTTTAGAAATCGCTTAACAACTGAACATGCTATATTATCTTTTCTCTGTGAGGTACTGGATTGGTTAAAGAAAAGGTTTCGAACACTAGGCATATTTTTTTTATTTAACTAAGGCATTTGATTGTGTTGATCAAACAATATTGCTCCAGAAGTACAACCATTACGGAATACGGGGAGTAGCTCATCGTTGGTTCACCTCTTACTTTACCAACAGACAGCAAAAGGTCATTATTCACAATGTTGAGAACGGCTGTGATGTGGGGTCTGAGTGGGTACGGCCAGGGATCAGCGTTGAGGCCACCCCTATTCCTTATTTATACAGGGTGTTACAAAAAGGTACGGCCAAACTTTCAGGAAACATTCCTCACACACAAATAAAGAAAAGATGTTATGTGGACGTGTGTCCGGAAACGCTTAATTTCCATGTTAGAGCTCATTTTAGTTTCGTCAGTATATACTGTACTTCCTCGATTCACCGTCAGTTGGCCCAATTGAAGGAAGGTAACGTTGACATGCGATTCATTGCTCTACAGTACTAGCATCAAGCACATCAGTACGTAGCATCAACAGGTTAGTGTTCATCACGAACGTGGTTTTGCAGTCAGTGCAATGTTTACAAATGCGGAGTTGGCCGATGCCCATTTGATGTATGGATTAGCACGGGGCAATAGCCATGGCGTGGTACGTTTGTATCGAGACAGATTTCCAGAACGAAGGTATCCCGACAGGAAGACGTCCGAAGCAATTGATCGGCGTCTTAGGGAGCACGGAATATTCCAGCCTATTACTCGCGACTGGGGAAGACCTAGAACGACGAGGACACCTGCAATGGACGAGGCAATTCTTCGTGCAGTTGACGATAACCCTAATGTCAGCGTCAGAGAAGTTGCTGCTGTACAAGGTAACGTTGACCACGTCACTGTATGGAGAGCGCTACGGGAGAACCAGTTGTTTCCGTACCATGTACAGCGTGTGCAGGCACTATCAGCAGCTGATTGGCCTCCACTGGTACACTTCTGCGAATGGTTCATCCAACAATGTGTCAACCCTCATTTCAGTGCAAATGTTCTCTTTACGGATGAGGCTTCATTCCAACGTAATAAAATTGTAAATTTTCACAATAAACATGTGTGGGCTGACGAGAATCCGCACGCAATTGTGCAATCACGTCATCAACACAGATTTTCTGTGAACGTTTGGGTAGGCATTGTTGGTGATGTCTTGCTTGGGCCCCATGTTCTTCCACCTACGCTCAATGGAGCACGTTATCATGATTTCATACGGGATACTCTACCTGTGCTGCTAGAACATGTGACGTTACAAGTACGACACAACATGTGGTTCATGCACGATGGAGCTCCTGCACATTTCAGTCGAAGTGTCCGTACGCTTCTCAACAACAGATTCGGTGACCGATGGATTGGTAGAGGTGGACCAATTCCATGGCCTCCACGCTCTCCTGACCTTAACCCTCTTGACTTTCATTTATGGGGGCATTTGAAAGCTCTTGTCTACGCAACCCCTGTACCAAATATAGAGACTCTTCGTGCTCGTATGGTGGACGGTCGTGATACAATACACCATTCTCCAGGGCTGCATCAGCGCATCAGGGATTCCATGCTACGGAGGGTGGATGCATGTATCCTCGCTAACGGAGGACATTTTGAACATTTCCTGTAACAAAGTGTTTGATGTCACGCTGGTACGTTCTGTTGCTGTGTGTTTCCATTCCATGTTTAATGTGATTTGAAGAGAAGTAATAAAATGAGCTCTAACATGGAAAGTAAGCGTTTCCGGACACATGTCCACATAACATATTTTCTTTCTTTGCGTGTGAGGAATGTTTCCTGAAAGTTTGGCGGTACCTTTTTGTAACACCCTATATAAATGATATGCCCTCTACTATTATGGGTGACTCTAAAACATTTCTGTTTGCTTATGACACTAGTCTTTTAGAAAAGGATATTGTGTTCAACATTGGCTTCGTTTCAAATAATGCAGTTCATGACCTAAGTTCATGGCTTGTAGAAAATAAACTAACGCTAAATCACAGTAAGACTCAGTTTTTAGTTTCTAATGCACAATTCAACAAAATCTGACGTTTTAATATCACAGAGTGGTCAAATGATTAGTGAAACTGAACAGTTCAAATTTGCAGGTGTTCAGATAGAAAACTGTCATGGAAAGCCTACGTTCAGTATCTTCTTCAAAGACTTAATGCTGCAATTTTCACTATTCGAACGCTATGTGAAGTGAGCGATCGTTCGTCACGAAAATTAGTCTACTTTGCTTATTTTCACTGACTTATGTCGTATGGTATTCTATTTTGGGGTAACTCTTCCCATTCTAAAAGGAAATTTTTGGCTCGGTTATTCCCACGAATAAGCAGATTTCACTCAGTTAACACTCGGCAGAAATCAAACCTGCATTTGGACTGGACTTTTTTAACTCTTATGCAAAAAGGTGTACATTATACTGCTGCATCCATTTTCAATAAGCTACCACTCGAATTGAAAAATCTTTGCCATAATACACACGTTTTGAAATCGAAACTGAAGATTTTCCTCATGGGTCACTCCTTCTATTCTGTCGTGGAGTTCCTTGAAAAATTAAGCTGATTCTTGTTGTATTGTTGATTGCGTTTACTTAAACTTATGGATTGACTTTTTTCGGATTTATAAACATTTTGTTTTTATCTGTTATTACTTTTATGTTGTATTCTCGTGTATTTACACGTTCCATGACCTTGGACATTTGGTCCTCAATTTAGTCCTAAGGAACTTGACGTGTAAATAAGATATATATATATATATATATATATATATATATATATATATATATACTCACAAATTTCTGTGTACCGAGTGGAGTGAAAAGAGAAGTATACAGAAGCAAGGCGATTGCATCACAGATAGCTGTCATCATAAAAGGAATATATCGATGCAGTAAGACAAGCATTCCAAAATGAGAACGCAAATGCCAATTGAAAAATTTGCAGTAATCTACTGGAATCTTGATGTTTCGTCCTGGGATATTCACTACACATACACGGGGGTACGCATCGTGTTAATTTTTTTTCTTCTTCCATAAAGTACATTTACGATCAACGTAACGATGTGGAACGTGTCGACAGAACAAACTCAGAACAAATTTACACAGGGTGTAACTAAATTCTCTTCTCAGACTTTGAGGACACGTTCCTTAGCCCAAAACAAGAGAAAAGGTCCGTAAACATGGATTCTTAGGTTCACTCCTGAGGAGGATTGACCATTTGTTCATCTTCGCTACTGTGAAACACATGTCTTCTGCTGCAAGCTCTGTCTCTTCAAATTTTGGTGGAGTTAGTATGGACCAAAATAAGAAAAATTGGGCAGTAAGCATGGGCTCTAAAATGCATATCTTAAGAACTATGAGCACTTGTTTATTGCTAGTATGAAACACATCTCCTCTACTGAACAAGTGCTCATAGCTCCTAAGGGATACACTTTTAGAGCCATGTCTACTACACATTTTTTTTTCAAGTTCTGGCCGATACTATATCCTCCCAAAATATGGAAAGCAAAGAACTTGCAGTAGAAGAGTTGTGGTCTGCAGTGTCAAAGATGGACAAGTGCTCATAGCTCTTACGTTATGCATTTTAGGGCCTATGGTTACAGACACTGTTTTCTTATTTTGTTGTAAGTAAACTGTCCTCAGAGTTTGTGAAGGGTATTTTGTTATACCCTCTGTGTCTAATATTAAAGGTGAAAAAAGTTTTTTGTGTGGCTACAAGCTCCCATTTACAGGCATGGTTGCTAAGTATTTCAAACCTCTTGAAGAATGGAAAGGTCGGTGGGAAGCAGTGACAGATGTGCACCTGCATAACATCTTCTCAGGTGTTAAACTTCCAAGTGAATTCGACCTACCACGCAAGACCTGGACTACTCTCAACAGAATCCGTACCGGCCATGGCCGATGCAGGGATGCTCTCTTTAAGTGGAAGAAGCTGCCTGATCCAGCCTGTGACTGCGGGGCTCCATACCAGACTGTTCACCACATTGTCAGTGAATGCTGGATTCGAGCCTATCACGGCGCCAAAGAGGACTTCCTGCTAGCAACTCCAGATGCAGTGCGCTGGATTGAAGAACTGGATATTCAGTTGTAAAGACAAACTTAAGTTTCTTGTGTGTCAATATGTTCATATGTATATGTAATTTAATTTCATGATATGTCTGTATTAGGCATACGCCAAATAAAAAAAAGGCATAAGTAACTTGTGAAGCAGCTGATGTTTCCTGCTCGTTAAAGAGATTTAGGGTGACAAAAGATACAGGCTGACAATTATTCAACTATATGTAATAAAATCTTCATAACTGCTGAACGGTTTGATTACGGACTTTCAAACTCGACGCTCGGCCGCGGTGCATGATGGGAATTAATATGCTCGTGCCCGTGGTTTGGTTTAGCGACGAAACGTACTTTCATTTGGATGGCTTCGTCAATAAGGAAAACAGAGCATTTGGGGGACTGAGATTCCGCATTTTGCGATCGAGAAGTCTCTACACCCTCAACGTGTAACTGAATGGTGTGCAGTGTCGATTCACGGAAAAAGCGGTGCGATATCCCCTGATGGCACGGTGACTACCGAACGGTACGTGACAGTTTTCGGAGAAGATTTCATTCCCATAATCCAAAGTGACCCTGCTTTCGAAAGATGTGGTTCATGCAACACGGAGGTCGACCCCATCGAAGCAGGATAATATTTGATGTCCTGAAGGAGCACTACTTTGGGGACCGCATTCTGGATCTTGGGTACCCGGAGGCCACTGGCATGGTCCTCGATTGGCCGCCATATTCTCCGCATCTGAACACATGTGACTCCTTTTTGAGGCGTTATATTAAAGACAAGGTGTACAGCAACAACCTCAGAAGCATTGCTAAGATGAAAACAACCATACAGGAGGTCATCGACAGCATCGATGTTCCAACACTTCAGCGGGTAATGCAGAATTTCCCTATTCCTCTTCTCCGTATCATCGCCAATGAAGGCAGGCATATCGAACATGGCATAACTTAAATCCGAATATCTCTAGTAGTGTTTAAATGTTGAATAAAGTTTGTGTATGCCGTAGTTTATCACTAAAATTAGATTTTTTTCTCACATAGTTCAATAATTGTCTCCCAGTACCTGCAAGATCTTTTTGGGTAACGCAGCACGTAATTTTAATTACTTATTTTGTGCAGTGAATAAATTTTGCCTGACTGAGGTATTACCCCAGAATATTATGGCATAATGCGCGTATGTGCAACTTTTGGTGACCTGACGGCCTAATTCACATATTTTCTTAAGCTTGCGGCCTGTCTCGTCACCTAACATAACAGCAGCACTCCTAGCGTATAAAATAAATCAAATTTATAGCGTCTGTGATGTTATTGTTTATGAGGTGATGCCACAGTCAAATATAACAGTCGTGACACTGCGCGACGCTTTTGTTACCCACTGCGTTAATAGTGCGCCAAGCGGCCAGCAATTTACACTGTTGAGGTTTCCATGAAATGCAGCGCCATCTGTGAATACGGTACCACCACAGTTCCATGTTTCATTACCAGACAAGTCTGTGATCCAAATGTACATTCTCCGAAATTTATCTCTGAAATTGAGGTAAGGATTTCATACTAGTATATTTCTCTTGGCCAGGAATGCCCTTTTTGCCATTGTTAGTCTGCGTTTTATGTTATCCTTGCTCCGTCCGTCATGGATTACTTTGCTGCCTGGGTATCAGAATTCCTTAAGTCCATCTTTTTTGTAATCACCAGTCCTGATGTTTACATTCTCACTGTCCTGATTTCTCTTACTTGTCATTACTTTCGTGTTTCTTCTATTTACTTGGTTCAAATGGCTCTGAGCACTATGCGACTTAACTTCTGAGGTCATCAGTGGCCTAGAACTTAGAACTAATTAAACCTAACTAACCTAAGGACATCACACGCATCCATGCCCGAGGCAGGATTCGAACCTGCGACCGTAGCGGTCGCCCGGTTCCAGACTGTAGCGCCTAGAACCGCACGGCTTCTATTTACTGTTTTGTACTCATTAGACTGATTATTCC
Source organism: Schistocerca cancellata (assembly GCF_023864275.1). Lineage (NCBI taxonomy): Eukaryota > Metazoa > Arthropoda > Insecta > Orthoptera > Acrididae > Schistocerca > Schistocerca cancellata. The sequence goes on from NC_064632.1 coordinate 430,644,985, forward strand.
ACTCCACAGGTCCTGTAATTATTCTTCACTTTCACTGAGGACAGCAACGTTATTGGCGAATCATGTAATTGACACCCTTTCACATTCAGTTTTAATTACGCTCTTGAACGCTGTCGGTGTTGGTTTGCTGTCGATTCTGATGAGAACCACCCTATCACTGAACCGTTCACAGTAACACACTCTCTTCCCTACCTTCCTGTTCATTGCGAATCCTACTCCCGTTATACAGTTTTCTGCCGCTGTTGATAATACATTTCACTTCACTGACTTCCACTGTATTTAGACTGAGCCTGAGCTTTTCCCTTTCGAGATTTTCTAGCTTCCCTAGCACGTTTAAACATCCGACATTCCCCGCCCCGAGAAGTAGAACGTTATCCTTTCGTTGGTTACTCAATCTTTTTCTCGTGGTCACTTCCCCCTTGTCAGTCACCCGCCGGGGCTCCGAATGTGGGACTATTCCAGAATCTTTTGCCAATGGAGAGATCACACTGACACTTCTACAATTACAGGCCACGTGTTCTGTTCAAGTGGTTCAAATGGCTCTGAGTACTATGGGACTTAACATCTATGGTCATCAGTCCCCTAGAACGTAGAACTACTTAAACCTAACTAACCTAAGGACATCACACAACACCCAGCCATCACGAGGCAGAGAAAATCCCTGACCCCGCCGGGAATCGAACCCGGGAACCCGGGACGTGTTCTGTGGATGCTCATTATGTGTTTAATGCAGTGGTTGCAAGGGAGTGCCGTGAACCTCTGTCCCCTCCTCCGCCCTCTTTGACAAGACAGTTGCCTGAATGAGGGGTGAATTCTTATGACGGAAGTCTTCGGCCACCACATTTGAGATTTTTAATCCGAATTTAAGTAGTCACGGTTTTCGAACTCGGGACCGAGGCGTTTTGATTATTAACCAATGACGCAATCCCGAGACGAGACGTTACTAGGAAAACATACGTTTTCCTAGACTTCTACGGACATTGATAGGTGGAAAAGAAAACTAAAAATATAGATAATAACCGGTTCTTGGACATGAAGGGAAAAAGTGTGATCAACGAAGCTAGCCACTGCTTCACCATTTAGGTTAGAATTTATTCTGGCTGCCACGAAGGCTGTGATCACAGGTTTCTCAGAAGCGGGCGATTATCTGCAGTTAAATTGAGATATCTGTTCGCTTATTTTGACCCTTCCTTCACTGAATGAAATTTCTGGAAAATCCCGTCATGGCACTTTCCATGCTCTCGGCGTAAGCTCGAAATCATTCTCATGGTAAAAGTACCTGAAGTAGCTGAACGTTTTATTAGGTGTACTACACGGTTTTCATCGGTATGCATATTTTAGTACTATCGTTTATTCTTGTTGGTAGACTATGTTAATAGGAAGTGCAATAGTTTCGACAGTACAACACCAGATGGGTGGTCTTTTTTTTTTTTTTTGACGGCTAGCCCATTTGCGCAAAATTAGTCGGAAACTTTCAGGAGAATGTCAAAATATCATTTACCATTTTCCGATATTTCTTTGATAGGCTTCAGAACAATGGATATATCATCTTCAGACAAAAGTAATTATGGTTCCAGATTCAAATAAAAAGGCAGATTGTTATCCTAAATCATGAACAGTAATGGACCAATCATACAACCTTACGGGAGTCGATTTCTTTAAGTTCTCCCGTTACAGATACGGCGTCCCTCGTTCTTTTATTCGGACAGCCTGGGGTAGCATTCTGCATTCTGTTCCCTAAAGAAGAAATATAACAGGCATGTGCAAAAACTTCTAATAGGGTATTTTTCATTTAGCTTGTGGCTAATACAGACATATCATGAAATTAAATTAGATATACATATGAACATATTGACACACAAGAAACTTAAGTTTTTCTTTACAACTGAATATCCAGTTCTTCAATCCAGCGCACTGCATCTGGAGTTGCTAGCAGGAAGTCCTCTTTGGCGCCTTGATAGGCTCGAATCCTGCATTCACTGACAATGTGGTGAACAGTCTGGTGTGGAGCCCCGCAGTCACAGGCTGGATCAAGCAGCTTCTTCCACTTAAAGAGAGCATCCCTGCATCGGCCATGGCCGGTACGGATTCTGTTGAGAGTAGACCAGGTCTTGCGTGGTAAGTCGAATCCACTTGGAGGTTTAGCACCTTAGAAGATGTTATGCAGGTGCACATCTGTCACTGCTTCCCACCGACCTTTCCATTCTTCAAGAGGTTTTAAATCCTTAGCAACCATGTCAGCAGCATCGCACAGAGTTGGATGGCGTGATTTCAGTATCTTGCGATTTAAAAGTGGCAAGTCGCTATGCACGGGTAGGTTAGAATTGCTGGAGATCTTGTGGAATTCTCTCGTAAGGGCAGTACATCTGCGTAGATCAGGAGGCATTATACCGGTTAACAGTGGAAGCCAATAAACTGGAGTAGATCTGATTGCGCCAGATATTATGCGCATTGTCGTATTCAGTTGGGTATCAACAAGCCTTGTATGATGACTGTTCGTCCAAACAGGTGCACAATATCCGGCCGCGGTGGCCGTGCGGTTCTAGGCGCTGCAGTCCGGAACCGCGGGACTGCTACGGTCGCAGGTTCGAATCCTGCCTCGGGCATGGATGTGTGTGATGTCCTTAGGCTAGTTAGGTTTAAGTAGTTCTAAGTTCTAGGGGACTGATGACCTAAGATGTTAAGTCCCATAGTGCTCAGAGACATTTTTGAACAATGTGCACAATACTCTTAATAGGATATTATGACTGACATAGTCAAATGCCGATGAATTATCAAGCAACGCACAGTACTCCCTAATGGCTTCATGTGTAGGATTTACCTAAACTGTCACACAATATCATGCTGGTTTCTTTTTTTTAGTCGCTAGGTGAAAAGTACAAGCGGACAGGGGTGACCCCGGTGGACGTTCCGCGGCTACTCCAGGAAGTGAACCCTCGGCGCGAGGTCCGTGGCGGCAGTCTCAGCAGTGGGAGCCAGACGGAGTCGGCGGCGGCAGTGACGCGATAAGCGTGCGCGGTCACGCGGGGCGGCGCCGGGGCGTGACCGGCGTCCCAAGCCGCCCCCGACTGCACTGGCCGGCGGCCGCGCAGCTGCGACAGCGCCGCACTGAATCCCGCACTGCTTACCAGCGGCCTGCCCGGCTGAACCGCCGCCTCCAGATGCTCGCCGTCCTTTCTTGTAATTGCCACGAGGCGTAATCGGGTTTCTTATCCGGGAGGGGAGGAAATCGGGTAAGAGTTTACCGTCGACTACGATGCCATCGCAGGACGAATACCAACCCACGTGGAGTGAGATGCGGATGGAATTGTCCGTGGCCTTGGAGGAACCCTGTCGGAATTTACCTGAAGAAATTTAGAAAAACTATGAGGAAAATAAGTACTGTGTACACCACAGTAATTTCGGTAACGTAGCAATTTTAATGTTCCTTTCTAATTACTGAACAAATTTCAGCATTACCACCTACTGTAAAACCTTTATAATTTAGGCTTCTCAGGGATCTGTCAATGACGGATTACCAAACATACCAGTTTACCAATGTCACTTTCAAAGACCTTGCTTAAAAAAAGGATTATAACCATAGCTTACAGTTTTAATGTGGAAACCGGGTAAGTATTACTATTAAACACAACAGATGAGATTAAAGTAAGTTCTACTATTCTGTAACTGAATTAAAAATTGAATACTATATTGTTCTATTAAATCAAATTAAGGGGAGACAAAATGATAAAGCTTCAATTTCTTTTTTCAAAACATTTAATAGATATGATTAACTTCTTATGGTTGGGATTCACAGTCATATAATATTTCTTAAAACACATCATAGTCGCCGTTGACTGTATGAAATATTTATTATTACGATTGCAATTTCGGCCTTAGGGCCATTTTCAAATAACACTGCGAAAGTTACATGCTGTCAGAATATAAGACTTTCTGAAAGCTGTACTTGATTGTTCACACTAAGATTTCTAAACAATTTGGCTGCATTTGAATTACATGTACGTTAAAGAAATATGTGAAATATGGACTGCGCCGGCCGCTGTGGCCGAGCGGTTCTAGGTGCTTCAGTCCGGAACCGCACTGCTGCTACGGTCGCAGTTTCGAATCCTGCCTCGGGCATGGATGTATGTCCTGTCATTAGGTTAGTTAGGTTTAAGTAGACCTAGTTCTAAGTCTAGGGGACTGATGACCTCAGATGTCCCATAGTGCTTACAGCCACTTGAATCAAATATCAAGATGGTGCCTGTCCACCAGATAATTGCATCTGATGCGGTACTGGCAAGATACACTTATGGCTAGATACAAAATGCAAATAAAAGTTGGGATGGTGTCATTTGGTCCATGGGTCCTAAAGAAAAAAAAACAAATTTTTGAGTCTTGTAAAAGCTGATCTCAGTTTAATACGGAATGTGTGAAGAGTGAAAAAAGCAAGAGCACCAGAACTCCTTTATCGCCCTCCTAGAATCAGATCTGCTTGTCTGGAGAGCAAATGTGCATGTCTGGACACCAATGACGGATCAAGCAGTCCACACGATGCCACGTGCAGAAGGTAAAATTCAAGAAAAAGCTGTTCTTAGTCTTCAAATTACACCAAGCCGAAGCCTTAGGGGAGCAGGAAGGGAAAACTTATGATGGTGGTGGATTATATACGTAAATGGCTTGTTAAGTTCATCCTTTAGTAAAATTTTAAAAACCATTTTTCCATAACATTGCTTTTCTGAGGTAATTGCAAACGTTTTCATCCTAAACGTTAACCTAACTCAATGAAATTTCTTTCATGAAGGAATCTTCAGTTATTTGCATGCTTATATCCATTAACATTGTCGAAAATGAAGTTTTTCTGTTTTAGTATCACATTTACGTGCTAATAACAGAAGAACTAAGTTTTAGAACTGAAAAAGTACTGAAATTAAATTAATAATATTTATCATAAAATGTATGCATAGAACTGTTGAACTATGTCTTCTGAATGTATCTGAAACTCTGGAATGTGAAAGCTAGGCTCTGTATACCAAATGTTGGTTTTCAAAAATATCGTCAAAAACCATATTAAAAATTCGAAACTCATGAACCAATGAAGCTCTGGTCTTCAAAGCTTGGGTATCGATACATTATTTCATGGTAAAGATGATTTTAAATTTCGTTTGAAATCGGCAAAGTAAAGAAGTTATAAGATTTTGGGTGGTGTCTCCCCTTAAGGCTCACGGTTTTAGAAAAGTTTAGTATATATTAACATTTTTTTTACTGTACTTACAAAATGAAATAAGCACCACGGATCTGAAAAGACCAAAAACCAGCTAAGTAATATATAAAGAATGTTGGTGCAGTTGAAGTGGACTCACTGTCTTTAGGTATAACACATGTATATGACGCTGTCGAGGGCATGGAATATGTCGAACTGGTGACAACCACTCATGATCTAGCTGAAATTTTCTTCTCAGCCCTCTAGAACACTGGAGAAATGCCAACTCTTTTTTACAATGCGACTATCTGGTACAAAAAGGCAGTTTTGGAATAACAGTGAGAATGAAGTCCCATACTCAGAGGAGCGTAGACACATTTCGCAAGCAGTTTCATCTAAGCAAATGGTTCAAATGGCTCTGAGCACTATGGGACTTAACTTCTGAGGTCATCAGTCCCCTAGAACTTAGAACTACTTAAACCTAACTAAACTAAGGACATCACACACATCCATGCCCGAGGCAGGATTCGAATGTGCGACCGTAGAGGTCACGCGGTTCCAGATTGAAGCGCCTAAAACTGCTCGGCCGGCTTTCATCTAAGCAGCGAAAGCGAAACGCCTCTGAAAAAGACATGAAGAAGATTGCGTTTTTACTGCTTTGTTGCTCAATAACTGGGAAGATGACCTGACCCCAGAAGAAACAAAATATCGATACAGTCTTCAGGGTCCCAGCAAAGATCCGGCAACTAACCACGCCTGTGAAAGATGAATTAGGCCTCAGAACACCGGAAATACAAAAATACTGTGTCAGTTTGGACACGCTGTTCGCACTACTAAAAACCGCCGCATAGGACATGAAAGGTGTTTCCGTCAACGCTACCGTCAAAAAGCAGCTGTAGCGGCGCATGAACTGGCGATCGGACATCGAATTGCAGTCGACGATACTTCTGTTATTAAACGCACCAACGGCTTCTGGGATAGCGTAACAAATGAGACAAAAAGGATAGATCTCAGCTGAGTAGGCCTGCGATCCTGGGTTGGGGAGTTGAAGAGGGCACGGAGGTTGCGGCATCAAACATTGCCATATATGGTGCGGGCTTGGGCACCAGTGATGTATCTGACGGCGATGGGGCTTTACAAGCACGGCAGTGGCATTCGCATGACTGTCATCCACATGACAATGGCAGAGGAAATCTCTGCCGAAACTTCGCGGGCAGTTAACAACCTGACGCGATTGGAAACGCGAGAAAATTTTATTAATCGCATTTATGTGCTACGGACGTATTGCATCTAACTTTCCCATTGTGCCTTTTTTCTCAAAGCCATCTACCAAGTGAAGAAGTCTTCACAGTCCAGGGACAGACGATTAGCAGTTAGTGCTTCTGATTATGTGATGTGGAAACGGTGATAGGCAGTGATTTCCCCAGTTTCATCGTCATCATTCATCAGCTTCAGACCAGTGGCTACAAGTATTTTCAAAGACGTCCCATGGTTGGAATCGCGATGTGCGAGAACTGAAATATGCATATTAATGGCAGACTCACTTGAAACCGGCTACAAAAAGGACATTATTATGTGTCTAGAAGGAAATAAAATAAAAGCAAAATGATGAGAGTATTATTATGTAGACAGTTCCACATGACGATGCCTCCTAACAATAAGGAAATCGTAGATGATTAATTTTGATCTCGGACCTGAACTGCCTCCGACCGCCAAAACACCAAGTACTTAGGAAAGAATGACCACCGCCATAAAATAAGAAAAATGAAACTTCACGCAGCAGTTTTTAGGAGTTCATTTTTTCTACGCTTTATTCTGGAATATAAAGGTAGACGTTACAGAATATATATTTTACACTACAGAGTAGTGTGCACTCTTTTAAAGCGTCCTTACGGAGCAAGGCTATGAGCTGCACCGGATCCCTACCCAGAACCTCGTCTCTCGTAGGCGGTGTTTTTACCAGCTGAGCTATCGGTGTACAACTAACGAACTGTTCTCGCAACTTCATTTCTGGCTGTTATCTCTATCCTTTGCGAACTCCGTAGGAGTTTCACTTCATACATCCTTAGGTAACACTCTGAGCAGAAAGAATACTGCGAAAAAATGGGTTGTCACAGCCTAGGTGTTGATTTCAAAATTCTGCCGCAGGATGTGCACCTTTTTTCCCACGAAAAACAATGTTGCTGGTTCGAGTTACAGAATAGAGCAATGCTGCGCACTGGTAACACACTGATCTTGCATTTGGGAGTATGGCACTTCGGATCTAAGATAGAGCTCCATCTCTAATGATTTTGCAAGCTGCGGAATGTTGAATCATAATCTTCTGTTCTTCCATTACGACATATCAACGCATGACATGGAAAGTTTCACAGGTCACATCAGTACACAAGTAAGGAAACGGAAGTAGTCCACTGAATTATAGACATATAACACTAATATTTTTCTTCCAAATCCGAAAATGTTTTATTAACTGTCACCCACATAAGGGTAAATGACATTGTAATAAAATTAGAGAAATCAGATCTCGAACGTTAACATCTAAATGTTGGTGATTCCATTCATTAATTTCTAAAATAAATTTTAGGTGCCAAACCCACATCTTCAGTCATACAATTCTCGATCCCCACACCCCTCCCAGCTGTAAATGTCACAAATTTAGATTTTTGAATACTTGTGATAATATCTACTGTGTGACATCATTTTTTTCAAAATTCCGTTCTAAAGCTCAGGTTTTTAAAAAGAAAACTCCTTATGATGAAAACAATAAAACCACAAGATTTAATATAAAAAAACAGATGGTATCTCGTCTCTACCCGTAGCTTCCTACTTCTGCTCTATATATATCGGCATAAGTCGATAGTCTTCGTGAGTATGACATGATGTTTTCAACTGCTGACTGCCACAACGTTCAAACGCCTGTGTTATAGCTGCTCGGTGAATGTGTTTCCGGCATTAATTAATACAGCTAGTTTACATTACAAAATTAACAAATCATTTAGCATGGCGATGAAGATGTTCCTGGACCGTCGGAGTCGCATACAGTTCCGGCATCCCGAAGAGTTGGAGAAAACAAACGCGATGTGACTTGAGTCACGGATGTAGATGTTTAGTACACGCTTTATATATCATCTGTGTTCCATTCATCGAGTTTTATTACAATTGGATTGATTTAAGTTAATATTAATTGCTACAAATAAGCAACTCATTTGAACACGAACAGACCTATAAAACATCTTCATGGAACTTTAATTCCGTGTGCCATTTGTATCACATCATTTGATCGGTGCGTGGTGCCTGAGTTGGCAGCAATGCAGGATAAAGAGATAAACATTCCCCCTCTTCGTACTGACTTAGTGTCTGCCATTATCTTCCTCCTATCCTCCCCACCATGTGTGTCATTGCTATGGGGACCGGCTATACCTAATATTCTTCAGTCAAATTTTAGTGAAAAATAAAGGCGATACGTACTGATCGCAACTTTGGAACGAAGCTCAAATTATCTTCGTTGTATTGTAGACCTCAGAGGTTTTTGGCAATCGTAAACAAATCATAGCCGTCACAAGGGATCCAATATATACCACCAGCATATACTGTAAACACACACACACACACACACACACACACACCACATTACCTCGCCCCACGTCCCTGCACATCGCATCAGACCGGTCATCAATAGTTAAGTTTACTCGTGACAGCGCAACGGCAAATTACCGTTATGTTGCGATTTATTACATGTGTGCTATTTTAAATCTCCACTTCCGATTGTTCAACTGAGTTCAAAAATATCATTGGGAGGTTTTGGGAGACCGTTCCCGCACGTTCCTCGTGATATTCAAGAGAGGAACGGCAGAGAAATAATCTGAAAGTGATTGGATGATCCCTCTGCGAACCACCTAAGTGTGCACTGCACAGCAGTTATGCAGATGTAGACGTAGAAGTCAAAGCTTTTCTTCTTACTTTCATTTTATCCATTATTGTTTGGAATACTATATTTCTTCGGAGGAGCAGCGAGACACACAAGAAGAGAAAAAATTCGCAAGACAGTCCAAAGAAACGTTAACTGCCATAGAGTGGAAAATTCAGGGTAGCTCCATTCTACTGATTTTAATTCCAAGAAGAACACATGCACACTTACTTTGACGACGAAAATCATTCCGAAGGCTCAGGAAAATTTTGGAGCATCAACCCGAGGTCATAACAGAAGATACAGTGTAAGAGATCCTGCGCTGTGCAAAAGGAAAGTATGCACCAAAAATAAAACATCCTTATCTCACCAACTCGCATACTTTCACTGCACGATGCATTCGAATCCTATGCATACTTCTTGAGGCATTTTTTGATCTTAAGCTAATTGATGGTATGGAAATGTACCAGCCGCTCACGAAATATTGTAGGATATCGGAAAACGTGAAACAAACTTAAAGGTTTCTATTACATCTAATGATATGCATCATCCATGTCCAAAAGAACAGACACCACGCATTCTGTGTGTTTCTAACTTAATTAAACCTTCAAATTTGTTACTTCTCGAACCATGAAATGGAAGTTGGTTTCGATGATGGCCTTTTTATTTACCTTGATTACCTCTTCTTGATGGGAATTCACAATGTTGTATTTCAAGATGGAGCGAAAGCATATTCACGCATTGGACGTTCAGAATTTTGATCACACTATTTGTGAAGCCCACAAATAATTAAGGTTTCCGTGGCTTGCAGATTTCACAGCCCTGTACTGGTGCCCAACTGCAGGCTGTTTACGAAGGTTTGAGCATATGGAATACGTTCAGAAGTATGTGAGTCGCTCGAAGACTTCTTAAGTAATAGAACACAGTATGTTATCCTCGACAGCGAGTTTTCATCTAGTATAAGGGTATCGTCAGGAGTGCCTCAGGGAAGTCTGATAGGACCGCTGTATACAGTACATAAATGATTTGGCGGACGGGGTGTGCAGCAATCTGCCATTGTTTGCTGATGATGCTGTGGTGTACGGTAAGGTGTTGAATTTGAGTGGCTGTTCAAAGATACAGGATGACTTAGACAAAATTTCTAGTTGCTGTGATGAATGGCAGCTACCTCTAAATGTGGAAAAATGCGGTTGAGTAGGAAAATGCGGTTGAGTAGGAGAAACAAACTTTTAACTTCCGCATACACCATTACTAGTGTACTGGTTGACACAGTCACGCCGTTTAAATGTCTGTGCGTAACGTATCACAGCGGCATGAAATAGAATGAGCCTACGAGGACTGTGGTAGGTTCAAAATGGTTCAAATGGCTCTGAGCACTATGGGTCTTAACATCTGAGGTCATCAGTCCTCTAGACTTAGAACGACTTAAACCTAACCAACATGAGGCCATCACACACATCCATGCCGGAGGCAGGATTGGAACCTGCGACCGTAGCAGCAGCGCCGTTCCGGAGTGAAGCGCCTAGAACCGCACGGCCACAGCGGCCGGTGACTGTGGCAGGCAAGGCGAATGGTAGACTTCAGGTTATTGGGATAATTTTGGGAAAGGGTGGTTCACCTGTAAAGAAGACCTCATATAGGACGCTGGTGCGAACTATTCTTCAATACTACTAGAGTGTTTGGGATCCGTACCAAGTCGGATTGATGAAGAACATCGAAGCAATTCAGAGGCGGGCTGCTAGATTTGTTACCGGTAGATTCGAACATATAACTGTTACGGAGATGCTTCGGGAACTCAAATGGCAATTCCCGGAGGGATGGCGGCGTTCTTTTCGAGAAACAATATCGAGAAAATTTAGAGAACAGGCATTTGAAGCTGACTGCTGAATGATTCTACGGCCGCCAACATACAATGCGCGAAAGAGGACCAAAAAAGGAAGATATGAGATAGTATTGCTCATACAGAGGCATACAGACAATCGTTTTTCCTTCGAGTGGAACAGGAAAGGAAATGAGTAGTAGTGGTAGAGGGTACCCTCCGCCGCGCACCGTACGGTGAATTGTGGAGTATCGTGTAGATGTAGATGTAGATCTCCACTCACTTGTCTTCACTGTCATCACCAAGTAGCAAAGTTCCTTAAGATAACTGTTCAAGAGCAATTCAACATTAAGTATAAAAAAACTAACAAGGCCATACACTACGAACTGAACCACACATGTAATCAGTACATATCGAATCACGTTGTTGTATTGCCCAGCGAACCCTGCGACCTGCTATCTTCCTTCAAAGACAGTGTTATTTTACTGTATAAATGAATAACAGGCAGTTCACGAAATGCTTTGATTCAGCAGTCTGGATTCCAGCACTCTTTAACAAGACATTTTGAAGAGAAATATGGACGGGATACAATCAACTCTTTAAGTAGTGCTATTAGTATTATTAAACCATGGGACTCGTATAAGCGCATATGTTACGATCGCAACCCGTTGAAGACGTAAGACGCACTCAGCTTTAAATAGAACGGTAAGAGCCTTCTGGCGCAAGATATTTTCAAGTGGCACTATGACAAATTAAAAACACGCGCAGCGGACGGAGGACCCTCTCCGAGAACACAGGCTGAAGTGACATTAAACATAGCATCAGCGCGTCTCGCGTTTCATTTCCATTTTTAGCGTCGATGATGAAGTAATAAACGCACGAATCAGCATTCCAACTATATTCTTTGTATTTAACTACTAAAGACACAGCAAAAAATGGATTACACGGTTAGCCACTTTTGAAAATGTGTTACATATACTACAACCGTTTTCGACTGATTTTCGATAAACCACTCTAAGACAAACATGAGCGATGTAATGCGGCTGATAATCGTTAAAACTATTAGGATGAAACTGTATGCAGGGTTCTCTGTTTTTTATTTAAAAGTGTCACTGCCCTGATGCGTAGTAAATAAGATTTTTCTATGGTCTGGATTTAATCTGGCAGCCGTATGTCAAGAAAGATTATATTTATAAACTGCTTCATTGTTGTAATGTACCCTCGTCAGGTTTGAGAAGACAAATAAATTGTCAGAGATTCACAGTCTAAGAAATATTTGTGACCACTGTATAAGTGACATTGCAACTACTTGTAGTTACATCAGCTATCCAATAAACTTCTACCGAATTTAGATAAAACACGAATAACAATGCTAGCATGCACGCAAATATACAAATTTATCGTGGGACTAACTGCTTAGAGATCAGTTAACAAATAACACTGAGTGACTAAATTCTTTCTTTCTACTAAATTGTAAATACGGCTGATTATACACAATACTTGTTCATAATTTGCCTTCCATTCATCTCCTGCACCCACTGCTCGAAAAATTGTGTTTACATTATTATTCATTCAGGCCATGTATCGTCTACTGTAGCAATGTGCTTAATGTCAGTTATTTACAGCTTCATTGCAGCTTTTATACGTATGGAAATTAAATCTATTGGACGAATCATCCGAGAAATTATAAGGAATAAATAATGGAAGAGGTTATTAATTTCATCATTTCTTCTACTCTAAAATACACAAATTCCCCCAAAGTACATTTTTATATTCATGAAAATTTTACCCTCTATTCTCAGAGACGAAGAGGAAGTTCTACGATCAGAATAGCTTATAGGCTTTACTCTGGTCGCCAAATTGGAAACCAAGACAAACCATGATCACCACATATGTATTGTGCAATTGCGTTGTTGATCTTAACGTTTGGATGAGTGGTTCAGAACTGTTGTGCTATTCGCTGTTCCAATGATTCGGAGGGAGCCTCAAAGACTACTCTTTTACTTTAACGAACGTTTGTAGTAATATGTCTAAGGCTAAACAAACTGTTATATACCCAAATCCACCATCGGCTTTCAGTCCAGTACCTGATAGTGACAGCTTCCCTGTTTCTGAGAAACCAACAATATACGACCTTGATCTCCTGACTGGACCAGGAAATTTAGGAGAGAAACGTGAATGATTCTGGAAACCAGACGAAAGCCCCAGTGCCTTACGTATTTGGCCACACATAACTTAGCAATCTTGTTCATGACCTACATTTACGAAATAAACAAAGGGGAGCCTCCTGCTTCGAAGTTGATGGAGTGGAATTTTCTACACAAGGAAGTCAAAATACCCCTTTATCGCACCTGCGAGAAAAAAAGGAAAGGATGTTAATGGAAAGGATGTTAATGGAAGTAATCACAATCCAGAAGAGTGATGGTTGTTCATTTTCTCGTCTAAGACAGCCTTTAAAGGTGTTCTTCGATATAGCTACTGAGCTTCCACTTCTGCAAATTTTGCATCCAGTACACACTGTGTACATTACAGTATATTCTGCTGATATTCATGTGGAGATTAAAAACGGTTCTTCTTTCAAAACTACGACTAGATTATACTAAGTTTCGCTGCTTCGTTTGCAAGTGAGGCAGTAGGAAAATATATAGTCATTATTCTATAATGAACTTTGAAATGGGTCAACGAATGTTAAAAACTCACAGTTTATAGCTCAAAAGAAAATACGCATATGAGACTTGGTTTTATAAAATTATGTGAAAGCCATGAATCACATGGTAAGAGAAGTTCTGTATATACGGAATAAGTCCTCGCAAGTTATTGTGGCTAAAATAAAGGAAAGAATCGCCATAGGACATCGAATAATGGATTTCATGAAAGACAAAAATTCTATTAAATTACTACAAGGAATTGGTGAATAGCAAAACGAGAGGTACCACTATGAAACCTCTAACATGGGATCGTGCTACCAAAGCAAATTAACTCCAGCAGTGGTTACAGATTGTTGTTGGTTGTTTAAACTGGAGATTCCAGCTATAATATATAAATGAATATAGTATTTTAAACCATTCTGTTTTAAAGGATGGTGTTATAATGCATCTTAGGAGATCAAACGAAATTTGATTGTTTAACACCTATATGTTTGAAATTACAGTGACAAAAAGGATTGTAATAAATGTAGTAGTTGTGTTAAATATGATATGTTAAATTAATTCTTTCTCAAAAACTTTCGTCATACATTGTTTATGGTGCCACAACTGAATTCAGAGTATCAAAATGTATGTACAATACTAAATTTCATGCGAAAAGAAAAACTAAGTTTAAATTTGTTGCTCAGTGTATATAGGTGTGTTTATATATATATATATATATATATATATATATATATATATATATATATATATATATGCGTGTGTGTGTGTGTGTGTGTGTGTGTGTGTGTGCCGCAAATATCTGATTGTATAAAGTTAGCTAATTATGTGAATATAGTTGCAACTTATTTCTACACTGAAAAGTTATCAATAAGGAGTCTGTTGATATATTATACAGGTGAATGATTAAACTAAAATATGAGGACCTTCTGAGGTATCTAGATTGAAAATGTTCATTTTATAAACAATATCATTTGTTGCTGCAGACATGTCCTAACGAGAGAGAACCATCAAACTGAATTTCGTCGGAGCGTCGAGCCAGAGTTAGAGAAGATGCAATTCACGCTCGGGAAACCGCAGCGCCTACATGACACTTCCTTCGGTAGAAAACAAAGCCAACTGACGGAAAGTCCGTGACAATGGTCAAGCAATTGATCGTTAACCTGCGCAAGCAGTACTTCGCGAAGACGAACTCTACCGAGACGCAGAGCCGAAATAATCCGCTCGCATTGAAGAAGAGTGAAACGATCACGAAAGCAGGAAATCATTGGTAAAGTATAGCATTTGTTAAATGTAAAGAAATTTCTGTGACCCTCCGTTTCTGGCATGAAATACCCATATGTAGTCGGGTGAGACCGTATTGTAAAGCTACAAATCTTCAAGGAAAGTATTCTGGAACTATGGCTACATACAAGAGTGATACGACTGAGATACTCCGCCAACAGCTTCAGCTGTATCTTCGACTCTTTCAGAGTTAAATATATTTCGAACACGACTGCTGGTGCACCTTTAATTCTGTCGATCACAGAATACGAATTTGAACCTGATAATCCAACAGAATTCTAAATTTAATTAAGGATCAAATAAAAAATCAAATCACTTCAAATACTGCAGCGCCACACATTGGTACACTAAATAAAATGCAGCAATTGTAAGTGGTTGGATAACTTTCGAATAATCACTGACAAGACCTGATGAAATCAAGATGAATCATTCCCGGCTAAGGCAGCGATGACTAATGAAGGTAGAGGTGGTACAATATGAGCTTCCTGTGTCCTGTCACGGTCGCCAAATTTAATATTATTTTTTTTGGGATTTAAAATTTAAAGACCTCTCTCTCACACCGGGCTGATTAAGCTTCAATGATCAGGATAGTAAAAACATGCATATATTAAGGGAATTTTCATTCACAAAGCAGGCTTATCACATTCACACAGTTCAATACTGTTCTATCCTGATTAAATTGAGCTTAACTTAAATTCCATAAGGCAGTGAAGCAATTTCGAAGTCTCGGTGCGACGAAAATTGTCAGTCGATCTCCTGAAAACATTTATAATAATTATTAACTTTCGGTGATCACATAGGGAAGACCGGAGATCTGCTGGTAAGACCGTGTTAGCCTATTTATTTGAACAGGATATCTTGAGCATACAAAACGGCAGGTTCGTCCAGTGTAAATCAGACGTTCCCCACTGATCCCGTGCAACACAGCGTAGTAAGCAGACACTGTCAATAATATCAGTTAAATAATACGCGAAACACTTACTTTAGTTTAGTTCATGTATTAAATTCCTTCTCATACAGAATCTCATCAAGATGGCGACTAGCTCAACAATACACACATATACATCCTCCTTCTTTCACGGTTAATCGGCAAGATCTCCTTCCTTCTTTTCATAAGAGAAAACGTAGATAGCAGAGAAGTCATTCCATGGAGTAAATAGACGCTCCAAGGAATAATATGGCTTGAAACTACTTTGCATTGACAATCATCGTATATTAAAGTTTAGGAATCGGTAAGATAAGAAGAGATGTTTCGAGATATGTACTGAGTTATATAATTTATAAAATTTCTGAAAATATTGTGGAGAGACCGCTGCAAGAGACATTACAAACTTATAATCAAGTTCACCCCCCCTCTCTCCTCCCCCTAGGGAACTATCGAAATCTGATCAAGGTCACCCAGTGGAACCTCATCCCTATTCCCTTATCCATCTTTCCCCTCTCCTCTCTCTCTCTTAACCAATGAGAAACACTCCTTCCCCATATTCATCTTTTGTGACTGGGCCACTTGAGTGAGTGGGGTTCATTCTGTCTGCAGCTGTGCATCTTAGGGAGAGGGTCAGATTGTGATCATTTGTTAGTAACAAATTACGTTAAGCCACTGCGCCCAAGGTCTATTTGTTAATAACAATTTATTATGTGATTTTCATTATTCGAAGCACCAGCAGAAACCCTACCCAGGCAGATTAGTAAACACTATGATTCTTCAATAGTATCCTCAGTTTATATGTTTCACAAATTTTTTCGTATTTTTCCGTTTTTCCCACAACTATATATTTTTCTCTGCTTTTCTGTAGCTTTCAAAAATTGTACACAATTTATCGAATTGCATGATTTCCATCCCACTCCTCTCGACAGCATGTCAGTATCACATTGACGTCATGATCCTCTCAGCCAACCACAGTGCAGTATTCACCTGAATTATTTATCACTGCTAAGCGACCATTGCATTATGTGCGTTGTCAGAGAAAGGAACATACTGGAAGAAATAACGACGTCGTAGCAAATTCTATAAGCCCTGCAGTTTTACCGATTTGCCACAAAAGATACAGTACATACGGGAGATACCACACCATGACAAATAAACCCCTGCTAAGGTACCAATAGATTAGTAGATTTTGTGATGTTATAGAAAAAATTTGATGCTTCCAGCCAAAAATATTATGTGTGTATAAGAATTAGCATACTGCACAAACTATGCATTGAGAGAACTTGGCACTCTTTCTAAACTTGATTTATGTGTGTTTCTATATATTTTGCAAGTTGAAGGTCTATCCACGCACCTAAGTGGATTATGTGCATCCATCTCCTTAGCTTGTTATCCTGATAGGAACATCTAGCAACATTACTGTTGTTCCATATACTCCCCTTGTCAGAAAAGTTTCAGGATAGGTTTTATAAAAAATAGAAAAATGCACTTTCTAAGTAATGACCTATCGAAGTAGCCGTCTTGGCTATCTATACACGTCAACGTTTCTGAAGGTCTTGGAAGCAAGAAGGGAAATTTTCAGCTCCGATACTTTTAAGCTCATTTGTCACAGCCCGTTGGACGTCTACAATATCTTGATGAAGCTTTCCTTTCAGTCACCTTTTGAATCGTGTAAACAAGAAAACATCTCAAGGTGAGACGTCGGGCGACTATGGTGTGCTGTGGGACGGCAGTAACATTATGTCTGGCCAAATACTCAGTAACAGAAAAGCACTATGGGGTCTCGCTTTTGTCATGCAATAAGAAGCAGTCCTGAGAATGCCACAAATCATGGCGACGACATCGAGTTACTTGCTGCAACTCTTTTAAGACTTCGATGTGAAGCGTTTTCTTCATCGTTTGACCTGGAGAAATATACTCATGGTGAACCAACCCTTTGTTGTCAAAGAATATCATCATCTTTTTTCTCGAAGGTTGTCGTTTGCCTTTTTCTGCAGTTGGTAACCCAGGACGCCAGCATTTAACATACTGACGCTGGTAGCACCTGCTTTCGTCCCCAGCAGTACTCTTTGACAGAAATGTGGGACAACTTCTGGCCCTATCCAGCAGTTCAACAGAAATTCTTCATCCTTTCTCTTTTTGTTCGTCTGTTAGTTGTGTGAGGAATTAGGTTTGACAGACTTCACGAATTAAATTAATTTATTCTAGTATCGCACGCAATGTTACTTGACTTTCTTTTTGCAATAGCTCCCTTGGACGCTCCGTGATTGCATCGCTATATGCTGTTGACTGGTGACTAGTTCTGCAATCGTCTTGCACTGAATTTCTACCATCACGAAAACACGACTTCTTGAAAGTACCCCGCCTACATATTCCTGCTCAATTATTGTCCACGTTTCTAGGGGTTCTTCCGAGCTTAACGCAGTATGGCAAACTCAGGAATATAAAAAACCTGTCCTAGACTTTGCTGACAGAGGGAGTATAAGATACTGCAAAATCATCCGTACATTTCTAGGGCGTGTTCAAATGAGTTTGTTATCATATTGGTGGAAATAATGACGTCGCACCAAAATTCTGATGCTTTCAACTAGAGACACAGTGTGTATAAGATGTAGCACAGCGCTACTACAAAAAGACGCACTTAGAGACATGAGCAGTATCTGAAGTATCTGAAGGTGCGGAGGAGGGAGGGGGGGAGTAAACTGCTGAGTAGAGCACTCGTGAAACTCCGACATGCAGTGTATAGCCGCGAACACTCCTCCAGCCATGAACGGCATGCAGCGTTGCATAATTGTAGGTGAAGTCTTCTCTAACAAGGTGGCTGACACGAAAGACACAGCTACAAAATGAATCATCCAGGGACGAACCAACTCATCACAAATAAAGCCTGGAATATTTTTAGTATGCGTGACCTTGGTAAAAGTCAGGTGCATTAACCAGAGGAAAATCCGAGTACGGCCACTGCTGTTAACGTAACTTCGATTGCACTATACAATTCTAAAGACACGCACTGGACAGTAAGCACATTCAGTATTTAAGAATTATTGCCACGAAAACTTATTTGCGCATTAATAGTGAGTGACATCACATATACAGGGTGAGTCACTAACAACTGCCACCTAGAATAGCTCCGAAAATATTATAGGAGCTGAAACGTTTGTGGGACAAAAGTTGCATCCGACAACGGGGGCCATAATATGACGTTGGTTTATTATTGCTAGGTGTGGTCGCTTCAGAGATATGAAGGTCAACTTTGTTTCTTCAAATGGGATGCTATTGTTTGGTACTTATTTTCCTGATAGCGGCTATCGAAACGAATCCAGTGATATGTAGCAGTAAGGTCTTTGAAATTCAACGAAGGTCACAAAGGTGGCATGAACGTCTATTTTCAGAAGGTGTTCGAAATGGTGACCATTAGTATCAATGCAGTGCTGCGATCTTATGGATTGAGTGTCATTCCTTATCATATCGTCAATTATCGAAGAACGTGCTCTGACAATTCTCTCTCGCATATCATCAGGTGTAGTTGGAACGTCTTTATAAACAATGTCTTTTAAGAATCCCCATAAGAAAAAATCCAGAGGCGTCTAGTCTGGCGAGCGAGCCGGCCACTACACATCTCCTCTGCGTCCAATCCAACGATTTGGGAATTGCCGCTGCAACTCATTTCTAGCCATCAGTGAAATATGTGCCGGATACCACATTCTGTTCCTTGTTCCTAAAGGTATTTCTTCCAACAACAGACCTAATTTTTCTTGCAGGAATGTGGTGTACTTCCAAACATTAAGATTTCCTTATAAATCTGTCCTCCAGAATCCCACACCATACATTCACGGACCACGGTTTTTGGTGTGCAACTTGCCGCAGCCAGCATGCATTTTCAGCTGCCCAATAATGCATGTTATGTAAATTAACATTTCCATGGTTCGTGAGTGTAGCATCGTCAGTAAATAAAATCAAATTCATAAATGTGTAATCCCTCTGAATCTGGAGCCCATCGGCAGAATTCAATGCGATTCGTACAATCCATTCCATTTAATTCTTGGTAGAGACTGATATGGTGAGGATGATATTTATGGCGATGCATGACACGAGTTACACTACTCTGGCTCATGCCAGATTCCCTTGCGATTTGACGCGAACTAACACAAGGGCCTCGATCCACAGTGGCAATAGTACCAGTTTCCATTTCCTCGTTAGTACCTTTCGTTTGCCGGATATGTTTCCGATGCGTTAAAGATCCATTTGTTCTCAGTTTATCATACCATATTTAAATGTACGCCGCGTATGGTGAGGATACCTTTCAGCGTATAAGTTTCTAGCTCTCACTGAATTTCGTTCGTTGGCATTCTCCGCAAATGAGAAGCATATCGACTTGTTCTTCGAAGGAATACATAATTCACATTCGCTTGATTCGACGATACTAGTCTCACCGTCCCTATTAGTGTTGTATTGCGAAACCCCATATGGATATCCTCCCCCCCATGAACCATGGACCTTGCCGTTGGTGGGGAGGCTTGCGTGCCTCAGCGATACAGATAGCCGTACCGTAGGTACAACCACAACGGAGGGGTATCTGTTGAGAGGCCAGACAAACGTGTGGTTCCTGAAGAGGGGCAGCAGCCTTTTCAGTAGTTGCAAGGGCAACAGTCTGCATGATTGACTGATCTGGCCTTGTAACAATAACCAAAACGGCCTTGCTGTGCTGGTACTGCGAACGGCTGAAAGCAAGGGGAAACTACGGCCGTAATTTTTCCCGAGGGCATGCAGCTTTACTGTATGATTAAATGATGATGGCGTCCTCTTGGGTAAAATATTCCGGAGGTAAAATAGTCCCCCATTCGGATCTCCGGGCGGGGACTACTCAGGAGGATGTCGTTATCAGGAGAAAGAAAACTGGCGTTCTACGGATCGGAGCGTGGAATGTCAGATCCCTTAATCGGGCAGGTAGGTTAGAAAATTTAAAACGGGAAATGGATAGGTTAAAGTTATATATAGTGGGAATTAGTGAAGTTCGGTGGCAGGAGGAACAAGACTTTTGGTCAGGTGACTACAGGGTTATAAACACAAAGTCAAATAGGGGTAATGCAGGAGTAGGTTTAATAATGAATAGGAAAATAGGAGTGCGGGTAAGCTACTACAAACAGCATAGTGAACGCATTATTGTGGCCAAGATAGATACGAAGCCCACACCTACTACAGTAGTACAAGTTTATATGCCAACTAGCTCTGCAGATGACGAAGAAATTGAAGAAATGTATGATGAAATAAAAGAAATTATTCAGGTAGTGAAGGGAGACGAAAATTTAATAGTCATGGGTGACTGGAATTCGAGTGTAGGAAAAGGGAGAGAAGGAAACGTAGTAGGTGAATATGGATTGGGGCTAAGAAATGAAAGAGGGAGCCGCCTGGTAGAATTTTGCACAGAGCACAACTTAATCATAGCTAACACTTGGTTTAAGAATCATGATAGAAGGTTGTATACATGGAAGAACCCTGGAGATACTAAAAGGTATCAGATAGATTATATAATGGTAAGACAGAGATTTAGGAACCAGGTTTTAAATTGTAAGACATTTCCAGGGGCAGATGTGGACTCTGACCACAATCTATTGGTTATGACCTGTAGATTAAAACTGAAGAAACTGCAAAAAGGTGGGAATTTAAGGAGGTGGGACCTGGATAAACTGAAAGAACCAGAGGTTGTACAGAGTTTCAGGGAGAACATAAGGGAACACTTGACAGGAATGGGGGAAAGAAATACAGTAGAAGAAGAATGGGTAGCTTTGAGGGATGAAGTAGTGAAGGCAGCAGAGGATCAAGTAGGTAAAAAGACGAGGGCTAGTAGAAATCCTTGGGTAACAGAAGAAATATTGAATTTAATTGATGAAAGGAGAAAATATAAAAATGCAGTAAGTGAAGCAGGCAAAAAGGAATACAAACGTCTCAAAAATGAGATCGACAGGAAGTGCAAAATGGCTAAGCAGGGATGGCTAGAGGACAAATGTAAGGATGTAGAGGCTTGTCTCACTAGGGGTAAGATAGATACTGCCTACAGGAAAATTAAAGAGACCTTTGGAGATAAGAGAACCACTTGTATGACCATCAAGAGCTCAGATGGAAACGCAGTTCTAAGCAAAGAAGGGAAAGCAGAAAGGTGGAAGGAGTATATAGAGGGTCTATACAAGGGCGATGAACTCGAGGACAATATTATGGAAATGGAAGAGGATGTAGATGAAGACGAAATGGGAGATACGATACTGCGTGAAGAGTTTGACAGAGCACTGAAAGACCTGAGTCGAAACAAGGCCCCGGGAGTAGACAACATTCCATTGGAACTACTGACGGCCTTGGGAGAGCCAGTCCTGACAAAACTCTACCATCTGGTGAGCAAGATGTATGAAACAGGCGAAATACCCTCAGACTTCAAGAAGAATATAATAATTCCAATCCCAAAGAAAGCAGGTGTTGACAGATGTGAAAATTACCGAACAATCAGTTTAATAAGCCACAGCTGCAAAATACTAACACGAATTCTTTACAGACGAATGGAAAAACTGGTAGAAGATCAGTTTGGATTCCGTAGAAATGTTGGAACACGTGAGGCAATACTGACCTTACGACTTATCTTAGAAGAAAGATTAAGGAAAGGCAAACCTACGTTTCTAGCATTTGTAGACTTAGAGAAAGCTTTTGACAATGTTGACTGGAATACTCTCTTTCAAATTCTAAAGGTGGCAGGGGTAAAATACAGGGAGCGAAAGGCTATTTACAATTTGTACAGAAACCAGATGGCAGTTATAAGAGTCGAGGGACATGAAAGGGAAGCAGTGGTTAAGAAGGGAGTAAGACAGGGTTGTAGCCTCTCCCCGATGTTATTCAATCTGTATATTGAGCAAGCAGTAAAGGAAACAAAAGAAAAATTCGGAGTAGGTATTAAAATCCATGGAGAAGAAATAAAAACGTTGAGGTTCGCCGATGACATTGTAATTCTGTCAGCGACAGCAAAGGACTTGGAAGAGCAGTTGAATGGAATGGATGGTGTCTTGAAGGGAGGATATAAGATGAACATCAACAAAAGCAAAACGAGGATAATGGAATGTAGTCGAATTAAGTCGGGTGATGTTGAGGGTATTAGATTAGGAAATGAGACACTTAAAGTAGTAAAGGAGTTTTGCTATTTGGGGAGCAAAATAACTGATGATGGTCGAAGTAGAGAGGATATAAAATGTAGACTGGCAATGGCAAGGAAAGCGTTTCTGAAGAAGAGAAATTTGTTAACATCGAGTATAGATTTAAGTGTCAGGAAGTCATTTCTGAAAGTATTTGTATGGAGTGTAGCCATGTATGGAAGTGAAACATGGACGGTAAATAGTTTGGACAAGAAGAGAATAGAAGCTTTTGAAATGTGGTGCTACAGAAGAATGCTGAAGATTAGATGGGTAGATCACATAACTAATGAGGAAGTATTGAATAGGATTGGGGAGAAGAGAAGTTTGTGGCACAACTTGACCAGAAGAAGGGATCGGTTGGTAGGACATGTTCTGAGGCATCAAGGGATCACCAATTTAGTATTGGAGGGTAGCGTGGAGGGTAAAAATCGTAGGGGGAGACCAAGAGATGAATACACTAAGCAGATTCAGAAGGATGTAGGTTGCAGTAGGTATTGGGAGATGAAGAAGCTTGCACAGGATAGAGTAGCATGGAGAGCTGCATCAAACCAGTCTCAGGACTGAAGACCATAACAACAACAACATATGGATATGCCGTATTCGTCGAATATTTACTATTTGCACTATATACGAGAGAGAATTGGCAGAGCATGTCCTTCGATAAGTGCCTAAGAGATACGGAATACCACTCAATCCACGGTAAGAAGATTGCAGCAGTGCATTGATACCAATGGTCATCACTTCGAACTCCTTCTGCAAATGGACGTTCATGCCACATTTTTGTCCTCCGTTGGCCCTCAAAGATTTTACTGTTACACATCACTGGATTCATCTCGATAGCTGCTATCAGAAAATAAATACCATTTAAAAAAAAAAAAAGTTGACCTTCATATCTCTGACGCGACCCCACCTAGTAACAAAAACCAAGGTCATATTATGAACCCGTTGTCCCATGGAACATTTGTCCCACTAACTTTTCAGCTACTATCAAACTTTCGGATTTATTCTAGGTGGCAACAGTTAGTGACTCACCCTGCGTATGTGCGCTTCAACAGTGGAAAGCCAGAGCATTACTGTTAACTTGCTACAACATAATATATGTATTATTAGTTTACCGCAGTTCTATATGACTTGTAAATACATGTCTGCAACCACACTAACTGTGGACAAGATCTACCAAAGTTCCAAATCAGAATAAAGAAAACGTGTAACCCTTTCGATATTAGCATGCCACTTCAGTATAAGACCCATAAATAGAGACAGAGTATATGTACATATCCCCGCCACTCAAATAAGACAGTGCAATGTCCACAATGCAGCAAAAGTTAAATATTCCTACACATAAAGTCAGTGGCTCACAGAGGTCACACTATCTCTCCCGCTCTATGATAAAATTCGACCTTAGAGAGCTGTGGAAATCGATACCATCTGTCGATAAGCCTATTCTTCAAAGACTCAGTTACAATTAACCAGCGCCCACCGTGATCAAATTGCGAACAACATACGAACAGTGACTCCCGAAAAAACTAACTATAGATTCTGATAAAAGTAGAATCACCACTATTGCTTATCGATTCCTGCAACCAATGCAACGCTCCATATAGCTTATACATGTCATCGCAGTGGCGGTCATCACGCAAATTAATTGCCTAGTCTCTAGAATCACCACAGTCTCACTGGATGATGGTAATTGCCATAAAATTTGCTATGCATAATGATAACAGGGCGACTCACCGAGCTGTGTGTCCATCTAGCTAACTGTCCAGAATTTCTTTCAATGGCTTGCAACACGTGCTACTGCTTTCACTAGATAACTCCAGCTGCCTCTTAAGAAAGCCACCAGACAGTACACACTTAGATAAAAACGCTAGTAGGCTCTCCAAACGCTGTATGAAGACGACCTTAAAACGTTGTATTATACAGCTCACGTATGTTGTTGCGCATATCTAAGAGCTTCTGGATTCACCCAGACAGGCTCATTAACAAATTGCAATAATTAGTAGCGAGAAACATCTCTATGTTTATTCGATACAGAGAAATCATCAGGTTTCAGATGTTGGACATAAAGATTGTTATCATGAATCTACTTGTCTCCTCGTTCTCAAATATCGTTAGAACCCCGATAATGACCCCTCTACAGCAGTGTCATTGATGACAATAGACATTTCAGCTAATAATGGAGTCAAGCTCAGAGCCTGATACTGCTGAGAGAAGAAAGGACAGGATATTAATTTTTCTTCGTTCTCTTGTAAGGTCGTACACGTCACAACTTGTTAGGAAAAATGCCCGTTATCATTCCATGTGATGTTTTCCTCTTACACCGCTCTGCAGGGTAATTTGTTTGAGCACTATGTGTTTACGATAGGGTGCTCGATAATTACAGCTCACATCCGTTAATACAGCTTGATGTAGGTCTCAGACTGACGAGAGAATCCTGTTATGTGGTTTTATAAGGTTGGTTGTGGGAATGCTGTAACGCACCCCTTACTAAGCAGAAAACTTTTTCCAAAAACAATTACGTAATGCATGACTCGCCACCGTTAAGATCGATCAACACGCTAGTATTACGTGAACTCAGACTGACCAACACTCTTTTCATTAATACACTTTTGAGAACCGACATTTGCAACTAATGCAAAATAAGAGAAATTAGGATTCATACAGACAGACACTTCTCTCTCGCTTTCTCTCTCTCTCTCTCTCTCTCTCTCTCTCTCTCTCTCTCTCTCTAACTCTCTCTACCTTCATTTTTGTGAGTGGCATATTTTAAGAAATCTGGAGTTCGGACAAACATTAAAAACCATGATGAATTTGTGCAAAAGTGTTTGTGTAATAGTTGTTCAGAAATATATGCATGTGAACTCCGGGCTGGCAGTAAACTTATGATTTTATGCGAGAGCTACAATATAATTCTAACGATAACTCTAGCTCACATCTATTAATCAAACTTGGTAAATGTCTTAGACCGATGAGCAAACCGCATATATTTGTCATAACACGCCAAGAACATCCTAAAATTTTAGTCAGGTTATAAATGAGTATAGTTTCGATCAGTAATTGTAGATATTTATGGTTCAAATGGCTCTGAGCACTATGGGACTTAACATCTGAGGTCATCAGTCCCCTAGAACGTAAAACTACTTAAACCTAACTAACCTAAGGACATCACACACATCCATGCCCGAGGCAGGATGCGAACCCGCGACCGTAGCAGTACCGCGGTTCCGGACTGAAGCGCCTAGAGCCGCTCGGCCGGCTTTGTAGATTTTTACCATACTAACATTACCGCTGTTTTGCGGAATCGTAGAATCATACTAAATCTGAAAACCACTGTTGGGAACATACATTGTGGAAAGTAGGAAAACGCTTCAGCTGTGTGAAAAACATTTGCATTCGACTCTCGTCTGGTTCTGGTGCATTTCAACCACGTCTTCAAGTGAACAGTTAGATATAAGTGCACAATCTTAATTTACAATCTATGACTATATTGCTGTGCATTTGCATTTTATCGTTGAGTTTACGCTGATGTATTCATTTCTCTTTTCTAATTATTTTTTGGTATTCCCATTATTCCCATTCGGGTTCTTGCATTAATTATTGTAGGGAAGTCACCTAACTTCCTTTGTTCAGTTTAATCCGGCCCGTATTAGGCTGTTTCATGTACATGTCTCTTGCCACGGCTGTGCGCACACACCTGTTTATGGTGAATACGTTCGACTTCTTAGCAGATTACTATCGCGCCTCTCGTATTAGACCATTCAAGGTGGTGTCCTCTGCAGCTCTTGAAACCGACTTCCTGAATAACGTTGAGTTTCCTCAACCGGGTTGTTCGTTTTGACTGTACCGTCCTACTGACAGCATTCTTATTTTAATTTCTAGATACTGGTTTTTCTAGACTGTAAGTCCAGTTTTGGATCTATCACGTTCTATCTTTCGAACTATTTGGCAGTTACTCTTTCAAGCTATAATTTTCTTTGACTTGTTTCTGTTTAATCCTATTTTAGTTTGCCATTTAACTACTTATTGCTCACATGGTTTTGCTGGTCTCCACCAAGAGACATTCCCCACAGTAGACCAATCAGCATCACTGTTTGGTAGTTCATGTAATCGATTTCCAGATTAAATAATTAAAACTATAGGCATGCAGAGCATGATTTCATAATCAGTTATGGGCTTTCATAACCTCTAATTTACGTATATTCATATACGTTAACACTATTTACATTAATTCCTTGAAAAATGCTGGTTTACACTCCACATCTGTCTGCCTTAGTAAATGTGTAGTACAAACAATGGAATGTGCCTTCGGATAGCAATATGATCAGATGACCACCAACAGCAAATGATTTTTACTAATGATGTTGATGACTCATACTAATAGCAGAAACATTCATTTAAAGGTAATTGTGAGAATACTACTAGTCACGTGATTTTTGATCATAGCTTCTAAATTGGGCTAGATTTGCAATCCAGTTACACTATTTTGTGTCCATGCAGAGACATGAATACCCGACGGCCCTGATGTGGGGTGGGTCCAGGATTTAGGAGCAACTACACTTGCTCAAGATGGCAACACTTTCGATCATACCAACTAAGTGTGGATGTAATTACACACATGTCTGATGATTTTTGTATTTTCTAAAAAGGGAACAGTCCAATCTGACATGTCGAAACATGCCCTAAAATATTTTCATGCAGGAAGAATACACTGAAAGAAACAAAATGTCAGTATTTTAGCAGCTAGAACTGCCAGTATTTTTAAAAAAATTTGA
Organism: Schistocerca cancellata; assembly: GCF_023864275.1. NCBI lineage: Eukaryota > Metazoa > Arthropoda > Insecta > Orthoptera > Acrididae > Schistocerca > Schistocerca cancellata. The sequence goes on from NC_064632.1 coordinate 430,672,697, forward strand.
AATTTGCCAAATTCGTGGCTCAGCAGGCGGCTGGAGAAATGTTTAACCCTGCCAGAGCTGTAGCAGACAGTGCACGTGTGACAAAGTTGGTACGTATTCCTCGTTGACGCCACATCGGTGAACAAGTGGTACGACAAAACACGATCGAAGTTTGTAAAGTGAAGTTGAGTTTCTGTTGATAGTTTCATTGACACATTAGTTCACTCGGTTCTGTAACTCATTTAATATCCGTAATTTTTAGCAGTTGTCCTTGTGGTGTCGTTAAGGTTAACAACAATGATCGTTGTGCTAATTAAAAGGTTCAGAACAAAACCAGAGTACCTTCCAAACAAAGAAAGCACGTACAACAATGTGTTTCAGTGAGGAAGGAAAAGCTGTAAATTTATTAATTAAGCGAAGGAGGGAGAAGACGCTTATACACAAGCAGTGCGCAAAGACGATTTCGTTACATAAATTCTGAGAATTAATTGCATAAATGGAAGAAAGATTTACTTGCAGTACGAAACATGCGCCAAAGTTAAACTCACAAAAGAGTGAAACAAAAGCTATTTAGAATTGCTCATGAGAGTCAACGTACCATTACCGAAGGATATCTGAATTGCAAGTGAGCTGAACATTACTGATTCCAGACTTCTTTGACGTGGTTAAACAGATTCAGAAAATTATATGGAATAGGATGTTGCGAGATTACGAGATTTACCTCAAGAAAACCTGTAGAGGAGCTACCATTAGTAGGTAATACTGTAGAGGAATTCGTAGCTGACGTGAAGACAAAGCTCCTTGTTATGCCCTAGAATACTACATATTAAGCCAGTCAGTCAGCTTTCGTGCAAATCACACTTCATTATTTCAAGAGAAAAAAAGACGTGGATGAATGTTGTGACACATTCACATACAACAGTACCAGTGATATGTACGAGTGGATTTCTGTTTCAGAGATTTATGCCTGTCTTCAGGAACATTAAGAGAAACTAGGACCAAAATGTTAAGAAATAGATTGTTTACTTGTTAAATCTTGTACTCGACGTAGCAAAAATTCGGAATAATGAGACAACTCTTTGTTACATCCTAAACCATTTGTATAAAATAATACGTTGCTTGTATCACACTCCTGGCTTGGACACTGTCTTTTGGAGGACGAGAAATAGACTATTAACATGGTTCAGATTCCACCCAGAACTAATAGCGCGGTTCGGCCTATCGATAAAAAAAAATTTATTTTTTCAAAAAATGTCAGACAGTGTAATTTCCGACAGGTCTTTGTCATTTCAAGTTTATCAGCCGAACAGTATTGTTAAACTTCTGTTATTTCTGTATTGTTAGTTTGCTTGATCATATTTCACTAATATGATCGAGAATGCCAGGAACATAGCACAATATGCAGAACAACGGCCACGAACGTTTCCTAATCCCTACTAAACGTCTAAATAAAACGAGTAATTACTGTGAAGTGCCAGAGTAGACTCACTTTTTGTGTATCGGGTATGGCTGGTGAAACGAGAATGTTTATTTTCGTCATCCAATAGACACTTCTCATTTTTGTGATAAGTACAACGAAAAAACGAAGAACCGTTTCATTGTTAGAAACGTATACACTATTCAAATATTATCATAACAACTTTGTTACGGGAATTGTTACAACACATTGCTTATAAACAAATTAAACTCTCAACTGATGTAAGTCGTCTGTATTATAACATCATACACTGCTTTGATTTTCCTTCCTCTTCTAGCCACTTAAGAAATAATGACATCTGCAACAGTTTATATGTCGAAAGTTATTCAAAAACGAATGAGATGTGACATTTTTGATACGATTGTAAGAGATTACTTGCTTTATTATAACCACATGTCCAAGTGATGCTAAATGTTATTGTGTTTACATACAGAAAAGAATTATCTTCTCAACAATCTTCAAATCGTGAGCTACACCCTTAATTTTTATATATGAATGGCTCTGAGCATTATGCGACTTAACTTCTGAGGTCATCAGTCGCCTAGAACTTAGAACTAATTACACCTAACTAACCTAAGGACATCACACACATCCATGCCCGAGGCAGGATTCGAACCTGCGACCGTAGCGGTCACGCGGTTCCAGACTGAAGCGCCTAGAACCGCTCGGCCACACCGGCCGGCTTTATAAACGAAATTAGTGAATTAACTCATGGCACTTTTGTTGCCTCAGTCTGCGGTCTCTCTCAGAACTCAAATTAATCATGGAAATTAACTAATTTAATGCGACTGCATTCTGAATTGCTGCAGTATCCATGTATTAACACAATAAAATAAAAACAATGAATGGCTGGGAGAGTATGATTGAGAACAGTGGCGTATTGGAGTGTTTATTCATCCTTTTATAACTACAATCGATCTGTTAAATCTTACAAAAAATTACAAACATGAATCATGAGAAGAATGGTACTCGATTGGCAAAGCATTCATTGGAGTGTCCTTCCCTGAATTAATCCCTTTTACAACGCACTCAGAGTTCGTTTGCATGAATCCACCGTGAAATCAAATTCTATTCACATGAAATCAACTACGACCAGGTTCACGGACAACAGGGAGCTGTGAATATCATTTAACGACCCTACGGCGGTGCAGCAATACTTCCACCTTGATTCAGGTGGTAGCAGGAAAAGGGACGCTGTGGGTGAGGGGCGGAGTGCGGGGGAATCTGTAATGTTCTGACACGTCCACGAAAATTTGAAAACCACACGGACTGGCGTTCTGCTTAATAGGACGTGGGAAACTTTCCTGTCAGAGCCCTGAAATCCTTGCAGAGTTATGTGCACCCGTTCAGTGGCCTGGTCAACCATTTTGACTCACAGGCACGACGGCGCGTGCTGGAATTGGCAAACGTCAGGCGGCCGACTCAGGACGAATAAGTTCACCCTCTTGACGCACGGTATGTCCGAGATGATACGCAGTGCCACTGTCGATACAGATGGACACTGCCACTGGCTCTTCGAACACCAAAAGTTGCAAATCACAAGTCTCATCCCCTAGGGAAATAACTGATGTTCTTCACAAAAAGAAGACCAGAAGATGAAGAAGGCAATAATCCCAGTTTCCAAGAAGCCTGTTACAGAAGCCGAGTTAGCAGGTTGTACAAACTGATCGCCGGCCAGAGTGGCCGAGCGGTTCTAGGCGCTACAGTCGGGAACCGCGAGACCGGTACGGTCGCAGGTTCGAATCCTGCCTCGGGCATGGATGTGTGTGATGTCCATAGGTTAGTTAGGTTTAAGTAGTTCTAAGTTCTAGGGGACTGATGACCTCAGAAGTTAAGTCCCATAGTGCTCTGAACCATTTGAACCATTTGAACAAACTAATCGAATTATCCCCCACTCACTGAATCCCCCCTTTTGACTGGTAGCCAATCCAAATACAGTACCGGGGTTCCCAAGCTGGAAAAGCAAGCATCTACTTTGCATATCCTGAGAGGAGCCAATCAGCGGCTAAAAATCTCTCTTATCTGAAAAAATGACATTTTAGACTAGAGAGGCGTTGTTATCACGGTAAGCATGGCTATGTTTCGACAAAGAAGCCTACTTAGATGGGATCACAGTCCCCCACGAAGAGATCCAACCTTCTCAGGCCAGCCGTTTCCAATTTCTGAAATGAGGCTGTTAAGCATCCCAGAAAGACGAACCTGTGAAATATATATTGCTTTTTCTTCGCTCGCCGGCCGGAGTGGCCGAGCGGTCCTAGGCGCTACAGTCTGGAACCGAGCTGCCACTACGGTCTCAGGTTCGAATCCTGCCTCGGCCATGGATGTGTGTGATGTCCTTAGGTTAGTTAGGTTTACGTAGTTCTAAGTTATAAGGGACTGATGACCTCAGAAGTTAAGTCCCATAGTTCTCAGAGCCATTTTTTCTTCGCTCGCTAAAAGAACCTGGCGACTTCCTGGCTTTAGTCTTGTTTCCACTAAACACATGCATCCTCCGCTCTGATCGTATCGTCCCAGCTTTTAACATCTAAATGCTTATAGTTTTATGACCCAACCATTTGCACAAAACCACAGTTTACAGCAGTCTCTCTTAAATGGCTTCCTCCACCCACTATCCACCATCTGGGCACCTTCGCGACGCCCTGTCGCCTGGCCTAGGTATAATGTCTTGCGAGCTCACGCCCCCATGCTCTGAACGTAAGTGGCAAGACTGGAGTGCCTTGGCCCGAAGTCCGTCTGTAGGTACAGTTCACAGAGCGCTGTCTCCTTGAATCACTCGCACACCCAGGTTGCTGGACACAACATTTATGGCACACAATCCATCTTTTTCCCTGGTCCCTGTCGTCTCTTCTACAGCCTTCTCTACTGGGTACACATTCAATTATAAGAACATTCTGCTACCAATTTCCTCACGTAAAAATGTCATAAGCCACACACACCAAATGTAGCACTGGGGTAACATGGTGATCATGACCTAAATGTGAATACTAATCTGACTGACAGTGTAGTTAAAGTGAGAGAGTGGCTTGCCACCTTCCATGCTTAAAATTCGTGTGTGTGCGCTTTGGGCTTACCCCTTTTGATATTCCTGGCTGCAGCCGCCAGTATTTTATTTTGCTAGAAATTCGCCTTGATGCAGCTTGATACACTCGAAGTAGCATATGGTGCAAATGTGGAGTGAGGTACAAGCGACAGATTGTATAGTATGTGGGAGAGTCCGCCAATTGTACGGAACTTGCTTCTGATTGGTCGGCACATTCGGGTGCTAGGCGCCAAAACGCCTAAATTCTCTTATTAATTATTTATATACTTTTCATTGTATTTAACCCAGTTTAATATAAAACTCTCTCATGGTTACCGTACGAGTCTATCGTTTTGTTTTGAGAAACATAAGAGTAGCGATATTGCAACCGAAGTGTTTCGGACACCTTCGCGTCGCTTTGGCGCGCCTCAGACATGAAGTACTTCAGCTGCGCTATCTTTATCTCTGTTTCGGACGGACATGTCGTATTCTATATCGGAAGTTGTTGGAAAAGTTACTGTTGTATTAAGAAAGATATGTCGAGTGTTGTAGAAGGCAGTGTAAAAAGTGATATTTAAAAATATAAACAAACAGGATACATTAATGAGAGGTGTCGACTACCATCATTGTCATTACTACAGATCTTGCCCTCTGTGGATACAGAGACTAACCCGGGCAAGTGGCATCCTACAAAAAAAGTACAAACATTGGCTCAAGTTCGAGATGACAGCATAGCAGCCTCTGCCGGAGAAGATCCCACGGCCGAGGAACTGTCTTCTGCGCTGGGGACACAACTTTAGAAGACGACAGGTTGGTGGAAAGAACGGTTAGAGTCTTATTCAGTCCCTCCAGATATCTCTAGCTACCATATCTGACTCTGCAGCGTTTGGTTATTCGCTGATTTGTGCAAAAAAAGAGTACATTTTTTTACCAAGCGCGCTGCGAGCTTTCAACATTTAGAGCAGATCTATGTCAGTTTGGGAGTAAATGGTGTTGTGATTGTATAGCCCACATCATGTAGGAAGGAGTTTATACACATAGAGATGGAGCGGTAGGGAAGAGTGCACGGAATGACGGTGTGCCTGCGTGGCAGAAGAAAGCGGGTAAACAAAGTCCACGTCGCCGAACTATGCTGCTGATGTCAACAATCAGGTTTATATGTCTGCGGCACATCGTATTATACCTTCAGATCTGTGAGGGTAATAACAAATTTTAAAACCAACCTTGATCAATCGGCATTAGGAAATGCTACTTGACGACGATGCGTACACCGCTCCTCAGCTTTGGTACGCATGACGCCGGAAGGCGAGAAGAGCTGACACAGATTCGTGAAGACGCCAAGTACAAATTTTCTCATAATAGCAAAGACATTGAAACTGCTAGCGATTACTCTCATTTATTGGGATTAGGACTGCGTGATAAGTAAAAATATAAGTAAAACTAAACTCCGCCCCAAGAGGCCACGATGGTCCAACGCAACCGACCGACCGCCGTGTCATTCTCAGACTATAGACGTCACGTGATGCGGATAATGGGGGGCATGCGATCAGCACATCGCTCTCCCGGCCGTATGTCAGTTTACGAGACCGGAGCCGCTACCTCTCAATGAAGTAGCTCCTCAGTTTGCTTCACAAGGGCTGAGTGCACTCTGCTTGCCAACAGCACTCGGCGGTCCGGACGGTCACCCATCCAAGTGCTAGCCCAGCCCGACAGCGCTTAACTTCGGTGATCTGACAGGAACCGGTGTTACCACTGCAGCAAGGCCGTTGCCTAAAAATATAACAAACAACAAAATTGACTTCAAACACAGACCGAAATCATTTTAGTTACTTGACAACTGTTCTACTCTAACGACTTTTTAAACATCTTGTTTGTAGCTAAAAGGAATTACTGATAGAAAAGACTAATGGAAAGACTATTGTAAAAATTGTTTGAGTGTTGTCATATTTTTCGCTGTCAATGGGCGTTGCGAGTGTAAACTAAGTCGTTCGACATTACAGTGAGAGACCACGTTTATAATGCATTGAGCAAGGAAACTCGAGGAAATACTGACCGATAATATCGAAAACGCCGATATCCCGGGAAATAATCCTCCCTGACATTTTAAGGAATTTTCCAATTCGTGTCTTCAAAATGACAGGGATTTACCTGTGGAAGTATCGGAATTTTTGACGAATTTATCCGGCCATTTTCTCGCGAGTTATTAGAGCATACAACTCGCTGGGAAGCTTAACTTCTCCTTGGGCAATACATTGAAAATTATAGTTTGCATACTTCTTAGAATACAAATTACTAATCAATAAATGTCAGGAAATTCTCATATACTTCGTATGCAATTGATACGTCAAAACACATATTTAAACCATGAGTCTTTAAGATCAAGAAATACTATCACTTTGTTCCAAAGTCTACATCGTAAAACCATCGTCACTACTGTCTGAATCTGTTTCCGAACCATCTGATGGTAAATTTAAGATAATAGGCTCAAGACACATTCATCTTCACCTCCCTATCACAGTCTTCTTCCTGAATCTTTTCAGCGTGCTGCAGAGATCATGCCTAGGCTGATGATGAGGGGGCAGGATGGGGGAGGGCGAATGTTGGCTATTGCTACATGCACAAGCGATTCAGTGCCTGTTATCTTGAATGTTTTGTTTTTACTCCCATATAGCCTTTAACCTTCGTCCACATTCATTCCATGTAATTATACTGACAGCGGTTGTGGGTAAATGCAAAATTGTTTGTCCACGTTCATGAGTCCATATTCACGTGCTAGAAACTCAAGTTTATACGTTGTCACGTGATTCGTATAAAATAACGAGCTGCAGATGTTCGCAACTGTGCGGAATATTTTTATTTTTAACCCTGGGCGCAATACCCGCCTCCCTGGTGTTTTTGCTTGGAGTCACCTCTGTAACATCTTGATGATAACTGGCATTGAACCTCGAAGCCTTCATTTCTGAATGGTAGTCTGCTGTTTTTCTTGCACCTAAATACAAGTTTTCTCTGAGAAACAAAACCAGAGGAAGAGCCAGCATGCAGAATAATTATCCGAGAACCTACACCTACATTACTTTTAAAAACGCAAGGTATTCCTGAAATGATTCTGATTCACCTATGTTTCATTTTGAACGACCGCCTTCTCTTGTATGGATCTCTATATGGGATATGGTTTGTGCTGCACCTATGTCACTTCTTTCAACTAAAAACTATCTGTCTTTCAAAATTCTGTAGACTGACGAAACGCTACCACTGAAGCTAATTTTCTCATGCATAACTCTAACAAGTTTGTGATGTCGAGTATTTACCATTCACACAGGCAGCTTTAATACTCCATTGTCAAAAATGGTTTTGTATTACAGGTTTCTTGCTGTTTCGATGCTTTCCAGGCGACACGAAAGTAATTTTTCCTAAGGTTTCTACAGCTTTCACACTTTCGTTTACAGTTCTCTCTACAGTTCTCTTGCGGACACCAAAAAGTTCTGCAGTCCGTTTTTGTCTTCAAATGTCAGCAGCACAAGTTCAGCTTACAAATTCACATTTGAAACAGTTATAAATGCGGTAAATAATCCACCTCGCTTACTTGTGAAGCACTTCATGTTAACTGCCATCACCTGACTCTTTTTTAGTCGCACTAAGACATTTAAAGATACACGGTTACAGCTACATTGCTACAAGAAAACAACAACACATTTGAGTGAACAGTTCAGTGAATAATTCGGTTGTTGTGACGTACGGCAACAGTGCAGCATGCAGTAGAGAGATTCTCGAAATCTAGCTGTAGCTCGCTGCCAGCCGCTTGAAAAGGGAATGAATATTATTGGCTGCCGGCGGTTAAATGAGAGGGATGCACAATACGGCTGAAAACTGGGCCGCCTTCTTAAATGACGCAGGCTTTGACAGTTGTCTTCCCTGGTACCAACTTGTAGATTTCTAGGCATCCAAGAGATCTGCTCGCACTTTAATCTAGTGTATACGTGATACAGTAAAATTTTCCATACGACAGAAAAGTTTTACTGCCCAGTTTTTGCTTATTCATTGGTCAGTCTTTGTGTGATATAGCAGGAAGTAGAGACAGTGCCCATTTATTTTCAGTGGGATGGTTTCTGTCAGCTAACAACATTTACTCCTTCTTGTTGTATCAGGATTTGTAATTTTACTCATTGCATTGGCCTACAACAGTTCACAGACGTTCGCGGTGAGATGTTATGCTGCATATTGCTTGCATTAAATACCGTCAGAACACTATGTATTGCCCATGACAGTCCCTCAGAAGACTTTTCAGTAAAGCACACATAAAATTAGCTTAAGATGAATCACATTCGTGATATGACGATATACAGAGTTTTCAGGGAAGGACTCCCTAGTTTCGAAATTAAATACCTCTAAAACTAATATCGACAGACGAATCCAACAAAAGATATGTTGATTGTGAGAGCTGTAAGAATTTTATACATATGTTAGACGGACGTGTCGAATTAGTTTGGAAAGCTGCTAACAGATGGCATTGTCTGCTGTGCAACACGTACAGTATCAGCGTGCATAATTATACTTGTCCTCCGCAATCAGTCCTTGCAGTCACATCAGAATTTTTTGGAAATGTCCACCACTTGCATTGCGGAGGTGGCAGAAACGAAGAATGAAATTGAACCGTGAATTTACCTTCAAAACCTTTTCTTAAGGATTTACTTTATTTACTAGCGATTCATCAAGAACATTAACACATTTAATCACACTATGTGAGCGTGGAAGTAGTTGCCATAGGGTAACTGATAAAATCAAATTAAATTTCTTTCAACAAATGGAAATTTTATTCCTAAAAGCCCTTTTTTTTAAACAGATTTAAAATTATAATCAAAAAGCACCCTCTAAATATCAAGTTACAATTTATTCAGAGGCAGAAAGAACAAATTTTGACAGTATGAGCTTTCGGGCTGAGAACCTTGCCGCTCCATTTTCACACGGCCGTAGTCACGACCGCTCGCAACAACCTCTGAAAGACTACACTGGTGCAAATCTGCAACCCACCAGATTACTTTAAACTAAAAATTTTAATAACTCACACAAACCATAAACTATACACCCCGTAGGAGGGATGGAAATGGTACAAACACTAATATTAAAAAAACTTAACTTGCCACCGAAGGTGCAACTTGATAAAAAAAACTCTTACGGTGGAAGGGTGGCAACTTTATATACTAAAATTACCATTTACATAAAAAAAAACATGAAATGCAGTCTTACATAAAATATATAAACATGCTCTCAAGATGATAGGCAAGAAAAGAACGTATTTCAGGAATTCGGCCGTTACACTTCAAGCAATAAATTCGTTAACACTGAATCCGACAAACATCACAGAGGCAGCTATTAACGTACGGCAGACCGACAGACAGACAGACAGACAGGCAGGCACAAACTGCCTAACAAATGCGGAGGAGATAGACGGGCAAGCTGGGGACGAGAGACTGACCAAGAACACAAGTAGAATTTAACAAGTAAATGAAACAACATATCACGAATCACTTAACTTTTAATAAACTGCGATGTCTGGCGAAGACCTGGCGCACCACGCTCAAAACGCTCTCCCGAACCGTCCGCTGCCAGCCGCTTCAACGGACGCAGGAAGATGCGCCGATCTCCCGTCTCACTGCGTCGCAGCTCGCGCCGGCCTGTCCGATGTCGTGGGTTGATTCCTGTCGCTCTCGTGTCGGCCGCGAACCCACTACCTCTCGCTATACGGCGCGGTCCACTGGACTGACGTGGCGACCTCACATGCGCCGACGCTCAAGACGCACAAGTCAGCTTGTGTCCCAGGGCGCGACCGACCAACCGATCGATCCAACGACCAATGACCATTGCCTAAACAAACTCGAGCACACTGGCGGCCTAACACATACTAGCACTCCGAGCGACAGCCAGACACTGACTGCCCCACACTGACCCGGCTGACCAACTGACCAGACTCGGCGCCTAGCGAGCGTATAGCGCCCCTTAAATGAACGTGAACAGGCTACCTTTCCCACCAGAGGGAGAAACCAAAGCTGCGATTGCCACCGCCAGAAACGGAGGGCGACTGCTTCACACAACGCGCTGTGTCGGGCTCTTCCAAACAGCAATTTTTACCACGGCTCAGAAATTTGCAAAGAAATCTTGTAATCTCTGAATGGCAGTTGATTGAAAGGCAGATCGCCGATTCAAGCACGTCCAGAGTGGTGGAATGATTCCGGTAGACAGTATCTTTCGATGTGCCCGAAAAACAATAGTCACAAGGAGTCAAATCTGGTGAATATGGAGGCCAACCCATCCCTACACCAGTAAATCTGCAATAATCCAACGTAGTCTAGTAATGTAGTATTCATCAAGGAAGCGAAAGATCCTCTCGGTGCTATGTGGTCGGGCCTCATCCTGCATGAACGACTAGGTGCTTGGTCGACGCTCCATCACTTCCTGGGTGGCTACAAATTGTTCCAAATGTTCAGCCTAACGTTCACTAGTGACCGTTTCTTGCATGGAAGAAGACCAATAATTCCTCTGCTGCAAACCCAGTCCAGACAATAACTTTGGCCGAGCACAGTGGTTTCACTTCAGACAAATCCGGATTTTTATGAACCTCAGAATAGCCAGTTTTGTTTATGCACGACTCTATTCAGGTGGACTTGTGCTTCATCTGTGTATCAGACGTGACCAACATCAGATACTTCATCAGACAATGTGAAAATCTGCTTCCCAAAGTCAGCCCTCTGTCCCAAGGCTCTTACATGTATATCCTGGTGGCTCTGGACTTCGAATGGAACCATGTGTCTGTCAGTATTTTCCGCGAGCTGGAGCGCTCCAATCCCGTCTGTGCAGCATTTCTTCGGACTGGATCGTTTCGATTTCGCTGAACAATTCCAACAACCTTACAAAAACCGTGGCATTTTTAGAAGTATCTACGAACTGCCTTGGGCCAACATTCCCCACTAGATTGTCAGCCACATGCCTGTCCATTGGATTTGCGGAAGAGTTTGCGAATGATTTTCGCGTCGGATTCTTTTGGATCGTTAAATTGTTAACATAGGACTGTGTTCTAACCTGCGGTATTCCAGTCCCAAAAAACACACGTTGTCTAATGCTTCACATGACTTCAACCACTTCCTTCGATACTCCAACTTCCTTTCACTTTACACGCCGTCTAAGCAGGATCATCAATAAGTGGGACATGTCAAGCTAATGTCAAAAGATTTGCTAAAATGCTTTCTCCTCTATATTGTGATTTCTGAGGCTTAAAAATCATCTATGAGCACTACATATACAGGAAATAATTTGCACAAGATGCTTTTTGATTGACATGTTTTATTTCAGACAAACCTATGTATAATGTGCTGCATTTTATCCACTAATATGACGAATTGGCAGGGGGTTCCATCAAACTCACAATAAACACTAATCACAAAAACAAAAATAAAATAAAAATTAGAGACCACAAAATGACAGCAAAGTCGGTCGACTCTGGTTGTTGATAATAAAGACGTTTTTATGCAATGTCGGCTACAGAAAATATGTTACTAAGTAAAAAATATCGCACCTTATCATTCCTCAACAGAAGAAAATTTAGTATTTCACTTCTCAGTGTTGGGAACTGTTCCCTCTATTGCTGCTGACTTTCCAAAGGTGTTTGAGTTCGCAACACAGTGTATTTCACATCCTACGCAAAGTCTATAGGTGTTGTCTTCTGTTTCTTGTCTTTTTTTTACCTGTGAGTTTGCTGTATGGAGGACTTCACATTAGAAGTAGCTGTACCAAAACTGTCCCATTATTAGTGGCTCTGCTAGGGCTAGTGCATTAGCTGTGGTCTAAATTGGAGTCCTTGAGGACGTTAAGAGAAATGGGTTGCACTATTTATAGGCACTACGTATCTGTGATTACAGCCCATCTGTTAGCAGCTTTCCGAATTATTTCGAAACGTCTGTATAAAATTATTACAGGTTTCGGAATGAAAACATCTTTTGTTGCACTCGTGTATCGGTCTTGGTTTTCGAGATATTCAATTTTAAAATCAGGGGCTCCTTTGCTGGACGCTCTGTAGCTGGGGAGAGACCGCCGCGTGTTTGGAAGTGCCAGCAACTGCGCCTGCGCGTCCGCTGTGGCGCCTGTGGAGGCGGTTACGCGCCATGCGTCTTAATATCGGCCGGGCCACGCCGCCCGGAATATCCCGATAATGGGTACGACTGTTTTGCGGGTTAGCCGCAAGTAAGGGGAGCAGAGCCGAGCAAAGCAGGGAAGAGGCAGGCAGTCGGCGAGGATAATCCTCGCCGGGCCACCCTGAACGGCGCGCAGCGGTTTCGGTGACTCGCTTCACTGGCCTGCGGAGTGCTCGCTCGCGCCGCCCTACCGTATTCAGTTGATTCGCCAACAGCGCCGGTGAGCACAAAGTGCCGTTAATATTACCATCAGCCTAATTAGATCGCCTACATGGAGGGCCCCGTTCATTATGCAGTTGCTGCCGCATCTAGGCATAGAAAGCGCCCATCGTCCCGAGATATTGCCTACTCGCAAGAAAGGACAGAGCAGTAATAAACAAAATAATCAAGAGACTCTGCAGAAAGTACACTACTAGCCATTAAAATTGCTACACCACGAAGATGACGTGCTATGGACGCGAAATTTAACCGGCAGGAAGAAGATGCTGTGATATGCAAATGATTAGCTTTTCAGAGCATTCACAACAAGGTTGGCACCGGTGGCGACACCTACAACGTGCTGACATGAGGAAAGTTTCCAACCGATTTCTCATACACAAACAGCAGTTGACCGGCGTTGCATGGTGAAACGTTGTTGTGATGCCTCGTGTATGGAGGAGAAATGCGTACCATCACGTATCCGACTTTGATAAAGGCCGGATTGTAGCCTATCGCGATTGCAGTTTATCGTATCGCGATATTGCTGCTAGCGTCGGTCGAGATCCAATGACTGTTAGCAGAATATGGAATCGGTGGGTTCAGGAAGGTAATACGGAACGCCGTGCTGGATCCCAACGGCCTCGTATCACTAACAGTCGAGATGACAGGCATCTTATCCGCATGACTAACGGATCGTGCAGCCACGTCTCCGTCCCTGAGTCAACAGATGCGGACGTTTGCAACACAACAACCATCTTCACGAACAGTTCGACGACGTTTGCAGCAGTATGGACTATCAGCTCGGACACCATGGCTGCAGTTACCCTTGACGCTGCATCAGAGACAGGAGCGCCTGCGATGGTGTACTCCACGACGAACCTGGGTGCACGATTGGCAAAACGTCATTTTTTCGGATGAATCCAGGTTCTGTTTACAGCATCATGATAGTCGCATCCGTGTTTGCCGACATCGCAGTGAACAAACAATGGAAGTGTGTATTCGTCATCGCCATACTGGCGTATCACCAGGCGTGATGCTATGGGGTACCATTGATTACACGTCTCGGTCACCTCCTGTTCGCATTGACGGCACTTTGAACAGTGGACGTTGCATTTCAGATGTGTTACGACCCGTGGCTCTACCCTTCATTCTATGCCTGCGAAACCCTACATTTCAGCAGGATAATGCACGACCGCATCTTGCAGATCCTGTATGGGCCTTTCTGGATACACAAAATGTTCGACTGCTGCCCTGGCCAGCACATTCTCCAGATCTCTCACCAACTGAAAAAGTCTAGTCAACAGTGGCCGAGCAATTCGCTCGTCACAGTACGCCAGTCACTATTCTTGATGAACTGTGCTATCGTGTTGAAGCTGCATGGGCAGCTGTACCTGTACACGCCATCCAAGCTCTGTTTGACTCAATGCCCAGGAGTATCAAGGCCGTTATTACGGCCAGAGGCGGTTGTTCTGGGTACTGATTTCTCAGGATCTATGCACCCAAATTGCGTGAAAATGTAATCACATGTGAGTTCTAGTGTAATATATTTGTCCAATGAATACCCGTTTATCATCTGCATTTCTTCTTGGTGTAGCAATTTTGATGGCCAGTATTGTAGTATACTGAAGTTTCGCGACTAGCACTTAATGCCGTTTTTATTTACAAACTGCTTATTACGTATTGTTTATAGAACTCTGAGGAAGTTAACTTTTCGTATTACGAGGGCGCGCTGAACAGTAATGCTTCCGACATTTTTTTTCTGTCTGTCTGTCTCTCTCTCTCTTCTCTGTATCGGTTGATATAGGGCCTCCCGACCATCAAAGCCATACCCTCATTTCATTTCATCGGTCAACTTTTCCGCTTCGCTGGAGCAACTTGCTACCCTCTGTCACTAGAGGCCTCCGAAATGTAATGTGCGTGAAAAGCAGCTTGCGATAATCGAGTTTGTAACCGTAGAAGACTGTCTGCACGTGCAGCACCTTCAGTTTCACTGTCGCCATGCCAGTATACACACGAGCACCGCGACGTCTGCATTTGCCCGACGCCTTGGGTGCTCTGTCACACAACATTCTCGTTAGAGGCCCGACTTGACCCCATACGATTTGATCTGTTTCCAAAACGTTGGAGGACTTCACTTTCATAGTGACGAAACAGTGCAAGCAGAGGTGAGGTTGTGGCTCCGCCAACGAAATCAAACATTCTACAGTGACGGTGTCTACAACATGGTCTCTCGTTGTGAGAAATGATATTTCACCGATTTACAATGTTAATAAATTTTGTTTTAAGCTTTTAAGAGTTTTCACATAAAAAATTCGGAGGCCAAACTTTTTTGCACGCTCTAGTAGTTTACTACCTGATCTGCATTTTAGTCCTTACTTAGGTAATACGCCACCGCTGATATTTAGGATGAAGCCGAACTTCTCCGACAAACTATTATTATTCTATTCGTTATTCAGCTGAGTATTACCTCACAATAGTATGGGAATTGTCAGTAGATCTAAATATAGAACGTACAGAACACATATCGTGCTTTATAAGCATAGATCAGGTACTCTATGACGATAAGACAGTTGGTCTACCGTGGCCTTGATGGAGGAACCATCACAACATTTATCTTCGTGTTTTAAGAAAACTAATCAGGACGATTGGTTCAAATGGTTCAAATGGTTCAAATGCCTGTGAGCACTATGCGACTTAACTTCTAAGGTCATCAGTCGCCTAGAACTTAGAACTAATTAAACCTAACTAACCTAAGGACATCACACACATCCATGCCCGAGGCAGGATTCGAACCTGCGACCGGAGCGGTCGCTCGGGTCCAGACTGTAGCGCCTAGAACCGCACGGCCACTCCGGCCGGCAGGACGATTGGACTGAGCAATTCCATCCTCTCTAAAATCAGTCTTTAAAACAGCGCTGCCCCATTCCCTTGGTCCCTGTAGTACAATGTTCCTTGACTTGTACACAGTTCGTTTCAGGTAACTCGTAGTATACATTACAGGTCCGCTTTTCATTGTCGAGCAGGCTAAGGACACCCGCTGGGGAGATTCCTGGACTGTACAAATGCTCCCATGTTCCTCGCACGAACACCAGTCTGTTTAGAAAGCGGATTCCATGCCTGCACTTACTCAACTATGCTCCTAAACCCACCAGTATCCCCTCAAAATGAGTGAGACGTTGACCTCAGGAGAATGAGAAGTTATTATTGCCATGCGTTTTACATTTTGACACATCATTTCCTTCTGAAAGCAGCAAATCGTGATCATGTATTGAAATTTAATAAGGTTATTGTAGTTATCCCCTCTCATTATTACCCACCTACATGAAATTTTTAATTTTGTAATATGCATTACTTATAAAGAAGACTGTAGCTGCATATTTAAAAATATGTATTTTACTAATGTTTTTTTAATTACTTTTGTCAATTTATTATGTAATTTTACTGCCTGATAAAAATTCTATTTCGAGGTTTTGTTTGTTTTGCCTTGGTAAAAGTAATTCAAACTGACTGTTATTCCATGATTATGTATAGAACAACAAGGGAAATTTTTTGAAAGAAATTTTCGCCATTAGACTGCTAACTGTTCATTTATTGTGTACAATAATGAACAATTAAGAGTCCTCCAGGAAGGAGGGATTATTAGTGAATTACTTGGTAATGTTTTACCTCTTACGCACCGCCATCTGGGTGGTGCACTCAGCTGGTGCAGTAAGACGTCAGATTCTTTTTAAAAGCATTTTACCGTGAGCCCGTCAGGGATATTTTCGTATAAAGGACTCGCAGTCTCCTATGGCTCATTACAGCTGGTTTTGTTGTTGTGGTCACCAGTCAGAAGAGAGGTTTGGTTGAGCTTTCCACGCTGTAGTATCCTGTGGAAGGCTCTTCCTCCTACACAACTACTGTAATTACGAGGCGACTTCAAAAAGTAGTTACACATTATTATGTCAGGCCAAGTTACTTTTACTAAATGCTGTATACACTTCAGAGCGACACAGATAAACTGTTTTTCAACAGAGTAACCACGTTTCTGTAAACAACTGTCGAAACGTTCTACCAATCGCTCAGAAATTTGTCATGGACCTATTCGAGAACCGCTGTGTGAATGTCCTCGTCGTTGGAACATTTCTTTTCGCCCCGATTTCCTTTCAACTTGTCGGAAAGTTGGATATAGCATGGCGGAAGATCTGAACTTTCCGATCAACATCACCAACGTCGGTGCTGCCCTGGTCAAATTGTCGGCACCATTTCATTACGGCTAGGCACAACACTGCAATTGGTCCACTTATCGTCAGTATTCCACAGTGAGCCCTGTATGCTCTCTGAGCCACTCTTGTAGGTGGGACGGCACGTGTAACTTACTTTCTCGAGCCTTGTGCATTTGCATTTGGACGTTTACCGAATACTTGCTCTCGTTCTTAACAAATTAATTGTTCTATGAGGCCACAGGGTGTATACTTTTAGCCAAGTTGTCCCATGAAGCTCTGTTCTCCCCGATTCGCTGCCGTACCTCGTCATTACTCATCTGATCAATCCATCTTATCTTCATTACTCTACAGCACCATGCTTTAAAAGTTTTGCATTTTCTGCTTGTGTGTGCTGCTAGGAGAATTACTTTAAAAAAGACTTTCTAATACTTAAATTTATACTGTATGCTAGCAAATTTTTCTTTTTCAGAAATGCTTTTCTTGCTGTTGCAAGTCTGCAAATCTATTATCTTTGCTTCTGCCGTCCTCAGTTATTTTGCTGCCTACTTCAAGCGTCTAATTTATTCATCTAACTCTCTCAGTATTAACGAACACAGTTGGTATTCATCGTATAAGTTTTGAAACCCCCCCCCTAAGAAAAATTTATGAATGACTGTGCTAGTAAACTTCTACGTTATTTGATACAAAGACAGCTGAGTAAAACTGGAAGTACTCAGACATTTCTCTCTTTACTTATTCTGATCATCACTAAACTGACACAGCCATTTGACCCATTTTGAACTAAATTGACACACAATATTTTTTTAGCGCAACGCAATCTGACTTTCAATAATCCCTACAAAAGAATGGCCCTGACTAACAATAACCTATACCTTTCATGAATCACTTACCTCACAAAAATCTTTGTTACTCAAACTACTGCAATACAGCGTGAGCCAATACCGCCAGCTGAATAAAAGATTCAAACTACCGAAGGCACTAACTACTGATCGGCATAGTCATTAATTGAAAGGTTTTGATAGAGAACAAACAATGAATTTATCTTAATAATGTTCAAAAGTCATGATATATATATATATATATATATATATATATATATATATATATATATATATATATATCAGGTCATGATATCCGATATTACAAATTTACTCTTTCTGATGGACACAAGTCCAGATCGTCCGCTCTCAAAATTCTGCCCTCTCTCTCCCCACATCCACCACTGCTGGCGGCTCACCTCCAACTGCGCAACGCTACGCGCTGTTCACATCCAATTGCCCAACACTACAATGGAGAATATTCCAACAATGCCAACCAGCCACAGACTGCACACAGCACAGCCAGTGATTTTCATACAGAGCGCTAGGTGACGTTACACACATAAAAACCTAAACAGCCTACTTGCAGTTTTTCAAGACACTATTCATTTCTTTCGACTGTTCTTCAAAGGCCGTCGTCACCTGTGAAAAGAATATAATCTCATGAACTAATCTAGAGGGTCTTTTTTCACATTTCTCCTCGATTTCATTCAGAGCTTGTTCTTTGTACAGACTCAATAACATAGGAAATAGGCTGCAAGCCTTTCCAGGTGTTCCCCAACTTTCATGTCATTACCCTCCTGCCGCCGCAGTTTGGTTTCTGTACATCTTGGGGATACCTTTCCGCCCCTTTATTTGATCCTTGATAAATTTAGGAATATACTGCAATAAATACGCACAAACCATGGATACGCGAAATATTCACGGCTCCGAAATGTTGGTAGATGGATTGTGGAAAACAGTTTCTGTTAAATACAGTTTGTCTGCAATATATTAAATTCTTTACAAACTAGCTAGTACTAATTGGAAACCCTAGCTCACTCATAATTACTTATGTAACATTACGCTGCTCACCAGCAGAGTATATTCTATGTGGTTGTGCCATACTAAAGAAATGATCACTGAAGAGTTGGAGCAGATATTCACAAAACTACAGACAGGTCCCAGTGTCGTCAGTTTGTTTTAAAATTTCTGGGACGTGTGTTACGCTTCCTGTAAATTTTGTTGCACGGTTCTGATAAACTTAGAAACAATTATGATTTCCATCTTATCGTGCTTGTAACTTCCTTTTAGTTGCTTGGACAATTACTTTCAAAAAGTGGATTCTATTTTCTAGTGGCATTAAATAAGGAATGTAAGTAATATGAAGAC
This sequence comes from Schistocerca cancellata, assembly GCF_023864275.1. Taxonomy (NCBI): domain Eukaryota; kingdom Metazoa; phylum Arthropoda; class Insecta; order Orthoptera; family Acrididae; genus Schistocerca; species Schistocerca cancellata. The sequence goes on from NC_064632.1 coordinate 430,691,947, forward strand.
ATACTTTGGTACTTCAACTTCTATTAAAGAAGAAGAATAGAGAGGAGCCGGGTGAGATGATTCCATATGACCAAACCCATTCTAACGGCTGTAGATGAAGTTTTCAGTGCCTTAAACTCGGTAAAAGAAATAGGAACACTTGTTTTCGAAATATGGATGAGTTTAGCTGAAGACGATTAAGCACAGAAAAGTGTTACATAAGTAATTATGAGTGAGCTAGGGTTTCCAATTAGTACTAGCTAGTTTGTAAAGAATGTAATATATTGCAGACAAACTGTATTTGACAGAAACTGTTTTCCACAATCCATCTACCAACATCTGCCTTTGTCTAGCAGTGAATCCCAAATCGATGGTGGTGCATGGAGACATCACCTAAATAAAACAATACGAAGTATTCTATGACATCCAGCAGTACAAATGTGTCTCGACATAAGGCGCCGAATGAGAATGTATACACCCTACAAAAAGATTACGTTGCCCTTAATCAATGTGAAACTCAATACCTGTAACAGACAGACAGTGCCATAGATTTTCAGATATGAAAAGTAATCTCCATATGGTGCTGGGAAACCCACGTGCAAATTAAAGCAAAACCTTCACATGGTCATTCAAACGACTTTCCTCGTAGGGAAAAAAGGAAAAAAGAAAGAAAACGTAATATAATATGTGCCTGTTAATCCGATGACACTCATCACCACTGATACTTTATAGTGAAATTTAGAGCCTGGATCTGAAGGCGGACGAAGGTGATGAAATTTCATTTACTAGGAATATCTCTGGCCCATCTGTTTGGCATTGGGCTGGAGATAATCTTGTTGACTTGATTTTACTAGAGCATAAAATCCAAGTACATTACATTATAACGCTGCTGGCTAAGTCCAAATAATGAACACAGCCAATGAAACTTCGTGTCAGATTAAAACTGCTGCTTATGGTCTACGATTCAGACCCAGAACCTCGTAAAAGGTGGGTAATGTAACAACTGCGATATTCAAGTTCGAATGAAGACTCGCCCGCAAAATGAAAATCACCTTTCGACATACACGAAGGAGGCACATTAGGATGTTGTGATATATTCTGCAGAAATGAAACCAGAAAATCTAAGACTTGCCGAACTATTCTGTGGTTTAAAGTCAAAAGCAAAAAATATCACGAAAGATGGAGCCCAGATCACGAAAACGTAATCAGACTTCCAGCAATCATACATTTGTGCAGCTTCGTTGAACAATAAATAGCAATCTTCCGAAAATATCGAGCCAAGAGTTGCGTTGTTTAGCACAACAGACTCACAGTCCAGATTTCAGTCGAAACACTCACATATATATTTTCCGAGGTTTATTTTGACTGATTAAAGTCAGTGCCAAGATGGTTCCTTTGAATACATTTCCTTCCGCATCCTTGCTCCACTCTGAGCTCGTGCGCCGTCTCTAAAGAACTCAAATCATCACAATGCCTGCAAGGAATCAGCTTTTCGACGTTAGGTGCTGTTCGAAATAATTCTTAAACATCTGACGGTTCGAGATTCAGTCTTGAAATATATTTACAAATTTGTGCTCCACAGCTGACAAATATTGTAAAAGTTAGGTATTGAGGATCGCCATATAAAAGGTAATTAATCAGGGTCGATATCTAAAAGATAACTGTCTGATAAAAAGATGGTCACTGTTCTTTGTTTTGATTTTGATGAAAGCTGACTGATGGTTGAAGTAAGTCAAACTGAGCCAGTGGCACAACTACTTTATATAATTTAACAATAGCAGAAAGCAACTCCAAATCAACTGACCTTCTTAGTTCAACAATAATGAAAATCCAATGAATAGAGGACAAGCCTCTGTCAGCGAAGGATAGTGTACATTTAAAAGAAATATTTCCTTTAGGGCATATGGAATGCTGAAAATAGCCGCCTTTAACAGATTATTAATCAGACAACCACTCTGCTTCTAGAATTATCATTTAAAAAAGGCTAATCTTCTACTTGATCAGGAAAATTAATCGAACTGTATAAATTTACACAAAGGAAAATACCATAGAATGTAACCTAGGAAACGGAGATTGGTATGGGTGGAATAAGTTAGTGGCAGCAAGGATGAAACTCAATCATAACTGCACTAAACATTATTTAATACCAGAAGTTAGAAAAAGAACATTAAACACTTTCGCCGGCCGAGCGTGAAAAAGACAAATTAAAAGGTGTTAGCATGTGGACGTAATGTGCTGTTCCAGTCTCTTCTGTACCTAAGGTCCACCACCGTTCCCTTTGGATCCCTACGTAATTCGGTGTTCTCCGATACACACGATCGAACAGCGGAGGAGTGGTACTCAGACGTCAACTTTAGGTTACAATATCTCCGGATGTAATTAACATTTTACAATGCAACAAACGGCACTGATTACGTATTTGTTTATATGTTCAGATGTGCTAACAAAACTAACGTGGTTCCATTTAAAAAAAACGTAGGTTTGTATTAAAAAACATACTTCCGTGTCTTTTTGTATGGCTTGTATTAACCAATTACACTAGCCTCTCTCCTCACGTTCGGTCTGTGGAATCGTTTCGTCATTATTTCATGTGGTTTACGAAATATATCCAGCGGTAATGTTAGGTGACTCACCCTGTATACTGGGGTAGTGTTTCAGTATTTAAATCAGAAATCTTAGAACAACGCTAAGAGAGCAAAGGTGTCAACTAGAACAATAAAATTATACTAAACTCTGCCCCAAGAGGCCATGAAGGCCCACCGGTACCTACCGGCGCCGTGTCACCCTCAGCCCACAGGCGTCGCCGGCCGGAGTGGCCGTGCGGTTCTAGGCGCTACAGTCTGGAACCGCGTGACCGCTACGGTCGCAGGTTCGAATGCTGCCTCGGGCATGGATGTGTGTGATGTCCTTAGGTTAGTTAGGTTTAAGTAGTTCTAAGTTCTAGGGGACTGATGACCACAGCAGTTAAGTCCCATAGTGCTCAGAACCATTTGAACCAACCACAGGCGTCACTCGATGCGGATATGGAGGGGCATGCGGTGAGCACACAGCTCTCACTGTTTCCGAGACCGGAGCCGCTACTTCTCAGTCAAGTAACTGCTCAGTTTGCCTAACAAGGACTGAGTGCACGGTTTTCAACAGCGCTTGGCAGACCAGATGGTCTAGCCCAGCACGACAGCGCGTTACTCCGGTGATCTGACGGGAACAGGTTAAAAATGGTTCAAATGGCTCTGAGCACTATGGGACTTAACTTCCGAGGTCATCAGTCCCTTAGAACTACTTAAACCTAACTAACCTAAAGACATCACACACATCCATGCCCGAGGCAGGATTCGAACCTGCGACCGTAGCGGTCGCTCGGTTCCAGACTGTAGCGCCTAGAACCGCTCGGCCACACAGGCCGGCCGGCCGGCCGGCAACAGGTGTTACCATTGCGGCCAAGTCGTTGGCAACAAGCGTAATAGGTGGCCAAACAAAGAAACAAATTACTATCATGTAACTGAGCATGTGCAATAGAGTCTGAAAAATGCTGCAATCGTTTACGATATATTGACTCGGACGAACCTGCAACCATGTTTTACCCATCCTGAGCTGCCTCCGACTAGAAGGCCGATAAGAACGCCTGATCGAACTCATTTATTGTTACACAATCTAGTACAACTGTTCTCATACTAAGAGAGGACTCACTTTTTAAGTATCCGCTTCTATTTAACGTGCACTTGGCCAGGCAGTAAGAAGAGAAAACTGAAAGTGGTCCAACCAAGTCCAGGTAATGATGCCATTGGAAGAGTTTCTAAAAATGTGGAAGTTCCTCACAGAAATTATATGTTTGAAGTCAAAATAACACATATTCTCTCGTGGAGAACGCTCACGGAAGTTTCTGTTTCATTTTCTCCGACCTCCGATGTCGCTCTCTTGCCTACAGTGAAAGTCGTCCGCTTGTCCTGAGCCTCTGTCACGGCTACCGCGCCCGTCCTTTCTCATGCAAATACCTTTTTCTGTTTTTACAACCGAGGCGTCCTCAAGCTGAAATACATGCTCATGCAATTCGTTCATGACTCTCTTGTGCCTCCTTTTTATTTCATATTTCATGTTGGCCCTGTTGAAATTTTAACAGCGACCTCGTTTCCTCTGTAACACACGAGTACACCAGCTCAATCCTGTCACTACTGTCTGTAACTATGAAACTGAGTACTCTCTTCATGACCTTGTACCTGAATTTTAAATTTCCTTCGGCACTCATTAAATGCATAAAACACTTCTCTAGCAGGGGGATGGTCACACATTGCTCTCTACTTTTCTTTTCACAGGTCCTGTATAACCCTATGATTGAAAAACTACATTCTTCCTTGCGAAAGGGTATTACTTTCGTCTGCACTGATAACGGCTAATTAGGACTTTAATTCTGTTTAACATTACCACAATGAAAATTAATATTTGGAATAAATGGATACGACAGTACGTTCTTCATTCGTAATTGATATGAGCTGTAGATTCTTGTCTCATGTTAATATGACATTCCAGGTAAGGATTAATCCTCTTATATAATATTATTTCTGAATTTATTCTGAAACTCTCATTAGAGACCATGCTTTCCGGTAATATTCTCTGAACTGTAAGGAATTTAACAAGAACAGAGTACGCGATTCTTATTTGAACACTAATTCGCTTTCGTTATTTTTACAAATACAGATCCGTTTGTTATTAAGTCGATTGTACTCCTCCAGAAGCTATGAATGAGTGGAATTTTTCATTGGCTGTAATTAACTTTATAATATTCTCCAGTAACCAGCCAGTCGTGTCAGTATTGCAAGGATTCATAATCTGGAAGTAAGATTTCTCTGTATCGCTACGTAATCTCTGGCCAACACCAGAGGTAAAGCTAATTTCATAATCGTTCCCAAGATACATGTTGCACACTCAGCCCCTGCATTCGACACCAAGACCATCAACTCTTCGCGCACACGAACGCACTTATCCTGTAACAGCGTGCGGGGCCCACGAGAAATGCGGGCCCCACAACGAACTTGTGACTTCACACTATGCGCCTTGTCCACCACACTTGGCGAACGCTCAGCTCCATGCAGGGCTCACGGCAAATCAATACGCAAATGAAAACGTACTCACTAAAGGTCTTAGCTTTGTCATGTCCTATGAAGAGCTTGCATGTATTAAAACGCGCAGTCAATAATTTTTAAACTCTTCTGAAAGAGTTACCGCTCCGGCATAGTCTGCTGCCACTCGTTAAGACCAGCAGTATTACGTTCTGTGACGTACGCACCACGACCTGTGTCTCCCATGGGCCTCGCTTAGAGTACGGATGGCGTAATATTACGGCGCTTGCGGGAAGTGAGAATGTGCGACGGACTTAATATTACCAGTTATAATGATTTTCAGCCGATTCGAACGTATTTTTACTTCTCCCAGAATCATTTGTGAGATCCGCGAACATCGTAGATGGCAACAGCGGTATCACTTCAACAATTCATCGTTGTAATTCTCCCTTGCTTCGTAATCTTTAGACGACATTCGATTTCTCTCTACTTCGTGCGTTTCGTTTGGTTTTCTGCTGTGTTCAAAATGTGCATGAAGAGGTGAAACGTTTGTAGAAAATGATTTACAAAGCCTTTGATGAGTCTACAGGCGATGCAAAAGAAGTATATGATTGCGATTCATCTTACACGTCATCTGAAAATTGCAGTAATTCTTTACTTTTTTGGAGAAGAGTTGCTGCATACGTTAGCGTACTATTTTATCACGCTGTGTTATTATGAAGGATTCTCCTTAAGATATGTCAGGAAATAAATCTGAGCATAAGAGTCCAGCGAATGTAGTGTTGGACTGTACATCTCCAAGTTTCTGCTTGCATTACCTTTTACTCCACTATATGTGAAAAATTTTGGTTTTGTCTTATGTTTTGTGTGTTTCTTTGGATGTGGATTGGTGTAAAAGAAATGTAAACAGAAAGATCACATGTTTGCTTACGTATATGAATACTACAATTCCTTTTCAACGTTTTTTTTTTCTGTGATGATTACTCACTAGCAATACCATAATATGTTTATTTAAATTAACAAGTCTAATAAAGCCAAAAATGTTGTCAAATTGCAACTACATGTTTGTACACACGTATTACAGGTTAAAAAAAAGGGGTCATCTGTTAGCCAGTTCACAGCTACCTACAATAGCAGCACCTTAAGGCCAGAGCCGGCCGGAGTGGCCGTGTGGTTCTAGGCACTACAGTCTGGAACCGAGCGACGACTACGGTCGCAGGTTCAATCCTGTCTCGGGCATGGATGTGTGTGATGTCCTTAGGTTAGTTAGGTTTAATTAGTTCTAAGTTCTAGGCGTCTGATGACCTCAGAAGTTTAGTCGCATAGTGCTCAGAGCCATTTGAGCCTTAAGGCCAGACTGTATAAATATCGCTAACTGGAGATCAAATTTGACATTAGATCAGACACTGAACAGCCGCTTTACATCAGAGGGTGTCTCCCGCAGTCAGAGAGGAAACATCAGGGGAGAGTTTTATACATCGTCCAGGGCCTATAAGTCCGGAAGTTTTGAGTGAAGACAATACCGGTCGTGGAAGGCTACATTGTATGATCAGACAGTGAACTATGTTCAGGACTCAGCTCTATTGTACTCGTATAACGCTAAACTTCGATCCATTAAAGCAGATTAGCCGTAACAAGCTTTGCTACACTCTACTATCAACACGATTATCGCCCTTCGACCATTGATATTTTTATCGTACGTCGTAGATACGCAACATTTATTGTAGAAAATGTGGTACTATAACCGTGGGGGCAAGAAAACTGGAAAAGAAACTATCGTCCAACTTCTGTCGATACGAGGAAGATTTGCAGCTGGAAATTGCGTTGGGTCAGTATCAAGATATAACTGAGTGCGAAAAACAAAGTCACTGTGGCCAACGAGGTAAATGCTAGGAGAGAAGATGCTATTGACTTTAAGTCTTTGGTAAGGTCGATACCTTATGGACAGCTCTGCTAGCTGTTGCTATATATACTTTAAACAGATCACAAGCCACTATTTGAAAGGACTCTGTGGCGTAAAATCTTAAGGTTAACAACAACATGCACATTGCAGTCAGTGGTTGGTTTCTTTTGGTTAGTTTCGTCAGTCTCCGAGCCTTACTTGCAACTGCTCTACACTACTTTTCTCCAAACGAAACCTCAGCTTAAATGACATGTTATTTAACTCTAAGAGTGGGTTCACCCTTTCACGGAACGTGCGGGGAGATAGTTGTGTCTCGTCATCGTTGTCCTCTGTAGACACCTCTGAATGCTCAAATGTTTGTAAAGTAAGCGAAAGCAAACAATGTAACTCACATCGCGTAGGGGTGTTGCACACAGAATTTTGCCCAAGAGTGGTCCAGAACCTCGGAAAACGGAGAGTATAGCAAAGTTTCAATAGTATGGAATAACGTGGTAAAGCTGCTGTAATTGTCTTTACGACCAATAATGCAGAGAAAGTAGTAACAAAGAGAAAAAATAAATAAATTCAAGAATTGACGTGGGTTCGAATATGTGATCTTATGCACAACGTAGCACCTGAGCCACCGAAATTAATTAAACATACTTATGTGGTTAGTTTATTTCACAATACTTGCTGATGTTCTATTTATCGACGAACGTGGAATTGTCAAAGCAGTTTAAGGACGCGTTCGGTAGTAAAAATTTAATACGAGCTGCGTAGTTACTGCTACCTGAGCCGAAAGAGAAATGTAAAATCGTTTTTGGCTGCTGTCAAAATTCCAAATATTTCGAACTTTCCATTCTTACTCTGCAGCTAACTACCTACAAAATGCTTTTGAACTAATCACACAGTATGAGTTGTCTCCCAGTATCTGTTATGATATTGATTATTAAGTACACATCATTGCCTTTAAGTTCCTTAACCTAACCTTCCAGATAAAAAAAAAAGAAAAGAAAAAAGAAAAAGAGGTAACTGAGCATCAGCATGTTAACAGCAACTTTTTTTATTATTTCAATTGGTACCTGCTAAAAACAAAAGCGATGAATCGTAGTACTACTACACTATAAAGTGACAAATGGAGCTGAACATGGCTTTGAACCACAAATTTTCGCCAATAAAATACGATCCGACTTCACAGCGATGTGATCTAGGATTAACGTTTATACAAAGCACATTTCCAGGTTAAGCTAGATGTAAGGTCTTTTTCTGTTTTAATCTAAGGTCAAATGCTTCATACAGTCGGCCCTAATTGGTCCATACGCATTCTGATGTCCTCGTTCATGCGTAACTGCTAGCCTTCTATTGCGCTACGCTGCTCTACACTATCGAACAAAGCCTCGAGGTCGGCCGCGATTTGCGTCATAATATCGACCTCCAGACTGTTTAGCCTGGACTGAACTTCGTTTACATCTTCTGGCATTTTCGCGTTGTCCACAGTGAAATCTTCGCCAAGCTTCATTTGTCGATAGATAAATCTTTGCGAAGATTCACCATCACAGTTCCTTAGCAATTTTATTTTCCAAATCCCACATGATCTGCGCCAAAACCGCCAAACACCAGTGGTGGTTTATGATCATGAAATTCTGCCGTAATTTCGTTACCACTCTGAGAACTTTGCATCTCATTCTGATTCTCAGAAGCTGATAGCAGAACCTGTTGTGCACCTTCCAAATTTAGAATCGCCGCAGCGCCACTGAAATCCGGCTCACTAATTTGCTCATACATTCTCCCTTCAACGGAAGAACGTGCTACGTTATACGAGCTACATGTTCAGCTTGCTTTAACTCAACATTTGGGACCTTTCCTAGGCCCCTGGTACTTTCGATTCTATTGCACTTTCCTACTTATTTTTGTATCCTCATTTCTTCTTACCATTTCGGATATCTTAGTCGTTTCTCATTTTCGAAGACTTTGTTGAGGAACGCTATAAAGCATTATGGACAAAATGAATCTCTCACTCAGGAGAGTAGTGGTATGAAAGTTTCTGACATATTAAACCAGTGAGACGAACAGGGACTGCAACCTGGACCTATTCCTCCCCTGGCATTATTCTGATCGAATGAACCATCTAAGCACGAGGAGGTGGAGATTAGTGTTTAACGTCCCGTCGACAATGAGGTCTTTAGAGACAGAATCTACGCACGAAATACCGTGTGTTATAATTAAAGCGCAGCTTCTCAAGGAGGTCCCATCTGGGCTGTAATTATCGTATGGCAGCGAACTTTGTAGATATGCTAATGCGTTAATGAGGAACCAATTTACGCCGGAATACAAACAGGTTCCAGTTGTGGTCACCAGGTGCAGATCTGGCGCTGTATACTGTTTGTACGACGGTACGACGTCCACGCTCTAATTTGACAACCAGTATGGATATCGAGCCCGTCCGGTTAGCCGTGCGGTCTAACGCAGTGCTTTCCGGGTGGAAAGGCGTGCTGGTCCCCGGCACGGATCCGCAGGGCGGATTAAGGTCGGGACACACACGTCCGAGCCGCGTCAGGGCCGAGCGTCGGACGAGCGACGGCCGTGCTCCGGTCCGCTGCTGCAGGGGCCACACATGGCCGGGGCACGTCCGTGTCTTTGTTGTTCCTTGTAGCGACTCGGACGCGGTGACCTGTGTTTCTGTTTCTGAAAGCTGTAAAACATGTTCACCAATTTTCGTAATAGTGAATTAGGACTTACAGCACTTGCTTTAGACGAAGAGGAAAAAGAACCAAGGCAAAAAAGAAAATTATGGATCCACAGTGCCTGGAAAACAAGACCAGTACAGGGAGAGTTTCGAACATATTTTCTCATCTCATAGATGATGAGACTGAGTTTTATGAATATTATAGGATGACGCAGTACAGCTTCTGTGAACTTTTAAAGAAATTAGAACCAAGACTGAGAAAATAGGACACTTTCTGGAGAGTGTCAGTTTCACCCAAAGAACGACTGGCTGTTTTTTAAGGTAGGTTAAAGAACAGTACACAGAACACAAATAAATATGAAGTTTTAAGGACAGCATTTTTATTTTATTACTTTAGTAATTGAAAGATAAATACATAAGTTAGTAAATAATACAGTTAAATTTCTACTACCCTAAGAAAAATAAATGAGGACTATTTAGTGAATTAGTTTCTGAAGCTGATGAGGATGCAGGGGAACTTGGAGGATGATCGCTTTGGTTATTTATATACGAATCGTGGGAATCCCTTTGCAGATCCAAAAGCTGCTGTGTAGGTTCTGTTGACTCGTTTTCCACAGGTGAAGGATATGGTGTTGAAACAGATTTTGCTGAGGAATTGGAGGATGATGGAGTGAATTGATGGACTGATACGTCATTCATGAGTTGCTTCACCTCAAAGTCTTCTACAATTGAAAAAATCCTCTTTTAGCTTGATGACAAACTCTGTCTTTGTACTCGTTATTCCTGTAGTTTTCACTTCCCTGATCGTAAAGAACAGGAAACTTATGAACTTCTTCTATTAGTCGTTCCACATCCATGTTTTGTACACAGAACAGTCTTGCGCAGTTCCACCGTCAGGCCGTGTCCGTCACGTGAAAAATTAAACACGGCGAATCCCGCCCGGCCCGGCCCCGGCCCGTGGACGTTCCCCGTGCACGGCCCGGTCAAGTGGGGCCCGCTACATTTGTTTTAATGGTGTATTTCGTAGTCCGGGTGACGGCCGATACTCGGACGTGTCTCGGCACTGCCGCGGTCCGGGCATGTGTGTCCCGACCTTTAGTGTCGAGGTCAGGTGCGCCGGCCAGTCTGTCGATGGCTTTTCAGGCGGTTTTCGATCTGCCTCGGCGAATGCGGGCTGGTTCCCCTTATTCCGCCTCAGTACGCGTACGCGTACACCATAATTACTCCAACACGCAAAGATTTGGGGTTACACTCGTCTGGTGTGAGACCATCCCGGGAGTGTCCATTGGGGGCCGAACCGCACAATAACCCTGGGTTCGGTGTGGGGCGGCGGTGGGGTGAGTGGACTGCTGTAGCTTGTTGTTGGGTTGTGTACCACTGAGGGATACGGCGGGGACGAAGCCTCTCCGTCGTTTCTAGGTCCCCAGTTCTATACAATACAATACAATACAGTGGATATCTAGAAGAGAGACCGTGTGCTGTCAGTGAAACTATGTGTAAGGCAGCAGTTACAGTCCTCTATTGATATAGTATGGCCGACTCAAAGGTCTGAGGAAGGGCCTGATGTCATTAAATGATTTAATGAAGGTGATAATAAGATTCGAAAACACAGATGAGCTCGGTGCGACACCTGTAAGAGGATGGCCTCCTATCACGGTGGAAATTATTGAGGAGGCTACTGTTGCTGTAACTGACCATGCAACGCGTGACCCTGCTCGTTCAGTACCATGAGAATTGGCCACCCCATGCTCAGCAGTACGGAAAGTCTTGCGATCTGTCTGGGTCTTACGCACCTCCATGGACCCAAAGGCCTGATTGTACCACCGTACAACACGGCCCGCCCAGCCATTATATTGTAAATGGCACTCCGAAAGAGACCTCACTACGAGCTTGTTCGCCTGAAACGATTCAAAGTATTTTTCAATGAAACGGATGCGTGACCAATTATTAACTGAAAAAGGATCAGTGTAATCAATGAAATTGAATTGAATTGAATTGAATTGAATTGTTCCGAATTCGGATTTGGTAGATACGATCCCCGTGTTCATAATGTTATTGTATTTGAGGAATTTGAGTGGTCTAGGTGGCGTCCATATGCATCAATTTTGAAGCGCGTAGTTGAAGGACGACCTGTAACCGTTAATGTAAAAAATAAGCCCGGCATGGTTATTAAACACCGTGGCTTGGTCATATTTGTGTCGAATGAGTTTGCCATTGGTGACGAAGCATTAATTTCCCGTCTGAATGTAGTACATGCCGATTGTCATATTGTACATTGTCCTTGTATGAAGGCGGAGTTGGATTCGTCGGACGCGTCGGATATGGAAACCCCGGAGGAGGTTATATGCATATCGTCGATGAGGATGTTCCGCAGGGGTCGCGCTGCACGCACGAGGCGTTGGATACGTTTTTATTCACTGTGGTTCTAATAATTATACCATAAAGGCCTATAACGTCACTGTCTAAAGTCGTAATACCTGTGAGCAGACCCAGACGGTGCAGCAACCGAAATCTCATGCTCCACAGCAACATTCTTAACTTACAATTCAGTTTCTAGCATGGTTCCAAATTGATGAACTGTGGCCGTGTAGTATTTACGGAGTGCCGAGGCACATTTTACACTACAGGGTGCAGAGAATACACAAATTTATGGGTAGTGTTAAGACGCATGTTGTATACAAAGAGCCATTGCACTCGTCGTCTCGTATGTTACTGTGTTGTGTGAATTCACAAGCACGTTTATTCTCGGTCCGTTCTTCTTTGAAAAGAATATACCCAAAGGGCCCGCCGGGTGTACCGCGACGTTTGCACATCATAGAGACCTCCCTGCACACATGTGATTAATACGTTGGAAGAGCGCAACTATATGGGAACCACTGTTTTCGCGCAAGACGAGGCAACACCACATGTCGTTCACCCAGTGAAAGATCTGCTTAATGCAACCTTCCACTAACGTGATGTTTCCAAAGGTTTTCCACATGCATGGGCTGCAAGATAGAATGATCTGAATCAGTGCCACTTTTGGCTCTGGAGATATCTAAAAGAAAGTGTTTATCAGGGACAAATTCGGTCTGTACCTGATGTGAAAGCCAGTATACAGAAACACGCTGCTCAGATTCCACAGGAACTTCCGCGAGCAATTGTAATCACATCGTTTGACGGATGCAGCAGCTCGTCGATGAATCTTGTGCTCATAATGAACTAATTGTGTAAGCGGCAGTTAACAATATAATCAAGGTTATGCCTTCCTCAGTTTTTTGACCTTTTCTGTCCACATCCCGTTCCTAATCCATTACATACGGAAATGTTTCTATACTTCTTGCATTCACAGCGCCAGATTTGCACCTAGTGGTCAAACTTGGAAATATTTTTTTCTTTCTACTTTTCTTTCTTCCTTTTTTTCAGCTGCGGAAATCGGATCAAAGTATTAGAATATCAGTAAGGGGTGTGTCAGAACTCTCCATTGGATTGAAAACTGCGTAGCCAGCTTAACGCTATTCTTTGCATTGTATACGATTGGAAATAAATAAGTACTCAGATATCGATAGTAACAGATGGCGAAACATGGAAGCGCTATTCTAAGCATAGTTGTGAGACGAGGTCTGTCCGTGAGAGTGGAAGTAGTGGTGCCGGTCGAGAGCTCAGAGACAGAAGTCGTGTCATGCTGTCCTCACGTCGATGATGGCAGATCTTATCACGCTCAAGCCTGATTTCATTTATAGAGCCAGGAGAGATTTAGATGACGTAACTACGCTTGAAGATGGAATAAAAGGTAACATTCGCAAGCATAGTGCAAAAGCAATTGCAGGGTTAGGCTGGTTATTGTTAGTCCGAGTTTGCAATAATCCCATGTTTTGCTTGTCAGTCAAAGAAGCCTCCTTATCCTCCAAATAATAATAATTACTCTCCACATCTTATTAATAAACGTACTGTGATTATTAAATGTTAATGTAGCTCTGTAATTGAAATAATATGTTAATCTGGCACTCAGCCATTATTGATACTTAAGTCATTGTCATTGTCTATTATTGGTCCTGATGATTTTTGAAGTTTTAAATAGACTTAATTTATGAAATCCCTTCTTACAAGTTATTTGATAGTTAACAGGACGCGAGAAAACTCCTTTTTATTAAATACATTCTTAGTAACAATAAGCTTTAGCCGCTGCTGCTGCATGCTGCAGCGAATTGCTGTAAACCACATGCTGAACATTTGATACCACAAATGAAGCCGGTGCGACCATGTTTGTAGTCACAGATAATGGTACGATGCCTTCAGTGTCTCATTCACCTGATCCATTATCTTCAATGGATACCAAGAGAGAGTGGCAAGAAACAAAGAATGCGGAGCCTCCGATGGCACAACGCAATGTGTGTGTAGTAGCAGATAATGGTACAATGCCTTCAGCTTCTTCTTCAATTACCTCACTATCTTCAGTAAGTACCAAGAAAGATTGGCAAGAAACAAGGAATGATGAGCCTCCAGTGGCACCACGCAATGTGTTTGTAGTCACAGATAATGGTAGGATGTCTTCAGTATCTCCTTCATCTGCCGCATTATCTTCAATACGTACTAAGAGAGAATGGCGAGAAAGAAAGAATGACGAGCCTCCAGTGGCACCATGCAAGCAACTTCCATCGTCATCAAAGGAAAATGATGAATTTGACCTCTTTGGGATGAGTATTGCTGCTAAAATGCGTAAAATGTCTAGAACAAGAGGTGAGAGAAAAACGTATGGCCAAAACACAGGCACTGACACACCACAATATGTCATGTACTCTAATCCTTAAATTCCGTTGCACATGTCAGATTCTGTGTCAGTTGTAAATTCATATATATAAATTCGAAAAAGCTGTCAGATAGCTTAATTTGATAAATGGACTTAACTTCTGAGGTCATCAGTCCCCTAGAACTTAGAACTACTTAAACCTAACTAACCTAAGAACTTCACACACATCCATGCTCGAGGCAGGATTCGAACCTGCGAAGCGGTCGCGCGGTTCCAGACTGTAGCGCCTAGAACCGCTCGGCCACTCCGGCCGACATAGCATAGTATTCGTTGTTATAGGCTGATTTGTTCCTGTAGTTTTTCATATTCAAATACGCAGTCAGATAGCTTAACCAAATATTAGTTTTAAGTTTTTCATGTAACGATCTGTTGAGGTCTTAGATGACAGTGAAACTGACACTCATACAACACGCACACGGTATTATGCAGGTTAGATTCCGATTACTGACACCTCAGGTTGCTTATCGAGAGCATTTTTACAGGCGAACATAGGCATATTGTTGTACGAACGTCAAAAAAATGGCTCTGAGCACTATGGGACTTAACATCTTAGGTCATCAGTCCCCTAGAACTTAGAACTACTTAAACCGAACTAACCTAAGGACACCACACACATCCATGCCCGAAGCAGGATTCGAACCTGAGACCGTAGCAGTCCCGCGGTTCCGGACTGCAGCGCTAGAACCGCACGACCACCGCGGCCGGCGTACGAACGTCACATGTTAGTTGTAGATACGTTACATATTTACCAAGTTTCGTTGCCGTTCAATAACGACACCCTCACTAGACCTCTGTGAGTAGCTGCACATCAATTATTATCACCCGGTATGACCCACATCACTACTTGAGATTCGATCTGTCACGGAAAACAGGAGTATACATAGTGAGCAGGTGCTAAACACATTTCATGTATTCACAATTGCGAATATGGACAACCATCAGCTATAGAAAGGAATGATGACAGTGAAAATTTGTACCGAGACTCGAACCCAGGTTTCCCGCTTACCGTTGGCATGCATGCATGCATGCATGTCCGAAGGAACTTTTGCATCTTAATTCAGAATAACACAGGCACTTCGCTGTCGTAAATGCTAAGCAGGATCATGAAAAACGAAGAAGATGGGGCGTATCAGCAACGCTATTGCCTCTGCGAGCACCTAGCCAGGAAAGCATCGCCTTCGTTAGTGTGGAAAGGGTAGTTGGTAGGCGGTAGAGGGCGCCTCAGCGTGCGGAAAGACAAGCACGCCGTCAGACGCTGTAGAACAAACTCGTGGCCGTGTTTACCTCGCTCGTAAACAAGCGCAGTTAGTGCCGCTACTTTATTCCCGGCGCACCAATCACTTGACCGACAATAGCCCCTCTGTCCTCACGCGACGAGTTTTCCGTCCGGGGCGGCGGCGGCTCGGCCATGAATTATCCACGGAGCTGTGCGCACACTGCCTGTTTCACTACGACCGCCAGGGGCAGCGGCACGCGACACCCGCTCTATGATTTACTAGCCTTCTGGGGCACTGCGGACCAGACGTCAGGACAAACGGCCGGGGCGCAAGTTACATAAACAGTGATTTGTGCGACTCTAATGCACAAACGTACATTCTCAATCACCGGCTCTTATGTAAACTGACGGGACAGCGCGATCACCGCAGTGCCGTTTCCGAACGGTCTTGCGCTAAGTACCACTAGAGGATGTATCGGATTGGACGGCGTGGCATCGGGTACTAATGCCTCGCCACCGTCACTCCACCTATGAATCGGCACGCTGATCTGCAAGGCCAACTCGAGAGCAAACGGTGTGATTATACATCATTGAGGGGGATTTCAGCAACGCCATAGACCAACGTGAATATACCTTTAACCCTCGTGGAGAAAGGAAGATCAAATGGCAGGACCGCCCATCCGAGCTGAAACGCGTAGCTGTAATGTGGTGTGCGTACTGTAAGACCATCGGTACACACACCATCAGATTATTTGACTTGTCGCTCTAACGAAGTAGGCGAGTGTCAGCAATATGTCTCGTGGTCTTATCGTGGCCTGTTTATCTTCCACCGTTAGGTCAGACAATAGAAATGCCACTTGCACACTTAGAGTAGCAGATTGATGGTGACCAACTTTAAACATAACTTGATTAATTTTCACACACATTTATTAAAATAATATAAAGCATAGACATTACGTAACTTGATTCTGGATGCTGTTTACAATTGACAATCTGAAGTTCCTTTGGTCATGGTATGCTAATCTTATTCTCACGTATCTCTGATACTTGAGAAAGTGTCTATACGTTTATCTTCATGGCTATGTAGAGGAATATGATAATCTTACTAGGCGCAGACTGAAACTTGACTATAGACTGGTACAGACTGGTGCAGACTAATGCAGGCTGACTAATCAGAGGTCTGTACACTCGTTATAATACCTCGCGTGTTCA
Source organism: Schistocerca cancellata (assembly GCF_023864275.1). Classification (NCBI taxonomy): domain Eukaryota; kingdom Metazoa; phylum Arthropoda; class Insecta; order Orthoptera; family Acrididae; genus Schistocerca; species Schistocerca cancellata. The sequence goes on from NC_064632.1 coordinate 430,708,765, forward strand.
GGTATCACTGCGCGAGTGTGATCCACGAGGAGAAAAGGTTCTTCGTTAGCAGTAATCTCATTGGCTGCATTACATATTAATACGCGGATCGGCGGAAGCAGAATTTGGTCCGCCTCTAAGGCAGCGCCATCTCGTAGTGCGGAGACGGACGAGCGCTGCGCCTGCGCTGTTGTGCTTAGCGGGGCGCGCTCTAGTGGGAAAGTAGTGTACGCGCTGACTACGCGAAACTACGTACACAACATGTAAATTGCATTATTTTGCCATGCCACGACTGCACACGAACAGTTTGCAGACTTAGCCATTTCGGCGATGTTTCCATCCTTGGCCAGAAAGCCAATGATCATGCCTTTTTGGACGTCATACATATCACTCTCTCTCCGCATTACGACAAAGACTGCACTGTTTACTCTGTGTGTCCCCCACCCCCCTCCCTGACACGCTTTATATACCCTCAACAGTTATTGCTGCCACCTGTCACCTGTGAGCAGTTATTACACGTTGACATGGAATATAGGCTGTGGTCACATTATTGTAACTTGACCAGTCATTAATTTACACTGCCTGACAAAAGATGTGAGGCAAGTAGGCATAGGGGTGCTCAAGGGTAAGGTACCAAGCCCTAACAAAGGCGGTTAGAAGGAAAATATGCCTGTTTTTCGGTGCAGTACAGGTTACAGCGTTGTCCTGCATTCACATCAGATGTCACAGTTTGCAGAACATTGTCAACCTTCCTTCTGCAAACTACTCTTTGTCTCTTCCACATCGGAGCCCAGAAAGGGACAAATCCAACACTCAGAACCTACTCTCAGCATAGAATAAACGTGTCAGCGTGATACCTGCCCAATATCCTTCCTTAATTCCCTCAAGGACACCATCTTCTCCTACGGCATAAGTTAACTGCAAAAATAGTTACCATCATTCTGTGGTCAAAGCAGATATGTCATGGCATTATGGGACCACATTCTGTTTGTCTCAGGGAGATTGTAGAATGAAGAACACGGCATGGATATAAAATAGATGTGTCCATCTTCACCTCATATACTGATCAGAATATATCGATCGAATGTAAAGAATACCATTGTCTTCGCAAGAATAGAAGAAATATTTAGGTGGAAAAGATCTCCAAGAAATCAAATAGTCTGGGATACCATGGCGTGCAAACACAGCTCAACAAGTAGTCATAGATTTACGAATTCAGCAGTCCAGCTAACATGGCTGAGGGAGAGAGGGGCAGGGGGGTTCTGTTATGAGGCAAAGGTTGTTTCAGTCCTATGCTTTTAAGATTCCATCATACTGGCCAGTTTATAATTGTTTTCGGAGGTCTTTCGCCTTCATATTGTCGAATGCACGCCTGGGTTACACTTTAGCTAAATAACGTAGAAATGTAGCTTTCAAAACACATTTGATTAATCTGTAATCATGTCTGTAATTTTAAAAAAATACTTACTGCGTTGGCCGTACAAACCGCAGTCGGTCTTTGGTGTCACCAATCAGCCTCCTCCAGTGTCCTCGGTCCATGTATCCTTCTTCAGGCAGCCGCGGCGGACTCATATCCTCTCTGACCTGCTCAGTCCATCGGAGTCGTGGTCTTCCCCGTGGTCTTTTGACTCTAATATCATCCTCCACTACCTGACCTACCCCATCCTTCTCGACGCATTACTTGTTCATACCACTTCAGTTTTCCTTCTTTGATCATTGCCACGATGTCCATCGACTTGTATAGCTCCTGCAATTCACAGTTCTTTCTTTTCCTCCATTCATCTCCATCCTTCACTGGCCCAAAAATCTGTCTGAGGATTGTATTCTCAAATTTCAGGAGTTTTCTTTCCATCTTTTGGGTGATGGTCCGTGTCTCTGCTCCATATAAGACTACAGGTTGTATTATGGTCTTGTAGATCTTCGTCTTTGAGAATCAAGACAGAAGCTGGGAAATTAACAGCTTTCCCAGAGCAAACCTTGACCTGTTTCCTGCTTGTATTCTTGCGATAGTTTCCTGGTCTGTCTCGTTGCTTTCACTGAGTATAGCCCCAAGATATTTAAAATCTTTTACCCTTTCAAAGACATTGTCCTCCACCTTCACGGATCTGTCATCATTTTCTCTGCTAACTACGAGGTATTTTGTCTTATCCATATTCAACTTCATGCCTGCTCTCATTGCCTCTTCCGTTAAAGTTCTTGGCACCTGAGCCAGGTCGTGCTCTTTCTCTGCTATTAAAACTACATCATCCTCCTAGGAAAGGGTGTTGATCCTTCTTACCAGCTGTATTCCTGACTCCAGGCTTGCTACCTTTCTCAGGGCTCTCTCCAGTACCAGGTTAAACAGGAGAAGGGAGAGGCAGTCTCCTTGTCGCACTCCAGTCCCCACCTTGAACTTCTTTATTATGTTTCCATTTACTTTCACGATGCGTGTTGCCTCCTGGGTGCATATCTGTGTCAGTATTATGAGTTTTCTGGGAACATGAGACATTTCGAGTTCTTGCCATATTGCTTCTCGATTCACACTATCATAAGCGTTTTTTGAAGTCCACAAAAAGGCAGCGAACATTTTTGCTAAATTTCCAGCTCTTTGCTAGCACTTTTGACGGTGTGGAGGTGTTGGCCACACACTTAACCCCCAATCAGGAGGACCAGGGTGTCCCATTTGGTTTCGATCATCACCTTTGACCTATCTGGTATGGAAGACCCTACTAGTACCAAAGCCACCCCCATCCTAGATCTCAGGATCATTTGACCACACAAGCCCCCCCCCCCCAACCGTGACAAGGAAGCTCAGGAAAACACAACATCCAGTCAAATGATCATATGTGCAAGTTTTATAAGGAAACAATAGTGACTTAAGCTGTCGCCTATACATTGCAACTGTGCCCTGGAAAAAGTGATTAGAGGGTGGAGAAAACCCGCTATGAAAAATATCAAATTAGGAAACCGAAAGGATAACATCTATGCAGATTGCTTCTCATTCACGGATGAAGTTGTGCTGATAGCAGACACAGTGGAGAATGCGAAAATCCGAATAGTAAACCTAACAGACCAAGCAAGATAACTCAGTTTACAAATTTCTTTCACAAAGACAGAGTTTATAACAAATGTAAAAAATTGCCCAGAGAAGCTACTCATAAATCGAAATAGAATCAGGAAGGTTAAGTCATTCAAATATTTAGCTGAGTGGCTAAATATAAACAATAATGAGACAGATTATTAATAAGAGCAAAAAAGGATGAACATCGCATTCCACACAACCAGAAAATATACAAAAAGAAGGCATTATCATAGGACACCAAATTAAATACTACAATATAGTGGTGAGAACAGAGGCTCTGTATGGTCTCAAAACACAAAACCTACTACAAAAAGGCGGGATCAATAAAATAACGAAAACGGAAAGGAGACTGATTAGAAGCATATTCGGCTCAGGGACAAAAGGAACAAAATACAACAGACCACGACCCAACAAAGAAATCTACGAACATGCAGAGAACAGATTACTTATTATGTGCAAAAGAAGAATGTCATTCTTTGGACATTCTGCGAGGATTGGGAACGACAGGCTCACAAAACAAACCTTTAATAAAATAACGAAGCTTAAAGGACAACCAAAGTAGTATACACAGACTTTAAATGACCTCAAAGAAGCAAACATTGAGAAAATAGACACATGAAACAAAAATTTATGCAGGAACAAAATTCAGATGGTGATCTTCAGGGAAGAACAAAAGAGAAAAAGAAAGTTGCCTCATAACATCGATGAGCTCCAAAGACAGAGATCAGAAGGCATGAAATTAATGTGGGCAGAAAGGAAGATAAAGGAAGAAAGCAAGAATTTATGCATTAATTTACGTGCTCTGTAACAGTGCCACTCGTATACATAAACAAATAAACGGTTTCAATGTTTATTTCCAGTTTCTTTACTTTGAGGAGTATTGACTAGTGGCATTTTCCTGGGTACGTTTCTTAATGATCAACAGAAATTTCTCAAGTTTTCTGATATAGAGCACTTTAGAATCTTCACCCAGGAGCGGAGAAAGAAACGAAATAAAACTTCACAGACAGAGAGGGTATGTGATGTTTTTTGAATGATAACAAAACTGTGTCGAATTTACGTAGAACTTTGCCGTACAAGGTCATTTATCAGTATGTCTATATACGCCCTCTGGTTTGGATGTATGCACTAATTCGTTTGGCAAGGCTATCGTAAAGCTGTTGTATTTTCTCCTCATGCAAGCTGGCTCACAGTCCTTGATGTCCTGGATACTTGCACTGGGACGGAGTTGGCGTCCTCGTTGTATCCTCAATGCCATTGTAGGGTCTTGTACCATAGGAATCTAGGGAGAGAATGTTTGGTGGCTGGTATCCTCTTTCTACAACACAACTACACACGTGTATTAACAGGGTTCTTTATTTCCATAAACAGATAGCTGCCAGTTAACATTAATAGCGCCCATGTGTTGTGGTACAAGCTCTTCAATATTAGTCAACATTAGCCTCACTGCTGGTGAAGTCCCACTATATACACTAATCTGGTCACAAGTTACTGACAGGCACCAACTTGGAGAGTGCGCCAGAGACTGAGCGGCTGAGCTAGTCTGGGACCAAGACAGACTGAGAGACTGAGACCCTCTGGTCAGCGGCGGTGATGTAAATACTTGCGGTGGAGAGGGTGTTGGCGGCGTGTTGCTTGCGAGTTTGTCTTTGGCCTCTCTCCTGATTGGCGCCCTTGATCCAGTACCCACTATCGATCTTCTTGCTATATCTTTGCCGACCGGTGTGCTGGCGACTGCTTACGCCAGCACATTCCGCCCCCCTCCTCCCCGAAATGTCACACCACTGTCGTGTACGGAAGATGCGACCGGCAACAGGGAGGGAGGCAGAACGCTGGACGTAGAAATGAGCCTGGAGCTGTGCCTGTGGAGGACGGCGTACCTCACCATGGTCTCACACGTTTTCAGTTGCTGTCCATGGGAGTACCTCCACATCACGTGCATATTTCATAGAGACAGATGCCATGTGTGGATGAGCATTGTCCTGTTGATACAAAGACATTACCATATGAGAGTTAAAACACGAGAACGCAGCATGTTCGTGATGTACCGTTGTGTCGTCAGACCCCCCTCTCAACCAACAATAGTGGTGACCTAAAATTATTGATTTATAAGGGCCAATCAAAAAGTTTCTGGGCCGTGCTGCAGCGTATGATCAACGTAGTTCGACTCCAATACGGGTATATAAGCACCGACATGTAGGCAGTGGCGTAGTGCGGCAATCGTGTCTTTCCCTTAAGCACGCGGTTAGTGCGAAGACGTGAAGTATGTTGACGATATTGGTACATGGGTCCAAACAGGACCTATGTTCTGTTATTCTTCTCTTGGTTGCCAAAAGACAAACACTTGTATACATGCATTGGAGAATGAAGAATGTGTGTGGGCAGCATATCTGTTGAGAATCACCGTTGTGGAATGCTGCTGCTTCATGATGTAGCACGTCCCGATATCACAAATGCCGTAACGCAGACGTTACGATTACTCAAGTGGGAAACACTCGTCTTTATCTCTCTCCCTGCGATTATCACGCCTTCGGTCCCTTAAAAAAGGCCTTCGTGGGTCGATGATTCCTGTCGGACGATGCTGTGCAGTAGGCGTTTACGGACTTCTTCAACATGGCTCGTCGTTTGGATGGTTGCCTCGGTGTTCACTACAGTGCCTCATCAGCATACCGATACCGGATTGTACCGCCTTCGAATAGAAACTTTTTGATCCCCCTTGCATTTAACCTGGAGAGACTGAGACCATGCAGTCTTCTCAGACATCTAACCAGGCGTTCTACATATTTAGCGCTACTTCCATTATGAGAAGCATTTGTAAATTAAACACAAGGTGACCAAGCCGCCCACTCCGATGTTATTTTACGAAACTCGCGATGTTATATCTGGCTTTCGGAAGCCACGCACGAGATTTTCACATTATCTCGATCGCTGTGTGCAGACTGTTACCCCACAAAAAATATGAGCAGGACATTTTGTAGAAAGTTTCATGTAGTTAAATTTTGTGCTGGGATACGTTTTCGATGGAGGTCGCAGTTTTCAAGTTAAGAATAACGTACAAAAGTGACCTTGAGACGCCCCCCCCCCCTCCCACACTCAACCTCACCGGTCAGGACTTCTAGTATGTTTACCATTGCACATCCTCCTGCCACTGTACAAAAGTTAACATTAGACTTTTTTATCTTCATTGTGTGGCCTCATTGCACAACCGGCTTTGTCGAGCACTTACAATTTGTAAACTGACGTTTGCGTATATTTTACCTGATATTTTTCTGTATTTTAACAGCATAAAATAAATAATTACCTTGCTGCATTCGTCATTCTACCTGACTACGAAGTTACTGTGCTTGTAAGGATTAGGTTTGCATCGAACTGTCAACTTAATTAGTTTTAGCGCAACGTTTACAAAAGTAGTTTTTCACTCATTGCTGTCACGGGCACGTTTAAATTGATAATGTTAGCAAAACAGCCGTCTATGCTGGTGGTAAAATAGCTCAGCCAACAGAGAGCAAAATAAGTTGAATATCGGGAATAGTTCGCGTAAGCGAAAATTTTTATGCACAGGTCAGATGATGATGATGATGTTTGGTTTGTGGGGCGCTCAATTGCGTGGTTATCAGCGCCCGTACAATTACCCATTCTTTGCTCAGTCCAATTTCGCCACTTTCCTGGATGATGATGAAATGATGAGGACAACACAAACACCCAGTCATCTCGAGGCAGGTGAAAATCCCTGACCCCGCCGGGAATCGAACCCGGGACCCCGTGCTCGGGAAGCGAGAACGCTACCGCGAGACCACGAGCGGCGGACCACAGGTTAGAGGGAGTGCCACAGGTTAGAGGGAGTGCCACGAACAACTTACTAGAAATCCTGACTGCTGGGACATAAGTGTGGGTGTGGAGGTGTGTGTGAAGGTCCCTTTGTACACTTTTCTTGAATAACTCGAAAATCATGGATTCCACAGGAAACGAACCCAGCAAAAAATTTTTCTACATTAAATTTCCCACAAAAGAGTCCTGTTTGGTTTTTTTTTCCGTACGAGTGATAATCTGCACGTAGACAGCAAGAGAATATAAAAATCTCTCTCGTGGTTATTGAAGGCTAGATATAACATTGCGTGTTGCATAAAACGACGTCGGTAGAGTATAACGTACAACACTTTAGTAATTACGTGTCCAGTTGCAGCAATGCGTTGGCGTTGGGGTGGTTGTGTTCACCTGGCGTATGAAGAATTCATTCGAATGTTCCACTGGAATTACATTACAGACAAATGTTAGAGATGGAGGTAATAGTTTGAAAATGAATGTACACGTTCAAAAGTAATCATCATTATTCATTACATGCAGCTGGAAGAAAAAAAAATTAAATGATAAATGTAGTAATAACTATAGCACAGAAAAGAAAACAAATGAATATAACTTACATTAGTACAGCAATAAAGACAAGTTACAAGAATACAGATTTCTGCTATGAGGGCTAGCAGCAGTGATCGTGAGAGAAGCGTCAGCAAAAGGAGAAAAAGAAAAAAATGATGAAGCACAATTAATGTAGATAGGAATTAAAAAAGTGAGGCGACTGATTTATAAATGAAAACGGCACGACGTGTGAAAGGGAGAGTACGGCAAAATATATTTAGTTTTGGGAAAACGCTATTAGCGTCATAGAAAGAAGTGCTTTTCTTAAAAGCAACAGGACATTTAGTTGTGGTCTGAGTACAAGGTAACTAGTTCGAAATGCGGACGTCAGCGACAGGGAAGGAGTCTGCGAATATAACGTGAAATACTTTCTTTGTTTGACACTCTTTCCACTTCTGTATTTCTACTATCCTCACGAAGCTTAACTGAAGGTGTACCATGAATACACCCTTTATTCTACCTCCAGTACTGCTCGGACATTTATCTGTCGCTTTTCACCTCTTTACCATCTGACAGTGTTCGTCAGTGTGAGACATTCCGTGTTGTCTCACGGTTCAATGCCAACGTTGAACTGCAGCTCCTCCTATAATTGGCTCGATGAGTCATTCAAAATTCAAAGGAAGGTAAAGGAAAACCACATCCAATAGGATCATGCTAGGTACTTAATTGATGACAGTTTTGTTGCAGATCATGATAAAAATGAGAGAGTGAAACTTAGTGTTATACACAGCCTGCTCCCACTGAATGGCACCGATGCTGTAACCGCTATAATTTCCTTATCTTCTAAGCAAATAATCAAAGAGTGTCTCACATTCCATCGAACAACAAGTGATTTTGGACTTAATCCATGGCATTGATGCATGCTGTAACGAACAGTAAACACGATTTCTACCCTAGATAGCGAAATAACGGCGAAAGAAATGAAAATTATGGTTTAACCTGAATAACACCCACTCGTGGTTCAACTATAATCGGCGGCCGCTGTGGCCGATCGGTTCTAGGCGCTTCAGTCCCGAACCGCGCTGATGCTACAGTCGCAGGTTCGAATCCTGCCTTGCGCATGGATGTATGTGATGTCCTGACGTTAGTTAGGTTTAAGTAGTTCTAGGTCCAGGGGACTGATGACCTCAGATGTTAAGTCCCGTAGTGTTAAGAGCCATTTGAACCATTTTTCAACTACAATCCCATCTGAATGGTCAGATCGAAAGCGTGTCTAGTTCTCGTTTGCATGGAGTAAGTCTCCGTGAACTAAATTTATGAATTGGTTAGTAGTTAAATCAATTGAGATTGACAGAATCACTTGATTTAAAATTTCATCCTGGAATCAATGGAGTGATATCTCATTGGGTAACAATACATTCGATTCAAAATAGAACTTTCGTATTCACACAAAATAACGCATTAAAAAACCAAATAGTCAAATCACTTGGCTGTGAGAAGGCCAGACAAAAGAGATGAACGGACACCACGAGTAACGTTACTAAATACAATTTACAAACCATTCAACATTTCTTGAGAAATACAATCACGAGTAACTTCAGCTACGAACATTAATGATTACTGAAGGAATACGTAATATTCTTTCTATATACTGTAGCTACTTCATAATCTACATCTTAACACTTGGGAAGAGCTTCGATTTGGTATAAGGAAAGATTCATCTCATCTACAAGCACATGTGCATTCTTCCCACAATACGCACTCAGAAAGAAGAGAACATAAAGATAAATTTAAACACCAGATTAAAACTCGATGGGGCAGAGGAACGTTAGCTGTACAGTTGGTAGCTCGCGTAGAAATTCTCCATCTCGGAGGCACAAAAAAATGCAGAAAACTATTAGATAAAAGGAGATTCCCATATGACTCGAAATTCGATTTGAAAAACACGCTTTACTTAATGACGTTGAGCTGGAGGCTCTCCACATGGCGCAAATGCACGTGGTCTAGTTTAGCTAACCAGCACAAGCACCGAACTCAAATTATTCAACTGAACTAAAATTATACACAAAACAGAATTATAAAAAAAAAATCGCAGTCGAAGTTGAAATTTACAGAGGGAAGTCTCTAACGCACCATATGTGAAGCACATCGTCTATTATCAGTTCACACACTACAAGAAGCCTGAAACTCTCGAAAGGATTGTAAAACTGAGATGAGGAAAATAAAAATTCTAACACGATAAACGGATAACACATATCAGACATTCACACATGAAAGATTAACGGTAAAGCGACTCCTAGATGGACCAACCACTCTCTCATGACTAAGTAGCTGTAGGACAAAGAATCGCATTAAATAACCGAAATATTAATAAGCATCTTCGTGTTGTCTAACTAGAATAAATACTCCTGTATAATTTACCATGGCTATACTTCTAAGAAACGAATTTGCGTCTCAACCTCGAATAAATGCTTACACATTCCGAATACCTAAACTTACATGACAACGTTGTTTTGATGACCGTAGGAGACAACCTCTCCTTCCTACGACCCAGCGATGTTCCACGCTACCAGTCGGAAGTCCACAAGTGGAAACGAGCAGAGAGAATACATTCAAGGTACCCGTGCCAACATCTACAATAGTTGCTGACCATTGTCCCCTAACGACTCTAGTGAGAAAGTAAACCCAGAAATACAACATGGAAACTTTATAAACAAATGGAAAAAAGAAACACAGGATTGTATATACTCTTAGTGTGTCCATAGACGTATGAAGCGTAAAGCACAAATTGAGAAAAGACAGTATTTGTTTACTACATTGCCACTGTGACGGTCTAACGGAATACTCTGTTGCTTATCTTTCTCCCCACAATCGAAAACACAGACGTTACGACCAACAGAGGTGCAAATAACTGCAGAAAGGCTGAAAGCACCTCAACAGAGCCAATGGAACAGCTCACACAGAGACGTCTCAAACTGTCCCCCTGACGACGACCTCATTAGTGACGGAACACGACCTCGGATATGTTAAGGAAGGCGTATGAAAATGGCCGGCATCTTCCCTGTGAGAGATACAGAGAAACTACCGAAAACTTAACCAGGGATGGCAGGACGTCCTCCTGATCGCGAATCCAGTTTGTTACGAACTCGATCATTCCGACTGGTCACCCAATATCTCGACACTATTGACCTGTTCTAATAGAATCGCTGTGGTCCTCTTAGTCACCTTCCGACAGCCTCTTTGTTTCCTAAAAGTGGCATCTGCCCACAGTGGAAAGGTTTGAGCTTAGTTCAGACCACCGTGGTCAGTTTGATGATCAGGGAATGTACCTGTCCTACTTTCGGCAGCAAAGGCTAGTGATGTAAATTTGTTATACCATCAGGAGTCAAATTAATTTTCCTAATTGGTCGACAGATCGCATCATAGGCTGTGAATATTTCTGCTACCTCTGTAAGATAGTGGCCTTTTTGCGTAACCTGTATAATCAGTTCGTTAATATGTTGGTAATGAAATCGATGTTCCATTCGACGGGCAACTAGAAATGAAATGTTTTGCTGGTAAAAGTGTTTCCTAAAATGTACATGAAACATATATATCAATGCTCTGAAATATCACAAAATTATTACTTTTCTATTTGCTCGAAATAGTGCGGCTTAGTGAAAGTAGGATCTCTGTTCTGGATCAGATTCGGGGACCGTATGTGCATTGTTCATTAGAAAACAGTTCTTTGATCACACAAGACATGTGAGTGCAGTGCTCGTTACTTTCTCTGAATTCATAACATCACCAGTCACTGGGTTTTGCCACTGTGCACAATAATAACGCTGCCATAGTTAGGGAAATAAATTTACGCATGTATCTTAGTATATTTATAAATAGTGGGTCGCCTAGCCACAGAAAACTTGTAGGACAAGGTAAAGGGTTGTTGAAATCTAACTCAAAATTGAATTTAACAAATAGTTATTTTCTCTGAGAACTGTCCAACGTCACAATATAAATTAAGAGTGAACAGAGTTTTCTGAAACTCAAATCAAATTATAAAACGACATAACACTGTGGGAAGGTACCAAAAGTAGTGGAGGACTATATGGAGAAAGTATACTAATATTTGCTCATCTGAGTAGCTCACTAAGACAACGATACAACAAGATGCCACAAATTATATCCCATTTATCAAATACAAATTGTGTGCCAAAGTAAGCAAGTAGCAAGCTGCTCAAAACATAGATCGTGTACGGCAGTTTCGACACTGATGTTTCTCCAAAATCAGGAAACTATACCCCCATCAGTACCAAACGGTTACAAGCAGACGAGTGATCCTACAGCAGGCCGCAATCGAAGGACCACGAAACACAGATCTCCCTGCACAACCCTACTTCGAGAAAGCTCTGTATGGAGAGAATGACTCAATGCTGTCACCAAAGCGATGGACGAGAATATCACTTATTTTACGAAAAAACGGGGAGCACTGCAGAAACTACCCACTCTTGACGTGCAAAACGCACCTTAAAAGAAGAAAGGTTGGTACCCGGATGGAGGAGTGTCGGATTGACTGCTCTGCTTCTTCATACAAAGCACGGTTTCTGGGAGACTCGTTTCGATGTACTCGCGCAACACAATGTTTACAGCATCATATCCCCTGAACTGTGTGTCGAACAATGATATAATTTTCCAGATGTATCCAGTGGTAAAGGTGGATACTGCCTGTGAAGTGTGTTATGAAGAGAGTTGGCAGTATTATGTATTAAATTAGAAGGTCATGCATGATGAGTCAGTTTTTCACGCATCTCAGTGTTTATGGCGTCATGTCTTCTGAACTACGAGTCAAACAATCGTATGCAGTACTTTCGCAGGTACATGTATTGGTATCTATATCTACATCTACATCCATACTCCGCAAGCCACCTGACGGTGTGTGGCGGAGGGTACCTTGAGTACCTCTATCGGTTCTCCCTTCTATTCCAGTCTAGTATTGTTCGTGGAAAGAAGGATTGTTAGTATACCTCTGTGTGGGCTCTAATCTCTCTGATTTTATCCTCATGGTCTCTTCGCGAGATATACGTAGGAGGGAGCAATATACTGCTTGAATCTTCGGTGAAGGTATGTTCTCGAAACTTTGACAAAAGCCCGTACCGAGCTACTGAGCGTCTCTCCTGCAGAGTCTTCCACTGGAGTTTATCTATCATCTCCGTAACGCTTTCGCGATTACTAAATGATCCTGTAACGAAGCGCGCTGCTCTCCGTTGGATCTTCTCTATATCTTCTATCAACCCTATCTTGTACGGATCCCACACTGCTGAGCAGTATTCAAGCAGTGGGCGAACAAGCGTACTGTAACCTACTTCCTTTGTTTTCGGATTGCATTTCCTTAGGATTCTTCCAATGAATCTCAGTCTGGCATCTGCTTTACCGACGATCAACATTATATGATCATTCCATTTTAAATCACTCCTAATGCGTACTCCCAGATAATTTATAGTATTAACTGCTTCCTGTTGCTGACCTGCTATTTTGTAGCTAAATGATAAAGGATCTATCTTTCTGTGTATTCGCAGCACATTACACTTGTCTACGTTGAGATTCAATTGCCATTCCCTGCACCATGCGTCAATTCGTTGCAGATCCTCCTGCATTTCAGTACAATTTTCCATTGTTACAACCTCTCGATACACCACAGCATCATCTGCAAAAAGCCTCAGTGAACTTCCGATGTCATCCACCAGGTCATTTATGTATATTGTGAATAGCAACGGTCCTATGACACTCCCCTGCGGCACACCTGAAATCACTCTTACTTCGGAAGACTTCTCTCCATTGAGAATGACATGCTGCGTCCTGTTATCTAGGAACTCCTCAATCCAATCACACAATTGGTCTGATAGTCCATATGCTCTTACTTTGTTCATTAAACGACTGTGGGGAACTGTATCGAACGCCTTGCGGAAGTCAAGAAACACAGCATCTACCTGTGAACCCGTGTCTATGGCCCTCTGAGTCTCGTGGACGAATAGCGCGAGCTGGGTTTCACATGACCGTCTTTTTCGAAACCCATGCTGATTCCTACAGAGTAGATTTCTAGTCTCCAGAAAAGTCATTATACCCGAACACAATACGTGTTCCAAAATTCTACAACTGATCGACGTTAGTGATATAGGTCTATAGTTCTGCACATCTGTTCGACGTCCCTTCTTCAAAACGGGGATGACCTGTGACCTTTTCCAATCCTTTGGAGCGCTACGCTCTTCTAGAGACCTACGGTACACCGCTGCAAGAAGGGGGGCAAGTTCCTTCGCGTACTCTGTGTAAAATTGAACTGGTATCCCATCAGGTCCAGGGGCCTTTTCTCTTTTGAGCGATTTTAATTGTTTCTCTATCCCTCTGTCGTCTATTTCGATATCTACCATTTTGTCATCTGTGCGACAATCTAGAGAAGAAACTACAGTGCAATCTTCCTCTGTGAAACAACTTTGGAAAAAGACATTTAGTATTTCGGCCTTTAGTCTGTCATCCTCTGCTTCAGTACCATTTTGGTCACAGAGTGTGTAGACATTTTGTTTTGATCCACCTACCACTTTGACATAAGACCAAAATTTCTTAGGATTTTCTGCCAAGTCAGTACATAGGACTTTACTTTCGAATTCATTGAACGCCTCTCGCATAGCCCTCCTCACACTACATTTCGCTTCGCGTAATTTTTGTTTGTCTGCAAGGCTTTGGCTATGTTTATGTTTGCTGTGAAGTTCCCTTTGCTTCCGCAGCAGTTTTCTAACTCGGTTGTTGTACCACGGTGGCTCTTTTCCATCTCTTACGATCTTGCTTGGCACATACTCATCTAACGCATAATGTACGACGGTTTTGAACTTTGTCCACTGATCCTCAACACTATCTGTACTTGAGACAAAACTTTTGTGTTGAGCCAACAGGTACTCTGAAATCTGCTTTTTGTCACTTTTTCTAAACAGAAAAATCTTCCTACCCTTTTTAATATTCCTATTTACAGCTGAAATCATCGATGCCGTAACCGCTTTATGATCGCTGATTCCCTGTTCTACGTTAACTTTCTCAAATAGTTCGGGTCTGTTTGTCACCAGAAGGTCTAATATGTATATGTATATGTGAATACTGTCTGAAAAACGTGTCGTGTATGGATTTAGTGGTAAAGAAATAATAAATGTCATGGCCGATGAAGGGGTTTTACTGCACGATCATCGAACATTTGGTGAGCGATAAACATTTAACCTTTCATCATTTTGTGTCTGCGTGAAAATGTCTTGTAATGGTTTGAAATCATGTGTAAAGTTGATTGCAAGTCACTAAGTGTTCAGTGAGAAGAAGTCTCTTAATGGTTTGGTATCGTGTGTAAAGTTCGTTGCAAGTCACTAAGTGCTCTTATTCTCAAATACTGGGCAAATACAGTCAGGCTATTTGGGTATCGTGAGTTACGATACCTTTTCACCTTTGAGACGGAGCAGGTTCTCACCCCCACAGTGGTTCTTTCCACGGAGTATGTCATATGTGTACAAAGTTTTGTTGAAATCGATCCAGTGGTTTAGGAGGAGATTTGGAACATTCAAGCATTCATATTGTGTGTTTATAACTAAGGTTCCAGTTTAAAAACTGTAAAAGAGAACCACTGCTCAGGATGCTGTCAAATTTGAACAGCAGATTACTGATGCAGGCGGAAACTTCATGGCTCAAAAAATTTAACGAGAATTTGACCAATAGAACGCTGTAAGCGTCAGAATATGCACACCAAATGATGCACGGCACACGGCTGTTCCTCGTTTTGCGTCCGAGACGCTTAGCATGACTGTCTCTATGAAGGATTGTGCGGTGCTGGTAAAGCTCTTTAACAAGAACGGTAACTGTGTAGCAGTCCAGAATGAGATTTTTCACTCTGCAGCGGGGTGTGTGCTGATACGAAACTTCCTGGCAGGTTAAAACTGTGTGCCGGACCGAGACTCGAACTCGGGACCTTTGCCTTTCGCGGGCAAGTGCTCTACCATCTGAACTACCCAAGCACGACTCACGACCCGTCCTCACAGCTTTACTTCTGCCAGATGGTAGAGTACTTGCCCACGAAAGGCAAAGGTCCCGAGTTCGAGTCTCGGTTTGGCATACAGTTTTAATCTGCCAGGAAGTTTCATGGAAAAAGCCATTGGTCCCATGCCTGCTAAGGGTCTCGGGAAACTGGGGAAAATTATTACAAAATTAGAAAAGACAGATTTTTTGGGTGTGAAGTGTGGCAGACAGAGAAAAGCAGTTGAACCGACTCTGCCGAAAATGTGGACACAGCGTTGCAGGGTGTAGTCAATAGATGATGTGCAAACGCAGCGCTCTGGGAATTGTCTGAACATTGGACATGCCTGCGAGCAGGCTGCTTAGTATCCTATACATACAAGATCACTCATGTTCAGGACTTGTTTCCTACTGACTTGTCAGCAAGACAAACGTTTGTTCTGGAATTTCTTACTCGTGTGGAAGTGGACAATGGATGGCCATGGAACATTCTTTGGACAGACGAAGCCAAATTCCATCTCCAAGGATATGTCAATACGCAGAACTATAGAGTATGGGAAACGGAAAAATCACGCGCACATCAACCAGTACCACTTCATTTTGCAAACGTGGCTGTATGGTGCAGGCTGATGGCATTGCTTATCGTGGGACCGTGTTTTTTCGAGGAGATCAATCCTCCGGGTATTGTTACTTGCGCACCAAATAGCGTGCATGCGTGGATAGGATCCGTTTTTATGCATGATGTTCCTCTGCACATTGCACAGGCAGTGAATGCTAGAATTATCAGCCGTCGTTTCCCTACAGCCTGGCCGTCCAGATCAGCGGATCTTAATCCGTGTGACTTCGTTACGGGGTTATCTGAAAGATGTAGTCTGCGCTACAATTAAGAACATAGCTGAAGACACGCTGTACGCATCGCATTTTGAACGTCACCTGCGAGTCACTCCGATCTGTTTCGGAACATGCTGTATCTCCATTTCAGACTGTGGAAAAAAACGGTGTACAAGCTCATTGAACAATTTTTGTGCGAATCTCACAACGACTAGAAACAAATGTCATTTCGCTATTTATGCGGTTTTTCGCCCCACAACATGTAATAACCGATGTCATTTTACTTCTTACGCGGTTAAAAACCTATTTTCTCCATCCCATGTTGTGCGACCTTACCGCGGGGGATGGGCTTACCTAACTAACACGGCCACAACTGCTGATTGCCGAACTTGTACACACATTACACATATGGTGTAATGTGATGTGGAACTCAAACCATAGTCATCATATTTGATTCATCTGACATTTCTACCTTACCCCATTTACGTTAAGACGCGTACAATGCAATCTATCGGTAATTTTTTTTTTCGTGACGTTTCCCCTTGAGTCAGTAATATGTTTTTCAAAGTTTACGTCACTCTGCGAAGTGGTTCTCCAGCGTTTTGAACTGGAACTTTAATAATAAATGAAAAGCACCAGTTTGCTTTTGCTCTACAGTATTACTTTTATTGTTTATTAAAAACACTGGGCTGTCGTGTTCCTGACACAGTGTGTTTTTAATAGCAAAGGCAAGATCCAGTTATTAGCCAACAGTGGGGTATACAAAATCACCTGTTCTGATTGTGACAAATTTTACATAGGTCAGTCAGGCAGAGACACATCAACTCTGCATTTGCTGAGCATGTACTGAGTGAGGGTCACAACCACGAGCCAGTGTCATATGTACTTCATTTAGCAAACAAAGACCATAAACTCAACCTGCTCGAAGCCCTGGAAATTAACAAACATCTTGCTCACAGTCCAGATCTCATCCTAAATGACCAGACACAGCTCAACACTTCCCCTCTCCTAAACTTCATGTAATCATCTTTGTTGTTCTTTACTTCCCACACTGTCTCTTCCTACATATTCCCATTTTTCTGTATTCATTAAGCTGTTTTGTTTGTTGAAGTTGTCTTTGTATTTCACATAGACTGTAGTTTCAATAGTTAGGGCTTTCTTTTAACTGGTACATGTATTACTGTCCATGTTTAACATCCCTTGTAATTGTCTCATCAAATACTGTTCATATTTTACTTTGCTCATTTATTTAATGGAAACTGGTACACAGCCACTACTTTGATTATAATGTTAATGTTAAAATGCAGTACCACCACACTCTCAAACTGTAGGTTCCCTCAAACACCTCCATTGTCCTGGATTTATTAATTTCTGTTTATCTTATTGATATTGCTTAAGTTCCTTATGTATTGCAGTCCGACCGACAATCAGCAGCATGTTTGTTACGTCATCTCTGACTATAATTCAGCTAGTCAGTTTGTTTTAAGCCTCCTGCCATACTAGGATAACTATGCTATACTCCTCCTGCAATTGGATAGAATCGTCCCTAGATTATTATTTCGACGCCACAAAAGTACTTAAACAAATTTAAGTTAGTTCGACAACGGATTACACTAGTGAAATAAAAATAATAAGAAATTATTTCAGCATCCTTTTATTTTGTTTATAATGATTTAATGCTGTGTTTTACATCATTGTGAACACAATGAAAGCATTCGTTTCTTGGTAGAATAGTTGCAGTCTCAGGAGCATCCAGAATTAGTACAGCTCACTAGCTCATCTCACCCCAGAAGTGAATATGTCAAACATGCGCTGGAACATGGACTCGCACCAGCGATATAATGTCTTGGTCGACATGACAGGAACCATGTGCAGAGATAAAAAAATTCGTCACTAAAGAAAATAATGTCTAAATAATTATTCCATAATTTTAAACAAACTGAAATGAATACTACGACTGCGTGAAAGCTATACTGAAAAAGGACACATTCCATGGATAAATCAACTCTCCAAGTTTCGGTTCGTAACACGCCCCGTGCCGTAGTTCCGCAGCGGCCCACTAGGGGGCCATGAAACGGAATGCTGAAATCCGGACAGCCCACCACACTATACGTTCCGTCTTACATGGTCTAGCTAAACGCCTCATTATTGGTCTCAAGTAAGAAAGATCGATGTTCCGTATAGAATCGAAATGTTTCCAGAGTTTAAAAGCACCGCCATAGCCTCTAACCCCTGAACACTTTAATTACCTTGAAGACTAGATGGGTTCCTATATGCATATGCCACAGGACAACGTTCGTCGTCATAATCCTGCAATAACACAGCTCCCTTCGCCGAATTAGATGTGCCCGTCCGGAGTACAAAATTTTTGTCAAAGCAGAGGATTGCTAACAATGGTGCTGTACTAACGGGCTCATTTCAATTTTAAGGCATCAAATGCTTCTTGCTGACTATCTCTCCATTGAAAGGTGACGCGTTTATGACGAAGCATATTCAGTGGAGCAGCTAATTGTATGAATCCACAAAAAAAATTCCGAAAGAAATTAATTATTCCGACAAATCACGTGATCCCTCTGCAATTCTTAGGCTGGGGAAAATCTCTAATGATATACCTGCAAGCACTAAATTTAACACACTGGGATTGACCGAAAGGCCAGATTTGCTAAACTTACCAGAAACATGATACAAAAGTTCAAAATGCTCCTCAAATGTCCAACTATACACATCTGCTGAAGTGGTAGTGAGAGAGTGGGTAGAGTTGTCAGGCGCCGTGCCAGTAAAATCGCTATTATTTTTAACAGTTTTTTTGTTACAAATGACCCAAAAACCCAACTTTATGCCAGGCATAAATATCAAATATTTGCAATTTTTTTGCCAAAGTAACAATAAAATTTAATCACCTTCTGTCTAACAATATAGACGTTGGAAGACATACACAACTGCGTGAATAAGTTTAGGTAAGTGATTATCACAACAGCTGGGACCCATTGATTGACCGCACAAAATTTTGAAGAGAATAAAATTAATATTTTCATTAATTAATGATTGATTGATTGACCGCACAAAATTTTGAAGAGAATAAAATTAATATTTTCATTAATTAACCCTCAACATTAAATTTTAAAGGACACAGGAAACAGTTAATGGTGGAATAACTCTTTAAGTAATTTACCCAAAAAAGTTTTGAAAATCGGCAAAAGGTAGCAAATGACGTAATGAGTCCCTCAAGTAAGCAGTGGAACTTTTTTTTTTTAGCTCAGATACGGTTAGCGGTGGAGAAACGTACACAAAACAATTGAACAGCTCTACTATATTACTCGGCCGTTACCAAGAACATTTTCATACTAAAAGTTCCCCAGGCGACAGTGACAAAGTGAGAAGCTGTTAACTTTCACCCAAGGAACACGTAAACTGGTACTATAGGACCAAAATGAAACTATCACATATGGCAATGTCAACAGAAACCTTATAAAGCAGTAGAAGAAGAAACTAACACTTATGGTCCGTGACCCGAAAGTAGAAATAAGCAAAACTCAATAAAATATTTCTTACCCATTGAACTCATTAACAAATAGACACGAAATATGATAAACAAGGTACAAAAACAGAAAGACAGAACAGATTTTCTTAATTTAAACAAGCAATAGACATAACAATTAACTGACAGCAACAACACTCCCGTTTTAACCTCTAAGATAAACCAACATTAGTACGCAGTGTATGCACAGTACTTCTTCACCTTGCCTAGTGGAGGGCGCGAATCCATCGTTTTCCAGGAGAACAGATTCTTGATACCTGTACAGAGGGACCGAAACAAGCTGGCGGCGACTACATTACGCTCTGGGGAACATTCACGTGGGAATCCACGGGTCCGTTGAAGCTCGTAAAAGGCACAATGACGGCAAAGGATATCGTACACTGATTGCAGATTACGTACACCCCTTTATGACTATCATATTTTCCGATGGCAGTAGCATTTTTCATTAAGATAATGCGCACTGTCACAAGGTCAGGAGTGTGTTAGATTGGTTCGAGGAACATAGTGGCAAGTTCCAATTGATGTTGCCCCCCACCCCCCCAACCCCCCAGGCCCGAACTCGACAGATCTAAACCAGATGAAACACATTTGGGATGTGACTGAACATGGCGTCGGAGCTCATCGCCACCTCCTCGGACTTCACGGGAATAAAGTGACCTGTTTGCAGATGTGGTTTGAACACCCTCTAACGACCTACCAAGGTCTCAATTACTCGATGCTGCGTCGAGTCGCCGCTGTTATTCGTGTCGAAGATGGACATATCAGTTATTGGGCAGGTAGTCATAATGTTCTGGCTCATCAGCGTACAGGCTTATGGAGGGTATAATACGAGTATTTCGAGTAGGGACGCATGACCGGAAACTTATATGTTCCGTTCTATGGCGGTTTCACTCCAAATGTGTAACGCGTCCGCGTCTGCTGAGGGAAAGAAGAAAAGTCTCACAGATGCTTGTCCTGGTATGCAGTAGGATAGACAGGATGACGCGTACTACTTTAAGCGGTCACCTGATGTCACTTAACATCTGCCTTGCTGCGAGACCTACCAAAGCGACTATTAATCAAATTGCGTGCATATGGAGTATCATCTCAGTTCTGTGACTGGATTCGTTATTTCGTCTCAGAGAGGTCACAGTTCGAGTGATAGACGGTAAATCATCGAGTAGAACAGAAGTGATACCTGGCGTTCCGCAAGGTAATGTCATGGGCCCTCTGCTGGCCCTGATTTACATAAATGATATAGGTGATAATCTGAGCAGCCCCCTTGGATTGTCTGCAGATGACGCTGCAATTTACCGTCAAGTAAAATCATCAGACGATCAATTCCAATTACAAAATAATCTAGAGAGAATTTCTGTATGGTATGAAAAGTGGCGATTGGCACTAAACGTGCCAAGTGCGAGGTCATCCACTTGGGTACCAAAAGAAATCCGATAAATTTTGGATATACGATAAATCGCACAAATCTAAGACGTGTCACAGTTCGACTAAATACCTTGGTATTACAATTACGAGCAAATTAAATTGGAAAGACCAAATAGATAATATTGTGGGGAAGGCGAAACAAAGACTGCGCTTTGTTGGCAGAACACAGAAGATGCGACAAACCCACTAAAGAGGCAGCCTACATTACACTTGTCCGTTCTCTGCTGGAATACTGCTGCGCGGTATGGGAACCTTACCTGGTAGGATTGACGGAGGACATCGAAAAAGTAGAAAGAAGGGCAGCTCGTTTCGTGTTGTCGCGCAATAGGTGTGAGAGTGTCACTGATATGATACGCGAGTTGGGGTGGCAGTCACTGAAACAAAGGCAGTTTTCTTTGCAGCGAGATCTACACTCCTGGAAATGGAAAAAAGAACACATTGACACCGGTGTGTCAGACCACCATACTTGCTCCGGACACTGCGAGAGGGCTGTACAAGCAATGATCACACGCACGGCGCAGTGGACACACCAGGAACCGCGGTGTTGCCCGTCGAATGGCGCTAGCTGCGCAGCATTTGTGCACCGCCGCCGTCAGTGTCATCCAGTTTGCCGTGGCATACGGAGCTCCATCGCAGTCTTTAACACTGGTAGCATGCCGCGACAGCGTGGACGTGAACCATATGTGCAGTTGACGGACTTTGAGTGAGGACATATAGTGGGCATGCGGGAGGCCGGGTGGACGTACCGCCGAATTGCTCAACACGTGGGGCGTGAGGTCTCCACAGTACATCGATGTTGTCGCCAGTGGTCGGCGGAAGGTGCACGTGCCCGTCGACCTGGGACCGGACCGCAGCGACGCACGGATGCACGCCAAGACCGTAGGATCCTACGCAGTGCCGTAGGGGACCGCACCGCCACTTCCCAGCAAATTAGGGACACTGTTGCTCCTGGGGTATCGGCGAGGACCATTCGCAACCGTCTCCATGAAGCTGGGCTACGGTCCCGCACACCGTTAGGCCGTCTTCCGCTCACGCCCCAACATCGTGCAGCCCGCCTCCAGTGGTGTCGCGACAGGCGTGAATGGAGGGACGAATGGAGACGTGTCGTCTTCAGCGATGAGAGTCGCTTCTGCCTTGGTGCCAATGATGGTCGTATGCGTGTTTGGCGCCGTGCAGGTGAGCGCCACAATCAGGACTGCATACGACCTAGGCACACAGGGCCAACACCCGGCATCATGGTGTGGGGAGCGATCTCCTACACTGGCCGTACACCACTGGTGATCGTCGAGGGGACACTGAATAGTGCACGGTACATCCAAACCGTCATCGAACCCATCGTTCTACCATTCCTAGACCGGCAAGGGAACTTGCTGTTCTAACAGGACAATGCACGTCCGCATGTATCCCGTGCCACCCAACGTGCTCTAGAAGGTGTAAGTCAACTACCCTGGCCAGCAAGATCTCCGGATCTGTCCCCCATTGAGCATGTTTGGGACTGGATGAAGCGTCGTCTCACGCGGTCTGCACGTCCAGCACGAACGCTGGTCCAACTGAGGCGCCAGGTGGAAATGGCATGGCAAGCCGTTCCACAGGACTACATCCAGCATCTCTACGATCGTCTCCATGGGAGAATAGCAGCCTGCATTGCTGCGAAAGGTGGATATACACTGTACTAGTGCCGACATTGTGCGTGCTCTGTTGCCTGTGTCTATGTACCTGTGGTTCTGTCAGTGTGATCATGTGATGTATCTGACCCCAGGAATGTGTCAATAAAGTTTCCCCTTCCTGGGACAATGAATTCACGGTGTTCTTATTTCAATTTCCTGGAGTGTATTTACGAAATTTGAATCGCCAACTTTCTCTTCCGAATGCGAAAATATTTTGTTAACGGAAAGATTTAGTTGTTCCTTTTTCCCACGCGCCATTCGAAAGTGGAATGGTAGAGAAGTAGTATGAAAATGGTTCGATGAACCCTTTGCCAAGCACTTAAGTGTGAATTGCAGAATAACCATGTAGATGTAGATGCAGATGTAGCGTCTCCGATGCAGTAAATATGTTCGGCTCACGTTTTCGGAATACACAGACATGCTCCTTGTGTATGGCGAAGCTTTATGTAACGGAAGAGCTGCTAGTCGGCTGTATCACAAATGGCAACTATTAATATCGCAATCGTTTGCCTAGACGTTGTAACCTGTATGCGTACTAAGGTATGTAAGTAAATTTATATGTGTACATGTTATATAAGTGGAATCTGAGCCCACTTTTATAGTGTTTTCTGTCCTCCCTATATCCGATGATGGCGACTTTACTTTCGCCGAAACCGGTAATCATGGAACAAAAAGAATCGAACAGTTGCGCATGCAGTGGCTGTTAGTATCGTGTTGGACGTTCTGTGTGACACATCCCTCTTGCTCTGTCGAGTTCTGTTCACAGATGAATATAAGTTCAGTAGGAACAGTGTTCTGAACTCACGAAACAGCCATATCAGCATGGATGAAAACCTTCGTGCCATGCACGCTCAGGGATTTCAACACGGGTTTGGTATTAAGTGTGGGTATATGATTGGGCCATACGTCTTTCCACTCAAGCTAAATGGTCCTGCATATTTGCTCTTCCTATAAAACTTATTGGACCCTCCTTAGAAGCTGTGCCACTGAATGTCCATCAGTAAATGTCATTTCGGCATGGTGGTACATCACCTCACTTTTCATGTTCGGTTTGGAAGCATCTCAACAGACGATATGGTGAATGATGGATAGGCTGAAGTGGTCCAGCCGCGTGGCCGCCGGGTTTAACTCATGTGTACTACTTATTGTGGTGTCGTATGCGAAGTTTGATTTACGAGACTCCTGTGGAAACAGAAGTAGATCTGCTGGCACGACTTCTGGCCGCTGCAATACAAACTGAAGAGACACCAGGTGGGATGGAGAGTGTGCACCAGAGCATGCCTCGTAGGTACAACGTCTGTAACAACGACGGTGATTGCCACATCGAGCTGCTGCCGTAATGCGTCAGAAGTGTTCTGTACGTAAAGTATGATGGGTTCTTTTTTGTTTTGGAGTAATGTAAACACATAATGCTTAAGTGTTAATACAAATCTTTGCTTAAATGACAAATGGACTTTTCGTTAAGTACCCATTCGACTTTTTACATAGTAATTGTACAGCGGGACACCTAAGTCAGTTCAGCTGGATGAGTAAAACATCTGAACTGAAACCGTCGTAGAACGAAAAAGGTACATTTCCGAACTTGGGTTCCTCTTCAAAATATTACGTACTCAACTCTGAAAATCCTATAGGTTTGTAATGGGGATACCCGAATACCCTGTATAGACCTCGAAATCAAAATGAAGACACCTGAGCGCCTACGGAATTATTATGAATCGAGATTAGTGATTTTCGGTTTACGGTTAAATCTTGCCGTCACGGAGAAGAATAACGCATCTCCTTCAACTCTACTTTAACAACGCCAGCTTTAAAATTTAAAGAAAATGACGCACAACAGTGATGTTAATAACCAAACAGCGCTAAACTACTTAGTTAATGACGCAGTCAGCCGTCTCATTAATTTGCATTACATTTTCGAAGGCATAAATAAAAATTTTAAAACAAAGGTATTTCTGGCCTGAACTATAGATAAGAAACCGCGCAGTTTGACGCAACGAACCAAGCACGTTGCCAATGTGGAAACAGCCTTTCACAAAGATCTCCTTACTCACTCCACTGAAC
The DNA here is from genome assembly GCF_023864275.1 of Schistocerca cancellata. NCBI lineage: Eukaryota > Metazoa > Arthropoda > Insecta > Orthoptera > Acrididae > Schistocerca > Schistocerca cancellata. The sequence continues at coordinate 430,733,696 of NC_064632.1, forward strand.
AGCTCTTCGTGCTTAGGCATTAGGCGGCTGCCGTGATGCGTAGAGAACTGCAACAGGTGCTCGCCAAAGTTTAAAAGCTGCAGTTTCAGAATGATGGTCGTAACTAGTTACTATCAGAATTCCCGCTGATATGTTCCTACGGGACAGATTGCTGGGACTGATACCTTTCAACGGTTCTTTTTTGTCCTTCATGTATGAGGCCAAGTTGGTGATATTTCCGTGTTAGTAGAATCTCTATAAGTAGGCGTAACAGTCAAAGAGCAATACGTTTAAGAGATGATGATGATGATGAAATTAATTAGCGGACATATGAAAAATGAATAATGATGTTTTTTTTGTTTCCGTAGACAGTAATTACACGAAGAGAACCCTTCGTTGTTTGAGCACGTCAGTAATATTTTCTTGCACTTGAGTTCCCATCGATTTGGAGGCAAGTGTTCACCGGACATGACGGTATCTCCGGGAGTGTCCCAGGTAAATCTGACAGAATCGCTCTTAGTCTCTGCATACGTAAATAGTCTGACGGACAGGGTGAGCAGCAAAAATGGTTCAAATGGCTCTGAGCACTATGGGACTTAACATCTGAGGTCATCAATCCCCTAGAACTTAGAACTACTTAAACCTAACTAACCTATGGACATCACACACATCCATGCCCGAGGCAGGATTCGAATCTGCGACCGTGGCAGTCGCGTGGTTCCGGACTGAAGCGCCTAGAACCGCTCGGCCACCGCGGCCGTAAGTGAGCAGCAGTCTGTGGCTGTTTACTGATGATGATGTGGTGTGTGGGAAGGTCTCGCCGTTGAGAGAGTGTACGAGAATACAAGAACACATACAAAATTTCTAGTTCGTGTGATGATCTAAAAGTAGAAAAATGTATGTTAATGCAGATGAACAGAAAAAAACAATCCTGTAATCTTAGAATATAGCATTGGTAGTGTGCTGGGTGACACAGTCACGTCTGTTAAATATATAGGCGTAAAGTTGCAAAAAGATGTGAAATTGAAACTTACTGGCAGATTAAAACTGTGTGCCCGACCGAGACTCGAACTCGGGACCTTTGCCTTTCGCGGGCAAGTGCTCTACCATCTTTTTTTTTTTTTTTTTTTTTTTTTTTTTTTTTTTTTTTAAATCTCATTTTGGTCACTTTTGTTCGTTGAATCTGCTCGGGGCGGACGTCGTAAGACATCCGTTTAACTTCGTTGTTGATCGATTAACTCAGTTTTTTGTTACAGAGAGCTGCTAACCCTCCGACCGAACACGCTGAGCTACCGTGCCGGCACCATCTGAGCTACCGAAGCACGACTCACGCCCGGTACTCTCAGCCTTACTTCTGCCAGTACCTCGTCTCCTACCTTCCAAACTTTACAGAAGCTCTCCTGCGAAACTTGCAGAACTAGCACTCCTGAAAGAAAGGATATTGTGGAGACATGGCTTAGCCACAGCCTGGGGGATGTTTCCAGAATGAGTCTCGGTCGGGCACACAGTTTTAATCTGCCAGTAAGTTTCATATCAGCGCACACTCCGCTGCAGAGTGAAAATCTCATTCTGGAGATGTGAAATTCATCGAACACGAAAAGACGGTAGTAGCGAAGGCGAATAGTCAACTCCGGTTTAGTGGGCGAATTTCAAGAAAGTGTGGGCGATCTGAGAAGGAGACTGCATGTAGAACAATTATTCTTCAGTACTGCTCGAATGTTTGGGACCCCCACCAGTCAGAAGAAATAATGACGTGGAAGCAATTCGGATGGTTACTGTGAAATTTGTTACCGAAAGATTCGATCATAACGTATTACATGGATTCGTTCTGAACACAAATGGGAATCCACTGAAGGAAGACGTACTTTTCGCGGAACACTATTGAGAAAATTTGGAGAACCGGCATATCAAGTTGATTGCAGATTGATACTACTGCCGCCAAAACACATTTCGAATTAGGACCAAGAAGATACGAAAAATTAGGGCTCGTACGGAGGTGTATAGACAGGAGTCTTTCCCTCGCTCTGTTTGCGAGTGGAACAGAAACAGCAATGACTAGCAATGGTACAAGGTACCCTCCACAATGCGTAGTAGTTAGGCAGTTGTCTTCGTACGCTGAAAAATTTCTAGCAGTCACCACTGTTTACTTAATCTCGTTCCTGTGCAACTCTAGCTGTTGAAACATCGGAAGTAGGCTGAATATCCATGGTCTGGTGGATCCTCGCCAAGTTACATTAAACTTCACCTGTCATGTAACGGCTTAAAGTCAGTAAGTGCATTAGCGACTAACTGGGACGCGGAAGCTCTGTGCCTAACTGTATTAGATTACCCCGTAATGTTATTACGCGATATAACGTCAGCAGGATGTATGCACACCCCTCTGTGTGAGTGTGTACAGTCTGTTTATTTGTACAGCAAACAGTTTGTGAACTAAGTACCAAACGCCGCGCTCTCCGGAGCGCTCCTTCCCAAAACAAACACGCAACTAAAGCCAACTACAGGGAGCACACTCTTCTTTACTTTTCCACATTCAGTCTAATCAAACATGAAATTTATTTCCAGGTCGACGTAAATGAAGAATTTTTAACTTTTTTAAAAATTTACTGCAAAACTATCCTTACACACTATGTTCGCTAAGGAAAACTGTTTTATGTTAAGACTGTCGTGGATGTACCTGGTAGAAATCGATCCCTGTGATAAGAGACAATTAAATAACGCTATAAAGCCCGAAATGATTTAGTTATTAACTCTGTTTTCGAAAATCATGCGCAGCTTCAAAGGAGTCTATCTCATCTCTTTAAATAAATCTCCTACATCGAATCATCACACAAATAAATTATAATTAATTGTACTGTTCTAATATCTTTTCTCTCAGCACTTGGCTGGGAGGTTGCCGGACTACTAAGCTCTTTGATGTGAGAGCTCGAAAGTAATATGTAGAAAATTAGTATACTTTGTTAGCTTTGTAAATTATAATTATTTCTATTTTCTAAAATAGTTTGTGTAAAATGTTATGAAATTTTGTCAGTTGTACCACCAACTAGTATATGGTTTTTCATTTTTTAACATTGTGGCTCATTGTTTAAGAGATGAAGATGTGTAACATAGCTATAGCTTTCTTCGCCTAAGGCCTTTTCTGTTTATGTGTCCAGATATATGCATGAATAATTCAGGCATTTCACGACACATTTGTAAGAAACACACACACACACACACAAATATACGTTTACTGTTGAAAATCAAAATTTGATGACAATATCAGTGAAATATTTTTTCATGTAGAATTTTTCTACTTAGTCTCCATCACGTTCAGCGGCCTTATGTCAACGTCGCGTAAGTGCTAATATTGCTCTCGTTCTGAGCTTGAAATCCTGCTCTCAGTGCATGAATTAAGCTGTCGTCATCTTGAAAGTGTGTACCACCTTAAAAAAATCATGGGCCCAAAAAAGTGGAAAACGAGGGAGCCAGGTCTGGGCTATATGGTGGATAAAGAAATAAGGTGGATAAAACAACGTTGACCATCTGTTTGGCGATTTGTTCCCGTGTTCTGAAACTTGTGCGTGAGCATCCATTTTCACGTTGGAGAAAGATTTCTTTTGGGTTATTATCAGTCGCACAAACTGGAAACGATTCTTGAGTTTGTTCATGAAAAAGGTCATGCGATACTTCCTAATGTCGTGGTCCGACCTCCTTTTTACGACGGTATCCAGGAGCTCGAAGTCGTATGGACTCACGTATTTAAAGGCTGCGATTACATCACCACTTTCTACCAAGAGAGAAAAGTCAGAATGTTTCAAACTTTTGCAAAAATCAAAATCTACTAAAAACTTTTGCCTCGTTAACAGATAACGCCGACATTTTCATTAAAGAAAAAACAGATGTGCTTCAAGACTTTACTGCTTTTTTCTAAGACATAAAGCAGAGCAAAATTGTTAATGACACGAATTTCGTATTTTACAAACGAATAATTCAGCCAAAAAAGATAATGAACAGTTTATGAAATAATTAAAAGCATCAGTTCAAATATGATTCCAACATTCTGGAAATCGTTAAAACAAAAAATTTTACTCACAATATATGTAAAATGTACGCTTCTTAATGCCGCCGACCCTTATTGTGTAAAATTACATTCTGAATTTTGTGGACGGTACACGCATGGCTATTTACAGGTAATGCTCGGTGACCCAACGCCCTTATAAGTTGACGAAATTTTCCGAGTTGCACACAGTGATAGAAATAATGACAATCCCTCTGGATCTGATGTAAATTTTTCATCTTCTGCTGCGTCAGGTTCTATGTAACTATTAAGTATCTGAAATCTTTGTATTTTAAATTATACAATAAATTACATTCTTTCTATTACAACAAATGTGTTAATTGGTTTTTGAAATGTTGATTTATGTCCTTCATTTATTAACCCTATTTTATAAATAAATACGTAAAATTTGAAAGGTAAGTAAATATTCCTTGTTATTACTATATTGTGTATTTATGTAGTGGAAATTATTACGTCCTTCAAAACACGAAACTTTCAGCCTATATTTGCCTTTTGAGCGTGCTTCTACACTCCATATACACAATACACAATCATTTCCCGGTGTGTTTATACATGCCAGTCGATTGGCAGCGATGCAGTAGCGGTTGCAAGAAAACTGTGAGAGCTTCGCGATTTATTACCATTGACTCTGGTTACACGGAGCGTGCCCAGTCTCGTTTATTCTGCATCTTCCTCCATCGCACGTGTCTGTACGTTCAGTGTTTCTCCGCTGTGCCATGCTCTCGTACTCAGTTACTGAAACTATGACAACCTTAAGATAGGCCCGCTGTTGCTAAGACAACCCTATATCATCGTGTTCGCAATAAAATTATTTACATTTTATACCTGATTGTATAAGAAAATCCGATGAGGGTATTTACTCCTATACGCTTCCAGGTTTGCACCAGGCCTGGGAAAAAGGTAGAAAAACTTACTTTGTCCTTTTATTTAATTTTTCATTCTTGATTGATGGTAATTTTTGTAGGAAACTGCGTGAGAGTTAATAGTGAAAAATGTAATTAATAATTTTTAATTAAAAATAGCTGTGCAGTGATATCGGATGGCAACACTAGCACCTTTTGTTTATTTATACATTATGGTGTATAAGAAACGCATTTTATTTGGAAACACCATGAGGGAAAGTACATTTAAGTCGCAATATTAGACTATAAGACTGATTTTCTGAGTGTCAGCATATGCTTGGCGGAGGTGCAGTCAAATCGCATGTCTGTAATATGCGCAGTGACGGTTTGAATTTTCGTTGGCGGAAGAGTGCAGATTGGTAGTCTTCAGAGAGTTAGCCTGTTCTAACCACAGTATAGATCCGGGTACCCAGTATTATTTGGTAGGACAGGTGCAGTGGAAGGAAGTTCCGGCCAGAGAAGGGTGTTCCTGACCGTGCAGCGCAGCGATTTCAATCTAAAAGCAAATCAAAATGCTAATAACTTAATTACAGACCATTGATGATGTTTTAACTCTATAAAGCGAAATTTTTCTGGTGAAGAATCACTCATTTTTGTAGTTTCAACGGCGGATCAAAAATACCCTCATGATTTGACGCCATATACAATCTGCAACATTTGGCCATTGACGACTTGGACAGGTTTTGGATCTGATTTATGCTTGTTGGAGAAATCACTCGGCTGCAGTTATAAAGGTGAACATCGCAGGTGTTCGAATCATCGGTGTATTAATGGTATAATTAAAAATTTATTCTTTAGTCGAGCCAGGTTCTACTAGATACGATGGATTTAAGACTTTTTTTAAAAAAAAAGGTTATGTCCTTTTCTTTATTAAATCATCGGTCATATTATCATTGTTTCTCTTGCAAATGGTTATAGATATTACAGTTTTATGCAAACAGTGTATTCAATAGTCACTAGCCGTTACGCAACCTATTTCGCTCCCTGTTGTGCTGATAAAAGAAGAGAACTATGAAATAGTTCTATACACTAAATTATGTACATTACCTGAACATCTAAGGTTTTCTAGTCTTATTTAAAACGCATTTAACATGTCTGCTACAGAACTAGAATTGTTTCAGTACTCTAATGTTTCAAGCTATTGGTTTACAGGCTTATGGATAGTCACATGCTGATTAGAGGAGATACATTAAAATGTAATCACTTTTCCGCCTCAGGGATCTCTTTTCATCTGATTAAAAATTAAAATGAAGGTTTGTGAATTTTCTTAGTTACAGTTTTCGGTGGCATGGTGCTTTCCATGCAACCAAATCCTTACTAGAAATGTCAAGTCTGTCTTGTGCTCGACTGCAGTATGTGTCTGTCGTGCCAATCATAAATTAACAAGTATTCCAGTACTTTCCTTAAAGAGAGTTATTTTATTAGTTAAACTCAGAGAAAGTACATACATTAAGGAGAAAAGAAATGAGTATCTGTTATGCTATTTAAATTGTGTGAAGAATATTTAAAACGTTAATTGTTACTTGTATTAATGTACGTTGGATTTACTAATACATTTTTATTAATTTATTTTTATTTTTATGTAGTGTAGCTAGGTTAGAACCTTCAGGCACTGTCTCAAATCGGACGAGAAAAGTACATATCAAAAACTACTACAAAACATTATAATTACCAACGCAAATAATAATATAGAACAATAGTAAGAGTAATAGAAACAGATGTTAACAACTACAATAAGATTAATTATTACAGTAGTTTTGAAGTGTTTTCAATGACTTTAGAAACAGAAGAAAAACTGACAAAGAAAGTGATTTAAAATTCAGTGACATTAAGTATTAAGAAACAGCAGATTTTTTCAATAGAAGAAACTATATACAAAGAAGAGAGAAGTGAGTATTAACTAGGATGACATACAGACAAATATTTGTAAAAGAGATATCTTGTGGTACAAGATGGACCATTAAATGCCCTCTAATTTGGAAAGGAGTGTAATTTCCCAGGCAATTTCTCACAGACCTTGCGTAAGGTTGTTCCAAAGTCGGGTTCCTGACAAATAATAATTTTGAGACGATGGATATGTTATGTCATAGTGTAGAGATGATTTCACTTTGCTGGTAGCTAGTATTTCTGCTATGCTGCTCAAATAGATGTGTTAAGAGTTGAATATAATTAAGAGGGAGAGCAGTAATTGAGCAGGTGGTAGGGCTTTGATGAGAAAGTCCTTGAAGAATAGCTCCACCATAATCAGGAATTGGAAGTACTGGTGAATTTACCAGTTTTTTTCTGTTTTTAAGTTCAAGATGGAATTGTCTTTTTTTCCTGTAGTGCGCAGAAAAACGCTGAAAATTGCTTACAGACTGCATTTGAGAGCTCAGTCTAATCTAAGTGATATTACATAATAATCCCCAAGTTCTTTACAAAGGAAGAGAAGCAAGCGAAAGTAAATTTCTCTCAGCTACCGTCCGTGTTAATTGGTTTCCAATCCACGAGTTATAGGCCATTGCCAAGTGATGTCGTTGCTGCTGCCGTCTTTATCAAACGTTGCGAATGTGTGTGACGTCACTGATGCCTAGTCCGGAGTCATAAAATGTTTTGGTCGCGCGACTGCCGCGTCCACTTCAACCTTCCGATGGATGGGTCCCAAGTTCTCTGTAACCGCAGACCACAGTTTTTATTGAGGATATTTTCGATATTTTGTTCTCCATCGTTTCTTTTACGGTGCTACGCATTTGTCTCTTTAGTAACTGGTATTTTCACCGTATCCTCTGTTACAGTTGGTTTCCCTGGAAGAATTCATCTCGTGTTATAGATGGTGCTGTTCAGTAGTGTGCACACTCTGTCCAACTTAACGTCGTCCACACATCCACGTCGTTCTGAGTATTCCTGGAGTTCTGGGCGTATGAGTTTCTTATATTTACTGGAGGCCTGAAGGCGGAATCGACTGTGTGCCTCTTTAGAAGCTGCCTAATCTTTCCTGTTATTGAGCCACAGAAAGGGAAAACATCTTTGAGTGCTCCTCGGGGGCCTTCCGATTATGAGTCTTCGGTGCATTGGCTTGCGAATTGTGATGGTTGTTTTAGCCATTTTCTTTGAACACTTTCCGTAAGGGGCTACATTCTTTTGGATACTCTTCAGCGTCTGAAATGAGTTCTTCTCGATGAATCAGTGTCCTCAGAAAAGAATGGTTCTGTGCTGGGTGGTGGTAGTAGTTGGTAGCGCGCAGACACCGCTCCGTGTGGGTGCGTTTCCTGTAGAAACTGTGACTGAGACACCCATTTGCTTTCTAGCGAGCAAGGATGTCAAGAAATGCCAAGACACTGTCCGTCTCTAGCTCCATCGTGAACTTCATCTGGTCATGGAAACTGTTGATCTGGTCCAAGAACTGTACCAGTTTTTCACGTCTGTGGGACCAGAGAATGAACCTAGCGTCGACGGTTCGGTGAAAGCACCTATACTTTGCAGGATCCGTATCCAGGTCGATGTCTTTTCGCAGAAACAGCAGGAGGCAGAAAAGGAAACCACAAAATGCAAAAATGCACCATGATCAACACGACGGCGAGTAAAATCGACGCAGATGTTGTCGACACATAATAAAGGGCTTTTAAGGCTGTGTAACCAGTACACTGTTTTTGTTCTACTAACTTTTGTTTATTTCAGACTAGTTGTCGGCTTATTGGGCTATCTTCAGGAAACAACTGTTTTCTGAAGATGGCCCAATAAGCAGAAAGCTTGTGCGGAATAAACAAAACACAGGAGAACCAAAGCAGTGTACTTGTTATTCTACCTGAAACATGGAATTATTCTTCTAAGAACCAACGGAAGATCCATAAATAATAAGGAATTTAGATTCGCGCCATCGTCACAGACTATCCCTTTTGCCGACACAAGTGAAGATTCAGAAGAAATACGTCGATAAACGAGCCGTATTCTTCCGAAATCCAAGTCGCCAGCGTCGAACATAACAATATATGAATGTAATGAGTTTCACAAGCTCTGAAACGATCCTCTGTTAGTAGTTCTGCCAATTGACAAGGGCAATATAACCGCAATAATATAACGAGCCGTCTATAGCGGGCAAATTAGATTGATCCTGGAGGACGAGACATACCAACAATTTTCACGGGACCAAACATCCAGAATAATGACAAAGACACTTCACTGGAAGGGATTTCAACTAAAAATCTTCTCCCTCAGGCATGTAAGTTTTCAATAAAAATGTATCTTTATGTGTGAGGAAACTGAATACATTTATTTCAAAAACGTTATTCTCATATAACATATACCTTAGATTCAATTTCTGTGCAAACCTGAGTGCTGATTGTTCCTGTGGTGTGCATGTGAACTGTGTCGTGAAATAAAACTTAAAACTTCATGAAACGCAAAATTTGAAATGAAGAAAATGAATCTCTTAAAAAACCAAAAGAAACTAATTGTGTGCTCAGTGAAACTATGTAACTGAAACTCAGTAACGAAGTGCATTATGTACATTGCGTGGTATGAAGTACAATGTTTGACTTGCAATATCCACAAAAATAAATTATTGTTCTACTCGAAAGAAAATAACTGTCTGAAATTACCAACACTGTTCACTGCAAATTAATCTGCTTGCTAGCATGACATTTGACAATCTCGACTACACACTATTTGCTCAAGAATGTGTCTTACCGCTCTCTGAGCATGCTGGTTTTGCGTCTGGAGTACTGACGTTCTCGAAAGCAAATATAAATCAGTAGATGCATCAGTTGAAGGAAAATTAACTACTCATTAGTAATTTCTTTCTTCTGGCTTGTTACAAAAAATCTGCGACTTTGCGTGGCGTAAGGTGCAATGCACACACGACAAAATATAAAACTTTACTGTGAATCATAAAATCGGCCCTGAAAATCAAACTCTAACAAAAAGGACTGCACAGAATAAGAAAACTGTAATAATTACAAATATCCCTCATAAAAAATAACAAATATTCAAACATTTCATTCAGTTGATAGTGCATGATGAAAAACGAAGAGTTCAAATTAACACTAATCATGAAAGTTGTTAGCTATCTGGGAGACAAGGATTCCTTCAATCAGTAGTTCTGACAAACAAACATTTCATTCTTGCACATGCCTTCATTACCTTTAAAATTCCTCCAAAATCTTCTCCAGAACGAGAAAGTATTATAAAAGAGTTTTCAGCTCCTGAATAAGGTATCCGAGATAGTGTCTCCCAGATTCACAAATAACAGATCTCATTCTCTGAAAAACTCAACTGCTCGCTACCATGCTTCAAATAAGAATGCCCCAGAGTTTCGTAACTGACTGACTAGCAAGCCACTCACAGATCAAACTAAACACAAAGTCAAGGATGTTATACACCACTTGTACATCTTCGTCGCAGTACAGTAAAGATGAGTAATTTACAATAACAGAAAACTTGTGACAGCCGTAAAAGGCGCCTAGACCACCTAAAATTTTTTGGCCTTCCAAAGGTTAGTAAGATGGACACAACCTTCCGGCCATTAGTACTATTGGATCGCCGATTTACACATCCGTAAAACATCTGGCAACATTGGTCACTGTACTCACCGTATCAGGAATACATCCGACTTCATCTGCCGAATTAATTGCCTGCATCTTCAGATGGAGATAAGATGTTCAGCACTGATATAGTCTCATTATTCACGCGCGTACCCATCAAAGGCTCTCTAGATCAGCCCTCCCGCTTATTTCATGACACTGTTATAGATTTATTTAAAATCACTCTGATGCCATCCTATTTTTTGTATGCGGCGAATATTTTAACCAGATATCGTAAAGTGAAACACATTAGCATCATTTATAGCCAAACTGTTTATGGTGTACCTTGAAAACATCGCTTGGACACGTCTATAGCAAAGCTTAGCTGATTTTATCGGTACTTTGACGATACATTCGTTGTCTGGCTTTATATACGTGAAAAGCTGGAATAGTTCTTGGACCACGTCAATAGTACCCATGATCACATCAAGTTCACGATGGACGTAGAAATGGACGTACCATTTTTTAAATATTAGTTGACCGAAAAGCAAATGGCTGTCTCAGCCACAGTGATTACCGGAAACTGACTCACACGAATGGGTATCTGCACGCTACTCTGTATCACCATCCACAGCAGTCCAAATCGAAACAAGATTCAGACGTGCCCGCTTTAGTTATGAAGTAGAGAAGCCTGGCGTGAACTGGATGTCACATGCAAGGTGAACGACTTAAAACATCGCCATCACCCGTATATCGGGATGTTACTCTTGACGTCATACTGTCTTTCAAGAAATATTTCCGTAAAATCAGGCTGAAGGTCGGTGAAAGGAACGGTATTTTGAGGAAGCTCACAGGCACAACATGGGGAGCTAGCCTTCGCCTTCTGAAAACTTCTGCCCTTGTTTGTGCATGTGAGCTGCAGAGTATGTTTCACTTGTGTGGAGTACCTCTGCATGCATCAAGCAGGTAGACACTGCAATCAGTGAGACTGAACGCGGTTTCAGAAGCCAAGTGCAGTCGACAAATCTTTCCGATTGATGGAGTATCTCTTCCTTCCCTCCCACCCACCCTCCCGTTACAGGCTCGCATCAATGTCAGATGGGCCATCGCTACCGATGCGGAGATGGCAAAGCAGTTCAGTGATCCCTTTCATCCACTGCACCATCCTCAAGTTGTACTCTGTCGACTGAAATCCAGAAAGAAGTTAATCCCTCGGGCTCAACTGCAGGAAGTAACATTTGAGCCAAACCGAATCCCCAGCTGGAAAAGTAAGGTGCAACCTGGTAGCAACAGAAGAACCAGTCCAAGGAAACGATATGGGCTACCCTGTTTAGAGATCACTCAACCACATAATGACTGGCGTCCCCCGCTGCAAGATCAACATTCAGAAGCAGGACATCTTTCCAGCTGATAGAGATGTCTTCTGCGAGAGCCGAGCAACGCAGGATTCGAACCACTTGCTCGTATACCCTCTACTGGAACAATCTTGCACAACACAGGACATTACGAGACGAATAACAAGGCCAGCAGAATTGTTACGTTCTAGAAGTGCTGACTGGATACGGAAATGAATGGGTGACCCAGCACAGAAGATCCTTCTTCTCCAAAGGTAGTCGTGTCCTCTTCTACTTAATCCCATTTAGTGTGCAGTTCTAACTCATCAATTGCACACCGGCCAACACAGCGCCGCGAAACGGCGGCAAGAAGGCGCTGACTTCCGCGCCAGTGGAAAGTGCGGGCAAACCTCTAGGAAGACAGAGAGAGTTCAGTGCCCGCTGTCGACGCTGACTTAACCAGCCGCCCATCGCTAGTCGGGGTCCAGTTCGGTCGCAGACTTCGAGAGCATCAGTACTGAGTAATAGGAAGACGATAGTTAGTCTGCGTTCTGCATGTGGTAATAGTATGTTAAAGTAGTTGCATGTTGGACGCATAGAAAGCGCTCCAAGCCACCTCATAACGACAAGTTATGTCTTACCTATTTTAGAAATAAAGTGTTGTGTTAATCTGCAAGTGTTATGTACAGATCGTTCTGGATTCCTGAAAACGGCCATCACAACTTCATCCCTTCCTTGTTTGTGTCGGTGCTGACTCCCACAGTGTATAGAAAAAACTAAAGGATCCGAACTCCCTAAAGAAGAAGGACAACGTGCCTTATGAAGGGAGCAAAAGATGTGTACAAGTGGATAATGGCAGGTTGGACTGGTTCAGAACATAGAGAGGAGTGCAACAGGGTAGCGCACTTTCCCTATCGCATTTTATTGCATTTGTGGATGTGATTACAAAGAAAGTTAACGAGAAAGGAAATGGTGATCCCAAAGTTTTGGTCTTTGCTGGTGATGTAGCTGTTTGTCAAGAAACCAAACTAGAGGTACAGGGAAAATTAGATGACTGGAACTCCATATTTAAAGAGCACCAGCTGCCGGTAAAGAAGACCAAAATTGTAGCAATGATTATGAGCAGGTCATTTGTCGAGGGAAACCTGGTACAAGATGGAGATTTAATTAAATGTCAAGTACCTGGGAAGTACAATATCGAGGAATGAATCTGCCAAACTATAAGAACAAAACAGAGTAAGAAACAGATCTATTTTTTCCATGTAGTTCGGAAACATGTGTGCGACAAGGAAGTCAGACCACGTTTAAAATGTATCTTCTACCGATTATAACATACAATTTGGATTTGTGTGTAATTAACAAGACAGATCTGAGCGAGCTACAAGCACGCGATATACGTTTCCGTGATCGCCTTCCAGAAGACTTGAAGAGATAAAATTAGAAATGAAGACATCAGAGGAGAGATACAAGTGAATCTGTCAGCGACTAAGAGACTGAGCACTGTACGGCTCAAGTGGTCTGAACGAGTGAAGAGGACGAAGGATAACCGTCTGCCAAAAAAAATACTTGGATAGAAATATGCAGAACAAAGAACCTATAGGCCGGCCGAAGAAAATATGGCTGGATCAAAGGCGATTTGAAGGCTAGAAGAGAAAACTGCAAACAAAAACAAGACAAGAAGTATATCGAGATAGCGAGAAATGGAGAAAAGTTGCTCATAAACATCGTACCCGGCTCGCTGGAGGGATACAAAGATGATGATGACAGGAACGGTCATTCGAAACATAAAGTCCGATAAGACTGTTCTGTAAAATGCGCAGCTTAAGAGGTACTGTAAGTGTGAGTACTTTTTCATCTTCGCTGCAGTGCCACATGTCTCTTCTGATGAATAAATGTTCATTGCTCTTTAATTTAGGCGTTTCAGAGTCCACTTTGCAAGGCAATTTTTTCTTGTTTTGGCACAGACTATCTCCGCCCAAAAGTTGAAAAGCGAAGAGTTGGCAATAGAGGAGATTTGTTTCACATTAATGATGTCATAATAGTATTCATAGGTCTAAAGGTATGCGTTTTAGGGCCGCGCGTTTACCAAACTTTTTTATTTCGAATGATCCACCTGTCATATCACTGAATATTGACCATTCCACCTGGGATACCCTCCGTAAGAACGACAGTTGCGAGCACTCGCAGTCTCCCCTTTACAATAACTGAGGAGCAGTCAGTCAGAAGCTCATGATTTGGAATCGCTACACGCAGTTACAAGCCTGAGAGAATGTACAATGTACTTCTGGTACTGTTTAGAAAAACGGATGGAAGTTAGAAGCCTTCTGTTAGCCACTCAAACTGTTTCAAGTTTTAATCAAATCTTCTGCGCAGATTGTGATGCTAATGCGTCAGGATTGACCAGGAGGGGAAAGCAGTAGGCACCCGTTGAGGTGAAGAATAAAACATAGATTAAACTGTGTGCAGTTGTAATACCGTAAAGAAAGGCAGGCCTGGAGAAGCCGCCGAGACTGAATGGGCATCCGCCCAAGAGAGCAGGTGAGGAAGGCGTGTTATCGGGTTGGAAACTGCCAGAAAAAGAGAGCGAACGGCGTGTCCGCTCCCGGCAGCCGGCTGCGGTTTCACCCCCACTTGACCACCTCCAAGCCTCCCTATCGTAAGACGCGTAGTTCGGTAGAGTTACCTCGTCAGCTGCACGTGAGTTTAGCTGCTGATGGTTCAACATGTGAGTTTGAGGGAGGTTCTATCCGGTTCTAGGCAACGTGACTGAAACGCTGCAACTTACCGCTAGGCAGAGGGCACTAACGAACATCGATTTTTATTTTCTCACTTTTTATACTAATAAATCCATTCAGTGTCGGCCCTCACTGTACTGTGACGAGGCATATAAGTCAATGTTTACATGCTGGATGGACGTGCGCATGTTCGTTGTACTTGTTCTTACACATAAAAGAAGATCGTCAGCGTATAATTATGTGACACTTGCAATTGAAAAGTCGACCAACATTAACTTATAAGTTTTGTACCCAGTACTGATCCTTATGGGACAGTTGGTACTCATCTCTCGGTTGTGACGTTTCTCAGTTATACGTTATCGAGGGTAAAACATTTATACGAGTAGCGTTAAGAGTGAAATTGTGCATTGAATATTAAGTGCAAAGTGCGGATGAATGAGTGGGCGAGTGCGCACACCACCTCTGGTTGACGTGGCGCAGTTGTTGCTGTCGACTCGCTAATCATCTCTACGAAGATCTGGTGGTCATGACCGAGGTCGACCTTTAAGTGAAGGACTCAAAGATCAATGGTGCCTCCAAGACATGTAAAATTTGTTTGCTTGATATGTGTATGATATCTGATCATGAATTTGTAAATTTTATTCTTCATGAGAAAACTTAGGTAATTTGTATTCATTGTGAGACAGAGAACTTTTGAAAGCTTTGTTTTGTGTAGCGTAGTAGAGAAAGGTTTCACTGGACGATACAGGCAGATTATTTCTCTCTCTCTCTCTCTCTCTCTCTCTCTCTCTCTCTCTCTCTGTGTGTGTGTGTGTGTGTGTGTGTGTTATCTACCCATCTAATCTTCAGCATTCTTCCGTAGCACCACATTTCGAAAGCTTCTATTCTCTCCTTGTCCAAACTAGTTATTGTCCATGTTTCACTTCCATACATGGCTACACTCCATACAAATACTTTCAGAAACGACTTCCTGACACTTAAATCTATACTCGATGTTAACAAATTTCTCTTCTTCAGAACGCTTTCCTTGCCATTGCCAGTCTACGTTTTATATCCTCTCTACTTCGACCATCATCAGTTATTTTGCTCCCCAAATAGCAAAACTCCTTTACTACTTTGTCTCATTTCCTAATTTAATTCCCTCAGCATCACCCGACTTAATTATGAATGTTAATTTCGAGTAAATAGATACCTCAAAGTTGATCGACAGCAATTTCAGATAATTAGCTTCCACCGACAGAAACGTCCAATGCGCCAATGAAGAATCTGCACGGGACGACATTTACGAGAACTGCACCGCGCACATGTAGGAGGAAATCCGACGACACGACCCACCAAGGCGGATCAAGGAAATTCGGAAATTCCGGGTGGAAGTGCTGACCTGTTGAGTTGTACTGTACGTCACTTGTGCCACCGTCTAGAGACTCGCGGCTAAGCTGAGTAATAACAGTATCAGTTTAGAAGCGAGGGGATCTTGCACTCTCTGCTTGAAACCCAACTACGTTACAGATGCCATTTTTAGGGCTAAGCATACTGTCGTACCTTAATGAAACTATACGGGCTGAAGTAAGAATATTCCACCCTGTCCTACAACAATTTGCACAATCTCTTAATCGAAATTTGTCGAGAAAGAAAAATGTGTTGCATTACGTACTGAACGCCCTTCGTACTTTTACGGCTGTTAGACAGCATTTCGTGAAGGAAGAACAAAATCACTTGTGGCATTTCGGATCTACTGTATTACGAAGAGGAAGCGGATCTGAGATACGAAAAAATCGCTGGCTCAGTGTGCTGGACTGCAGATGGTCTGCGAAGCCCCACAAAATACAGCGGCCGGAGAATCAACTCGGAAAGAGGACGGAAGCGGCGAGAGGCGTACATCTGCTCCAAGACGGACTGCCAGCGTCCGCTCCGGCGACTGGCGCGACGCCGTCCGCTGCTGTATAATTCAGCCGGCGCCGTGTCCATCGACCCCCGGTACAGCGATTCGCGGCGCACTCCGTCAACCGCGCCGCCGGGTCCGGCGACCGGCTCCCCGCAACAGCAGACGCTGCAGCGTCGGCGACCGCGGCATTCTGGAACGTCGCTCAGATTCTGGTGTTGTTGTTCATAATTAAGTCGGGTGATGCTGAGGGAATTAGATTAGGAAATGAGACAAAGTAGTAAAGGAGTTTTGCTATTTGGGGAGCAAAATAACTGATGATGGTCGAAGTAGAGAGGATATAAAACGTAGACTGGCAATGGCAAGGAAAGCGTTTTGAAGAAGAGAAATTTGTTAACATCGAGTATAGATTTAAGTGTCAGGAAGTCGTTTCTGAAAGTATTTGTATGGAGTGTAGCCATGTATGGAAATGAAACATGGACAATAACTAGTTTGGACAAGGAGAGAATAGAAGCTTTCGAAATGTGGTGCTACAGAAGAATGCTGAAGATTAGATGGGTAGATCACATAACTAATGAGGGAGTATTGAATAGGACTGGGGAGAAGAGAAGTTTGTGGCACAACTTGACTAGAAGAAGGGATCGGTTGGTAGGACATGTTATGAGGCATCAAGGGATCACCAGTTTAGTATTGGAGGGCAGCGTGGAGAGTAAAAATCGTAGAGGGAGACCAAGAGATGAATACAGATTCAGAAGGTTGTAGGTTGCAGTAGGTACTGGGAGATGAAGAAGCTTGCACAGGATAGAGTAGCTTGGAGAGCTGCATCAAACCAGTCTCTGGACTGAAGACCACAACAACAACAACAATGCCGTAATATCACTTTTATTCCTATTAGATCAATAATGAAACACTGATGTCACAAACTACTCGTAACCGAGAGCATGGCTACCATCGAACAAGACAGGAAGAGCTCTTAACGCCGACTGCCGACTTTGGCGCGCAGTCCGTATCTCTTACTAGTTTCGTCACAGTTCGTGGATTTCCGATCAAGTTCGTACTTACTAATATATGCATTCGTTAATGAACGGGTGAGAATTTTCACGAGGCAAAATTATGATAAATAGTTTTAAACATCCAGAGGCTCCTCCTAGTATTCATGTTGTCATAAATGGTTTTAATTATTAAATATAAATAAACAGAATCGGTGACTTTGGCGCCAAGATGGCGGTACTTCCCGTCATGTGTATTTCCCAGGCTGACGCTTGTTGCTACGGTCCAGTGCCGAGCCCCACCCTACTACGCGCCACATATGGTCGCTTCGTCACCTAGCCAGCCAGCGTGGGAAATGCTCTCCGACTCATGGCCTGCTACGGACTACAGCACTTCCTAACCATCGAGAATATATCAATAAGAGACAATAATTTATTAAAACTGGTAAAAATGTCGTCCCCACGTAAGAGGCTCCTTACAAGGGCTGACAATGAGTTTCTCTTAGTGGAAAATTAGAACATCACAGATATTCACAGGCACTTGCAGAATATCCACGGATACCTCGCGGTGAACAAAAGTACGGGGACGTCGAACAGATGTGCAGAACTATAGCCCTATATCTCTAACGTCGATCAGTTGTAGAATTTTGGAACACGTATTGTGTTCGAGTATAATGACTTTTCTGGAGACGAGAAATCTAATCTGTAGGAATCAGCATGGGTTTAGAAAAAGACGGTCATGTGAAACCCAGCTCACGCTATTCGTCCACGAGACTCAGAGGGCCATAGACACGGATTCACAGGTAGATGCCGTGTTTCTTGACTTCCGCAAGGCGTTCGATACAGTTCCCCACAGTCGTTTAATAAAGTAAGAGCATATGGACTATCAGACCAATTGTGTGATTGGATTGAAGAGTTCCTAGATAACAGGACGCAGCATGTTATTCTCAATGGAGAGAAGTCTTCCGAAGTAAGAGTGATTTCAGGTGTGCCGCAGGGGAGTGTCATAGGACCGTTGCTATTCACAATATACATAAATGACCTGGTGGATGACATCGGAAGTTCACTGAGACTTTTTGCAGATGATGCTGTGGTGTATCGAGAGGTTGTAACAATGGAAAATTGTACTGAAATGCAGGAGGATCTGCAGCGAATTGACGCATGGTGCAGGGAATGGCAATTGAATCTCAATGTAGACAAGTGTAATGTGCTGCGAATACACAGAAAGATAGATCCTTTATCATTTAGCTACAAAATAGCAGGTCAGCAACTGGAAGCAGTTAATACCATAAATTATCTGGGAGTACGCATTAGGAGTGATTTAAAATGGAATGATCATATAATGTTGATTGACGGTAAAGCAGATACCAGACTGAGATTCATTGGAAGAATCCTAAGGAAATGCAATCCGAAAACAAAGGAAGTAGGTTACAGTACGCTTGTTCGCCCACTGCTTGAATACTGCTCAGCAGTGTGGGAGCCGTACCAGATAGGGTTGATAGAAGATATAGAGAAGATCCAACGGAGAGCAGCGCGCTTCGTTACAGGATCATTTAGTAATCGCGAAAGCGTTACGGAGATGATAGATAAACACCAGTGGAAGACTCTGCAGGAGAGACGCTCAGTAGCTCGGTACGGGCTTTTGTCAAAGTTTCGAGAACATACCTTCACCGAAGAGTCAAGCAGTATATTGCTCCCTCCTACGTATATCTCGCGAAGAGACCATGAGTATAAAATCAGAGAGATTAGAGCCCACACAGAGGCATACCGACAATCCTTCTTTCCACGAACAATACGAGACTGGAATAGAAGGGAGAACCGATAGAGGTACTCAAGATACCCTCCGCCACACACCGTCAGGTGGCTTGCGGAGTATGGATGTAAATGTAGATACGGAGGGTCGTTGGCGAAGGCTGTCATCATAGCAACGAGGTCGACCAAACCTGTGCGGTTTCCCGCGCGCTTGCCGCCCACAGGCAGCAGTCACTCCTGTAATGTTGGAACGTGCGGGCACTCATATAAGGATCGCGACCCACCTCGCTTCACAGTTGAACGTGCTGTTGGCAGTGCTGACACACTGGTCCACCATTTGGAGTACTCGCAGGTGTGTGACAGCTGGGTTACTCGCCGCCTAACAGTTGACCGTAATCAGTAACTAGCTGTGCGGAGATGTTCGAGCGTTACGAGGCAGATCGTGACAATTTTTTGTCGAGGATCATCACAGGCGATAAAACATGGATTCATCACTTCGAACCGCAGACAAAACGGCAATCGATGGAGTGGCGCCACACCACGTCTCCTCAGAAGGAAGTTTCAAATCCGCACACTCAGCCGGTAAAGTCGTGACAGCCGTCATCTGGGATTCTGAAGGGGCTATTCTGTTTGATGTCCCCTCTCACGGTCCAACGATCAACTCTGAATTATATTGCGCTACTTCCAGGAAATTGAGAAAATAGCTTTGGCTTGTTCGTCGCCACAAAAATGCAAACGAACTTCTTCTCCGTGACAGCGCAATGCCTCACCCCAGTCTGTGCACCCGAGCTCGCAGAACTTCATTAGACTCTTCCTCCTTATGGACCCAACAGCGCGGATCTAGCACCTTCAGACTGGCATCTATTTGGCCTAATGAACGATGCACTCCACTGGTAGAAACATGTAGATGACGGGAAGGTTACTGGTGCACCAAGACTTTAGCTCCGACTTCGACCTGTGGAGTGGTACCATACGGGCATATACTCGACCTCCCAGTAAGGTGGCGTAAGGCCGTTGCATTGAACTGAGGATATATTGAAAAGTAGGGTTTTATAGCCAATAGTACGGGGAATAATATGGTTTACCGGCATCCTGAACAAAACCAACATGGTTTCAGAAAAAAATTTTCGCATTTGTTGCTGAAAGCCCTTCGTGCGTTCTAATGTAGCAGAGTGGCCAGCCTGCAGTATTGCGGTTATCTTTTCCACTTATTCGCATCGATTAGGTACGCACCAACAAGTACCAAGAACGCAAAACTCGTGGTTGCACACAAAAACAGAGGTGGAGGTAACACTGATATTACAACAGATAGTGACCAACCTGTGGAAGTGTCCGAATTGGGGTCTCTGGGTAGCATTATTGAAGAAAACAATAGGTGTCAAAGGGAAACCAAGAGAAGAACAGTACTGGCTAAGAGTGCCTTCCAATAGAAGTAGAACCCTCTACGGGAAATGCAGATCAGCTTCCACAATAAGAAAAGCTTTGTAAAGATGTTTGTTATGATTGTCCTGACATGAGGATGTGTAATCTGGAGATTATCAACGAACAACAAAACTCGCCTCGAAGCTGCTCAAATGGTTCAAATGGCTCTAAGCACTGTGGGACTTAACATCTGAGGTCATCAGTCTCCTAGACTTAGAACTATTTAAACCTAACTAACCTAAGGACATCACACACATTCATGCATGAGGCACGATTCTAACCTGCGACCGTAGCAACCGCGTGGTTCCGGACTGAAGCGCCTAGAACAGCTCGGCCTCCGCGGCCGGTTCGAAACTGCGGAAATGAAGGAGAAATACAGGAACTAGCTGGACTGACAGAAAAACGAAAGAGATAGTTCGTCAAGACATAGAAGAAAAGAAAGAGAAGTTATAGGCAAACACAAAGAAAAAATTCATTGGACACTTGACTAGTCATAACATTGTCTGCGAAACATCTTCGAAGCAAAATCCTTGGGAAGAAAACGAGGAGACGACCGAAAACATGACCAGTAAGACTGCATTTTCTTCATACATGGACATAAAGAGGACTGCTGAAGAGTGAAAGCTGCGGCTGCAGTGACAAGGCTTACCGTTTATAAGGAAGAAGAATACATTTCGGCAAAGCTTTCGATACTGTTGACACTGACATTTCGCTTGCGAAACTCACAAGCCAAGATTTTCCTCGGAGCGCTGTTCCGCTCACATCATAACCTGCCCCTCCCCCCCTCTCCTTTTGCTATCATCCGGGCATTGCTGTTTACGCGATGGCTAGTGAAAATCTAAAAAATGAATTAACAGGATGTTTTCTTGTTAACTTTAGAATAATACAAGTATTAATTATGTATCGTCCAAAACTAGAGCGTTTGATGTAGGTCGTTTAAAGTGTTACTCATCGATACACTACCATAAATATTAGTGAATTTAGCTAAAAAATTATAGTTACTAAAAACTATTAAGTATGGTGTGTAACGTTAATAGAACTTCTCGAGCATTTACAAGAAAGGTAACTGATAGAAAAACACCGTTTATTGAATAAGCCATTCGGAAATGCCTTCAACATGATACACGAGTATAAAATAAAAAGAATAATGGCTAGCTTCAAGTTTCCCACAAATATATTGATTATTTATTGTTAAAATAAATCTGACCATGTGTAACACAACACCAAAATCACAAAAAGTGAACTAATCTAATAATTATATCACATGACACTGTTAATATAATGGTAAACGACCGCTGGGTCAGGTTCACATTTTCTGCCACTGTATGTATACAATTAATTAAACCAATCAAGTGTAACACTTTATAAAATGGGTGAACTTTGTGCATTACGTACGAAGCAGCCCTGTCTTGGACGAAGAAAAAACACACGTTTGACACACCTGTATATATCCTGCTGTTATTTTTGGGAAATCAAATTGGTAGACATGAACGGTTAATAACAGTCTCTCACTAAATCACTCATGCGTATATTTGCTGCATTAACACTTGTTATTTCAGTAGGTTCAAAATAATTACGCACATAATTAAGAACAGTACCTGGCTTTTACAGCACCTCATCCTTCACCCTTATCCACTATCAATCTCTTTCTGTTTCGGTTTCAACAATAAATATCGTTTGTTATCAAAGATAGAACCAAGACTAAAAAAGTTTTGCATTAGTGACAACGAATTGCCGGAGTAATAAGCATAATTTTCAGTTCGTATTATGTTTTGCAACTAGTCTAAAAATGGCAAGTCCGAAATGCATGCAGCCAATGTATTAGATCAATCAATATCAGCTTCCATTTGAAACTTTGAAAATAGTTTTCTGAGCTTTTGTAAATACAATCTTGCCATGTGCTCTCAGCTCTGTCCATTAAACAACTGGAGCTTCAGCAGTTACATCACAATAATTTCTCAGTACATATCCACGTATCCACCATCTTAATACTTCTTCCTGCATCAAGTCTGCAGTTCTCGCACGAAATATTCATCTACGGTATTTAATGCTCTGTTGCATTGAAATAATCTGCCTGTATCGTCCAGTGAACCTTTCCTCTACTACACTACACAAAACAAAGCTTTCAAAAGTTCTCTGTCTCACAATGAATACAAATTACCTAAGTTTTCTCATGAAGAATAAAATTTACAAATTCATGATCGAATATTATTTACATATCAAGCAAACAAATTTTACATGTCTTGGAGGCACCATTGATCTTTGAGTCCTTCACTTAAAGGTCGACTTCGGTCATGACTACCAGCTCTTCGTAGAGATGATTAGCGAGTCGACAGCAACAACTGCGCAACGTCAACCAGAGGTGGTGTGCGCACTCGCCCACACATTCACCCGCACTTTGCACTTAATATTCAATGCGCAATTTCACTCTTAACGCTACTCGTATAAATGTTTTACCCTCAATAACGTGTAATTGAGAAAGGTCACAACCGAGAGATGAGTGCCAACGGTCCCATAAGGATCAGTACTAGGTACAATACTTATAAGTTAGTGATGGTCGACTTTTCAATTGCAAGTGTCACATAATTATACGCTGACGATCTTCATTTATGTGTAAGAACAAGTACAGCGAACATGCGCACGTCCATCCAGCATGTAAACATTGACTTGTATGCCTCGTCACAGTACAGTGAGGGCCGACACTGAATGGATTTATTAGTATAAAAAGTGAGAAAATAAAAATCTATGTTCGTCAGTGCCTTCTGCCTAGCGGTAAGTTGCAGCGTTTCAGTCACGTTGCCTAGAACCGGATAGAACCTCCCTCAAACTCACGTGTTGAACCATCAGCAGCTAAACTCACGTGCAGCTGACGAGGTAACACTACCAAACTACGCGTCTTACGATAGGGAGGCTTGGAGGTGGTCAAGTGGGGGTGAAACCGCGGCCGGCTGCCGGGAGCGGACACGCCGTTCGCTCTCTTTTTCTGGCAGCTTCCAACCCGATAACACGCCCTCCTCACCTGCTCTCTTGGGCGGATGCCCATTCAGTCTCGGCGGCTTCTCCAGGCCTGCCTTTCTTTGCGGTATTACAACTACACACAGTTTAAACTATGTTTTATTCTGCACCTCAACGGGTGCCTACTGCTTTCCCCTCCTGGTCAATCCTGACGCATTAGCATCACAATCTGCGCAGAAGATTTGATTAAAACTTAAAGCAGTTTGAGTGGCTAATAGAAGGCTTCTAACTTCCATCCGTTTTTCTAAACAGTACCAGAAGTACATTGTACATTCTCTCAGGCTTATAACTGCGTGTAGCGATTCCAAATCATGAGCTTCTGACTGACTGCTCCTCAGTTATTGTAAAGGGGAGACTGCGAGTGCTCGCAACTGTCGTTCTTACGGAGGGTATCCCAGGTGGAATGGTCAATATTCAGCGATGTGACAGGTGGATCATTCGAAGTAAAAAAGTTTGGTAAACGTGGCCCTAAAACGCATACCTTTAGAGCTATGAATACTTTTCTGACTTCATTTATGTGAAACAAATCTCCTCTATTGGAAGCTCTTTGCTTTTCAACTTTTGAGAGGAGATAGTCTGTGCCAAAACAAGAAAAAATTGCCTTGCAAAGTGGACTCTGAAATGCCTAAATTAAAGAGCAATGAACATTTATTCATCAGAAGACACATGTGTCACAGCAGCGAAGATGAAAAAGTACTCATACTTACAGTACCTCTTAAGCTGCGCATTTTACAGAACAGGCTTATCGGACTTTACGCTACGAATGATCGTTGCTGTCATCATCATCTTTGTATCCTTCCAGCGAGCCGGGTACGATGACTATGAGCAACTTTTCTCCATTTCTCGCTATCTCGATATACTTCTTCTCTTGTTATTGTTTGCAGTTTTCTCTTCTAGCCTTCAAATCGCCTTTGATCCAGGAATATTTTCCTGGGCCTGCCTACAGGTTCTTTGTTCTGCATATTTCTATCCAAGTATTTTTTTGGCAGACGGTTATCCTTCGTCCTCTTCACTCGTTCAGACCACTTGAGCCGTGCAGTGCTCAGTCTCTTAGTCGCTGACAGATTCACTTGTAACTCTCCTCTGATGTCTTCATTTCTCATTTTATCTCTTCAAGTCTTCTGGAAGGCGATCACAGAAACGTATATCGCGTGCTTGTAGCTTGCTCAAATCTGTCTTGTTAATTACACACAAATCCAAATTGTATGTTATAATCGGCAGAAGACACATTTTAAACGTGGTCTGTCTGACTCCCTTGTCGCACACATGTTTCCGATCTTCAAGGAAAAAATAGATCTGTTTCTTACTCTGTTTTTTTCTTATAGTTTGGCCGATTCATTCCTCGATATTGTACTTCCCAGGTACTTGACATTTAATTATATCTCCATCTTGTACCACGTTGCCCTCGGCAAATGACCTGCTCATAATCATTGCTACAATTTTGGTCTTCTTTGCCGTCAGCTGGTACTCTTTAAACATGGTGTTCCAGTCATCTAATTTTCCATGTACCACTAGTTTTGTTTCTTCACAAACAGCTACATCACCAGCAAAGACCAAAGCTTTGGGATCATCATTTCCTTTCTCGTTAACTTTCTTTGTAATCACATCCATAAGTGCAATAAAATGTGCTAGGGAAAGTGCGCTACCCTGTTACACTCCGCTCTATGTCCTGAACCAGTCCAACCTGCCATTATCCGCTTGTACACATCTTTTGCTCCCTTCATAAGGCATGTTGTCCTTCTTCTTTAGGGAGTTTGGATCCTTTAGTTTTTTCTATACACTGTGGGAGTCAGCACCGACACAAAAAAGGAAGGGAAGAAGTTGCGATGGCCGTTTTCAGGAATCCAGAACGATCTGTACATAACACTTGCAGATTAACACAACACTTTATTTCTAAAATAGGTAAGACATAACTTGTCGTTATGAGGTGGCTTGGAGCGCTTTCTATGCGTCCAACATGCAACTACACTCCTGGAAATGGAAAAAAGAACACATTGACACCGGTGTGTCAGACCCACCATACTTGCTCCGGACACTGCGAGAGGGCTGTACAAGCAATGATCACACGCACGGCACAGCGGACACACCAGGAACCGCGGTGTTGGCCGTCGAATGGCGCTAGCTGCGCAGCATTTGTGCACCGCCGCCGTCAGTGTCAGCCAGTTTGCCGTGGCATACGGAGCTCCATCGCAGTCTTTAACACTGGTAGCATGCCGCGACAGCGTGGACGTGAACCGTATGTGCAGTTGACGGACTTTGAGCGAGGGCGTATAGTGGGCATGCGGGAGGCCGGGTGGACGTACCGCCGAATTGCTCAACACGTGGGGCGTGAGGTCTCCACAGTACATCGATGTTGTCGCCAGTGGTCGGCGGAAGGTGCACGTGCCCGTCGACCTGGGACCGGACCGCAGCGACGCACGGATGCACGCCAAGACCGTAGGATCCTACGCAGTGCCGTAAGGGACCGCACCGCCACTTCCCAGCAAATTAGGGACACTGTTGCTCCAGGGGTATCGGCGAGGACCATTCGCAACCGTCTCCATGAAGCTGTGCTACGGTCCCGCACACCGTTAGGCCGTCTTCCGCTCACGCCCCAACATCGTGCAGCCCGCCTCCAGTGGTGTCGCGACAGGCGTGAATGGAGGGACGAATGGAGACGTGTCGTCTTCAGCGATGAGAGTCGCTTCTGCCTTGGTGCCAATGATGGTCGTATGCGTGTTTGGCGCCGTGCAGGTGAGCGCCACAATCAGGACTGCATACGACCGAGGCACACAGGGCCAACACCCGGCATCATGGTGTGGGGAGCGATCTCCTACACTGGCCGTACACCACTAGTGATCGTCGAGGGGACACTGAATAGTGCACGGTACATCCAAACCGTCATCGAACCCATCGTTCTACCATTCCTAGACCGGCAAGGGAACTTGCTGTTCCAACAGGACAATGCACGTCCGCATGTATCCCGTGCCACCCAACATGCTCTAGAAGGTGTAAGTCAACTACCCTGGCCAGCAAGATCTCCGGATCTGTCCCCCATTGAGCATGTTTGGGACTGGATGAAGCGTCGTCTCACGCGGTCTGCACGTCCAGCACGAACGCTGGTCCAACTGAGGCGCCAGGTGGAAATGGCATGGCAAGCCGTTCCACAGGACTACATCCAGCATCTCTACGATCGTCTCCATGGGAGAATAGCAGCCTGCATTGCTGCGAAAGGTGGATATACACTGTATTAGTGCCGACATTGTGCATGCTCTGTTGCCTGTGTCTATGTGCCTGTGGTTCTATCAGTGTGATCATGTGATGTATCTGACCCCAGGAATGTGTGAATAAAGTTTCCCCTTCCTGGGACAATGAATTCACGGTGTTCTTATTTCAATTTCCAGGAGTGTACTTTAACATACTATTACCACATGCAGAACGCAGACTAACTATCGTCTTCCTATTAGTACTGATGCTCTCGAAGTCTGCGACCGAACTGGACCCCGATCAGCGATGGGCGGCTGGTTAAGTCAGCGTCGACAGCGGGCACTGAACTCTCTCTGTCTTCCTAGAGGCGTGCCCGCTCTTTCCACTGGCGCGGAAGTCAGCGCCTTCTTGCCGCCGTTTCGCGGCGCTGCGCTGGCCGGTGTGCAATTGACGAGTTAGGACTGCACACTAAATGTGGTTAAGTAGAAGCGGACACGACTTCATTTCGAGAAGAGGGATCTTCTGTGCTGGGTCACCCAATCATTTCCGTATCCAGTCAGCACTTCTAGAACGTAACATTTCTGCTGACCTTGTTATTCGTCTCGTAATGTCCTGTGTTGTGCAAGATTGTTCCAAAAGAGGGTATACGAGCAAGAGGTTCGAATCCTGCGTTGCTCGGCTCTCGCAGAAGACATCTCTATCAGCTGGAAAGATGTCCTGCTTCTGAATGTTGATCTTGCAGCGGGGGACGCCAGTCATTATGTGGTTGAGTGATCTCGAAACGGGGTAGACCATATCCTTTCCTTGGACTGGCTCTTCTGTTGCTACCAGGTTGCACCTTACTTTTCCAGCTGGGGACTCGGTTAGGCTCAAATGTTACTTCCTGCAGTTGAGCCCGAGGGATTAACTTCTTTCTGGATTTCAATCGACAGAATACAACTTGATGATGGTGCAGTGGATGACAGGGATCACTGAACTGCTTTGCCCTCTCCGCATCGGTAGCGATGGCCCGTCTGACATTGATGAGAGGCTGTGACGGGAGGGTGGGTGGGAGGGAAGGAAGAGATACTCCATCAATCGGATAGATTTGTCGACTGCAGTTGGCTTCTGAAACCGCGTTCAGTCTCACTGATTGCAGTGTCTACCTGCTTGATG
Organism: Schistocerca cancellata; assembly: GCF_023864275.1. NCBI lineage: Eukaryota > Metazoa > Arthropoda > Insecta > Orthoptera > Acrididae > Schistocerca > Schistocerca cancellata. The sequence goes on from NC_064632.1 coordinate 430,761,602, forward strand.
TGTGCAGAGGTACTCCACACAAGTGAAACATACTCTGCAGCTCACGTACACAAACAAGGGAAGAAGTTTTCAGGAGGCGAAGGCTAGCTCCCCATGTTGTGCCTGTGAGCTTCCTCAAAATACCGTTCTTTGCACCGACCTTCAGCTTGATTTTACGGAAATGTTTCTTGAAAGACAGTGTGACGTCAAGAGTAACACCCCGATATACGAGTGATGGGCGATGTTTTACGTCGTTCACCTTGCATGTGACATCCAGTTCACGCCAGGCTTCTCTACTTCATAACTAAAGCGGGCACACCTGAATCTTGTTTCGATTTGGACTGCTGTGGATGGTGATACAGAGTAGCGTGCAGATACCCATTCGTGTCAGTTTTCGGTAAACACTGTGGCTGAGACAGCCATTTGCTTCTCGGTCAACAAATGTATAAGAAATGGTCTGTCCATTTCTACGTCCATCGTGAACTTGATGTGATCATGGGTACTATTGACGTGGTCCAAGAACTATTCCACCTTATCACGTATATAAAGCCAGACAACGAATGTATCGTCAAAGTACCGATAAAATGAGCTAAGCTTTGCTATAGCCGTGTCCAAGCGACGTTTTCAAGGTACACCATAAACAGTTTGGCTATAAATGATGCTAATGTGTTTCACTTTACGATATCTGGTTAAAATATTCGCCGCGTACAAAAAATACGATGGCATCAGAGTGTGTTTAAATAAATCTATAACAGTGTCATGAAATAATCGGGAGGGCTGATCTAGAGACCCTTTGATGGGTACGCGCGTGATTAATCAGACTATATCAGTGTTGACCATCTTATCTCCATCTGAAGATGCAGGCAATTAATTCGACAGATGAAGTCGGATGTATTCCTGATACGGTGAGTACAGTGACCAATGTTGCCAGATGTTTTACTAATGTGTAAATCGGCGACCCAATAGTGGTAATGGGCGTAAGGTTCTGTCCCTCTTACTAACCTTTGCAAGGCCAAAAAATTTTAGGTGGTCTAGGCGCCTTTTAAGGCTGTCACAAGTTTTCTGTTATTGTAAATTACTCATCTTTACTGTACTGCGACGAAGATGTACAAGTGGTGAATAACATCCTTGAATTTTTGTTTAGTTTAATCTGTGAGTGGCTTGCTAGTCAGTCAGTTGCGAGGCTCTGGGGCATTCTTATTTGAAGCGTGGTAGCGAGCAGTTGAGTTTTTCAGAGAATGAGATCTGTTATTTGTGAATCTGGGAGACACTATCTCGGATACCTTATTCAGGAGCTGAAAACTCTTTTATAATACTTTCTCGATCTGGAGAAGATTTTGGAGAAATTTTAAAGGTAATGAAGGCATGTGCAGGAATGAAATGTTTGTTTGTCAGAACTACTAATTGAAGGAAATCCTTGTCTCTCAGATAGCTAACAACTTTCATGATTGGTGTTAATTTGATCTCTTTGTTTTTCATTATGCACTATCAACTGAATGAAATGTTTGAATATTTGTTATTTTTTATGAGGGATATTTGTAATTATTACAGTTTTCTTATTCTGTGCGGTCCTTTTTGTTAGAGTTTGATTTGCAGGACCGATTCCATGATTCACAGTAAAGTTTTATATTTTGTCGTGTGTGCATTGCACCTTACGCCATGAAAAGTCGCAGATTGTTTCTAACAAGCCAGAAGAAAGAAATTACTAGTGAGTAGTTTATTTTCCTTCGACTGATGCATCTACTGATTTATATTTGCTTTCGAGAACGTCAGTACTCCAGACGCAAAACCAGCATGCTCAGAAAGTGGTAAGTTACATTCTTGAGCAAATAGTGTGTAGTCGAGATTGTCAAATGTCATGCTAGCAAGCAGATTAATTTTCAGTGAACAGTGTTGGTAATTTCAGACAGTTATTTTCTTCCGAGTAGAACAATAATTTATTTTTGTGGATATTGCAAGTCAAACATTGTACTTCATACCACGCAATGTTCATAATGCACTTCGTTACTGAATTTCAGTTACATAGTTTCACTGAGCACACAATTAGTTTCTTTTGGCTTTTTATTAGATTCATTTTCTTTATTTCAAATTTTGCGTTTCATGAAGTTTTAAGTTTTATTTCACGACACAGTTCACATGCACACCACAGGAACAATCAGCACTCAGGTTTGCACAGCAATTGAACCTAAGATGTATGTTATATGAGAATAATGTTTTTGAAATAAATGTATTCAGTTTCCTCACACATAAAGATACATTTTTTATTGAAAACTTACATGCCTGAGGGAGCAGATTTTTAGTGGCAATCCCTTCCAGTGAAGTGTCTTTGTCATTATTCTGGATGTTTGGTCCCGTGAAAATTGTTGGTATGTCTCGTCCTCCAGGATGAATCTAATTTGCCCGCTACAGACGGCTCGTTCCATTATTGAGGTTATAATGCCCTTGTCAATTGGCAGAACTACTAACAGAGGATCGTTTCAGAGCTTGTGAAAGTCATTACATTCATATATTGTCATGTTCGACGCTGGCGACTTGGATGTCGGAAGAATACGGCTCGTTTATCGACGTATTTCTTCTGAATCTTCAATTATGTCGGCAAAAGGGATAGTCTGTGACGATGGCGTGAATCTAAATCCCTTATTACTTATGGATCTTGCGTTGGTTCTTAGAAGAATAATTCCATGTTTAAGGTCGAATAACAAGTACACTGCTTTGGTTCTCCTGTGTTTTGTTTATTTCTCACAAGCTTTCTGCTTATTGGGCCATCTTCAGAAAACAGTTGTTTCCTGAAGATAGCCCAACAAGCCGACAACTAGTCTGAAATAAACAAAAGTCAGTAGAACAAAAACAGTGTACTGGTTACACAGTCTTAAAAGCCCTTTATTATGTGTCGACGACATCTGCGTCGTTTTTACTCGCCGTCGTGTTGATCATGGTGCATTTTTGCATTTTGTGGTTTCCTTTTATGCCTCCTGATGGTTCTGCGAAAAGACATCGACCAGGATACGGATCCTGTAAAGTATAGGTGCTTTCACTTTACATTCAGAAAGTCGCCTTTGAAAACTTCATCTCCACATCTTTAAAGGACATTGCTCACGAACAAGATAAAGATCCGATTTGGAAAGACATCAAAGCAAATGGCATGAAAAGACACACACACAGATTCGGCATTATTATCTGGTTAGAAGCAACATACTGTTCAAACGCTGCAGAGTTGATGACAAGCTATGGGTACTTTGCACTTCTGACGATTTTGTTAAAAAGCTCATGAGGTACATGAATTTCAGCTATGCACATTTCGGCCCACGAAAATGTTATCATATTCTTCGGACGACTTGTTATTTTAACAGTATGCAAAAGAGAATTCGAAGAGTCTTGTCTATTTGTAAACTTTGTCAAAAAGCGAAACCATCTACTACCTCACATCGTGCTCCGTTGTTTCCCATCATTCCTTCTAAATTAAAAGAATTTGCTGCTGTTGATCTCTTGGGACCCCTTGTCAGAACATCGAATGGATTTTCGTACGTTCTAGTCGCTGTTGAACTTACTTCAAAATTTGTTTCTTTCACTCCGTTACGTAAAGCCACTGGACGGTCTGTATCCAACGCCTTTGTTAAAAATTTCTTACGTGAAGTTGGCCACGTTGCTAAAGTCATTTCAGATAACGGACCGCAATTCAGATCTGCTGTTTGGTCACGCATGCTTCGGAATCATAAAATCAAACCTGTTTTTATTTAATTGTACTCACCACATTGTAATCCCTCCGCACGGATTATGAAACAAATCAATAAGCTTTGCAGACTTTATTGTCACAGAAAGCATCAGCATTGGGACAGATATTTACACTTATTTCAAAACGTGCTGAATGAAATGCTCATGACTCCATTGCTTTACCACCTACTCTTGTACTGAAGAATGAAGAACCACCGAACAGAATCAGAGAGCTTGTACCTTTCCCGAATACAAGTAAACTTCGACACGAAGACGTAATTGATTTGGCTATTATAAATATAAAATCTACAGCAGACAAAAGGAGAAAACTACACGATAAATCAAATGCAAAGAAATTATATATTGGTCAGAAAGTTCTCATTAAAGCTCATTCATTGTCACATAAGAAGAAACACTTGAGTCACAAATTCTTTCTAGGTTACAATGGACCTTACAGAATCCGACGTATACCACATGATAATTGCGTTGAAGTTGAAACTCTGCGTACTAGGAAGAGTAAAGGTTTACACCACATTTCACATGTAAAACCGTTTATTGAAAGATAATCTGCTTTTTAACTTTGTCTTTGCCATATAACTTTTCACTTTACATTACTAGTATGCTTTGTCAGACTTAGAATCTGTTAACATGCAACAATGTTTGAAGTTAAATATCCAGTCGAGAACAAAGAGAACTTGCTTAAACAGAAATTACGAATGCATTGTTACTGTGAACAGACGACACAGTGTTATTGTGTGTGTTCATTCTTGCTTGTTAGTTGCACGATTACGTAACGACTATCAGGCTTACATACTTAGAACATATACTGGTACTGCTAATGAGATTTAATGCAACATTTTGGTTTACTTGAAAGTACATTCTGGATTTAAAGTACTTTATGTGAGATACCAGATGACACAGTGGTTAGTTTATGTGACAGCTACACGATTTTATCACGACGCTACTAATGAGTGACAATTTACAACGTTGCTTTTGCGGTGTTTCTGTTTTATGTCGGCGCAGTTTTTCTGAATTCTTCTGGAAAGGAAAACATGTTTTAGTAGTAGCTTTTGTGGTATAGCTGCGATGAGACAGCCTTTTCCGTAGCACAACAATACGTTACAGCACAGTACTTTCTTCATCACGGCGATAAGCGTAATAAGTAAGATATCTATGCGCAAAGCATTTCACTTTTGTTTATCATGAGGTAAGTACATTGACTGCTGCAGAACTTAGTTTTCGGAGGACGATAACTACGACACTTCCACAGAGATTATCTTACAGCAAGACGCACAGTTTAGCGCTACAGTACACGTATTTGAGTGATTAATTTTGTACTTAAAGCATTTATTTTTAAAGATTTTTGAATTACAATGATACAAAGGTTTTCTGTGATACAATTCATTCCATTGCTGTAATCTGTAACACCTGAGGGTATAATTACATTAATCCTCAGGGGGGTACACGCTTACTTTGTGTACCATGTGTTTGGCAAGCACAAGGATTCCTAGCTAATATGGTATTTGCTTATACAACTTTACACATCGGTACCATATTTCTCTAACACACAAATTACACAGCTATCTGATCATTTAACTGAGAAATAAACATTTTTTTTACTACATCAGTGACACATGTTTACGCAGTTACACAGTTGGGTAACTTCACACTTATGAAATTATATTCTGTCTGTACTTTGTGAACTGTTCATATTTTTTTGGAACCATTGTGATACTAAGAGAGCTTTGAATGATGTGTTTGGTAAGGGAGCATGATTTTAAAGTACGTTTGAGGTAGATGACACTATTGAAATGAGCAGAGAATTTTTTTTAGGTTTTGACATTATTGCAGAAAGCTATGACGTTTTTGAGATTTGACTGAGGTGTTATGATGTTATTTTTACGACGACGATGTGTATTATGCTGTTCAGGTATGTTTATGATCAATAAGATGATGCTTTTGTATATGAGGAATTTGATTATGCTACGTATTTATTATGATGAAATATTGAAGAAGTGTCGACGAATACGTATATGAATAATGAGTAGTGGTTAGGGACTCTGATTTGTGGAGAAGGATGTCGGAAACCAAGAATCGTACTTTAAGAGTTATGAAATGCGTGTAATTGCGTGAATGTATCACAATGCCGGCGAAAACATTTTGAACACTGTTATATTCATAGGATTTTGTTTCTACACATTTGCAATGCAAATTATCGACCTGTGAAATTTTTTATATGAGACTGTCACTCTAATGCAAACAGGTGTCGTAAATATTTCAGTAAGAAAGTTAAGTGACCATCTTCACGTAATGAGTCATGGGCACCCAGCTGCGCGACAGTCGCCTGGAAAAAAGCCATTAGTGTGTGCCTTTCAGAGGCGCAGGTGGAAAAAAAAGGGGGGGCCATTGTCCTCGCTATTGACATTCCTTTGTAGAAAGCATCGCAAATACGACACGCTCAAACTTGAAAACATATGATAACACTGTGGAGCTTTTAATTTATGATATTTACTTAAATGCCTAATGAAATGATGAGAAATATTTTTATGTCTATACACCTGATTATGACTACTGTCTTTCTAGTTGAGAGATTTTTTACTACCTTGTGAAATGCCATATGGCTAATGAATGATGTTTCATGCCTTCCTTTGTACATATTTGCTCGTTTTCTTTAATATCTAGTTTCTAGCTGCACTGCAGCATTGGTTATTATAAAATTTAATAGATGTACTAATATCACTATTTTTTGTCTACAGACCCAGTAAAGAATATGTTTATGATATACTTTCTTAGAAAAGAGAGCACAAATAGACATTTCCCTTCACAGGAATTGCATACATAATTTTTAATGACTTGGTAACTTTCTTGCAGAGTAAGTTTTTGAGATGCATCGCTCTAGTGTTAAGATGTGACATAGGTATTAGACATGGCCACTTTTAGTGTAATATTTTTTATGCTTTAGCTTTGTCATGTTTAGGTATAAGTTATTTCATTTGCTGCTGCTCTTTGCAAGGCATAGTGTTACTGAATTTGACTTTGTATTACTCTGTTAAGCCAGTTTTACTACTGATTTATTTTTATTGTTTGCTGCACATTGTCTTATATTAGTTGTAATATTGCAATTGCTCTGCTAATTTATTTTAGTGCTGCTTGCTTTGCCAATTTGAATTTTTTTGGAATTGCTGTTTGTGTTAATTTGTTATGTCCTGCTGCTCTGCCTCGTCCCTTGGTATATATATCTGAGCTCAGCAGATTTAAGTTAGCTTAAGAGGGGGTAGACTATATAAGAAACTAACTATGATGAATTGGGAGAAATGCATTGAGAAGCTATAAGAAAATGGTTTGGCAAAAAAAAGTAGTGTACAGTGGAGAAAAACTATTTTTGAAAGAGGATGTGAACAAAATACAGAAAGCATGTTTGTATAGGACTTTTTGGAAATAATGAAGTACGAAGGAGATCTCCAAAAAGTAAAGAAAGTTTTGTCTGCAAAATACTGCAGTAAAACAAACCCTGTCCTTTCCTTGTGTAAACCCACTATGTGTTTGTGTACTCTTGTGTATTTGTCTTTTTCCTGTCTTTATGTGTTTAGCTAAAAAGATTTATGTTGTAGAATTTTTCTAATAATATGTTATTTTCTTTGTAAAGATGTTTAGACATCATTTATTCTGTTCTGTTTTAATGCTCATGTGTGAAATTGATGTTTCGAAAGTTATTCTGATCTTTTATGTATGTACTCATTATTTCATATATTTACTTATGTCATAATTTTTGTAACACTGAACTGCATGTTTATTTCTATTCTTTTGTAAAGTCTGTGTTACTACAAATGTTATCTGTACTGTTATGTTATTTAATGATGTATTTTGTACCTTTGTTATTGTATTCTTATGTATAAAATTGGAATTGACACCAGTTCATCAAATTAAGTATCATTTCACTGCACACGTTTCCGTTGGTCATAGTATATGGACAATATGTGACAAGTAGGGACTGATAGTGTTTGCACATGTGTTAATAATTCAGCAAGGGACTGGATAACAGCATTTCTGGTTCTAAAGACAATTAAAAAAAACTTTGTGAGTGCACAAGTGGTGGTTTATGGACTTGCTATATAGTACAAGACTCTTCGATGGTGATTGTGCACCTGCACAGTCGCAACAGATGGCTGCTAGCCGTCTCTACATGGACTACAGTGGATCTGCATCTTTGATGGCCCACCAATACCATTATTTCGAAAGGACTGCAGTGGGTCTGCACCTCTGGTGTCCCACCAATACCATAACCTCTACCAGGACTACAGTGGGTCTGCTCTGTGATGACCTACCTACCAGTATTCTTCAAAACTTCGAATGACTCTGCTGTGGGTTTGCTCTGTTGTGGCCCATTACCTGTCTTCATGTCGAGACTCAGCACTGTCTTTCCGTTGGAAGGACAACACTACTTCTTCAAGACTGCATGGAAATCGACTACTTCCTTGTGCATTTTCTTTTACTGCTCAGCCTTTGAGAAAAACACTGCAATTTTACTGTGATGAATGATCAGGACTGTCTTTATGGACTGTGAGAAAATTTTAGCTGTTGACCAACATTGTATCAATAAGTGTGTGCATTTGATATCTTTGTTATTGTAATTATGAAAAATTTTATCAAATCATTATTGGCCACTGCCCACAAGTAAAATTTTTTGTGGGGAGCGTGGCGGCTATGTAAGTAGGCTGTTTATGTTTTCTTATTGGCAACGTTACGTAGCGCTCTGTAAGAAAATCACTGGCTGTGCTGTGTGCAGTCTGTGGCTAGTTTGCATTGCTGTCTGCCATTGTAGTGTTGGGCAGCTGGATGTGAACAGCGCGTAGCGTTGCGCAGTTGGAGGTGAGCCGCCAGCAGTGGTGGATGTGGTCAGAGAAATGGCGGAGTTTTGAAATTTGTAAGACTGGATGTCATGAACTGCTATGTATATTATGATTTTTCAACACTATTAAGGTAAATTCATTGTTTGTTCTCTATTAAAATCTTTCATTTGCTAACTATGCCTATCAGTAGTTAGTGCCTTCCGTAGTTTGAATCTTTTATTTAGCTGGCAGTAGTGGCGCTCGCTGTATTGCAGTAGTTCGAGTAACCAAGATTTTTGTGAGGTAAGTGATTTGTGAAACGTATAGGCTAATGTTAGTCAGACATTCTTTTGTAGGGATTTATGAAAATCACATTGCGTTGCGCTAAAAATATTGCATGTCAGTTTAAGCACTGTAATGTATAATTTTTCTAAGGGGACGTTTCACTTTCAGTGGAGAGATAGTCAGCAAGAAGCATTTGATGCCTTAAAATTGAAATGAGCCCGTTAGTACAGCACCATTGTTAGCAATCCTCTGCTTTGACAAAAAAAATTTTCTCCGGACGGGCACATCTAATTCGGTGAAGGGAGCTGTGTTACTGCAGGATTATGACGACGAACATTGTCCTGTGGCATATGCATGTGGGAACCCATCTAGTCTTCAAGGTAATTAATGTGTCCAGGGGTTAGAGGCTATGGCGGTGCTTTTAAACTCTGGAAACATTTCGATTCTATACGGAACATCGATCTTTCTTACTTGAGACCAATAATGAGGCGTTTAGCTAGACCATGTAAGACTGAACGTATAGTGTGGTGGGCTGTCCGGATTTCAGCATTCCGTTTCATGGTTAGGCATATACCATATACCAATAATGTTTAATGGTAGCGCAGAGGATGGGATTGCAGGATCATGTTGAGTGTAATTTGGTCATTCTTGGCGAGATTTGTGAATTATTTCAAGATTTGGCCTAACAACAAGCTAAGGATCCCAAACTTAGCAGCATTTGCCAACAGCTTACTCAGGGCAGAGAATTACTAGTTTATAGTTACAGTAAATGACTGTTTAATATCACGCTAAAGGCAATGCTAACTTCAAGTTATGTCTTCCAGCAAACATAGGGCTTGCCATTTTTCGCTATTTTCATCACAACTGCTGTAGAGGGCATTTCGGTGTTTCCAAAAACGGGTTGGGGAGAGGGAGGAAATCTGGCACCAGTGCATTTTATGTCAGAACTCTCCTTGTGTACCTACTTACACTGAAAACTGCAAGCAATATTCACTGCTGAATATGACTGCATTTCTGTTTATTTCTATATTCCTGCCCTCTTGGTAAAGTGAGGTAGTCTTGTTATTTCGGCAGATTTGAGACTTTTAGCTGGCTCATAAAAGGAAAGTTTGACTTAGGGGAATGGAAAAATCGTAAGTTGTTTTCTGCTCAAAGGATTCATCCACACAGGTAGAGAGCGGAGGAGGATAGTCTGCCATCCCAGCGCAGCAGAAGATGAGGGAGGCACAAGACTGCGTCAAAAAACAGCATTGCGTGAGAAGCGCAAGAAATTGTTTTTGGCTAAGATGAGAATCTTAAAGACAGGAAATAACATGGGCCTATGAAGCACGAGAGCATTCATTAAGCCCAGGCAAACTCTAGTAAGTGTTCTCTGGTTGGCCCATTGTAATTATTTGGGTAGCAGAGGCAGGAATGTGACAACATGCACTTCTTTTGGTTGGCCATGACTGAAAATCTGTGATGTAGTGCAAGAGGTTTTCTTCTTTCTTCCCTATGCTACGAGAGAATTAGATCTTAGAGCAAGATGTCTCCAACTTACGGCAGATTATGGAGGCCAACCCAGAGGTTTCAGCCACTAACACAACTGTCTTCTGCCGCTCGGGATTAGCTGAGCGGTCTGGGGCGCTGCAGTCATGGACTGTGCGGCTGGTTCCGGCGGAGGTTCGAGTCCTCCCTCGGGCATGGTTGTGTGTGTTTGTCCTTAGAATAATTTAGGTTAAGTAGTGTGTAAGCTTAGGGCCTGATGACCGTAAGGTTTCACACACACACACACACACACACACACACACACACACACACACACACACACAACTGTCTTCTACCCTCACACAGCTGAAGAGTACTAACTGTGGGCCGACGTTTTAGCCACCGATGCGAGGTAAGCGTGATGTCAGTTAATTTGCATCAAGGTTTCATTTCCCAAATCTAATCTTCACAGCCAACTAGTTGCATCCAGCATGCACTTAGGTAAGAGTATTGGGGTTCGCTCATGCTTTTCTGGGATTTTTCTTTAAATCACTAAGCTTTTTTGCAATATCGGACATATTCCGTACATCATCTTACACTGAAGCGCCAAAGAAACTGTTATAGGCACGCTTTTTCAAATACAGAGATACGTAAAGACAGTATACGATGCTGCGCTCGGCAACACCTATATACGTCAGTGAGTGCCTGGCGCAGTCGTTAGATTAGCTACTGCTGCTACAATGGCAGGTTATCAAGATTTAAGTGAGTTTAAACGTAGTGTTATAGCCGGCGCCGGAGCGATGGGACACAGCATCTCCGAGATAGCAGTGGATTTTCCCATACAACCATTTCACGAGTGTACCATTAACATCAGGAATCCTGTAAAATATCATATCTCCGGCATCACTGCAGATGCAAAATGATCCTGCAAGAACAGGACCAACGATGACTGAAGAGAATCGTTCAACGTGACAGCAGTGCAGCCTTCCACAAATTGCTGCAGATTTCAATGCTGGGCCATCAACAAGTGTCAGCGTGCAAACCATTCAATGAAATATCATCGATGTGGGCTTTTGGAGCTGAAGGCTCTCTCGTGTATCACTGATGACTGCTTGACAAACAGATTTACGCCTCACATGGGCCCGTCAGAACCGACATTGGACTGTTGATGACTGGAAACATGTTGCCTGGTCGGACTAGTCTCGTTTCAAACTGTATCAAGAGGATGGACTTGTACTGATACGGAGACAATCTCATGAATCCATGGACTCTGTATGTCAGCACGGGACTGTTCAAGCTGGTGGAGGTTTGGTAATGGTATGGGGCGTGTGCAGTTGGAGTGATATGGTGGGGCCACTGATACGTCTAGATACGACTCTGACAGGTGACACGTACGTAAGCATCCTGTTTGATCATCTGCATCCATACATGTCCAATGTGCATTCAAACCGGACTTGGGCAATTCCAGCAGGACAATGTGACTCCCCCCACGTCCAAATTTGCTACAGTGTGACTCCAGGATGAATGGTCCTGCCAACTCTACCGCTGGCCACTATACTCCTCAGACATTGTTATTGAGCATATTTGGGACGTCTTACAACGTGCTGTTCTGTGGGGATCTCCACCCCCTCGTACTCTTATGGATTTGTGAACAGTACTGTATGATTCATGGTGTCTATTCCCTCCAGTACTACTTTAGACATTAGGCGAGTCCATGCCACGTCGTCGACGGTTCAATCCCGTCTCCATACATCCTGATTTGGGTTTTCCGTGATTTCCCTAAATCGTTTCAGGCAAATGCCGGGATGGTTCCTTTGAAAGCGCACGGCCGATTTCCTTCCCCATCCTTCCCTGACCCGAGCTTGCGCTCCGTCTCTAATGACCTCGTTGTCGACGGGACGTTAAACACTAACTTCCTCCATGCTACGTCGTGTTGCGGCACTTCTGCGTGCTCGCGAGGGTCCTACACCAAATTAGGCAGTTGTATCAGTTTCTTTGGCTCTTCGGTGTATATCGTTCTCTCATTTATCCATCCACCTGCGCCAGGGCTGTAGTTTTTGTTTGCAATCCCTTGTCCACGTTTTAAGTGTTTGTTTTCTTGACTTAATTGGTAAATGATTTTTTGATGCCTCTTGGCAATTAGCAAGTTTCGTAGTGGGATGGAACCCTTTATTAATATGTCCTTGAGATGTTTGATAACCATATTTAATGCTGAATTGGGCTCTCCGTAGTAGTTATCAATAAGTCGTTATCCGCAGTGGGACCTCTTTTGTTTCAGATTCACTTGATATTATGGAGAGCTTCCCGTCCCTCTAGGTCACCGGGGATGCGTTCAGCAGCATCTTAGAGGTAAGCTAAAGAGCTCAACTGGCACTCCAAAAGACTACTTCCAGGTCTTTGCCCAGCGAAAATCGTTCGACCTGATACTGTTGTGAGGTTGTTACTCTCAGTCGACCTATTTTTGACCTACGAAGAATTTTTCAGATTTTCCTTTGTCTATAGATGGCATGTTGAGGGTGTTGTGTGTCTCGTAACCAATGCGAATCTGTTCAGCTGACATGGTATGTGATTATTCTACGCTGCAAAATGTGATCCAAGTATTACTTTGTTAACATCAACAAGAGAGTTCATTATCCACAGGGGAAATGCATTCACGACTAATTTATTAACGACCTCATTCATAATGTTTCGTTACTGAAAACCTACGTACCAATTCGAAGCAGGTACTGTTCGTTCCCTGTACTTGAATCAATAAATAAGTAGTGGAGAGATCTTCATCTTTTATTTTTAGTCCATCGTTTCAAACAGCTCTTATGTTACTACTACACAGTTGACATTACGTCTTGATTTCTTTTCTCTTTTGCTAGCACTCATTCGTTCTCTGCCACTCTTGACTGCTCTTCATCTGAAAATACCTCCGTGTTTGTTCTTGCATTGTCGTCGGATATTCACTACTCCCGTTATTTTTGCTCTGAACGTGAGTTTCCCATGTGTTTTTTGCTGATCGAACACTCCCTTAGATACTTATGTACCCCTCTTATCTATGGAACTTATCTTCTATTATTTTCAACCTTTTCTGGGTACATTCTTGAAAAGTGAGCATAAAAAACCAACTTTCATTTTTTTTTATTTTAGATGAGCTGGTTTACAAGTTTTCATATAATTCCTCGTTTCATCTCAATTCTAATGTAAACTCAGATGCTATCGAGTTTTTTGCTCCAAGATTTTCTTAAGAAATTCCCTTATATTTTTTTCTGTATTTCAGAGTGTTCCTTTCTGACAATTATCTGTGCTGAATATAAAAACTGAACTTTAACTACCGTATTTTAGTGTCTGAATTTGGAGAAGTAAGATATGGATTTAGATTTGTAAGTGCTCTGGCGTACTCTGAATGTTATTTCCATCTTTTTCACTCTCTTCACCTTCTGGTTTCTCACTGATGCTTGCAGTAAGATTCTAACCTAGATACTTAAACTTCTGAGTCTTTTTGATATCGCTATACATTACGTTCATGCTCTGTGTTGGATCTTTCGCCTCAGTATTCATATCTGTAATCCTGTCTTCGCTGCTTTTTGGTTTAGGGCTTCTACTTCTTTGGTTGCAATGTAGAGAGTTCGCACGAAAATTGCTATATAATCTGCGATTGCGAAGCATTCGAATCTAAGGCCAATCTCTTAACACCCCACTCTCATTCCATTTAAGATACTGTGTGGCCTGAGTTTCTTTCTTGTATTACCTCCTACACGATGCAATTAAACAGAATCGGTCTGATGCTACCCCCCTGCCCTACTCCTGATTTTATTTACCAAAGGTTCAGCTCACCTTAGAATTTAACTTGTGTTTGTACGTTGGTTAAGGTTATTGACGGTTATTTATAGCGACTGTTTTTCTTTTTTATTGAGTATGTATAATTTTCGGAAAGCACTTTTTTACATTTTTCATTCTCAAGGTATATAGTGCTGTACGATAACGGCAGCACTTTTCAGGCCTTCACCTATAGCCAGCTGAGTAATAGAAGTTTTGGGTCCTCGTACTTTAACAAAGGTTCTACTGAAATTTAAAAGTGCTGCAATCAAGGCAATCTTGTTAGTATCGAATTTAATAGTCTGTCCGTTGCACTGTTACTTTGCTGCATACGAGCGATTGGTAAGTGAAGTGAAATCAAGTACAAGTGTAATCAAAAAACCATTTACAAGTGAAATACAGTTTGAAACAGAAGCTATTGAAAACTATATCAATCACCATTTCCAAGAGGTGAAGTACTTTTTGAAACAGAAGCTGTTGATAACTTTACAAATCTCCATTTTCGAGACAGATAAAATTGTTACGACACTAAATGAACTCAATTCACTTACAAATATCACATGTTCCATGGTACAAACTTTCTTCCATTTCAAGGTACAAGATGGTACATCATTGAGAAGTGTGCTTTAGCGGTCTATAAGTAACTGCATGTAACTAATTTTAAAAACATTAAGAATTAAACTGAATAAAGAATTTTGCAACGGGAGACTTAACAGTAATTTTGAAATTTATTCATAAACTATTCGCACTTAATTGAGTAGAACTAAAATAATTTACAAATTCTGTTCACACAACAAAAACAGTAAAATATGCCGAAGACTGCTTATGGCAATCTCCAGTTCGAATTACTTAGCGTGGTACTAAATTCGGTTGCTAAATTGAAATACCGACCGTAAACGTCATGTCTTCGTAGGTACTTTATCCTCAAGGTACAAAACCTCCCCCCATGAGTCATGTAGAGAAAGGGGCTTTACAGCGAAACATCAGATCGATTGATAGCGAAAGTATTAAGAGGGAAATCCAAATTCCGGCTCTTGCCTTAGGACAAGGGAAATATCCTGAAAACCTTGATTAGAATCAGTGAACGGGAACTATTTTCGATGTACAGTAATTCCGGTGCCGAGTGTCCCAGACAAGAGAATGTAGAGCCTAGTATACCTGAAAGTGTGTTTATTTATTACAGATATTTAAAATTTGTTTGTGCGAATACTGGGTTTTGGTTAATTGAAGTAAAATATCGTCTGCGGTGTGGAGTGAAGCATATTAACAATATTGGCTTGCTTTCTAGATCTAATAACATTTCGTTCGCAAAGTTACTGAGGTCTGACTTTTGCTTATGGCATTTTATGTCTGATTTTCGTTTGTATCAGATAATGTCGTCTGCTTGCACATTTTAAAGGTATTCCCTCGTTTTACCCTGATATTTATGCACTGTCTCTAATTGATTTGCATCACTACGCATTTTGTGACGTGAAACACGACACAGTAATTCCTGTCCTAATGTCTCTCTCTCTCTCTCTGTGTGTGTGTGTGTGTGTGTGTGTGTGTATGTGTGTGTGTGTGTTTGTGTGTGTGTTATAACAACACCTCAATTACACAAACCCTAATAAACAACCCTTTGTTGTAAAAGAAGTAGGAAAATTAGTCATCCTGACAGCGACGGCATCTACTGTCGACAAAATTTACACTTGTGATAATTCGATTAACAGGACTGTCATGTGAATAATAATATTTATCATGAAGTAGAGACTGAATGATATGATAGGATACGTAACAAAAATATCAAAGAAAGAATTGCAAAATAATTAATAACGAAGGTTAAAGCCCAGATGGTAAATTGGCCAAAGATAACATTTACCATAGAAGAGAGTTGTAGCACGTCGAAAAGGAAGTTCGATGTGACCACAACGTAATTCGGAAATGACAATACTAGCTTCACTTGCTACCAAGTCGCTCTCTAATATTATTGCGATAGTAGCATGCACGTAAGCGCTATCAGATTGTTTTAAGCTAATCGGAAGTTTGAAAGTTTTGCGATATAGACTGAAGTATTATTCAGAAGCCATACTAAAGCAAAGTCATTTTTACCGCTAGCAAGATAACGGGATACGGAGATTCGCGACGAAACTAAATCGTGTTACTGAATAAGCACGAACATTCAAGGACATTGAAAAGGAAATATCGAGGCAGAAAAACAATTACTGGTCTCGAGTAGGTAACAGACAAACGCAAACACGAAGAACGAACAACTGCGCCGAGTTGTCAGAAGTTGTCGTGAACGACAGGATTACTGATGCCAACGGAAGCAATTCCCTGAGTGACAAATCGGTGTGCATGCTCAGCGTAGAGATAATTAATTACAAGGAACAATAAAATTGGATTCAAACTTAATTCTTCGTGCCGTCTGCATAACTGAATAGACATTATCATGTGTATTAGTGAAAATTGGTTCAAATCTGTGGTCATCAGTCCCCTAGAACTTAGAACTACTTAAACCTAACTAACCTAAGGACATCACACACATCCATGCCCGAGGCAGGATTCGAACCTGCGACCACAGCGGTCGCGCGGTTCCAGACTGTAGCGCCCAGAACCGCTCGGACACCCCGGCCGGCAGTGAAAATTAATTAACTATTAGAATATTATGAAGTGCAAAGTGAATTCATACTTATTTAACAGTGAACATTCATCGATTTGTCCCAAGATTACGACGCATTATGAACATTGCTTAAGTATATGTTATCTCTGGAATTACGTCGTGTAGTTATTGAACACGCGACGTAGCGACGCCTTGACGACGGAATAACAATTTATTAACTTAACATCCTCGCCATTCCATAATGTGGCCACGACTTGGGTGATGGATTGCAGATTCAAGACTTTATACTATTAATATTCAACATCCGTTATCTAACCGGGCGTAATAAAAAGAAGAACTACACTTAGCCAGCTCGCGCAAGCTGAAAAGTCTACCGCGGACTCACAACAAAAGAAAAGTGGTGGTCGACATTTCAGGGCACGGGAATCATCGCGTCATCGAGTGGTTCAATTGCCGCGTTTATCAGTGAAGAAGCAAGAGCAGCTTACACATTCAGACGCGCTGCTTAATCGAAATATTGACTATCATAACGAAAGACGGTATCTGAAATATGACCAAACCAAGCGAGGAGTTTGCGTTTTCTTACTAGTTACAGGGTGGCGTTGTCGTGAGCGACGGATGCCGTTCCACGTCATACCGACTGGGACGACCATCACCACCGAATCGTTTCAACTCTAAGGAGACGCAGATGCAACAGTGTGTGTTGCCAACCTAATAGTCACTTTTGTTTTGCACTTGACATGAAAATATTTCTCTTTATCTGTCGTCTGTCAAACGTGTTAATGTGTTGACTGCAATGACTGTAAAACTGATAGTTTCTTTTTATTGTATCATGACCGATTTCGAGTCTACCCCCCCCCCCCTCAGCAATAGATGCTCTTTATATATATGCATCTAATCGTTAAGACGTATGTTTTCCCTAGGATCACATCTTGTTGTTATTATCGCCTAGCAGAACTGTACATTATAAAACGTGTGCCCACAGCATTACCCGGAAAATAAAATCTGAATCCAATTACAATGAAATGAACACCCTAGCTGCTTACAGGCGTTAACATACGTCAACGGGGCAGATGAAAATGTGTGCCCCGACCGGGTCTCGAACCCGGGATCTCCTGGTTACATGGCAGACGCTCAATCCATCTTTTTTTTTAAATCTCATTTTGTTCTATATTGTTCGTTGACTTTGTTCGTGGCGGGCGTCGGATGACACTCGTTCAGGTTTTTCGTTGATCCGTTCACTCAGTTTTTATTACAGAGGGTAGCTAAACCCTCTGACCGAACACGTTGAGCTACCGTGCCGGCGCCCATCTGAGCCACCGAGGACACAGAGGATAGCGCGACTGCAGGGATTTATCTCTGGCACGCCTCCCGCGAAACCCACATTCTCAACATATTGTCCCACCGAGCGGGGTGGCGCAGTGGTTAGACACTGGACTCGCATTCGGGAGGACGACGGTTCAATCCCGCGTCCGGCCATCCTGATTTAGGTTTTCCGTGATTTCCCTAAATCACTTCAGGCAAATGCCGGGATGGTTCCTCTGAAAGGGCACGGCCGACTTCCTTCCCAATCCTTCCCTAATCCGATGAGACCGATGACCACGCTGTCTGGTCTCCTTCCCCAAAAACCAACCATATTGTCCCGCACTACATTCGTAGTGCCCCCGCCCGTTATACTCATTACTCGCGGCGCGTTGCCGATTCCCGTAAAAGTTCGGGCACTGTTTGTGCATTCGCACAGAAGAAGAAGATGGTGAAGTGGCCGGTGAGCCTTAACTATATATATACTAAGATGGTATCTGTTCTTTCGGACATGTCCGAAAGAACATGGCGGCAGACTTTTCAGCTTGCGCGAGCTGGCTAAGTGTAGTTCTTCTTTTTATTATGTCCGGTTACATAACGGACATGTCCGAAAGAACAGATACCATTTTAGTATATATAAAAATCTGAATCGCCGGCTGCCTTCAGAGACCTAACTGGAAATATTTGGGAGGAGATTTTCGTTTCCAGAATTGGCCTTACATCCAAGGATATCCTCCCGAAAATTTTGGCCACAACCGTTTCATGGGAACTGTTTTGAACAACATATTGTTTTACGTGCATGCCCCGATACATTGAGGTGCTACAAATGTACAGTTTAACTACGCTGCTGTGTGATCAACGTATTTTTGTTCACTTCTATACAAGGACTGCTGTGACAATGAAAAGGAAGAACTCTCCCAAAAACTCGCGCGTTT
Source organism: Schistocerca cancellata (assembly GCF_023864275.1). Classification (NCBI taxonomy): domain Eukaryota; kingdom Metazoa; phylum Arthropoda; class Insecta; order Orthoptera; family Acrididae; genus Schistocerca; species Schistocerca cancellata. The sequence goes on from NC_064632.1 coordinate 430,780,513, forward strand.
AAAACACTGCCTGTAATCTGAGAACGTTCCATAAATTCGACAAAAAGACTTCTTGCTGTACGCGTCTTCTGTGGATGAAGCGAAAGAAGACTGGCTGTGTGTTGGGTCGTATCGTCCCCAACGATTCGTCTCAGGTTGCTTCGGCAATGAATGGGCGTAGCGCGCTGTGGCTTCGCCGCGGCCACCCCTTGTGCCCTCAAAGTGTACCCCGCTGCCGCCTCAGCATTTAAGCGGCCAGGGCGGGCGTATTAAGGCAGCGGTGAGGTGTCCATCAGACGGGCGATGAGCCTCCGGTGCGTCCTTGGGCGTGAAGGACAAAGGCCGGCGGCGGCAGCTGCCGCTGCGCGCGTGGCACCTGGCGGCCAGCTGCCAGCTGCCGCTGCGGGCCTATCCCAACCGACGCCGGGGTGACTTTTTTTCTGGGTGCCGCCTCTGCCCCTGGGGCGGGGGCGGAGGCGGCGGCCGCGCTTGCCTCGGCACGCGGGCAGATGCGGCCGCGCTCCTCTACCTGCTCCCTGGGGCCGGCGGCGCCCGGCTTGCCGTCTCTCAACATCTGCCGGCGCTCTGTGGCCTGGCCTGTACGACCCGCAGGCGCTGGCGCCACACCGCCACTGCACGATTGGCGCCAGGATAAAGGGCGACTCGCAGTTGACGTCAACGGAATGGAACGGAAAGTGAAGCCACCAATGGGTTGGTGTACACGAGAGACCTTTTTTACTCTCAGGCAGTTTGGTACCAGCAGATACGAACTGCAGGATTGTTAACATTATGTGCATATTTTTTGTTGATAGTTGACTGTCTGATTGATTGATTTTAACAGGAGAGCTAAAGCAGCTTAGGTCTAACCCGCTACTGCCCGCACCGAAACGAGGTTTATTGTGCGGTATCGATCGCTGTATATCTAGTAAAGCCAACCAGTGTCCTTAAATCAGGGGCGGGCAAACGTTGCACGCGGCTCATGAGCACACAGCGCTGCACGTGTGCTGCTCGCGTGCAATCGTCGAATGGGACTGTGGTGACAGCTGGCAGGGTGCGGCAGTGTAGTACCAGGCTAAGTTGTGGACGTTGAAGCGAAGCGACCACTACGTAGTGAACGTTGTATTTCAAGAACCGCAAAATGCAGAGTGAATCAAGGAAACGAAGAAGTGGAGATTTGCTATCTTTTAAAAAGGAATGGGAGAATCGTTTTTTCTTTGTGCAAAAACGTGAAAATTCGAAATGACAGTATTCTCGCTGGTCAGCGGAAGTTTAATATTGAACGGCATTATAATAAATTTCAATATGTTCCCGTACTTGGTACAATAAAAGAGGAAATTCTCAAGCGATTTGGGGATATATCATACTTATCCCAAGGATCTGAATAGTTCTCGAGACAATTTGCTGTTTCTGTAGATGATATTCATCCCAGTTTGCAAATGGAATTAACAGATCTACACTGTATATTCTACTGCGTAATTCTCGTATGAGAGTAAGTTCCTTTTGGCAAGACGTGTAATAGATTTTCATCACAACTTTCCACAGCAAGAGCTTCCTTGTCTCCATCGTGGAGCCGCGAAGATAATATGTTTGGCTCGACATACGTTTGCGAGCGATTTTTTTCTGTTATGAAAATTAATAAGTCTCGGTTAAGAGTAAACATCAGTAATGAAAATTTACGTAACTGTTCGCGTTTGTCTGTACGTAGAAATTTTGCTCCAGACATTAAACGTATTGTAAACTCCACCTGTGATAATTAAATACAACGTATCGTAGGTAATAGGTACTCTTTCAAACCATGATTTCTTTCAAGCACTCGTACTAACCTTATTCCTTCATTCAATAAAGCAGGCCAGGAAACAAAACGCATTACAGAGGAAGAAGCGGGAGACGGTTTGGTGGGGAGGGGACAGAAGCGGGTGGCCAGCTTGCCCCTGTGTGCACGCAGAACACCTGTTTACTGCACACGTGCAAGTGCACCGCACACGTGCAGGATTCCTGCCCGCCCCTGCCTTAAATAGTCCCTCTACCAGTGTTTTGTTAGACACAATTTCTTCAGGTCTAGTTGTCCCGAAGATTCTGTATCTTTTACTCTTCAATGCCATTCATTCAAAGATTAGGTCTGATGCAGTTTCTTCACCCTCATCACAGATCTTACTAAGCCGTGTATCGACTCGTGCTACACCATGTGTTTAAATTGCTTTGGGTTTCCTTTTCTTCCTTTGACATTTTAGTTTGATATGTTGTCTGTCATTAAGTGGCTGCTTGGTTCTCTTTTCTCCCTGCCATCGGTATCTGCGTTTGCTTCCGGGAAACTGCTATGGAGGACGTGATGTCTTTGACCGGTTGTAACTTTGTGTGGTGGCGCGGAAGTAGGTGTGCGGAGAGAGTCTGGTGGACACGGGAGGGCAGCGTGGCTCTCCAGCGCGGACCAGAGGTGGTTGGTTGTACCGAGTCGCCACGTGGTGTATGTCGCTTGTGTGTAACGAGCGGGTGGAGTTGACGGAAGAGCTCCCCGCGGGTTGGTTGTATACGGAATCGCCCCACTAGTAGTTGCTGTTCATTCCACCTTGGTGGGTCGTTAACAAGCTTCTTTAAATCCTCCGTTTCTACACTGGAGTTTAGAAAGAAGACACCTAACATGAAGGAGCGGTCACTACTCGTCAACGCTGCAGAGAAGACTTGAACTCCGGTGACAGAGCTTGTTGTCGCGTGACCGTGGCGTGTTGGGTACACTGGCGACGCGTCGTGGTCGGATGTGTGGGTCCTGGCAATCGGAGGTCGTGTACTGCCTGTTCGAGCATAATTGCAAGTTAAGTTAGTGGAAGGTTTAATCATTAAGTAATAAGATTGCGTAACCAGTGTCTCTTCTGCCTTGTGGCCTCCGGCGATCGGGTTTTCTGTCCCCGGCACCAGTATAATTGAAGATAGTGATCTTTCCTCGTTACTGCCCGATAGGAGGTGTAGTTTTGGCAGTTTAAGTGTTTCCCTATTCTGTCGTGTGTTATGAGTAAATTCATGCTTCTTGTTGGTTGATCATGTGGTCGCTCATTCAGTACTGTGTGGTCTAACGTTTCCTTGCACGAGGTTAGCTCTAATTATGTCAGCAAGTTAAGCCACCTTATTACAAGTTTTCGCTGGCTAAAAGTCGGTGCAGTGACCAGCCTGAGAATGGCAATTGTGTGTACGCGCGTATTTAAACTGGTCAGTATTCTGCCTAGACTGAGCATCCCTGAGTGGGTGATTTGCGGCCGCCTTACATGTCCGACATATATGTTATGTTCCAATCATGTTCCAGGACACTTTTGTTTAAAAACTTTTTTAAAATTCCTCCATTCCTTTATTGCCATTAATCGTGTGTTTCCCGAGAGCTTTGATTTTTTTTTTTTAATGGCGGTGTTGGTAGCAGTTATTGCCGTACTCTTCCTTCTATTTTTTTAAAGGAATTTTTTTTGAATGGTGGTATTGATATAAATGATTTGATTGCCGTTAGCGGCGTGTTGAAAAGGCTGTTTATTGCCGTACTGTTAGTTTCTGTAGGATATGAATAAAACATTTGTGTGTGAAAATCTCAACTCGACAGTAAACTACTAGAAATTAGGCCCCGTTTCCCTACTTGTGGTGTGGCTTGTAGTAGCCGTAACCACTGTGTGTGTCACCTACATTTAGGATCCTCTTCCATTATACCCACTGTGTGTAGGTGTTTTTTGAAGTTCCCATGGCCGGTGATCAGTCCAGTCATGAGTTTGATCTCTTTCCCGTTCAATCCCAGGACTACAGAGCTTCTTGTAAAACATGGCTTGGGCATCATTACCTTACCATGCTTGGTCCAATATTCTACGTGCGGTTTCCTAAGCCAGTTCCGTAGTTCTAATCTGATCATAGCCTTGGTGATTGTCAAGACAGGTTCCGGTCCAATAAATGGAGTTGTTGTCCCCATCCTAGCCAATCTATCGGCTTGTTCATTACCACAGATCCCTGAGTGACCAGTGCTGATAGTTACTTACTGAACGGGTAATTCAGTACCAAAAGGGAGATTAAAGTCTAATAGTCATGAGGGACTGAAGTGCAGATGTATCGGGAGGAACAGAAAAAAAGGTTTAGAGGAGAATGTCGGCCTGATGCTAGAAACGAGAGAGGAGAAAGACTGATTGAGTTATGCGATAAATATAAATCGGCAGTAACGAGAGGAGGAGGTATAATTGGCCGGGAAGGACGAGAAGATTTCAGTTAGATTACATCACCGTCAGACGGAGATTTCGAAAACAAACTGGATTGTAAGGATGTGCAGGAGCATATATAGACTCAGATCACAATTTACTAATGATGAAGTGTAGGCTGAAGTTTAAGAAACTAGACAGGAAGAATCGGAAGTGGACTATGAACGTACTGGCTCTGAGCACTATGGGACTTAACTTCTGAGGTCATCAGTCGCCTAGAACTTTGAACTAATTAAACATAACGAACCTAAGGACATCACACACATCCATGGCCGAGGCAGGATTCGAACCGGCGACCGTAGCGGTCACGCGGTTCCAGACTCAAGATGAACGTACTAAGGTTGTCTTAAGTTCTCTAGGCCTATGCACTGCGATAATCTTAGCTAAGTAGGCAGTATAGTTGAAGAGAAGATATTTCTAAAGAGTGCACTTAAAGAATTTGGAAAGAAAATCGTACGTAGAAGGAAGGAAACTGCGAAGACACAGTGGTTAACGCGTCAAATACTTTAGCTGATAGAGGAAACAAGGAAGTACAAAAAGGTTCAGGGAAATTCAAAAATATAGAAATTTAAGTCGCTTGGAAATAAATAAATAGAATGTGCAGGGAAGCGATGGTAAAATGGCTCCATGAAAAATGTGAACGAAGCGATAAATGAAATGATTGGCGGAAGGATGGATTCATCATACGGAAAACTCAAAACAACCTTTGGTGAAATTAATAGCAAGGGCGATAACATTAAGAGTTTAATAGCAATTCCACTGTTAAATGCACAGGTCAGAGCGGATAGGTGGAAAGAGAAGACTGAAAGCCTCTTCCAGGAGGGGGACGTGTCTGACGACGCTATAGAGGAACAAACAAGAGTCGATTTAGAAGAGGTAAAGGATTCAGTATTACAATCAGAATTTAAAAGAGCTTTGGAAGACTTAAGATCAAATAAGACAGAGGGGACTGATAACATTCCATCGAAATTTCTAAAATCATTGGGGGAGGAGGAAACAAAATGACTATTCACGTTGGTGTGTAGATTGTATGAGACCGTCGGTATACCAACAGAATTTCGAAAAAACATCGTCCACACAATTCCGAAGATAGCAAGAGCCGACAAGTGCGAGAATAATCACACTATCGGCTTAACAGATCATGCATCCAAGCTGCTGCTGACACGTATAGAGAAGAATGGAAAAGAAAATTGAGGATCTGATAGATGATGATGAGTGACATCAGGAATGGTAAAGGTACCGGAGAGGCAGTTCTGACACTGAGGTTGATTATGGAAGCGAGACTGAAGAAAAATCAAAACACATTCGTAGGATCTGTCGACGTTGGAAAAGCGTTCGTCAATGTAAAATGCTGCAAGATGTCCGAAATTGTGAAAAAAAGAGGGGTAAGCTACAGGGAAAGTCGAGTAATACACAATATGTACAATTACCAAGAGGGAAGGGAAACACTGGAAGATCCAGAACAACGAGCTCAGGCTAAAAAGGTTGTTGGACAGGGATGTAGTCTTTCCCCCTTCTGTTCAATCTGTATATTGAAGGAGCAGTGAAGAAATGAAAGAAGCGTTCAGGAGTGGGATTAATATTCATGGTGAAAGGATATCGACGATAAGATTCGTTGATGACTTTGCTATCCCCAGTGAAAGTGAAGAACTGCAGGAAGTGTTGAATGGAATGAACAGTCTTATGAGTACAGAGTGTAGATTGAGAGTAGCTAAAAGAAAGACGAAAGTAATTAGAAGAAGCAGAAATAAGAACAGCGAGGGTCTTAACAATTGGTGATCGCGAAGTAGACGAAGTTAAGGAATTCTGCTATCTAGGTAGCAAAGTAGCCTGTGACCTACGGAGCAAGGACATAAAAAGGAGCCTAGCACTAGCGAAATGGTATTTCTGGCCAACAGTATCAAACAAAAGTCTTAACCTGAGGAAGAAATTTCCGAGAATGCTCTTTTCGAGCACAGTATTGTATGGTAGGGAGATGTGGACTGTAGAAAAACCAGAAGAGAATCTAAGCCTTTGAGATATGATGCTACAGAAAAATGTTGAAAATTACGTGGACGTGTAAAGTACGGAATGAGGAGGTTCACCTCAGACTAGGCAAGGAAAGGAACATACAAATGAAAAACACTGAAAAGAAGACGGGATAGGATAATGAGACATTTATTAAATCATCAAGGACTAATTTCTATGGTGCTAGAGCGAGCCGTAGAAGGTAAAAACTGTAGAAAAAGACAGAAATTGGAATACATGTAACAAGTAATTGAGGACGCAGTTTGCAAGTGCTACTCCGAGGTGATTACTTTCTATAAGTGTTGGAGCGTCTTGCGAGAGCAGGTGCCGGAAGCGTTTGCGCACAGCAGGTTGAGGGTGTCTGTGACAGCTGAGAAGGTTCACTCTCCGTGAGATTTTTCTATTGTAGTTCTGAACGTGATGGAAGAGATTGAGATGGAAGAGCGTCGGCCTGCAGCTGCACTTTTAATACTTTTAGTGGCAAATAGAAAACTTAAACGACGTGTTCGTCTTGGATATAAGAGAAGATTAGACGGCGGGACGACTTTGGAGCATGCAAGAGTATCACTGCAGAGCTTTTGGTGTACAATCCACGAAAATATCGAAATTTTACCAGAACGAGCGATTGAGATACAAGAAATACCCTATATAACTGGACCCAAAATTGCCAAACGAGTTACTATTGTGCGTAAATCCATTGTCGTTAAAGACAGACTGCTTGTGACACTAATATTTATAGCACCAGTTATGTTTATTCTTTCTAACATACGGTAAAGTAACAGATATGGCCGGCCAGAGTGGCCGAGCGGTTTCTAGGTGCTACATTTTGGAACCGCGCGACCAGTACGGTGGCAGGTTCGATTCCTGCCTTGGGCATGGATGTGTGTGATGTCCTTATGTTAGTTAGGTTTAAGTAGTTCTAAATTCTAGGGGACTGATGACCTCAGATGTTAAGTCCCATAGTGCTCAGAGCCATTTGAAGGTGCCAGCCATTTAACAAATATGATGAAATAACATTACACCAATTTTGTCCCGATACCGACACACGTTCAAAAGCCAAATACGGCGGATATCTGATAAATGAAGCCTTTGAGGATATATATTTATTTGAACGTTTTTACTTGTATTGACGAGAAACCGCTCGTAAATTCCTGAAGATCTGCTCTACAACACCCAATATAGTAATATAATCAATAAATATCACGTCATGTAAAATTATGGATGCAGCTGCACTGCTTGAAGTGAAATGGCAGTTTTCCGAGTTCGTGAAGTATTACTTTCAACATACCTCCAATTCCAGAATGAGATTTTCACTCTGGAGCTGAGTGGGCGCTGATATGAAACTTGCTGGCAGATTAAAACTGTGTGCCGGACCGAGACTCGAACTCGTTCGAATCCGGGTCGGCACACAGTTTTTATCTGCCAGGAAGTTTCACACCTCCAATTGTTCCTCTGTTAATTAATCAATGGTATAAAACTACTTTGCCTGATGCCTTGAACTGTAGATATTCTCTTAAATTTCTTCTGTGGAGCTATTAGAAAATATAGCCATTTCAGCAAACAAACTTCGTTTCTTACCTCAATTCCCATTTCCTGTAGTCTAGTAACTGTACATTCCAAAAAGCTGGTCTTTCCACGTACAAACAATTGGTGATGATGAAGATTTATGGTGGAGGGCGCTAAACAGCAAGGTCATCAGCGACCTTACAAACAATTGAAATTCACAACTTCGTCCTGAGTCCACTTCCTGACAGCTTTCTTCTTTACTTTTTCTGTCGACACATCGCTTATACTCACACGCAGTGCGTATCCATAGCGACACTAGTCTCAAGTGACCCGCCAATACCGGTACACGTATATAGAGCAGCTGATTGCAGTTTTGATGGGGTGAAGTGGCTAGAGCGCTCGTCTGTCGTTCACTTTTTCATATTAACTTGGGATAGCAATCTCTTCAGTGACAATTTTATTTTAATTTGTTAATTCTCTATAATAGGTCTATGACGTTTTTATATGTTATTTCCTGCGTAGCATTATTTATACTAACTGGTCGCGCTGTTTGTTTAGGGGGTAAAACATGGATATCTTCGCTCAGAGACATGTCGCGCCCACATATTACGACTAATAACACGCAGTTTCGTGAGTATTTTTATTTAATGTGTGTATGAGTACGGTAAAATATGTTATCAAGAAGTGATAGTCAAGAAGCTGAGAAATGCGACACGAGCCTGGGACGCAAACGGCCACTCAGCTCTCTCCGAATACTCCACCTCTCCCGACAATGCTGGTATAGTTTTTCTTGGCTGAGAGCTATGGTTAGCAGCTCTCAAGAGACGGAGTTTGCCGGCTATACGAGAGATTTAAACTTTCAGAGTGCGACTGTTTAAGATCTTGCCCCGCTTTCGGACACTGTTGGCAAGCTGCACTCTAAGCGCTGTTTACACGACACATATTACTCGCAGTAGCTCTCTAAGAGTGAAAAACTATCACGTGTATACCTAGCTTAAGACCGATTCACATTAGACGTCAGCAGAACGTCAGGCGGGGTCACCTTCAAATGCTGCAGATTTGGCACAAGACGGAAAATACACATTTCACACTAAACGGAACGGCATCAAGGCGTAAATTAGCCTTCCTCATTATTCAGCAGTGAAATTGAGGTTCTGAAATAACAAACGTGATAAATAAGTCGGAGTGCAGTATCCGAATTAAGGAAATAAATCGGATAAAGGTTATTAACGCTCATGGCAAACTTGCTGACGAAAATATATGCGTGCAAACACCCCACTCGTCACTTATCTGGTTTTGGCGTGTATTCACCCCAGGTAATTGACTAACAGATCAACAGAGAGTGCAAAACTGCCGCAATGTCGGGTAACGCAAAGAAAGTAATAAGGCCCTGTGACTCTTGATTGAACTCCGGTGGCAGTGCTGACATTAATTAATTCAGAATTGATCCTTTTTAATTAAAAAGGGATGCACATTGATTTTATATTCAGCTATTGAACACCAGATACAAATGTTGAACATAAAATTAATTAAGAAAGTGACTTGGGATTTCAACTACTTGATTGAAAACAGATGCAGTCGATTAGCACAAATTTATTTTAACTCAATCATCACATTACATGAATCTTCTAACACGCAGCGGTAATAAATTGCGTTTGCGTGGAGTAAAGCGTGATAAATCAGAAGCAATTCCTATCGACTGACCCAGGCGTAATGCAAAGTGCGAGAAGAATTCTACAATACACGGCTCATGAAACCCTCGTGGAAACTTTGCCGACGTGATCCAACAAGTTAATCAGTGGCCTAACTCAAGGCGGAGCGGGCGCAATATCACCGAATTCAGCGTGGTGGGGCGTCGTCGTTGTGCGGATGTCGGCCAGCCTCGTGGTCCTGCAAGGCTGCACTCGTCTATTCACTCCTAGCTATCTTGCTCAGTACATAGCTGAACGAAAACTTTCGATCTCCAAGCTCAAGCGTTCCGTTTGCTAAGTCCTAAACTGCAGAGATGCTCACTCTCTCTCAGGCAATCTGAGTAAAGAACGCCACGTCTGCACTCTAGGCAAGCTGGGAACGGAAGACCTCTACAGAGACTTCTGCCAGTCCACTCTTCGCCACGGTTTCCCCTTCAGCAAAATCACTTACGCCAATTACAGCGCAAGTCGCGTTAATTATGCGTTGCTTCCCAGTGCTGACCAATGCCTGCTCTGGGAAGTGAACAAATTCCCACAAAATTTCCCTTCCTCTCAACTTCTGCTATTTAGCTCCTCCCAGGCCACCCATCAAGGTTAGCGTCTGCACAAAACACCAATTTTTATGGAATTCTGACTCCCAGGAGAGTACTTCAAATTCCTTGGTCCTACGTTCCCATTGGTGGCTGGCGTTTTTCATTCTGTCGCTCTTCACCAGATTTACTTCAGACTCTGTGGACCGTGAATTCAGTGTGAAGTTGCTATAGTCCCGAGCACGAATATTTTGGCCTCTGTTGACTGTTCCACCATAACTTTGCGTGGCTTTCTCACATGTTTCGTTGAAAATGAGACGACGGACATTTATCAGCAGGCATACAAGTTCTCTGTCTGCTTCCCGGTACACCAGCAAGGGGTCAACCACCCCCTCAGTGTCACTCATCTTAAGGCATCTGGAGGCCGTGCCCTGTTACTGCTTTCTCAGAGTTTGAGCTGTCCTAAGCCGCCTACTGTCGCTTCCCTTCGCCGCTCGCCAGCCCGGCTGCAGTCAACTCTGAATACTTCCTTGGGATAAACTACCGTCCAGTAAATCAACACATTTCCACAAAGTTTTCATGTCACGTGAATTACTTTAAAACCATCACCCAACATTAATTATTCCAATACGTCCATATTATACCCTCTACAAGATGCATTATGCCTTGTCAGTCATTTTTGTTCAGCCCTACTGTTCACTCAACATGACTTTGGTGATCTTTAATGACTTCATGTAAGGGGCATAATTCTTGCCATCTTACAGCCAATAAACTCCTACTTTTTTGTAGAATAGAACTCGCATGTGTAAAATAATTTCAGGCGTCTAAATACATTACTAATGCATGATCACTTCATTATCACCCACCAACAGGTGTCTGTTTATCCCAGAAATCTGAATACATTACTAATGTGTGATAACTTCAACCATCACCTGCTGACAGGTGATGGTTGAAGTGATCACACATTAGTAATGTATTCATTCACCTATCGGCAGGTGATGGTTGAAGTGATCGATATAACAAAAATCTACTAATACCAGTGTTGCTCACCGCTGTTTTGATCACAACCGAGAAAAATTCTTCCTACTCATCGGTCAGGGGCCGGAGGATGGAGTAGTTGCCAAATAAAATAAGGTTGGAAACTTGGGACGTGAAAGGTTTTTAATTTGACATCCTCTTGATAAGAGTGCTCAGAGACAAGTCCAAGCAGACCAGCCTCCTTTGGTTAGGACAGATCGGATGCCTTCACCCCCAACCACCATTGTGGTTTTAGAGCAGCTCCAGACTAGCATTTGTAGGACATCGAAAATTAACCAAAACTTCCAACCATTTTTCTCAGCTGTAGGACAATGCCTTGAACAATGTTTGTGTTCTCCTAATTCCTGCAGCAAATGTCAGCTAAATTCCTCAGTGCTTCCATGTGCGATCAGAATAAAAAAGTGCTACAATTGTTTAAACATTACATGCTGCCTTGTCACCCACAAATTGTTTAAATAAGCAGTATTCCACACACTGGTATCACTTTCCCGACAAATTCTTTAACTAAATAAATAAACTATATTCCAGTCACTACCTTGTTTCCCATAAACTGTTTATTTATCAATATTCCACACATTCCCTTGTCTACCAGAAGTTTTTTAAACGATATTCGATACACTGCCATCGATTCCCCTCCAAACAGCCAACCAACTTTTTCACGCCAGTTTCCATGGGGGTCCATGAGAGGTCTAGGGGATTTCTAGATGGGGTGGGTTTAGTTAATTCATCGATTTAATTAATTAGACAATTAGTTTTATATCAAAAGTGTGCTTGTATTGGGTAGTGGAGTTCTCAAAGGGCTGGTGGGAGGAGGGGAGGGGGATGGGGAGAGGATGCGGAGGGGTGGGAGGTTCTGGAGGTGAAGGATGGATAATCAACTCAGCAGAACAATAGGTTAAGGACCTGTCAGTCAAAAGAGAACAATAGTTTGGCCTCTGAATGTATGCTTGCTCCTGATGTAGCCAAGCTGTATAACAAACTGCCCCAGAACGAACTTTGCCCTAATACTATTTGTGGTGTCACCGCCAGACACCACACTTGCTAGGTGGTAGCTTTAAATCGGCCGCGGTCCATTAGTACATGTCGGACCCGCGTGTCGCCACTGTTAGTAAATGCAGACCGAGCGTCACCACACGGCAGGTCTAGATAGACGTACCAGCACTCGGCCCAGTTGTACGGACGACTTTGCTAGCGACTACACTGACGAAGCCTTTCTCTCATTTGCCGAGAGATAGTTAGAATAGCCTTCAGCTAAGTCCAGGGCTACGACCTAGCAAGGCGCCATTAACCATTTCTAGAGAGTCTCACTTGTATCATCAAGAATGCTGTATACAAATGATGGATTAAAGTTGAGTATTCCAGCAGCTATGTACTTTTCTTTATAGCATTCATTACGTATCCTGTTTCAGACTTAACGCAAGCCGGCATGAGTTGACGCGTGCCCTTTCGGCTTCCTCGCCTTGTGTCTAGACTGTCTTGTCTAGACACAACACTATTAGCTACTGCAATTACATTTTATTGTGTCTCAATGTTTAGAGCCACAAAACGCGTGGGTGTTTTCAGCTCGTTACTAAATGCAAATAAGTAGGAGGCCGAGTTGATAGGATCTGAAGGAGTCCAGGTTGCAATAATACACGGTATGGCACACTGTCAGAGAGAAGGATTATTATTCAAGAAACACATAGTACAATGATATTACTTATCATCAGTAGTTTGTAGGACTGCAGCAGCGGCTATGAACTGACAATCTCGTAACATGGAATACCATTAACTAATACAACATATTTTCAGGGACTAAGCCTGATGGGCCCTCCTCAGAGAATCAATGCAAACATTACAGAACTGGCTGAGGGCCGATTATGAAAGTGCGTCTGCCTAGGTTGAAATCTAGCTAAGAAGTGAACGAGGCACACTCCAGTTCCGTGGAGCTGAACAGCCCGCTAGAGTGCGTTGTGCTCGTCAGACGACGGGCTGCCAACTTTGTGTTGGCGCGGCGTTGTAGTAGTATCTGTGGCAATGACACTACACATTTTAGGCAAATTTTACAGTTTTCGTTTAAGCAATTAGCTTTTAATACCATCGACCAAATTATACGTCTTCATCTGAACTATGCGAGGATCTACATAGCTAATGTCATGATCACCGACGTCTGTGTATTCTCGTTACAAGTGCCAGCAAGTGAACGTGTTTACCCGAAAGCTTTCCACAGTGAATAGCTTTGCCGATAACTATGGATGAACAACTTCAGACTTTAGAAACACGTAACACCGTCGAACCGCATCCCTCTTCCGAGGAAGTTGAAACAGTTTAGGAAATATTTGTTGATGCCCTCTCCTACCATACTTAGTGCAACATAAACCGAACTAAAGGGACTACTTCTCTTCAGCGATATAACCTAGAAGTTGTTCTGCGACTTGTTACTTACCTTACGGGTAGATAACGTGATGGTGGCTGAGAAAGATACCAGAAAGGAAAAAGTAAGCAGTAAGACGGCCGCGTTTTCGGGGGAAGAAAATTAATGCCGGATTCTGAGCGCCAGACAGAATTGCGACAGTGTTGATGTGAAGTATATCTGACCGCTGCGGTGCCGAGAAGGAGATAATCCGGGCGCGGAAAAGATTAACGGCGATGAGAACGGGACAACGCAATTACACACGGCGGCCTGCAGCAGGTATTTTCTCCGCCTAAATTGTGGCTCCGGCGACATTTAACAACGTCTCGTCCGTACTCGCTATTATTAAATTCAAAGCGGCTTACCTTAATAGGATAACGGCATTTATCTCGCACGGCCAATTCTCGTTTCCCCGTCCCGGGAATCTCGACTCGAGCTCGCGCGTCATCTGTGGCGCCCTTAGCGAGTGGAAAAAGGGGAGGGTAGGAGGAATAAAAGGGAAAGAAAAGCGCAGGCTGCTAATCCCGGGGGGACACACTGAGCAGGAGGCAGACACCTGCGCAGGAAAACAGGAAGCGCCGCCTCAGCAGTCGGGCAGAGCGGTTGGCGGCGGGTGGCGGCAGGTTTAAAAGCCAGGAAGTCGGCTCCGTTGCTTTAAACGGACGCCCAACGGCACCGGGCACCTGCACCGCCCTGCTGACGTCACCGCGCAGTTCGAATCGTACCTACCGTTGCACGCGTGAGACTGCCTGTCAACCGCGTGTTCTTGGATTCCTGGGCGTACTTCTAGCGACTGATACACGTAACCGATCCATAAAATACCGAGTGAACTACGGGAAACGGACGGCTTTCAGATGAAGAGCAGCGCTGATGATCATTGATTTATGTGAATAATCCACTGTCGAGCACATTACTCTCTTAAGATTAACATGGCTGTCAATCAGCGACTGTAGTATAATACAAAATTTTGAAAAACACAGCCCTCAGTCGCGAACACAATTAATTTGTGCCGGCCGCGGCGGTCTAGCGGTTCTGGCGCTGCAGTCCGGAGCCGCGGGACTGCTACGGTCGCAGGTTCGAATCCTGCCTCGGGCATGGGTGTGCGTGATGTCCTTAGGTTAGTTAGGTTTAAGTAGTTCTAAGTTCTAGGGGACTTATGACCGAAGATGTTGAGTCCCATAGTACTCAGAGCCATTTAGAGAGAGCCAATTAATTTGTAACCTAGGTTTCGGTGTCACAAGGGACACCTTCTTCGAACAAAATTAAAACTAAATGTTACAGTATAACGTACCAAACAATACGAAAGCTGCCGTCATACCTGACTGTTTTGTGTAGACCGTAGCAGAGGATACATGGCAGCCCCTAGTGGCTTGCACCTCTGTTGCATTTTATTTTAATTCTAACTGACGCTGTGAGGTATGACCGCAGCTTTCGTACTTTTTGGTACGTTATGCTGTAACATTTAGTTTTAATTTTGTCCGAAGAAGGTGTCCCTTGTGACACCGAAACCTAGGTTACAAATTAATTGTGATCACGACTGAGGGCTGTGTTTTTCAAAATTTTGCTTTACATTACTCTCTGCTTAACGTTTCGTCTTCCACTGCTAGAGATCTCATTACAGGCTTTCGCAACTAAGAAAGCAGGTACGGATTCTAACCAGGTTCCTCAAGCCGGACTGCATTTTTAAACATTATGTGTCCACGCAACAGTCGGTTTGTAACGTCGTCAGACGGCTGCCTGAGATCACGGTGTCTCGGCGACGTATGCTGTGGAGCTTGTAGTAGGGAAGAGTTGGCGCTGTTTGATTTATCTAGCAGTAAGGTCCACAACTGCCCGCCCGGTTGGCTGTGCGGTCTAGCGCACGGTTTTCCGGATGGGAAGGAGCGCCGGTCCCCGGCACGAATCCGCCCGGCGGATTTGTGTAGAGGTCCGGTGAGCCGGCCAGACTGTGGATGGTTTTAGGCGGTTTTCCATCTGTCTCGGCGAATGTGGGCTGGTTCCCCTTATTCCGTCTCAGCTACACTATGTCGGCGATTGCTGAGCAAACAACTTCTTCACGTACGCGTACACCACCATTACTCTACCACACAAACATAGGGGTTACACTCGTCTAGTGTGAGACGTTCCCTGGGGGTCCCACCGGGGGCCGAACCACACAATAACCCTGGGTTCAGTGTGGGACGGCGGATGGGTGAAGTGGACTGCGGTAGTCGTCGTGGGGTTGCGGAGCACTGAGGTTGCAACGGGGACGAAGCCTCTCCGTCGTTTCTAGGTCCCCGGTTAACATAACATAACATAACAAAGTCCACAATTTGTCAAATTTTAATTCTCCTTCTTTTCTGTTGAAATTGGTTATGCGCTCTCGTATTTCCATGGTCTCTCAGTACATCCTAGTGCAGTAATTATTAGATCCTGCTAAATCCGCAGTGTCAGAGAAACGAATTTGATGGTTTCCCCTATTCTAGTGCTTGATATGTTACAACTACCCAACCGACAGTTGCTCTTGTGTTCCTTCAGGAGATGTTAATGTTTCTTTCTAGACTAACTATCTGCACTAAGCCGCAAGCGCGTGGAGTATTTGTATGGGACGTTTCGAAACTATTCATTCAGATTAATTCAGGACATAAAAAGAAATACACACTACTGGCCATTAAAATTGCTACACCACGAAGATGACGTGCTACAAACGCGAAATTTAACCGACAAGAAGAAGATACTGTGATACGCAAATGATTATCTTTTCTGAACATTCACACAAGGTTGGCGCCGGTGGCAACACCTACAACGTGCTGTCATGAGGAAAGTTTCCAACCGATTTCTCATACACAAACAGCAGTTGACCGGCGTTGCCTGGTGAAACGTTGTTGTGGTGCCTCGTGTAAGGAGGAGAAATGCATACCATCACGTTTCCGACTTTGATTAAGATCGGATTGTAGCCTATCGCGATTGCGATTTATCGTATCGCGACATTGCTGCTCGCGTTGGTCGAGATCCAATGACAGTTAGGAGAATATGGAATCTGTGTGCTCAGGAGGGTAATACGGAACGCCATGCTGTATTCCAACAGCCTCGTATCACTAGCAGTCGAGATGACAAGCATCTTATCCGCATGGCTGTAACGGATCGCGCAGCCACGTCTCGATCCCAGAGTCCACAGATGGGGACGTTTGCAAGACAACAACCGTCTGCACGAACAGTTCAACGACGTTTGCAGCAGCATGGACTATCAGCTCGGAGACCATCACCGCGGTTACCCTTGACGCTGCATCACATACAGGAGCGCCTGCGATGGTGTACTCAACGACGAACCTGGCTGCACGAATGGCAAAAGGTCATATTTTCGCATGAATCCAGGTTCTGTTTACAGCATCATGATGGTCGTATCCATGATTGGCGATATCACGGTGAACTCACATTGGAAGCGTGTATTCGTCATCGCCATACTGGCATATCACCCGGCGTGATGGTACACGCCTCGGTCACCTCTTGTTCGCATTGACGGCACTTTGAACAGTGGACGTTACATTTCAGATGTGTTACGACCCGTGGCTCTACCCTTCATTCGATCACTGCGAAATCCTACATTTCAGCAGGATAATGCACGACCGCATGTTGCAGGTCCTGTGCGGGCCTCTCTGTATACAGAAAATGTTCGACTGCTGCCCTGGCCAAAACATTCTCCAGATCTCTCACCAATTGAAACCGTGTGGTCAATGGTGGCCGAGCAACTGGCTCGTTACAATACGCCAGTCACTACACTTGATGAACTGTGGTATCGTGTTGAAGCTGTATGGGCAGCTGTACCTGTACAAGCCATCCAAGCTCTGTTTACTCAATGCCCAGGCGTATCAAGTCCGTTATTACGGCCAGAGTTGGTTGTTCTGGGTACTGATTTCTCAGGATCTATGCACCCAAATTGCATGAAAATGTAATCGCATGTCAGTTTTAGTGTAATATATTCGTCCAAAGAATCCCCGTTTATCAACTGCATTTCTTCTTGGTGTAGCAATTTTAATGGCCAGTAGTGTATTTCGAGAAGGAATATGTGGTATCTCAATATTTTGTTGGTCACGATGGCGTAAGTTTCTGTGCTGGTGTCGCTCAATGGATATACTGCCATCTTGATTGGGCACCAGCCCGTTTTAGCACTTCGTCACTCGATGGATCGATTGTGGCGTGATCACCCAGATCACCTGACCTCAATTATCTGGATTTCTCCTTCTGGGGGCATATGAGGAAGCTGGTGTATGAAACCGTTCTGAAACAGGAGAAGACCTGAATGCTAGAATCGCTGTCGCTGCTAGTACCATGTCGAGCATGTTAAGAATCTTCGAACGACCATAACAATAAATAGTTCGACGTTTTCTGCGTGCATACAGGCCGACGGTCGTGCATTCGAGAATTTTTTGTGAATACCACTGCTGTAATTAGCATGCTATACTACCGTCTGTGTAAATTTGTCCCTAGCATCAAAAGCTGCCGTCAGGAACCTTATGTCTCTACCTATTAAGTTGAACGAATAGTTTTGTATCCGTTGAATACTCTTGCGGTGGCAAGTGGAGACCATAGGTCTTTCTCAGTGTTCAAATACTCGTGCACCTATTTTGTTGGCTTAGATACCGTATAAATACCGTGTTTCCTGAGTACTTTGCTAACGCTATCTGTCATAGTGTTCCCTTTACTTGTTTGTTTCTCAATAAAATCTCTAAATCTTTTAGGACGTAGTGTCCTGCTTATCTCTTTGTTAGAGTAGCCGTTTCTTCTGAAGGCCATTCTTAAATTATCGAACTCGGCCTCCAAATAGTGTAGTACACAGGCTCTTTTAGCCCGACATACTAATATTTTGATCACTTCTCTTTCCTGTTTGGAAAGTTTATTCGAATTTTTGAGAAGGTATCAATCAATTTGAGTGTCCTTTTTGTAGACTTTATGCCCGAAAGTTACGTCAGGTTTTCTAACTACCTGTACATCTATAGGAAGAACACTCACACGGATAGATTCCTTTACAAAAATTCCGTTCGCCATCCCAAGCAGAAAAGAAGTGTGATCAAGACATTAGTAGATCGGGCTGAAAGACTCTGAACAACAGAACTTGGAAGACGATAACGATCAATTAAGAAGGTCCTTCAGAAGAAACGGCTACTCTGACCAAGAGGTAAATAGAGCGCACATCCTGAGAGGTCTAGGGCTTCTAATGAAAAGGAACTAACTAAATCGAAGGCTTTCTTTCCATTTGTAAAATCTGTCATGGATCGTATCATCGAAGTACTCACAAAACACGGTTTTCATACAGTATGTACACTATCAAGAAAGGTGCGTAAATATTTGAACATTGCAAAGAACCTACGCCATGTACTTGCTATAGCAGGAGTACATAAAATCCCATGTTCTTATGGGTAACAGTACATACGAACTTAAAAACAACTTTTAAATTCCATCACAAGGAACAAAACAGCAATTTTCGCCTAGTTAAGACACATAATTCAGCAATAGCACACCACGCACTAGGACTGGGGAACCACCATATCCGTTTCCTTGACACTGGGCCTTCAGCATGATCTAATAATTAGTGTGGTAGGATGTACTGAGAGGCCATAGATATTCAAAAGCACAAAAATAACTTCAAGACAAAAGAAGGATTGAAGTTAGACGAATTGCGGGCCGTGTGGCTACATAAAACAGACAGCACCAACTCTCCTCTCTACATCGGAGCGATTCTGTGACCTTAGGCAGTCATGTGATCACGTCACAAACCGACCGTTGCAGAGACACATATAAACAGTTCGGCTTTCTAAGCTTGTTTTGAGTCTATAACAGCTTTCCGAGTCGTGAAAGCCTCTGATGAAGTCTCCGGTAGTGGAAGACGAAATATTAGGCACAGAATAGTGTCTTGGACTATGACCTTATCCCCATAAATCAACTATCAGCAATGTCCCAAAAACGTGTTCCATGAACAGTAGCTTGTCATGAAATAATTTTTACTGATTCAGCCAACACGGGATTTTATAAACCATTGTGGGTGCCCAAAAACACAGTTCACGAATATTCCTCCTAAAATTTCAGTTTCAAGTGTTCTTAAGTGAGTAAGGATTCATGAAGGTAAACAAACTACTGTTTATTAGGCTTTGTTCCACATCAACTAATTCACATAAGAAGTAATCCACAATCCACATAGTATTGTTTTATTTTTTTTGATCTTTGCGTAATTTCTAATCCTCAGTCATAAAGAATGCATTCCTACGACGAGCAGGTTGTTTGATGCAAGTGTGCGCCACAGTGTCAAGTTTCAAGTGTTTTGGTTCACGTTTGTGAACATGCATGATACCGCTGTCCTTCAATTGCTGTTTCGTCATGGTACAGCGCAGATGAGTTTTTATTCTTGTACGGGCGGAGAAAGTACGTTTCGCTGTACATATAGCAACTAGTACGCTGAAAGCGATCTGTATCCATTTTGGCACCTGCCGCTGTGGCCGAGCGGCTCTAGGCGCTTCAGTCTGGAACCGCGCTTCTACTACGGTCGCAGATTCGAATCCTGCCTTGGGCGTGGATGTGTGTGATGCCTTTAGGTTAGTTAGATTTACGTAGTTCTACGTCTAGGGGACTGATGACCTCAGATTTTAAGTCCCACAATGCTTAGAGCCATTCGAACCATCTATTTCGTCACCTTTGCAATCAATTCGCCGACGTGCATATTCGAAGAAAAAAAGTGTCCTATGTCTTCCGTATTTCCTCCGAAATAATGTCTGGATTTACGTAAATAGTTAACCTCTCTGAGTCAAAGTCATCCTTAGAAAATAGTAGTACATAACGGCAATCTTTAGTTTAGTAAAGCAGAATTGTTTCTTTTTATTTACTGCACTATGCATTTCGAGCCCTGGAGGCTCATCTTCAGGTGCTTTGAAGTGATTTACATCAGGTATTTTAGTTGTTTGCCTGTTGATATTACATTTTTGTGTTACAACATGGTATATTGTAGATATAAGTTTAACAGCGTTAATAATATGAAAATAACTTACAGTTTAACATTCTGTGATATCTGCTTCTGTTGTGCAGTTGGTATACACAATATACATCTTTAATTTTGCAGTACATACTGGGATATATACATTTCTAGTGGATGTAGTATGCTAGTTAACTCTAGATGTAGGTGGTAAAGACGGACGAAACACTGAAAAGCAATGGATAAAATTAGGCTATATTTGCCTAGGCAGGCACTAAGAGCAGTGTACTCATTTAAAAATACGGAACTTAAACTATCAAAAGTGATTTGTAGTGTCAAAATTTACAAAGAATGTGTATCTCATGGTTTTATTCCAAACTACATTAACATTACGAAAAAGTGGCGTTCACAAGCAGCCAGAATAGCTACGATAAAATTCGAGAACAGCTGGTTACGTATAGAAATCAAACTACAGCACAATCAAAAAGAAGTACTTAATAGATCTCTTTACCACCTACAACTAGAGTTAACTACACTCCTGGAAATTGAAATAAGAACACCGTGAATTCATTGTCCCAGGAAGGGGAAACTTTATTGACACATTCCTGGGGTCAGATACATCACATGATCACACTGACAGAACCACAGGCACATAGACACAGGCAACAGAGCATGCACAATGTCGGCACTAGTACAGTGTATATCCACCTTTCGCAGCAATGCAGGCTGCTATTCTCCCATGGAGACGATCGTAGAGATGCTGGATGTAGTCCTGTGGAACGGCTTGCCATGCCATTTCCACCTGGCGCCTCAGTTGGACCAGCGTTCGTGCTGGACGTGCAGACCGCGTGAGACGACGCTTCATCCAGTCCCAAACATGCTCAATGGGGGACAGATCCGGAGATCTTGCTGGCCAGGGTAGTTGACTTACACCTTCTAGAGCACGTTGGGTGGCACGGGATACATGCGGACGTGCATTGTCCTTTTAGAACAGCAAGTTCCCTTGCCGGTCTAGGAATGGTAGAACGATGGGTTCGATGACGGTTTGGATGTACCGTGCACTATTCAGTGTCCCCTCGACGATCACCAGTGGTGTACGGCCAGTGTAGGAGATCGCTCCCCACACCATGATGCCGGGTGTTGGCCCTGTGTGCCTCGGTCGTATGCAGTCCTGATTGTGGCGCTCACCTGTACGGCGCCAAACGCGCATACGACCATCATTGGCACCAAGGCAGAAGCGACTCTCATCGCTGAAGACGACACGTCTCCATTCGTCCCTCCATTCACGCCTGTCGCGACACCACTGGAGGCGGGCTGCACGATGTTGGGGCGTGAGCGGAAGACGGCCTAACGGTGTGCGGGACCGTAGCCCAGCTTCATGGAGACGGTTGTGAATGGTCCTCGCCGATACCCCAGGAGCAACAGTGTCCCTAATTTGCTGGGAAGTGGCGGTGCGGTCCCCTACGGCACTGCGTAGGATCCTACGGTCTTGGCGTGCATCCGTGCGTCGCTGCGGTCCGGTCCCAGGTCGACGGGCACGTGCACCTTCCGCCGACCACTGGCGACAACATCGATGTACTGTGCAGACCTCACGCCCCACGTGTTGAGCAATTCGGCGGTACGTCCACCCGGCCTCCCGCATGCCCACTATACGCCCTCGCTCAAAGTCCGTCAACTGCACATACGGTTCACGTCCACGCTGTCGCGGCATGCTACCAGTGTTAAAGACTGCGATGGAGCTCCGTATACCACGGCAAACTGGCTGACACTGATGGCGGCGGTGCACAAATGCTGCGCAGCTAGCGCCATTCGACGGCCAACACCGCGGTTCCTGGTGTGTCCGCTGTGCCGTGCGTGTGATCATTGCTTGGACAGCCCTCTCGCAGTGTCCGGAGCAAGTATGGTGGGTCTGACACACCGGTGTCAATGTGTTCTTTTTTCCATTTCCAGGAGTGTAGCATACTACATCCACTAGAAATGTATATATCCCAGTATGTACTGCAAAATTAAAAATGTATATTGTGTATACCAACTGCACAACAGAAGCAGACATCATACAATGTTAAACTGTAAGTTATTTTCATATTATTAACGCTGTTAAACTTATATTTACAATATACCATGTTGTAACAAATGGTTCAAATGGCTCTGAGAACTATGGGACTTAACATCTGAGGTCATCAGTCCCCTAGAACTTAGAACTACTTAAACCTAACTAACCTAAGGACATCACATACATCCATGCCCGAGGCAGGATTCCAACCTGCGACCGTAGCGGTCACGCGGCTCCACACTGATGCGCCTAGAACCGCACGGCCACACCGGCCGGCCATGTTGTAACACAAAAATGTAATATCAAGAGGCAAGCAACTAAAAAACCTGATGTAAATCACTACAATGCACCTGAAGATGAGCCTCCAGGGCTCGAAATGCATGGTGCAGTAAATAAACGCAACTTGTGACTGAAGGCGGTTTGATCTTCATTTTACGAAAGTAAAACAGTCGTGGACTAAACGCTGAAAAACAATGGATAAAATTAAGAAATGTTTCTATTTCTTTGAAATGAATCATAGCAACTTTAGAAAAATCTATCCTCTAAACACTCAGGTGAGTCATGCGGGCTCCTGTTGATCTCGTTTATCGACGCGAACAATAATCTTTGACTGTGGGTCATGCAGATCGAGGTGGCAGGAGCGCGCTGTGGAACATGGCTAGCGGGTGTCCGGACCGCCGGGCGGCGGAAGTACAGACAGACAGTTCGGCCAGACGCCCGGAAGGGTTCAGCGGTACCAGCTGCCAACGCGGCAAGCCTGAAGCCGGGTCCAGTTGGTGTGGAGTGGCTGAGGGTGCGAATTTTGGGCGGTTGGCCGTTCGGGATCGTAGGTCAAATCGCCTGCACGGTTATTGGGAAGCACTGTACGGTCCTCGTTGGTGGAAGACCTTGCTCTGGATTTCATGCACCTTGGTGTCGACTGCCTTTACCTGGAATGCGGATGGTGAACAATTTTGTGGTTTGTGTCATTATGGCGCTGCAGTTTTTATGTGCTTGTCAGCGCGTGACTCAAGATTAGATTCGTGACGAAACCTGTAGTAGATGCTCGATATATTGTATTACAGGACACACTATAATTTAAATGGTGATTCATTGCACTTCTGTCTGTGCTGACGGAAATTGTGAGTCATGGGTGAATATAACGCAAGGCATACGGACAGTAGCCTTTGAACACCAATCGAGGCCAGACTGTTGAGTCAATCTCCATAGTGTTTCTATTCAGGTTTCCCTTGTGCTTAAGAGGAGCAACCAATATATCCCTTGTACTATGGTAGAAAGCAAAGCGCTTTAGAACTGTCAACCGTAGTCTTAAGCATTATGTAGCTTCTCATATTGACCAAATTGATCATACTTTTTGTTGGTTAGAAAATATTATGTGCTTTATAAATTGTAAGGCTACTGTGCAGTCTTAATCACGTTGTGGAGTCACTATAGCGCCTTCTTCCGGGAATTGAACACCCGTCTGATTAATTAACAAACGGCAGTTGCCAGTCGCTCGGAGTCTGTTTTATGGCAGTTTTTCTTTTAATGTGATTAGGGTCGTCCAAGCAAACGTAAATTTTTCTGCATAGCTGGCAGCAGCAGTTCTGAAACTTTTTTCTAAACAAAACGTCAGGCAGGTATTTCCTCTTAAGTTAACCGTTTTTAGCTATTTGAACTCATTTATTATGATAAGCGCTGCTGAAACAGGTCTCTCGGAAGCATGATGGAATTTTCTTAAAGACACTGAATATTTCAAGGAATAAGTTACTGATGACCGTTTATACTCAATATACGCAGTATCCAAAATTTTTTATATAATATTTTCGTTATCATCCTACTGTGCCATGATTTAAGCTTTTGAAGCGTTTTAGCTTTGGTTTAAAAAAAAAAAAAAAGCCGATGATTATTGGGGCCCTGTGTGATATGTAATGCTAAATTTTAGTCTATTATAAAGATTGATTTTAACTGCCTTCTATTTGCGCCTGTGGGGCGTTTTACGGCGACTGGGTCCGCCGGTTTTTCTGTCGCCAAAGGCAGCTATCTAAAGGTTCTTGTTCAAAATGTCTTTTTCTAAACGGTTTAATACCAAAATTTAAGTAATTTCATTACCACTGATGTTTAAATTATTCTTTAAAATAAATATTTGTTGAACTTTGTCACTTAATTGTGAATGATCTTTCCGTTGACTTGTTGTTGCCTAGCCCTCCCACCCAACAGCTGATCATGCTGATGCCACGGTGGCATACCACATTTCAATAATATGTAAAACCTAAGATTTTTGAAAACATAGTCAGCGATCTTAAAAGTAGTTAAAATTAAAATTTAAAACAGTCTTGATAGCAATCTTGTTAAAATACTTTTTTATTGGAGTGAATGACCGGTTTCGACTCTATGAAAGAGTTATCTTCAGACTCTAGAGCGCTGGATGGGCACTGCTAGATGAGTTCCGTCGATCCTCGACGCTTGTGTAACTGCATATGTAAAACCTAAGATAAATTCTCCGTTAACAGTCATGGGGCAAGTAACAGCATAGGGCAGAGCGCCGTGATCAAGTTTTCGGGAAATATTTCGAACTTTTAGAAGATTCGGGTCCTTAACATCAACATTTTTCGTGAGTTTCAAGAAAAAGCTCCATACTTCATCGAAATTTTCATCAGTTAGAGATAACTTGACAACATCTCGGACGCTCTTGTCCACGGCTTTTTGGAGCGGAAGAGACGAATTTTACAGAAAAGCATCCAAAATCTCAACTAGCTCTAATATCTTTAAAAGAAGTGTAGTGACTTGTGACAAAGATAAATTCAAAATAACACGTAAAATTTAAGAAAGCTTTAGTTTTAGCATTAGCATCGGATTTTTCGAGCTCGAGTTCCTCGAAGAACAAAATTAACTGTTAGTAATTCTGAAGTATAGTTTTCAACGAAGTTCTTCTACATCGGCACCTGACTGGAGCGTGAGGTTAATTACCTGAGATGTAGTGCTTTTCCCTGGGCGGAAACCATCCCCCAACAAGCAGGTTTCCGCCCATGGAAAAGCACTACATCTTAGGTAATTAACCTCACGCAGCTGATTGAAGACGGCTATGAGAACCGGAAAATAACAGGTGTCGCCTTTATAGACTTGACAGCCGCATATGACACCGTCAACTTACGTCTGCTAATGAAGAAGCTGTATGCCATTACCAGGGACTTTAAATTCACATCCACGTGGAATTCCAAGGGATGCATAGCAGGTGGCGGGCCCAGAAAAATGGTCTCCCTCAGGGCAGCGTACTGGCACCCATACTTTTTAACATATACACCAACGATCAACCACTGCCAGCTGGTACGGAAAACTATATCTACGCCGATGACCGTGCTATGGCCGTACAGGGTGACTCCTTTGAGGATGTTGAGACAAAGCTCAAGGATGCGCTAGACATGCTCTGTCAGTACTACGCCGACAATCAATTCAAGCCGAACCCTAGCAAAACACAAGTTTGCGCCTTCCATCTCCGTAACAAGCAGGCATCCCGTAAGCTGCGTGTCTTCTGGAAGGACACACTCCTCGAACACTGCGTTAACCCCAAATACCTAGGAGTAACCCTAGACAGGGCTCTGACGTATAAACAGCACTGTGTTAACACCAAAATGAAGGTGAGCGGCAGAAATAATATTCTTCGGAAAATAACGAACTCCTCCTGGGGCGCAAAGCCAGAGGTAGTGAGGACCACAGCACTAGCAGTTTGCTTCCCAGCAGGCGAATATGCAAGCAGTGTCTGGTACAACTCTACCCACGCTAAACAGGCCGACATTGCTCTGAACGAGACCTGCAGGCTCGTCACTGAATGTCTGAAACCGACGCCAACAGACAAGCTCTACCATCTAGCTGGGATTGCATCTCCTGCAGTGCGGAGAAGCGGCAGCCTATAGTGAAAGAGCGAGGGCTGAGATGGCAGAGAGCCACCTCCTCCACAAAACTCAGCCAGCCACCAAACGCTTGAAATCTAGACGCAGTTTTCTCAGAGCAACCGAAGAGTTTAGCGACCAACCTGGATCTAGGGTGGAGAGATGGAAGCGGTCGGGAGAAGGGCACTGGATGGAACCAAAGGAAGAATTGGCACCAGGTTACGATGAGGACTGGGTGGTCTAGAGATCACTAAACAGGCTACGCACCAACACTGCACGGTCAAGAGATAACCTTCTGAAGTGGGGATATTCTACAACATCTAATCTCTGCGACTGTGGAGAGGTGCAGACGACCCAACACATGTATAACTGCCCTGAATGTCCTTCACACTGCACTTTAGAGGATCTGATTTTGGCAACCCCAAATGCTGTCGACGTAGCCCGCTTATGGGCCAAATGCCTATAACATTTTGTTTCTGTGCACACATATTTGTATATATATATATATATTTTCATATGCCTGTAATTAATTTTTTTCTGTGTGCTATTCATTTTTTTTTATATTCCTGTATCCATGGTGCTTCTGACACGAATAAAAAAAACCTGACTGGACAAAAAGATTGAACAGCAACATGACGAATAAAGTTATCACCTTGAGCAATTTCCAGAGACTTAGATATTACTAGTCGCCTAGGGGACCCACGTACAAAATAGATAATTTCTTTCACATTTGAAAGATAGTCTCCCATCAAGTTTTCGTTTTGCATTACCTCTTGGGTGACAAGATTCAAAGAGTGGGCTACAAAGTGAACATGCACACCTCTGATTTTTTCTTGCAACTCAGAAAGAGCGCCGGTCATATTTGCCGCTTCGTTAGTCGCAACAACTTCATATCTAAACAGTACTTCAGCTATAATAGATTCCGAATTATAGCTATAATAGATTCAGTATTATAGAAACCAAAAATATATTCATTAATTTGAAAATCATCGCCACTGACACATCAAAAGCAAATCGGAATTTGCTCGTGTTGACATACTCGTATTTCCCTAATTTCATCCACAATTATCAAATTGTTTAAGACTTCTTTAGCGACAATAGAAGCTACTTCACTTGTTATGTCGTGCGAAATCTGTCTGTGCTTTGTACACCGAGGCCAAGAGAACGAATCGGAATTATCTTCAGCAACTAACTCCAAAAATCCATTATAATTACAATTTTCATCTGTGTGACCACGTATTTCTAATCCCCGCACCATGAGGTAAATCAGCGTAGATAACTCTCGCAGATTTCATTTCTCCTTCCTTATCTTTAGACATTAACCACTGCACATTCACACTTTTATCAGCTGCACTTTTCCTACTACAGCAAGACATAGTAATTTGACATCTCATGACAATCAAACCTTTCTACCCCTTTGTTCCAAGAATAAAACCAGACTTTAACGAATACTATTATCATATCCTCGTCCTGTATAGTTTTCTTCGCAAGAGGAACTCATTTCCTTACGTACAGAACAAATCGCTGTACCACCCTTCTCGGCTTGTAACATCTATTGTCTTTGGAAAGAAAGGCCACCATCAACATCACCAATTTTCTTTGTTTCATTTGACACAGCACCTGAACTGGAGTAGCCTGATACAATATCTACATAATTCTTCGCCAAATCACTGTTCTTCTCTGATGATCGAGCCATGACTTTATCCATTACAACAACTAAGTATAACAAGTAAATAAACAAAAAAATTGAAATTCTAAGAGATTGTCTTGTGGAATAAAAATTATAAACTAAAACTTACTTCTCCACAAAAGACGGTACTGAGTGAGTGAATATCTATCTACACAAAGCAAGCGGGTTATATCTCGGCCTGCTGTTGCCCATTGGGTGGAACGTTGAAAAACTTTCGTGATGTTTCCGCGGGAGAGTAGTGCTGAGCATTTGTCAGTTCTGGAGAATTGCGAATCGCTAGGCCGTGCTTGCATGGGCCGATGCAAGAGCATAATTTACGGATTTCAAGTTTCCCCTCAGTTTTTCTGTTTTTTCTTCATTTATTTGTTCCATTTTATTTTCCTTCCCATTTTGTGTGGGAGCTGAGCATCACCTATCTAATGCGTTCCAGAGGCAACAAACATCTAATTTTCAATATTTCGCGTAATTATTGGCCGAATTTAAAAATTTAAAATGCTGTCATAATCTACTCATTAAGAGGTACAGTTTTTTGTAAAATGTGTGACACGTTGTTCCAAACAATATAACTGCCGGTGTACAAGTGCTCGGAATTTATTCACCCAGTATTTGAGAATGAGAGTACTTACGACTTCCAGCAAACTTTACCCGTAGTGTCAACCATTTTCGAAATTTTTTCTTGCTGACACTCCCAAGAAAATAATGAAAAGATAAAAGTTTATCACATTTTCTTTGTTCATGAAGTAAAACTTCAGCATCAGACATAAATATTAACGCAGTTTGTAGACAGTATCCACATACACCGCTGAATGTACCTGCGGAATATATGACTGTACGACACATATTTCACGAGCTATGAAGTCGTAAATATTTAGATGAGTGATGAACTAGCGTCTGCTTCAAGTGGCGCGCAGTAAAACTCCAACATCAAACATGATGCTTTAATTTATTACTTCCTTACTACATACTCTATTTGTAAAGCGCTTTTCAGACAGTATGTAAATAGATCACTGAATGCACCTGCATCACTATATCATTGTACGGCACATAACTCACGAGACATGACGTCATAAATATGTAGGTGCCTGAAGACCTAGCTTTTACTTAAAATGGAAAGTATATTAGCCAGTTTATAGTCATCCATTCTTTCATAACGAGAGTACTTAGCGACTTCTAACAAACTTTTGCCGTAATATGAAAACTTTCGTAACCTTCATTTCGCTTACTTGCTTAAAGCAAAATATTTAATGCTTTAAGTCATTTGTTAAGTAATAAGACCTTTGAGGTTGTTTTTACCTGGGAGTTCAGTTCGAGTATCGGGGTTTGCAATTTTTTTACTACTATTTATTTGCACAGCGCCTCTCGGCAGCATGCCGCCACAATCAGGGCATTAGATTTACGTGTACATTAACTTGTTGTCGTTGTGGTCTTCAGTCCAGAGACTGGTTTGATGCAGCTCTCCATGCTACTCTATCCTGTGCAAGCCCCTTCATCTCCGAGTAACTACTGCAAGCTATGTCCTTCTGAATCTGCTTAGTGTATTCATCTCTTGGTCTCCCTTACGGTTTTTGCCATCCACCCTTCCCACCAACCTCTTTATACCTCAGAACGTGGCTTACCAACCGGTCCCTTCTTCTAGTCGGCTTGTGCCACACATTCCCATTCTCCCAGTTCTTTTCAGTACCTCCACATCAGTTACGTGATCTACCCATCAAATTTTCACCATTATTCTGTAGCACCACGTTACGGAAGCTTCTATTCTCTTCTTGTGTAAACTATTTATCGTCCATGTTTCACTTCCATACATAACTACACTCCATATAAATACTTTCAGAAACGACTTCCTGACACTTAAACCTATATTTCATGTTAACAAATTTCTCTTCTTTATAAAAGCTTTTCTTGCCATATCCAGTCTACATTTTATGTTCTCTATACTTCGACCATTATCAGTTATTTTGCTTCCCAGATAGCAAAACTCATCTACTTTAAGTGTCTCACTTCCTAATCTAATTTTCCTAGCATCACCTGATTTAATTCGACTAAATTCCATTAACCTCTTTTTGCTTTGGTTGATGTTCGTCTTATATCCTTCTTCCAAGACACTGTTCATTCCATTGGACTGCTCTTCCAGGTCCTTTGCTGTCTTGACAGAATTACAATGTCGTCGCCAAACCTCTAAGTTTTAATTTCTTCTACATGGATTTTAATTCCTACTTTAAATTTTTCTTTTGTTTCCTTTATTGCTTGCTCAATATACAGATTGAATAACATCTTGGACCGACCGCTGGGGTTCTAGGCGCTTCAGTCTGGAACCGCACTGCTGCTGCAGTCGCAGGTTCGAATCCTGCCTCGGGGATCGATGTGTGTGATGTCCTTAGGTTAGTTAGGTATAAGTGGTTCTAAGTCTAGGGGACCCATGACCTCAGATGTTAAGTCCCATAGTGCTTAGAGCCATTTGAACCATTTTCAATAACATCATGGATACGGTACAAGCCTGTGGCACTCCCTTCTCAATCGCTGCTTCCCTTTCGTGCCCCTCTATTCTTATAACGGCTATTTGGTTTCTGTACAAATTGTAAATAGTCTTTCGCCCCCTGTGCTTTGCCCCTGCCACCTTTAGAATTTGGAAGAGAGTAATCCAGTTCACACTGTCAAACGAGTCTTCAAATGCCATAAATGTAGATCTGTCTTTCCTTACCCTCTCTTCTAAGATCTGTCGTAGGGTTAGTATTGCCTCGCGTGTCCGCACATTTCCATGGAATCCAAACTGATCTTCCCCGAGGTCGGATTCTAACAGTTTTTCCATTCTTCTGTATAGAATTCGTGTCAGTATTTTACAACCATGACTTATTAAACTGACAGTTCCGTAATTTTCACACCTGTCAGCACCTGCTTTCTTTGCAATTGGTATTATTATATTCTTCTCGAAGTCTCAGGGCATTTTACCTGTCACACACATCTTGCTCACCAATGGAACAGATTTCTCATGGATGGCTCACCTAAGGACTCACTTAAGTTCTAATGGAATGTTGTCTACTCTCGGGACCTCGTTTTGACTTAGGTCTTTCAATGCTGTATCAAATTCTTCACGCAGTATCACATCTTCCATTTCATCTACGTCTTCTTCCGTTTCCATAATATTGCTCTCAAGTACATCGGCCGAGTATAGACCCTCTACATACTCTTTCCACCTTTCTACTTTCCCTTCTTTGCTTAGAACTGGTTTTCCATCTGAGCTCTTTATATTCATACAGGTGGTTCTCTTTAATTGTCTTGTAAGCTGTATCTATCCTACTCCTAGTGATATATGCTTCTACATCCCTACGTTTGTCCTCTAGCCGTTCCTGCTTAGCCGCTTTGCACTTCCTGTCGATCTCATTTTTGAATCGTTTGTGTTCCGTTTCACCTGTTACCCAAGGATTTCTACTAGCCCTCATCTGCTTGATACTCTGCTGCATTCACTATTTCAGCTCTCAAAGCTGCCCACTCTTCTTCTATTGTATTTCTTTCCCCTGTTCTTTTCAGTCGTTCCTTAATACTCTCTGTGAAACTCTCTACAAGCTCTGGTTCTTTCAATTTATCCAGGTTCCATCTTCTTAAATTCCTACCTTTTTGCAGTTTCTTCTTGAATCTACAGTTCATAACCAATAGATTGTGGTCACAGTCCACATCTTCCCCTGCAAACGTCTTACAGTTTAAAACCTGACTCCTAAATCTCTGTCTTACCATTATATAATTTATCTAAAACCTTCCACTGTCTTCAGGCCTCTTCCACGTATACAACCTTCTTTCATGTTTCTTAAACCAAGTGCTAGCGACGATTAAGCTGTGCTCTGTGGAAAATTCTACCAGGCGGCTTCTTCTTTCATTTCTTACCCCCAGTCCCTATGAACCTACCACTTTTCCTTCTCTTCCCTTTCCTACTATCGAATTCCAGTCCACAACGACTATTAAATTTTCGTCTCCCTTAACTATCTGAATAATTTATTTTATCTCATCATACATTTCTTTGATCTCTTCAGCATCTGCAGAACTTGTTGGCATATAAACTTGTACTACTGCTAGACGTGGGTTTCGTGTCTGTCTTTTCTGCAATAACGCGTCCACATTAATCTAAAGTGTGATAAATTCGTTTGCTGCATGTGCCAGTGACGTTAGGAGCCGAAATATAGCTCTGTGCAGATAAAGTTACACAGAATCACGTCACAAGTGGCTGCTTACTTCAATGTCGCAATTATTTCGTTTGCGAACCTATGTTTACTGATACTTTTTTGCTTCTAGTATCGCATACTTTCAGCTGACTGTACGTCATTACTGTGATACATCCTGCATATGCTTGAATGTTTTATGCCTGAGGACGATCAAACACAAGAAGCGGAGTTTATAAACCAGTAAGAATTTTAACCCTGCGACCCAATGGAATACCGGTGTGCCGCCGTAAAGCGAACATTTAGAAATTATCGTAAGAATTTAGTGGATTTCGATTTTAGTCATACCGAAACTTTCTGTGGTTTTTTTAAGAATTTAAATGTCATTTACTTCCTTGTTTATTCTTCGATAATTTGATATGTGCTTACAACTGTTGTATTATCATAGAAATTAATAAAATTAAATGTAATTTATTTATTCAATTTTGTTGTTATATTTTGCTTTCCATAAGTTAATTCTGTTCTCGCCTGTAGCACTGCACTGACTATGCCCATAGGGTGAAAGTACTTTGTATCACCACAACTTTTGTATACTGCCGCCAATGGACCCGCACTGTTGTTAGACATCAAAACAGAATTTTACTTTCCATTGCTTAAGGATTTTAGTTCATATCTGTGACACATGTGCGCTGCAGTAGTTTAAATATTGTGATTGCTACACCAGTGTTTTCCATTACAGTGTTATCAAACTATTTTTTGCGTTACGGATAACTTCATTGTACGGACTGATGCATCCTTGAATGCAAGTAGTGAAACCATCGAGCCTAAAATAAAATTTAAAAAAAAGTAGTTCGGAGATAGTAGAATTATAATTATTTATCTCGCGGGAGTATTTCGTTTGGTGACAAACCATGGCGGGTCCCCGAATGTGGAACGTTGCTATGGTTCCCAGTAGATAGGAATGATATTTGTCGACAAAATATTCCTCTCTATTAAGTAAAGACATGTATTATTCCAGTTGGTCGTTGGAGCCAAGCAAAAATCAAGTGAAGCTAATGACTATATCGGTACGTGTTCCGCAAAAAGCGCAAGGAGCTAGCTACAAAGTAGCCGAACTTCACAATGGTCAAAAAACCACCCATAACAGCAGAAACTTTGTAAATGCCCGCGCGTAAGGGAATAGTAAGTACAGTTCTTGATTCAGAAGCTGCTACTTGAATTTTAAAAAAATTTCCCTTTCGGCTGACACTGTCAGATGCCGAGTTAGTGGCATTTCCAGTGATATCGAAGATATTTTGAAGAAGAAAGAAAGAGCAGACTTAAAGTTCTCACCTCATATCGGCGAGTCACAGCACACTACACTTCTGCTAAATACAGAAGTACGATGGTCATATCAACGTGAGGTGTTAGTGCGAATGTATTTTATACTAATGAGGGCGTTAAGTATGGGGATTTATTTACAGCTGATGAAAGAATACCTAATTTGGCATAGAAACGAAATTATTCTGATTACTATGGATAATATGCAAGGATTTATTAACAAGTTAAATTATTGGATACAGATAATTGAAAATGGATCGTGCCAGATGTTCCCAATGTTGGCTCTCAACTGTGGATAATAAGGCACTGATGGTGGTCATTAAAGAACATTTAGTACTCTTGCAGCAGAATTCTAACAAATATTGTCGAGAGAATGTTGACTGCGTACCTGATCCATACGTAAATTCGACACATGTTCCAAATATATATGTGGTGTCTGACTTTACAGACACATCCGAAAGGACAGACACCTTTTAGACCCTGCGGCCGCTGTGAATCAAGACACAAAGGAATGAATGACATTAGCTACCAGTGGGATAAGCCGAATCGATGAAATGCCGAGAGTAATGAGGATAATAGCAAGGGGCGCCACATCAGTAGTGTGTGGATAAGTTTGAGAATTCGGCTCCGACTGGAGGAGTGCTAAGCTAGTCCGTGCAGTTGCGATGACCACTGAGTCCGGATGGGGAAGTGGTCAGCGCATCTGCCTGGTCTCAGTCCGGCTGTCGCAGCCGTGCTGTGCGGACTTGCTGTTTGTGTTTCCGCCTGCGGGGAACGTGCGTACACTGTCGCTTACTTTCAGCCGCTGTCACGTGTCGCTTACGTATGCTATAACCAATCGTTTTCGAAAGCTGTCGCAGCCGTGGTGTGCGGACTTGCTGTGTGTTTCCGCCTGCTGGGAACGTGCGTACACTGTCGCTTACTTTCAGCCGCTGTCACGTGTCGCTTACGTATGCTATAACCAATCGTTTTCGAAAGTCTACAGTACGATCCAATGATTACAACCGACCAAAGGCTTTACAAGTGGAACGCTTCCTACGTGACGTAGATAAGATCCCAGCTTCCGACATTTTGGACATCCATTTGCCCATCTTAAGCAGTATGATGTACATCAAAGTCGTCTATGATGCTGTACGCGAACGATACTTCGTGACGCCAAACAAGAGTTACCCTTCTGCCAAACTTATGGCAATGTCGGCGCCCTCAGTGTCAACCAAGCAAACTTAGACATACGCGCTACACGAGTTTTCGTACTACCATTCGACCTTTCCGCCTCTATGGTCTCATTGCTGAACCATGAGGAAATTTCAAGCGTACCTCGTTTTTACGGCGTATGGCAGGTAACCATCGATCTCAGATGCCACGTGCCGTCTTTATTTAAAAATCAGCAGGTGCCGAGTATCCTCAGGATACTCATTTCTCCACCACCAAAAATCAGGGTATTGTAAGGGTCAAGGGACTGAAGAACACGCCGGCCGGAGTGGCCGAGCGGTTCTAGACCACACCTTCTTCGCCCATTACTTTCAACCGATCCTTATGTCACCCTCTCTCAGCTGGATGGTGCCACACGTGGACGGTTCTCCCACCCCTCCTGCTGACATCTGAGACTCCCCGTGCTACATTTCTACGAGGAGCATTCAAGTTCTAAGGCCTCCGATTTTTTTCTAATTAACTACCCACCCGACATCGATGAAACTGGCGTTACTTCTCGACGTAATCGCCCTGCAGACGTACACATTTTTCACAACGCTGACGCCATGATTCCATGGCAGCGGCGAAGGCTTCTTTAGGAGTCTGTTCTGACCACTGGAAAATCGCTGAGGCAATAGCAGCACGGCTGGTGAATGTGCGGCCACGGAGAGTGTCTTTCATTGTTGGAAAAAGCCAAAAGTCACTAGGAGCCAGGTCAGGTGAGTAGGGAGCATGAGGAATCACTTCAAACTTGCTATCACGAAGAAACTGTTGCGTAACGTTCGTTCGATGTGCGGGTGCGTTGTCTTGGTGAAACAGCACACGCGCAGCCCTTCCCGGACGTTTTTGTTGCAGTGCAGGAAGAAATTTGTTCTTCAAAACATTTTCGTAGGATGCACCTGTTACCGTAGTGTCCTTTGCAACGCAATGGGTAAGGATTACGCCCTCGCTGTCCCAGAACATGGACACCATCATTTTTTCAGCACTGCAGGTTACCCGAAATTTTTTTGGTGGCGGTGAATCTGTGTGCTTCCATTGAGCTGACTGGCGCTTTGTTTCTGGATTGAAAAATGGCATCCACGTCTCATCCATTGTCACAACCGACGAAAAGAAAGTCCCATTCATGCTGTCGTTGCGCGTCAACATTGCTTGGCAACGTGCCACACGGGCAGCCATGTGGTCGTCCGTCAGCATTCGTGGCACCCACCTGGATGACACTTTTCGCATTTTCAGGTCGTCATGCAGGATTGTGTGCACAGAACCCACAGAAATGCCAACTCTGGAGGCGATCTGTTCAACAGTCATTCGGATATCCCCCAAAACAATTCCCACCACTCTCTCGATCATGTCGTCAGACCGGCTTGTGCGAGCCCGAGGTTGTTTCGGTTTGTTGTCACACGATGTTCTGCCTTCATTAAACTGTCGCACCCACGAACGCACTTTCGACACATCCATAACTCCATCACCACATGTCTCCTTCAACTGTCGATGAATTTCAATTGGTTTTACACCACGCAAATTCAGAAAGCGAATGATTGCACGCTGTTCAAGTAAGGAAAACGTCGCCATTTCAAGTATTTAAAACAGTTCTCATTCTCGCCACTGGTGGTAAAATTCCATCTGCCGTACGGTGCTGCCATCTTGAACACGGCCTCATTTTAAAACAATGCGCATGTTTCTATCTCTTTCCAGTCCGGAGAAAAAAATCGGAGGCCCTAGAACTTGAATGCAACTTGTATTTCATACCTCGAAGTGGGGCAGGCCCATGGACATTCGCCCCTTTCTTTTATGCACCGTACCAGACGAAGCTAGTCATTCCCCCAACTCTACTGTCTCATCCTCCTTGGTTTCCACCCTTCTTTCATGCAATCCTGTCCGGTAGTGGTGGCGGAGACACTGTAGCCATGCCTCGCATGTTGACCCCTGACCACTCTACCCTAAGCCCCATCTGCCGAGCAGGAAGATTCCTGTAAGTCTTACCAGGTCTACATCTACAACTATATCCATACTCCGCAAGCTGACTGCCGGTGTGTGGTGGAGGGTACCTTGAGTACCACTATCGGTCCCTGCCCTCTCTTCTCTCTTTGTCCACGACATCAAATCTCTTAGCTGACACTCAGATTTTTTTTTCTTTTCTTTCCCACATCTTGTAAGTAGAGATGATTGCACGTCTTATTCTGGTGTAGCTTCTAACGTCGATTCCACCGTAATGGTGGCCTATTGTACGAATAAAAATATTTTGTTTAATCTATTCCCTTTTCGAAACAGAAAAAAGTTAAAAAAAGAATAAAAACAGGTTTGTGGTCCGAGAAAAAAGTGTGCAGGAGACTTGGGTTCGAGTCCTGGTCCTACTCAAATTTTAAACTTTCCCCATCGATTTAACCGATCCCCACCGGCAGCTAATGACATTCATTACTTTGTGTCTTGATATTCCGAATAATTTTGATTTAGTGTTACAAGAGCAGCGGGCACGTTTGAAAGCAGACAGGATATGGAAATCAAAATTTTTGGAAGTGCCTTTGTACACATTTCGGTTATCAATAAGCAACTCATATCCCCCTATCTCCAAGATAGCAGTTAATGCGTTATTACCTTAGCCAACTACAAATTTGCGTGAAATGGACTTCTTGATGTGACTGAAATTAAAACATCAAAAAGAGAGAGGCACAGAATCATAGATGAAGAAATGAGGCTTGCTTTTTCAATTATTCCGTCACGAATCAGCCGTTTGTCTGCAGCTAAGCAGGATCAAGTACCACACTGAAGGTACGAGTTATTTATTTTAAAATTCGTTTTATAAATGCCTATTTTCTAAACTGAATTAAAGTTAAGACATGTGTGAATCTATTTCTGTAGAATGACAATAATAATAATAAAATAATAATAATAATAGATTGTATAACAACGAAATAATTCGTAATTAAGATTCACACTGTTTTGAGGAGACAACATTCTGAATTGCCTTGTTGAGTGTTGGCCGGTCTGGTTGTACCGTGAGTAATAAAACGTTGGGGAATACTGCTACAGGTACTCCTTGAGATTAAAAACAGTGATCCCATCCGGCAAGTACTGTAACTTTAGAAGAAAATTTCAAAATCAAAGAGTATCCGGTAGTGGTTTATAATGATGGGAGTTATTCGGAGAACGGAACAAGTTCAGGAGAGAGAGCAACCATTGATGGCACACCTGCCTCTCGGTTAATGTACACACTAAAGAATGGGTGCAACAATAATCAAACTGATCAATTAGTAATTTTGCGAACGTTACTGAAACTAGATAATTTATGAGATATACATGTTAAGATGGCATTTTTAATACCGACGGACATTAGATTTTCACTGCATTCTTTAAAAATTTCCAAATGTATTGATTATTTGATGGAAGAACTCATATCATAAAACTGGGAACTGCATCAGTGGAAATGTGTATTAACTTCGAATGGATGTAAGTCCACGTAAGAACTGAAATGGACCCACAAACAAGTCTGCCAGACAAGCAACTCGAAAAAACCCAATAGAAAGCTACAGCAGAATTCCTCCGTCTGCGGTCAAAAGAGAACTAAGATGCACAGTGAAAAGGAAGAAAGGAAAGAGAATTGGCAAAAACTGCAAAAAGGGCGATAACGGAAGTTCTTTTTCCGATTTTTGAACGTAGCCTTTCCATAAAGTTACCGCAGCCATCTAATCTCACAGTATTGTTACTAGCCATGAGGAATTAATGTCTTAGCATCATCGGTCCTGGCTATTCCCAAGTGCTGCTCAAACATTTGTAATTTGTTCTACATAGACTTGTTTGTGGATGTATGTTATACGCGGATAAATCAAACAGTCTCCTGAGCAGGAAACATAATTTCCCCAGCGAATAGGCAATTTCTTGACCGTGTTATCGTAAAATGAACGTAGCTGTGCAACTGGATGGATAAGAATACTTCGACAGTGCGATCTTTGTCAAGTCTGTGTTCTCTGACTTCTTCCTTTAGTAGTCCAGAAAAATTGAAGTCTCGGAGCGATAAGTCCGGACTGTAGGGAGTATGTTGCAGTGTGCTCCAGAACTATTCCTGAGTTTTTTGTTGAGCTCAGGCAGTTGTGTGAAGTCTAGCGCTGTCATGAAGCACGATCACATCCCAGTTAGGAAATGCGCGCCTTCTGTAACCATATATGCACGTTTTGTTTGATCCAAAAGGTAGCAACTGTATGCAGCGTTCGTGGAGAAAATCGGTGAGAAGAACTACTATAAAAGCAAAGACTTCAGCAAGAACGTTCCCCCTGGAGAAACGCGTTTTGGCTTTGGCGCGTTCAGGATCGTCTTTTTTGCGCCATTCCATGCTGCTTTTTTTCGTTTCCGGCGTGTACTGGTGCACTCGCGTTTCATCGCAGGTCAGAATCCGGTGCAAAAAATGTTCGCCTCCAGTTTGGTAGCGCGTCAGTAGCCGTTCGCACGTCTCGAGACGATGAAATTTATGCTCTGTGGTGAGAATACCAGGCACCCACCCAGAGGACGCTTTCAAAATCCACGGCTGTCTGTAATGATCGCCTGAGCGCTACCGTAACTTATGCCAACCCCAGTAGTAACTTCTGACACCGTTATTTGGCGACCGTCTTCAGTAAGCTGGCTAACAATGCGAACGTTCTCTTCAGCCACGCTGGTCCTTGAGCGACTTCAGTGACTGTATTCTCATCAGTTTTCGTCCTCGTGAAACCTGTACGTGCCATGCAAACTTTTGTGTGTTTCTCAGGGTGCTGTCCTCAAACAGTGCCGAACGTCTTTTCAAACTTTCGGGCTGTTTTACGCGCTCTGTTGTGAGAAACTTGATTATAATGCGTTGCGCAACAGATGACAGTACCTCTTGCTCCGACATTGCGACTGAGACTAAAGAGACGGTACGATAACGGAGGTTGTGGAGACCAGTCACTGCAAACGAAAGCAGCAATTAGCAGAGGTCGCGCCGTTCTCCGTTTACGTAAAGGGATGTAAAGCAAATATTCCGGTTTATATTTGATTGACCCTCACATAAAAAGTAAACCTAAAAGTGTAGTTTCACATAAAATTATAATTCGGCATAATGCAGATTAAATAAATATCCGATATAATATTATCAACAAAAACCCAAACTATTACAGAACAATACAAAAAAACAGGTCTGTGTAGACTTACATCCTATTCACATTCAAGGTTCCCTGTTACACAAACCAGTAGTAGCTTCACCAGGTTGAAACATTACGTAAATGGACTCCATCTTAATAACCTTGTCGGCAGCGGTAGCCAAGCGGTTCTAGGTGCTGCAATACGGAACCCCGCGACTGCTGCGGTCGCAGGTTCGAATCCTGCATTGGGCATGGATGTGTGTGATGTCCATAGGTTAGTTAGGTTTAAGTAGTTCTAAGTTCTAGGGGACTGATAACCTCAGACGTTAAGTCCCATAGTGCTCAGAGCCATTTCAACGATTTTCATAACCTTCATATTAGTCACACAGGTACTGTTACTTCTCAATAAGTAAGTAAACAAGTAAAAACACTAACGTTTCAAGGTATTTGTTTCCATATGCGAATTTAAACTTTCTCGGTGAATCTCGATACTGAAGTCTTCTCGGTTTATCAGCCGAGTCAAGGGGTTGCTCGGCGGCAACGTTTCAACAAGTTTTCTATTTGTCATCTTCAGGCGAAGAGTCGGGTTCTTGTCCTGTCCGGTTCTTTGTAGCCGCTGGACCGCTACTCCTTTGCCTCGTATGCGTCGGCAGTGCCAATCCGGAAGGCGCGCGATTATCGCTGCCGACGCATACGAGACAGAGGAGCCTGCAGTCCAACGGCTAGAAAGAACCTGAAGATGACAAGTAAGAAACTTGTTGAAACGTTGCTGCAGAACGACGCCTTGCCACGGCTAATAACCCGAGAACTGAAACTTCCTGGCAGATTAAAACTGTGTACCGGACCGAGACTCGAACTCGGGACCCGAGTTCGAGTCTCGGTCCGGCAAACAGTTTTAATCTACCAGGAAGTTTCATATCAGCGCACACTCCGCTGCAGAGTGAAAATCTCATCCTGGAACCCGAGAACTCCTCATCATATTGTTTTCATATCACTAATGTTTGCAGCTGTTGTAGCTTCGAATCACGGAATGTTTTCTGTATCTTCTGTGGTGAAAGAAATTCGGAAAACCGTGTTTAGTAATTCGGCTTTAATGTTGCTGTCATCGGTAACATTATCATTGCTACCATGCAGACTGTGTGTCATTATCATTTCCAAGGGGTGTAGGTACTAGTTTATTTCAATTATTCTCGTACACTTGTTACGTGTAGCCACCTGAAAGCCTGCACTGAACATTCACTGCGAATTCTCTGCAGTGGTACAGTGTTCAGTAAGTCTGACGAAGCTTTAGTATCTTGACTGGACCGCAATAATGAAATCATGTAGCCTAGTCGCTAATCCAGTTCTTTCTACCTCCAGGAAGAAGACAGAATATTGTCAGTGAAAGAGAATGATGTACATAGTTTGTGTAAGTAGCTGTGCTCAAGTGACTGCTGTTGTCGTGTGTGCACAAAAATATTTTAGAAGGTCCAGCATAAGATTATACCTTACCATCGGCGTCTAGAAGTGTTGTTTAAAGAGAATCAAACCCTTGTTTACTGAGTTTCATTGGAAACAATCAGTGCTTAGCTGTCTAACAATATGGACGTATTTTTTTTCAGTGACGGGCACGATCAGTCTATTGCTAATACAGCGTAGTAAAATAGAGAAATCGAAGAGAGTGAATTCTTTATCAAAAGATCCAGAAGCTTTCTTCACCAACCTCTGGTGATAAACTTACTGTTTTTAATATGTCAAACAGCGGTATTAATTCTGGAAAACCTCGTTACAAATATAAATCGAGACACAGACCACAGAAAGTTTAACACGGTATCTTTCTATCATCATTGATATAAATATAGAAATAACTAAAAACCCTTTACAATAAAGAAAGAGCTTTGCAATCACGAAAACAAGTGACATTATTTAAACTGGAGTAAAATAGTGCATTGGAGATATTAAGGGAAGATGTTGCTGAGAAAAAAGACGGTTTAATACCGTAGACTGCCAAGTTCAATCAAATTGCAGTGCCGTTAACTAAAGAAAAAATGTACATTCATCCACTATGTGAAGTAGAGAAGATTACGTAAAAGATCCCACGAGTCCAGTTTGCGTAAGTAGCAAATAACTCAGAAAATAATGCATGCATCGTGTAGAGATAATAGTCAATATTAAACGTAATTTAAGTAGTTTTGACTGATAGAAGTGGTAGAGAAGATCCAACGAAGAGCGGTACGTTTCGTCACGGAATAGTTTAGTCCGCATGAGAACGTTACGGAGTTGCTCAACAAATTCTATTGGCAGACGTTAGAGGAGAGGCGTTGTGAATCACGGAGAGATTTACTACTGAAATTTCTAGAGAGAACTTTCGGGGAAAAGTCGGACAACTTATTACTTCCCCCAGCATACGTCTTG
This sequence comes from Schistocerca cancellata, assembly GCF_023864275.1. Classification (NCBI taxonomy): domain Eukaryota; kingdom Metazoa; phylum Arthropoda; class Insecta; order Orthoptera; family Acrididae; genus Schistocerca; species Schistocerca cancellata. Next base: position 430,822,562 of record NC_064632.1, read on the forward strand.
CGTAATGACTATGAGGAGGAAATCCGAGAAATTAGAGCCACTACAGAGGCTTACCGATAATCATTCTTCCCACGCGATATTCGCGAGTGGAACAGGGTTGGAGGGCTCATTTAGTGGTACAAAAAGTGCCCTCTGCCATACACTATCAGGGGCTTGCGGAGTATGACTTAGATGTAGATAGAATAGAGACAATGTAACGTTTCTTTTTAATGTGTCAGTAGTTAGCGGACTTCCTAGTTTCGAAAAATGAAAACTTAGTCATTACGCCAGGACAAAATATAACAAAATGTATAAAACAAAGCCACACAGGACCAGCTGCCAAACGCTGTCCCATCATCAGACGAACGAAATAAATAGTATAACTTCTACAGAATTATGCACGTTGCCTCGATTTTATACATCTTTGAGCGCTACACCACATCTGCCAAGCATGCACGGCAGCATTGTTAGTAGATAAGCAGATGTCCTCGCTGTACCCTAGTGAACAACATAAGAGTTACGTAAAATAGTACCAGCTTTAAGACTGAACTCATAACAGACAGAACTTATCACGGCATTCTTAGGATAAAGCATAATCTATTCATTGCTAACATTTATGCTCATCACACACACAAAAGTAGATTCACTGAATGCCTTCCAACTGTAGAAAACAGCACTGAGGTAGGAGAACCGTTTATGGAATGAAGTGGACGCTATAAGATTCTTACAGTGATTCATAAAAAGGTGCCCTGAATTCAATGTTTTTGACTGAATCTCCATTACAGTGTGAAATAAAACTTTCGGGTGGTTAGTCAAGTTTAATTTTGAGCGGAAACAACCCGTAGTTTCTTCTTACAAAAACCGCTTACATTTTGGGCTACCTCATTTGCATCAGAATCTATTTACTTAGGCCTAAGACTACAACAGATTTCAGTTGAGTGGACCAATCGTCTCATGTAATTTCCTTACGAACTTTAAGTACACATAACAAAACGAGAAATTTCCGGTATATGAATAAAACATTCCACTAAAACACACATCTTGTTTTTCTATTTTTATTTGGTGAATTTAATTTCGCTGATTCGTTGGAACACGGATTTGGTTTTTGTAAACAAACAGTATGCACTTTGTCGTAATTACTACAGTGAAATTCATTTATTCCTGCCTTTTCTAGCATTTGATTTCATTAACTTTGTTGTTTCAGCGTGTTTTTAAATTCTGTCAAAACCGTTAAAGTAAATGCAAACAAAGGGGGGAAAGGTGTAATATACTTTTTTTCGCACTGAAATATGTGACAATATTAATAACGGATTCGATATACGTTTATGAAACCTTTGAGGCCATTTGGGCATTCGGACAGTCGACGGTCAAATGTATCGGAGAATGACATTCATTTTGTCACTGGCCATGATATTAAACACCAATATGAAACGGATTAATAAGAACAGATTCATATACATTGTTTTCTACAAACATCAGCAGTGATAATTAGACACATCATCGATGTTAATCTGCATCACTGTGTATTACATAAGTTCGAAACTGGAAAATGTATGACAAACGATTTTTACCGTCCCGTATACCCAAATACGGAACGAATAACCTACTCTCCTTTTGTTTCATTAACCGTTCATGATATCGAAACGAGATTTTCGACATATGGCAGTGCGCAGAGGATCACATATTTTGTTCTTGTTTAAACCACTCGGATCTTGAAAAGACGAGTACAGTTATATAACACATACGAAGACGAATGCTGTTTAGAACAGTTTTTTATTTTATTCGTTACACTTTTTGATTATCCTCAGCTTAATTAATTAAGATATATTTCTATTAACTGATTGTTCGGCAAAAGTGTCGACCTGCCATTCGCAGTCATTCGCATTTTCAAATGAAACGGGACACTTCCACGTTTCAGCGGGTGTTTATTGATTTGCACATCCCATACAAATATTAATTAAAATATATACACGTTGCGTCTCAGTAAATCCGTTGACAAATCATGTTAGAACTGCGTGTGGTATCTGTCTTACTGACAATTAGCAATCCATCTTACTGAAAACAGACACTGTAATTTTAAACATAACTACTTTACCGTCCTAAAAGTGGATACAATTTGTAGTGGCGATTGCCATCCATAACCAATATCCTTTAGCAACGTATCAAAAAACATGAGTAGTACGAAAGTAGATACATTCCCTGCTAGCGCTTGACTTCCATAACTAATGTCCTTTAGCCACCTTTCTTACTAAATCCAGTTCTGCATAAAAGAGTGTGAGAAAACATTTTTTTTTCCGCAACTAAATCTCTCTGCAGATCTGCTCCGCTGATCGTGGACTCGATTTCCAGCGACACTTATCTTAGAATTTGAAATTTAATACATTATGCGTCTGAAAATGTATATTCTGTATGGGCTTGTAACAGAGGATTAAGTGGAAAGGCTGGAGGTGAGGAGGTAGGCGTAATACGACATTTCTAAACATAATTTTATTGTAACTAACCACCCAGTAAACTCCACTGATACTCTTAAAAACAAACTTTTAAAAGCAACACGAAATAATTGATTTAAAACAACATGCAAAAAAACTTTATAATGAAACTTTAAACCTAATTTAATGTGGTACCATGGCCAAGAAAACTTTACAACCAGAAGTGAATATAACATATGCGCTCATCCTAACAAAATTACAACAGATTAAAACTGTGTGCCGGACCGAGAATCGAACTCGGGACCTTTGCCTTTCGTGGGCAAGTGGCAGACCACTTGCCCGCAAAAGGCAAAGGTCCCGAGTTCGAGTCTCTGTCCGGCACACAGTTTTAATCTGCCAGGGAGTTTCATATCAGCGCACACTCCGCTGCAGAAGGAAAATCTCATTCTGGAAAATTACTGCAGTTTCTCATTCGTCTATCTTTGCTCAATGCAAACAGTTACAAAAGAAAACACAACTATCAAAATTGTTTCTGGAAGGGACACGAAAATAACCATCTAAATACAGTACATGTGAGTAACATGACAAGTTTTCGGACACCCCCCCTCCCCCGCAGAGTTCTCTTAGTTAAATTGAAAGGGAACAGTACTGCCCGACATTGAAAATATGTACAACATACTTCATTATTTTTGTCAGAACAACACATATTTTTTTTGTAAAATAACTCAATTTCAACTAATATAGCGAAGCCGGATACCAGTGTGGGAAAGAATGACTATTTAATTGATCATATGTGCACTCCCACAAAATAAATCCCTACATCCAGTTTCGCGAGATCTGTGAAATGAATGAATGTATGGTCGTCTGCTAACCGCAGATAGTGAGTGTGAATATATGATCATCTTTGAGACGATCCTTTGGTGGGACCAAAGAGATGAAATTTACCTGAGCTTTGAGCGCCTGAAATGTGGCTGACCAAGACGGTAGCAAGGTGCTCCCCCACTTTGGCAGAGGTGCGAGAGAACCTGAAGAACGGCCATGTTTCAGCACTCTGCCGCTGGATCTTGTGCTGTTAAGACCTGTCTTAGGTGTGCTCCGTAAAGACAAAAGAGTGGAGACATGGCATGCATGTGGAATATTTAAGAGTAGTTTGAAATAATAATTTCTCTATTTCAGAAACTTTTGTGGGGAGAATTAAATGTCAGGAAGGTAATATTAATGGGATCATAGTAATCTTCGGAAATGACCAACGGTCACAATGAAACCACGTGTAGCAATAAGTTGAAATACTTCCGTGTGCTTAAGTTAAGCTGAATTACTAGCAAAAAGATCCACCATCCTATCCAGAAAGTGCACTGTAGCGTTGAATAATTACGAGACCATAAGATAGAGAATCACCAATGTAAAGCCATGCCCACTGGGCGGAATTTCTCATGTGTTATTGTTGTAGGTTATAGAATTTGTGTGTTTAGGTTATAGAATTTATCGGAATAAATAAGATAGTGAAAAGAAAAAGATTGATGGCCTTTTCCTTCGAACTGTATGTTGTCATGATATCCAGAATTTATAATGTGTGCGCCACTCATATTCAGTGCGATGGCCATGTGTTGATAAAAGCCGTTAAATAAAAAAAAAAAGAAAATGTGGTATTGCCAGTGCGTAGTGAACAGTCAGAGTTCTGTAAATTACTGATAGATGTGCGTTTCCTTTGCGCATTATTCATACAGGAGGATAATTTGTAACTTTATTGTGAGTACTAGAGTTCATGTTACTCGACAGATAAGAATGAATCCACTCGCTTGGTAGACCACTCATCTTGCAGGCCTGACTGCTTGATGTCACAGTATGAGCAAGGCATGAGGGTGCCTCTCAAAATATACGCCACAGCTGAGCCACATAGAACACGCCCTATATTCAGACCCCTGGGCGACGACCGTTCCAATCACCACAGCTCACTATAACTCAAAAAGGTTAATGTTCGCTACTGTCAACGACGTCACCGATACCGACCAATGGGATCCTCCGTCCGGAACACGTCATGTAGCAGGTTGACGCAGTCTGGGGCTACGCTCTTCCGTCTCGCTCCCTGGTTGCCACAGTTCTCGTAGCTGCCTCCGGTCGTCCCTCATGGCAGTCGGCAGAGGGCGGCACTTGAGTGGCGCTGGTCGCGTCACACTGTAGGACCGGCGCGGAAGTTGCGCGCGGCGTTCAAAGGCGTCGGACATGTGGCGATGATACTGTCGGGACAACCTGCTGCAGATGGGTGTTTTTATGACGTGTGCGTTCGAGAGAAGTGCATATACTCTAGTGAGGTTATGCAAATTAGTCACTGACAGCTCTGGTTCACTCAATATACAACAGCTAATCGAAAGCTTACAGAATCCTACAGTATGGGATGTGTCCACCTGTCGCTTTTATTTATGTCAGCTTCAGTCTGCTGGGGACACTGAGGTGTCTAAAGGTCTGTGCGGAAGTGGCTGCCTGTTTTTCCTCTAGAACTGAAACTAGAGAAATTGTAAGGTGGCTATAATTTCGCAGCTTACAAGCATTCATCCACATACTTCGCCGTGATCTACAACCACAATTAGATATCATGTGATAGGTTGTACATCGTATATACAGGGTGTCCCAGCTATCTTGTCCACCCAAAATATCTCTGGAAGAATAACAGCTATTGGAAAACGACTTTCACCGGTATCAATGTAGGGCTGGGGCCCATGAATGTACATATTTGGAAACATTCTAAAACGAAAGCATATGTGTTTTTTTAACACAAACTTATGTATTAACAGACGAAACGGGCTTCCAAGTCCTTCCTAAAGACCCTACAAAATTGTTCAAAGAGGATGTTAAATATGCAATCATTTCATACAAAAGCATATTCTCTGAATTTGAAGTAAAACTGTTAACTAATATGAACCCAGTGCCTCCTAGAATGTATGCATAAACAAGAGACATTCTGACAGAGCTGATGCACAAGTCTAATGTCAATCCTGTGTAATTGAATGACTTGAGACTGGCCACACAGACCTGCCTTGCACAGAACTACAGTATTTCCTGTTTCAAGGCACTCTTTATAAACAATTAGATGGCTTAGCTATGGGTTCCCCTCTTAGTCCACTGTTGGCTCAAATATTTATGGACCATTTTGAACAAAATTTTCTAAAAACAGAACCTTTGAGTCAAACATCAAATACTGGTTTAGATATGTAGATGATGTCCTGTGTATGTGGACTGGCACTACAAGACAACTCAACACATTCTTGAAAAACCTAAACAGTCTACATAAAAATATCCAGTTCACTATGGAAATTGGCAACAAATCCATAAACTTCTTAGATCTCACCATTGACATCAGTACACACACACATCGTTTCAAAATTTACAGAAAAACAACAACTACAGACACAGTAATACCTTCTTGCTCACAACACCCCATAGCTCACAAACATGCAGCTTTCCACTCAATGGTACACCGTCTCATATCTATCCCCATGTCCAGAGATGATTTTAAAGCAGAGTTAGATACAATAAAATTTATTGCCTCAGCCAATGGCTACAATCCAGTTCTTATTGACCACATCTTGCACAGGAAACAAAAACGGAAAATTATACCCCTCCTCTATGCCCCACCTACTTCCCCATCCACTGTCTGCAAGAAATGGTGTACTCTACCATTTATAGGTCAGGTATCACAGACTGTAGCCAAAGCACTGAAATCCTGCAAGTATAGGGTTTCCTACTATGTCAGGAACACTACAGACCAGTGTGTTTTTAAAAGCAAAGACAAGATCCAGTTATTAGCCAACAGTGGGGTATACAAAATCACCTGTTCTGATTGTGATACATTTTACATTGGTCAGTCAGGCAGAGACATATCAACTAGGCTGGCTGAACATGAACGCAGCTGGAGGTTGCAGAATTCAGACTCTGCATTTGCTGAGCATGTACTGAATGAGAGTCACTACTACCAGCCAGTGTCCCATGTACTTCATTTAGCAAACAAAGGCCATAAACTCAACCTGCTGGAAGCCCTGAAAATTAACAAACATCTTGCTCACAGTCCAGATCTCATCCTAAATGACCAGACACAACTCAACACTTCCCCTCTCCTAAACTTCATATAATCATCTTTGTTGTTCATTACTTCCCACACTCTCTCTTCCTACATATTCCCATTTTCCTGTAGTCATTAAGTTGTTTTATTTGTTGCAGTTGTCATTGTATTCCACATATGCTGTAGTTTCAATAGTTAAGGGTTTGCTTTTAACTTGTACTTGTATTACTGTTCATGTTTAACTCCCATTGTAGTTGTCTCATCAAATACTGTTCATATTTTTCTTTTCTCATTTATTTAATGTAATCTGGTATACAGCCACTGCTTTGATTATAATGTTAATGTTAAAATGTAGTACCACCACACTCTCAAACTGTAGGTTCCCTCAAACACCTCAATTTTCCTGCATTTACTAATTTCTGTTTATCTTATTGATATTACTTAAGTTCCGCGTGTATTCTGTATTTACATTGACTACAGTCTCGCCAGCCGCGGTGGTCTAGCGGTTCTGGCGCTGCAGTCCGGAAGCGCGAGACTGCTACGGTCGCAGGTTCGAATGCTGCCTCGGGCATGGGTGTGTGTGATGTCCTTAGGTTAGTTAGGTTTAAGTAGTTCTAAGTTCTAGGGGACTTATGACCTAAGATGTTGAGTCCCATAGTGCTCAGAGCCATTTGAACCATTTTTGAACTACAGTCTCTTCTTTTTTAATTGGTTGTGTATCACTCTCCATGTTTCATACCTCTTGATGCAGCCTTGTCTAGTACAAATTTTATCTTATTTCATTAGTTTTGTTTATTGATAGAAACTTATGTAGGCATGCTATTCCTATTTTGTGCTAAAGGTTTTCCTGTCAACTCCATTGTTATTTATGTACTGTTCAGTTTTTACTATTTAATTGCAAAGATGTTACTCACTGTATGTTTCTACTTCACTCTAGATGTGTTACTTCTCTTCCAATGTTGTCTGCTAAAATTTAACTTCTTTGGTAATAATACTCAGTAAATGTCTGAAGATGGCCTTGTAAGCCGAAAACCGGTTAGCAATAAAAATAATATTGTAGAACAAAAGCAAACTGGTGCTTTTCATTTATTATTACAAACTTATGTTTTTTTAAATGGACCTCCTATATTTTTTCTTCAGCGCTCAATAGCGTGACAGAGCACATACACAATGGCGTTGATTGCATCGCAATATTCCCATTACATCCCGAGATATTGAGACGCGAAGTTGACGCTTGAAACACCCGACATGCGCTGCTAGCGCACGTCCTGAGGCTCAGGCGTGAACCCCATGCTGCCCGTAATCGCGATGTGATTAACATGTGTAATCACACCTCCATACTTATCAAGAGATCCGAAACGAATAATACGGTCTGCTGCATGGGGTGCACGCCTGAGCCTCAGGACGTGCGCTAACAGCGCATGTCGGGTGTTTCAAGCGTCAGCTTCGCGTCTAAATATCTCGGGATGTAATGGGAATATTGCGATGCAATCAACGCCATTGTGTATGTGCTTTGTCATGCTATGGATTTCTGAAGAAAAAATATAGGATGTCCATTTAAAAAAACATAAGTGTGTTAAAAAACACTTATGCTTTCGTTTCAGAATGTTTCCAAATATGTACATTCATGGGCCCCAGTCCTACATTGATACCGGTGAAAGTCGTTTTCCAATAGCTGTTATTGTTCCAGAGATATTTTGGGTGGACAAGATAGCTGGGACACCCTGTATGAATATACTGTATAAAGGAGACTGACATAGTAACGTATGCGTCGTAAATAATTGTTAGCGCTTGTTGCTTGAAAGGTGACAGGGTGCCTTTACTATCTGACAGGCGTAATGAATGATTGCCTACACTAGTAGAGGTTGGCGCTACAGTCTGGAACTGCGCGACCGAAGGTTCGAATCCTGCCTCGGGCGTGGATGTGTGTGATGTCCTTAGGTTAGTTAGATTTAAGTATTTCTAAGTTCTAGGGGACTGATGACCTCAGAAGTTAAGTCCCATAGTGCTCAGAGCCACTTTTAGTAGAGGTTGGAACGACAGTGGAAATGAAACGGCAGGCGGAACTCAAGCTCAAAAATGGCTCTGAGCACTATGGGACTTTACTGCTGAGGTCATCAGTCCCCTAGAACTTAGAACTACTCAAACCTAACTAACCTAAGGACGTCACACACATCCATGCCCGAGGCAGGATTCGAACCTGCGACCGTAGCGGTCGTGCGGTTCCAGACTGAAGCGCCTAGAACCGCTTGGCCACACCGGCCGGTGGAACTCAAGCCCTGAGGGGAAGGCCCACACAGTTGTGGTGGTCCAGCTCCACACAGGAAGTGCCTGGACACCTAAGCACGAAGACGCAATACAGGGGCGGCTGGCAGCTATTTTAGTAGGGCCGGAAGGATAACCAGATAATACTTCCGAACTCTGGAAAGCTTGGACGCAGCTGAGAGGAACAAAGAAGTGCCACCTCGGAAACAATGAAGGCTGGCTTATTGCCAAGGATTTTTACTCAGAAGCGTACCATTGTACGAGTATAGGTATTTCCTCGCAAACTTTCCACGCTGGACGACGAAAGACTAAAATATTGTTGGTCGGCGTTTCGAAAAATCTGTAGAGAGGGAGAATATTCCGTGGTTACGCGAATGTGATTCGCCGTCTGTGTTACGAGGGTGGGAAGCCGAGTCTTGCTGGGAAGCCAGAGGTGGAAGAGACGAGGCCTTCCGTTGTGAGCGTCCTTGTGTGAAGCTCTCTCAGTATCAGCTTTGTTGGTACAGACGGACTTGCTGTCTTGGCTCTCAGGAGAGTTTATAGGTAGAACAGTTAGGCACTGTACTGTTGCGATCCTATACGATTCTGGACTTCACGTCCGGGTTGGAAGTCGTCGTTGAGTATGCAGCGTTCAGTAATTGAGATCACTTCTTCTGCCTATACTTACGTTGAGACGTTATCTGAACTCCGTCCTTGTGGCTGGGAGTTGGCGTTTCTCATCTGCAGAACACAGAGAGGAGAAGACAGTATTAGAGTATATTATTATTCAGAGGACCGCCTTCTACGGTCCTAGTGTTTGAAAGAGTTATTTTGTGGCTGGAGTTCTTCCATCGTTGCAGGCGAATACAAGAACCATCACTTCAACGCACCGGATGCAGTACATACGGTGATATCGCAACTTGCTTTGGTTTATTGGGGCTATACAGCTAAACAGCTGTGATCACGTTAGTTTATTTCCACTGAGGTTCCACACCACCAAAGATCATCTTTGAAAGTAGTGTCTTGTGGTCATACGAAGAATGGTGTCAGTCATTTCACGTTAGTGATATTAGACCGTGCAGTCATAATAAGGAGCAGAGTTGGGCAATTTATTAATAATTTTAGTTAGGATATATAGACAATTGTACTTAAAGGGTTGATTTTAATCGGAGTTCTGGGGAGGCCAGTCAAGAAATGTTGTTGTCTCCAAACCAGTCAATCACAAACCCTGCTAATAACAGAGAGCACTGTCATGCAGGCTACATTAAGGAGCACCACACTAACAACGAAAGACACCCCGACGGCGTAACACCACCTCCCTCCAATACCTCATCGTTGGTACCACATATTAAGGCACTTACTGTCTCCAGGCACTCGCCAAATACAAACTATTCCACAGGGTGAAGTGGCGTCGCTCATCATATCACCTCAATCGCTTTGGTCTAGATGTGTTAGTTTCTTCCCACAATGACGTCATTCACAGCGACTTGGGCAGGTTTAGAAGGATTGAAATGTCTCTGAGGTGCGATCCAATGGCGTTCGAAGTCACTGAGGTCTCCTGAGCGACTCATTCTGCTGTTGCTGCTCTACTGACAACACAGAACTTCCCAACTTACTTTTATAATTACTGTCCATCTCGTGACATCTAGTGGTCAGTTCCACATATTTCTGAACAGATAGTGGGTGTGAAAGATAACAACGACGTTAGATGGGGATCCAACACACATCAAGATTCATGGCGCACATTGTCAACTGCTGAAGGTACACGATCAACCCCATCTGAATGGCACAAAAAATAAGTTATTTAAATGACCGAAGGTTCTTGAGAAATACTAAACACGAAACCAACAGTATGGAAAAGGAAAGAAATTAGAATATCTAGATGGGCCTGCGTGGTGTTTCAACTACCGATCGACTATTATGTAAACATCATATAAGCTTGGCATATGATTGGGTAACCATAAATAGATCCCATCGGTAATTTGGGGAAATTTTGAACTTCGTTTCCTTTAATGATAAAGGGAATCAGCATACACACATAAGTTAATGGACCATAAAATGCTGAATAGCTTTCCTGCACAATCCACATTCTTGCTGAGAAGCAGCATCGACTAAGGTCCAGTGGCTGCGATGCAACATGAAGAGTAATCATAACATTTAAATATTCGTCGACTCAAATGAGAAATAAGTAGAAGGCCAATTTGTTAGAAGACAGTTTTTCCAGAAAAGTCTTGCAACATATGCAAATAGGTACTGAAACTCCTGTTTGATCAAAATACGTAACTTACATCGATAAATTTCATGTTCCACGTTACTAGTGATTGTCGGTAAATAACAGAGGCAGCATTGCTATTTTCTTACTCTTGATTGCTATTTTCATGCAGTTTAACTGTGGGAAATTGTTGGAAGCGCCGTGCGTTATGAGAAGGGATACGGACCTGCTAGGACCCATAACAGAGGGAACAAACCTAAGTGCCAGATTCTTGGAAGACCGGGGCGGGGGGTGAGGGGGGGGGGGAGGGGGCAAGGCTGAAGGTCACTGGCCACCGAGCAGCAGCTTCTGCTGTGCAGGAAGCTAGGGATCTTTGCTGATGGACAAACTTGTGGTTGGTACATAATTTTAAACTAAAGAACAAGTTTCATTATTACAGAATCAGAATAAATATATAAAAAAATTTAATTCGGACCTTTGCGCTCTTAAAAAAAATACAAAATGGAATTACCAAAGATCACGTCTTTAAATTTCGGACGCTTGTCCTTCACCAAACCTAAAACAAACTATGTGACTGGATCATGAATTAATATAACAAACAGTATTTTAAAAATAATAATGAGATCTGATTGCAAAATGATCACAGGCAGTCACCACCATAAGCACACTATTAAGTTCATTGTTTTCGTAACCAAAGTTTACACAGCGCTAATGATTCACCTTGAGTTACTTATGAAAAGATCTCGTCCGACCCTGCGGACAGACCGGATATTTAGCTAACGGATGGAAGTGCGGGTTATACACGATGATACTCGGAACAAACGAGTAGAATGCAACCGCCAAGCAATTTCAAAGATGATCAGGCTGAAAGCGAGGGCGGAAAACACGGCGAACACACACACGATCTCAGCCTGCCCGCCAAGGCGACAAACGCCATCTGCCCCACATATCAGACCATTTCTGTAACAGCAAATAATTGATGCGGCAGACAAATTTATCTCGTGATTCGCGTTTCCCAAGACCATGCAAGGCTTACTAACTACGTGGCTATCTGTAACATAACTGAAAACCTAAATGAGACATTTACAGAATAAAATAACAATTAAAATTACACTGACTTAACAAAAGCTTTGCCCTTCGTATTAAAAGAGAGTCTAAAACCAAAACTGGGCGAAGAGCACACTAACATACTACATCAAATTAACACTGCAAGGAACCTTTAAAACAATCAGTAAAACTCTATTCCCTTTTGCATTTGCTGAAATAATTACACTCCGCTTCGCGGAAACAACACTTCCAAGTCTTCGTAACTGCTGTACAACACTCTCTCATTCAGAACCATCCTTGTCTGATCTCCGGCAGATACAACACGCCACCGTAAGTTTCACAAATCTTCACAGGTTAACAGCAGAATATGAATCATACGTAACTTAATGCTTCCAGTTACGCGATGAGAAGATGTCCAGTATGAGATGACGGACCCGCCACCGTTTCGCACGCAAACGCGGCGACTAATCAGCACCGTACACCCGGCACGCGGTAAAACGGCAAGGACGGCGAGGCCCAGCCACAGCGGATGGAGACGAGGGCCTGCCTTCAAAACATGTTGCCTCGTTGAACCCCAAACAGTCGGAGATACGAGGCGAGTGTCGATATCAGCGACGCAAGTAGAGCATAACTTGCGTCAGTCGCTACGGCTCAGAGAGAGTTGCGCGACTTTTTTCAGTAGGAGATGGTAGGACGCATTGGTTAATCAGTCAGAGGAAGGAGACGAGTGTCTCATAAGCGGCAGCTTGATCGCTGGACAGGCGAAAGATCCAGAGTCAACCCAATCAAAATTCAATGAGAGACGAAAAACTCGCAGTGAGATGTTTCCTCTGACATTCGATTGGAAGTCAGTCGAGATCGAGATCCGGGGTTTCACCAGCAGACCTTGATGCTGAAAGCCGCCTCAGGGCCGCCGGAGCTGTTGCATTGGGGTCTTCGAAACATTTTGGGCTATTTAGGACTTAACCGCTTGTGAGAATCGTTGATTCCACGAATATTCGGTTCTGCAGCCACTTCAACCATACTAATACTGTGGTGAGTTTGTGCCGCAACCGCGAGACAAGGTGTATGAAACCCGGAAACACTTTTTTGGCTTCTTACTCAAGACTTGCATTTTTACAGTAATGAACAGTTTGCATTCAACTTCACCCACAGATATGATGTACTCCCTCCTAATTTTCTATTATTAGCACCTTGTCCCCTGCTCCCCTGTCAGATATGCCAAGAATTAAATGTTTCCACAGGTTGCATTTCCTTCTCTATGACTTTATCATATTAATATTGCCACAGGTTGCCTCTTGTTTAATAATCGTTTTATCGTAATAAATCAGTCATTATAACCCTTGCTACAGTTAAGCCATCAATCTCCACTTTCACAGTTCTGGTGAGTACATTTTCTTCTGTTTATCGACAGCTCCGATATTCGTCTGCATTTCCAACCTCTTCCCACAACACATTTTTGATCGACGCCTGCCAGGATTCGGGTCACTGACCTGTACTGACCGATCTATTAACCTACCGCACGCCCACCGACATTTTCACCAAAGGCTTAATCCTACTGAAACATTTGTTACCAAACACGCGGCACAGTCGGCAGCGTGTGCCCCAACACGAAGGCGCGGATAGACGTAAGTTCTCCAGACGCGACAGCAAGAACGTTTGATACTAACAGAGGCCCTACCTCCCTTTCTCTCAGCGGTACTTCACTGCCGAACCTCATCTGACAAGGTAACATACAGGGTGGCGCACGAAATGTGTTACCATTTTGTTTTTGAATATAAACTTTATTGTCAGTGCAATCTGAAAGGAACATATACTACAATGAAGAGCCGTCCATGGAGATTTGTTCTAACTCAGCACATGCTCAATATGCCCACAATTTCGTTTCCTAACTTCCTTCAAACGAACACTGAAGTTAGTGATTACACTACGGCACATGTCTACCGTAATTTCACTGCAAGCTTGAAGAATAAGTCTTCTGAGCTCCATTAAATCACATGGACGTTTCGGGAAAATTTTTTCCTTTAGGTACCCCCAAAGAAAAAAGTCGCATGGATTGAGGTCTGGACTATTGGGGGGCCAATTTTGTCCGTCATTGAAGCGACCTGGAAACCTGAGTGAAATGATCTGCATGTCGAAATGCTCGTGTAAAAACTCCAACACAGTGTTTGCAGTTTGTGGCCTTGCTCCATCTTGCATGAACCACTGCGTGTTGAAGGGCAAGGCAGTAGCAAGAAGCTGTGGAATGAAGCTATTGCGAAGCATGTTCAAATAACGCTCGCTGTTCACAGTTTCTTCAAAGAAAAAGTGTCCAATTAGTCCGTGACTGGAAATTATTGCCCACGCTTTAATCATCGGAGCATAATGTTGTCGTTCATGAAGCACTTGTGGGTTTTCAGTGGCCCAAAAGCGTACATTTTGTTTGTTAACCACACCGTCTAAGTGAAAATGCGCTTCATCTGAAAACCAAGCGTTGTTGAGAGCTTCTTCCCTATCCTCCGCCTACTGAGCAAACAGTAGTCTCTGCTGCTTGTGTTCTTCAGTGAGCTTCTGTGCACAGGTCATCTTGTATGGGTACATATGGAGGTCACTTTTAAGAATACGTTGAACGGAGCGTCTGGATATTCCCAGTTGCACTGCTGCCTTTCTACACGATTTCCCGCGACTTCTCTGTACAGCAACTCGTACCGCTTCAATATTCTCCGGCGAACAAACAAACTCAGGCCGAGGTCGCTTCGCTTCTAATACTGTTCCTTCCTGTACAAATTTATCGTACAACCTGTGGATGGTCTTCCTGCAAGAGACCCATCGTGTGTTAAACTGTTGTCGAACACGCCTATGAGTCACAACAAGGCTTTTCGTTTCATGAAAAAGTAACAACTGCCGATCGTTGCGGTGTCGTCAGTCTTCCATTGTCAGCCATTGCTGCTTACTAGTCTCCTAGCGGCAGTATCCTGAATTACACGTCATTTTGTAACTCATTTGTTTTTCCAAGCTCTGCTGGTACTGCTGTAGTGATCCCAGCGGGATATCTAATGTGCGTCGTAAATTGTGAAAGAAACAATTGGTAACACATTTCGTGCGCCACCCTGTAGATTATGGCGTGGCTCACACACAAAGACCTTTTTCGTTAGAGTGAGTCGAAAATAGGACTAAATCTATGAATAACCCGGCCTAAAAAAGTAGTTGGCGCAGCGATGTTCCTTGCATCTATATAGCCAACCCTTTTTTATGCCAAATCTTAGTGATGAATGTACGAGGGGCGTTTCAAAAGCCCCTCAAAGTACGAGAGATGGCACCACCGGTGCGTATCGAGGTCATTTTTAGTTAATAGCATCTTTGGAAACACCGCACACCAAGCTTCAGCCATATTGGTCCATTTCTTTGTGTTTTGCATTCGTCTGAATCAAGTAAGTCGAGTGATTGTCAAAAAATGGACGAAAAAGAATTTCGTGTGGTGATTAAACAGTACTTTATGGAAAGCAAAACGCCTCAGGAGTCTGAAGAGAAGCTTCACAAACATTACGGTGACTCTGCACCTTCGAGTAGAACAGTTTATAAGTGGTTTCAAAAATTTTCGGAGTGGCTATATGGGAACAAGTGATGCTGAACGATCTGGACGCCCTGTGGAGGTACGACTCCAGAAATCATTGATAAAATCCGTGATATGGTGATGGATGACAGAAGAGTTAATGTGCGTGAGATTACTGGTGCTGTGGGCATCTCCAATGAACGGTTACATAATATTTTGCATAAACATTTGTACATGAGAAACCTATCCGCAAGATGGGTTCCGCGATTGGTCACGCTTGACCAAAAGCGGAATCGTGTGAAGTGTTGCAAGAATGGTTTGCAAGCTGTTCAGGAAGAATCCGCAGGACTTTAAGCGTCGTTTCGTCACCAAAAAAGGCGAAGACCATTCCTGCGGTCGGAAACGTTATGGCGACCGTCTTTTGGGGTTCGCAAGGGATAAATCCTCATCGACTATCTGGAAAAGGGTGCATATTATTCATCGTTATTGGACCGTCTGAAAACCGAGCTGCAAGAAAAACGCCGGCGATTGGACCGCAAAAATGTCCTGTTCCATCACGACAATGCACGAGCACACACCTCAGCAGTTGTGGACGCAAAATTAATGGAAACAGGTTCCAACTCGTTTCACATCCCCCCTATTCTCCAGACTTGGCTCCCTCGGACTACTATTTGTTCCCCAATTTGAAGAAATGGCTGGCGGGACAAAGAGTTTATTCAAACGAGAAGGTGACTGCAGCAACAAATAGCTATTTTGTAGACTTGGACAATTCCTATTGTTAGAAAGGGATTAACAAATTAGAACAGCGTTGGGCGAAGTGTAGAAGTCTAAATGGAGACTATATCGAAAAATAAAAAATGTTTACCACAAACACGTAAGTCGTTTTTATTTTTGCACGGGCTTTTCAAACGCCCCTCGTATATTGAACATAAAAAATAAAAGGTTTGTTCCAGAAACAAGGAAGTACACATTTCTGGGAGAGCATATTTTTAATTTTTATGAATTAACATAGAAGTTACCGAAACGCGTCATGTAAGGATTTTAATTAAAACAAAAAGAATGTGCAACTACGAAAACGATGTGGTTGTGGACACCTCCCTGAACATTTTAGCCTATATAGGAGATAACGTTCCATTCGAGTTTTTTTCCCTTACTGATGCACAGATCTTTGTAGTAATCGTCTCCAAATTTTTAATTACATACATTTTGCACTATATTTCGTCTTTTTTTATGTACTCTCTCCCGATGCTATGTAATATGGCGTGTACCACATTTGGTTCTCCTTCATATCAGCCACTGCTTTGATTTCCATATAACTTCCTACGTATTTCTTTTCTACGCTCGCGCCAAAAACTGTTACGAACGAGAAAAAAAATAAAGCAGAATTCTAACGGTTAGATTCCTTGAAAGACTGACGTATTTTTTTCAGGGTCACTTCATATAAGCACAAAAGTGATCCCTTACAAAATACGGTAATGGAAAAAAAACTCCCATGACATACCTGAAGCAGGTGAATGACATTTTGCCATGTTTTCATTAACCAGTGCTTCACCGTCCTTTTCGTGTAGAAGACATAGCATATATTCAATGAGTACGAACAAAGGCTTAACACAGAATATATCCCGTGATAAAATCAAATGTCCAGTATTATTTTAGATGAACTATGGCAATATTCAAAAGTAAAGAAGGACAGCTGTCAATTGTAAAATCAATCATTTATTTCCGATCTATATTTCGGCTGTAACACACATCATCGGTGCAACACTAGAAGATGGCTCTGAGCACTATGGGACTTAACTGCTGAGGTCATCAGTCCCCTAGAACTTAAAACTACTTAAACCTAACTAACCTAAGAACATCACACACATCCATGCCCGAGGCAGGATACGAACCTGCGACCGTAGCGGTCGCGCGGTTCCAGACTGTAACGCCTAGAACCGCTCGGCCACTCCGGCCAGCCCACAACACTAGAAGAGTCTTACAAATGTAACCTAAGTATAACCACGTCAGAGCATAAACATATGACAGTTGACTCAAACATTTACATAAAACATACACCAACCGAACAGGTTTCGAAGCCCCAACGGTACCTACCGGCTGCCGTGTCATCATAAGCCCTTAGGCGTCACCGGATGCGGATACAAAGAGCACGTGGTGAGAACACCGTTCTCCCGGTCCTTGTCAGTTTTTATTGACCGATGCCGCTACTTCTCAATCAAGTAGCTCAATTGGCCTCAAAAGGGTTGAGTGCATCCCGCTTGGCACCAACAGCACTCGGAAGACCCAGACGGTGATCCATCCAAGCGTGACAGCGCTCAACTCGGTGATACGACGGAAACAGGTGTTACCACTGTGACAAGGCCGTCGGAAGAAAATGCACTGATGATGATTTATAGTCGAAACCTAGATCTGCAATAAATTGCGTCTTCTGCCGACTGACCGTTGTCCTTGCTTGCAGTTGAGTAATCAACGGTGGCTGTGCACGACCAGTATCCAAAGGATTCCAGTTTACTTACGGCAAAATTATTGCAGCAATGGATGCTGTACAATATAAGATGCGAATAAGTTTTACGTTTTGTAAGAATAGTAATACATGAAACAAATGTATAACATCACAGTATGTTGTGTATATGTATGAGCATACCAGGCCTATACAGGGTGTTACAAAAAAGGTACGGCCAAACTCTCAGGAAACATTCCTCACACACAAATAAAGAAAAAATGTTATGTGGACATGTGTCCGGAACCGCTTAATTTCCATGTTAGAGCTCATTTTAGTTTCGTCCACCTACGCTCAATGGAGCACGTTATCATGATTTCATACGGGATACTCTACCTGTGCTACTAGAACATGTGCCTTTACAAGTACGACACAACATGTGGTTCATGCGCGATGGAGATCCTGCACATTTCAGTCGAAGTGTTCGTACGCTTCTGAACAACAGATTCGGTGACCGATGGATTGGTAGAGGCGGACCAATTTCATGGCCTCCACGCTCTCCTGACATAAACCCTCTTGACTTTCATTTATGGGGGCATTTGAAAGCTCTTGTCTACGCAACCCCGGTACCAAATGTAGAGACTCTTCGTGCTCGTATTGTGGACGGTTGTGATGCAATACGCCATTGTCCAGGGCTGCATCAGCGCATCAGGGATTGCATGCGACGGAGGGTGGATGCATGTATCCTGGCTAACGGAGGACATTTTGAACATTTCCTGTAACAAAGTGTTTGAAGTCACGCTGGTACGTTCTGTTGCTGTGTGTTTCCATTCCATGATTAATGTGATTTGAAGAGAAGTAATAAAATGAGCTCTAACATGGAAAGTAAGCGTTTCCGGACACATGTCCACATAACATATTTTCTTTCTTTGTTTGTGAGGAATGTTTCCTGAAAATTCGGCCGTACCTTTTTGTAGCACCCTGTATAAAACGCTGTGCCTATACAGTGGGGTCGCATACGGGTATGGAAAACAAATCCTTGTCCTGACGGTCCATATATACGTCATTCATGATTTTCTCTAATTGCTTAAGGTGAATAACGGAATTGTTCTCCTGAAAAAGACAAGAATCATTCCTTTTTGCCATCCTCCTCCTATTCCAACTTGCGCCCCGTCTCCAATGCCGTCGTAGTCTACTTGCTGTTGAACTGTCTACTTGGTATTGAACTTTAATGCCTTTTCTTCCAAAGGGGTAGATAACTGTTATAGTAAAAGTCTCTCAACGGTACGAGATACATTTTACATATGTAATGATCACAGGTGAAGCACTGAAATATACTTTTTAAAGATATTCAGAAATACGTTTAAGTTAGTAGTGTAAACACGTTTGTGGACTCTAACCAAACTAGGATTTTGTCTTTCTCTCTTTCATTGCGGATCACAGACGTCGTTCTCACTGTAATTTAAACTGAAATCAGTTATTCATGGGACTCAAACACAGTATTTGCACGTAGAAGCAAGGCACCCAAGTACACAATCAATATTAACAACCAATTAGGAACGGGCAGGGATTAAAGCAACTCGTGTAACTGCGTGTGGAGATTGCAGCGTGCTTGTTGGGAAGAGGGCTGCGCGTGGGTGCTTCGGTGAATATCACAACTCAGTTCCTCCACAGGGAAAATATTGCGCGTGAACATCGCGATAAATGTTACCAGAACGAGCACTCAGACATTTGTTAAAACTGCGAAACAACAGAAACTCTAATAAAATCAGCATCTGATTTCTATAAGAGTGACTGTGGAAATAATGCTACGTAGACCCGTAGAGGATAGTGTGATCTCATAATATCTCTCTCACATGAAACCCTGTGTTTGGCATTAGCAAAAAGAAGTCTGTCGAGGATTGTCCTCTTTGCCTGTGCTGGACCGCTTGTTATGCCTTTGTTGCTTTGAACGCCATGTACTATTTAGCAACACTCCTTCACTTCACCTTAATACGTAGTTTTACTTTTTGTGTTCTAGTTGGTCGTTCATGTCATTTTTGCTTCACTTCGACACTTCCCGCTTTCGTCAGATTACTACCAAATTTCATTCTGTGCACTTTACACTGTTAATTCAATATGTCCCATATGTCTCCCTCTTTTCATTGAGTAATCAATGTCGACTGCGAATATTATCATTGATATCCTTTAATCGTCAATTTTAATCACACCTCCGATTCTTCCTTTTATTTACTACATTGCTTCCACGATGTGGAGGAATACTGTATCCCTGCTTTACGTGCATTTTATTACGATCACTTTTCTCTAGTTCTTCCATTATTAATGTCCCTTCGACGTTCTCGATCACAATGCACATTATCCATCTTCGTCTATAGTTACGCGGAAAAACCTTGCATCACTTTACAGTGTAGAACACTTCTTCTAGGGTCATAAATCCTATGAGCATGTGGTAATTTTTCTTAAACATTCCTTCCATTAACAACTGCAACGTCAGAACTGCCTCTTACGTGCCTTGCCTTCTTGAAGCCAGACATCGTCATCGAACAATTTCAGAGTTTTATTCTCCATCTTTCTCGATATCATTCCGGTCAGCAAACGAGATACAAAATATGTTAAGCTGACTATACGTCATTTGTCGCACTTATCATCAATTACTGTCTTCTGGATCCGTGAAAAATATTTTTCCGGAGGTTTGGAGGTGTGTCGCCGACATGAACAGTCTTCCGCTTGAAACTGCAACCAATGATTTTAGAAATTCCGATGGAATTTTATCTGACTATCCTATTTGATCGCAAGTCTTCCAAATCACTTAAGCTCTATTACTGGATCCTTTATGTGTTCCAGATCGCTTACCATTTCTTCTCCTATCACCTTATCTACATTTTCTCGTCCCCCTAGAGGCCTTCAGTGTACTGTTTCCACCTTTTCGCTCTTCCCTCTGCATTTAATAGTGAACTTCCTCTCGCAGTCTTAACATTGAAGCGTTTGCTTTTAATTTCGCCGAAAGATATTTTGAATCACCCTCACCACGGTACGGGACTATAAGTCCCACCGCCACACCTTCACCTGCCCATGTTAGGCAATAAATTCTGCCTGACTTATGCAGTACTATCACCGTGAGAGGGTGGTACGGGACTACAAGTCCCACCGCCACACCTCCAAAGTGAATTGCAGTGACGCAGTCACTGCACAGTGGAAATTTACTGGCTCACCAACACAGTTAGACCGCAATAGACCGGTGATGCTGTATTGTAACATATCACCCCGGACTACAAGTCCAGCGTTAAAAAAAAAAAAAAAAAAAATTTTGAATATTCTTACGGTTAATCGGTCCTTCCATTTCTCCGTTGTTTTTCCTCTGGTCATTTTCGCTAGACTTCCCTGCACTTTCTGTTTATTATATTCCCAACTGACTTATATGCTTATTCCTGTATTTCTGTTCTTGACTGTTATATTTCCCGTTTTCTTATGTAACTCAATGTTTCTTCCCAGTTTTCTTCCTTCTACCTGTATTTGTCTGCGCAGCTACTGTGACTGAGCTGTTCATAGACGTACATTCTTCATCATATCAACTATTCACGACACTATCTAAACCCTTAGAAAACTTTAAACTAGAGATGGGCAAACTCAAACACGTAACTGTTTCGAAACAAATGAAACAGTACAATGTAATGTTTCGATACGCTGTTTCGAAACAGTTTGTGTTTTGTAATCTAATAAACCTACACATTTTATTATCTTGAATGTCTATAAGTATGTCCATATAAACACAAATGAGGTGCGAGAGCGCTAATCATGTCGCAGAAAATATGAAACTATCACTTAGCCGTCTTGGCAGTTTCGTATTTCCTGCAGAAAATGCGCTGCTTTCGTGTCGTGTGACTTTCATACTTTTCAATTGGCTGAGAACAGCCAGAGCTGAAGACAGAAGAACCACCACGAACGGAACTGGAGGTGGGAGCAAACTGCAGAAACAACGGATATGCTACCAGGATTCCCACAATCCGTTAGTGTGGCTAATATACCCATCCTGCATATTTCCATGCGCACAAAGGGAGTCATTGTGGATAATAGGCACAGTGACTATAGACTCACAAATAACGCCAAATAATTCGAATAAATAACAAAATATAACAGAAAAATTTTTGTCTTTCAAGGTGTTTCGAACCGTTACTATAAATTCACCATGCTTCCCAGCCCTTCCTGTTCACCATTACACTATAAGTGATATGTCAAACAGATGGCTTGCAATTATACCTACATCAAATTTATGTATATGTCTAATAACTGTCACTCTACGCCTTTTTTTATTCAAAATATTGTAAGCTTACTTGCGTTTCTTAATATAATTAATGTACAGGAACAGAGAAGCGTATGTTATGAAAAAGTGTAATTTAACTGAATGATTTTCACATATATATTATTTTGAATGTGAATAGTATGCGTTGTTTTATTGTTTGGTTAGTGTTTATAAAGCAGATGTTACGCCATTTCGGAATAGGACAGTCGGTTAGAAACGAAGCTTTATTTTCGGATATCCGAAGCTTCATGCTAATGCTTGTCAAAAAGATTTCGACACTCTTGAAAGTGTTTCACGAAGTGGTATGTTGTGTTTCAGTACCTGTGCCGAACCCGAATCTCGCCCGACACAGAGCGGAATGAAACATCACTGTTTCGATACAATTAGTCCGTTCCAAGCACAGGTGGACTGAAACAGCCTTATTTTGAAACAACGATACAGTTTCTGTGTCTGGCTCGAGATCGAATCTGGTCCGGTTATTCGAGACAGGGGCGGAATGAAACACCACTGTTTGGAGACAGTGAACCACAGCCGTTCCGAAACACTGAAACAGTTCCACGTATCGATACACTGTATTGAAACATAGAAACAGTGGCCAAGTCTACTTTAAACGCACTTCACAATTTGTCGGTATCACAGTACTCAGTCCTTCCCAAGGTGACTCTTCTGAACGATTCTCTTAAACTTTTCTACTGTTCGTCATTACAACGTCGTGAACTAACTCTGCATCTGTTCCTGGAATTCTTTATAATCCTATGGCTGATTTCGGAATCT
The DNA here is from genome assembly GCF_023864275.1 of Schistocerca cancellata. Classification (NCBI taxonomy): domain Eukaryota; kingdom Metazoa; phylum Arthropoda; class Insecta; order Orthoptera; family Acrididae; genus Schistocerca; species Schistocerca cancellata. The sequence goes on from NC_064632.1 coordinate 430,845,576, forward strand.
CTTCTCATTATGCAGTAATATAGCTGGAATTACTTCTTATCTGCAGCCCTTCCCAGCTATACCTCCTCAGCTGGCGATTTTTGAACCCTATATTAGATATTACTACCCGAAAATTATTTTTGAGATCTTTATCCCCTCTCATTTTTACCACAGAGCCCATTTTCTCACACTGGCTTCCACACATTGCATTAATGCAGAAATCCAATTGCCTACGATTATTAGAGTTTCGTCTTCCTACATACAGTGAGGTGACAAAAGTAATAGGATACCTTTTGTCCGGCGTAGAAAAGCAGCTCGACGTGGAATGGACTCGGAAAGTCGTTGGAAGTCCCTTGGCACGATTCACCATCGCCTGGCGCTCTGCCGAGTACGGCATCACAGTACGTTCCCGGAGAATAGTGAAGTAGATTTCCTTAGTCCGTCGCCGCCGCGCCACAACCTTCCTTCCGTAACCAATCAAGGCCCTGGGGAAGGCAGGCTTTGCGCAGAGCACACAACATGACAGAGCAGACTGATCTGCATCACAGCGTCGACGACAAGCTGGCCACGTGGTCTCGATGACCTGTCGGCAATCGGGTGAAGTAAGGTGCATCGTGTTCAGTTTCCATGACCCACGGCCGCGCCACACCCTCTGGCGCCAGAGATTGATAGCGCAGATACAGGGTGTTTCAAAAATGACCAGTATATTTGAAACGGCAATAAAAACTAAACGAGCAGCGATAGAAATACACCGTTTGTTGCAATATGCTTGGGACAACAGTACATTTTCAGGCAGACAAACTTTCGAAATTACAGTAGTTACAATTTTCAACAACAGATGGCGCTGCGGTCTGGGAAACTCTATAGTACGATATTTTCCACATATCCACCATGCGTAGCAATAATATGGCGTAGTCTCTGAATGAAATTACCCGAAACCTTTGACAACGTGTCTGGCGGAATGGCTTCACACGCAGATGAGATGTACTGCTTCAGCTGTTCAATTGTTTCTGGATTCTGGCGGTACACCTGGTCTTTCAAGTGTCCCCACAGAAAGAAGTCACAGGGGTTCATGTCTGGCGAATAGGGAGGCCAATCCACGCCGCCTCCTGTATCTTTCGGATAGCCCAAAGCAATCACACGATCATCGAAATATTCATTCAGGAAATTAAAGACGTCGGCCGTGCGATGTGGCCGGGCACCATCTTGCATAAACCACGAGGTGTTCGCAGCGTCGTCTAAGGCAGTTTGTACCGCCACAAATTCACGAAGAATGTCCAGATAGCGTGATGCAGTAATCGTTTCGGATCTGAAAAATGGGCCAATGATTCCTTTGGAAGAAATGGCGGCCCAGACCAGTACTTTTTGAGGATGCAGGGACGATGGGACTGCAACATGGGGCTTTTCGGTTCCCCATATGCGCCAGTTCTGTTTATTGACGAAGCCGTCCAGGTGAAAATAAGCTTCGTCCGTAAACCAAATGCTGCCCACATGCATATCGCCGTCATCAATCCTGTGCACTATATCGTTAGCGAATGTCTCTCGTGCAGCAATGGTAGCGGCGCTGAGGGGTTGCCGCGTTTGAATTTTGTATGGATAGAGGTGTAAACTCTGGCGCATGAGACGATACGTGGATGTTGGCGTCATTTGGACCGCAGCTGCAACACGGCGAACGGAAACCTGAGGCCGCTGTTGGATCACCTGCTGCACTAGCTGCGCATTGCCCTCTGTGGTTGCCGTACGCGGTCGCCCTACCTTTCCAGCACGTTCATCCGTTATGTTCCCAGTCCGTTGAAATTTTTCAAACAGATCCTTTATTGTATCGCTTTTCGGTCCTTTGGTTACATTAAACCTCCGTTGAAAACTTCGTCTTGTTGCAACAACACTGTGTTCTAGGCGGCGGAAATCCAACACCAGAAAAATCCTCTGTTCTAAGGAATAAACCATGTTGTCTACAGCACACTTGCACGTTGTGAACAGCACACGCTTACAGCAGAAAGACGACGTACAGAATGGCGCACCCACAGACTGCGTTGTCTTCTATATCTTTCACATCACTTGCAGCGCCATCTGTTGTTGAAAATTGTAACTACTGTAATTTCGAAAGTTTGTTCGCCTGAAAATGTACTGTTGTCCCAAGCATATTGCAACAAACGGTGTATTTCTATCGCTGCTCGTTTAGTTTTTATTGCCGTTTCAAATATACCGGTCATTTTTTAAACACCCTGTATATGCGCCATGGTCAGAAAAAGCAATGGGGCAAACTTCAGCAGCCTGCATCCCAGTGACAATATTGCGGGGTGTGTAAACACGATCGAGTCGGTTGGAAGAATGCTAATGAAAACCGTAAATCCCGGACGATCGCCACGACCATGCTCCCAAGAATCCGCCAGGCTGAAGAGCTGGAGAATTTTCGCTAGCGCCGCACACGGAGAGTGACTTGGTATTTGGTCTTTGGGTGCCTGGGAGCAGTTGAAATAGCGTCCCATGATCAATGCGTCCTGCCAACGAAAGAAGACAGGCGTGGCTGTCTCTGAGAAGAAGGTGGAAACTTCACGACGGTGACCCGAACCAGATGGCGCATAGACATTGACTATCCTGACGCAACTAAACGTGAGAGATAGGCACTTGCATCAGCGGGGATATCGTTACGTAAGAGGATCGCCACCCCACTACCAGTAGGGGAAGCATGAGTGACATGTGCTGTGAAACCATGGGGTGCACAGAAAATTGCAACACGCACCTCCTGGAGGTGAACTGCGCCAACGTCCGCGGCATACATCATGTCATGGAGTAAAGGCAGTTTGTGGCGCGCGTTAATGGCGCTGATATTGACCGTGGCTATGTGATAAGTCTGGAAAGCTGCCATCGCAGGAGAACAGGCGAGTCAAACATGGAGGAAGCACAGGTAACTCCCTGATAGGCCCCAGTGGAAGGGCACATCACTGCGATGGTGAGGGAGACGACCCAACCAACGGGGTCCATCGTTTTGTACACATCCAGAATGTCCATCCTCAGCATCGACATCGTCCGCCCAGGAGACTGACGTGTCACTAGGCCGGTTCAGTGGAACATTATCAGTGGTGCTCCCTCAGGTAGCGTCAGAAAGGGAGGCAACGGCATCAGACGCAGGTGAGGAAAGGTCCGTGTGCGGAGGTGGAAGCTGACTGGAGGTGGAGGCGTGGATGGACGTCGCGTCGTCAGGTGTCAGGGCGTCAGGGGACAGCGGACCATCAGTAGCAGGGTCGTCATCATATGCAGACTTTCGATGGACGCAGTCATCAGAAGGGGTACGGCGTTGTCTCTTCCGTTTCCTCGGCGACCGTTGCTTTCTGAGATATTGTTCCGTGTTGGATGGCGGGCGGCTGTCGTCCGACTTGTGACCAGATAGCAGAAAGGGGGAGGCAGGTACACCTCCATGATCAACAAACATGGTGCAGGAACAGACAGCTTGTGCCTGCTGACGGTCATCGTTCACTTGTATTGCCCACGGCAGTGGTGTAGGAGAGACAGACGAAACGTCCATCGCGTCGTCGAGAGCAGCTGACACCGTCAACGACTGATTCAGAGGGGGCGTGAGAGGCAGCACGGCCGCAGACGTGTAAGACAGAGGTAACGCAGTGGCCGCCGCAGGAAGAGCGACGTCTCCGATCGGCGTCTGAACCAGTCTACGTCTGAGACATTCAGAACGGACATGGTCTTCTTGGCCACAACCTGAAAAAGTGTGCGACTGGCCATCGCAAATGACGACAGCCCTGCAGCGGGCAATAACCAAGTACGAAGGCACGTGTCTCCGTAGTTCGATCTTTATCTGCCGGACACCACTGGCCACACGGTGTGGCCGGCCGCGGTGGTCTAGCGGTTCTGGCGCTGCAGTCCGGAACCACGGGACTGCTACGGTCGCAGGTTCGAATCCTGCCTCGGGCATGGGTGTGTGTGATGTCCTTAGGTTAGTTAGGTTTAAGTAGTTTTAAGTTCAAGGGGACTTATGACCTAAGATGTTGAGTCCCATAGTGCTCAGAGCCATTTGAACCACACGGTGTGTTTAGAACGTGTTCCACGTTGCCGTAAGGTTTAAAGGCGGTCATCACAGCGTCCGACGGTACTTCAAACGGAAGTAAGAGCATATGGACTATCAGACCAATTGTGTGACTGGATTGAGGAGCTCCTAGATAACAGGACGCAGCATGTCATTCTCAATGGAGAGAAGCCTTCCGAAGTAAGAGTGATTTTAGGTGTGCTGCAGGGGAGTGTCATAGGACCGTTGCTATTCACAATATACATAAATGACCTGGTGGATGACATCGGAAGTTCACTGAGGCTTTTTGCAGATGATGCTGTGGTGTATTGAGAGGTTGTAACAATGGAAAATTGTACTGAAATGCAGGAGGATCTGCAGCGAATTGACGCATGGTGCAGGGAATCTCAATTGAATCTCAATATAGACAAGTGTAATGTGCTGCGAATACACAGAAAGATAGATCCTTTATCATTTAGCTACAAAATAGCAGGTCAGCAACTGGAAGGGGTTAATACCATAAATTATCTGGGAGTACGCATTAGGAGTGATTTAAAATGGAATGATCATATAAAGTTGATTGTCGGTAAAGCAGATGCCAGACTGAGATTCATTGGAAGAATCCTAAGGAAATGCAATCCGAAAACAAAGGAAGTAGGTTACAGTACGCTTGTTCGCCCACTGCTTGAATACTGCTCAGCAGTGTGGGATCCGTACCAGATAGGGTTGATAGAAGATATAGAGAAGATCCAACGGAGAGCAGCGCGCTTCGTTACAGGATCATTTAGTAATCGCGAAAGCGTTACGGAGATGATAGATAAACACCAGTGGAAGACTCTGCAGGAGAGACGCTCAGTAGCTCGGTACGGGCTTTTGTCAAAGTTTCGAGAACATACCTTCACCGAAGAGTCAAGCAGTATATTGCTCCCTCCTACGTATATCTCGCGAAGAGACCATGAGGATAAAATCAGAGAGATTAGAGCCTACACAGAGGCATACCGACAATCCTCCTTTCCACGAACAATACGAGACTGGAATAGAAGGGAGAACCGATAGAGGTACTCAAGGTACCCTCCGCCACACACCGTCAGGTGGCTTGCGGAGTATGGATGTAGATGTAGATTTCGAAAACTCGCAACGTTCGTAGGTCAAAACCAGCACGAGCAACCACGACAGTCCCTATGTGTCCGCCAGAGTAGCGCAGCTTGAGATCATTAGCGTGGCGCCGTACAGCATCGGCGCACAGATCGTCATTCACCAGCTTCAGGTACACAGTAGTACTGAGCATCGAAAAATGAATTCCGAGAAAATCTTGTGGCAGGAGACGCATTTCGTCCCATATAAAATGTTTAACTTCGTATCCCTTCGGTCCTTCGTTATCTTACGGAAAAGTTAATTTCATCGTGGCTTGGAGGTAAGAAAGCGTCATGATGGTCCATGAAGTCGGACTGAGACACGCCACTACGCGGAAGTAAACAAACGCGCGCTCGCTACCAAACAGCCAACAGGCGAGACGCAAACGAGGCCGCGCGGGGTAGCCACGGTGTCTTAGGCATCTTGCCACGGTTCGAGAGGCTTCTCCGGAGGTTCGAGCTCTCCCTCGGGCATGGGTGTGTGTGTGTGTGTGTGTGTGTGTTGTCCTTAGCGTAAGTTAATTTAAGTTAGATTAAGTAGTGTGTCAGCGTAGGGACCGATGACCTCAGCAGTTTGGTCCCATAGGAACTTACCACAAATTTCCACCACCACGCAAACAAGGCTTTGGCGCCTCACCATAGTCAAAGGCCGACTGAACGTGCCATTTGGCTATCCGTGCACGATTTACGGCCAGACCCTAACTTCTATATGTCGTCAGCAATGCTTGTACGACTGGTACTCGTACATCCATTACACTACGTGCTCAAAAGTATCCAAACACCTCCAGAAGCATACGTTTTTCATATTAGGTGCATTGTGCTGCCGCCCACTGCCTGGTACTCCATACCAGCGACCTCAGTAGCCATTAGACATCGTGAGAGAGCAGAATGGGGCTCTCTGCGGAACTCATGGACTTAAGAACGTGGTCAGGTGATTGGGTGTCACTTGCGTCATACGTCTGTACGCGAGATTTCCACACTCCTAAGCATCCCTAGGTCCATTGTTTCCAATGTGATACTGAAGTGGAAACGTGAAGGGACACGTACAGCGCAAAAGCGTACAGGCTGACCTCGTCTGTTGACTGACGGAGACCGTCGACAGTTGAAGAGGGTCGTAATGAGTAATAGGCAGACCTGTATCCAGACCATCACGCAGGAATTCCAGACTGCATCAGGATCCGCTGCAAGTGCTATGACAGTTAGGCGGGAGGTGAGAAAACGTGGATTTCATGGTCGAGCGGCTGCTCATAAGCCACACATTGCACCGGTAAATGCCAAACGACGCCTCGCTTGGTGTAAAGAGTAAACATTGGACGATTGAACAGCGGAAAAACGTTGAGTGGATTGACGATTCACGGTACACAATGTGGCGATCCGATGGCAGGGTGTGGGTATGGCGAATGCCCGGTGAACGTCATTGGCCACAATGTGTAATTCCAAAAGTAAATTTCAGAGGCGCTGGTGTCATGGAGTGGTCGTGTTTTTCATGGAGGGGGATTGCATCCCTTGTTGTTTAGCGTGGCACGATTACAGCCCAGCCGGCCGCGGTGGTCTAGCGGTTCTGGCGCTGCAGTCGGGAACCGCGCGACTGCTACGGTCGCAGGTTCGAATCCTGCCTCGGGCATGGGTGTGTGTTATGTCCTTAGGTTAGTTAGGTTTGAGTAGTTCTAAGTTCTAGGGGACTTATGACCTAAGATGTTGAGTCCCATAGTGCTCAGAGCCATTTGAACCATTTTTGATTACAGTCCAGGCCTATATTAATGTTTTAGGCACCTTTTATCTTCCCTCTGTTGAAGAGAAATTCGGGGATGGCGATTGTATCTTTCAACACGATCCTATAGAACGTCATTGGGATGTTTTGGAAAGCCGACTTTGTGCCAGGCCTCACAGACCGATATCGATACCTCTCCTCAGCGCAGTATTCCGTGAATAACGGGCTGCCATTCCCCGAGAAACCTTCCAGTACATGGCTGAACGTATACCTGCGAGAGTGGAAGCTGTCCTCAAGGCTAAGGGTGAGTCATACCACATTGAATTCCAGCATTAGCGATGGAGAGAGCCACGAGCTTGCAAGTCATTTTCAGCCATGTATCCGGATACTTTTTATCACATAGTGTATGTGTACTCCCGTACAGGTCAGACGCTTGCCCGGTATCGGCAGATAAATACGATATTGCTTTGCCTATGTTATTCTGATTACGCTACATTTCAAAAGGAACCTTGCATCGTAATCAGAATAACACGGGCACTGCAGTATCGTACTTACCTTTCTTTCCCTGTTCCAGAACATTAGAGACTATGGCTCTAACACATAGAAGTGTCCATTTCCACAACCGGGACTAGATTAAGAGCAAAGAAGGTATGCAATAAAGAAATTAAACTTTAAAACTTAGGATGGAAATTGTACCACCTAATGCAACAAACTGCCTATTTGTGATTTTTCGACACCATCTTCGTGAACAAACAAAGAATTTTAAAATATTGATCTCAGTTTTCTCTGTGACCTATGATAGGAGACAAATAATTAAACACAAATTATTTGCAAAGTGAAAGTATTTGCAAAATGTTAATAGTATAACTTTCTTTTTCATGTACAGGGTATCTCTTCTCGGAGTCGTCTGGCGTATTTTCTCTGATGTTTCGGCAGATATTTGCAATATCGTTATTACAATGTGTAGCTTCAGACAGCCCAGACAAATACTGTTCGCATATGTTTCATGCGACGTCCATTGTCGACGGGAAGCATCCGTTTATTTCCAGTTACTAAAAAAAGTTATTTTTAATGTGAAATTTCACGCGTCTGTTTGACAGAGCGGTCCCAAATTAGTCTAGTACGATATTTGTTTTACCGATATGTATAAACAGGGACAGTAAACCAGGTAGAATAAACACCTCACCAGCAGCGAGAGGACCACCGCGGCTCCCGCTGACTGCTACTACTACTACTACTACTACTACTACGCTGAAGCGCTGTTCAGTAGCTGCTGGATTGCTGTTTATTTTTCATGTTTTACTGTCCCTGTTAATATGCATCGATAAAAAATATGGCGCTAGACTTAAGTGGTCCGCTCAATCTAATGGGCACATAAAATTGCGCTTTAAAAATAATTTTTTGTAAGGAATTGGAAAGAAAATATCGCTTTCCTTCAACTCTCGGCGTCGCATGAAAGGCGTAATGAGCCGTTACTTATTTAGGCTGAGTCTGTCTACACGTAGCAAAAACGATATTGCTGAAACTTGCCGAAGAGTCAGAGAAACTGAGCGTGCGACTCTGAGAAGAGACACCCTGCAGACTGGTGTGAGGCAAACGGTAGTGAAAAATTACTAAGTCGAATTAACAGGAATTTATAAGCCGGAAAGCACGTGCGCTAAAAGCTGCCTACTATATCGACACTGACGGAAAGCAGGAAGGTACTTTAGATTAGAGTCTAACATAAATAATGAAACTCTTTTCAGAACTGCTTTTTCAGATATCGGTTTTATGTATTAAATTCAGTCTTGTATCTTAAGTCATTCAGGAGGCTTCCAAAATACATGAAGCTGTAACCTGTGGGAAATACTGTAGTACTTACGTTTAATTTACTATAAGATTCCGCCTCGAACGCAATACCAATTTACATCAGCCACACTTCAACGAAAACCATCAGTTAGATAATTTCCTTAACTCAGTGATTCCCAATTTCCTTAAGTGATTCTCAATTTCCTTAACTCAGTGATTCCCAACCATTACCCCTAGGTACAATCATACACTAGCTACAAACATCGCCCCCCCCATCTGTTGCCCCATCTCCCCCATATAATCACCAACTTTCAACTTTAGCACCTAACTGAACTGTAGAATGAAGGCCTTTCTTGGAACACTTTGCTTTTTAAAATAATGGAAGAGGAATGATAGGTTGTGTGTGTGTGTGCGTGTGTGTGTGCGTGTGTGTGTGTGTGTGTGTGTGAGAGAGAGAGAGCGAGAGAGTTGTGGGCGTGTGCTAGAATGAATGACGAAGAAATTCGTGGTGCGTCGCAAGTGCTGCCCCCTGCATTACTCCTATTGCTGCACTTGCTTGACCTGCACACTGCAATCACATTTAAAATCAAATAAGTTCAGATATGTGCACTATGCTTACTGTGCTCCACTCCTTGCTTTTGAACGGGCAGGAATTGGACGACTTATGGCTGTTAATGCTTTGTGTCTAAACACTCTAATAATAATAATAATAAAAACAGTAATACTGTATGCAGCACTATAGTAGTGTTTATGTAGTTACTGCTGTGTCGTGTTGTCAATTACTTCATTTATCTGTTTCGAAGCGAGTAACGAAAGAATTTCTGGACTACTGCACGTACCGCCTACAACTTGGAGAGGGCATTTTCTTGGAATATTTAGCATTTGTTACGCATATGTCTCAATTTTATCATCAGCGATGTACGTGACAAAGCACAATATATGTGTGTAGTGGGTAGACTATGTGAGGAACCTGTAACTTGCACCGCATTAATGCTGCTAACTGAGAAAAACTGATTATTCCTATTATGTAATCAATATTAGAGTCCAACAAAATGGTGATAATGGTAACGATCTTTTGAAAATAATTTAGTTTCGTGACTGAAACAAAATCGAGTCGTTCAGTTTTTACCCCTCAGAAAATTTCATTTTACCCCTCAGGGGTAGTTAGCCCCCGCTTGGGAACCACTACTTAACTGATCGACAAAAACTGTAGCGTATAGCATTTCAGTATTTTATATTCTTCTTTTATCCAAAAGAAATTTGCTAACGAAATTAGATTCTTTCTTCGTAAAGGATATGGACGCATCCATCACAGGAATTAATGTCGGCTTACATGTTTTTATACAAGAAAAATTGAGTCACAATTAAAAGGTTTATAGAATGAATCATAGGTTATGGATATGTGGCACTATGATTCAACTGCCGTCATGGGGACTATCTTATGTACGCTGTGATCTAGCATCTATAGAAAAATAACTACCACAGTTTACATTGACAGGTCATCATGCCATCCTAGCCAATATTAGAAGTCATATTTCAAAGCTATATACTCCTAATGAAAAAAGTAGCTATGAGTCACAATGGTCAACAGAATGAAATCAATGCAATTAAAGCAGTTGCTCATAATAATGGCTATGATCCTACAATAATCGACAAACTCCACAACAAAATCAAAACAAAAAACCACAGGCCCACAGTACAGCGGTTAACACAACAGTCCTCTAAAAGAAATTAGTCTTCGACAGAAGCCAAATCTAAACGTACCGCTATCTAAAACATAGGCTCACTGTCATACCAAATATCAGTCTCAGTTAAAAGGAAGAATATTAAGATTAGCTGATCTACTGATAGTAAATTATAGCAAAAGTGGTCCATGATGTAAATCTTTCCGAAGCCTTCTGCAGCAGATCAGGAATATACGAGATCCTATGTGATTCGTGCCGTAAATGCTACATTGCCCAGACAGTAGTTTTGAGATTGGGCACAAAGAACAATTCTGTGTTTTAAGGCTTGGCAACGTGAACAAATTTGCATTTGCAGCCCACATTGCTGAAGAAAGCCATTCAGTGAGAAACATGGAGAGCAACCTGAAAATACTACATTTAGCCGAAAAAGGAGTCACTACGAAACTGTCAGAAGAAACAGAGGTACACTCACACACGCACACGCATAAAGACTTTCCCTGACGTCATTTCTTAATGAGCAGGCTAAGTAGGATCACTCTCCCTTCCTGAAAAGTTTCCAGAAAGTACTTCCCACAATACAATATAAATGATGTTTCTACAAGTAACTGCAATTCAAGTAACAAAGTTTATGATATGGTATCAAAAAAAAATGGCTCTGAGCACTATAGGACTCAACTTCTGAGGTCATCAGTCCCCTATAACTTAGAACTACTTAAACCTAACTAACCTAAGGACATCACAAACATCCATGCCCGAGGCAGGATTCGAACCTGCGACCGTAGCAGTTTTGCGGTTCCAGACTGCAGCGCCTTTAACCGCACGGCCACTTCGGTCGGCGATATGGTATCTATCTACAATAGTCCGTGTTATTCGTGGCAATAAATATGAAGAAATGTTAATGTACTATCATCGTTACTGTTCAGATAATAAACAAGGATTTCACACACTTTCGTATCTCATTTTTTTCTATCGTTTTGTAAAATAAGTTTGTAAGAGTGTTATTCATAAGATCCCCTTTATCTATCTATGTTTAATACCCTACAATTAATATAATTTTCAGTTTAATACACCAGTAATTTACGCATCCCTTCACAAAATATTTGTATCACTGTGTCACAGCGTCTTCGTCACTCACGTACTTTGTAAACTCTGCATTTGTTTTCCCATGTCGTGAGTCAAAACATGTGGTGTGCACTGGAAACTAGTTTTGTGACGAAACGTGTCTAGTAATGCAAAGCGATATATGTGATACTGAAGTTGATTCATTGCGGGAAAACGAGACAAATGCTCCTGTTGGAAACTTCACGTAAGATGCATTCTAACACAAGTGTGTAGCGCAACCATCTTTATTTCATGCTAGTAACTGTGAATTAATGTTTATCCTAGGGAAACTCACCACTAAACAAATGCATGATACGTTACGACGAATGCATGAAAGCTGTCTGATGATAAATTGTATAAATTCGAAACCGTTAACGTCAGCTTTTGATTAAAGTACCTAAAACCAATTTTTTGCTGGTTGCTATAGTCCATCAAGATATTATTTTATATAACAGCCACGATTTCCAAGCATATCTTTATTTGACAAAATTGTCAGTTGTGTTAATAATGAATGTCAAACAAGAAATGGAGGACATCGGTATCATCTCCACTTCATGGCCTCTGCGTTCGCGTGCAGTGTCGCATCGAAACGTAACCATTTGTGGTGTGGCCTGTAGTCAGCCCACACAGGTTCAGAAGAAAGAAAAGCACTTGCTCTGACGTCCTATAAATATGGATCTCGCGCAAAGGAATTGTATACTGATGGACACAATGCAGTTAGGTGACAAAATTCGTGGTATACCTCCAAATATCGTATCGCATCTCCTTCTGCACGGCGTAGCGCAGCGACTCGACCTGGCATTGGCTCAACAAATACGAGGTGCATTCAAGTTCTAAGGCCTCCGATTTTTTTTCTCCGGACTGGAAAGAGATAGAAACATGCGCATTGTTTTAAAATGAGGCCGCGTTCATTGCCAATACGTCCCAGAGATGGCAGCACCATACGGCAGATGGAATTTTATCGCCAGCAGCGAGAATGAGAACTGTTTTAAATACTTAAAATGGCGGCGTTTTCCTTACTTGAACAGCGTGCAATCATTCGTTTTCTGAATTTCCGTGGTGTGAAACCAATTGAAATTCATCGACAGTTGAAGGAGACATGTAGTGATGGTGTAATGGATGTGTCGAAAGTGCATTCGTGGGTGCAACAGTTTAATGAAGGCAGAACATCATGTGACAACAAACCGAAACAACATCGGGCTCGCACAAGCCGGTCTGACGACATGATCGAGAAAGTGGAGAGAATTGTTTTGGGGGATTGCCGAATGACTGTTACACAGATCGCCTCCAGAGTTGGCATTTCTGTGGCTTCTGTGCACACAATCCTGCAGGACGACCTGAAAATGCGAAAAGTGTCATCCAGGTGGGTGCCACGAATGCTGACGGACGACCACATGGCTGCCGGTGTGGCATGTTGCCAAGCAATGTTGACGCGCAACGATAGCATGAATGGGTCTTTCTTTTCGTCGGTTGTGACAATGGATGAGACGTGGATGGCATTTTTCAATCCAGAAACAAAGCGCCAGTCAGCTCATTGGAAGCACACAGATTCACCGCCACCAAAAAAATTTCGGGTAACCGCCAGTGCTGAAAAAATGATGGTGTCCGTGTTCTGGGACAGCGAGGGCGTAATCCTTACCCATTGCTTTCCAAAGGGCACTACGGTAACAGGTGCATCCTACGAAAATGTTTTGAAGAACAAATTCGTTCCTGCACTGCAACAAAAACGTCCGGGAAGGGCTGCGCGTGTGCTGTTTCACCAAGACAACACACCCGCGAATCGAGCTAACGTTACGCAACAGTTTCTTCGTGATAACTTTGAAGTGATTCCTCATGCTCCCTACTCAACTGACCTGGCTCCTCGTGACTTTTGGCTTTTTCCAACAATGAAAGACACTCTCCGTGGCCGCACATTCACTAGCCGTGCTGCTATTGCCTCAGCGATTTTCCAGTGGTCAAAACAGACTCCTAAAGAAGCCTTCACCGCTGCCATGGAATTATGGCGTCAGCGTTGTGAAAAATGTGTACGTCTGCAGGGCGATAACGTCGAGAAGTAACGCCAGTTTCATCGATTTCGGGTGAGCAGTTAATTAGAAAAAAAACTGAGGCCTTAGAACTTGAATGCACCTCGTAGTTGGCAATATTGAGCCAAGCTGACTCTATAGCCGCCCATAATTGCGAAAGTCTTGCCGGTGCAGGATTTTGTGCATGAACTAACCTTGTGATTATGTCCCACAAATGTTCGATGGGATCCATGTTCGCAATCTGGGTGGTCAAGTCATTCGCTCACATTGTCCAGATGTTCTTCAAACCGATCGCAAGCAGTTGTGACCCGGTGACACGGAGCATTGTCATCCATAAAAAATTACGTTGTTGTTTGGGAACATGAAGTCCATGAATGGCTGCAGATGGTCTCCAAGTGGACGAACCTTTTCAATCAGTGATCTGTTCAGTTTGAACAGAGGACCCAGTCCATTCCATGTAAACACAACGAACACCATTACGGAGGCATCACCAGCTTGCGCAGTCCCTTGTTGAAAGATTGGGTCCATATCTTCGTGGGGTCAGCTCCACTCTCGATCCCTACCATTAGCCCATACCAACAGAAATTGGACTCATCTGACAAGGCCACGGTTTTGCCGTCATATAGGGTCCAACCGATAAGGTCACTAGCACAGGAGAAGCGCTTCACGTGTTGTTGAGCTCTTAACAAAGCCACTCGCGTCAGTCGTCTGCTGCCATAGCTCATTAACGCCACATTTCACCGCACTGTTCTAATAGATACGTTCATCGTTCGTCCCATATTGATTTCTATCGTTATTTCAGGTAGTTTTTCTTGTCTGTTAGCACTGCAACCCTTACGCAAACGTCGCTGCTCTCGATCGTTACGTGTAGGCAGTCGGCCACTGCACTGTCCGTGGTGAGAGGTAATGCCTGAAATTTGGTATTCTCGACACACTCTTGACACTGTAGGTCTCGGAATCTTGAATTCCGTAACGATTTCGGTAATGGAATGTCCCATGCGTCTAACTCGAACTACTATCTTGCGTTCAAAGTTCGTTACCTCCCGTCGTGCGGCCATGATCACGTCGGAAACCTCCTCATATGAATCACCTGAGTAATAATGACAGCTCCACCAATGCACTGCCCTTTTTTACCTGTGTACACGATACTACCGCCATCTGTATATCTACATATCGCTATCCCATGGCTCTTGTCATCTCAGTGTGCGTTTGATATCAGGAAAGACAGCAAATACCGAAATGTTACGTATTAAATTTGTAGGAGATTTGGGGTACAAAGGGTGCCACTTCTTGCAGGAACAACGGCTGTTACACCAGCTGCTTGGATAAAAGACCGTTACATGCTCTCTCAAATCTATGCCATAGTTTAGTTATCGTGGCTAGTGGTGGCATTTAAGTCCCTCAGCTAACTCTTGACCACATGTATTCATTGGATGAAAGACCTGGAGAATCTGTTGACAGTTGAACACCCTCTCTGTCAATGTATGTCAGAGCAGCGTCAGGGTCTTGTGTTATCTCGTTGAAATACAGCTACTGGCCTTAATATTTCAGAAATATAACGTCTGCTCTCGATGCTACCCGTTATACAACATGGATGTGGTCATATTGTATACCCAGTGGCGACACGGTATTTCATCATGTTAAGTGCTGGGTCTACATGGAAATAATGAATGTAGCTGGGGACTATTCATTCGCTTTGGAGCTACCACACACTAATATGCAGAACTTGGACTCATCTGAAAAGATGATGTGGTTTCAGTTTTGTCATTGGGTGCACCATTATTGGCATTCTTGGCACAGCCTTCTTGGCATACCATTCTTGGCACTCCATTCTTGGCACACCATTCTTGGCACTCCATTCTTGGCACACCATTCTTGGCACTCCATTCTTGTTGGATCATTTTTTTGGCGAAAATCTCTCTGCTGTCCCATGAAGGAAACACTTGCTATGTAGACATTGTGCGGTGATCCGGTTTTCCATGTGCTTATGTGTCTTGCAGAAAAGATGCCCATTTTCTGGCTCATGGTATGTGATGGTAATGGAGATGTTACCGATAGCTATGCCATTACGGCGCACTTACTGAACATGCTTCTCCGAAATTCCTTCACTGAAATTCATTCACTCAAATCAATAACATCTGCCAATATAAGGAACGTAGATGCAGATATGCTCAGTGTAGTGAGCAGCTTAAACTGCTTAATAAAAGTGAGTCTTCTGCTCCAAAGTGTATATCAATTAGGTTCCTTACATAGTATGCTGTTTCACCAACTCCACAGTCAGCTATCATGTACAACCTCTTGCTCACTGAAAGCTCTATACCTGTAAACTAGAGAAGTTGCACAGGTCACACCAATACTCAAGAAAAGAAATAAGAGTAATCCACTGAACACCAGATGCATATCAGTATCAGTGACACTGATTTGTGATAGGAGTTGGGAGTATACACCGTGTTCAAACATTATGAATTACCTTGGAAGTAATGGTCTATTGACACATAGGCAGCACAAATTCAGAAATATTATTGTTGTGAAACACTGCCAGCTCTTTTCTCACATCAGATAATGTGTGCTATAGATAGGGGATCTCAAATTGATTCCATGTTCCTAGATTTCTGGAAGGCTTTTGACACCGTTCCTCATAAGCGACCTTTTATCAAATTGCATACCTATGGAGTATCGTCTCAGTTGTGTGGTTGAACTCATGTTTTCCTGTCAGAAACGTCACAGTTCGTAATAACCAAAGGAACGACACCGAGTCAAACAGAAGTGATATCTGACATTCCTCAAGGAAGTGGTGTAGGTCCGCTGCTATTCATAATCCACATAAACAATATAGAAGACAATCCGAGAAAACCTTTTAGATTGTCTGCAGATTATGCTGTCATTTTCCATCTAGTAATCAAATCAAAAGAAATTGCAAAATGATTTAGGGCAAGCAACTGTATATGCGATAATAATAAGAGAGTGAGGTCATCCGCAAGAGTACTAAATCGAATCCGTTAAATTTCTGTTACATGATAAACCACATAAATCTAAAAGCTGTCAGTTCAGCTATATACCTCATTATTACATTTACGAACAGCTTATATTGGAACAAATCACATAGATAGTATTGTGGCAAGAAGAACCAAAGACTACTTTTTATTGGCAGAGCACTTAAAAGATGCAACAGATCTACTAAAAAGAATGCTTACACTACACTTGTCCATCCTCTTCTGGAGTACTGCCACGCTTTATGGGATCCGTACTAGACAGGATTGACGGAGTACATCGAGAAAGTTCTGAAAAGGGCAGCTGGTTTTTTGTTATAGCGAAGTAGAGTAACTTGTGGTACGGATATGACTCTCGACTTGGGGTGGCACCCATTAAACCAAATGACTTCCTCGTTGCGGCGAGTTTCTGTCACGAAATTTCAAATAACAGCTTTCTCCTTCGAATGCAAAAACATTTTGTTGAGTCAACCTAAATAAGAAGAACTCGCCATCATTATAAAATAACACAAATTAGAGGTCACCTGGAAAGTTTTAAGTGTTCGCTTTTCCTGAGTGCTTTTCGAGAAAGGAACGATAGATAATTAGTGCGAAAGTGGTCCGATTAACCTTCTGCCGGACACTTGAGTGTGAATTGCAGTGTAGTCATACAGACGTAGCTGTTGATAATCCTTGTACGGGCAGTCATGAGCTGTGCGGCTGGTCCCGGCGGAGGTTCGAGTCCTCCCTCGGGCATGGGTGTGTGTGTTTGTCCTTAGGATAATTTAGGTTAAGTAGTGTGTACGCTTAGGGACTGATGACCTTAGCAGTTAAGTCCCATAAGATTTCACACACATTCGAACATGTTGAATTTTCCTTGTACGATTCGGAACGGCCGAGGGAATAATACGTGTAGGGCACAAGTCACAAAGAGCCGCTGAGGTTCTATTGAAGAGAGCCATTCTCAACCCATCGGTTTCATATTACCTGTACAGCCGAAGGGCCCCAACTAGGTGAGCAACAACATCGTCGAAATATAAACCGCAGTCTAAAACGGCCAACGCTTCCTGACGGGCGTTTCTTCTTGTTAAACGAGGCATACCGTGACCTTCACACAAACAACCAACATTCATATGTGAATTCTGACTGACAATCAAGGTCTGTAGTCTTTCCACACATACGGAATGTGGATGGTGTTGTTGTTGTGATCTTTAGTCGGAAAACTGGTTTGAAGCAGCTCTCCATGCTATGCTATCCTGTGCAAGCCTCCTCATCTACGGATAACTACTGCAATCCACATCCGCCTGGCTCTGCTTACTGTATTCACCTCTTGGTCTCCCTCTGCCATTTGAAAACTCCTCCCCCCTCCTCCCCCCAACACACACACACACACACACACACACACACACACACACACACTTCCCGCCAATACTATACTTGTGATCGCTTCATGTCTCAGAATGTGTCCCATCAACTCATCTCTTCTTTTAGTCAGGTTGAGCCACAAATTTCTTGGTTCCCCAATTGTACTTCCTCACCAGTTACGTGATGTACTAATATTATCTTCCCTATTCTTCTGTAGCACCACATTTCAGAAGCTTCTGTTCTCTTCTTGACTGAACTGTTTATCGTCGATGTCTCACTTCCACACGTGGCTACACTCCAAAAAAATGCTTTCAGGAAAGACTTAAATTTGTATTTGGTGATAACAAATTTCTCTTCTTCAGAAATGCTTTCCCTGCCATTGCCAATGTAAATTTTGTATCCTCTCTACTTCCGCCATCATCAGCTATTTTGCTAGCCAAATAGCAAAACTCATCTATTACTTTGACTATCTCGTTAACTAACCTAATCCCCTCATCATCACCTGATTTTATTCAACAACTCCATTATATTTGTCTTAATTCTGTTGATGTTCACCTTATATCCTCCTCTCAAAACGTTGTTCATTCCATTGAATTGCTCTTCAAAGTCTCTGATAAAATTAGAGTGCCATCCACAAAACTAAAATCATTATTTCTTTCCATGGACATAAATCCAACTCCAAATTTTTCTTTCGTTTCCTTTACTACTTGCTAAATGTCTTCCTCCTTTCTCAACCACTGCTTCCCTCTCATGGCCCTTGACTCTTTTAGCTGCCGTCTGGTTTCTGTACAAGTTATAAATAGCCCCACGCTCCCTGTATTTTAGCCATGAAACCGTCAAAATTTCGAAGAGAGTATGTCTGTCAACATTGTCAAAATCTTTCTGTAACTTTTCAAACGGTATGTTTGCGTTCCCTTAACCTATCTTCTAAGAGAAGTAGTAGGGTCAGTATAGCCTCACGTGCTCCCACATTTCTCCGGAATCCAAACTGACCTCCGCCGACGTCGGCGTCGACCCGTTTTTCCATTCTGGCGTTACTCCTACCTTTTCTGTATGGATGTGATGAAATACTAATAATGTGCATATCCAAGAGTATTGAGTCAACAGCGAGGCCAAAAGGGAGTCGCGCGGGACTAGCCGAGCGGTTCTAGGGCGCTGCAGTCATAGACTGTGCGGCTGGTCCCGGCGGAGGTTCGAGTCCTCCCTCGGGCATGGGCGTGTGTGATTGTTCTTGGGATAATTTAGGTTAAGTAGTGTGTAAGCGTAGGGACTGATGACCTTAGCAGTTAAATCCCATAAGATTTCACACACATTTGAACATTTTTTTTCACAAAAGGGGAAAAGGTTAGCATATGTAACCATAGACGCCTGTTTTGCTTCGAAGGAGCTAGTGTTTCGGTTAGCTGCTTCTCTTCGAGGCGGTGGCAGAGTTGAGTGTTTTGGCGCGAGCCCTGCAGGTAGAGGCGGGAAGTGAGCACGTGCGGCTCTCGTGCGCCGTGTGTGCCGAGCCCTTAGCACCACCGCTCGTTAGCGCCTCGCTGCCTCACCTGGACCCACAAAAGTACCGGAGGCTGCGCCGCCGACACAAAAAACGACTTACTCTCTACCTGCAGCGGCAGGAGGACCACTGCAGCATCAACAGCCGGCTGCTTCCAAACAGTTCGCTGAAGGGAAGGTATCTAAAAGGCAACTTTCGTTTAAAGTAAATATGTGCGTACGCTCTCGTAGTGGCAGACATTTCACCCAGCCTCCCTACAAGATTGAATGTAGTTTCTGCTCCCTAGTTTCACACTGACGAATTCCTCAAACATGCAGAAAATATCATAAAACAAGAATGCAAAATACATATTAACAAAGAGAAAGAGATACGCTAATGTACGTTCCACAGAAGCCATGAAATAGTCCTCATTGATGTAGCACAAGTCAAAAAACCTTAAAAATATTTTCATTCCAAAGGTAATAAAAATGTAAATATGCAGTATATTGAGTTTCATATGATAATTCTTAGGCTATTGTAGCTACGCATCGTCAAACAGAAATATCAGTTTACAACACTTATTTACAGCGCTCACATTACTGCATTGAAGGGGTATAGAAATCAGTTTTTACGCAATACTAGCATTATTTGATGTTATAAATCCATGCATGTTGTATAAATGGTGGTATGAATGTGTGTATATGTGTGCGTGTATGTTCCACATCTCCTCCTAAACCACTAGACCGATTTCAAGCGAACTTAGTACTCATACCCCTTACTGTTAGGCGACAATCGCTGTGAGGATAAGTCATAGTTCACGAGATACGACGTAATATACAACGAGTTGTAAGGAAAACTGTCGCATCATGCATGACGTTTAAATTTGTAACATCTTTGCTGCTAAATCTATTCTCAACGTATGTCGCTGACAGCACCCTAATATGCCGCCGAATGTTCCTACACAAATATACGATCGTATGGCACATAGACAGTAAGACCTCATAAATAGACATACGTCACAAACTGCCGCATCATGCATGTAATTTTAATACCTCTGTCTGCAAGAAAATCTTTACTCCTGAAGTCAGCTTAAATAAATCTCTGTCACCTGGCAGAGCTTTTGACAGCTTTGAACTGCGAAGCGCAAATGGTTGTAGTCTACAACGTTAGCCCTGTATGGAGCTACCAAGATGCATTGCCACAGAGACTTACACAAAATCGCGTGCTAGGTACACGAAGCAATTGTGCGCAGCGTACAGAAAATATCCGGAATCATCTTTCTTAATGTGATTACTGTACATA
Source organism: Schistocerca cancellata (assembly GCF_023864275.1). Lineage (NCBI taxonomy): Eukaryota > Metazoa > Arthropoda > Insecta > Orthoptera > Acrididae > Schistocerca > Schistocerca cancellata. The sequence continues at coordinate 430,866,128 of NC_064632.1, forward strand.
TATATTTGTCCATAATGCATATTTATCCGTACGACTGTTTCATACTGTCAAAGATGGTTTCACTAATACCGGGAAATGGTATTTTTCGACATTTCAGTGCCGAGCGGTGTGGCTGAGCGGTTCTAGGCGCTTCAGTCTGGATCGTGCGACCGCTACGGTCGCAGGTTCAAATCCTGCCTCGGACATGGTTGTGTGTGATGTCCATAGGTTAGTTAGGTTTAAGTAGTTCTACGTTCTAGGGGACTGATGATCTCAGATGGTAGTGCTCAGAGCCATTTTTGATATTTCAGTACAAACACAGTTAATTTTTTTTATTTTTGTTTCTAATGTAAAATTGACACCTTGTCTTTTATAGGCGTAACAAACAGTCGGTTCTACTAAAAAACTCGCAATGTAAAGGACGATTTAGGGAAACCACGGAAACCTAAATCTCGATGGCCGGACGGGTATTTGAACCATCGTCCTCCCCGAATGGAAGTCCTGTGTGCTAACCACTGCGCCATCTCGCTCGGGGACCACTGTAGTAGGAGTCAGCCACCAATAAATCCTTCAGGCTACTCTCAGAGATAATGTTATTAGTAGTTAAGCTTCTCATTGCCGCCGCCAAGTCATTACAGTTTCTGGTACTGCTCCGATGAACTGACTTGTAGATTTGAAAAAGAGATATGTTATTAATGAGAAATCCCATTAAAGAGCATGTGTATTGGGAATCAGTAGTTAGCATCCTCGGAGAAACTTTAGCTTCGCTTCATGAGTTACTACAAAAAATGATCCCATGTGACACCACACGATTAGAGTCAGCCAAGAATGGTATTTTTTTTAAATTTTTATCTCACAAAATCCGCATCACAAATGAATATTTGTTTAAACTCAAAACAGTTCTGTTTATCACCTCTAAGACAAAAAGTTACATAGTTGTTTTTAATTTATCTGGAAATACATATTTGTAAAAGTTCGGAGTAGGTATTAAAATCCATGGAGAAGAAATAAAAACTTTGAGGTTCGCCGATGACATTGTAATTCTGTCAGAAACAGTAAAGGACTTGGAAGAGCAGTTGAACGGAATGGATAGTGTCTTGAAAGGAGGGTATAAGATAAACATCAACAAAAGCAAAACAAGGATAATGGAATGTAGTCGAATTAAGTCGGGTGATGCTGAGGGAATTAGATTAGGAAATGAGACACTTAAAGTAGTAAAGGAGTTTTGCTATTTGGGGAGCAAAATAACTGATGATGGTCGAAGTAGAGAGGAAATAAAATGTAGACTGGCAATGGCGAGGAAAGCGTTTCTGAAGAAAAGAAATTTGTTAACATCGAGTTTTGATTTAAGTGTTAGGAAGTCGTTTATGAAAGTATTTGTATGGAGTATAGCCATGTATGGAAGTGAAACGTGGACAGTAAATAGTTTGGACAAGAAGAGAAGAGAAGCTTTCGAAATGTGGTGCTACAGAAGAATGCTGAAGATTAGATGGGTAGATCACATAACTAATGAGGAGGTATTGAATAGAATTGGGGAGATGAGGAGTTTGTGGCACAACTTGACTAGAAGAAGGGATCGGTTGGTAGGACATGTTCTAAGGCATCAAGGGATCACCAATTTAGTACTGGAGGGCAGCGTGGAGGGTAAAAATCGTAGAGGGAGACCAAGAGATGAATACACTAAGCAGATTCAGAAGGATGTAGGCTGCAGTAGGTACTGGGAGATGAAGCTTGCACAGGATAGAGTAGCATGGAGAGCTCCATCAAACCAGTCTCAGGACTGAAGACCACAACAATAACAACCCTGATATACACTGAAATCTCCGAGTCGAAGTCAGTACGAAAAGTTAAAATGGAGTATCGTAAGGTAATTTCTTTTCTCTATTTGAAGACGATCAACGCTGTAATGATTCATGCTAGGTTGGTGGACGTGCACGACAACAACGCAGCATCACATGGTGCACTATTTACATAGCGCAGACGCTTCCAGTGATCAGAGATAAATAACAAAATGGCAGAGAATCTCCCTGTAACCAACTGGATATCGCGAGAGGAATGAGAGCGCACATTCAGGTCTTACAAGGAAACGTCAACAACTCGACCTTATATTTTAAACAGGAAAGTATACTTGCAAGATATTATCCACAGAAATCGATCCCCCGCCAAAATTTGGGCCATAATTCTGACAGCACGCAGTTGTACAGCTTTTAAATGTCGCGCACACCAGTTTGCTTGTCGCTTCACCCCGATGCAACCGGCTGATGGCCAAGCGCGAAGTACTGTAGGTGGAACGACAACCAGAGGCCTATACTCGCTAATGCTGATGGCGAGGGAACAGGAGGTAGGCGGTGACACATTCAACAAACGTCTTATGAAATGACAGACGTTTTTCTAGGCATAAAACAGTTAAGTAGTGTGAGTATAGTACATAATGTTTCATCCTCACGACGATTTACGTTTAATATTATATAACAGTATTCTCATATTGAAGTTCTATATGCACCGCAAAATAAAAATTAGTAAACTTAAGCAACTGAAGAATTATTATGAATTAAATTTCAATATTTTCGATTTACAATGCAACTCTGAAGAACAGTGTATCTCCTGCATTTGCACTCCACTTTAACACTGTCGGCTATAAAATACAGGACGTATTTCGAATGCATATATTTATTAAACTTCAAGACATACAAATATGAAACTTAACACACAAATTTACGAACCTCCCAATTTCAGATTACAGATGTTCAATATGTCCTCCATCAGCGCCACGAACAATGTCACATCGATACCCAAATTCCTCCCATTCTCGAGCAAGCACGTCCTTCGTCACTGATGTTATGGCAGTACGGATCCGGCTCTTAACTCTTCCAGGTTCTGTGGGAGTGGTGGTACATAAATGTTGTCTTTAACGAAAGCCCACAGGAAGAAGTCGGAGGACGTCATATCCGATGACCGTGGGACTCAGCGGAGACATGCTAAGTCGCCAGCTCCTTGATGACCGATCCAACGGTTCGGTGGAGTTTCCTTCAGATATTCACGCACATGGCGACTCCAGTCATGGGGTGCCCCGTGTTGTTGAAATTGAAGTTGTCTTCGTGCAGCCTCGGAAACAACCAGTTTTGTAACGTAGCGAGATACTGCTGACCGTTAAACGCGTTTCCATCAAAGAAGAATGGGCCGTAAACAGATGATCGGGGTATCGCACAAAACACATCGTCTTTGGGCGAACCTCGTACGTGTTCAGTGGCTGTATGTGGATTCTGTAGGCCCCAAATTCGAACATTGTGTTTGTTTACTTGACCACTAACATGGAAAGTCGCTTCATCACTGAACTCGATGCGTTATGCGAAAGTGTTATCATTGTCAATAGGATCAAGAATCTCGTCACAAAATACCACACGTTTGCGTTTGTCATCAGGACGCAGAGCTTGTAACAGCTGTGACTTGTACGGCTTCATAACCAACCGACGTCTCAAAACACGCCAAATTGTTGTTGGAGGCAGTGCATGGGGGCTTAATAAAATGAAATGCAAATACTTTTTTAATTTCCTGTCGCTGTATGTCCGATTACGCAAGTCTCGTAAACGGCTGGCCCTGACAACTAATTGTTACGCTATCTGACTGCATAGAATGACAACAAAGAATGAAATGAAAATTTTCGTTAACACAATTAATTAATTAAGTCCCCAGCAACTATAAAACCTACGAAACCAAAGCACAAGTATAACTGTTCTGTGTGTGGGAGTGTGACTCAACGCACATCTGGCACGGTTCTTCTTCAACAAGACAAGAATTTTTAAATATCATTTATGCTGACGTGATAAAAGAAAATTGGAAATACTATAATTGTGCAAGAAACCCAGAATTACACTCTAATACAAGAACACACGCCAGATGCTTTGTTGACTGAACCTGTAATGAAGCATTATTCAGGACACACAAATAATAAGAAAATAAAGAACAGTAGTTAGTTACCTTAATTTATATTGACGAAAAGCACTCAGGTCATTACAATATCTCCATTGGAACAACATCTACTATCTCTCCCATCACATAGCTGCATAAAACATCGAACAAACACTCACTACTACCCCATCTCATTCCAACTTCAGATACAAGCAGTGTCCACCACAACTGCTCGGCAAGGACTGCCTGCCGCTACCTCTCAATGAGCACTGCCAGTGGAGGCGGCGGAACAATACTCTCTCTGGCGCGATTTTTGGCGCTGTGGCTCAGTGTAGCCACCTTTCATACAGTGTAGCCACCTTTCATATGCCCTTCCTCCACGGGCTAGAATTTGATGGTATTTTTGCCAGCATTGGTGGTGAAAATACCACCAAATTCGTCAAAAAAAATACAGACAAAAATAAAAGATAATATTAATACGTAAATATCATATAACTAGATAAAATTTTGGCTTTGCACTGACCTTTCAATAGCCTAATATATAAAATACACTAAGCAATACAAATTCTTTCATACATGTGACTTTACATAATAGTTTACAGAAATATCATGTGGTTAAACAATTCAATCGATAACGTCAGCAATGACGAATATGAGCAGGTAAGAGTCTTATAACTTTTCACAAACAGTAATACACAAAAAAATCAGTTAATACAATATTCACAACAAGTAGTTCACAGTTCCAGCAGTAGCAGTAGCAGTTGAATAGGCGCTGACAGCAACAAGTGACATCATCTCAGTAGAAGCAGTCCATCAGTGGCACCCAGCATTGTGGAACAGGTGCAGACTCCAACAGGTGACATCATTTCAGTAGAAGCAGTTCATCAGTGGCACCCAGCATTGTGGAGTAGGTGCAGACACCATCAAGTGACATTATGTCAGTAGAAGCAGTTCCATCAGTGGCACCCAGCATTGTGGAACAGGTGCAAACAGCAACAGGTGACATCATCTCAGTAGAATCAGTCCATCAGTGGCACCCAGTAATGTTGAGTAGGTGCAGACTCCAACAGGTGACATCATTTCAGTAGAAGCAGTTCCATTTGTGGTACCCAGCAATGTTGAACAGGTGCACACAGCAACAAGTCACATTTCTCAGTAGAAGCAGTTCATCAATGGCACCCAGCATTGTTGAGTAGGTGCAGACAGCAAGAAGTAACATCATTTCAGTAGAAGCAGTTCATCAGTGGCACCCAGCATTGTGGAGTAGGTTCAGACTCCAACAGGTGACATCATTTCAGTAGAAGCAGTTCCATTTGTGGTACCCAGCAATGTTGAACAGGTGCACACAGCAACAAGTCACATTTCTCAGTAGAAGCAGTTCATCAATGGCACCTAGCATTGTTGAGTAGGTGCAGACAGCAAGAAGTAACATCAAACAACTATCACTGATCACACTGTTCCTCAGCACAAATTAAACATGTCCTAGTGGCACCAATCATGTAGAAAAAGTACAAGTAACAGTCCATAATTTCATCATCACTAATTAGACAGTTCAAGCATGAATAATAGTTTGAATGCACATACAAATGCTTTTACAATGTTCTTACACTAAACATACAAATCATAACAAACACACAAATGATATCAGATAATTGTCATATTACTATTACAAATACACAAACATCAGTAAACCTATAATATTTATGGGTGTCAGTGCAAGCCACTACAAACAAATAAAATAATATTTAGGAGATAGGTGGGTAGGATTAGGAAAGGAAAACACACAAAACACACTCACTCATCTTTCATCCACATTAAGTACTACTGTGTAATTGTATAGTGTTAACTGTCTGCATCCACTTCTGTCAAATTTCATGTTCATCATGTGTATCAAGTAGTAGTGGCAGCAATGTATAACAGTCAATAATAGTTAAGTCAACGTCATAGTCATCATGTCAAGACCAATGTTTGCCAAGCCAGATCAAAATGTACTGTTACTGAACAACTGTCAGTGTGCCAAGATATGCAACTTCCTCTCTCCAAAAAAAAATTACCTACTGCTTAGTGATTTAACAAAGTGTGTGTAGACAATCTTCCTTCCATTTTAGTGTTCTAGTCTGCTATCTTCATCCTCCTTGTTCCATATAGACCAACAACAACAAAAAAAAAAAAAATGCACCTCACTTACTTTACCTCTTATACACCATACTCCAATCAACTTCATACAATCTCAATACCTCCATAATACCTTTTCAATACGTCGATACATATAAACCTTATTGCCAGTATCATTTACCTTACCTCTTGTCCACAAAAACTCCAATATTACCAATATCATTTCACTTCCATAACAACTCTTTCCTCAAGTCAGTTTCGTCGAACAAGTACAGATAAAATCCTAATGCAAACCTCCTCATCCCATACAATCCGAAGACACACTGTCAACACACAACCTCTGTGTAATCCATCTGACCAAAATCTTCTACTCATTATGAATTATAAACAAAGAATACATACATGACCTCTAACAGACTTAGTTCGAATAACTCTCAGTAATTAAGTACGATTACGGAGTGTGAATGATGCTAATATTTCACAGTGTGTACACCACTTCAAGAATTATGGCAAACAGAAGCAAACATGTGGAGTATTTCATGTATCAAGTGTCACTTCCTATTTCAATTGCTCACGAAAAATGCAGTGTAATAACTGTGTTGGTATGTCATGTCGTTAGCTTCCTTCCTATTGGCATACATTTATACAGCTTTCATAAAACCTCCAGCTCATGTGACTTCTATGATGTTTCTTGTACTAATGTCGTTCGTCGAATTATTGCAGTTCATTTTCTTATGTTAAAATATAAAGCACTGAGCGTAAGCAAAACAAGCAACAGCGAGTAAATATACCAGTAGAGAACAGAATGTCAACAAGTGGATGCAGCACAAATCTTACAACGAGGCTCTGCCAAGCGAACAATCTGTAAATAGTACCATAGTGTAACCTAAACTCTATGTTCATACACAGTATAATAGCATTTCTATGTACAAAATTAAAGAGTAGTTGTGACAACAAACAGAAATGTGTAAATGTGCAATCCATACGCATAGCAGTAAACATATATCTTACGTACTAAACAGGTCATCAGCATCGTATAACCGTAAGCAAATAAATGTTCATATGTAATCTAATAAATAAACATGAAGGCGCAAGCAATTAAATCACAAAGTATAACTTACATACCTAACCACATCAGCACAATTTATCAGGTGACAATTATAATTTAAATAAATAGGCACAGCAGGCACATAATTAAAAATATGACATCAGTGAAAAAGCAGTGCAGCCAAGCGATGCATAATATACACAAGTTACAACTCAATTCATGGATAATCATTGTCAAAATCAGTTAACGTACGCAAGCACGTCGCTTCACCAGCAAATTCATAGAACATGTAATCAGCACAAAGTATGAATCACGTAATCGCGAGCAGCAAATTACGTCTAAAGTACGTCCTAAGTGGAAATATGTTACCTGAAAAATAAACTCAATTAATAATTACCTTTTTAGTTTATTACTTTCTTCTTCGAAATGACATTTTTCCTGAAATTTTCTCGATAGCAAGTCGTCTTAACGTCGGACACGCACAGAATTTACCTGAAGTTCTTAAATATTTTACAGAACCGTATCCTGAAAAATACTGAATGTTAATAACAGAATTCATCAAGTCACTATAGCTTTATACTGATTTTAATCGGAGAAATTAGACTGTGTATTTATTTACGGCTGTCAGTGCATTTGCACTGAGCGCTCGATCAGCTGTAGGCGCGTGACGTAGGAAGTGATTGTTTGCGGTCAACGACTGCCCTGTGCGGCGCGCAGACTTGACTGTTGCTTTGAGTATGTGCCGCCGCCAAAACACAGGGCGGTATCCTTGTACTCTCCGCATGTTTACATGTAGCTGTTAGTTCCTCAAAAGTATGTCATTCTACAAAAAATTTTTCAAAAGTATATCATTCCACAAAAATTTTAACGTTAGATATATGATGTATTCCCTTAGAGCGTCGTGATTTAAGAGTTTCTACTTCGACAGTGTTATCATGAATAATTTAGCGAATTCTATATGGACCGTTATAAAGCAGAAAAAATTTCCGACACAAGCCTTTTCCTTTGTGAGACAATCGATGAGACTTAATTAACACCTTCTGACCAACTGACAAGATTTTTAAACGACCAGGACGCTTTGCTGATTTCACTCTTCTAGCAGCCGCAGATGCAATATATTGTAGAGCCAGATTCACAACTTCAGAATGCCGCAGTTTCCGTGAAGGCGGAAAAGGAACGATTTCAGAAATGCGATTTGTCGGTGCTTTGTTTTTTAATATCAGTATAGGTGGTAAAGAAGTTGAGTCGTTAGGAAGTTCATTCAGAATGTTTTGAAAAATATGAAGGTACTGATCCCAAGTTCTGTGATTCTGATGACAATAAAGACGACACAATTTATTGATTTCCTTCATCCATCTCTCTGAAGCTTTAGATTGAGGGTGAAAAAGTGAAATGAAAATTGGTTTAATTTTACGACGCCGTAGAGTACGAAGCCAAATTTTCGAACGAAACTGTGATCCATTATCTGATATAACCTTATCAACATGACCCACTTCTTTAAGAAAATGGTTAATGAAAGCATTAGATACTGAACGAGCTGTTGCTTTGCGTAACGGTGTAAAACACACATATTTTGATGTCAACTCCACTGCTACGAAAATGTACGCAAAACCATTAGTAGATCGAACCACTGGACCGAAAAAATCAACTGCAGCCATGTCCTTTAATTTTGCTGGAATGATAGGAAACAACGGTGCTCTGTGAGAAACTGTCGGTGGTTTAGCCTTTTGACATAATTTGCATTTGGCAAGAACAAATCGAATACGTTTTTCCATATTATTGAAGTAGCAATTTTCTCGTAATTTATGAAAGCATTTTCTGGAACCAAAGTGCGCATAACTGAAATGCGTATACCAAATCAGCTTATTAACCCACTCATCAGGAATACAAACTAACCTAACAGAGTTGTCGACCGATTTTCGTTTAAAAAGAATGTCATTGCGAACTAAATAATGCTGTCTAATCGCTACGCTTTCCTTTCTCTTCCACTTCTCCTTAATGTCCTTCCAGATTGGATCCTTATTTTGCTCCTTAGCGATGTCCTGAAGCGAAGACGAAATAAAGTTCTCAAACGCAACACCTTGAATATACATCAAACAATAATTGTTTTCCTTGCAGTCCTCTTCAGCACTTTGTTTCAAGCCCATAGGTGCACGTGATAAAGCATCAGCAACAATATTTGAAGAACCCTGTATGTAAACAATACTAAAATCAAACTCCTGTAGGTACAACGCCCATCGTGACAATCTGCCGTGAGTTAATTTTGTTGACATAAGAAACTCCAGAGCTCGATGATCGGTGTAAACCTTAGTATGTCTGCCAAACAAAAATGTGCGAAATTTTGTAAAAGCCCAAACAACAGCCAAAGCTTCAAGTTCCGTAATCGAATAATTCTTTTCTGATTTCGAGAGAACACGACTTCCAAATGCAGTAGTCTTTTGTACTACAACGCCGTTTTCTTCTATCTCTTGAAATAAATGTGCACCTAGGCCTTTGTATGATGAGTCCGTCGCCAAACAAAAATCTGTAGATAAATCTGGATGTGAAAGAAGTGGAGCAGCAACTAAAGCATCACGGAGTTTTTCAAATTCTGACTGAGCTTCGTCATCCCAACACCAATTAGATTTCTTTCCAGATAGTTCACATAAACGAGGTGTGGCCAAATTGTCCAATTTAACAAAGCGTCTAAGAAAATTACAGACACCAAGGAAACTACGAACATCACGTTTTGTGGTAGGAACAGCATAATTACGAATAGCGTCAAGTTTTTCTGGATCAGGAAGAATACCTTCTGTAGAAATAATGTGACCGAGAAATTTCACCTGTGAACGACCAAATTCAGATTTCTCCAAGTTCACAGTAATGCCAGCTCTTGCAAAGATACGTAACAATGAATCCAAAATTTTGTTGTGCTCACTCCAAGAATGTTTAGCAATAAGAATGTCGTCAACATATGAAGTAATATTGTCACGAAGATAAACAGGTAAAATTTCATTTAAGCTACGAATGAATGCTGCTGAAGATACAGTAAGTCCAAACGGTAATTTCCGAAACTGGTAACAGTTACCAAAGGCTAAAAAGGCAGTGTATTTTCTACAATCAGGGTGGAGTTCTATTTGCCAAAAACTTGCGCGCATATCAATCGTGGATAAAACTTTAATTCCATGGAAATGTTGAAGAAGTTCATCTAAATTTTGTGGGCGGTCAGTTTCAGGAATGATGATATTATTTATCTGTCTGGAATCCAGAACCAAACGAATTGACCCATCCTTTTTAAGAACAACGTGTAATGGGCTAGTATAAGGACTGACTGCAGGCTCAATAATGCCCTGATCTAACATGTACTGAAGTTCATTCTTAACCTTGTCTCTGTAAGCCAAAGGAATAGCGTACGTTTTCCCGCGAAATGGTGTGTGTTCTTTTACTTTAAATAAATATTGTAAGCCTTGTATAGTTCCTGTGTGATGACTAAATACTGTAGCATGTGAAGTCAAAATGTGGTGCAGCTCTTCTCTTGCAACGTCATCTGGCACTTCAGCTTTCTTAACCTTTTCATTAATTAATTCTTCGCTATTAATTATATCATCCATCGCGTCGCTGTATCTATTGTCATTGTCATGAATAAACACATTGTCGTCATAATGCTCAACGAAAACATCAGAAGTAAGAAACCTTAAACATTTTGTATCTGACTCAGATCTTGTTAAACACTCGAAAAATTTCAAACATTTCGGCATTCCGGCAACACTCAAATTCACACTTCCTTCTTTAAAGTTCAAAATTGCTTTATGTGCGTTAAGAAACTCCATACCTAACATAATTTGTGTACTGAGTAATGGAACAATAATAAAATTAGCAGAAAATTCGTATCCTTGACAATTGAAATTTAGGTTGGTCTGTTGTTTAAGTTCTACACCCTTTCCAGAAATCGCTCCTCGAATTGTAGTTTTAGAAATAGGTAACACAGGACAGGCAATAGTTCTTTCACATATACGAAAAACTGATTCACTAATGACATTCAATGGGCTCCCAGAATCTAAAACTGCAATGAACTTATTCTTACCCACACATACTTCAATAACAGGATGTAAAAATGCGTCTACATTATTTTCCTTTTCGTCTAACAAAATGTCTCTCATGTCTTCCAGGTGTACGTAGTGTAAAGTCGTAGTGTCATTACTTTCTGAACCGTCTATATTGCTGCCAGAAGCCGAAGCTGCAAGTCATTGTCGATTGTTTGCGTCACGTCTCTGAGTATTCGCGTCATTCCGCGGATCCATTTCTACGATTTGCACTTGTCTCTCTGAAGTTCTGTCACGTGGAGGATGCCAATTAGGTCCCTCCTGTCTGTTAGATACAAATTCTTGGTTGTGTCTGTTATTAAAATTTCTGTTTTCCTGTCTGTCTGCATAACTACTTCTTGTGTAATTTCGACTGTCACTTCTGAAATTATTGTTGTATCTACTACCCTGGTTATTTCTGTAGTAAGAATTTCTATTACTGTATGAATAATTTCTGTCTTGATGATACCGATTAATGTTTCCGTATGACTGATCATTCCGGAAGGAATTACCGTTATTATAATTGTCTGTGTAATTTCTGTTAGAACGTCTGTTATTGTCATAAGGCTGGTATCTATTGTCCTGTCTGTTACGTCTGTCATTCTCAAAGTTCCCCATATAACGCCCGTTCCGATCACTATCCCTTTTCTCTGAAAATCTATTGTAATTACTGTTACTGAAAAAGTTACAAGAAGTGCCGTCATCGTTGTCATACTCAAGTTCTTGCAACAGAGTCTTAAAGGTCTCAATGTCGTCTTTACATCTTCCGGCTAAAGCAATTTGTCTTATGGATTGTGGCAGCTTAGTTAAACAAATGCGAATTAATTCAGTCGGGCTGTAAGGGTTGGAAAGGAACTGATTCTTTCGAATCATGTCTTCAAAGTATTCTGCCGGCGTGCGGAACTCAGACTGTTTAAAATTACGCTGCATAATCAGACTATGTTTGACTCTGTCTTGTGTGTTTTCGGACCAATATGCCGATAAAAATGCATGATAAAAATCATTTAGGCTATTACAATCTCTAATGAGTGCGCGCATCCGCGTCGCCGGTTCGTTTTCTAAATATCCACACATAAATTCCAGTTTGTGACTTAGTGGCCAATTTGGTGGGAGTGCGTACATAAATTGATCTAACCATGAACATGGATGTATGTCATTCTTAGAATTGCGGAAGATCTTAAATTTCCGAACAGTCAAAAAGTGTTTATAGTCAAAGTTTTCGCCTCGTGGCGACAAAGACCTACCGCGTCTGTTCCAGTCCGAATGTCGATTATTGTCTAGTTCGCGCGCCTGGCGCTCTCTTGTTGCATCCCGTAAATGAAATAAATTACTTTCTTCAAAGCCCTCTGTTACCTGTGATTCTAAATTTCTTCTGCTATATTTTCCTACGATTTCGCCTTCAATTTGCTTGACTTGCTTTCGTAATGCCTCAACTTCCCTTTTAACGCGTTCATTAAATTTTCCCTGATTTTCAACATGCTTATTTATGTTCTGGTACTCTTCGGTTTCTGAAAATGGCAATGGAGCTGTGTCATCTGAATCTCTGTCCCCATTTAAGCTAAGACTTGTCAATTTATCTGAAATCTCCTCAACTCTTTCCGATAAGTCACCTATTTGTTCTTTCTGTTTATTTACGTATTCCGTAAGTGTCGCGACTCGGGTTTCAGTATTAACACATTTAGTAGTTAACTGTTCATACTGTTGTGTTAGGTTATTTAATCTGTCATCTGGTACGGATTCCTCGATTCTCTCAAATATTTCTTTCTTATCTTTTGCACGTTGTAAATTTAACTCTGAAAATTTCTGTACTATCACGCGATCTCTTTCCTCCTGTTCTCTATCCTGTTCCCTTTGTCTAATCTCTACTGCAATTAATCTATTATTGTGAGAATTCAAAATCGGTTGTACTTCTTCTCTGATTTCTTTCTTTAATTCATCTTTCATATTTTTGAAACATGTCCCTATTCGTGAATCTAACCGTGTTTCCATTGTTTCCATCTCTGTTTCTAGCCGTGTTGCCACCGTTTTCAATTCAGATCCTAACTGTGATCCCAATGAGTCTAACCGTGTTTCCATTGTTCCCATTTGTGATCCCAGTGAGTCTAACCGTGCTTCCATTGTTCCCATCTGTGTTTTTAATTCAGATCTAAACTGTGTTTCCATTCGTGCTCCCAAATTTAATATAGCACCCATCAACTGCTCCATATCAGCCGGTTCGAAATTCTTTTCGCCCCTAACATTTCCCACAAAACCAGTTTCCCTCGTCATAGCTGTAAAGCTATCTGTGTTCGATACTGTTCCAGAATCTTCTATCGTTACTCTCGTATTCTGTGAATTTTCTGATTGAGAAAAACCTTGAACTGGTTCCGGACTATTTTCCCGACTTATTACATTGTTTTCCACTTCATTATCCATCATACTGTTGTCCTGTGTTGGCGAGTTCGCCATGTCAACAATTTCGTCATTCTCACTATTCATCATTTTTGCCTTTTTCATTGATCGCGTAATCATTTACAAAATATCCAAAACTCGTCACTATATGAAAATTACACACAATGACTCTTTATCATCAACAATATCATTCACACGAAATGTTTCCCTCAAACACGATTAACGAACAATTGAAATAATTGCACTAAATTGTCAAACGCGTATACAAGACAACAAAGAAAAAATTATGAGAAAAAAAAATACCATTAGAAGAATGACAATTACCAAATCTACACATGCAAAATAGACTACAATTACTAAACTACAAATTACAACAATACTACTGTCTACTATTTTTACAATCAGAAGAATTCCAAGGGACGATCCTGGCAGGGTCGCCACGTGCATGGGGGCTTAATTAAATGAAATGCAAATACTTTTTTAATTTCCTGTTGCTGTATGTCCGATTACGCAAGTCTCGTAAACGGCTGGCCCTGACAACTAATTGTTACGCTATCTGACTGCATAGAATGACAACAAAGAATGAAATGAAAATTTTCGTTAACACAATTAATTAATTAAGTCCCCAGCAACTATAAAACCTACGAAACCAAAGCACAAGTATAACTGTTCTGTGTGTGGGAGTGTGACTCAACGCACATCTGGCACGGTTCTTCTTCAACAAGACAAGAATTTTTAAATATCATTTATACTGACGTGATAAAAGAAAATTGGAAATACTATAATTGTGCAAGAAACCCAGAATTACACTCTAATACAAGAACACACGCCAGATGCTTTGTTGACTGAACCTGTAATGAAGCATTATTCAGGACACACAAATAATAAGAAAATAAAGAACAGTAGTTAGTTACCTTAATTTATATTGACGAAAAGCACTCAGGTCATTACAATATCTCCATTGGAACAACATCTACTATCTCTCCCATCACATAGCTGCATAAAACATCGAACAAACACTCACTACTACCCCATCTCATTCCAACTTCAGATACAAGCAGTGTCCACCACAACTGCTCGGCAAGGACTGCCTGCCGCTACCTCTCAATGAGCACTGCCAGTGGAGGCGGCGGAACAATACTCTCTCTGGCGCGATTTTTGGCGCTGTGGCTCAGTGTAGCCACCTTTCATACAGTGTAGCCACCTTTCAGCAGTTGTAACTCTCGACTGGCACGACGATTTGATTTTGGAGGACTGCGTTGGGAAGCAGTTTGAAGTCGAGGAGGACGGCCAGAACTCTTCGCTATACATACACATTCTGTATCTAGAAACTGTTGATACCATCTGCCTATCTGCCTCAACCTGAAACGTCTTTGCACTGAAATCACGGAATTGCATTTCGCAAACTCGAGAACGGAAAATAATATCTGCATTTTAAACATACGACGATTACTAAGCAAAACAGAAGACAACTGACGTCTAGCGGCTATTAATATAAACTAGACTATGTATTCGTTTCTCCAATAGGCGAGCCGAGGCGCTGCAATCGATAGTTTGGACAAAATAATACTTTGTAATACTTATATTCTTTTAGTAACACCTTGTAACGCTCACAACGGTGGTCTTAATAATGAAATAGCGTCCCGCTACTTGTTTAATGTCACATTCACTCGTTTCATTCATTTACACTGCATGTGAACTATAATACAAAAATGTTCAAAGCAAAGAGATCTCTGGCATGAGCTACAGGTTAGAATCCGCGCACTGTGACATAATGAACGAAACATGTCATCAACGTCACAGCGCTATTTCGACAACGTCTTAAGGCCGGTTCCCACTAGAGCGCGGCAGCGCGGCGTGCGGCAACGGCAGCAGCAAGCGTTTTCCGCGTTGACGCGGCGGCTCGCGGAATTGGCGTTCCCATCTGGAAGCGGCAGACGTTAGCGGTAGCCAATGACGGACAGCCACTGAGGCACGGGGCAGGACCCATTGAAACGCGCGGTGCGTTTAACTATATCTTACACCTACATGAAGGAAAGACGAAGTTGGGTGAAGACATACCAATTTTTCATTTTCTGTACAATGTACTCTTTCACATATTTCATTATTCATGTTTTCTCATTTCACCATAAACAGATTTCATGACTACCGTTCACGATTGGTCACTATCTCCTAACACATTGAAACAATGTACGACAAAAGAGATTATTCAGACAGTTAAGCGAGACAAAAATTTAAAATGTGGTACGGTAGCAGGTACACGAAAACAGTAAGAACACAAAGGCTAGGTGGAAGGGATGAAAGTGGAAGCCACCTGCTAGAATTTCCCACAGAGCATAATGTAATCATCGTCAGCACCTTGTTTAAGAATCACGAAAGAATAATATATATTTGGAACAGTTTTCGAAACCAGATTTTAAATTGTAAGGCATTTCCTGGTGCAGACGCAAACCTGACTGAAGACTGTCAATAGCAAGAAAAGCGTTCTGAAAAAGAAAATTTGTTCACACTGAATATAAATTCTAATGGTTGGATACTATTTTGCAAAGGTATTTGTGTGGAGTGCAGCCTTGTATGAAAGTGAAACGTGGACGATGAACAGTTCTGTCAAGAAGACAATGGACACTTTCAAAACGTGGTGATTCATAAGAATGCTGAACATTAGATACGAGGATCGTGTGACTAAAGAAGAGGTACGGAATTAAATAGAGGAGGAAGAGGAAATTACGGCACAACTTTGACAACAATAGCAGTTAGGTGACAGGACGTATTATGGGGTGTCAAAGAGTGAGGACAAAGGGGTTGGGTGATACTATTCTGATAATAATCATCTGTTGAAATACTATTCTACTATTTTATCTATTAATGTTAGCAGTGAGTTTACTCTTCCATGCACTCCTCCACAAAACATTTAAACTAAAACTGAAATCAGCTGAACACCAAATCTTTCAACCACTGTCTGACAACTACTGGATTCACTTTCAACTTTCTATTACTATCACTGGCTAGCCACACACACATACAAATATAAGGAGAACAAAAATAAACAAACATTAGTTTTCAGCATATAATTCTGCAGTTTGGCAACATGTACATAAACAAACCAGACAGGAAGGGACATGTGGTGAACACACTGTAGTTACGACTTCAAATCAGAGTTTTCGGTAAAACGTCTACTGCTAGTGACAGAAGAAAAAAGAGCGAGCATGAAAATGTGCTTATGTTCCATAATCTAAGTTTTAGTTCAACCTCCAGCATGTGACCAGCTGAGGGGAAATGTATATGTCCGCCAAAAACTCAATTCACTGTAAGTAATCAGTCATTCACGTAAAAAAAGATGCGAACTGTTTTATAATCTGCAAGTATCACAGATCAAAACAAAACTGAATCATTCTAGATTCCACCGAAGATGTCTTAAAGTAAAAGGCAAAATGCGTCTTGAATCAGTAAAGTACACTGGATAAAGAAAAAAGAAAGGAAATAATCAATAGCTCTACATATTTAGTAAATTACATCTTATGACATACCAGCAAATTAGTTTCGGTTTAACTTCTCATTCGACATGCTATTAAATGCCGTTTAAAAAAATTCATCTATCCCTTCTGAAAAACTGTAGTTACTTTCATATCTCGGTAGATAAACAGATTTAGGATATTTATCATGCGACGAAATACATGACTTTTCACAAGTTATTGTTTGCAAAAAAACACGTTTCGATTTCTTGAAACGTTTACGAAATTTTCAGTTGTTACAACCACGTGGGTTACGACGAGCAGGACGAAGTATCGGTCGCGCCGCGGCGACCCGCGCGCGATTCACGGCACAGACCGTCCGCCGACATATCATTCAATATCTCGAGAACGGTGATAGCTATCGATCTGCTCTCAGCTTTAAAAACAATTTCGATATGTTGACTAAATTTCATACGCAATAATGTATTACCTAAAATGAACTGTACGCAAAGTCTACGCAATGCGTTTTTACCTCTGCACACTCATTAAAATTTCGTGTAAAGGTTTACGTAAATGCGATACAGCAAGAAACCACCACGAATAACGAAAAGAAATTCGGTTCTTTATCGAGAGAAGATATCAGGCTGTAACATGCCCAAGAATCAAATTTTTCTACCGAATAGTTTCCTTGGAATCGGATGATAAGTATTTCATAGCTGCCGTCGCGTCCGCGCCAGCGGTTCGGCGAAAGTTCGCGTGGCCCGGGGTTCCGTACCTGACGTCACGCTCAGCGCGTTCTGTGATTGGCGGCGCGCACCTGGAGCGCGGCACGCGGCAGCGGAAGGGTCCTACATGGTCAAACCGTGACGCAGAGCCCGCCGCGCCGTGCCGCTGACGCCGTTTCCATGGCAACCACGCCGCTGATGCGCGGTTTTGACGCGCGGCAGCCCTAGTGGGAACCGGCCTTTACTCGCTATACTGCACACTACACTGCGACGGCCAGTGGGGCGCATCGAGTGCCAAACAACCGGTGGCGCGAAATTTGAAATCTGTACGTTCGGAAGGTCGTAAGTGAATACTATCACAACTGTTTCTTAAGTTGTCGAGCGGGTCCATTACTGAAGCTTGTATCTTCCAAGAGTGCTATCTATTTCCGTGAAATAAGAGGTCCACAGGGCACACAAACCTACACAGGGTGTTACAAAAAGGTATGGCCAAACTTTCAGGAAACATTCCTCACACACAAATAAAGAATATATGTTATGTGGACATGTGTTCTGAAACGCTTAATTTCCTTGTTAGAGCTCATTTTAGTTTCTTCCACCTACGCTCAATGGAGCACGTTATCATGATTTCATATGGGATACTCTACCTGTGCTGCTAGAACATGTGCCTTTACAAGTACGACACAACATGTGGTTCATGCACGATGGAGCTCCTGCACATTTCAGCCGAAGTGTTCGTACGTTTCTCAACAACAGATTTGGTGATCGATGGATTGCTAGAGGCGGACCGATTCCATGGCCTCCACGCTCTCCTGACCTCCACCCTCTTGACTTTCATTTATGGGGGCATTTGAAAGCTCTTGTCTACGCAACCCCGGTACCAAATGTAGAGACTCTTAGTGCTCGTATAGTGGACGGCTGTGATACAATTCGCCATTCTCCAGGGCTGCATCAGCGCATCAGGGATTCCATGCGACGGAGGGTGGATGCATGTATCCTCGCTAACGGAGGACATTTTGAACATTTCCTGTAACAAAGTGTTTGAAATCACGCTGGTACGTTCTGTTGCTGTGTGTTTCCATTCCATGATTAATGTGATTTGAAGAGAAGTAATAAAATGAGCTCTAACATGGAAAGTAAGCTTTTCCGGACACATGTCCACATAACATATTTTCTTTCTTTGTGTGTGAGGAATATTTCCTGGAAGTTTGGCCGTACCTTTTTGTAACACCCTGTATATTATTTTCATGACAAGCTTCTGTCCAATTAAAACTTTAAGAAAGTAAGATGTGCCACAACAATTTCATTCATAACAGCCAAACATTTCCACTGCCGGTATGTTACGTGACAGTACATACAGATACTTTATTTCTTGGGCAGGTATCCGTGCACCTCCCTCGAAAATCAGCAAAGATTGTAAGATACCAGTGAATTTAACTATGTGGGAATTATCTAAGATTAATTTATGCCTCGGAATGACTGTCAACACAGAACCACCCTTAAGGAACAATACTGAAATGAGTGTGCAACGGACTATCCGAATGCTTAATAATGTTTTCTGTCCCTAGTGGTGAAACTTAAGTTAGCAACTTGTGATAAAGCAATAATCAACATGAAATGTCCCACAAAAAGACATCAGAATTAATAAATGAGCAGAGTACATTCTCTGCCGAAATGTAAAAAACTGTTCATTGAAATGACTAATTTATTATAACAGAATCGCGTATGAAATATGATATTCAAACAATACAAAAAAAATCCTATAAAACACGCGTAGAGCACTATTATCTCAATAGTAAAGCTCAATTGGAAAAGTTGTCTGCAGTGATGGGATACTCTATGCGACGACTGATTCCTTGTGTAACAACGGTAATGGTATCAGATTCTATCTGACAGGACAGTGATTGTGGAAGGCTATACGACATGTATTATTAATTGACTAACTATTACTGGACGTTGATAGGACATGCCAATTAGGGCATAAAGCAACACGGAAAATCGCCTTCGTGCCGGAGCCGCAAAGATTTTCACTGTAAAGAACTGTTCATCGTGAGTGAATCCTGTGCTCAGTGCTGCGAAGGATCCGCAAGTCCACGGCCAGGAGACTTGGGCACAGACTCGAATGTAGGCCTTCACTTCGATCGCCACCCACGGACCAAACTCTGCAATGTCTACATAATACCAACTCCGGTTGAACTCCTCTCTTCTGAGTTTCAGAAGAACTCCGATGCATACACTACGTTGTCCCGTAAAGAACTCCCCACTCCTGCGTTCAGATGAGTACCCTGTAAAATCCTCGTTTTCAAAAAAATGTTAATCCAAGTGGAGGGTCTCTGAAATTCACCCTTCCAGTCGCAGGCAGCAAGACTATTCTTCGTCGTTCGCCTAATCCAAAATAACTGCACTGCCTCCCTTTTGGAGACGAGCAAAGGACACTTCTACAATAGAAAGGCTTGCCACCAAAAGCTAATGACGTCTCTGACGTCACCGTCTATTTCCCAACCATGGCGCCTTTTTTTATTGCACATGGGGAATCATTTGGTGCGGGAACTCAGCCAATTTTTCAAAAAATATGCCGGCTCCGTCCGCAACAGACTGTCACGCATCACGCATACTATGTAAACTGAAGGTGGAGAGGGGAAGAAAAGTAAGGAAAGGGATATGTGCTGTTATCTGCATCGGGACATAACGCGGAATCGGCGGCGACGAGTGATATACGTACCAGACCGGGATTTGAACACTGGATCTTCTGCTCATTAGGCAGGTGCGTTAACCACTGCGCCACACGGGTGACAGGGTCTCTACCACTTCGTGGATTATATCAGCGCGCCTCGAGGTCGATCCACATTTCCATCGAGGGCCACCTATCCTGAGTTCCTGTCCATCTCTTCCACATTCACTCTCCGAGATTCCCACAGCAGGTCGGACGTATTTGTGCACCCGCACTGAAGAAGGTGGATCCACTGCCCAGCTAGGCCCATCACATTATATGAATGCGTGGTGTCTAATCTTTCGAACACGTCTGTGTTGTGTCTGACCTGAAGTCCACACATTCATATAATATCACACACCCAGCAGCGCATGACCATCTCCTCACATTGACGCACTTTTCTCTCTCTCTCTCTCTCTCTCTCTCTATATATATATATATATATATATATATATATATATATATATATATATATATATATATATATCTCGCATTGCGCAGCATCAGTCGCACAGCTGTTATTTCGAAGAGTACGCTCAGACATAAAAGTGTTGGTAAATAACGTAGTTCAGTTCTGTCGAGAAGAAAAACGGAAAGACTTGCTACGTTTAAATAATGTAAAAACAGGGTATTTATGGTTGAGAGGGAGGGCATTGTAACATAACGTGGACCCTTTCTTAGAACAATGAGAGAAAACCAGAATTTCGTACGCATCTCTCTAGGGCAGGACTGCCCAACGTCTGGTCCGCGCACCCCTTAGGGGTCCGCCGGCTCTTTCTAGGGGGTCCGCGGCCACCCTTCACCAAATCGTGTGAAATAATGAGTAAAATTATTGAATAAAAATGTGAAAATCAAATCCATCACTATTTTTTTTCGTGTGAAAAACATATGTACTTTTACTTCAGGTCGTATTCCCAAGCACCCTTTGCGGTTCGTAAGTGAGAACGCATTCACAGTTTAGTGCCGGACAATGCGGCTTCTCTGATCGACTGTTTCGCAACAATACGGGGGTCGTTTGTGCGCTGAAACCTTTTACGCATGCGCGGACCGAGATTTGTCGACCAATCACAGTGCTCGCTGGCACATATGTGGTCCCAGGCATAATTAAATATTAAACTTGCTTTGTCAGTGCACTACCTATTTCATAAGTCGATTTTTGACCTTCAAGTTGTTTTCATTCATCTCTAAACCAAAGATAATTGATACGTCGGGTGGGGCGGGGGGGGGGGGGGGAGGGGGGGTCATTGGGAACATGGAACTTGCATTAAGAAGCTTTCAGTTCCCATGGGTTTGGCTGTGAAATTTAAAGTTACTGTGCTCTTGACTGACTAGGGGTCGAGCGGTTCTAGGTGCTTCAGACAGGGACCGCGCGACCGCTACGGTCGCAGTTTCGAATCCTGCCTCGGGCATGGATGTATGTGATGTCCTTAGGTTAGTTAGGTTCAAGTAGTTCTAAGTTCTAGGGTACTGATGACCTCAGATGTTAAGTCCAATAGTGCTCAGAGCCATTTGAACTGACTAGGGGTCCGCCATGGATTTTCGACTGAAGAAGGGGTCCACCAGCTGAAAAGGTTGGGAAGCCCTGCTCTAGGGGAATGTATTTTATTTTCGTTTCCTACGCTTTGCTGTAGAATATATTAAAAGCTATAGTACCGTACTGTTATCTACCACACTCACAGTTGCACTGTTCGCCGGTGAACCAAGTTTTATTTTTCTATTGTTCAATTAGATTGTTTTTCTGCTGCGGTGTGTCAACAGAATGTATGTTTGTTCCATTTGCTGCACTTATACCAAGTATAGTTCAGGAACTGTTTTACATTTTGATTGAGCACAGTTATATCGCTGGTGCGTCATTACAAACAACCAGTGACAGTGCAAGTCAACAGTTCGTAGCGTGCTGACCTAAAACGGTGGTTGTAAAGTGAACAGGTGACGCATAAATCAGTGAATAAATTCAGTACTACAGGTAACATTGTGAACAAAATAATACAGGTAACGTTGTGAACGAAATAATAGAGATGACGTTGTTTCCCGAAACGAGGCAGCGTAGACACTAAAAAGGAGTCCTGGTGTCTTTTCATTTCATTAAGTTTTTGTTCCATTTCCAGCTTCGTTTTGTATCGGCGGCACACGAGAAAGAGGAACACGAGACAGCTCCGCACTGGGCATAGCAGGCGGCAATAGCTGCGCGCGTGGAGCGTAGCTTCCAGTCTCGGCGAGGAAAATCTCCAACATATCTAACGCATTTTCTCGAGGAAGGAAAGAGGTATTACTCTCTTTCCACCGTCAGAAACAGTTTCGTTATGTTAGCTGTATTTCGTATTCAGCAACCTATGTCCTAAAACCCACCAAACGTAAACTGGCCAGCGACTATATTTTCCGCTGCAAACTTCTTAGAATACCCTCAGTGTAGTACTTTACTTCGAAGTATCACAGTAACTATTGAATGACAAGAAAGCAAGTTCGTTATCAAGCCACACGAGCAGTCCGTTTCTCTCCACATAATGGCAGTACAGACAGAACACGAAATCTTAGTCAGCAGAAGGCAAGACCCCTTACCTCTAATTATCCAGAGCGACAGTCAAACTAAATGCCGGGGCACACTTTGCGCAATCACTATCACCCCGTCTCATTAGATAACACAACAACAGCAAAAATGAAAGTGAGTCAAGCCCTCAGGACTTAACGTCTATCAAGATTTCTGCTTATGGGTACATTCTGTGAATCTGTTGCAGGTAAGAGGTTAATAATACCTGACAACAGAGCACTACGAAATGAGTAGATAACTTGTCGAATGAGTAGGTGGCAGAAATCTCCGTATAGGAGAAAGCGAGATGCAGAGAGGCCACGGAATTTCTGAAGGAACATAAAGCTGCTATTCAGACGGAGGAAAATCATTCACAGCCAAGCCATAAAGACGACATTTATCGAACATGGAAAAGTGCGTTCCGTACTGAAAAAGGGTACAGAAACACTTCGCCAAAGAAGGAACCAAATTTCAACGATGTATCGAGCAAAAGTAGCAAAAGCGCAAAACAAAGGAAAGGCCTACTGCAGTGCAGCCAAGCGCATGTAAAGGAAGGAACCTCCCGTAAGACGAAATATCAATTTCTAAGGCAAGAGACGCCGAAGCACCTTGAACTCACGACTTAACAGTCAGGAATTCGTAATACACTGAGACTGGGCAGACAGAGCTGTGCGCAAACAGCATCTGTAAAATTAGTGCTTAACAGGACGGTAATATAGAAAATACAAAATGTAAACTTACATGTAATCTACAAAGGATGTGAAGACGCATTCTGCCATGCCAGACTAGAAGAAACATCCGATCTACTAACAGCGCTGAGACATTATTAAGTACGATACACCCGAAAGGAAAATTTTCAACGTTTCTTTTTTACGAAACTACGAATTTTCTTCAGTTGCTATCGAGAAAAACTACATTCTTATCATCAGTTTTTGGAATGCTTATTGCTTAGAAATATTGTGGTGTGTGAACACAAGCTATTCGTTGAATCGCATCTTAACATCTACCTCAGAAACTGTGGTCACACTGCTGCTATTACATACAATATTATTCTTACACGGACGCTACATTCTTGAAAATAGCCCGGTAAAAGAGTGTGAGAATTCAGAAAGTTGTGCATAAGCTGAATAAGGAAATAACGTTCGAAATTCTGTGCTTACAGGAACCATGCACAAGAAGTTGAATCATCACACACGGTCAAAAACTATTGAAAGCTATTGTCTCATTTAATAAGGATATCTCGGCTATAAAAATTGCACAATTCTGCAATGAAGACATGATTTGTGTTGAGGTTGCGAAGTTAAATTTTTGTTTCATGTATTTCCAGTTCACTGACGCCGTAGATAAGCACGTAGAGCAATTCAAAGACATGTGAGATACTCTTCAAACAAAGCCACTAATCTCTACAATGGACTTGAATACCAAGGCACGATTATGGTCTACTTTAGAATGATAGAGGCATCAAACTACAGGAAGCCGTAATGGAATTAAATAAGGACCAGGAAAAGTGCAAAACTCCCACATGTGAAGGGAGAGCTGCTGTGCAGACAAATACAGACGTTAAAATACTCAATGGAATGCAGTCGGGAAGATCGGAACCTAGAATGTTTTCAGGTGACTACTGTAAAAATGAACTGCATGTGAAGACGCGTAACAAAGACACGATCCAACATAAGGAAACCTAATTGGATCCGTGTGAGGAGTATTTTCCGCTGCCGATGGAAGCACATGATAAGGTGGGCACAAAACCTCCAGAATTGGACACTGCAATACAAGAGGACATGAAATGTGTGCGGAGGCAAATGAGCTGGAGTTGACAAGCACGACATAACGGGACTCTCCACAGACTGAGAACAGAAGTGCGAAGGAGAGAAGATTTTAGCAGGAAGACCATAAAGCAATAATTTAAGCACCGGATGCGACACTCAAGAATAGAGAGCTGGAATTGGTTCGTGGCACGGTCTGCATCTCGACTATGGGAGTGTACCCTATAAAATCGTTTGACAAAATATAGAATTTCTGATAGTGTTATTGATTCTAAAAGCAGCAGATGGCAGCATGACAGAAAACTAGCGGCAAGTGCACAGTTACTGATGGACACACTCTTTCCAGACGACATTGCAGAGCACGAATTAGACGAAGAGAGGGAACTGCAGAACAAACGTAGGGAAGCATACGATGGACGACGAGGTAGTTATTACGTTTTCAGAAGACGAGATGAGTAAAGGAGTCCTAACGGCATCCCTGCTAAAGTTCTCCATTTCTTTCAAATGGTTCAAATGGCTCTGAGCACTATGGGACTTAACATCTATGGTCATCAGTCCCCTAGAACTTAGAACTACTTAAACCTAAGGACAGCACACAACAACCAGTCATCACGAGGCAGAGAAAATCCCTGACCCGCCGGGAATCGAACCTGGGAACCCGGGTGCGCATTTCGTTCACATGTTTGATACTTGACATTTGTGACAACTATACAGTGCATGTGTCCAGAATGAGATTTTGACTCTGCAGCGGAGTGTGCGCTGATATGAAACTTCCTGGCAGATTAAAACTGTGTGCCGGACCGAACTCGAACTCGGGACCTTTGCCTTTCGCGGGCAAGTGCTCTACCATCTGATGGCCGTGTGGTGGTTAGAGGAACGCCTGTTGAGGACCTGCAACCAACCCTTCTGTGCGCAGGACACTCTGGACCTACACTTGGAAATTGTTGCCTGCAGTTCGATTTCATATGACAACAGGAGCCCACTCGTGATTATCCCACGTCCCTGATTGGGAACTTAACGTCAGCCTCGTGATTCGACCTGTTGTGCACTGACCGAGTGCAGCAGCCATGGAACTCCACCCTACAAACTGACCTCCGACACCTGTACGACATAATGCATGAACATTTGCTTTCTTGCGTTCAACAATGTGGCGGTTACACCGGTTATTAATGTACCATCATTACCCATTTGCAACGGCTTATCTAGTGCTTACATTAACCTGTGGTCTCGCAATGTTAATTGGTTAAATATGTTACCTAGACAAATGTATTCCCAAAATTTCATTACTATACATTAACTATTTTTTGGTGTTGTGTTTTTTCCGTCAATTTACACGATACCTCGCGACTCAGTGCAGACTTTGTTTACATCAGTGGAAGTGGCGTTATACGATTCTTAGCGTGATTACCGGGTTTGACTGTCATGTTCAAAAGAACAGCTGAAAATGCTGCGCAAAAGGCTGCGCAGACGTTGCCTTTGTATGGTGTGAGCAGTGCAAGGTGTTGCTTTGCTTCACTACTAACAGCAATTGTTCTATTTCTATTCTACACGCTCCACATAAAAAGAAATTAAAATAGGTAACTTCCTAGCAGATTAAAACTGTGTGCCCGACCGAGACTCGAACTCGGGACCTTTGCCTTTCGCGGGCAAGTGCTCTACCATCTGAGCTACCGAAACACGACTCACGCCCGGTGTCACAGCTTTACTTCTGCCAGTATCTCGTCTCCTACCTTCCAAACCCTACAGAAGCTGTCCTGCGAACCTTGCAGAACTAGCACTCCTGAAAGAAAGGATATTGCGGAGACATGGCTTAGCCACAGCCTGGGGGATGTTTCCAGAATGAGATTTTCACTCTGCAGCGGAGTGTGCGCTGATATGAGGCGTGCTAGTTATGCAAGGTTCGCAGGAGAGCTTCTGTAAGGTTTGGAAGGTAGGAGACGAGATACTGGCAGAAGTAAAGCTGTGAGACCGGGCGTGAGTCGTGTTTCGGTAGCTCAGATGGTAGAGCACTTGCCCGCGAAAGGCAAAGGTCCCGAGTTCGAGTCTCGGTCAGGCACACAGTTTTAATCTGCCAGGAAGTTTCATATCAGCGCACACTCCGCTGCAGAGTGAAAATCTCATTCAAGATAGGTAATGTTAATACCGGCCCATGTAGTAATGCCAGGAAAAATTTTACTTTGGAAATTTTGTATAAGTATTTGGAACTGCTTACTTACAATTGTTGAAAGTTTTGGTACCAAGTATGCATTCTAATCTTGAAATATACAGCAAATATGAAGGATATACAGGATGAGTCATGAGGAAAGGTACATGCTTTGGCGGATGATACTACTGGTGATTCTGAACAAAAACTTCTAATAAACATAAGCCCGTTTCTCACCCGCCTCCGGGTAAACCAATGAAAACAGCTAGGAACGGGAAAGATGCTGGTGATGGTAAATTAAGCTACTGTTCTGTTATGGTTTGTTTAATTGTGTACGTTTCCTCACAGAAGATGTTCACACAGTCCACCGTCAACTGCAATGCATGTTGCTGCTCTTGTAGACAGCTGTTGTGTCGCCGATCGGAGCTCCGTTTTGCATTACTTTACCTGGACACAAGCATGTAAAATACGAGCGAGAAGTTCCTCTCTTGTGTCCACTCTGCGCTTGTAGTTGTCGGTCTTCAGCCACCCCCACAAACATTAATCTGATAGGGTAAGATCGGGTGACCTCGGTTGCCGAGAAATGACTCCACGAGGACCGATCCAGTTGCCAAGATATGTTGAGTTGAGATACTGCTTCACTGACCGTAAGGAATTTGTAGGAACTCCGTCATGTTAAAGAACATACGAGCTCGTGTTGCCAATGGGATATCCTCCACGTATTCTGCTCATACATTTTGAAGAAACTCAAGACACCGTGGCCCAGTAAGAAGGTTATCTAAAGCAACTGGACCGATGAGTTGGTCATCAGTTATACCGCACCACACGTTGACTGAAAAACGTCGTTGAAAATTCTTTTCCACCGCAGCGTGCACATTTTCATTTGCACATACATGAGAGTTGATTCCATTGCGGGTAAATATTGACTCATCAGCGAACAGAATACGTGGAATTAATTAATGATCCATTGACAGAATTCTTGCCGGGCGGCAGCATCTCATTCATGCAGATGTTGTACGCTCTGCCGATGAAAGGGATACTGTGCGTATCAATCGTGTTTATGGAATACCAAGTTGGGCAGCAATTCTTCTAGAACTAGTAGTAGGGTTGCGTTCCACTACTTGAAGAATGTTCTCAACTTCATTAAGAGTTTGTTGTATGGGACGTTCAGAGACAACGTTTACGATGGGAAACGTACCACGATCACACAATCCGTGAAACACCCTGCTAAACACCCTGCTATCTGGCTCTCTGCGGTTCGGAAATCGTTGTTAGTATTCTCGTACAGCACCTCTAGAATTCCCATTGGACGAACCATAGACAAACACCATGCAAGCGTACTCTGCATTTATGAATACCCGTGGCATTTTCACTACACAAAACTGTATTCGTTATTCACGTAACAACACTGTAGTACCGTGCACTACGACAAGCACTGTCGGACTGAGACTTGAGGTAAACAACTGCGCCATGCGCACGTGAACTGAGTACTAACAAGGTTAGTAATGACGACGCTACAGGTTTCCCGTTCTCAGTTGTTTTCATTGGTTTAGCCGGAAACGGTTAAGAAAAGGGCCTATGCCTACTAGGAGTTTTTTTGTTCAGAATCACCACTAGTATCACCCTGCAAAGCACGTATCTTTGTTCCTGACTCGCCGTGTATATATAAAGCGACAACAATCTGCAAAGTAATAGAGCCATGGCGGGACTGGCGCCAGGTATATCTTTGGCTTAGGCACTATCGATTCCCTCTGGCAGAAGTTTGTCTTCGGACCCTGGGCCGGCTGAGGACATAACGGGCGATGTTGTTGTTGTTGTGGTCTTCAGTCCTGAGACTAGTTTGATGCAGCTCTCCATGCTACTCTATCCTGTGCAAGCTGCTTCATCTCCCAGTACCTACTGCAACCTACATCCTTCTGAATCTGCTTAGTGCATTCATCTCTTGGTCTCCCTCTACGATTTTTACCCTCCACGCTGCCCTCCAATGCTAAATTTGTGATCCCTTGATGCCTCAGAACATGTCCTACCAACCGATCCCTTCTTCTAGTCAAGTTGTGCCACAAACTTCTCTTCTCCCCAATCCTATTCAATACCTCCTCATTAGTTATGTGATCAACCCATCTAATCTTCAGCATTCTTCTGTAGCACCATATTTCGAAAGCATCTATTCTCTTCTTGTCTAAACTATTTATCGTCCATGTTTCACTACCATACATGGCTATACTCCATACAAATACTTTCAGAAACGACTTCCTGACACTTAAATCTATACTCGATGTTAACAAATTTCTCTTCTTCAGAAACGCTTTCAATGCCATTGCCAGTCTACATTTTATATCCTCTCTACTTCGACCATCATCAGTTATTTTGCTCCCCAAATAGCAAAACACCTTTACTACTTTAAGTGTCTCATTTCCTAATCTAATTCCCTCACCATCACCCGACTTAATTCGACTACATTCCATTATCCTCGTTTTGCTTTTGTTGATGTTCATCTTATATCCTCCTTTCAAGACACTATCCATTCCCAGAATGAGATTTTCACTCTGCAGCGGAGTGTGCGCTGATATGAAACTTCCTGGCAGATTAAAACTGTGTGCCCGACCGAGACTCGAACTCGGGACCTTTGCCTTTCGCGGGCAAGTGCTCTACCAACTGAGTAACCGAAGCACGACTCACGTCCGGTACTCACAGCTTTACTTCTGCCAGTACCTCGTCTCCTACCTTCCAAACTTTACAGAAGCTCTCCTGCGAACCATGCAGAACTAGCACTCCTGAAAGAAAGGATATTGCGGAGACATGGCTTAGCCACAGCCTGGGGGATGTTTCCAGAATGAGATTTTCACTCTGCAGCGGAGTGTGCGCTGATATGAAACTTCCTGGCAGATTAAAACTGTGTGCCCGACCGAGACTCGAACTCGGGACCTTTGCCTTTCGCGGGCAAGTGGTAGAGCACTTGCCCGCGAAAGGCAAAGGTCCCGAGTTCGAGTCTCGGTCGGGCACACAGTTTTAATCTGCCAGGAAGTTTCATATCAGCGCACACTCCGCTGCAGAGTGAAAATCTCATTCTGGAAACATCCCCCAGGCTGTGGCTAAGCCATGTCTCCGCAATATCCTTTCTTTCAGGAGTGCTAGTTCTGCATGGTTCGCAGGAGAGCTTCTGTAAAGTTTGGAAGGTAGGAGACGAGGTACTGGCAGAAGTAAAGCTGTGAGTACCGGACGTGAGTCGTGCTTCGGTTACTCAGATGGTAGAGCACTTGCCCGCGAAAGGCAAAGGTCCCGAGTTCGAGTCTCGGTCGGGCACACAGTTTTAATCTGCCAGGAAGTTTCACTATCCATTCCGTTCAACTGCTCTTCCAAGTCCTTTGCTGTCTCTGACAGAATTACAATGTCATCGGCGAACCTCAAAGTTTTTATTTCTTCTCCATGGATTTTAATACCTACTCCGAATTTTTCTTTTGTTTTCTTCATTGCTTGCTCAATATACAGATTGAATAACATCGGGGAGAGGCTACAACCCTGTCTCACCCCCTTCCCAACCACTGCTTCCCTTTCATGTCCCTCGACTCTTATAACTGCCATCTGGTTTCTGTACAAATTGTAAATAGCCTTTCGCTCCCTGTATTTTACCCCTGCCACCTTTAGAATTTGAAAGAGAGTGATACCTAGTGGATAAGAGGGAACCACGTTTGGCAAGGAACGCGGAAGTGAGCGTATTAGCGAGACGTTGGAGAGACGACAGCAAGCACGGTGTGCGTGAGTACGGGCGGCAGTTCGCACTTGATCGTACTGGGGTCAGTAACAGCGGGCCGGAGCTGTGGCTTCTAGGCAACCTCGTGAATCTATGCGTGTGCTCGCTTCCGTGAAGGAACACGCTGTTACTCGGACTAAGCAACGTCTGGCGTCTTCGCCACATCGATCCAGCAGCTGGCATCAAGTTCAGTAATTCAAGTCCCACCAACGGTTAGTGAAATATAATGATGATTGCTCTTGAGGCAGCAAAGTGTTCCAAAGACTGTGATGTGATATTTCACGCCTCATTAAGTGTGTGCTTCGCTCCTTAATAGTATTGTTCTTGCTTCAGCTGGCAAGTGTCTAAAACATTGATACGTGTACGCAGCCTTACCGAACGATCTATATTCCGTGTCTAAAGATTGCCGTGTGGTACATTACACGCCCACATAAGGTGCTCCACATGATGCTTGGGTTTTAATGAGGCAGTTCCGTTTGCATCATTGGTGTACGTGGTTCTGCTTAAAGAAATGAAACCAGTTTTATTATTGTCATTTTATCGAAGTAGTTTTCTGTATAAGTTTGAGTATTAAGGTGAAGGAAGGGTTGTTTGGTTCCCTGCTGTCGCTTCTGATTTATGTTTCAGAGATTGGAAGCAGTGGGCCACCGAAGTGCAGAGCCTCCCTTTTCAAATTACTAGCGGGCGTACAGGCGGTGGACTTAGCCTGAGCTCGCGTGTGCTGTTTGGTTCCGATTTGGGTGTTCTGAACGGAGTGGAAGTACAAACGGAGTCCACATCTTAATTCTAAGATACGTACTCAGTCGCCTCCACCGTTCGTGGCCAAGTCGCGGCCTCACAATCTCGAACCTCAGTTATTGTACAAGCTGCAGTTTTCTAAAACTTGTGGTGACTCTGCAAGGTTGCCCGGGTTAAATTTTTTAAATATTTGTCTTAAGAACTTTGAGGTATTTCTAGAATAAAGTGTCTTAATTGAAACCGTTTTCTAAAATTGCGGTGCAATTCAGCCTTAGTGGTGTATGTCAATTTTGATGGGGAAGTAACTGGGTCATTATTGATCAAACTGTCTATAACCTTGTAAAGTCCTTTGGCAATATCTCGTCCGGGAGGGGCGGTTTTCAATCTATGTGGAAATAATAATTGATTTCCTGGTTATTTGATGTAAAATTTATTTTAAATGATTTACTTGGCCCGAGTGGCGGTTTTTTTAAATGTTTGCAAAGAGATTAATTCGCTTGTGGTTTCATATAAAAAGCAGTTTGTAAAATTGACCTGAGTGGCGGGTTTTTAAATGTTCTCAAAGAGATTAATTCATTTGTGGATCTAAATAAGGAGTAGTTTGTAAAGTTTGCCTGAATGGCGCTTCTTAAAGAAATTCTCTTAATGATTTATCTATGATGCAAATAAATATGTTGAAATGAAATGGTCGCTGTTTGGGTCAAGTTGTTCCATTCCCTTTATATTAAAGGTTACGGAATTTGCAGTTCAAAAAATATATAACGTCTCAATGAACCACGCTCCGCTACCATTGAGACGTTATACCTTTTTTGAACTGAAATATAAACCAGAAACATAAATCAGAAGCCTTTTCCACTAGGTATCGCCGGTTATATCCTGAGCCGGCCCAGGCTCCAAAGACAAACTTCTGCCGGAGGGAATCGATAGTGTCTAAGCCAAAGTCCTGGCGCCATTCCCGCCACGACTCAGCGATGTGTATAATTGTCTTCCGTAAGTTCTGTGGTATTAAGTGTGATACTATCTACAAAAAACTTGCAATATAGTTCAAAAAATTATTTGAGGACCATTCATTGTCAACGAACGTTAACACAAAGCAAGTAGCGCAACAGTAGCGCATTTGGACTTTTAGTATGTGCTCGGAATTGAAGTGAATATGTAACGACAGCTGAGTGTAGCCTGACACGAGGTGCTGTCTACTGGAGTAAGAACTTTCTCTGGCGGGCCATTGCAACCGGGTGGTAATTGCGGTGATCACCGCAATGGGCCGGGCTAGGCCGAGGCAGCAGCTGCTGCTGCCGTGGGTCGCAGCTGCGCGCCCGGGGCGTAGGGTCGCGTGCAGCCCGCGGCAACAGGTAGCAGGTAGCAGGAGCCGGCAGCGGGACGGCCACGGCTGGATGGCAACGCCGCGGCAGGTGCGCTCCTCGCACTCACAACACCTCCACAGGAGAGATGCACGGCGGAGGATGCTTCCCGCTCACCGCTTTTACATGCCACACAATTGCAGAAGGCACGTCAGCCTTGAAGTGTCCTCCCAGTGCCAGTTGCTTTACGTGAATGCTTTCTCGAAAACGAGTGTTCCGATTATGGTGTTCGACGACAGTGGACATACGCGAAGTATCAATGTTTTTTTTAATTTAATAAAATTGCATCCAAATAGCGATATACAGTTACTTTGCTTAACATTTTACATTTACATTTTACATATTCATTCATCGACTTGACTCTTTTACTGCACAGTTCAATGTGATATCGTTCACAGGCTTCGTTACACAGTTCACATGTTGTGGTTGGGTCGTGATAAGTTTTGTTTTTGCAGATTAGATGATGAAAGCCGTGAATAGAAAGTTACGACATGTTGCTGTTCGAAGTTTGGTGCTGTCCATGAGCGGTTCGTCATTGGTTCGGTGCCATAGAACTCCGGCCAAATTTTTTTCTCGTTTGTCCTCCATGATCTTCAGTTGCTTTCTGGAAGCCCTGGTGTGATGTCTTCAATTAGGAATGTCTCTCTCGCTAGCAGATACACTAGTCTAGATCTTGTTGTCTTTGAAAGACTTAGTGCTCTTTTTAGATAAGTCGATTTTACCTTTTCTAGTGTTTCTAGATTTTTTTCTGTCAGGTAGTAGCCGGCCGAGTGACCGAGCGGTTCTAGGCGCTACAGTCTGGAACTGCGCGACCGCTACGGTCACAGGTTCGAATCCTGCGTCGGGCATGGATGTGCGTGATGTCTTTAGGTTAGTTAGGCTTAAGTATTTCTAAGTTCTAGGGGACTGATGACCTTAGACGTTAAGCCCCATAGTGCTCAGAACCATTTGAATTTTTTTTTTGTCAGGTAGTCCCATATAACCTCCACCCCACAGGCCAGGATTGGCAAGATTTTTGTGTTGAATAATTTCATGGCTGTTTCTAGACTGAGTAGGCGGATGTTTTTGATGCCCTGCGTTGCTATTATTGCTTGGGCTGCACGTTCTGTTGTATGTTTTGTGAAGCATTTGGCTGTTGGTTGCAATGTCGCCCCAAGGTATTTAAAGTCTGATGAGATTTTTATTTTTTGTCCTCTGATGCTGATTTCCGCATTCTTGGGTGTTTTGCCTCCTTTTCTGAAAATTACCATTTCTGTCTTTGTTATGTTTATGTGTAGTTTGTGTTCACTGCACCATTTGTCTATTTGCTGAACGATTCTCTGCAGCTTCTGTATATCCGTTGAACCTACGGCTATGTCGTCAGCGTATGCATATACATATACATCTTCATTTTCTCCAATTCGGAGCACTTCTTCAGTGGCAAGAATGTGAAGTATCAATGTTGATCTTTGATGCAGCTCTCCAAGCTACTCTACCCTGTGCAAGACTTCACCTCCGAATATCTACTGCAACGTACATCCTTCTGATTTTATGTGTATAGACATGAACGGTGAGTGGTTCAAATGGTTCAAAGGGCTCTGAGCACTATGGGACTCAACATCTTAGGTCATAAGTCCCCTAGAACTTAGAACTACTTAAACCTAACTAACCTAAGGACATCACACACACCCATGCCCGAGGCAGGATTCGAAACTGCGACCGTAGCAGTCCCGCGGTTCCGGACTGCAGCGCCAGAACCGCACGGCCACCGCGGCCGGCACGGTGAGTGGACATTTGCACCAGGGCAGGGAATCTAACCCGGGTCTCCTGTTTACTAGGCCAGTGCGTTAGCCACTAAGCCACCTTGACACATCGGTTCACACAACTGTACGGATTACTTTGGCATGCCTCTCTCCTCGATCCAAATTCTCTGTGCCGCCCCAGTGCACTTTAAACTCCTCCCTTATACACGATCAGGTGGCTTACTGGATAACACACCTGGTTAGTAAGCAGGAGACTGGGGTTCGATTTCCACATTGGTACAAATTTTCACTGGCTTGTTCAGTCTATATACATAAAATCATACCTGTATGAGACCAGTAAAGTCTCTAAAATTGTGTGATTTCGTTTCTACATCCTTCTGAATCTGCTTACTATTTCTTGGTCTCCCTATGCATTTTTTTAACCTGCTCCCCCTCCCCCCCCCCTCCACAAACACACACAAACTTCCCTCCAATACTAAATTGGTGATCCCTTGGAGTCTCAGAAATTGTCCTATCAACCGATCCCTTCCTTTAGTAATAAATTTCTTGTCTCCTCAATTCTATATGTTTCCAAAGCTTCTATTCTCTTCTCGACTAAACTGTTTGTCGTCCATCTTTCATTTTCGTGCGTGGGTACACTCCGGACAAATGCCTTCAGAAAAGACTTCCTCACACTTAAGTCTATATTCGATCTTAACCAATTGAGAAAGATTTTGCTTGCCATTGCCATTCTGTATTTTATATCATCTTTGCTTTGGCCATTCTCAGTTACCTTGTTACCCAAATAGATAAACTCATCTGTTACTGTTCATTCTCCTTTCCTAATCAAAATCCCTGAGCATCATGTTTTAATTCGACTACATCCCATTATGAATAAAACGTTCTCGGCTTTTCCAGCCGCGTCAGTTCGAATTCAGTGAACTGACGACGATGGCGAAGATGGCCATCTAAAGCTCGAGAATTTTATTCGAATTTACGAGGCTGGAAAAATTAGAACGTTTTATTCCTGTATGCCATCGCGACAGACTCCGAGGACATACATCCCATTATGCTTGTTTTCCTTTTGTTAATGTTCATCTTATATCCTCCTTCCAAGTCAAGTGATGCCAAGTCCTTTGCTGTTTCTGACAAAATTACAACGTCGTCGCCGAACCTCAAAGTTTTTATTTCTTCTCCCTGAAGTTTACTTCCTCTTCCAAATTTTTCTTTCGTTTCCTTTACTGGTTGCTCAATGTACAGATTGAATGCTTCAAGTTATTGTTATTATTATTATTATTATTATTAATATTAATATTATTGGGAATGTTTTTCAATATCTTTGGTATATGTTGTTCCTGGTCAGATGTACGAGAGGACCTTAACTCTCTAATCTTATCAATCTAAAGAAGCAATAAATAAATAAATATAACTTGCAACATATGTTTATTTATTGCTGATTTAGCTTGACCTGATTAGGGCCTTAAGGACATTTCTTAAATCTGACCGTGAATAAAGAACACATACCAAAGATATTACAAAATCTTTCCTATAATATTATTATTATTATTATTTCTTTCTTTCCTTTCTCAGACGTTACGTCTGGTTAAAAATGGAAAGTGACGCGGACCTTGATCAAACGTGACTTCCTTTTATCTATACGGTATATGTTACATTGCATTTTGGAACTTTTGGGTAATTGAACATGTATCAATAATTACAGATTTCTGTAGTTGTATATATACGTTTGGATGTAGCTGTATTGCATTGATGTACTGGTGGATATTGTGTGGTATGACTATTGTAGTTGATAGTATAATTGGTATAATGTCAACTTTATCCTGATGCCACATGTCCTTGACTTCCTCAGTCAGTTGGATGTATTATTCAATTTTTTTCCTCCTGTTTTCTTTTGCATATTTGTTGTATTGGGTATGGATATTTCGATTAGTTGTGTTAATTTCTTCTTTTTATTGGTGAGTATGATGTCAGGTTTGTTATGTGGTGTTCTTTCATCTGTAACAATGGTTCTGTTCCAGTATAATTTGTATTCATCATTTTACATTACATTTTGTGGTGCATACTTGTATGTGGGAACGTGTTATTTTATAAGTTTATGTTGTAAGGCAAGCTGTTGATGTGTTATTTTTGCTACATTGTCATGTCTTCTGGGGTATTCTGTATTTGCTAGTATTGTACATCCACTTGTGATGTGATCTACTGTTTCTATTTGTTGTTTGCAAAGTCTGCATTTATCTGTTGTGGTGTTGGGATCTTTAATAAGATGCTTGCTGTAATATCTGGTGTTTATTGTTTGATCTTGTATTGCAATCATGAATCCTTCTGTCTCACTGTATATATTGCCTTTTCTTAGCCATGTGTTGGATGCATCTTGATCGATGTGTGGCTGTGTTAGATGATATGGGTGCTTGCCATTAGTGTTTTCTATTTCCAATTTACTTTCTTCATATCTATTGATGATATGTGATCTAAAGGGTTGTAGAAGTGGTTATGAAATTGCAGTGGTGTAGCCGATGTATTTATATGAGTGATTACTTTGTGTATTTTGCTAGTTTCTGCTCGTTCTAGAAAGAATTTTCTTAAATTGTCTACCTGTCCATAATGTAGGTTTTTTATGTCGATAAATCCCCTTCATCCTTCCTTTCTGCTTAATGTGAAGCTTTCTGTTGCTGAATGTATGTGATGTATTCTATATTTGTGGCATTGTGATCGTGTAAGTGTATTGAGTGCTTCTAGGTCTGTGTTACTCCATTTCACTACTCCGAATGAGTAGGTCAATATTGGTATAGCATAAGTATTTATAGCTTTTGTCTTGTTTCTTGCTGTCAATTCTGTTTTCAGTATTTTTGTTAGTCTTTGTCTATATTTTTCTTTTAGTTCTTCTTTAATATTTGTATTATCTATTCCTATTTTTTGTCTGTATCCTAGATATTTATAGGCATCTGTTTTTTCCATCGCTTCTATGCAGTCGCTGTGGTTATTCAATATGTAATCTTCTTGTTTAGTGTGTTTTCCCTTGACTATGCTATTTTTCTTACATTTGTCTGTTCCAAAAGCCATATTTATATCATTGCTGAATACTTCTGTTATCTTTAGTAATTGGTTGAGTTGTTGGTTTGTTGCTGCCAGTAGTTTTAGGTCATCCATGTATAGCAAATGTGTGACTTTGTGTGGGTATGTTCAAGTAATATTGTATCCATAATTCGTATTATTTAGCATGTTGGATAGTGGGTTCAGAGAAAGGCAGAACCAGAAAGGACTTAATGGGTCTCCTTGGTATATTCTACGCTTAATCTGTATTGGCTGTGATGTGATATTATTTGAATTTGTTTGGATATTAAGTGTGGTTTTCCAATTTTTCATTACTATGTTTAGGAACTGTATCAATTTAGGATCTGCTTTGTATATTTCCAATATCTGTAGTAACCACGAGTGGGGTACACTATCAAAAGCTTTTTGGTAATCAATGTATGCATAGTGTAGCGACCTTTGTTTAGTTTTAGCCTGATATGTCACCTCTGCATCTATTACACAGCTCTACAAAATAAAATTTTTTTTTCGTTGCCAGGGAAGTTTGAACGAAAATGGGATATTGTTATGATACTCATTCCGAGTATATTTGTACTTTTTCCAAATTGGCTCTGGTTTTTGAGATATAGGTTATTTGTGGAAATGAGAGTTTCATGTGGATAATACCGACTACAGGGTCCATATATGGTGTAATGTATTTGCTACCTGTTTTTTAATTAGTGATATTGTACTATCTTTATTAAACAATTGTGCTCAGGGAGTGCATCTGTGTGGTTGAGGATTACATCATACAAACATCACACTGTCAGCATGTGTTCAGTCCTGTTGTGCGGTGCGTGTGTTGAAGATATTGAGGGTTGTGCAGATTTGAATTCGGCGGTACTCGACATTCATTTGTTGACCGAGGTAATCCCCGCAACAGCCGATAGCTAGCGTTCAGTGTAAACAAGAAAAATGGCGATGGTCGAAAGTCACACACATGTGCAGTGCAGCTTCAAGGAGATAGAACCTTTTCATCGTGACGTAGCAAATAAGAGGTGAGTATTCATTTCACACAAAACAATTAATAATGTTTGTTGGATGTGATTGACATGCAAATACAAGAAAGTTCTGCATAATATGTAGTATTTGTGCAATTTTGTTTTACGAAAACATGAGTTCTTCACGCCGTCTTTGCGTGAACCATCCAGATGAGTTCTGCTACATTTGTGGTGAATACGTTCTTCAAAAGAACAGGAAGAATATCACTCCTTTTGTGAAGGAAGCGTATCTGGCATATTTCGGAATTAAACTTGGAGATCAAGACAAGGCGTGGGCACCCCTTAAAGTTTGTAAATGCTGTGTGGAGTGCTTACGGCAGTGGACAAAACGAAAAAGGAAAAGCTTAAACTTCGGAGTGCCTATGGTATGGCGAGAGCAGAAGAACCATACAGATGATTGCTATTTTTGCATTGTTAATGTGAAAGGTTTTAATAGGTTCAAAAAACGAAAGTGGGAATATCCCGATTTGGAGTCAGCAAGAAGACCAGTGGTGCACATTAACGATGTTCCTGTACCAACCTTCACAACATTACCCACGCTAACATCATCAGATGACGAGGTGCACGGTGAGGAATGTACAAGTAGTGGTTCGGAATACGAAGGACGTGAGACACAACCCCAGCAGTTCGACCAGAAGGAGCTCAGTGACTTGATACGAGAACTCAATCTTTCAAAGCAAGCATCAGAACTCTTAGCATCCAGGCTTAAGGAAAAGAACTGTCTTCATCCAAGTGTTAAAATAACAGCTTACCGAACGAGAGAAGAAAACCTTCTTCCATACTTCAACCAAGAAGAGGTTATAGTGTATTGCAGCAATATACCTGGACTTTTACTTGAATTGGGACTGCCAGAATATAGACCAGAGGACTGGCGTCTCTTCATAGACAGTTCCACTAGAAGTTTAAAATGTGTTCTCCTACACAATGGCAATCGTTACGCATCTATTCCAATTGCCCACTCAACAAAACTTTGTGAAGCATATGCTAACATCAAGATAGTTCTGCAGAAAATTCAGTATATGCAGCACCAGTGGTTGATTTGTGTTGATTTGAAAATGGTGAACTTCTTGCTTGGACAACAAAGTGGATACACAAAGCACCCATGTTTTATCTGCATGTGGGATAGTAGGGCAAAGCACGAACATTGGAAGCAGAAAACATGGCCTCCAAGGGAACATATGGCTGTTGGTGAAGCAAACATCATTAATGAACCTCTGGTTAGTAGGGACAAGATTGTTCTTCCACCATTACATATTAAGTTAGGACTAATGAAGCAATTCACCAAAGCTTTAGACAGAAATGGTAATTGCTTCACATACATCTGCAATACGTTCCCTAGACTCAGTAGTGAAAAACTTAAGGCAGGAATATTTGATGGTCCTCAAATTCGCAGGCTCATCAACGATACCAATTTTACAAGTGTCATGACTGTCACTGAAGCATCGGCCTGGAACAGTTTTGTCGGTGTTGTAAAATGTTTTTTGGGCAATCATAAAGCTCCCAATTACGAGGAACTGGTCAAAAACATGCTCACTAACTTTCAAAACTTAGGAGCTAACATGAGCATAAAATTGCACTTCCTTCACAGCCACTTGGATCGATTTCCTCGTAATCTAGGTGATTTCAGTGAGGAACAAGGAGAGCGGTTCCATCAAGATATGAAAGGAATAGAGGAAAAATATAAAGGAAGATGGGACAGGCATATGAAGGCAGATTATTGCTGGAATCTGCAACGTGACTGTTCTGAAGAGACCTATAAAAGGAAAGCGTGCAGGAAGCGGTTCGTCATGGACGGAAAATGATATACTTATAGAGAAACTTTTCAATTATGTTTTATACGTGGACAAATGCCTATCAGGTTTTCATAGAAGCTATTTATAAAGATTATTTTCTTTTTTCATTGTAGTTTGTAGCGCTCGAGTTCAGTATTAGCAATTTTTTCTAATTTTTTGAATAAATCATGCATTATCTCAAAAACTAGAGCCAAACTGCATAAATGGTTGCTATATTCGTCCTCAGCACCACTAAACCATCCTAAAGCCACTCAAATATCCTTGGCAAGAAAATGAGTGTTGACCAGTGTTATCAGTTGTTCTTTACATCCTCGTGCTCCTTTGCAACAGCCTTTTTGTTCTTAATTTATAATTTTGTTCTGTGTTGTATGCGTCATTGATTTCTGTGTAATGACTTAAGTTAATATTTTGTATATTGTTGGTAGGCATGTTATGGGGCGATATTTTGCTGGGTTTGCTGTGTCTGCTTGATCTTTAGGTTTCAGATAAGTTATTCCATGTGTAAGTGTATCAGGGAATGTGTATGGGCCTGCAATGTAACTGTTAAATAATTTAGTTAGATGTGAATGTCTTGAGGTGAACTTCTTTAGCCAGAAATTTGCTATTTTATCTTTTCGAGGGGCTTTCCAACTGTGAGTAGAATTAATTGCTTGGGTGACTTCATGTTGCAAAATTATCACTTCAGGCATTTGTGGTATCATCTTGTATGAGTCTGTTTCTGCTTGTACCCACCGTGTATGCCTGTTATGTTGTACCGGGTTTGACCATATGTTGCTCCAGAAGTGTTCCATGTCTGTCATGTTTGGTGGATTGTCTATTTTAATGTGTGTGTTATCTATTGTCTGGTAAAGTTTCTTTTGGTTTGTGTTGAATGTTTGGTTTTGTTTCCTTCTATTTTCACTTTTTTGTATCTTCTAAGTCATTTGGCCAATGCTTGTAATTTCTGCTTCTTTTCATCTAATTGCTCTATCGCTTCTTGTTGTGAGATTTTACCAAACCTTTTTCGTTTTTTTTCAGACATTTCATTTCTTATAAATTGTGTTGCTGTCCAATGTCTTTTCCCAGTTTATCTATTCTGATCTGTAGCCTGTGTTGCTATTCTGGTTTTGTGGGTTTCTTCTGTGCTTTGGTTGGTTCTGATCTCTGCCTAGTTTGTATATTTAGTGTAGTGAGTGCTCCTATATAAACCAGTAGTTGTAACTCTTCCATAGTTGTGTTTTCATTTATTTTGTTGTGTATGATTGTGTTGATAGTTTTTATTGTTGTTTCGACTTGTGGGTTATTTGGTGGTCTATGCAGGAATGGTCTATTGTCTGTATTTGTGACTTTGTATTCTATGTATGTCAGCTGAAATTTTTCTTCTATGTCTAACATGTGTGTCACTTCATGTTCTATTTGTGCTTGTTCTGGGGGCTGTCTTAAGATTTCGTTTTCCTCTGATTGTTTAATTGATGCGTGTTGTTCTTTGTTTGTTTGCTCTAGGATGTTTGAGTCCATTACTGTATTTTCTTCTTCTTCTGATTGCACATTATTTTGTTCCAGTATTTGTTGTACTTGTTGTTTGATGTTTTCTAATTCTGACTGGGGTGTCCTGTTATTTTTTATTATTACACGTATCTGATCAGCTAGTCGTTGTTCTGTTAAAAATTTTAATTCTGGGTATCTGGTAATAAATGTTGTGTATACTTGTGATCTGTATCCAGTTGTGTTGGTTCCTAGGTTTGTTGATTATTATTATTATTATTATTATTGTTATTGTTATTATTTATCATAGTATGATTATCTTAGCACATTAGAAACCATGTTTAATATTATTAGAAGCAGAATGGATAAAGGAAGAGGACAAGATTGAAATGACGGTAACATTTGCTGTTTAGGAGAGAATGTAAATAGACAATTCTGCCGGCAGGAAGTAGGTAAAAGTTGTGGGGGAGAGGGACTGGCGAGACTGAGCTGCACAGAATGTGGGAAAGATGGCTGTAGTGACAAAAGTTGGACCGTT
The DNA here is from genome assembly GCF_023864275.1 of Schistocerca cancellata. Lineage (NCBI taxonomy): Eukaryota > Metazoa > Arthropoda > Insecta > Orthoptera > Acrididae > Schistocerca > Schistocerca cancellata. The sequence continues at coordinate 430,908,408 of NC_064632.1, forward strand.
AGCTGTCTTTTGAAGTTTGAAAGGAATTTAATTTCTCTGATTTTTTAGGCAGATTATTCAAAGGTCAGGTTGCAGATGTAGAAAATTATTTAAAGAAAATGGTAGTGTTGTATGGTGGTTCACAGAGAATTATACTGTGCTGAGAACGATTATTTCTGTTGTGCTGTTCACTAAGAGCTGAAGACAAATAAGAGAGAGGAGAAGATGACAGACCAAACGATGAGCATGTACCAACGATAATCGTTCGTAGGCTGGTGTGATATGGCCCAAAAAGCGTACTTGAGCTGCCTGCGTGATCTTTCGTAGCAATGTCCCGGGAGAATGGTATTTGTGTCTCTATGGTCATCTTTTAAGCTAGAAAGAAATTGTGGTTTTATATTTCTGTGGTGAGTGAAGTGGCGCTAATATCTACTTGAAGACTGCAGTCGTGAGTTCAGTCTAGTCTAAAAATTCCCAGATTCCTTGCAGAAGAAGAAAGGTTATTTCTGCGCCGTTATCGGGTAAAGAGGCGACTAAGGTTGCTTGTGTTTTACTTGGGCTAAGGTTCAACACTATGCTCTGCGCCCACACTGATTGAGCAAGTAAATCGGCATTTAGGTGATTCATGGCTACGCACAGGTTTGTTGGAGTTGCACTCGGATATAACTGAATGTCGTCAACGTGTAGCTGATGTGCATAGTAGGAAATATTCGTTGACACATCATTCACATATAATGATAAGAGTAATTCGACCAATACTCATCCTTGTGGAACCCCTGATACATCATCCCTCGATTGTTATCTTTTTGCTCCAATCAATAGAGAATTGGTGAGAAGTAAGGTTTTTTTTTTGGTTTTAGGGCGCAAAACTGCTAAGGTCATTAGCGCCCGGTCTGTGACTTAGGAAGCAGTAAAAAAACCGAAAACGGAAACCAGCAGCAATGGGGACGAAAGTCATAAAATTGGAGAAACTAAAAGCAGAAGGAAGGCTTAAAATTTCACTACAGAAGGGGGTTGGTTGTCCCAAAAAAAACTTCAAGTGACTGACGTCATTTCACTGGCACGAATGAACTCTAGAACGCGATCGGCCGATCGCGTGTCATCTGCTAAAATTGACGATATATCAGGCGACAGCTGTAGACGGGAGCGTAACGGAGTAAAATAGGGGCACTCAATTAAAAGGTGTCTTACCGTCCACAACTGAGAGCAGTGGGGACAGAGTGGGGGAGGATCGCCGCTTAAAAGATGTCGATGGCTAAAAAGACAGTGCCCTATCCGGAGTCTAGTTAAAATGACCTCCTCCCGACGACGCCTTCGGGAGGAAGAGGTCCAAGCACAAGGAAGAGCTTTCACGTCCCGCAATTTATTTTGGGGAAGTGTCGACCAGTGCGCGTGCCATAAATGAGCAACACGACGACATAAAATGTTCTGTAGATCGGCGACGGGAAGCGATGGAATAGCTGGCCGAAGAAGAGAGACTGCAGCCTTGGCTGCAATATCGGCCGCCTCATTTCCGTAGATACCAACGTGTCCCGGGAGCCAGAGGTACGCCACCGAGACGCCCCCCAGGTGGAGCAAGCGCAGACAGTCCTGAATCCGGTGGACCAGAGGGTGCACAGGGTAAAGAGCTTGGAGACTGAGGAGAGAGCTGAGAGAATCAGAGCAGATAACGTACTGTATCCGCTGATGGCGGCGGATGTAGTGGACAGCCTGGAGAACAGCGTAAAGCTCCGCAGTATAGACCGAACACTGGTCGGGAAGCCGAAAGTGATTTGGAGTGTCGCCAACAACATAGGCACTCCCTACACCTAACGATGTTTTCGAGCCATCGGTGTAAATAAATGTGGCTTCCGTCATTTGTGCACATAGAGCAGCAAATGCCCGACGATAAACAAGTGAAGGGGTACCATCCTTGGGAAATCGACAAAGGTCACGGAGCAGGCAGATCCGGGGACGGAGCCAAGGCGGTGCTGTACCCCAAGTTGTCAAGAAGGTTTTAGGAAAGCAGAAGGAAAGAGAATGGAACAGTTGACGGACGCGGACTCCCGGTGGTAGTAGGGAGGAGGGGCGGCCTGCATACCCTACATCAAAGGAGGCGCCGAAAAATATGTCATGGGCTGGATTAGCAGGCATGGAAGACAGATGGCTGGCATAACGGCTCAGAAGGACTGCTCGCCGATTGGACAGCGGAGGTTCAGCAGTCTCAGCATAAAGGCTTTCCACAGGGCCGGTGTAAAAAGCTCCAGACACTAAACGTAATCCACGGTGGTGGATAGAGTCGAGACGCCGAAGAATAGACGGCCGAGCAGAGGAGTAGACAATGGTTCCATAGTCCAATTTCGAGCGCACTAAGGCGCGATAGAGGCGGAGAAGGACCACTCGGTCTGCTCCCCAGGAGGTACCATTCAGGACATGGAGGGTGTTGAGGGATCGCAGACAGCGAGCCGAAAGATAGGAAACGTGGGAGGACCAGCACAGTTTTCTGTCAAACATAAGACCCGAGAATCTAGCGACGTCAGAGAACGGAAGGTTGACAGGACCTAGATGTAAGGAGGTCGTAATAAACTCCTTACGTCGCCAAAAATTAACACAAACGGTCTTACTGGGAGAAAAACGGAAGCCGGTGTCGATGCTCCTAGAATGGAGGCGATCGAGACGTCCTTGAAGACGTCGTTCTAGAAGGCTGGTCCGTTGAGAGCTGTAGTAGATCGCAAAATCGTCCACAAAGAGGGAGCCCGAGACATCAGGAAGGAGACAATCCATAATGGGATTGATGGCAATGGCAAACAGTACAACACTCAGCACGGAGCCCTGGGGTACCCCGTTTTCTTGGGAGAAAGTACGGGAGAGAGCAGTGTTCACCCGCACCCTAAATGTGCACTCTGCCATAAATTCGCGAAGAAAAAGGGGCAGCCGACCTCGAAAGCCCCAAGAGAACAGTGTGCGGAGGATACCTGTCCTCCAACAGGTATCGTATGCTCTCTCCAGATCAAAAAATATTGCTACTGTTTGGCGTTTCAGGAGAAAATTATTCATGATATAAGTGGAGAGAGTAACAAGATGGTCAACTGCAGAACGATGCTTTCGGAATCCGCATTGGGCAGGTGTTAAAATTCTGCGGGATTCCAGCCACCAGGCTAAACGGTAATTCACCATACGCTCCAAAACCTTACAGACACTACTCGTGAGAGAAATGGGGCGATAGCTGGAGGGGAGATGTTTGTCCTTTCCAGGTTTCGGAACAGGAACGACGATAGCTTCCCGCCACCGTCTGGGAAAAGTACTGTCGGTCCAAATTCGATTATAAAGGCGAAGGAGGTAACGCAGACTATGGGTTGATAAATGCAGCAACATTTGGACGTGGATACCATCCGGTTCTGGGGCGGAGGAGCGAGAAGAAGAGAGTGCATGTTGGAGTTCCCGCATGGAGAAAACAGTATTGTAGCTTTCGCGATTTTGAGAGGAGAAAGCAAGAGGTCGCACTTCCGCTGCATGTTTCTTCGGGAGAAACGCTGGCGGGTAATTTGAAGAGCTCGAGATCTCAGCAAAGTGCTGACCCAATGAGTTAGAAATGGCGACGGGGTCCACTAATGTATCATGTGCGACAGCGAGCCCTGAGACCGGGGAGAAACTAGGTGCGCCTGAGAACCGTCGAAGCCGACTCCAAACTTCCGAGGAGGGAGTGAAGGTGTTAAATGAGCTAATAAAAAATTTCCAGCTTGCCTTCTTGCTATCGCGGATGACACGACGGCATCGCGCTCGAAACTGCTTATAGCGGATACAGTTGGCCAAAGTAGGATGGTGGCGGAAAACGCGGAGAGCACGTCGCCGCTCGCGTATTGCGTCACGGCATGCCTCGTTCCACCAAGGAAATGGGGGGCGCCGGGGCAATTCGGAGGTGCGTGGTATTGAACGTTCCGCAGCTGTAAGAATAACGTCGGTAACGTGTGTGACCTCATCGTCAACGCTGGGAAAGTGACGGTCATCGAATGTCGCTAGAGACGAAAAAAGTGTCCAGTCGGCCTGGGCAAACTTCCAGCGTCTCTGACGCACATATGGCAGTTGAGGCTGCAGTCTAAGGACACATGGAAAGTGGTCACTCGAGTGTGTATCATCAAGGGCGAACCATTCGAAGCGCCGAGCCAGCGGAACAGTACCGACCGCAAGGTCCAAATGAGATAAATTTGTCGTGGAGGCAGAAAAAAATGTAGGGACCCCAGTGTTGAGGCAAACTAGATCCGCTTGGTGGAAGACGTCTAGCAATAGTGAGCCACGTGGACAAGGATGTGGAGATCCCCAAAGCGGGTGGTGGGCATTGAAGTCCCCAACCAGCAAATAGGGGGGTGGAAGCTGACCAAGAAGATGAAGGAGATCAGCTCGTGCCATTGGTGTGGACGATGGAATGTATACAGTACAAAGAGAGAACGTGTATCCAGAGAGGGAAAGGCGGACGGCGACAGCTTGGAAGGAACTGTTTAAGGGGATTGGGTGATAATGGAGAGTATCATGGAGAAGAATCATGAGTCCTCCATGGGCTGGAGTGCCTTCAACAGAGGGGAGATCATATCGGATGGACTGAAAATGAGGGAGAACAAAGCGGTCATGGGGACACAGCTTTGTTTCCTGAAGACAGAAGATGACCGGCGAGTAGGATCGTAAGAGGATCGACAATTCATCCCTATTGGCTCGAATGCCGCGGATATTCCAGTGGGTAATGGACATGGGGTGAACAGAAAATGGAGGAATGTGACCAAAGTTGCTGTCAACTCAAAGACTGCTCGGAACTAGCGACCGACAGCATGGAATGGCATTCAGCCGAAGGCAGAAGATCCTGATCCATAGGTTGGTCAGGAGCAGCTCCTGCCACCAGCGATCGGCCGGTTGACCGGCCACCAGCAGTGCGCCTCAGCGACACAGAAGATGGCCGAGGGCGATTTCCGCCAGGTGGTGCTGTAGATGGGACACGCCTTGGCGGAGAAGGAGAGGAACTGGGTTTCTTTGTAGCCTTCTTGGAAGTATGATGTTTAGATGAAGGAGGAACCGATGGTTGGGAAGTTGCGGTACGTAAAAACTCTTCACGAGTATGCTCTTTTTTGGAAGGCTTGGTGTCTGACTTTTGGACTCGAGATTTAGCAGAACCCGATGAAGGGTGAGCCATAGAATGGGCAGGCGAAAGTGGTGAGGTTGAACGGGCGATCTTTGCGCTGGCCGATCTGACGACCGTGGGACTAAAGGTGAGGTCGCAAGTCTGCGTGGCCGCCTCCTTTGTTGGCCGAGGAGAAGCAAGGACAGTGCTGTATTTTCCTGTCTGAGGCACGGTGGTCTGGCGACTGGCGAATAATTTTCGAGCAGCAAAGGTCGACACCTTTTCCTTCACTCTTATTTCCTGGATGAGCTTTTCGTCCTTAAAAACGGGGCAATCTCGAGAGGAAGCAGCGTGGTCACCCATACAGTTGATGCAGCGAGGGGATGGAGGTGGACAAGCACCCTCATGGGCATCCATGCCACACGTAAGACATTTGGCCGGATTGGAACAGGACTGGCTGGTGTGATTGAACCGCTGACACCTATAGCATCGCGTGGGGTTTGGGACATAAGGGCGAACGGAAATTATCTCATAGCCTGCTTTGATTTTCAATGGGAGTTGAACTTTGTCAAATGTCAAGAAGACAGTGCGGGTTGGAATGATGTTCGTGTCTACCCTTTTCATAACTCTATGAACAGCCGTTATGCCCTGGTCAGACAGGTAGTGCTGAATGTCTTCGTCAGACAATCCATCGAGGGAGCGTGTATAAACGACTCCACGCGAGGAATTTAAGGTACAGTGCAGTTCCACCCGGACAGGGAAGGTGTGGAGCAGAGAAGTACGCAGCAATTTTTGTGCCTGGAGGGCACTGACTGTTTCTAACAACAGGGTGCCATTCCGTAATCTGGAACAAGACTTTACAGGACCTGCAATTGCGTCGACACCTTTCTGAATAATGAAAGGGTTGACCGTGGAGAAGTCGTGACCTTCGTCAGACCGAGAAACAACAAGGAACTGTGGCAACGATGGAAGAACTGTCTGTGGCTGAGACTCAGTGAACTTACGTTTGTGAGCAGACATAGTAGAAGGTGAGGAAACCATTGCGGAAGAAGCCCCCATGATTACCAGCGTCTCCGATGGCGCGCTCCTCCCTTGTGGGGGCCCTCACTGAGGGCACTCCCGCCTTAGGTGATTGTTCACACCTCAGGTCACACCTCCCGACAAACGGACGGAGGGACCAATCGGCACTTTCGGAAGGTATCAGCTCAGGTAATCACCCCTCCCTGGGCCTGGCCGTTACCAGGAGGTACGTACGTGTCCTACCTGTCTACCCGGGGCGGGGAATTACGCGTTACCCCGTCACCGGCTACGCATGGAAGTGCGTGGGTCGGCCTTCAGAGACGCACAGGGAGGAAAAAAGAGAAAGGGAAAGGAAAGAAGAGGGGTCTCAAACGCTGCAGCGGAGAAAAGTGCAGAGAGAATCGGGAAGGAAAAGAGAAGGACAGAGGAAGGACGAAGACTTGCAAGTGTAGAAAGCAAGGAATTTGTAACAGTTTAGAGCTTCCGTCTCCGGACGTAGGCACAAACCATACTTCCAGAGGGGCAGAAAGGGAAGGAAAGAGCCAGAGGTGAGGGGGGGGGGCGAAGATGGGGGAGGGGGAAGGATGAGGAAAGGGAAGGTATGCAGCCCGGAAAGGAAGAAGGGACACATTAGCTCGGGGTCCCGTGCTCGCTACGCACGTGTCCACAAAAGAGTTGTGAACCCCCTGGGGGGGAGAAGTAAGGTGTGACTGGAAACACTTACAGCACTTGAAGAACAGTTTTTGTCTTGTGAGTTTAGCGTGTAGAATCTCAAAATTCCCAGTGTGGAAAAATGTTTCATTATGCCACGATTACAGTTGCTGAAACCGTAGAAATGGCATTTCAAAGATAATGACAAATGGGGAGTTACACTGAAGTGCTAAAGAAACTGGCATAGGCGTGGTTGTTCAGATACAGATATATGTAAACAGGCCAAATATAGCTGCGGTGGGCAACACCTATATAAGACAACAAGTGTCTGGCGCATTTGTTTGATCGGTTACTACTGCTACAATGGAAGGTTATCAAGTAAGTTTGAACGTGGTATTATAGTCGGCGCACGAGCGATGGGACATAGAATCTCTGAGGTAGCGATAAAGTGTGGATTCTGCCGTACGACCATTTCACGAGTGTACCGTTTTTATCAGGAATCCGGTAATACATCAAACCTCCGATGTCGCAGCGACCGGAAAATGTCCCTGCAACAACTAGACCAACGACGACTGAAGAGAATCCTTCAACGTGACAGAAATGCTACCCTTCCACAAAGTCCTGCAGATTTCAATGCTGGGTCATCAACAAGTGTCAGCGTGCGAACTGTTCAATGAACCATCATCGATATGGGCTTTCGGAGCCGAAAGCCCACTCGTGTACTCTTGATGTCTGCACGACACAAAGCTTTGCGACTCTCCTGGTCCCATCAACACCAACAGTGGATTGTTGATGACTGGAAACACGTTGCCTGGTCGGACGAGACTCGTTTCAAATTGTATCGAGTGGATGGACGGGTACGGGTATGGAGACAGCCTCATGAAACCAAGAACCCTGCGTGTCAGCAGGGGACTGTTCAAACTGGTGGAGATTCTGTAATGGTGGGGGCGTGTACACCCCTTGGATACATCTGGGACCCGTCATACGCCTATATACGACTCCGACAGGTGATAAGCACCTAAGCATCCTGTCACCTGTATCCTTTCATGTCCATTCTACATTCCGACGGACGTGGGCAATTCCAGCAGGACACTGTGACACCTCACACTTTCAGAATTGCTACAGAGTGGCTCCAGGAACACTCTTCTGAGTTTAAGCATTTCCAATGCCCATCAAACTCCTCAGACATGAAAAATATTGAGCGTATCTGGGATGGCTTGCAACGTGCTGTCCAGAAAATATCTCCACCCCGTCGTACTCTTACGGATTTATGGACCGCTCTGCACGGTTCATGGAGTCAGTTGCCTCCAGCACTACCTCATACATTAGTCAAGTCCATGGCACATCGTGTTGGGACACTTCTGCATGCTCGCGGGGGTTCTACACGTTATTAGGTAGGTGTACCAGTTTCTTTGGGTCTTTAGTGGAAAAAGTAAAACTTATGTATCTTCACAGGACGTATTATTGTAAAAACAAAAGAAAATTTCCTACAGCTGCGTATCTTGAAACTAATGCCTCTTGAGGTAAGTAATGTGAGAAAAGTTATGTGTAATATTCGCTGGTGTAAGCCGTGACAAACGTAGCATATTGCCACAATTTGCACGTCTGGTCAGATGCAAATCTTCGAGCAATCATCAGGGTGAGGCATTATGATCGCTTCAATGTCAAAGTATGGGCTGGAATTGTGGGTGGAAGACTTGCAGGGCCATACTCTTCACCAGATAACATATACTGTGTATCACCCGTTGCTGCGCGATGGAATACCAGCGCCATTGGAGAACATTATCCTTGCAGAAGGGCAACGACTTCGGTTCTTGCATGATGACACACCATCCCATTTTCTAAGGACCGTACGACGTTACCTTACCAGAAAGTTTCATGGGCGACGCATTGGTGAAGTAAGTCCGATAGCATGGTCTTCCCTTTCCGCGAATCTCAATCCATTTGATTTTTGGATGTTAGGATATTTGAAGGAATTGCTTTGTACCCAACCCATCGATAAGGTGCAGACGTTACAAGAGCGCCTGATCAATTCATGTGGAGCATTCCGAATGGCGACAGGTGTATTTGAAAGACTACGTGATTTACTGCTGAGAAGAGCTGAAGAGTGTGTCACGATGCTGGTAGCAACGTGCGGCAACCGCTAGAGTCTACCTCTGCGTGACAGACGGAAATAAGAACTGCTTGAATTGACTAGAATCAGACCTCAAAGTAATTCAAGAAGTATTCAAGATGGAATTCAACGTTCTAGATTACTGGAAAATTTTTATTGTTCCCCTAGTGATTATTATTTTTTTTCGTGGGTGGGTTTGGTGGAGGGGGAGAGGGTTCCACAACCTCAACGTTTTTAGAATCAAACCCTGGTCCTAGGAGGCTGTATTCTTTTTACTTTCTGTGCAGTTCCCCTATTTCAACCGTGGCTCACTTTCAAGCAGGTATCTTAAGCTTCCACCTTCATTTCATTTTCTAATACATCGCTGGTACATGTGTATAGGTATGCACCGTATTTCTGTATAATATCGTTAATTGTCATGTTGGTAAGCACCCACGCTAACTGCCGTATATGTTGTCGATTCACGATGTTTTAGGATAGGTATGGTCAACCTGCTGTTACCCACGGTCCTGATTCACATACTCGCTTAAGCTCTCGCGCCGAATCGTGACGACACGACAGGAACGCTCCTGGCGCATGATGTCAAAACTATAGCGTCCATGACGTTAATGTTGAGGGAGTAAAGCTCCAATACGAATGGCACCCCTTTCCTGACTCGCTACGCCAACAAATTATGCCTCAAAACACATGTTTCAGGAAGTAAATTCATTTTACTCTCACCCGGAAATTCTTCCGCCGGCCGAGTTGAAACCAATCGAGGGTTGGATGCGGCTTGCGGATCGTCCTTTGCCCACTCGTTCTTTAGCGTATTCGAAGGCAATAAAAACCATTAAGGACTTGTTTGCAATTGTTGAAACGGTAAGGACGGGCAGCAAATTTGGTAAATTACAGGAAAACAAAGAAACTCAATTTTATTTACAGTGCGAACGTTATAAAATAACAGAAGAAAAGAATAATTTATAAATTGGAACAGAAACGAACTACCATCACAGTTCAATTATTATCTCGAAGATCACCTTCTACATCTTAAATAAGGTTCATCAGAAGTGTGGAGTCACAGCATCAGTTCTCCAATCCAAAGCTACAAACAATTTCACTGAAATAGTTGGGCAGTATAACGACCTCGCGAACTTACAATAAAAGATTGTTCACAATAGCAGTATGCTCCCTCCGTCAACAACACGATAGGCTACGTTCACAGTTCAAATTCCCAGTTCATGAACTGATAAGCCGAAGACTAGTTTCCGAGTAAAACTATAGGCATGTTCCTACATCGGACTAAAACAAGAGTGGCCCCAGCCCATTCTATCACGCCTTAACCGCAAGGCTCCCATCACACAAAAGACGACGATCTCTGCCCTGCATCTCTGTCCTGCGCTTTGTCACTCTAGTTAAATTAATGTGCATATACCTGACCATCACTCGTTTATGAACACTCCTGATAATATTCAGTTACTTCAACTAAACAGTACACAAATCTGTACACAATTATTTCCATCGCTTACTGTTACATTTTCTTGTTACAATTATTTTTTTAATGCACGCACGAACATGAATAGCAGTCGCTCGTCAAAACAAATACTTAATTGTTTCTTGTCGGTTTCGCATTACGTTATTCAAGTTCCTCTACAATTATTAATATGTTTCTATAAAATGCTATAGCGGTACAAATTACCCAAGCGAGGCTAATATATATTTGTGACTAATTCCATTTTAGGTACACAGTTTAACCTGTAATGTTACAAAGTGAATATTCCCGTCGACCAAGTCCACTGTTCAGAGAGTGACATACCTGAACATAGTGTTGCCTCCTTTAGACAGACGCATAAAAACGTTCTGAAATGTTCCAAAGCCACGAAGTCTCTCGCCTAAATACTCTGACAGAGCCACTACCCTCCAAGAGGACCAAGTGGGGCGGCAATCCGTTCACTTTTACTTGTATTTGACGGTAAAAGACGTATCTCACCGTAGCATATGGTTCTAAAGTGTTCTTCGGACGAGGTTCAACAGTACTCTGAGGGACAAGAAGCGAGACTGCAGCCGCGTCGGTTTTACCTGTTACACGGCTTGGACGCCCAAGAACGACTCTCTGAATTAAAATTTGGGTACTAAGCAGCACTAAATTTTACTTTTGCAAGGGGGTTGAAACGATCTGTAGCGACTGCAGTTGTGTATGCTCCACCAGTGAGCTGTGTTTCACTTCGTCAGATCATACTATCACAAAGTAAGAATGAGCTGACAATTAGTAACATGGGCACATACCTACCGATTCACACCAACAACCGAAGTCACAACGCCAAAATTTTCCATAGCGCACGATCCTTTAAAGTACTCTGTATTATCCAGTAGTCCTTTAACATACAGTACTACGAATGAATGGGTTTATCTGCAGACATTCTGACAGTTTCACCTGAAAGAACCAAAAAAATGGCAAATGGTTGTGATGGTACTAGATACGCCAGTATTTATTTGTACACAAGGATGGACGACGCTGTAATTTGTGTGTGTGTGTGTGTGTGTGTGTGTGTGTGTGTGTTTTACAAGTAGCTAGTTCGAGTGCCGCAGGTCGGCTATGGGCCGTTTGTTGGGACGGCCAGCTGTCAGATGGAGTGTGACAGGCGAGATTGGCGCAAGAGGTAAAGGCTGCTAACAAGCCAAGAAGTGCAGCGGTCATCGGGGTTTCCCCGGGATGAAAGAGTGTGTTCCGGCGGCATGGTTGCGGCATGAGCTAAGATGGAGAGGCTTGTGACTTAGAATATCGTCACTAATACAATTTTAATGAAAATAAGTAAAATGCCTATCAAGTATGTTAGAAAGAAACCAATTACATCTTTGGAACCACGGCAATGGGACGAGCTCACTGGACATAAATCAAAGCCAGAAGTTTTAATAGTTAAAAAGTTATTAACACTATTACCATTATTGTTTATAAAAAATTCTAATAACTGAACCCATCACCAAAGTCGACTCATGATACACCAGATGAAACAGGATAATGCCAGCAATATAATGAACAGATTATTTTTCTGTTTGAACAAATATACAGATAAATTATAAACACTTTAGTTTATTTACGTAAAGAGTGCTAGAAATAGGAATCCTTCACAGAGACACACATGATCTTATCAGAATGAGTTTCCTTCTTTAATGTTCCAAAAACTTAAGACGTATATTTAATTGTAGTTTTAATTCGCAAAATACGTCATGTCAGTGTTTTGACTTGAATGCCGGACGTGAGTGTTTACATGTTTGAAATTTGTTTAAAATTGTTGAGATAATGCATAAGTGATTTTATTATGAGATCGCAGACTCATATCGGATTTATCACAAGTATGTATGTGAAATTAATTTGGAAACTATGAATGGTGATCAGGGTGAAAGTATCTGCAGTGAATAGAGGAGTGGTCATGTGACCGAGGTTGATGTCCTTGATCTGTCGTCTTGTGTCTGGAGTTTTTTATGAGCCACACTCAAAGCTAATGGCCCTACATTGCTCGGATTCTGGCGGAACTTACTATTGCGTCGAAATTGTTTGTATCGAAAGACGAACACGAAATGAGGAGTAGGAGCAAAGATCCGGCGAGTAATGCTGTAGTGTAGTGTAGTGTGTGTGTGTGTGTGTGTGTGTGTGTGTGTATTTATAATCTGCTCCAAATTTGCGCGACTTGTCAGCGACTATCTTCCTTCCTGTGTCCAGTTACGGGCTTCGAAACACCATTGTCTGCTCATAGTTATGTTGTTTTCTCGTAGTGGCCTTCAGTGCAAAGACTGTCTTGATGTAGCCAGTCATGCTACTCTTTCCTGTGCGACCCACTTGAGCCTCACATAACTACCGCAACTTCCATCCATTTGAACTTCCTTAGTATACTCAGACTTAGATCTTACTCTACAATTTTTATAGTCCCCAATTCCTCCTATTACCAAACAGAAATTGGTTGTTGCCTCTGGACTTGTCTGATCAATCGGTCGCTTCTTTTAGTCAAGTTCTGCTACAAATTTCTCTTTTCCTCACTTCCATCCAGTGCGTCCTTAGTTTTTATTCGAACTACCCATCTAATCTTTAGTATTCATCTACATTACCACATTTCAAAAGCTGTCCTCTTCTTATCTGAGTAATCTATTGTCCACATTTCACTTCAACGTATGGATACGCTCCAGACAAATACCCTGAGAAAACTTTTCTAACATTTAAACTTCGTCTAATTTCTTTTTTTTCAGAAATGGTTTTCTTGCTATTGTCAGACTGCATTTTACATCTTCACCTAACCTAATCTAACCTGACTTACACTGCAACGGATACTTCTTTTATAGACAGATAAATTATTTTTTTGGTATGGGGAAGTAGAAAGTGGTAGTACCTGGTGTATTAGAGAGACAATAAACGCTTACTGGGAGACAAACTGACTGAATTTCGTCCACCAAATGTTTTGCGATACTTCCTTTCTTTTTCTTGTCACTCTGTACTACATCTCTCGACAGCCATTGAGCAAACCGGTCGCAATTAGACACAACTGCTCGACTAGCTAACTTAATAGTATTATTATACTTAATGCATTATCAGGACACGTGGTACAGGGTGAAGTAAAGTGTCGGTTCGAAAATGGATAATAACGCTAAGGTAAAGGAAGCACTCACTGCTTCAGCGTACTCATTTCTGAGTCGTAGTAACCTTGGTAATCATTTAAGCACTCATTCATGTTTCATTCTTGTGTAAGGTTCTTTAAAGTACCGGGTGGTTATAACTAAAGTGTAGCTGCTCACAGAGGTCCAGTGTGGATTGTGGTTATCATACGACAGCGAAACTTTGTAGATATTCTAATCAGTGAATGCGGAGATCCATCGGAGACGTCGACGTAAAGCTGCATTCGTAAAATGTCGTGATCAACAGTTGCTCGCAGCGGATTCAGTGGAATCTCAGCAACGTGTTTCTGTGTAAGTGGCCTTGAGATCAAGTACACACCGAACGTGTCCCTGATAAACGCATTCTTTTAGATATTTCTCGAGCCAAAAGTCAGATGGACTCAGATAGGATGATATTACAGGCTATGGGTTAACCTTTAGAGATAACACATTTTTGGAAGGTTGCATTAAGCAGATTTTTCACTGGACGAGTGATATGAGGTGTTGCCCCATATTGCTTGAAAACAATGGTTTCCATACAACTGCGCTCTTCCAAAGCAGGAAACACATGTTTTGCAAGGAGGTCTCGATGTTGCAAACGTCACCATACGCCTGACAGGCCCTCTTATTTATTCTCCTTAAAGAAGAACGAACCGAGAGTAAATGTGCATGTGAATCCAAACCACAGTCACATACGGCGAGTGCGGTGGCACTTCGTTCACAACATGCGATTTAACAGTACCCAAAATTCGTCGGTTCTGTATATTCACTGCACCACATAGTGTAAAATGTGCCTCATTAGTACACAGTACATTGCCTGGCCGCATGTCATCAACTTCGATCCATGCCATAATCCGGAGAACAAATTCAGAACATTGCTGCGGGTTCAGTTGCTGCACAGTATGAATCTCGTACGGGTACCGGTGTAAAACAGACCGCAAAACTTTCTGCACTGTTGAGCTTGGGATACACAGTTCTCGTGACAAGCATTAGCACTATCCGGGGCACGTGCTGCGCGGTAAATTGCAGCAGCAGCAGCACCGTGATAGGATTCCATCCTCTTCCAGGTGCCACAGTGAGCTCACCTCGAACCTCATTATCTTCTTCGGGTCTTTCCTCAGACCTTTCAGTCCGTGATGCTCTCTCAACGGACTGCCCTTCACATAAAACCGTTTCACTACCAGCACACGGCCTCTCTTCTCGACAGCCATACTGTTCACTCACGTTATGGCTTGTAAAACGATAACGTGGATGTCATACCGTCATACAAACAGGGTTTAGTGCCAGATTTGCACCTGGTGACCAGAACAGGAACTAATTCGTTTTTCAGAGTAAATCTCTTCCCCATTAGCATATCGATAAAGATTCGCTGCCATTCTACAACTGCATCCCATACTGGAAATCCGTGGCTAGCTGTTAATTACACTATGGGCCATCAAAATTGCTACACCAAGAAGAAATGCAGATTATAAACGGGTATTCATTGGACAAATATATTATACTAGAACTGACATTTGATTACATTTCGAAGCAATTTGGGTATATAGATCCTGAGAAATCAGTACCCAGAACAACCACTTCTGGCCGTAATAACGCCCTTGATACGTCTGGGCATTGAGTCAAACAGAGCTTGGATGACGTGTACAGGTACAGCTGCACACGCAGCTTCAACACGGCACCACAGTTCATTAAGAGAAGTGACTGGCGTATTGTGTCGAGCCAGTTGCTTGCCACCATTGACCAGACATTTTCAGTTGGTGAGAGATCTGGAGAATGTGCTGGCCAGGGCACCAGTCGAACATTTTCTGTATCCACAAAGGCCCGTACAGTACCTGCAACACGCGGTCGTGCATTATCCTGCTGAAATGTAGGGTTTCGCAGGAATCGAATCAAGGGTGGAGCCAGAGGTCGTAACACGTCTTAAATGTAACGTCCACTGTTCAAAGTGCCGTCAATGCGAATAAGAGGTGACCGAGACGTGTAACCAATGGCACCCCATACCACCACACCAGGTGATACGCCAGTATGGCGATGACGAATACACGCTTCCAATGTGCATTCACAGCGATGTCGCCAAACACGGATGTGACCATCATGATGCTGTAAACAGAACCTGGATTCATCCGAAAAAATGATGTTTTGCCATTCGTGCACCGAGGTTCGTCGTTGAGTACACCATCGCAGGCGCTCCTATCTGTGATGCAGCGTCAAGGGTAACCGCAGCTAGGGTCTCCGAGATGATAGTCCATGCTGCTGCGAACGTCGTCGATCTGTTCGTGCAGATGGTTGTTGTCTTGCAAACGTCCCCATCTGTTGACCCAGGGATTGAGACGTGGCTGCACGATCCGTTACAGCCATGTGGATAAGACGCCTGTCATCTCGACTGCTAGTGATACGAGGCCGTTGGGATCCAGCACGGCGTTCCGTATTACCCTCCTGACCCCACCGATTCCATATTCTGCTAACAGTCACTGGATCTTGACCAACGCGAGCGGCAATGTCGCGATATGATAAACCGCAATCGCGATAGGCTACAATCCGATCTTTATCGAAGTCGGAAACGTGATGGTATGCATTTCTCCTCCTTACACGAGGCATCACAACAACGTTTCACCAGGCAACGCTGGTAAACTGCTGTTTGTGTATGAGAAAGCGGTGGGAAACTCCTCATGTCAGCACGTTGTAGGTGTCGCCACCGGCGCCAACCTTGTGTGAATGCTCTGAAAAGCTAATCATTTGCATATCACAGCATCTTCTTCCTGTCGCTTAAATTTCGCGTCTGTAGCAGGTCATCTTCGTGGTGTAGCAATTTTAATGGCCAGTAGTGTATGAGCAACTGGTACGTTATATAGTGTTGTGTCTAGACAAGACAGTCTAGACACAGGGTGAGGTTACCGAAAGGGCACGCGTCAACTCACGCCGACTGGCGTGAAGTCTGGAACAGGATAAGTTGTGAATGCTATAGAGAAAAGTATGCAGCTTAGGTTATACTTAACTTTTATTCCATCATTGTGGTACATCGCTATTGACGATACAAATTAGACTATCTCCAGATATGGTTAATGGCGCCTTGCTAGGTCGTAGTCATGGACTTAGCTGAAGGCTATTCTAACTGTCTCTCGGCAAATGAGAGAAAGGCTTCGTCAGTGTAGTCGCTAGCAAAGTCGTCGTACAACTGGGGCGAGTGCTAGTACGTCTTTCTAGACCTTCCATGTGGTGGCGCTAGGTCTGCAATTACTGACAGTGGCGACACGCGGGTCCAACGTGTACTAATGGACCGCCGCCGATTTAAAGCTAACACCTAGCAAGTGTGGTGTCTGGCGGTGACACCACATATAGCACCGTGAACTCATACTGAGGAAGGGTACGATATTTGATAAGAATGTACGCCTCTCAGCAAAATTATCCTCATTTATTAGGTAGTTGAAGTCCTGTACGCGGACACAGACAGAAGTAATAATACATAAGCTGAGATAATTAACTGATTTAACGTTGCAGATATTTATCGTTTATTTCCCGTTAAAATATGTTTAATTTCTCATACGACTGTATTATAGTTCGTACATGGTACGCTACACTGGTCTGCGTGATGTATGGCAGTCCTATCCGTAAGAAAATCGATTCGGTAGCAACTGCGGTGCTCGTATGCGGCACTGTACGATGTGCAGACAATTCCGGCTGCAATACGAGCCCGTTAAAACGTGGCTAACTGCTCGTTATATGGTCGGGCTCGACGCCGATTGCTGACCGATAAACCTCGAAACACGCGCAGTCCACCCTCTGCAACTCGTGGTATGGACAGTTATGCACCCGGGGCAAACACAGTGCAACCTCTGACCCTCGTACGCATCTGCAACACACCATTTCATGACTCACACTTGTATGATAATGATCTTCTTGAAGCTAAGTGGTCGCTTTGTTGCTCAGCCACTCAGATGTGATAAGATCTATGTCTCATAGGTAAACGTTCTTTCCTTCACACCGCCGAGGCCTTAGCTGCTTTTGTCGTCATGTGAACCTGGTTTCCGAGTTCCACTATGTTTCAGTGAACGGCGTAACTACACCCTCCATGTAAAGAGAACCTTTCTGGTACGAAAACCCGCGTCAGGTACTACAGGGTTTATAACATTAGTTTTGGGTTAATGATTCTTCCTAAACAGCCACTTTCACATAATGATTGTCTGACACGCAATGTCGAAATAAGCCGTCCTTTTTATCCTTAGTTAAAAATTCATACACCAAATTTTAACTTCAAGTAAATATCCAAACTTAACGAAACAATCCGCCTGTAGCACGTAAGGATACTACAGACTAGCTTCTGTTTCAGGCAGTGAGGCACAAGTGATCGAGAAAGGGCAGTAACTTTATTACAACTGCAGCTTCCATTGGTAAAAACAGAGCAGAGATAAAGTTTATTTTGTAACACGCCACCCATCACTTATCTGGTTTTGGCGTGTGTTAACTCCAGCTAATTGACTAACAGATCAACAGAGTGCAAAACTGCCACCGTATCAGATAATGCAAAGAAGGTAATAAGACCCTGTGACTTCTGATTGAATTGCGGTGGCAGTGTTGACATTAATCGATTCAGAATTGATCCCTTTTAATTGAAAGTAGTGCACATTGATGTTATATTCAGCTATTGAACACCAGATGCAAATTAAGAAAGTGACTTGGGATTTCAATTCTTTGATTGAAAACAGATGCAGTCGATTAGCACAAATTTATTGTAACTCACGACCTTCAATCATCACATTACATGATTCTCCTAACAGGCAGTGGGAATAAATTGCGTTTATGTGGAGTAAAGCGCGATAAATCAAAATGAATTCCTATTGACTGACCCAGGCGTAATGCGAAGTGCGAGAAGATACACTACATGGCCCATGAAACCCTCGTGGAAACTTTGCCGACGTGATCCAACAAATTAATCAGTGGCCTAACTCAAGCCGGAGCAGGAGCAATATCACCGAATTCAGCGTGGCGAGGCGTCGTCGTTGTGTGGACGTCGGCCAGCCTCGTGGTGCTGCAAGGCTGCACTCGTCTGTTCACTCCTAGCTGTCTAGCTCAGTACATAGCTGAACGAAAACTTTCTATCTCCAAGCTCAATCGTTCCGTTTGCTAAGTCTTAAACTGCAGAGATGCTCACTCTCTCTCAGGAAAGCTGAGTAAAGAACGCCACGTCTGCACTCTAGGCAAGCTGGGAACGGAAAAAACCTCTACGGAGACTTCTGCCAGTCCGCTCTTCGCCTCGGTTTCCCCTCCAGCAAAATTATTTCGCCAATTGCAGCGCAAGTCGCGTTAATTATGCGTCGCTTACCAGTGCCGACCAATGACTGCTCTGGAAAGTGAACAAATTCCCACAAAATTTTCCTTCCTCTCAACTTCTGCTATTTAACTCCTCCCAGGCCACCCATCAAGATTAGCATCTGCATAAAACACCAATTTTTCCGAAAATCAGACTCCCAGGAGAGTACTTCAAATTCCTTGGTCCTACATTCCCATTGGAGGCCAGTGTATCTCATTCTGTCGCTCTTCACTTGATTTACTTCAGACTCTGCAGACTGTAAAGTCAGCGTGAAGTTGCTATAGTCACGAACACGCATATTTCGGCCTCTGTTGACCACTCCACCATAGCTTTGCATGGCATTCTCGAATGCTTCACTGAAAATGGGACGATGGACATT
Organism: Schistocerca cancellata; assembly: GCF_023864275.1. Taxonomy (NCBI): domain Eukaryota; kingdom Metazoa; phylum Arthropoda; class Insecta; order Orthoptera; family Acrididae; genus Schistocerca; species Schistocerca cancellata. The sequence goes on from NC_064632.1 coordinate 430,927,564, forward strand.
TATCAACAGGCATACTAGTTCTCCGTCTACTTCCCGGTACACCAGCATGGGGTCAACCACCCACTCACTGTCACTCATCTTAAGGAAGCTGGAGGCCGCGCCCATGCCCCGTTACCGCTTTCTCAGAGTTTGAGACGCCCTAAGCTGCCTATTGTCACTTCCCTTCGCCACTCCCCAGCCGCGCACCGCCACCTGGCCGTAGTCAATTCTGAATACTTCCCTGGGATAAACTAGCCTCCAGCAAAACGATGTGTTTCCACAAAGTTTTCATGTCACGTGAATTACTTTAAAACCATCACCCAACATTAATTATTCCAATACGTATATACTATACCCTCTACAAGTCGTTTCTGTCAGTCGCTTTTGTTCAGCCCTACTGTTCGCTCAACGTGAGTTTGGTGACCTTTAATGACTTCATGTAAGGGGCATAGTTCTTGCCATCTTACAATTTGTTTCTTTTTGCCCCCTTTAAATATACACTCCTGTAAATTGAAATAAGAACACCGTGAATTCTTTGTCCCAGGAAGGGGAAACTTTATTGACACATTTCTGGGGTCAGATACACATGAACACACTGACAGAACCACAGGCACATAGACACAGGCAACAGAGCATGCACAATGTCGGCACTAGTACAGTGTATATCCACCTTTCGCAGCAATGCAGGCTGCTATTCTCCCATGGAGACGATCGTAGAGATGCTGGATGTAGTCCTGTGGAACGGCTTGCCATGCCATTTCCACCTGGCGCCTCAGTTGGGCCAGCGTTCGTGCTGGACGTGCAGACCGCGTGAGACGACGCTTCATCCAGTCCCAAACATGCTCAATGGGGGCAGATCCGGAGATGTTGCTGGCCAGGGTAGTTGACTTACACCTTCTAGAGCACGTTGGGTGGCATGGGATACATGCGGACGTGCATTGTCCTGTTGGAACAGCAAGTTCCCTTGCCGGTCTAGGAATGGTAGAACGATGGGTTCGATGACGGTTTGGATGTACCGTGCACTATTCAGTGTCCCCTCGACGATCACCAGTGGTGTACGGCCAGTGTAGGATATCGCTCCCCACACCATGATGCCGGGTGTTGGCCCTGTGTGCCTCGATCGTATGCAGTCCTGATTGTGGCGCTCACCTGCACGGCGCCAAACACGCATGCGACCATCATTGGCACCAAGGCAGAAGCGACTCTCATCGCTGAAGACGCCACGTCTCCATTCGTCCCTCCATTCACGCCTGTCGCGACATCACTGGAGGCGGGCTGCACGATGTTGGGGCGTGAGCGGAAGACGGCCTAACGGTGTGCGGGACCGTAGCCCAGCTTCATGGAGACGGTTGCGAATGGTCCTCGCCGATACCCCAGGAGCAACAGTGTCCCTAAGTTGCTGGGAAGTGGCGGTGCGGTCCCCTACGGCACTGCGTAGGATCCTACGGTCTTGGCGTGCATCCGTGCGTCGCTGCGGTCCGGTCCCAGGTCGACGGGCACGTGCACCTTCCGCCGACCACTGGCGACAACATCGATGTACTGTGGAGACCTCACGCCCCACGTGTTGAGCAATTCGGCGGTACGTCCACCCGGCCTCCCGCATGCCCACTATACGCCCTCGCTCAAAGTCCGTCAACTGCACATACGGTTCACGTCCACGCTGTCGCGGCATGCTACCAGTGTTAAAGACTGCGATGGAGCTCCGTATGCCACGGCAAACTGGCTGACACTGACGGCGGCGGTGCACAAATGCTGCGCGGCTAGCACCATTCGACGGCCAACACCGCGGTGCCTGGTGTGTCCGCTGTGCCGTGCGTGTGATCATTGCTTGCACAGCCCTCTCGCAGTGTCCGGAGCAAGTATGGTGGGTCTGACACACCGGTGTCAATGTGTTCTGTTTTCCATTTCCAGGAGTGTACATTATTTACTGTTCTCGTCAAGTTTCGAGCTTTAAAAATCTGAATTTCTTAAATGCCAAAGCACACATGACAGTGAAACCTGAATCTTTTTCTGCTTTATATGGGCATCTACAATGGCGCTAGCTTAAACTAGCAACAGTAGATACACATAAGCATTAAACTAAAGTGACAAAAGCCATGAGATAGCAACATGCACATATAAAGATACCGATGGCGGTTGTATGGCGTACACAAGATAGAAAAGGGCAGTTCATTGGCGGAGCTGTCATTTGTACTCAGGTGAGTCATGTGAAAAGGTTTATGACGTGATTATGGCCGCACGACGGCAACTAACAGACTCTGACCGCAAAATGATAGTTGGATCTAGACGCATGGGACTTTCTATTTCTGAAATTGTTTGGAAGTTTAAATTCCAAGATCCACAGTGTCAATACCAAATTTCAGGCGCTGTCTCTCACCATGAACAATGCAGTGGCCGACGGCCTTCACTTACCGTCCGAGGGCAGCGGCGTTTGCGTCTCTGCTACGGACATGTAACACTTCGTCAAATAACCATAGAAATCAATGTGAGACGCGCGACGAACGTATCCGTTAGGAGTTAGGACAGCGTGGCGAAATTTAGCGTTAAAAGGCTATGACAGCAGACGACCGACGCGAGTGCCTTTGTTAACAGCAGGACGTCGCCTGCACCGCCTCTCCTGGATTTGTGATCATGCCGGTTAGACCTAGAAGACTTGAAAACATAAGTGAGGCAATAGACTGGGCAATATTTTGCTATTAAGGCTACTAATGAGAGAATATTGCACACATTTTTAAGGAGACTAAACCATTGCCATTTGGCGATATTTTTGTTGATCAACATGATTTCTGGGCGACACAGACAAATCCAAGTGTATTTCTATGCTCTAACTTTAAATGAGTGTTATTTGCAATGGTATTTATCGCCCTGTTGCCTTGTGAACTATTGAAATATTGCAACTCCAAAGTCCTACCAGCTTCCAAATAATGACTCTAGTGCTAAAATTAAACTCATATAGATAGGTAATTAGGCTATTATACCAGTGTGTACATATTTTTACATTACCATAAAGTTAGTAGACAAATAAGTATCAGTTTTCCACTTCTTTCTTGGTACAAACTTATATATAATTAGAAACTATCACAGTAGGACACAGTAGAAAACAAATGGTAGCTTGCACATTAAATTGAACAGCAACTAAGAACTGAACTGATTAAAAAAACAACAACTAAGGCGAAGCAAGGCCAGAAATTCATCTCTGCTAAAATACAGATGAGTAAGAGCCAATAGTGCTGTGTGCATATGGGTAACTCAACTCTGTCTTGCTGACTATCAATAGTGTGTTTTCCCCTTTTTTTGGTATAACTGAAAATCAAAATATCTTTCAGTTTCCCTACACCATAACTAGGTCATGTGTAACTTCATTTAGGAGATTCGATTGGGGAGGGGGACATCTAGACCCCCCCCCCCCACTGGACCCCCTCTTTGGCTTCATTGTTGCATTGACATCAATTTGATGTAGAATCTTAGGACATATACTGAGCTTGAATAAAATGAGGTATCCTAAACAGAATAACCTCCTGAATGATAACCATCATGGATCCGAAAATGCTGATCACATGAAACACAACTCTCCTTTTTTTCATGACATAATAAAAGCTTTGAGTCAAAGGAGTCAGGTAAATGTAGCATTTCTTGTTTCCAAAAAACATTTGACTCAGTACCACATATACACTCATTGTCAAAAAGTACAATAATATGAATGTATCAAGCAAAATTTGTGATTGGATTGAGGATTTTTTGACAGGGAAACACAGCACGTTATCTTGATTGGAGAGTTATCATCAGTCAGATGAGTTCCGATTTCATTTGGTAAGCGCTGATGGCAGGGTTATAATATGACGCAAGTCGCAAGAGGCCGTGAACAAGACACTTTGTAAGCTCGTCGTGGCTTCATAATGGCTTAAGTTGTGTTTACATAGAATGAAGTGGGTCTTCTGGTCATTCACTGGAAGTGGTTATGTTCGGTTACTGGGAAACAATTTATAGCCAAACAAAGATGGAAATGTTATGGATGACAATCCGTCATGTTATCAGACCACATTTGTTCACGATTGGTTTTAAGAACATTTTGGGCAACTCGAGTGAATGAAGGAATTCCATCGAACATTTATGGGACGTAACCGACAGGTGAGTTCGGGCACAAAATCCAGCACTAGCAACAATTTCGCAGTTATGGACGGTTATATAGGCAATATGGCTCAGTGTTTCTGCAGAAGACTGCCAACGACGGTGTTGAGCTCATATCAAGTCGAGTTACTTCCTTACACAATATTAGGAGAACGAGTTTTGTCACCTCACTGTATCTAGCGGGTGAAAAGGTAGGTAAAATTAGAGTCATATTTGTATCGTGTTGGTGGACCGAAAATGGGTATGAAGTCACTGTTCCGTTATCCACTTGTAATACCAGGTAGGAGCCTCAATACGGTGGCTGCAGAGCTTTACCTGGTGAGTTTCGGTGCAGAAAGGTCTGTTTTGTCTTGGCGAGGTTTCCCTAAACATATGTCACTTGTCTGTTGTGGCGTGAGACTGGCTTTTATAGCATCTCTTTCATCTTCTTGAGGAGGTTCGCTATTTATCCAGGTGTTGCGGAGATAATCAGCCAGCAAGTGCAGAGGCAGGCGACACACGAGCTCTGCTTCAGGTTCCTGACTGTTTCCATCAGCACACTACGTAGTTCGAGCAGTACTAGCGGGTGTTTGTCTACACAAGACTCTGTCGCATGAGACATAGTACCATTACTAGCTGTGTGGTACTGTGTCATCGTTGTGGGAGCCACAGCAATGGATACCTCTGCCGCCCATTGGCAACACTGATTACATGTCACATTTACGCAAATGTTATATCCAAGCGGCTTTGAAAGTAAAGGCCGCACTCTCCCGGATCTAATCTTTCAATTATGAAACTGTAGGCCGCATTGTGAAAATGTCGATCACTGTGGAAGTTTTGAGATACAGCTAGTGAGAAGATGAGATTCGCATGCAGACAGCCGAAGTGAATGATGAAGTTTCCAGTAATGCTTGCTCCTACCACGACATTTCGCACTTTTTAACTCTGAGAGTTATCCTGGAAGATTCCCATACACATCGAAAAGCGGTGGCGATATTTTTACGAGGCCTTGCAAAGAAATTATACCGAATTATTCAATTAATATAAAATCCAGCCAGTCAACACTGCCTCTCCAGCAAGGTTGACTGCGCGAACAACATTTTTCCTAGTGAACACACACCACTGAAGCAGCAAAGCCAACAGAGGCACGCTCCTTATCCCCACTGTCACCGGATCTCGTCAACAATATTTGACATTAGATCGCTCTTAAAAATTAGTGTCGAAGTTAGCTGCCATCTGAGCTAGTACTATGCACTGGATTGCATTACCTTGGAGTCAGATCTGTCTTATGTCATATGGGTAGGATGTAAGTGACTACCAAAATCTCCGAAATTAAGTGTGTATGCAGTCTTCTCTGGGAACCGATTGAACACTAGATGCCACTGCTACCTGGGTAAGAGTTGCAGCACATCCAGCCCTCCGCATTTAGTAGTACTGTATATAGAACCCGGAGTTTAGGTGTCCCGAACCGTCAACGACTGCACTCTATTCCCCTGGTTAGTATACCGATATGCCCAACTGCGTGGTCGTGTCCGGAACCGCACGACTGCTACGGTCGCAGGATCGAATCCTGCCTCGGGCATGGATGTGTGTCATGTCCTTAGGTTAGTTAGGTTTAAGTAGTTCTAAGTTCTAGGGGACTGATGACCTCAGATGTTAAGTCCCATAGTGCTCAGACCCATTTGAACCATTTTTGTGTGGCCGTGGTCGTCGACTACAGCGAACATCGCTTGGTTTGTGGCACAGCAATTGAGTGTTCGCTGCTGACGAAGAAAATATTAGCCCTTTTATTGCGTGCCGCGCACACGACAATCAAAGCTGACTGTATGCTCTTCCCCGACGAGATATACTTCCCCACAGTTCGGATGTACGCCGTGAACTGTATAAAAGGAATGGCGACGCATTATCTGAATCGCGCCGATGTCAAGGATATCTTGGACTTCTGGTACATGCTGCAAGAGCAGCATATGATTTTGAGGTGACACGTGAAATATAGAACATGTTTTTCCAATTATTTGGGTTCGTTATTCACAGACCCTCCGGGTGCGAGAAGTGAAGTCAGAAGATAGATCGTGATTCAGGACCTTAAGTTCATGCCTGATGTACTCAGGGGACTATACATCAATTTTAAGTTACGACAAGACAAGTTGTATACACACCAACAGTGCCGTTGCAACATCCTGTTTTGTTTTGTTAGTGAATTCGTTACATCTTGGCAGAGTTGGGAGCTGTTTTGCGTTTGGATGTGTTGAATGGCGCCTTTAGTTCCTTCATGTTGTGTTTTTATTTATTTTTTTCAGCCTTAAATCGCCAAAAATATAAAAAAATAAATGCAAATAAAAGAAAACCATTTCATCCCCAGGAACGGAAGGGAGGAGACATTGTGTCCAGGCCTCGGCTTGCGACCCCTGCCCACCCTTCCTCCACTATCCCACGATCTCATTCCTTAAAGTCCTTAAAAAAAAAAAAAGTTGGAGGTAGTAGCTTCATTGATTAGTAATCAGAATAGACTCGTTCCCGGTTAGAACACCGCCCACCGCTTATGTTTTGAAAGAAAATTATCAGCATTGGAGGCCTCTTCGTCAAAGAGGGTGGAAAAACGGACAGACGTTCAGGGCACTCTCTTACCATTTGGGTGAGAAACTATCCTTAAAGGTGAAACAATCAGGAATGATCAACGACATGAGGATGTAATTTAAAAAGGGTAATTATGACCTCCCCATTGGCAAAAGATTACAGACTAATCTCCTATTCGGATCTCCGGGAGGGGACTACCAAGAGGAGGCGACCATTAGAAAAAAAAACATTGAATAACCAAACATAGGATAACGTTCTACGTGTCGGAGCGTGGAATGTCAGAAGCTTGAACGTGGTAGGGGAACTAGAAAACCTGAAAAATTATCTGCAAAAGGCTCACTCTATGCTAAAGGTCAGTGAAGTGAAATGGAAAGAAGACAAGTATTTCTGATCAGATGACTATAGGGTGATATCAACAGCAGCAGAAAATGGTATAGCGGAAGTAGGAGTCGTTAAGAATAGAAATATGAGAAGGAGAGTGAGTTACAGTGAACAGTTCAGTGATAGGCTTGTTCTCATCACAATCTTCAGCGAACCAACACTGACAACGATAGTTCAGGTGTACTTGCTGACGTCGCAAGGTGAAGATGAAAAGATAGAGAAAGAATATGAGGGTACTGAACGGGTAATTCAGTCCGTAAAATATAATAGTTCTGGGGTAGTGGAATGCGGTTGTAGGGGAAAGAGTAGGATAAAGAGGTACGGGAGAATATAGGCGTGGTGCTTGGAATGAGAAAGATGAGAAACTAATTGAGTTCTGCAATAAATTTCAGCTATTAATCGCGAATAGTCTGTTCAAGAATAACAAGAGGAGGAAGTTTACTTGAAAAAGGCTGAGAGATACGGGAAGATTCCAGTCAGATTAAATCATGGTAAGATAGAGATTCTGAAATGACTTTAAGGCGTACTCTGTAGCAGATCTAGGCTCAGATCATAATTTAGTAGTGATACAGTTTAAGAGATGAATCACTAAGAAACAATGCGTAATGAAGTGGGATACGAAGAATTAAGGAATGAAGAGATAATCTTAAAATTCTCTTGGGTACAGATACTGCCATAATGAATAGCTCAGTAGGCAGCTCGGTTGAAAAGGAATGTACATCTCTAAAAAGGGCAGTCCCAGAAGTTAGAAAGAAAAACATTGGTACAAAGAGGGTAACTGCGAAGAAACCATGGGTAATAGAAGAAATACTTCAGTCGATCGATGTAAGAAAGAAGTATAAAAATGTTCAGGTAAGTTCAGGAATACCGGAATACAAGTCTAAATGACAACAAAAACAACAAAATAAACAGTAAGTGCAGGGAAACTAAGACGAAATGGCTACATGAAAAATGTGAAGATACAGAAAAAGAGCTGATTGTCAGAAGAACTAATCCAGCTTATGGAAAAGTTGAAACCTTCGAAGAAATTAACAGCAAGGGTGGTAAAATTACGAACGCAATGGGAATTCCGCTCTTAAATGCAGAGGAGAGAGCGGGTAGGTGCAAACAGTACATTGAGGGGGAAAATTTGTCTCCAAGGTTCTTATGTGAGACGTGCCAATAAACTATTCTGTCATCTTTTGAGAATGTATGTTCTCTAAACTCTCTGAACAATGTTTCACTAAGCGAGAACCTGAACGCTCCTGAATTGACTTTATGTCTCCTTTCGTCGCGTAGCCTCACTAGAAAGTCCGACAAGTTGTATTTACGTGGCAGCAGCTAGAGAAACTGTTGTTTTGGACCTCACATTTTTTCGGTCTATTTTTTCGTAGATTTTGATGTCACATTTTCCAAAAACTTACCAAGGACTTACGTCACGCTAAATCGACTTTGTATGGGGCGCAAAAGGTACCATCAACAGTAATCTGTGATATCAGCTGGCCTAGCACACGCTGAGAGATTGCGTATCAAAACACCATCATTCCTGTGGCGAATAGTGGAAATTTTGGATCACACTAACAAGCCCGCATGAACTTTGTAGTTATGGCCTTGTGATTCACGTGCACCTCAGATGGCTGTCTGGGCGGCAGCTTCAACATCCATGCACTAGATGACACTGCATTCTCATAATGATGATATGGCAAAATTTCTTCATTTTAGGATGTTCGACCCAACTATGCTACCGAGTGCTACTATCACGAAACAGTGTAATCTTTTGTCAGATGTATTTTCAGTGTTTTTGGTGGTTATTTTGAAACTAGTCACATCATTGCAAACGTTTTTAGTTACCAAATGCGTTTGATACATGTCAGATACATACAACGTAGCACGTCATGGACGGATTTTGCATTTTGCAACTGGCTGCTTGTGAGTAGTGTTTGTTTAATAACTGCCACCCGCCCCCCAACCCACAGCCCCCAAACACACTCACATTAATTTATTGGTAGGGAATTTTAATAATATAGAATCTGAAACTTTCGGCTCCTGAGCTAATACACATATTCTCACCATAGGACAAAATTGCGTCTACGAATTTCTTGAATTTCCCCTAGGATTCTTGAAACAACACTGTGTCAAGGGACTTATGTGTGGCGCGTTCCACAACTGACAAGGAAAGAACAATTTTCAACTATACAACATTTTTCAATTTCGAGTATTGGGAAAGTATACTTCTTGCGTTCCCTTGTTTCCAATATTTGTACTTAGCACAACCGAGCTCCTAGTATACATCTCAGATTCTTTAACTTCCCACCATCCTCTTTCGAAACAGTGTGAGGAATAGCATTGGCAGGCCAATGCGGTCAACTGAAGCGGTATGTGCATGCTTGATGGCGTGACTGAGTCACTTGTGAAAGTTATCTGTTAATGGCTTCTTTTCAGTGAGATCTGCTCTTGAGCACTGTGGACACGATGTGGGGTATTCAGACTTGGCTCAACATACGCTGAGAGTGCTGCAGGTGCAAGGCTCGTCCTTCTGTCGACACACGACATTCTCGTGTGTGGTCGGTCTTGGAGCCGCGTGTCTCCTGCAAAATTTGGAGCGTCGTAGTGAGGGATCGTTTGGTGGCAGTGGCAAGTGTGGTGGAGCAGTGTCAGTACATCAACAGGGGCCTCCTACAGTGGGAGTCCCCATCCTGTCTTACTACACACACACACACGCGCGCACACACGCACACTAAATACTTTACGTGATACCATTGTATCCTGGCATGAGAAAATTCGGTAGTGTTTTTCAATTTCCTACCATTGTAAACTTAGGACGGGTTTATAAACTTAGCACAAGTGAAGTGGCAACTACAGAGGCGGCGCCAGTTAGCTGGGAAACTTGGCAAACACGCAGACTCTGCCTGTAATCTGGAGTCTGCCTTCTTCAATTCTTTATTAGCACAAGTGACCTGGCAACAATGTAGGTTGCAGCAGTGGGCTAGGAAATCAGGCAACCGTATAGGCTGCTCCGTGATTTACATCTACATCTACATGATTACTCTGCAGTTCACAATTAAGTGCCTGGCAGAGGCTTCATCGAATTACCTTTAAACTACTTCTCTATCGTTCTATTCTGCAAAAGTGCGCGAGCAATACGAACACCTAAATCTTTCCGTACGAGCTCTGATTTCTCTTATTTTTTCGTGATGATCATGTAGGTGGACACCAACAAAATATTTTCACATTCTAAGGATCAGGTTGGTGATGAAATTTCATCATCATAGCTCATGGGATAGTCCTGCTGCACGTAAAAACGTCTTTGTTTAAATGACTGCCACGTCAATTCGTGTAACATATCCATATCATTGTCTCTCCTATTTGGAGACAATGAAATTCGAGCTGCCCTCCTTTGAACTTTTTTGATGTGCTGTGTCAATCCTATCTGAGGCAGATCCCACACCTCACAGTAATAGTCCAGAAGAGGACTGAAAAGTATAGTGTAAGCAGTCTCTTTTCCAAGTGTTCTGTCAATAAATCAGACTCTTTGGTTTGCTTTCCCCACGATATTACCCATGTGATCGTTCCAAATTAAGTTATTCATAATTCTTATTCCTAAGTATTTAGTTCAGTTTAAGGCCTTTACATTTCTGTGATTTATTGTGTAACCTAAATTTAGCGGATTCTTTTTAGTCCGTTTGTCCATATGTGGACGACTTCACACTTTTCATGATTTAGAGTCAGTTGTCACATCTTGCACCATACAGATATCTTGTCTAAATTATTTTCCAGTTCGTTCTGATCATCTGATGATGTAACATAACTGTAAATGGCAGCACCGTCAGCAAAAAATCTAAGAGAACTGCTCAGATTGTCTCTTAAATTGTTTACGTGGATCGGGAACAAGAGGCCTGTAACACTTTCTTGGGTAACCCCAGATATTATTTCTGTTTTATTCGATGACTTATCGTCAGTTATTACGATCTGTGACCTTTCTGACAGGAAATCTTGTCACACAACTGAGACATATTCCTCAGGCACGCAATGTGATAAGAGGTCGCTTATGAGCAACGCTGTCAAAAGCCTTCTGCAAATGTAGAAACATGGAATCAATTTGAGATCCCCTATCGATAGCACTCATTATTTTATGTGAGATAAGAGCTAGTTGTATTTCATAAAAACGATATTTTCGGAATTCTCGCTGATTATGGCTCAATAGACCGTTACCTTCGAGGTCACTCGTAATGTTAGAATGCAGTGTATATTCCAAAATCCTACTGCAAATCGACATTAGTGATATGGATCTGTAATTAAAGGGATTACTCCTGATTCCTTTTTTGGGTATTGGTATGACATGTGCAACTTCCCAGTCTCTGGGTACGGATCTTTCTGAGAGCGAGATGTTTTATATGACTGATAAGTATGGACGTATTGTATGATCATACACTGAAAGGAACTAGACTGGTATACAGTCTGGATCGGAAGCCTTGCCCTTCTTAAGTGTTTCAACCTGCTTCGCTACATCAGGAATATCTAAGTTACTCATGTTGGAAGCTGTTCTTGGTCCGAATTATGGAATATTTACTTCGTCTTTTTCTGTGAAAGAATTTCGGAAAACAGTGTTTAGCAACTCTGCTCTATTGGCGCTGTCATCAATAACTTCATCATGGTTATTGCACAGTGGAGGCATTGATTCCATCTCACCACTGATGTATTTTACATGCGACCAGAATCTCTTTGAGGCAGAGTTTCGATCTGGAAACTATTAAAAGCATCTCGCCGAGAAGTTCGACCTAAATTTCGAACTTGCGAAAAACTTCGCCAGTCTTGGGGATTTTGATTTATTTTAAATCTGTGCATGCTTTTTTCGTTGATACCTCTCAACAAGAGTTGGGGTAATCTCAAGGAAAAACACACAGAAGGAAGACCCACATATTTCGTCATTTGTCATTTCATGGAATACACCTTATTGCTTAATAACCATTATTATAATTACAAATTGAAAACCTGCCAAGAAATGAATAACAAAGCTCACAAAGAGGATCAAGTCATTAATAAAAAACTTTAACAATTTGTACCATTAAGAACAGGGCTTAAAACCAGGAATATACATAAGTGGGCAAATGCAAGTAAGCCGCGCGGGATTAGCCGAGCGGTCTCAAGCGCTGCAGTCATGGACTGTGTGGCTGGTCCCGGCGGAGGTTCGAGTCCTCCCTCGGGCATGGGTGTCTGTGTTTGTCCTTAGGATCATTTAGGTTAAGTAGGGTCTGATGACCTTAGCACTTAAGTCCCATAAGATTTCACACACACAAACACACACACACACAAATCCAAGTAGGAATTCATAACAAGAAGACTTGACTGCAAGCTAGTTCAAACAAACTGAGTTTACAAGTAGGATAACCTACAAATGAGTGCCACTGAAGGCACTAACGTTTCCCAAGCATGGGTAAAACATTCAGCAATAGACAACGCCCACCCAAAATACAGTAAGGATAACAAGTCACCCCCACTACTTGTGGCTGCTGGAAAGCCCTTAACAGTTTATAACCTTAATAAAATCCCTTACGCAGTAAAATACATTGTCCCTCAAAGTACAAGAAAAAGCTGGGAAGGCATACAATTTAAATGTGATTGCAAGCGGGTACACACCAGAAGAAACATTGACAATGATCCTTAAATAAATATACAATAACCTAAAATGCAAGATAAACTGGGAAGACGCGCTATTTAAATGTCACTCCCAAGAGGTACACTCCAGCAGAAACGTTACAATGACCCTTGAATAAATATGCAGTCCCCCAACATACAAGAAAAGGTGTCATATTACAGTAGACGTATATCACAGTCAACAGGCAACAAGCAGGCAAGTTTCACAATGAATGGAGGTAGCTGATGACTGGATAAAAAATGGAAAGCTCAACAGACCATACTCGTAAGTAAAGGAATTTAAAAGTTAACACTCTGCAGAACTAACAATAAGTGTGCAACGTATAAACAAGCAGACAAAGAGCAAAGGAACTTACAACTTCCTGAACACATTTTAAAGCTTATGTGAGTGCTGAATTCACAATATTGAATCGATCAAAAGTACCGGAATTAATTGGCGACACAATGCGGTGGCCATATCAAACGATCAAATTTAATTGAGCCAACACGAGGCGGCTGGTAGAGGCACCTGATTGCGAGACAATCTGGACGAAGTGTCGGCCCCGCAGAAAGAAAACAAGTCTCGGCTCCGGGCCCAGGAAACAGGAATGCGTCGTTCGGTGCCAGAACTAATCTACCAACGCGCATCAGAAGGGACCACTAATCTGCCCAAATTAGGCTACAAACGAGAATGTCTAGGATGTAGGCATTATTAACTTATTCCGGAAGTGACTACGCATACAAGTTACAAGCTTAACACTCCTTAAAATTACTTGAAAATTAACAACGCGATATATCCGCGCCTGCTAATCCAATTACTGGGACATACTCATCTATAAAAGGTGCCTTGCCTTCGACTAGGACTATGTTGCAATTTCAGATTCATCAGTTCCATTTACAATAGAGAATGGTCGTACACATGGACGGATTATGGCCTGTAACAACAAATTATTCTGAGTTATACTGACCCATGACCACCCACACAGTCACTCGAAGGCGCCTTAATATGACAAGTCTAATTCCACATTATCACAAATGTGGCCTTACGACAACAAGTACCAATAAAAACTCTTCACAAGTGTGAAAGAGCCGTAACTTCTAGGGTTTCAAGCAGGGGTCTTATAGCCTCCAATCCGTACAGGTGATCTTCCAGGTGCTGCAAAATTTCAGCATCCAGAGTTGGCCCGGAACTTGCTGACCAGGTTGTACGTGGCGTCCACTACTCTTCCGTCAGTTCGCCGCTATCAATGCTTAATCCAGCCGACAAAGCTTGTTTCCGACCATTGTAACCACTCGTAGCTTCTCGAGATCCGTACCGGACGTCAGCAGTCCCTCAAAACCAAAAATTTGCCAGCCACGTGACCTCTAGCTAACTCTCAGTATCAAGGACCACCAGAAACCAACAACACATCCCTCGACCCAAACCCATAGCACCCGACATATGATCAGGATCGATAGAGGCAGCCCAAGTAGTTAGTGGAGCCAGCAGAGTGCCATGCCTGCCAATTTTGCGTACCATGGGGAATCAGTAACATCTCTTAGTAATTTATTTGGTATAATATTTATTTGATATCATCTCCAAATCAACCATCTTCGATCAGCATATTGGATTCCAAACTTAGAACCATGCAGACGGTGCCACAACCCTCACGTCCGACATCTTGAGTAGACATCTTGAATTTAACAGACCTGGGAGCCACGCTGGCTGCACCAGTATTCCCAGCTCCACCAGCATGAATCGGTATCTTGGATTTTATTAATTTTCCACCAACTAGAAAATTGCCAGTCTTGGATTTTCAGTTTCCTACAGTTTCATATCGACCACTAGTGGCCTATGACATCAGAGGCGTAGGGGAAGCTCTGTAGCACAATTGGATTATTTTGAATTTCCCATCTTCTTTGCATTTCCCGTCATTTTATACATATGGAAATTCACCTATGTCACTGTAACCTCATAGGAGTGGTATGGGGCGTGGGGGGAGAAGCCTGGTAGCTATGCATGACTCAACGATAACCTCATTAATGATTTAACTGGAAATCTGACAGCAATGCTGAATGCCGGAATTAATCCAGTTGTACTACTGCTCGTTCCTAAGTTCTGGGCCACATGAATTTGCCCTTTGTCGCATTTCCTTGTGTCAGAGGTGGTCTAGCGGTTTTAGGCGCTCAGTCCGGAACCGCGCGACTGCTATGGTCGCAGGTTCGAATCCTGCCTCGGGCATGGATGTGTGTGATGTCCTTAGGTTAGTTAGGTTTAGGTAATTCTAAGTTCTAGGGGACTGATGACCACAGATGTTAAGTCCCATAGTGCTCAGAGCCATTTGAATCATTTTGAACCTTGTGTCAGCGGATCTCTCCAGTTGCAGCCTCTACAGCTGCTAGATTATCATTCGTCTGCGTTAAACTTTTATATTGTCCTTGCTTCTCACATGGCCGCAATGCCAACTGGTGGCATTCACTCTTACAGTGGACAGTGGTCAAAATGTTTTGGCTCATCGGTGTATACTAACCAGTGCTACATCTGTCACCGAAATTTCAGTCTAGTATTAACGTAGACATTCTATGAAATACATTGATTTGTTGCGAGGCAACGGCTATATTTAATATTGCCACGTGGTGTACTTCAGTGAGTGTGAACCTGTGGCATAACGGTGAAGAGTGTGCGGCCCGTCTCTCTCTTTTGTTTATTTTGTTTACAGAGGTCGGCGCAGTAGTGGCAGGCATTGAGTCCATACCTGGTTCGAGCCAGCAGTGGACCTGTTGTAGGCAGTCTTCCAGTGCCAGCGATAGTGGGCTCAAGTGCAGACATTGGGAAGATCAGAAGGGGCGCGTCAGGAGATTGTTTCGAAGCCAGCTAGTGTGTTGATACCGGAGGTTTTTCGAGATGCGTTGAGAACAATGCTATATCACCAAGGCAGTGTCGAAAACATAACCACCGTTTGTTTGGTATGTTCAATCGTTTGATTTTCTTCTTAATGTAGTTTTTGCTTAGATAGTCACTCACCGGCGCACAGGGGGCCAACGAGCTGCAAAACCTAGAGGGTTGGAAATAACAGGTGTTTGTTCCGGCTTTAGTCCCGCAAAATATTGTGCAAATCACACCGGTGCATAATTGCCCAATACTGTGGTGCCATGCCAGTCTCAAGTCGATACGATGCGTGCTGCGACAGTTGACGTTAAACGGTGAATCTGACAACGACACATTTTTCAGATGTTTATCTGGCCGTTTTAATACATGACAGTCCGCCCCCGGTATCTGAATGGTCAGCGTGACGGATTGTCAATCCTCTGGGACCGGGTTCTATTCCCGGCTGGGTTGGGGAATTTTCTCCGCCCAGGGACTGGGTGTTGAGCTTTCCTCATCGTCATCCTATCATCCTCATCGACTGCAGGTCGCCGAAGTTGCATCAAATTGAAAGACCGGCACCCGGCGAACGGTCTGCCCGACGGGGGACCCTAGCCATGCGAATAAATTAATAAATACATGACAGCGGTCCTGCATAATTGTCGGGGTAAAATGGAGTCGATAGCACTGTACAAGGGACGTTTATGACATTTTTAATCGGTGTAATGACGTGTATCGATTTAAAACTAAACTGCTACTAATACGCCGGCCGGTGTGGCGCTACAGTCTGGAACCGCACGACCGCTACGGTCGCAGGTTCGAATCCTGCCTCGGGCATGGATGTGTGTGATGTCCTTAGGTTAGTTAGGTTTAAGTAGTTCTAAGTTCTAGGGGACTTACGACCACAGCAGTTGAGTCCCATAGTGCTCAGAGCCATTTGAACCATTTGCTACTAATACTATCTGAAATCTTTGCTACAAAAATTCCTATGCGAGGCTCAAGATTTGTAAATACTCTTCTATTACCTTAATGGTGCATTTAATGAGTTCAAATGTATTTATGTGCACATATTTTCACGTTTTTGTTGGTCGATCATTTTTGTAGCATGCGGCAGTGCCTCATGACTACAATTATCTAATAAAAAACACAAAAATTGTTACTGGGGTTTTCTGTAGAATTTTCGGGATACTATTCCGAATTGAGATCATAATTTTTCTTCGCAAATTCACACTTTTTTTCAATTAATGTTTCTCCGAGTAATAATTTTTGTTTTCGTGAAATGCTGCAGAACTATCCAAAGTTTGTACAGAGAATTCTAGAACTAAAACTTACCAAAGGCGGGTGCGACCTTCACCGGGCACGCCATATTCGGAAATAATGCCCAATGCTGACATCAGTCAACATAGTTTTGACGCACGGATGTACCATAATCGAAGCTGCTCTGTTACCGATTGGTCGGCTATCTGCAGATACGTAGGAAGCTCGGAATAACGATACACGACGTTACCGAGAAAATTTCACACGCAGATATTCCCATGACGAAACGATGCATGTCTCATTCAATCGGCTTCTTTCATCTTCAGATCCATTCATCTCGAGAGTACGGAGAATAAGAACTAAAAAAGTTAAACAGATGCCACCCGAGGTAAAAGATCTGATTATCGAACCATCTCTCAGTGGAAAACCCAGCGACCAGTAACGGCACAAGCGACGAATGTGACTATGGTTTCAGTTAAAAATGTAAAATACTGCATGAACATTTCAATACCGCACTTTAGACTTCTGATTCGTTATCAGCGACCACACAATACTTATACCCGAAGTTTTACTCGTACCCGCTAAATTTATAATTTCTTATTAGATAAATTATATCCGCCATTTTAAATTTTGTAATCAGCGACCCAAACAATCTACAAATAACACAGTTTTGTAGGATTTTATTTCTGTTCTATTATCTGCAGGTTTTGAAGCGAATTGGACCACTGTGCGGCGTGGTCGTGTCAGTGGTTCCTGGGTTTGCTTTTGCTCGTCTGGGTTGATGGATGTTTTTTACAATAAGGTAAAATAAAACCAGCTGGGATTTCTTTCTTGTATACCTGTACAGTATCCGAAGTATGCGATGATAACCGGATATCAGACACGTTAAAATAATACGGATTAATCGGGAAACATCCTTATGACCTTTTGGTGTAAAATTTGTAAATTACATTTGTCGAGAAAAAATGTTAACTCGTTTTGGTGTATATTTGTCAGTTACATCTGCCCACAAACATTCGTATAAAGTTTCTGTCTATATCTGCATCCACATCTACATCATATTCGACTCATCTTTATCGTGTATGGGGAAGTGTACTTCTGGTATCACTGAGTGATCCCTTTTATCGTTCCACTCTCGAATTTCGTGTGTGCAGAAACTATTCTCGGTAAACCTCAGTACTCGCCCTAATTTCTCGAAATTTCTCATCGTCCTCTTTTCGTAGAAGGATGTAATATGTTGTCCGGATCTTCCCAGAACGTGCTCTCTAGAAATTTCTACACCGTGATGCACAACACCTCTTTTGTAACGTCTGCCACAGGCGTTTGTAGAGTATTCCTGTAACGCTCCCGCGTCGGCTTAACAAACCCGTGACGAAACGAGCCGCTTGTCGCCGGACCTTCATTAACTCTTCTAGCAGTTCTACCTGGTAAAGACCCCAGACTGGTGAACAAATCCAAGAATCGGCCGAACAATTACATTGTAAGCCGCTTGCTTCGTTGATGAGTTACATTTCATTACGATTCGTCCTACGAATCTCAGTTTGGCATCTGCGTTTCTTGCTATTTGTTATGTGTGATAATCCCACTTAAGTTCTCTCTGAATAGCTACTCCTAGATATTTTACAGTATATGTTGTTTCCAGCAAATTGTCATCGATAGCGTAGTTACACAACAGTTACTTTCTTTTCCTATATAGCGCCTTGCTCAGCAGGAATTGTTATGTTTCACTAATTGTCTTTCTCACCGACAATTTACATTTATGTTTAAGAAAAATGTACACTACTGGCCATTAAAACTGCTACACCACGAAGAAATGCAGATGATAAACGGGTATTTATTGGACAAATATATTATACTAGAACTGACATGTGATTACATTTTCACGCAATTTGCGTGTATAGATCCTGAGAAATCAGTACCCAGAACAATCACCCCTGGCCGTAATAACGGCCTTCGTACGCCTGGGCATTGAGTCAAACAGAGCTTGGATGGCGTGTACGGGTACAGCTTCCCATGTAGCTTCAACACGAGTAGTGACTGGCGTATTGTGACGAGCCAGTTGCTCGGCCACCATTGAACAGACGTTTTCAGTTGGTGAGAGATCTGGAGAATGTGCTGGCCAGGGCAGCAGTCGAACATTTTCTGTATCCAGAAAGGCTCGTAGAGGACCTGCAACATACAGCCGTGCATTATCCTGCTGAAATGTAGGGTTTCGCAGGGATCGAAAGAAGGGTAGAGCCAGGGGTCGTAACGCATCTGAAATGTAACGTCCACTGTTCAAAGTGCCGTCAATGCGAACAGAGGTGACCGAGACGTATAACCAACATCACCCCATACCATCACGCCGGGTGATACGCCAGTATGGAGATGGCGAATATATACTTCCAACGTGCGTTCACCGCGATGTCGCCAAACACGGATGCGACCATCATGATGCTGTAAACAGAACCTGAATTCATCCGAAAAAATGATGTTTTGCCATTCGTGCACCCAGGTTCGTCGTTGAGTACACCATCGCAGGCGTTCCAGTCTGTGATGCAGCGTCAAGGATAACCGCAACCATGGTCTCCGAGCTGATAGTCCATGCTGCTGCAAACGTCGTCGAACGGTTCGTGCAGATGGTTGTTGTCTTGCAAACGTCCCCATCTGTTGACTCAGGGATCGAGACGTGGCTGCACGATCCGTTACAGCCATGTGGATAAGATGCCTGTCATCTCTACTGCTAGTGATACGAGGCCGTTGGGATCCAGCACGGCGTTCCGTATTACCCTCCTGAACCCACTGATTCCATATTCTGCTAACAGTCATTGGATCTCGACCAACGCCAGCAGCAATGTCGCGATACGATAAACCGCAATCGCGATAGGCTACAGTCCGACCTTTATCAAAGTCGGAAACGTGATGGTACGCATTTCTCCTCCTTACACGAGGCATCTCAACAAAGTTTCACCAGGCAACGCCGGTCAACTGCTGTTTGTGTATGAGGAATCAGTTGGAAACTTTCCTCATGTCAGCACGTTGTAGGTGTCGCCACTGGGTCCAACGTTGTGTGAATGCTCTGAAAAGCTAATCATTTGCATATCACAGAATCTTCTTCCTGTCGGTTAATTTTCGCGTCTGTAGCGCGTCATGTTCTTGAAGTAGCAATTTTAATGGCCAGTAGCGTAGTTTTCAAGTTCTAAAATTTAACCTGATGCAGTTGTTAATTTTTGTACTTATTGGGGCAAAGGCAAACAGTTAAATATATTGATGTCTGAACTGTCCAGAAACTTGTTGTAAATAAAAGTAAATTGTTGCTCTTTTTATCCATAATGTGAATGTTCTAACACCAGCATGTTGACTCTTCAAGCCAGTGCTCTCCATCGTTACAAACATGTCATTAAAATAACAGTGTTAATTCAAGAAATTGACAGTGACGTGTCTCCTTAAAGCTATTTGGATTCAGCGCACGAAATACCACAGGAACAAGCCACTTTCATTAAAAACTTTTATCCGTCATGGCTTTCGTAATTGAAGAAAGGAAGACTGCATTCAGAAAAATTAACACGACAACAACCACTACAGTCTTTCCAGTATTGAGATGCACATTTATGCTGAAAATTCTTGCTGTTTACTAATGTCCATTACACAGTAAAAATATTACTACACCTCAAGGATGAAAAGATATCAAAAGTAAGTAAACAACATGCCTCCGCTATTTCTTTCTGTCTAGAAAAGTCTCACGTTTGAACATTCAGCTAGAAATAGGTAAGCGGTATACGCCGCAGAAGGCAGCAGCTAATGTAATTTGAATTCTCCGTCGTTTCATTTTCTCTAGTTTCTCCCTTGGGTCTTCAGCAACTTTAGACGAGCTGCGTATATACCGCGCACATTGGCGGATTAGCTGCGGAACAGCACCCGTGTTGATATTGATATTCTGTGCACAGCTTTTCCGGATCGCTGGTTCAAAGAAGAAGTTCACTCGAAAAGTGTCGACTTTCAGAACACGGCTCGGAAGCGGGTTCGCCGCAGTGAATACGCTAACGCCGCAGCTGGTAGCCGAAGCATGAGCTACAGTTCGTCTCTCTTCTAGGAACGCCGCGTTTCGCTGTACAGTTTCCCCATACAAGTCATTGCGTACTGTTACACGACGGTCTAGACGAAAGTGCACTCTTCTGGAAGTTGAGAATTTTTGGTTGCTGACGGATGTAGAGCACTAAAACCAGCTAAGAGCTCGTTTACACGTCTCTGTATTCATCTTTCAGCAAGGACTGGCTCTTGTCTACAGCACGCACAAGAAAATTTCACGCACAGAAGTTAGCTTTTTTGTACTTTATACGTTAGCACTCTTTTGCCCAGCTGTCTACAGCATAAATTTTTATCAAACTTCCCTCTATTCATGAAACATTTTCTATAGCTGACTAATGTTTAAAAAACCCTGTAGTGACGTAGATGACGCAGAGATAAGTAATTTAACATGAGAGACATGAGGCCGCAAATGTCAGGAAATACCCCTAAAGTGCATGACAGGTTTTGAACATGTGATGTCGCATCCAAAATGAGGCGGTTATTTTCGAGCACGGCGTGAGGCGATAATTGAGTGACGCAATACTTGCATTCAAGCGAACGGTGCAAATTTCGAACAAATTTTGTAAATTTGATCCGTTGTAAATGTAGAGGTTACGAAATTCTTGTCCCCACTGCAACCAAGCAAAAGCTGTTCTTATTTTGCGTTTCATCCCTTTTACCCTTCTGTTTTTGTTTACAGACATTACGTAGTATAGAAAACGCAGGTCATTTACTGGAAATCAGGCAGTTCGGAAGCTTGTACTGATTTACTTGTTGCTCAATACGGTAAGTCCTTGTTGTATTATAATAAACCAACGGAGGACGCGAGACCGGTAAATAAATTAATACCTCAATGTAAACACAATCCTCTCACGCAACGAAAACACAATACTGCCTGCCACACGCGGGACTCGAACTCTGAGTCCCACGCGCTGAGGTCGCGCACGTAGTCCCGAAGCCACTCCGAGATGACTAGCTCACTTGGGTTGGGACGATCAAATGCAACAGACCGATAGCCTCAACCGCTGCTCGTACGGTGAGGTACGTCATCTGGTCACAACCCATGTTCAACATTTTTCAACAACTTTTGCGGTATTTCCCGACACTTGCGATCCCATGTGTCATGTATTCGTATTAAATAACTTGCCTCTACGTCATCTACGTTGCCATGAATGTTTTAAACGTTATTATTGGCAATCACCATGTAAATATGTCTGCTTCCTAAAATATACATAGATGGCTTTAAAAAGACAAGTTGAAGATGTCTTTGGCACCCGAATTACATCCGGTAATTTGTTTGATAACTCTGTGCCTCTCTAAAAAGTTGAAGATGTCTTTGGCACCCGAATTACATCCGGTAATTTGTTTGATAACTCTGTGCCTCTCTAAAGGCGCTGTATACTTCCATTTCAATAATTAAAGGAATATATTTTGCTTGTTCAAAGGCTTGTTTTACACGTTTTGAAACTATACGTCCTAACGTCTTATAGATTCAATTTCAAGTATGTAGCACTTTTTTTCTCAGATTATTACACGTAAGTAAGACTTCGTATTACATGTCAGTCTATCACAATTATTTGAAATATCTGATCACAAGAGAGACATATATTCGTTGTATATTAACATTGATGTTGTGTAAAATTGCTTCGGTACGAAATTCTAGCAGAGGAGAGCAGATACAGCCGGGAAAACAGTACTGGGATATCATTAACGGAACTCCGATGGACAATTCAATCTCCCAAATTTATTTATGCATCGCTGCTTACTATGGTTTCACACGATTTGGGAATATAACCTGAAAATGAACTGAGTTTCGCGTCTGAGTCTTGCAAAATTGTGGACAAATCTTTTTAAATAATTGGATGATTTCACCTTCCTTTCTTTAAGAATAGAAATCAAGACCATGCGAAACAAATCTATATTTATTTTAGAGATTTATAAATATTGTTTATGATATTTGTAACAGCAACAGAGACATACTCAAATGAACAGAAACTAAGAGTTTGTGGAGAAATTAATGCATTACATTGAGCCACATCACCGATGGTATATTTGTCACATTATGACCTTATCTCAGGCACCAGCAGAGACCATACATAAGCGGTTATGAAATAATCTCATTATCCACAATTTTACACATTTTCAGCCTTTTTCGCAACTATTCCTTAGCTTCTTCAATATTACACACTCTTCCACATTTTTTTGTATTTTTCTGTATTTTCCTAAATTTTATGCATTTCTCCACAATTTGATCCAATTACGTGAACTCCCTCAATTTGCTGTCAACGTCACATTGCATCACTTGACATTCCAACGATGTCGTGTCAGTGTTGCGTATATCGCATCAACTTCATGATGCTGCAAGTCCAATCACAATGTAGCATATTCTCGAATTATTTCTTATTCTTAAGTCCGCAGCTCGTGGTCTCGCGGTAGCGTTCTTTCTTCCCAAACATGGGGTCCCGGGTTCGATTCCCCGCGGGGTCGGGGATTTTCACCTACCTCGAGATGACTGGGTGTTCTTGTATCGTCTTCATCATCATCATTCATCTCCATTACGGTCGGAGGAAGGCAATGGCAAACCACCTCCACTAGGACCTTGCCTAGTAAAACGGTGCGAGTCTCCCGCAACGGTCCCCTACGCTCTGTCCAGGAGTATGAAACTTCAGCATCATCACCTTATTCCGAAGCCACCACTAAATTACTATTTTGTGTGTGTGTGTGTATGTGTGTGTGATGTCGTAGTGTATGTGTTAGAAACCATACTGATGGTGAAAATACTGAACTATACAAGCACTACCATTTTAGTAATTTCCACATAAGGATGAAGTATGTATAGGAAATACCACACCACCCATGTAAAGTCACCACTACATTGTGTGACATCATATCAAAATTCTGATGCTTCCAACAAAAGATATAGTTTGTACAAAAGCTAGCACAGTGCAATAAAATATATATTTTTGGGGAACATGAGATTGTTTCTAAATTTAATTCGTGGGAGTTATCAGATGTCACGCAAAATGCTAGTCTATCCATGCACCTAGGCGAACTGTGTGAGGTATCCTGGAGGGAACACCTAGCAGAAATACCACAGCGCAATATACAGGGTGTTACAAAAAGGTACGGCCAAACTTTCAGGAAACATTCCTCACACACAAATAAAGAAAAGATGTTAGGTGTACAAGTGTCCGGAAACGCTTAATTTCCATGTTAGAGCTCATTTTAGTTTCGTCAGTATGTTCTTACACCTACGCTCAATGGAGCACGTTATCATGATTTCATACGGGATACTCTACCTGTGCTGCTAGAACATGTGCCTTTACGAGTACGACACAACATGTGGTTCAGACACGATGGAGCTCCTGCACATTTCAGTCGAAGTGTCCGTACGCTTCTCAACAACAGATTCGGTGACCGATGGATTGGTAGAGGCGGACCAATTCCATGGCCTCCACGCGCTCCTGACCTCAACCCTCTTGACTTTCATTTATGGGGGCATTTGAAAGCTCTTGTCTACGCAACCCCGGTACCAAATGTAGAGACTCTTCGTGCACGTATTGTGGACGGCTGTGATACAATACGCCATTCTCCAGGGCTGCATCAGCGCATCAGGGATTCCATGCGACGGAGGGTGGATGCATGTATCCTCGCTAACGGAGGACATTTTGAACATTTCCTGTAACAAACTCAAGTCACGCTGGTACGTTCTGTTGCTGTGTGTTTCCATTCCATGATTAATGTGATTTGAAGAGAAGTAATAAAATGAGCTCTAACATGGAAAGTAAGCGTTTCGGGACACATGTCCACATAACATATTTTCTCTCTTTGTGTGTGAGGATTGTTTCCTGAAAGTTTGGCCGTACCTTTTTGTAACACCCTGTATAAACTCTTGCTAAGTCATCTGTACAGTACTTGTGTGCTAAAACGAGCTCGTTCTCATACTGGTAGGAATAATGTCATAGTAAAATTGTGATGATTCCAAACAAAACTAGTATGTGTACAAGAATTAGCACAGTGCTACAGAAATACACACACAGAGAGAGAGAGAGAGAGAGAGAGAGAGAGAGAGTGAGTGAGAGAGAGAGAGAGAGAGAGAGAGAGAGAGAGAGCTGAGTAGTAACCGCAATTACCCCAGCGAAAAGCACATCGCGTGCATTGTAGCCACCCCTTCAACAGCTATGCTCGGAATATGGTAGTGAACACGCTGTCCTCAACCCAGCAACTACCGAGAAATTTGCACGCTCTGTTGTGATCATCTTCAGCCTCGTAGCTGGCACAAAAAGCCCTGCTACAAAAATCAGGCATTCAGGGAGAAGGCATCTGGCCACGCCTACACGGCGGAAATCTGTGGGCGACTTTGCGTATAAATGTTGTAAACAGTTTAAGTGCAAAGCACCAACCTCCACTTCCTTTCTCTTCGCACTAACAACATCCTCCTCCTCCCCCAACCGTCCAGTTTTTAATACTAGTGCCGATGCATGAGTGGCATCTTTCTTGTTCTGTTAACTGTAGGGAGTGGATCGTTATGAAACCCCAACAACACCAGTGATCAACCTGAATTCCTGGCGGAACGATGACATATGAAACAATACCAACTACTGCATTATTATTAGAGAGTGTGTGCCATTGCTAGAAGATACTAAAAAATTCTAGAAGGAGAACTATCAATCCTTATGTGACCATCACATTGTTAAGTTTTTCGAATACCGTATGAAGATGTCCTTAAATATTCTAATATTATTTTTATTAGATAGCTCATGGACATTGCTGAACACATCAGAGAACTGCCGGATTTACCCATATAGCCCTATTATCAAAAATATACAGATGTGCTGTGTTTAACAGAAATGTATTATTTAGTTCCAGGAACACACCTACATGTACCTGGTGCTAGAAACTCACCAGGTGTAAAGAGCTGGACGTTAAGAGTTTAAAACGAATCTACCTCTCGCGTGGTTCTTACACATCGTTAGAGCTCCAACAATTCCCCCTCTATGATATTGTTGTTGATGACTAAGCACGAATCAGGTAATATCGAAGTTAAGAGTTTGATACTGCCGAAAGGAGAAGACTATAGATTCGTTTTCTTACAAAGCGGTAAACGCGACAGTTCGTTCGGAAAATGCTCATAAACCTTGCATGTGATGTTTCCCTCCTATAGTTGTGTAATTTGTTTAGGGACTATACGTTTAAGGCAGAGTACCCAATAATTACATCACAATCTATTAATCAAACATTGTAAATGTCTCTGACAGATGAGCAAACTCCATATACTTGTCATAACCAGGATTAGAATTTTTAGGTGCGCACCGTTTTTCTTTGGGTAAATTAAAGCTGTTCAGAAAGATATCAGTGGTTCATGGTGTGGGTTCCTGTAGTCATGTCCTAGTTCATGAACCACGGGCAACGTATGAGTGGCCAAGTAAGTGGTCCCGACAGTCGGGATACCAGTTACTTTGGAATAAGGCTGGGCATGTCGGACATATTCTGAGTCGTGGTCACCTTTGTGCTCATACGGCAAAGACTATCAAATCCACCGGTTAGTCCCTCAGCCGTTAGGGGTAAAACCCAATGGGACTCGGGGCAAGTAAGGCTAGCAACCTGCTTCCCTGGTACTTTAAATATGATGCTGGCAACAATCAGAGCAAAATGCCTCGGACCTTTGGAGGTGACGGAGTCCCACCTCTAACTGACAAACCAGGGACTCCTAAGATACGACTTGGCAAACAAATGGTAATGAGATGGGGAGCTATTAATATCAATGGGGGCTACTCTGGGAAGAAGATAGAGCTGGCAGAGGCTGCAAGTAAGATGGGGCTGGACGTTTTAGCTGGTAGTGACATTCGGGTAAGGGGTGAGAAAGAAGAGGAAGTGGGAGAATACAAGGTCTACCTGTCAGGAGTCAAAGCAGGAATAGCACAATGGGGTGTAGGGCTTTACATCAGGAAAGAAATGGAACCCAGCGTAGTTGCAATAAGGTATGTAAACGAACGACTGATGTGGATACATTTGACAGTGTCTAGCAACAAAATTAGGATTGTGTCAGTATATTCGCATTGTGAAGGGACAGATCAAGATAAGATGGATAGTTTTTATGACGCACTCAGTGATGTAGTTGTTAGAGTAAAGGACAAGGACAGTGTTCTGCTCATGGGTGATTTTAACGCCAGGATTGGAAATCGAACAGAAGGGTATGAAAAGGTTATGGGTAAATTTGGAGAGGATATGGAGGCCAACAGAAACGGGAAACAACTCTTGGATTTCTGTGCCAGTATGGGTTTTTTAAACATAAGAACATTCACCGGTATACTTGGGAAGGCAGGGGAACCAGATCTGTCATTGACTATATAATAATAGATCAGGAATTCAGGAAGGCTGTGAGAGACACACGTGTGTTCAGGGGATTCTTTGATGACACTGATCATTATTTAATCTGCAGTGAAACTGGGATTGTGAGGCCGAAAGTGCAGGAGGTCAGGTCCATATGTAGGAGGATAAGAGTGGAGAAACTTCAGGATAAGGAAATCAGGCACAAGTACATAACAGCGATCTCAGAAAGGTACCAGTTAGTTGAATGTAGTCAATTACAGTCATTGGAAAAGGAATGGTCAAGGTACAGGGACATAGTACTAGAAGTGGCTAAAGAATGTCTTGGAACAGTAGTGTGTAAAAGTAGGATGAAGCAAACAGCTTGGTGGAATGATACAGTCAAGGCAGCCTGTAAAACGAAAAAGAAGGCGTATCAAAAATGGCTACATACCAGAACCCAGGTAGACAGAGAAAGTTATGTTGAAGAAAGAAACAAAGCCAAACAGATAATTGTAGCATCCAAGAAGAAATCTTGGGAAGACTTTGGAAACAGGTTGGAGACTATGGGTCAAGCTGCTGGAATACCGTTCTGGAGTGTAATTAGCAGTCTTCGAAAGGGAGGTAAGAAGGAAATGACAAGTATTTTGGACAGGTCAGGAAAACTGCTGGTGAATCCTGTGGATCCCTTGGGCAGATGGAGGGAATATTTTGAAGAGTTGCTCAATGTAGGTGAAAATGCGATCAGTAATGTTTCAGATTTCGAGGTAGAATGGGATAGGAATGATGATGGAAATAGGATCACATTTGAGGAAGTGGAAAAAATGGTCAATAGATTGCAGTGCAATAAAGCGGCTGGGGTGGATGAAATTAAGTCGGAACTCATCAAATACAGTGGAATGTCAGGTCTTAAATGGCTACACAGGATAACTGAAATGGCCTGGGAGTCGGGAAAGGTTCCATCAGACTGGACAAAAGCAGTAATCACACCAATCTTTAAACATGGAAACAGAAAAGATTGTAACAACTACAGAGGTATCTCTTTAATCAGCGTTGTGGGTAAAATCTTCTCAGGTAATGTTGAAAGGAAAGTGCGAGTATTAGTTGAGAACAAATTGGATGAAAACCAGTGTGGGTTTAGGCCTCTTAGAGGTTGTCAGGACCAGATCTTTAGCTTACGGCAAATAATGGAGAAGTGTTATGAGTGGAACAGGGAATTGTATCTATGCTTTATAGATCTAGAAAAGGCATATGACCGGGTTCCTAGGAGGAAGTTATTGTCTGTTCTACAAGATTATGGAATAGGAGGCAAACTTTTACAAGCAATTAAAGGTCTTTACATGGATAGTCAGGCAGCAGTTAGAGTGGACGGTAAATTGAGTTCATGGTTCAGAGTAGTTTCAGGGGTAAGACAAGGCTGCAACCTGTCTCCACTGTTGTTCATATTATTTATGGATCATATGTTGAAAACAATAGACTGGCTGGGTGAAATTAACATATGTGAACACAAAATAAGCAGTCTTGCATATGCGGATGGCTTAGTTGTGATGGCAGATTCGATTGAAAGTTTGCAAAGTAATATTTCAGAGCTAGATCAGAAATGTAAGGACTATGGTATGAAGATTAGCATCTCCAAAACGAAAGTAATGTCAGTGGGAAAGAAATATAAACGGATTGAGTGCCAAATAGGAGGAACAAAGTTAGAACAGGTGGACGGTTTCAAGTACTTAGGATGCATATTCTCACAGGATGGCAACATAGTGAAAGAACTGGAAGCGAGGTGTAGCAAAGCTAATGCAGTGAGCGCTCAGCTACGATCTACTCTCTTCTGCAAGAAGGAAGTCAGTACCATCTGTGCACCGTTCGATCTTTCGACCAACTTTGTTGTATGGGAGCGAAATCTGGGTGGATTCAGGTTACCTTATCAACAAGGTTGAGGTTACGGATATGAAAGTAGCTAGGATGATTGCAGGTACTAGTAGATGGGTACAATGGCAGGAGGGTGTCCACAATGAGGAAATCAAAGAAAAACTGGGAATGAACTCTATAGATGTAGCAGTCAGGGCGAACAGGCTTAGATGGTGGGGTCATGTTACACGCATGGGAGAAGCAAGGTTACCCAAGAGACTCATGGATTCAGCAGTAGAGGGTAGGAGGAGTCGGGGCAGACCGAGGAGAAGGTACCTGGATTCGGTTAAGAATGATTTTGAAGTAATAGGTTTAACATCAGAAGAGGCACCAATGTTAGCACTGAATAGGGGATCATGGAGGAAATGTATAAGGGGGGCTATGCTCCAGACTGAACGCTGAAAGGCATAATCAGTCTTAAATGATGATGATGATGATGATGATGATGATGATGAGAAAGATATCACAGTGTGAAATTTCGTTTCTAATTGCAAAAAGAGGCATTTTCTTCACGCATCTTTTTCCATTTTTGTGACCATTATCCCTTTTCCCCCAACTGTGCCCACAATCCCCAGCTTTTTTTTTTGTTTTAAGCTTGATTCCTATTTACGATTATATAAGATTTCTAATCAATATAAAATATTTAATTATCAATCTACGTCTCCGAATATTTACTATTAAAAACAGTCTTGATCATGATTTATTTATCAAGGTGACCGGTTTCGACCACTACTGTGGTTATCTTCAGACCTACAAGTTGTCTACAAAGCTTTAATTAGAGGGCTACATACATTATAGAAAATACATAAAGTTGTAAGGCTATAAAACTATGAATTACCATTGAGTAGGAACCTTTTTCTGTTGGAGAATCACTACTGGAGAAACCAGTGCACGTCTTACTATATATAATAGAGGCTCTGCCCACTTCTGACAGCATGATGTCATTACTAACGAATGTGTTATAAGTCGAATAACAATTTAAAACGTCTTAGTTAAAAGAACATTGTCAGGAATTAAAAATAAATACACACTAAACTTAGCTTATTAAACAGCTATTGTCAATTAAGAAGCGTTAAAAATATTTAAATATGTAGGATGAATGAACTTCAGTTTGGCAGTACATGGGTTGCCCTCTCAAGGCCTGTTAGTGTACCATTTGGAACCACTAGTTGCCATGGTGAAGTTGGACGCCGTTCCAAATATGAGGCAGCAGGCTTCTTTCCACTGAAGTTGTTGTAAGGTCGATAGTTTGCCTATCGACTTTACAACAACTTCAGTGGAAAGAAGCCTGCTGCCTCATCTTGGAACGGCGTCCAACTTCACCATGGCAACTAGTGGTTCCAAATGGTTCACTAACGGGCCTTGAGAGGACAACCTATAAACTGCCAAACCGATTATCATTTATCCTACATATTTAAATATTTTAACGCTTCTTAATTGACAACAGCTGTTTAATAAGCTAAGTTTAGTGTGTATTTATTTTTAATTCTTGACAATGTTCCTTTAACTAAGACATTTTAAATTGTTATTCGACTTATAACTCATTCGTTAGTAATGACATCATGCTGTCAGAAGTGGGCAGAGCCTCTATTATATATAGTAAGACGTGCACTGGTTTCTCCAGTAGTGATTCTCCAACAGAAAAAGGTTCCTACTCAATGGTAATTCATAGTTTTATAGCCTTACAACTTTATGTATTTTCTATAATGTATGTAGCCCTCTAATTAAAGCTTTGTAGACAACTTGTAGGTCTGAAGATAACCACAGTAGTGGTCGAAACCGGTCACCTTGATAAATAAATCGTGATCAAGACTGTTTTTAATAGTAAACATTTGTAAGACATTGATCACTGCCTCTCCCATAATGTATACGTCTCCAAAGCTTCCTGTGTATGTATGAATAGTAAGCCTCTCTTTCAGTAAATGCTGCTTTCGAGTTGAAAGGACACGTGCAACAATGAAAAATACTTGTGTGTTCGAAAAAACCTCTTTCTCTCGCTTTATCGCCATAAAGTTGTCCGCAATAATGCAGCTGACAATGAGTGATTCCATTCCACCAGAATCAGTAGCCTGCTGTTCGTGCATGATAGTTTGTTACTTTAGAGACGTCATGTGTTCGCGTGGAGGCGGAGGCTGGTCACACAGAAACGGCAGTAACCGCACCCGCGTAGTTCCGAGAACTGAGGCTGGGTTCTGCACGAAGCTACTATAAATCGCTGAGACTGCAGTTCCAGCCAGGCTGAAAACATTCTGGCAATTGTCGCGGTGTTCTAAAAGAGAGTCTGGACAACAAGTGAGTGAGTGGCCGCAAGAATGTTTCGTGACAGCCACATTGATTTAGCAAGTGAACGGGTGTTACTACTTTGTTGCTTTACTAACCGAGTTTACTATTAGATTTTTCCATGCCGAAGCTATCCGGTGCCCGATTTATTGTTCTGCCTCAGCAATTTAAACAAGATTTCACACGCACTGATGAAACTGTTATGCGATATACTAAGCCGGCCGCGGTGGTCTAGCGGTTCTAGGCGCTCAGTCTGGAACCGCGCAACTGCTACGCTCGCAGGTTCGAATCCTGCCTCGGGCATGGATGTGTGTGATGTCCTTAGGTTAGTTAGGTTTAAGTAGTTCTAAGTTCTAGGGGACTGATGACCACAGATGTTAAGTCCCATAGTGCTAAGAGCCATTTGAACCATTTTTTTTTTTTGCGATGTACTAATTGCGATTCAGGAATTTTGTTAGATGAAAAACCACCACCGAGATTGCATCAAACAATACATTTACAACTCTAAGCATCTAATGAATAAGACTCTTCAAGTAAACAAATCGCGGCTACCTCTATTACGAAATGGGTTTCAGAAGAGTTTTTCAGAAAATTAAAATTTGAAGGTATTAAACATTGATTTGTTTGCAGCTCTTACACAAACAGGAATTCCATTTAATAAGATGGACCATCCAGCCTTCATGTTATTTCTTGAAAAATACACAAAGATGTCAATGCCCAATGAGAGTACTTTAAGAAAAAACCACATTTGCCTGTTTACCAAGAACCCATACAAAGAATGAAGGAGAATGTGTGAGTGCCATGTGAGATTCATTGTCGATGAAACGATGGACTCAGTTAGTTTTTCCCTTAGCAAGGGAAAAAATTAAACCCATGCCTTTAACAATGTCAGTTGCAGTCGGCCAGTGCCAGTACAATAATGCTATCAGTTACGCACTTTTGTCCAAAAACTTTACGCTACTGGCATCGAGATTGCAAAACTTCTTCTTGTGCTTACAGACTAACCCTCATACATGGTTTCAGCTGTTAACCAATTGAAACACTTATTTGCTAAGTTGAAGCACGTGATATTCTTCGTTCATACTCTTCATAGGGTTTGTGAATCCATTAGGAACGAATACAACATAGAAAATCAATTCATCTCTGTTCTGAAGAAGATTCTACTGGAAGCTCCGAGACGTGTTGTTGCCTACAGGGAAACCCTTGGCCTGCCTCTTCCCAATCTCCCGGTCATTATTCCTTGGGTGTCTTGGACTGGATGTTCTGATATGTTGTGTGGAAGAAAGTACCTAATTTGCATTAGGTGTCTAAAGAAGCTTTAGTATCTGCAAAGACATTCTATCTCCTAACAGAAACAGACTTACTTTTAAAAATGTAGAGGTGCTTAATATCTTGAAGTACAACAGCTCTAGATTTTTTCCTTCTTTTGATTAGTGATAATGATGTACTTGTTTGTAATTCCATAAACTAGAGTAGAGCAAAGGGAAATGGTTGAATTAGTTGAATAACTCATCACTTTTTGTACCTTATTTTACCTTATTTGAGCACCCTTTCCCTTCCTTTTTTCATATGGAATTTGTTCCTATAAACCCTAGCCCTGGTCATAACACACCACAAAAATCATACACAAATTATACACGTCATAAATAATTATAGATTCGATGAGCAATCACGGGAATTTGTTTACAATACTATACTGACAATTTTAACTGCGAGACGGAACCGTAACACAAGGTTCTATGTTTCTGCCAGCCACATCTGTAAGTGAATAACAAAGCATGTTTGTCAGTTTTGATTCTATAGGAAGCAGTCAACTCCAGCAACGTGTCAGACGTATTGATTTTAGCCATTCGTCAAACGAACTTGGAATTCCACTGTCAAATCATCTACAAAACAGCTGCTGTCATTGCTGCTTTGTGTGACAGATTTCCGCATTAGAACTGTTGTATAGATCCTGACTGTCTTTTCATAAGTAAAATAGAGATGTATCGTATTGCACCCTGCCATTACCGAATAATCCACTAAAATTCCACAACAAGTACACATCCAGCTAATAAAATAACACTTATGTATTGTAATTGTAGTAGTCATAACCAGAAAAGCTGTCATGATCACATGATCAACAACATATTTCATCCGAGTAGACAGAAATACAGAACAACCTTCGGACTACACAGGTGACAACTTTAATAAGTAAATGTCTATATCTGCTCGATACTGTTGCCTGCAGTATGTATATAATTCATTCTGTATCTTTGTCAGCAATATGTCCTCTACGGAAATATAGCTGTTGCTTACGTTCTCAATTTTTCCATATTCTTAACATAAGAAAATCTCTGGGAATATATTGTGTCCCATTCTATACTGATTAGCTTACAACGAATACACAGTCATCCTCGAAGTCCAAAAGATACCCACATTAGAACTGTTAGTGTTACTAACAGTTCGATTTCTGGGTTAAATAATTAAATCGATAGTCATGCAGTTATTGGTCCTGATCACTTGAAATGTATGTACATACACAAATTCAACAGTACTGAAGATGGTGGTTTAGACACCTCTACAGTTTGCCTCATTGTCCATAAACATGTACGACAACCACTGGAATGCGTCCTACCATGACAGTGTGACCAGAATGATCACCAGCATCAAACGATTTTTACTAATGATGATTACTCATACGACCAGCAAAACCCTTCGGTTAAAGGACATGATGACAACACTGCCAGCTACGTAATCACCTGGTCATATCCTCTAAATGTTGTCGGATTTGCAGTCCAACTACACTCTTTTGTATTTTAAAATTTTGTACATGGCTGAAACGGCAACTGTAAGATGAGACCCTCTGGTCGAAATGGTAACTATCCAACCAGATGCAAAGTAAAAGGCTCATTAAAACTTCTTTAGCATGATATCAACGTTTATAGAAACCTCTTCTTCAAAAAGTCGTATTGGCAACTAGGTTTTAGTTGTGGCATAGGTACGTTAAAATATAGCTGAAATTCGTCAGTCAGGTATATTATTTCACCTCAATAATAATTAAAACATGCACAACCATGTGGTGCATATTTTAATTTTTATGAAGGTGAAATTTTATATTTGACTGACGCCTTTCGGCTATATTATAACGTACCTCTGTCAAGATATGTAATCCAGATATAAATATTTCCTTCTAAAGAGAACATCTTCATAAACGTTGAAGCTATACTAAAGGGGTTTTGATAAATCTTCCATTTTTCAACTGATTGTTTACTACTTCTACAAGAAGACACTAATTTGTGCGTGTGCTGCGACGTAAATGCCCGAGGGGTCATTGGTTTGGGGGTGTGGGTGCAGCAACGTCAAGCTACATGGACGCAAGATGTCAGTACTTTCTATCAAACACTAAATGCGATGGTACTACAACTATTTTCTCTCTCTCTCTCTCTCTCTCTCTCTCTCTGAAATGTACTGTATTTCCATTATTAAAGCATATGTGCTACCATACACACTTCTATATCGAATCTCTACAGCCCGCCTCTAACGGTTACCTATATGTGTGACGCAATGTTCCTCCCTCCGTCCCTCTGTATAATTAACAAACCCCCTCTTTGCTTTATTTTCCTTAGTTGAGCTTATTAATCTCATGTTTACTTATTCCTTTTCCGTTCATGTAATATACGTAATTAATTAATAATCTTATTAATTCACTAGAAATATGTTTTGTCATTCTTTTCTTGGAATAGCACGTCGCAGCGTACTACAGTCCCTCTTAGTGGCTAAGTTCCTTCAACCTCTTCTTGCCTATGTTGCATTCCGGTGCCGAAGCAAACAGAGAGCGCTGATTACGTACTTCAGTCTGTTTCATCCGTTTGGCTTTGGCCCTGTATAAAATGTTCGTATTATTCTGTTAGCTCCGTAAGCTTGTTCTTATGTTCCCAGAATGAGATTTTCACTCTGCAGCGGAGTGTGCGCTGATATGAAACTTCCTGGCAGATTAAAACTGTGTGCCGAACCGAGACTCAGTTGGTAGAGCACTTGCCCGCGAAAGGCAAAGGTCCCGAGTTCAAGTCTCGGTCCGGCACACAGTTTTAATCAGCCAGGAAGTTTCATATCAGCGCACACTCCGCTGCAGAGTGAAAATCTCATTCTGGAAACATCCCCCAGGCTGTGGCTAAGCCATGTCTCCGCAATATCCTTTCTTTCAGGAGTGCTAGTTCTGCAAGGTTCGCAGGAGAGCTTCTGTAAAGTTTGGAAGGTAGGAGACGAGACACTGGCAGAAGTAAAGCTGTGAGGACCGGGCGTGAGTCGTGCTTCGGTAGCTCAGATGGTAGAGCACTTGCCCGCGAAAGGCAAAGGTCCCGAGTTCTAGTCTCGGTAGGCTTGTTTCTACATCTGAAAGATGATATCTATTCGAAATGCGTGCCAGTCGCTTAAGGATGGTGCTAGTAGCGCAACCATGAGGATGCAAATGAAGTTTGCTTTAAACACACACACTAAAGGTCATGAGCGTTAGGTACCTTTGATATTGGACGTGGTGAGTTGATGTTAGTTAAGAATGTCTTTAAGGCTTCGAAGCGCAATTTTCAAGACCTCACTGACTTTGACCGAGGTGGAGTAATAGGGCTACAAGAAGCTGGATGTTCCATCTGCGATATTGCAGAAATACTTGGCAGGAATGCAGCCACTGCACAAGATCGCTGGCAACAGTGGTCGCAAGAAGACCGTGCTCCGGACTGCCACGTGGCACTAGCAAGAGGGAAGACAATCGTGTTTGTCATATGGCTCTGGCGCATCGTAATGCACCTCCAGCAGCAATTTGAGCGGTGCTAACACCACAGTGACGGAACGAACTGTTACAAATTGGTTACTTCAAGGACAGCTGCGAGCCAGATGCCATGTAGTATGCATTCCACTGACCTGCTAACCAGCGCCATTTGTGACTTTAGTGGTGTCAAGCAGTAGGCTAATTGGAGGGGGAGGGGGGGGCAGAGTGAAGTTCTGTCGTGCTCCCTGATGAAAGCAGGTTCGGCTTCGGTACCAGTGATGGCCATGTGTTGCTTAGGAGGAGGCCAGCTGAGTGCCTGCTGAACCGTGAATTTACTTTCAAAATATTTTCTTAAAGAATTAACTTTATTTACTAACGATTCCTCAAGAACATTAACACATTTAATCACACTAGGTGAGCGTGGAAGTAGTTGCCAGGAAGTAACTGATGGAAAATGAAATTACTTTTAACAAATGTGAATTTTATTCCCAAAACCTTTTCAAAAACAGATTTAAAATTATAAGCAGAAAAGCACCCTCAAAATATCAAGTTACAATTTTATTTAGAGGCACTTAGAATAACATTAACAGTATGAGCCTTTGGGCTGAGAAGCTTGCCTGCTCCCTTTCAACACGGCCATAGTCATGACCGCTCACAACAACCTCTGAAAGAGTACACTGGTGCAAATCTGCAACAGACCAGATTACTTTAAACAAACAAAAATTTAACAATTCACACAAACACGTAAACCATGCACCCCGTAAGAGGGATGGAAATGGTACAACACTCAAATTATTTCCCACCGAAAGTGCGATTTTTCTTTTTTAAGGACTCTTACGGTGGAAGGGTGGCAGCCTTATAACCTAAAATGACTATTTAAATAAAACCTATAAAATGTACAAAATGCTCTACATTAGACATGTACCACTTCGCAAGATGAAAACATATTTCAAGACATCGGCCTTTAAGCAATAAATTCTTTAACACCGAATCCGACAAACATGACACAGGCAGCTACTAACGTATGGCAGACCGACAGACAGACACTAACTGCCTAGCAAATTCGGACGGGAGACGACGAGCAAGCTGTGGCCAGAGACTGACCAAGAAAACAAGTAGAATTTAACAAGTAAATGACACAACATATCACTAATCACTTAACTTCTAATAAACTGCGATGTCTGGAGAAGACCTGGCGCAGGACCCCCAAATCGCTCTCCCGAACCGTCAGCTAACAGCCGCTTCAACGGACGCAGGAAGGCGCGTCGATCTCCCGTCTCACGGCGTCGCAGCTCACACCGGCCAGACCGATGTCGTGGGTTGGTTCCTGTTGCTCTCGTGTCGGCCGCGAAGCCATTACCCCTCGCTATACGGCGCGGCCCACTGGACTGCCGTGGCGACCTCACATGCGCCGACGCTCGAGACGGACAAATCATCTTGTGTCCCAGTGCGTGACCGACCAACCGACTGATCCAACCACCAATGACCGTTGCCCAGGCAACTCGAGCAGACGGGCGGCCTAACGCGCAGACTCAGATGCAGGAACTCAGCCCCGACCGGGCGACCACTAGCTGAGTTCTGTTACTGGTGAATTGGCAAAACTCTCATTTTCTGGCTTTAAAGTTTGATTCAAACGACAGACATACTAGCACTCCGACGACAGACACTAACTGCCGCACAAATGCAAACGAGAGACAGACCAGCAACTGGTGACGCGAGACTGACCGACTGCCGAGTTTTTTTTTTTTTTTTCCTTTATTGTAATTTTAAACACCTATACAGGTGGGCTGGCAGCAGCATGGTTCGCCGCTCTTCAGCCTTAAGTGGAACAAACAACATGATAAAGAGGTGAGAGATACAATACAAAAAAAAAAAAACGGTGGGCAAAAAAACGGAGATACAAAAATTACAAGAAAACAAGAAGCCGTTCACGTTGGACGAAAAAAACACGAACACTTGGAAACATGGCGCACAAAGCACGGAGAACGGCAACGGCACATGTGAACAGTTGAGTCGGAACTGCACGAAACACAAAACGATGCACACACACTGAACACTGGTGGCGATGGTCTCCGGCGCGCGAATGTTCACTGAGCGTGTACGAGTCCGGGGACCTGCCAAGAGGGGGGTGGAGGAGGAGGAAGGGGAGATGGGAGAGCAGAGATGCCACGGGCAAAGGAGAGAGGGGGAGGGAGGAAGGGGGAGGGGAAGCCCGGAGGAGAGGGTAGGAGGGAGGGGGAAAGGAAAGAGAAGGGAAGGGAAAGGGGGGAGGGAGGGAGGGTGCCTAAAGGAAAGGACACAGGAGGGGGGGGGGGGAAGGATCAAAGTTGATAGGAGGGGTAGATGCAGGGGAGGAGGACATCATCAGGGAGGGGGAGCTGGCGGAAGCCACCTTGGGAGAGGGTATGGAGGGTGGAGAGATGGAGACCAGGTGGGACATGGGAGTACAGGCGCGGCAGCGGGCGGGGGTGGGAGAGGATCGGGGAGACGAGCGGGTGAGGAGGATCGAGTTTACGGGAGGTGTATAGGATTCGTATCCTTTCGAGGAAGAGGAGGAGGTGGGGGAAGGGGATAAGGTCATACAGGATCCGCGTGGGGGAAGGGAGACGGATGCGATAGGCAAGGCGGAGAGCATGGCGTTCAAGGATTTGGAGGGATTTATAAAAGGAAGGGGGGGCGGAGATCCAGGCGGGATGGGCGTAACAGAGGATAGGGCGGATGAGGGACTTATAGGTGTGGAGGATGGTGGAGGGGTCCAGACCCCACGTTCGGCCGGAAAGGAGCTTGAGGAGACGGAGTCGGGAACGTGCCTTGGCTTGGATTGTCTGGAGATGGGGAGTCCAGGAGAGGCGACGGTCGAGGGTGACGCCAAGGTACTTAAGGGTGGGGGTGAGAGCGATGGGACGGCCATAAACGGTGAGATAGAAATCAAGGAGGCGGAAGGAGGGAGTGGTTTTGCCTACAATGATCGCCTGGGTTTTGGAAGGATTGACCTTGAGCAACCACTGGTTGCACCAAGCGGTGAACCGGTCAAGATGGGATTGGAGAAGGTGTTGGGAGCGTCGCAGGGTGGGGGCAAGGGCAAGGAAGGCGGTGTCATCGGCAAACTGGAGAAGGTGGACGGGGGGACCGACTGCCGAGCTGATAGCGCCCCTTAAATGCACGTGAATAGGCCACCTTTCCCTTTTCCCACCAGGGGGAGACACCAGAGCTGCGATTGCCACAGCGGCGCCACCGCCAGAAACGGAGGGCGACTGCTTCACACAACGCGCTGCGGCGCGCTTTTCAAAACAGCAATTTTTATCACGGCTCACCTGCTACTAACCTGACTGCGTGCTAGACGTATTGCACATACACCTGGAGTTATGGCCTATGCTGCGATTTCGTACGGCATGATGAGCACCCTCGTGGTTATCTTGCACAGCTTTACTGCAAATTCGTATGTATGGTGGTTCGACCGCTTGTGTTGCCGTTTATCAAACAGCGTTACATAGGAGTATTTTCCAACAAGATACCGGTAGCCCAAAATCCGCTCTCCAGAGTGTCGACATGTTGTCTTTGTCTGCTCGATCACCAGATGTCTCTAGTCGCGCACGTATGGGACACCATCGGACGACAACTCCAGCGTCATCCACAAACAGCATTAACTGTCGCTGTATTGACCGACCAAGTGCAACAGGTGTGGAACTGCATCCTGCAAACTAATATCCAACATCTGTACAATACAATATATGCACGTCTGCGTGCTTGCATTCAGCATTCTGGCGGTTACAGCGGTTATCAATTTACCAGCACTTCACATTTGCAATGACTTATCTCACATGTACATTAACTTGTGATATTTCAATGTTAATCACTTAAATATATCACCTATACGAATGTATTCCGAAATTTCATTACTCTACGTTAATTATTTTTTGCTGTTGCGATTTTTTTTCCCGTCAGTGTATTAGAACATTTATTAAAACCGGTATGCTTCAAGGTATCTTAAGTGCATGTCTTCCACATGTATGTCTGTAATACTTTTCATTATGGACTGTTTTATTGTTTTTCCTGCTGATATGTAGAAGGTCGCCGGTGACCAAAACCTTAGGACATGACAATTTTTGATATCAGTCAGTTTCGTATCAACTAGTGCTGTGATTCTAATAGTTCTCTTCCCTGGTTAGCATCCAAGAGATCTCCAGACAGAGCAGCTGCATGCGATCGGGAAAAATTACGACCGTACTTTCCCCTCACTTTTAGTCTGTGAAGCACCAGCACAGCCAGGCAGTTTTGGTTGAAGATACAAGGCCTGATCAGTCAATCATCCACACTATTGCCCCTGCATTTACTGAAAAGGCTGCTGATCCTCTCAGCAGATACTCTTGCGTTCTCCTTACACCTACCACCTACGGATACGGCTATTATTCATGAAGATGGCGCGGGGGGGGGGGGGGGGGGTGTTGGCTGTGCATACGATGCTCGAACATAACAGATATAACGAGAACAGTTATTCATAATCAGTTCCAAATTCCGTGAACTTGCAGGAGGACAGCATCGCTTTAATCAATAACTTGAAGTATAATTATTTATATAATTTCTGTTTCACGTCAAGAGGGAAGAGCTTTTTATATTTTTGTAGGGCATCGAGAGTTGCCGATGCTTTCTTCCACGCCGGCCGCAGTGGCCGAGCAGTTCTAGGCGCTTCAGTTTGGAACCGCGCTGCTGCTACGGTCGCAGGTTCGAATCCTGCCTCGGGCATGGATGTGTGTGATGTCCTTAGGTTAGTTAAGTTTAAGTGGTTCTAAGTCTAGGGGACTGATGACTTCAGATGTTAAGTCCCATAGTGCTTAGAGCCATTTGAGCCGTTTGAGCTTGCGAGGTGCCGGGGCTAGCAGTGTATTTAACGCTAAATTCTTCTAGAATCTACAAATGTAAATGATGCTCTAAGCCCCCCCTATTCTAACTCCGACTTTTGCTGCTGCACATGGATTAAAAAGATACGCAAACTGACTGTAACAAACCCTGCAAGTGGTGTAGAAAAAGAGTTTGGCACCTGCAATGATTTAATTTGATAAATAATTTAAATAAAGGAAGGTTTCATTAACGTAGTGAGAAATGATAGTGTTGCTCTACCGATTAACAGAATGAAAGTTCTGTCCAAAATAACAATATGATTTATTAAGACTAAACACAAAATAATAAACAAAAACACATGAAACAATTACAATACATCAAATTGGCTCAAATTGGATACTGAAATAAACGCTGTGAAGGTGAAGTTGCACCACGAAGTGGTATGTGGAGCCAATTCCTAGCAACTCAAATCTTAA
Organism: Schistocerca cancellata; assembly: GCF_023864275.1. Lineage (NCBI taxonomy): Eukaryota > Metazoa > Arthropoda > Insecta > Orthoptera > Acrididae > Schistocerca > Schistocerca cancellata. The sequence continues at coordinate 430,968,929 of NC_064632.1, forward strand.
GAAAGACACACAGCTAACCCAACATTAATTGCTGCTACATTAGTGAGAACTCAGACAATGAACACCCAAGATAGAACAAAGAAAAGACAAACAGGCGCGCTCTGTTGAGCTCTGATTATCGCCTAGCAAAAATGCCTGCTTTGCCGGTGCTGCGGACGTACATTACCAAGCTGTCTTCTTAGCTGCAAGGACACGATCTGGCGTACTGGAAGCGATGGCTGTTTGCTTCGACGTCCCGTCGTGGTGATGATAATGTCGCGAGTATACCCCGAAACAAATTGTACCGGTCTGGTTGTTCCAGACTAAAGACTTCCTAGCAATACAAATGCGCCTCTGAGGGAGACGAAGAAGGCTTGCCACACAATCACTGATGGTACAGTGATTGATTTTAACAAGCGAAGTCACACAGTAACTCTGATACAGTCAACTTTAGCCAAAACTGCTCAAGACAGACAACATAAGCCTCTTGTACGCAGAACGCTCAATTGCCAACTGTACTCGTAAAGTTACATTGAAGTCGAAACTTCAGCAACTTCGTCAAGCAGTTACAATTAAATAAACGTATATTAGATAGCCAACGTAAGCAGGCTGACCAGAGCAGCGAGAGCTCAGTCTTATAACCTACTCCAACCGAAAGGCAAGAGCCGACTACCCCACAAGAGCACCTGTACAAACCGAACACAGAACATTCCCGCCCCCACGACAGTATCCCTGGTTAACCGTTCCAATCAGCAACTCGAAAACCGGCGGAAAATGCCACTCTATTGCCGGAGCACTACCATTCCACCAATGGAGATTCTTGGCGCCAATTTCTGCGCCGATTTTGCTACGTGACGGAGCTATGCCCTGAGTAAGCCAATCACAGTTACGATTTTGCAGAAAGCGCGGGAATTTGCCCGCCACAACTTCCTGGGTACACAAGTCATTCCCACGCCTCGCTGGTAGCCCGCCAGAAAGTGTTTTCGCTAAGTTTCTGCAAAGTAACGGAACCTCTAGCCCAGCCGCTACTTCAGGCCCCCGCGAGCGTGTCTGCCGCTATTGTACAATGTCGGCGTCTGGAAAGCATTCACTCAACTCCCTCACACCCGTCGGCATACCCTTTCAAAATCAGCAGAGCCCGCCTGTCACCAGACCACCCGGGTGACGAGAGACGCTTTGTGGGAAGTCCGCGTGTGAAGGAATAGCAACTTTTCACCGCATGCAATTAGAGAGGAAAATCGTAAGATAGAAATATGAGACGGGGCTCATGCCACCTCTCAAGCTTTCTTGCACATTACAGTTAAGTGCTCAGTTCAATTTAGATTTTCATTTAGTTTACTCCTAGGCCCTTTGCTGAAGAAGAGATTTGATATTTGTCCCTTTCAGGGTTAAAGATTGTAGGGATTCCGGATAAAAATGGCCAATCAGTACCACTTACGTTCTAGATGGGCTTAGCTTTAATACTGTATCCTGCACTTATTTTGATAGTGCACAGAGGTTGGTATTGAAATTCTCGGTAGCTGTCGTCAGTTTTATTGGTTTTGCACTTAGATTCAAATGGAGGTCATGTAGTATTTCAGTAGGACAAAAATTGAAAATTGATGACACATAATTTACGTACAATAAAGGGAGTCTATAACATAATACCAAACCTTGGGGGGATGCCTAATACTATCTGCCTCCACTGTGACTTTACAGAACTTAATAAGAAGACATCTCGATAATGTCGCGGTCTTCTTCGATCCGTACCAGCTGTTACAGCCTCTCTTGGTACTGGCATGATATCCTACATTAACTCTGCACAGCTCGTTTTAAATAATTTGTAACCTCGTAAGCAAAGTGCAGATTCACAAAAGCCTATTAGCGAATCGGAGTCTAGTGTCTAATTCATTTACAACTGAATCAGTTTGTACCAAGTTCTGGACATCTGCACTACAGGTATTTCATTAAAGTTGAAGAACAGTTAGATGGCAAATGAGATGGTAATCTCTAGAAGAATCCTGCATACAGCAGTGGAGCAAAAAACGTTCATAATGCATTTACGGGTTGGTCCTCACACAGTATGTGGATAGGCATTATTAGGCAGAGTAGCATCCTTGTTGACACTGTTATTTATGTGGAAACATGACCGGGCATGTATAATAAACAACGAGAAAACAGAAGCGGTCTGCGAAAGCAAACACAGAGCACAGCGTATGTGCACAAACTGCTTTAAATCCACAAGCCAGTGAACATTAATGTAATTTACGAAGTAAAATGTTTCCAAGAAATACCAGGATAAACGTTTAGTTGAAACAAAACTAAAAGTCATCTTATGTTAATAAAAGCCAACTACCAGTCGTAACAAGAAAATGTGAAATGCTTCAAAGTCATTTTAGGCAGAGACCGTGCAGGAGGACAGTACATTTAAACATTCGTATAATGCACACTGATTCTACATTTTTTTGAATGTGCATAACCAAGTTTAATTAATGTCACTGAGACGTGAACCTTAAATGAGAGAAGAATTAAAAACTGAAGATTGCATGTTGAGAATTACAGGAGGCAGACATAAACAAATAAATACATGAGGAAATTGAGGAAAGTGGAAGGAGTAACACTCTTTTTCTTTTCTTGGATATTCTTGTAGCCTGCCCCGAAAAATTTTAGACCATATGAGGGAACGACCAAGATCTCTTCCTCCAATATAATGTTTCTGAAATTTGTTGTTGTCTATCCTTAGTTCGTGGTCTTCCCAGTTTAGTCTATCCTGAGATATATTGTCTTTCAAAAAATGTTTTTAACTGTTGTCCAATATATTTGTTTCTTTTTCACCCCTTATGGAGTAATCATTTATTACTCTCACGTACCTCATTTCAGATGCTTATATTTCATTTTTGTAGTTTATTCTCCTAGGTCTCGTTTCTCTAAAGCAGACTCAATACAGTTACAGTTTTATAAAGCTGTATGTATACTGGAGACTTCACTGGCACTTGTCGAATTTTTCCGCACATATAGAGGGTGAGTCACTAACTGTTGCCACCCAGAATACCTCCGAAAGCATGATAGGAGCTGAAAAGCTTGTGGGACAAAAGTTGCATCGGATAAATGGGGGCCATAATATGACGTTGGTATAAGAACGTAGGCTTTCGCGGCCGGTGTCATAGTAATTAAAATTCTTCTGGGTATTATGCCGCGTCATTGCTAGAAAACTAACAACAATAATAAACTAAAACCGACGTTTCGGCCGAATTGCAACGGCCTTTCTCAGGGCACGACTGGTTTTGCATGGGTATAGAGGCTTTTATTTATTACAGACTATCGATGTCTGACGTCACTGTTGTAAAACTTTTAACTGGCCCTCTAATATGATTGGCTAGTCATGACGTAAGGGAAGATGGAAGGAAAGAGGCTATTCGTGGATGTCCATGTCGTCAACGATTGGTAGCTGCCTGCCAATCAGCGTTCGGCTTCTGGTCGGCAAGTTTTCCTCCTGCTGTGCGCGGAAGTGGACTGACAGTTGCTCTACAATGTTTGGTTTTTTGTTGCTATGTGCGGTCACGTCAGAGATATGAAGGTCAACTTTGTTTTTTTTTTTTTTTTAATGAGATGCTACAATTTGGTACTTATTTTCTGATAGCAGCTATCTAGACGAATGCAATGACATTAACAGTAAGGTCTTCGAAGGTCAACGAAAGCCACAAAGGTGGCATGAACGTCCATTTACGGAAGGTATTCGACGTGATGACCATTGGTATCAATGCAGTGCTGCAATCTTCTTATCATAGATTGAGTGGTCATTCCTTATCACATCGGCACTTACCAAAGCACATGCTCTGACAATTCTCTCTCGCATATCTTCAGGTGTAGCTGTAATGTCTTTATGAACAATGTCTTTTACGAATCCCCATAAGAAAAAATCCAGAGGCGTCAAGCCTGGCGAACAAGCCAGCCACGACACACCTCCTCCGCGTCCTATCCAACGATTTGGGAATTGTCTCTGCAACTCGTTTCTAGCCATCAGCGAAAAATGTGCTGGGCACCCACCTTCTGTTCCTTGTTCCTAAAGGTAGTTTTTCCAATAATAGACCTAATGTTTCTTGTAGGAATTTGGTGTACTTCCTACCATTAAGATTTTCTTCGATGAAATAGGGGATTATAATTCTGTCCAGAATCCCACACCATACATTCACCGACCACGGTTTTTAGTGAGCAACTAGCCGCAGCCAACATGGATAAATAAATGAAATTAGAATCTACAACTAATACGAGGGTATATTGGCAATCGTTCAGTCCACTTGAGTGGAGGAAGGAGGTAGGTTAATGTACTTTCCACCATGCACCATGCGGTGGCATGCGTTTCAATTTTGGTATACATCATAGCATCGCCTAGAGAAAACATTATGTAGCGTACAATGTTATAATACGCACATTTACTTAGTTCTAAATCAACACAAATTTTATGTTGTAGGGATTCTTGCGTGGTTGTGGGGTGTCAGTTATACCTAAGTTCTATATGTAAAACAGATTTATCACCTCTGCGGCGGATATGGTAGCGTTGCATCGTGATAGGAATCACGGAGAGTATTACGACACACTAAAAATACACATAATAGCATTTTTAATGGAGAGATACATCCTTCTTATTATTATTATTATTCATGTATTTGCCCAATAGCGCCACGCGAGGTACAATCAATCAGTGTCGCTTTTGATGATTGACGTTCCTTTGGCCGGCCGCGGTGGCCGTGCGGTTCTAGGCGCTCCAGTCCGGAGCCGCGCTGTTGCTACGGTCGCAGGTTCGAATCCTGCCTCGGTCATGGATGTATGTGATGTCCTTAGGTTAGTTAGGTTTAAGTAGTTCTAAGTTCTAGGGGACTGATGACCACAGCAGTTGAGTCCCATAGTGCTCAGAGCCATTTGACGTTCCTTTGGGTCCAAATTTGTTTCATCCTTTCTTTCATCAGACAACGGCGTTCCATTCCGTTTTCTAATTTCCCTCTCACCAACTTTCCAATCAAGTATCTTTTGTCTGAATGTTTTTCTATCTGTAACATCTAACTGAGTTATACCGACTACTTTAAGATCCTCCTTAAGCGCAGCGATCCATTTCATTAGCTCTGTTTTGGTCTTACTTCTGTTTTCGTAGAATTCTATTCGTTATGTCAACCTCGTGGGTGCCATTATTTTGATGTGCCCATAAAATTTAAGTGTTCGTTTTGTCATGTCACCATGTGTGTCTGTGTATCCTTCTAGTATTCCCTTATTACTTCTCAGCCTACAATTTTATCCATCAGTAATTTTGGGGCCTAATATTTTTCTAATAATCTTTGTTTCTTTCTTTTGAATTTCTTCAGTATCCACCATTCTGTTTAAAATTGAAATTTCTGCTCCATAAAGACACTCAGTTTTGATTATAGTGCTGTAATGCATAAGTTTACTGGATTCAAAAAGTGGTATTTTATTATAAATATTTTGTGTTTATCTGAATGCAAATGCCATTTTTTGACAGCGGACTTCGTTTGCAGCTTTTTCCAGACCGTTTTGTTGTACGATTTCCCACATGTATTTAAACTGAGAAATCCCTTTTATTTTTCCATTTTCCGTATTCAAAAACTTTGCTGCTTGTTTGTTCCTAGTCATATATTCCATTTCTTCCAATGATATTTGTAGTCTTACTTTTTCTTTAAGAATTTCGATTTTTTTTGAGCTATGGTAATATCCCTAGTTAAAATTTCTAGATTATCTCCAAAGGCTAGGCAAACTTCTCTAACATACTTCTACCTAACTTGATTGATTGATCTATATTTTGACTCGACTTTTTTCTCTCACCATTCTGTAACTATCTTTTCCAAAACACAGTTAAAAGGTAATACCAGTCTTTAATTCACAAATATACATACAGTATTGTTACTAGAAATCCTTTGGTGTCTAAGGAATAGTTTTAAGTTAAAAATTTGTTCTGGACAGGATCTGTTTGGTCTAAAGCAAGCTTGGTATTTACCAATTTTAGGTACTAACTGTTCTTGGGCCCGAACAAGTAAACATTGCCAGAGAATTTTGCATGTGACCGGGAGAAGAGAGATTCCTCGATAATTATTAACATTGGTTCTATCTTCTTTTTTACGCAATAGATAAATTAGGACAGTTTTCCAGTCCTCGGCTATTTTCTCACTATGCCATATCTGTCCTATTAGTTGAGTGATCTCTTTTATAATGTTAGGACCAACTGATTTTAGTAGTTCTGCAATTATACCGTCTTCTCCGGATTCTTTATTGTTGTTAAGTCATTTAATTTGTTTAGCTATTTCGATTTCGTCAAGTTCTTTAGAGTTAGGTTTGGTGTTACCAGATTTCTGCGGTTGGAATTGACTCGCTGGTTCTGGACAGTTTAATAGTTTTTCAAAATAATGATCAAGTACCTTACAATTTTCCTGGTCGTTAAGAGCCTAACTGTAATTTTGTTTTTTGAAGCAAAGACTCTGAAGTTGGTAACTGGTTAATTTCGCTTTGAGTTTCATAAAATTTTCTTGTATTGTTCTGTTCGAAGTCTTTTTCGATTTCTAAAAGTTGGACATTCTCGTAGTTTCTTTTAGTCTTCCGTATTAATTTATATGTTTCTTTTCTTACAGTTAGAAAGGTGTTGTACATATTTTTAGTTTTGTTACTTTTCCCATTTTTGACTGCCTCATGCCTAGGCTTAACTGCTCTTTCTCAATCCGCGTTCCACCAAGTGTGTTTATGTTTCTTTCGAAGCGGAATTGAATTTTGTGCTGATTTGATGAACTTTTCTTTTAGGCTTTGCCAATTGTTGGATTTTTTTGTCAAGCTCGTTTGTTAGATTTGGGGTTTTTTAGCAGTGTCAAGTTTCGGGATAATTTTTTTTGTTTTGTTTTTTTGTTTTGAAGAGTTATTGAGGTTGAAATTTTACTTTTATTCGCGTTAAATAATGCTTCTTTTTATTTATTAATTGTATGACAAATCTCGGAAAATAATTCCGATTTTGCCTATATTTTTGACGGTTATCGATGTTAGGTGCTGCCTACGCCCGTATATCGATGTTCTTTACTAATAGTAAGACTCCAGCACGCGCTTCAGCATGCCTTGGTGCCGAGTATCGTGGGGTAGAAGCGGAAAGAGCGCTGAATACTTGGTGGCAGCTGCCTTCCGAGAGGCCAGGGGATAACACGTCACGCTGGTGACTGGGTTTAGCTGGTACCTAGCACTGCAAATGGTAACGACATGCGAGCGAAGGTCTGGCGTTTCATCCCTAAATTTTTATGATAAAACTGCTGTAATTGTTTACAAATAACATCCCAACATGGGTATCCACAGTACGTGGTCGCATCCCGTCTTCCGAGAATATACATAGACTGAAACTATGATTCCACCGACCATCTGAACTTGGATCCCTACATCCGGCTTATTTTCATTCATTGACTACGCCATTTAGCGGATTATTAGTTTTGTCTGATAACGAATGTTGGATTACACTCTCTGGGCTACTTAGCTCTGATGATATAGATGTGACATGACAGTGTGGTTTTCTGTGCCATGCAACTGGTTGTGATCTGATAATGAAAAGGTTAAACAAAACGGGAGCGGCTTCCTAATCCCCAAGATGGTTTGCTACAGCTGCGGTTGCCCTGTTTACAGGGTTGTCTGTCATAAATAACTATACAACAAGTTCTTACGGTCCAGTGACCAAGCAAAGTAGTAGACCAACTTTATATTACAGGACGCGCTTTGGCGTCAGATTTACCAACAGACTGGGCGAGGCCCCGACAGCACGATCAGATAAACAACTGACAAATAATTGATAGACAGAGGTCTAGCAGCAAAAATAATAAGCGACAAGTAATATGGATCTAAAGTACTCAGCCAGTTGTCTTAAAAGAATATGCTATTAACGAACTTATTGTTAGTTCTGTTCGACGTCTGCCACAGCAGTAACTAAGGCATCCAGTGAGGTTCCTGATAATACAGCTTCAAGTAATGGATTACGTATCCTGTAATGGGCATATTAATCAGTATGGGACTCGTAGCTATTGCGTAAAATAAGTTTAACAAGCACTCAAAACATTAGCCAAACAAACTGAATAAACACCACTTTCATAAAACGCAGGACAGTGGATAAAATTTGAGGTAAGCAAACTGTAACTTTCCGTAACAGCAGGTGCCTAGAACACTGTTGAAATAAAATAACAAATACCTTAAAATTCCGGCAAATGAGGTAAAAAAACGGGGCAGGTAATCTACCAAAGCAGTAACAGAAAGAAATATTTTACGCACACCACACAGAACAAGTGCACTTGTTTGGTTTCCTTATACCATCTTTCTAGGCACTATGACCCACATGACTACAACATTATGCTGCATACGCCTGCTTACATTTTACGCTCACTAACAATGCGGTGGTTATAACCTTCTGAAGAAGGTCGACAGGTGTCTGAAATTGGTAAAGGAATAAGATGTCCTTTTGCGCAACTAGTTGCTGATAATTTAAATTCATGAATATTCTCTGCTGGTCTGCTACGCTCACTAATTTGCATTAAAGGAAGAGAGAGAGAATATTTGAACACGAGCAACACCCTTAAATAACTGTTTGTGTGAGAATGTCACAGAATTGCACAACAAACCGCGTCGAAGAGATGCTACGAAAAGACCGATGCTTTCCGCGAACAGCCTTACTCCAACAATTCCGACAGCCCAAACCTATTCCGAAGTAGTAAATCTATTACTTCCTCCAATTTACATCTCCGATAACGAACACGAGGGAAAGAATTAAAGGAATTCTAGCGAATAAAGGAGATCAGTGATATTATATCTTCCAGCCAACAAAACACAAGTGGGATAAAGTGTTTCATGATGCTTTTTTGATCACGAATTCCTGTCCTGTGCGAACGTTTCGCGCAGAGTAGCATTTGCAACCTGTGTCCTCACGTATTTGTTGGATATATTATAATCTCTGTCTTTCTCTACAGTTTTTGCCCTCTACAGCTCCCTCTAGTACCATGGGAGTCATTCCATAATGTCTTATCAGATGTTCTATCATCCTGTTCATTCTTCTTGTCAGTGTTTTTCGTATATTCCTTTCCTCGCCGATTCTGCAGAGACTTAATTTTTTACCTTACCAGTCCACCTAATTTTCAACATTATTCTGTGAAACCATATCTCAAATGCTACAATTCTCTTCTTTTCCGGCTTTTCCACAGTTCATTTTTCACTGTCATGCAATGCTATGCTCCAAACGTATATTCTCAGAAATTTCTTCCTCAAAGTTAAGGCCTATATTTGATACTAGTAGATTTCTCTTGGCCAGGAATGCCATTTTTGCCAGTGTTAGGATGCGTTTTATGCCTCCTTACCCGGTCTGTCGTGAGTTTATTTTACTGCCTAGGTAGTAGAATTTCTAAACTTCATCGACTTCGTGATCACCAAGTTTCTCCCCATTAAAAATTATTACATTTCATTGTGGTAGGGTGATACAGCAAACAGTTCCGAATTATTTCAGAATAAAAACATTCTTGATATGAAATTACGCTTTTGCATCCGTTTTCCATTTTGTGTGGCTAACGACGGTTGGGTTTTATATCTAACTACTTTTATACCAGCTGTTGATGTCCCAAAAGGGTGAAACGCGTCGTTGACATTAAATAATTTCCCAACTGAGACTGTCTTTATTTGAAATTTCTTTCTGTGCTCATTTTTACTAATTCTTATTAATTTCTTGTCTCTTTGATTTACTCTCAATCCATATTCTGTACCCATTAGACATTGCATTCAACGGATCCCGTATTCTTCTTCATTTTCACCGAGGGTATCAACGTTATCAGCGAATCTCCATATCATTGAGGTCCTTTCTCCTTGAATTTTAATCCCACACTTGAATCTTACTTTTATTTCCGTCATTGATTCTTCGATGTATAGACTGAACAGTAGGGACGAAAGACTACAACCCTGTCTTACATCCTTCTCAATCCAAGCACTTCGTTCTTGGTCTCCTAATCTTATTGTTGCGTCTTCGTTCTTGTAAATGTTACATATATGACTCGTGTTTCGCCGGCCGGAGTGGCCGTGCGGTTCTGGGCGCTACAGTCTGGAACCGAGCGACTGCTACGGTCGCAGGTTCGAATCCTGCCTCGGGCATGGATGTGTGTGATGTCCTTAGGTTAGTTAGGTTTAATTAGTTCTAAGTTCTAGGCGACTGATGACCTCAGAAGTTAAGTCACATAGTGCTCAGAGCCATTTGACCCGTGTTTCCCTATAGCTTACCTCTACGTTTCTCATAGTTTCGAACATCTTGCACCATTGTAAATTGTCGGGCGCTTTTTGCAGTTCGACAGATCCTATGAACGCGTCTTGATCTTTCTTTAGTCTTCCTTCCATTATCAACCGCAACGTCAGAACTCCCTCTCTGATGTCTTTACCTTTCCTAAAGCCAAAGTGATCGTCATCTAACAGATCGTCAAGTGTCTTTTTCATTCTTCTATATATTCTTCATGACAGCAACTGGGATGCAGGAGCTGTTAAGCTGATTGTGCGATAATTCTCGCACTTCGCGGTTCTTTCCAACTTCAGAACTGTGTGGATGACTATTTTGCCGAAAGTCTGACGGTATATCGCCAGTCTCATTCATTCTACCTAGCAACGTAAAAATTCATTTTATTGCCATTTGTTCCAATGATTTTAGATACCCCGATGCAATGTTATCCATTCCTTATCCCATATTTGTTCGTAAGTCCTCCAAAGCTTTTTAAATTGTAATACTGTATCTCTTATATCTTCGTTAAAAACTGCTGGTTCTTCTCCTATCACGTTATCGGACAAGTCCTCCCCCTCAGAGATCTGTGTTCCTTCCACCTATCCGCTCTCTCGTCTGCATTTAACAGTGGACTTCTCATTGAATTCTTAATGTTATTGTCCTTGCTTGTAATTTCACCGAAGGTTGTTTTGATTTTCCTACATGCTGAGTCAGTCCTTCCGAAAATCGATGCTTTTTTATTTCTTCACGTGTTCCATGCAGCCATTTTGGCTTAGCTTCATGCATTTCGTATTTATTTCATTCTTCAGTGACTTGTATCTCTGTACCCCTGAATTTATATTAACGTTTTCGTGCTTCCTTCTATCTACAAGCAGCGGAAGTGTTTCTTCTATTACCCATCATTTCCACGCTGTTACTGCCTTGTAGCTATATTTGTCATTCCAACTTCTGTGATTGCCTTTTCAGAGACGTCCTTTCCTGTTCAATTGAACTGCCTAGTGCAATATTCATTATCACAATATCTATAGCTTCAGATAACTCCTCTTGTGATTCTTGAACAGAGTATCCGCTGTAACTAGCTGAAATTTCTGGTGCATCACACACAAACGTGGGTTTTCGAAGTTCAGATGTAGATGTACATCTAAGTCCATGACTTGCAGCCAGATACAAACAATCTCCCCTTTTAAATCAGATCTGAAGAACACCCTCTTAATTGTAATACCTTCTATTAAAGATTGTATAGGGAGACCATAACCAGGTATAAATTTAAACAGAAAGTTTCTTTCATCGTCATAATCAGTTTCGGGTTAATACACCCATCTTTAAATGGCTGCTCTTGGCTTATTGCCTTATAGGTATCGTGAACAGTTTTTTTGCACCTGCAATGTGCTCCTGTTGACGATGTTTTGTTTCTCCTTTGTCCTTGTGAATTTTTTAGAGAAAGCATGCAATATTTAAATTCAAACTTCATACACACACAATGGAACTGAACATGGCAGACGGACATAGCACAGAGTCTGTATTCAAATATTTTGTGCTTTCCCTCAAAAATTCATAGAGGTAAATCTATACATATTATAAATTTAAGTCCCCTGCCGCGTTTTTCTGTCGGTACGTGAAGCGTAATCTCAGGAACTACTGTACGGATTTTGATACGGATTTCACACAGCAACTGATTCACGATGAAGGTTTGTGTGTATAATTTATTAGCGCTACGCTGGACAAGTCTTCCGTCCGTAAATGCTTAGTTATGCTCGTGCGAAGCCGAGGCAAATCGCTAGCAAAAAATAAATGAGTATTTGGGAGAAATCGTACTGTCTGTAACTGTGAGTACAAGGAGTAAATCTATGGGCTTTTGTGTAAATAGATTAATTTACGGTAAGACGTTTTCCAGCAATGGTACAGCAACGAGTAATATAACATGAAGAAACAGTCAGTTTTGGTTTCAGACGCTTTTCGCCTGATTCAGACATTTTCAGAATGGTCTACTCAAAACATATATATTTCGTTAGAAATGGCATGACGTCATTTTTTACTAGCAAGTAATAGTAACACTACATTCTGAATTGTAGATGGTGTTAGGTATACGAGACACACAGAAAACAGAATGTCCCTCTCTCATATTTTGCAATTTAATTCGTGCCTATATAAGGCAATTAAATAATACTCCGTAACTCACAGCTCACTAACGCCATCTCCCGTAAAATGCGGACATATTGTGCATGCCTCAGGTGAGTTCCTGCACTCGGTATCATGTGCATAGCCGAATATGAGCTACTACATCTGCGACATGTTTGCATGATGACAGATCTATGTGTGCCTGATCCTGTTCTGCATTCACAGGATATGTCGCATGCTTCAGCAAGGTGATCTGTTGTCTTTTCTTTTTATTCTTCAACTCATAAAATATGTATTCATGATAAAGCCTTTCACCTGGTGTGACTTTTTTGGCTATATTCCGTTGCATTTATTTATACCACACGCCTCAATGTTTCCAAATATTTAACGAGGGTAGTTATTTGGTGGGACGTTTTGAATGCTTGGTATCCCAGGTACCTAACATCATCTAATATTCGGTAAGTCGTATTGTTAGCATCTCCAGTTTTGCAAAACGGGGTCATGACATTTCCCACAAAATGTGTATTCTTTGTGCGGTTGCCTCACTCAGGTTAAACGTGTCATTGGTAAAAAAAAAAAAAAAATAAGTACATCGCTGCAATCAAAGCTGTCGATTTGTTTCTTTATAATTTACAGTACTTCATCTCTAAGTGCTTCTTATTGTCCATAAATATCAGAATTTTTGTTCTCTACATATCAACGCCGCGTCGTACAGATGCAATGGAACCTACCTGTAATCACGTGAACTAAATCACAGAGTTCAGAATTTTTTCTTGTTTGAGTTCACGATTAATGTTAACTGATACGTCTTTGTTGCTATATGCCTTCGCAAAAAAATGGTTCAAATGGCTCTGAGCACTATGGGACTTAACATCTGTGGTCATCAGTCCCCCAGAACTTAGAACTACTTAAACTTAACTAACCTAAGGACATCACACACATCCATGCCCGAGGCAGGATCGAACCTGCGACCGTAGCAGTCGCGCGGTTCCGGACTGTTAGGCGGGTGATGGAGCCCCTTAGGGAAATAGCGAGAAGGTCGGGGAAGAAGGCCAGTGTTCACTCTGTCTGCTTGCCGGGGGGTCTCATCCGAGATGTGGAGGAGGCCCTACCGGCGGCGGTAGAGAGCACTGGGTGCACCCGACTGCAAATTGTTGCTCATGTCGGCACCAATGACTCCTGCCGTCTGGGTTCAGAGGTCATCCTCAGTTCGTACAGGCGGTTGGCGGAATTGGTGAAGGCGGAAAGCCTCGCTCGCGGGGTGGAATCAGAGCTAACTATTTGTAGTATCGTTCCCAGAACCGATCGCGGTCCTCTGGTTTGGAGCCGAGTGGAAGGCTTAAACCAGAGGCTCAGACGATTCTGCGGAGATCTGGGGTGCAAATTTCTCGACCTCCGCTATCGGGTAGAGAAATGTAGGGTCCCCCTGAATAGGTCAGGCGTGCACTACACGCCGGAAGCGGCTACAAGGGTAGCGGAGTACGTGTGGAGTGCACATGGGGGTTTTTTAGGTTAGAGAATCCCCTCCCTAGGCCCGACAAGACGCCTCCTGAGACGCGGCAAGATAGGAGTAGGCAAAATGCAACAGGGAATAACAATATTAATGTGCTAATAGTAAACTGCAGGAGCGTCTATAGAAAGATCCCAGAACTGCTCTCATTAATAAACGATCACAACGCCCATATAGTACTAGGGACAGAAAGTTGGCTGAAACCAGACGTAAACAGTAACGAAATCCTAAACTCAGATTGGAATGTATACCGCAGAGACAGGCTGAACAGTGAAGGGGGAGGCGTGTTTATAGCGGTAAGAAGTGCAATAGTATCGAAGGAAATTGACGGAGATCCGAAATGTGAAATGATTTGGGTGAAGGTCGCGGTTAAAGCAGGCTCAGACATGGTAATTGGATGTCTCTATAGGCCCCCTGGCTCAGCAGCTGTTGTGGCTGAGCACCTGAAGGATAATTTGGAAAATATTTCGAGTAGATTTCCCCACCATGTTATAGTTCTGGGTGGAGATTTTAATTTGCCGGATATAGACTGGGAGACTCAGACGTTCATAACGGGTGGCAGGGACAAAGAATCCAGTGAAATTTTTTTAAGTGCTTTATCTGAAAACTACCTTGAGCAGTTAAACAGAGAACCGACTCGTGGCGATAACATATTAGACCTTCTGGTGACAAACAGACCCGAACTATTTGAAAAAGTTAACGCAGAACAGGGAATCAGTGATCATAAAGCGGTTACGGCATCGATGATTTCAGCCGTAAATAGGAATATTAAAAAGGGTAGGAAAATTTTTCTGTTTAGAAAAAGTGACAAAAAGCAGATTTCAGAGTACCTGTTGGCTCAACACAAAAGTTTTATCTCAAGTACTGATAGTGTTGAGGATCAGTGGACAAAGTTCAAAACCATCGTACAATATGCGTTAGATGAGTATGTGCCAAGCAAGATCGTAAGAGATGGAAAAGAGCCACCATGGTTCAACAACCGAGCTAGAAAACTGCTGCGGAAGCAAAGGGAACTTCACAGCAAACATAAACATAGCCAAAGCCTTGCAGACAAACAAAAATTACGCGAAGCGAAATGTAGTGTGAAGAGAGCTATGCGAGAGGCGTTCAATGAATTCGAAAGTAAAGTTCTATGTACTGACTTGGCAGAAAATCCTAAGAAATTTTGGTCTTATTTCAAAGCGGTAGGTGGATCAAAACAAAATGTCCAGACACTCTGTGACCAAAATGGTACTGAAACAAAGGATGACAGACTAAAGGCCGAAATACTGAATGTCTTTTTCCAAAGTTGTTTCACAGAGGAAGATTGCACTGTAGTTCCTTCTCTAGATTGTCGCACAGATGACAAAATGGTAGATATCGAAATAGACGACAGAGGGATAGAGAAACAATTAAAATCGCTCAAAAGAGGAAAGGCCTCTGGACCTGATGGGATACCAGTTCAATTTTACACAGAGTACGCGAAGAAACTTGCCCCCCTTCTTGCAGCAGTGTACCGTAGGTCACTAGAAGAGCGTAGCGTTCCAAAGGATTGGAAAAGGGCACAGGTCATCCCCGTTTTCAAGAAGGGACGTCGAACAGATGTGCAGAACTATAGACCTACCATCGGAAGTTCACTGAGGCTTTTTGCAGATGATGCTGTGGTGTATCGAGAGGTTGTAACAATGGAAAATTGTACTGAAATGCAGGAGGATCTGCAGCGAATTGACGCATGGTGCAGGGAATGGCAACTGAATCTCAATGTAGACAAGTGGAATGTGCTGCGAATACACAGAAAGATAGATCCTTTATCATTTAGCTACAAAATAGCAGGTCAGCAACTGGAAGCAGTTAATACCATAAATTATCTGGGAGTACGCATTAGGAGTGACTTAAAATGGAATGATCATATAATGTTGATTGTCGGTAAAGCAGATGCCAGACTGAGATTCATTGGAAGAATCCTAAGGAAATGCAATCCGAAAACAAAGGAAGTAGGTTACAGTACGCTTGTTCGCCCACTGCTTGAATACTGCTCAGCAGTGTGGGATCCGTACCAGATAGGGTTGATACAAGACATAGAGAAGATCCAACGGAGAGCAGCGCGCTTCGTTACAGGATCATTTAGTAATCGCGAAAGCGTTACGGAGATGATAGATAAACTCCAGTGGAAGACTCTGCAGGAGAGACGCTCAGTAGCTCGGTACGGGCTTTTGTCAAAGTTTCGAGAACATACCTTCACCGAAGAGTCAAGCAGTATATTGCTCCCTCCTACGTATATCTCGTGAAGAGACCATGAGGATAAAATCAGAGAGATTAGAGCCCACACAGAGGCATACCGACAATCCTTCTTTCCACGAACAATACGAGACTGGAATAGAAGGGAGAACCGATAGAGGTACTGAAGGTACCCTCCGCCACACACCGTCAGGTGGCTTGCGGAGTATGGATGTAGATGTAGATGGATGTAGATGTAGACTGCGCGCCTAGAACCGCGAGACCACCGCGGCCGGCTATGCCTGCGCATTTGAATACAGATGTGTTTGACGAGGTTTATCATTGCCGCGAACAACAGAGGTGTAATTTGTCAGTCCTGATGTGTCCACGGCACTACGCAGTGTGTCCAAGAGCATTGACAGCCCTTTGGAAACTCACTAGACCCTAACGCATTCATCACATATATGCAAATTGCGCAGAAGCAAAAAGCCCTTGCAGAATGTGTAGGATATGCTAGACAATGCATGTGGAACACGTTCCGTAAGGGCAGAATATGTGCTGAACCGAACGTTGTCTTAGTACCCTCATGTGAACTGGTTGATCGAGAGGAAGTGGAGTACCCGTTATTCTAACCGATTCTATTAAAGGGAAGTGCTAGAGCTTAAAGAGGTCCTACGAACAAAAATTTAGCAGAATGGACGCAGTATACGTTCGTTAAGAGAGACAGAACGTGCACTAACCCTGCTGCTACCTTTGTGTCAATATGAACAGGAAAGTATTGTGCTCTTCCATAACCTTTATACACTATAAGGTAGAAAAACAACGACGCACCACAAAATAACTATCCGTATGGGGCGGATATCGGCGAATGTGACGCAAATGTACACAGAAACCAGTATCTACAGCTTCGGAAAAATTAGTGATTTATTCAAGAGAAAAAGCGTCACAAATTGAGAAAGTGAATAATGCGTTGGCCCACCTATGGTGATGCGATCAGTTATTCAGCTTGGCAATGATTGATAAAGTTATTGGATATCTTCCTTAGGGATATCGTGCCAAAATTTTATCCACTTAAAGCGTTAGATCGCCAAAATACCGAGCTGGTTGGCGTGTCCTGCCCGTAATGCTCCAAATTTTCTCAGTTGTGGAGAGATCCGGGGATCTTACTGACCAAGGCTGGGTTTGGGAAGCACAAATACAAGCAGTAGATAGAATCTCTCGCCATGTGCGGGCGGACATCATCTTGCTAAAATGTTAGCTCAGGACGGCTTGCCATGAAGGGCAACAAAACGGGACATAGAATATTTTCGACGTACCGGTGTTCTGTAAGGGTGCCGCGAGTGACAACCAAAGGGATCCTGGTATCAGATGAACTTCTGGTTGCTGGGCCGGATAGCTGGTGACAGTCACGACGGTATCCCACCAATCTTTGTGGTATCTCCAGACATGTTAGACCTATAAGAGTTCTGTGGGAAAAGTGAATGCAAATGATTTCGATACCACACAATGCCAGCACAAATGTAATCGAAGATGAGAAACTGGGGGAGTTCCGTGGTCGTTGTCCGTTGAAACAATGTATACTGAGAGAGCCTTGAAAATACGGGCTGTAATGCTCTTTGTAAAGTTCTACAAACTCAGATCCCTACAGAAAAATCACCTGGCCAAAAATCTGGAAAAAATCAGGGCGTGTGGTTTGTCATGGATCTGATACATGACCTGAAAAGAAAGTCACCTATGACCAATTTCTTGACAGCCTTTTAATTGGGCCAAAAGGTTCTTGATGGAATGGGAATACGCCTGTTGTCATGAGTCGAAACAACAATCGTCCGGCCACTGCTGTGGATTCTTTGAATACTGTGCGAGATGGATGACTTTTAACCACAACAAATGAAATATTAATAGAAACATATTTAAATTTTTTAAATTGTTATTAAAATCATCTAAAAAACTTTTGGTAGCCGCATTAGCTGTTAGTAGTTCATTTGTTACAGGATCGTACACAACCGGTTTCGCGATGATTTAATTGTATCCTGAGGTGTATGCATATAATTAATTTAACATTGGTTTGTTAAAAATACAAGACGTCTCAACGTTCGGATAACGTTCGTATTGCCAGTACGAACCAAATTTGTATTAGATGTATGTATACAGTTGAGGATGCGATGCCGGCCGAAGTGGCCGTGCGGTTAAAGGCGCTGCAGTCTGGAACCGCAAGACCGCTACGGTCGCAGGTTCGAATCCTGCCTCGGGCATGGATGTTTGTGATGTCCTTAGGTTAGTTAGGTTTAACTAGTTCTAAGTTCTAGGGGACTAATGACCTCAGAAGTTGAGTCCCATAGTGCTCAGAGCCATTTGAACCATTTGAGGATGCGATAAAATCATTACGAAACTGGATGTGTATTATCCCGTAATAAAGGAACTACTAACGTGGCTATCAAATGTTTTTAGATGATTTTTAACAGTTTTTTAAAACATTTTAAAGCATTTCTATCGTATATCCAAGCTACGGATGCCCAAACCATTTGATTTTACGTAAAATTCTTTCACATTTTTACATAAAAGGATAAAAGATTCACTTAACTTTGACATACTTCTTTGCCAAAAGAGTGCTGGACAATTTACAATAGTCATTGACTATGACTATAACTAGATTAAGAAGCTGTTGTCTTGAGATGCAATATTCTCCATTTACAAGAGTTCATCTTCATCTGAAACTTTAACACTTCGCATGTCCGACCTATGATACTGACTGTTGTAGCTGAGATCTCGAACTGGAGCTGAGCTCTTCCATACTCGACACTGTATTGACGTCAGTGTGAGGGTGCTGCTGTTACTGAGACACACGTGTGATCATCTAGAATACCACCCACTGGTTATTGCAGCCTACAGCGAGCCCCCACTAATGTCTGCTGCGATATCGATTCGTGTTGCCTAGGTACTCCTTACTTTGGAACTAGGTAAAAGCTTCCATGAAAGGAACATTCAGGAGTTATTGCCATAACAATATCAATAGGAAGCCCTCAGCCACAATCTCCGCAGGCAACCATAAAAGCTTCAAATATGCAAGACGCAAATTCTGTTCATCAAGTTGTAACAACAGTACAGGCTGTAATGTCTTCAGTTATTGTAACAAGCATTTTTTCGAAGCTCACATTGCGTAGCCCTGCCTCAACTCAGGGATGTAATAAATTGTGTATACTGATGTTTAGCTGTGGCAGCTAAGAATTTAGATATTTTGGCTATTCCAGTTTTCCTTGTTGTCTGGAATTTTAATTTTGTGCAATTTCAAAATAAATGCAAGAAAAAAACGTTTTTACATCGTTGACATGACTGACGCTTGTAATCTTCTAATGCTATAAATTGATATGATTGTTAACTTCTAATACTGTAATTTTTTGGCAAATAATGCCCTAATCAATTTTAGTATAAGAAGCTAAGAATTTGAGAATTACTGTTACTGTAATTTTCAGTGTAAGTTAGTTGACAATTTACTGTTTTTTTTTTTCTTTTTTTCAGACTCAGTAAAAACTCAGTTGCACTATACCCAAGTGACGCCTATGCCCTTCTTATTAAGTTCACAACAAAAATGTTTCTGTTATTGGGGTTCCAAGTATAAATATGTAAAAACGTAATTCTTATAGTACCACTTTGTTGTCCCTCTGTTTGTATTTGTCCACCGTTTGCAACTGTTTTTCTCAAGATCTGGCAGACGTACCAAATTGAAATTTATGTCACATGCTAAGGTGGCAGAAAAACTTGGCGCTTCTAAGTCAATGCAGTCGAAATATATGGTCTTAGTTAACACACATTTTGATACTCACGAACTCACACATCAAAACTTATAGGGTACTTCCCTCTGGAAGCGACGCTTCACAGTACAAATGAAGGAAAAAATCGGAACAGTGTTAATTTGTGTTTATCTCACACGAAAAACGAAGTTTTCTCGACCTGTTATTCGACTATCTCTCCATGTGTTAAGACCCCGTTTTCTCCCAAGAAAGGGTAGACGTATCCAGTTGAAACTTACGCCACATACTGACGTCTATGGTGCCTTAGGTTTGGAAAAAAGCTTCTAAGCAAATGCACTCCAAATAAATGCCTATTTATGCCACATATTTTGAGGCTCACAAACCCGCTAATCAAAACCTGTAGGGCACCACCTAGAATCACTGTATCTGACGAGAAGCAAAGTTTCACAATACAAAAGGAGGAAAAATCAGAAAATTTTTAGTTTGTAATTATATCACATGAAAACCATTTTTATTTTGTCACTCGCTACATGAATTCAAATATATAAAGGGGACCAGTTGCTAGTAACAATCTCAAAGAGCTCTAGACAGATTTACTTCACATTTTTACATGATACTCTAATGAACATTCCGGAAGATACAGGTTATATATTCTTACTATGTATAATATCTAAATATATATCTAATACGGAAAGTTCTTACCAAAACTCTCGCAAAGTTCTTGAGAGATTTACTTCAAATTTTTACACGAAACTTTAATAAACATCGGGCGGAGATGCGTTATATATTTATATATATACTGAAAATGTGCCTATTTTCTATTAAAACCGACTTTCAGAAAGTAAATGATGTGCAATGGAAGTGTTCGGATTTCTTTGCTTTTCTTTCTTACAGTTAATTTTAACTACAATAGCAAGACATTTCAATCATTAGACAAATCGTTTCTCCATCTATATGTTCTTTTCACATACACTGAAGAGCCAAAGAAACTGGTACGGGTATGCGTGTTCAAATACAGAAATATGTAAACAGGCAGAACACGGCGCTGCGGTCGGCAACGCCTATATAAGACAACAAGTGTCTGGCGCAGTTTTAGATAGGTTAATGCTGCTACAATGGCAGGTTGTCAAAATTTGAGTGAGTTTGGACGTAGTGTTATAGTAGGAGCACGAGCGATGGGACACAGCATCTCCAAGGTAGCAATGAAGGGATTTTCCCGTACGACCATTTCACGAGTGTACCGTGAATATCAGGAATCCCATAAAACATCAAATCTCCAACTTCACTGCGACCGGAGAAAGATGCTGCAAGAACGGGACCAACGACGTAACAGAAGCCATTCCTTCAACAGATTGCTGCAGTTTTCAATGGAGGGCCATCAACAATTGTCAGCATGCGAACCATTCAACGAAACATCATCGTTGTTGATGACTTCACGACACAAAGCTTTACGCATTACCTGGACCCGTCAGAACCGACATTGGACTGTTGATGACTGGAAATATGTTTCTAGGTCGGACGAGTGTCGTTTCAAATTGTATTGAGCGGATGGACGTGTACGGGCATGGAGACAACCTCATGGATTCATGGACCCTGCATGTCAGCAGGGGACTGTTCAAGCTGGTGGAGGCTCTGTAATGGTGTCGGGCGTGTGCAGTTGGAGTGAAATGGAACCTCCGATACGTCCCTCACAGGTGACACGTACGTAAGCATCCTGTCTGATCACCTGCATCCATATATGTCCATTGTGCATTCCGAAGGACTTGAGCAATTCCAACAGGACAGTGCGTCACCCCACACGTCCAGAATTGCCACAGAGGGGCTCCAGGAACACTCTTCTGAGTTTAAACACCTCCGCTGACCATCAGTCTCCCCAGACATGAACATTATAGAACATATCTCTGATACCTTGCAACATGATGTTCAGAAGAAATCTCCACCCCCTCGTACTCTTACGGATTTATGGACAGCCCTGCAGAATTCATGGTGTCAATTCCTTCCAGCACTACTTCAGACAATAGTTAAGTTCAATATGTAGTGCTGTGGCACTTCTACGTGCTTACGGGGCCCCTACACGATGTTAGGCAGGTGTACCAGTTTCTTTGGCTTTTCAGTGTATACGAAAAAAAAATTGTTTCCTTCCTCGCGATCGGCAGGAAAACTATATTTATGGCTTATCGGTTTATAATGAGAATATTATTACGGACTATGAATTTCCAATAACATTAAACAAAGCTGAGGTTCAGAAAATGGCTCCCAGCACTATGGGGCTTAACTTCTGAGGTCATCAGTCCCCTAGACTTAGAACCACTTAAACCTAAGAACACCACACACATCCATGCCCGAGGCCGGATTCGAACCTGCGACCGTAGCAGCAGCGCGGTTCCGGACTAAAGCGCCTAGAACCGCTCGGCCACAGCGGCCAGCATTTTTTTTTTAATTGGAAATTTGTGGTAAGGTCTTGTGGGACAAAACAGCTGAGGTCATCGGTCCCTAGCCGGCCAGGGTGGCCGAGCGGTTCTAGGCGCTACAGTCTGGAACCGCGCGACCGCTACGGCCGCAGGTTCGAATCCTGCCTCGGGCATGGATGTGTGTGATGTCCTTAGGTTAGTTACGTTTAAGTAGTTCTAAGTTGTAGGGGACTGATATCCTCAGATGTTAAGTCCCATAGTGCTCAGAGCCATTCCATCCCATCATCGGTCCCTAAGCTTATGCTCTACTTAATCTAACTTAAACTAACTTATGGTAAGAACAATACACACACCCATACCCGAAGGAGGACTCGAATCTCCAACCGGGGGAGCCTCGCGCAGGGGTTGAAGTGGAAATGGACAGAGAGAAGGGAAGGGGAGAAAGTGGACGTAGAGAGAGGCAAGGAGGAGATGGATGGAGAAGGTAGGAGGAGATGGAGAGAAAGGGAGGGAGGAATAGATGGACATTCACACTTGCACTTGGCAAACCATTTCTTTTTTCTCCTAATACCGAAAACATATTAATTTTATTGAAAGAAGAGCTCTAAAAGTAAAGTGTAAAAACGTTTAATAATTCATTTGTACTATGCCCTTAAATACAACTCGGCTCTTTAAGACACGGGAGAACATACGTGCATACCTTTTTTAAAGAAAGGAATAATGTTTAAGAACGAGCTAGTCTTTTTGTCTCACGCTTTTCCGGTCCTACTATGGGCAGCAAAACGCAGTTCATGATCACCCGCAGTGGCAGTGATGCAGATACTGGTGGAACAAACAGGCAGTTTCAGTGGTCGATGATGGTAGAGTGAACAGCTAGCCAGAAACAACGTCCATAGCGTAGCCAAAGCCGTCGTAAGCTTACGCAAATAGTCCATCGTGTAATCAGAATCGGCAATGTAAACAAAAGAAAGGTCAATCACCCGTCTAGTCAAAGGTGAATATCGAACGCTTCCATGAAACAGTCAGACTGAGGGACAAGTGTGGGAAAGCGGTATTTAGAGGCACTCTGGCGCCGGTGGACGGCCGCGCGTGACGTGCCTGCAGCTGCGGCTGTGTCGCCGTCCTACACAGTAGCTCGTTGCGGCCATTGTAACAGCACCGAGTATCTCTGACCCCTTCTCCATGGCGATACTCAGGCTGGGCAGGGAATCAGAATCTTTGTCAAAGGCTAAAACGCTGCTAGAATCATAACTGGAGAGTTTAATTAGTGCGAAAGTGTCACAAGGACGCTCAGGCGTCTCACAGGAAAATGTCTTCTACCCTGTCAAGGTAGCAGCGACTGTGAAATGACAGAAGTTCACAAGATTTGAGGCAGAAGACGTCCGGTCACAAGCAGCCGCTGCAGGGGAACGTTTATTGATACAACGGAAAAACTGATCCACGATGGCACCAACAGAGGCGTAAAACTCACAGTGGTCAGGCTGATTGCATACTACATAGTCCAACCGTTATGGAAGAGTGACTGAAAAAATTATTACCTGAAAACAAAAAATATGCTTGTATAGGAAATTAAATTTTATACAGAGCTTCTCCCTCATGGAGCTCGGTCCCAGAGATAGAACATGGCCAAAAATATTCACATAGTCGCAAGAAACAGTTTTTCTTAAATAAGTAAAAGTAATCTACAGCTCTGGTGGGAAAAATTTTAAATTAGTAAGTTGTATGGCTTAAAATGTTCTGTAGATTACTTTTGAATAGTAGCGTTTGCCCCGTTACATTTCGAAATATATCGGATAACGTTTAAAACCGTTAGAGAGCGGGTTCTCTATAACGCGATGACATTCAAATTCCCATACTTGCCATTTTACAACCTAGAATTCTTTTAAACAGCGAACAAATGTCAGCACTTCTTTCTTTAAAAGTTATTTTCGTAAAATAAAGACTAAGACAGTTAGTTTTTAAAAAAAGTCCAATAAAGGTGCAAGTTTTTCGAAATCGTTTCTTCATCCTTGTAATTAATAAAATCGTAAAAATTATTTAACTGCGTGGTAGCACAAATATTTGTTACGTAAAATAGCCTAAAACCGTTACTGTAGGCCGTCCTCTGAGAAGATCTACTCATATGAAACGTCCCCTTAGAACATTTTTGCATGTGAAACGTCCACTTAGAACAATTGTACACGACTGTGCTTAACCTGGCACACAATAATTTTAGCGCAACGCAATCTGACTATCAAAAATCCCTGCAAAAGAATGGCCCTGACAAACATTAAACTATACCTTTCACAAATCACTTACCTCACAAAAATCTTCGCTGCTCGAACTACTGCAATACAGCGAGTGCCACTACTGCCAGCTAAATAAAAGATTCAAACTACTGAAGGCACTAACTACTGATAGGGATAGTTAGCAAATGAAAGATATTAATAGAGAACAAACACTGTATTTACCTTAATAGTCATCAATAGTCATAATATATACAGCAGCTCATGACATCAATTTTTACAAATTTCAAACTCCGCCATCTCTGTCCTCACATCCACCACTGCTGGCGGCTCACCTCCAACTGCCCAGCGCTATGCGCTGTTCGCATCCAGCTATAGCAGTTCATGACAACAATGGCAGGCAACAATGCAAACTAGCCACATACTGCACACAGCACAGCCAGTGATTTTCATACAGAGAGCGCTACGTAACGTTGCCAATAAGAAAACATAAACAGCAAACTTACATAAAGAAAACATAAACAGCCTACTTACATAGCCCCCATGCTCCCCACAAAAAATTTTACAAAATATTTTTGGGCAGTGGCCAATAAAGATTTGATAAAATTTTTCATAATTACAATAACAAAGATATCAAATGCACACACTTATTGATACAATGTTGGTCAACAGCAAAAATTTTTTCACAGTCAATAAAGACAGTCCTGATCATTCATCATAAGAGTAAACCTGCAGTTTGTTTGCTCAAAGTCTGAGCAGTAAAATACAATGCACACGGAAGTAGTGGATTTCCATGCAGTCTTGAAGATGTAGTATTGTCCTTCCAACGGTAAGACAGTGCTGACTCTTGACATGCTGACAGGTAATGGGCCACAACAGAGCAAACCCACAGCAGAGTCAGTCGACGTTTCGAAGAATATTGGTAGGTAGGTCATCACAGAGTAGACCCACTGTAGTCCTGGTAGAGATTGTGGTATTGGTGGGCCACCAGAGGTGCAGACCCACTGTTGTCCTTGTAGAAATTGTGGACAGGCCCACTGTAGTCCTGGTAGAGAGTATGGTATTGGTGGGCCACCAGAGGTGCAGACCCACTGCAGTCCTTGTAGAAATAATGGTATTGGTGGGTCATCAGAGATGCAGACCCACTGTAGTCCTTGTAGAAATAGTGGACAGGCCCACTGTAGTCCTGGTAGAGAGTATGGTATTGGTGGGCCACCAGAGGTGCAGACCCACTGTAGTCCTTGTAGAAATAATGGTATTGGTGGGTCATCAGAGATGCAGACCCACTGTAGTCCTTGTAGAAATAATGGTATTGGTGGGTCATCAGAGATGCAGACCCACTGTAGTCCTTGTAGAGATGGCCAGCAGCCATCTGTTGCGACTGTGCAGGTGCACAATCACCATTGAAGAGTCTTGCGGATAATAGAGCAAGTCCATAACCACCACTTGTGCACTCACAAAGTTTTTGGAATTGTCCTTAGAACCAGCAATGCTGTTATCCAGTCCCTTGCTGAATTATTAACACACGTGCAAACACTAACAGTCCCTACTTCTCACATAGTGTCCATATAGTATGACCAACAGAAACGTGTGCAGTGAAATGGAACTTACAAGTTACTTGATGAACTGCTGTCAATTACAATTTTATAACATAAGAATACGATTACAAAGGTACAAAATACATCATTAAAAACATAACAATACAGATAACATTTGTAGTACAGGCTTTACAACAGAATAGAAATAAACATATACATCAGTGTTACAGGAATGATGACATGAGTACATACATAAAAGATCAGAATCACTTTTAAAAATTCAACTTCACACATGAGCATTAAAACAAAACAGAATACATAATGTCTAAACATCTTTACAAAGAAAATACCATATTATTAATGCAAAGTAGATTTGAGGATAACAGTATTCCTCATCGTAGTGAATGTAGCTTAATATTAACAGAAGAAAAAATTCTATGAAACTACACAGAGACAGGAAGAAAACAAATACACAAGGGTACACAAACACATAGTGGGATAACACCAAAGGAAAGGACAGGGTTTGTTTTACTGCAGTATTTTGCATGGAGATCTCCCTTCGTTCATCATTATTCCCAAAAGTCCTATCTAAGCCTGCTTTCTGTATTCTGTTCACCTCCTCTGTCAAAAATAGTTTTTCTCCACTGTACAGTATCCTTTTTTTTTTTTTTGGCCAAACCATTTTCTTATAGCTTCTTAATGCATTATGCATTTCGTCCAATTCATCATAGTTACTTTCTTATATAGTCTACCCCCTCTTAAGCTAACTTAAATCTACTGAGCTCAGATATATATACCAAGGACGAGGCAATGCAGCATCACAACAAATCAACACAAACAGAAATGACAAAGAAATGCAAATTGGCAAAGCTAGCAGCATAAATTAGCAAAAGTCAAATTCAATAACACTATGCCTTGCAAACAGCAGCAACTTATACCTAAACATGACATAGTGCAAGCAGAAAAAATATTACAGTAAAAACAACAATGCAGACAAAGGAAATGCATATTCACATCTTAATGTCTATGTAATTAAAGTGGTCATCTTAATGTCTATGTAATTAAAGTGGTGCACCATAACAACTTATTGTAAAAAAAATATTACCATGTACTTGAAAAGAAAATTATGTGTTACTGTTACTAGTTCCTTCTTATTGTTCTTTCCTTTCCAAGTGCTCCTTTTTTAAAGAATGTGGATCATAAAATAATTATTTAATAGATCTGTTGACAGAAAGAGTTCACATTAGCAAATGCATCGAAGTTTATTTTATGAAACTAATGCTGCAACACAGCTGGAAACCAGATATTAAATGAAATAAGCAACTATGAAAAGCAAAGCATAAAAATATCATTCAATAGTCATGTGGCATTTCGTAAGTCAGTAGCACTCAACTCTCGGAGAAAGACACTTGTCATAATCAGGTGTGCGGATGTACGAATATTTCCCATCAATTCATAAGCATTTCAATAATTAGCACAAAGTGCGAGTAATCATATGTTTTTAAGTAACGAGGGTGTCGCATTAGCGATGAAAGGCACACCCTAATGGCTTGTTCTCCAGGTGTTTGACACAGCTGTGTCCCGACGATGCACGTGCAGGTGGTCACATAACTTTCTTACGGAAATATTTACGACAGCAGTTTCCGCTACAGTGACAGTCTCATATGAAAATTTCACTGGTCGAGAATTTGCGTTGCAAATGTGTAGAAACAAAATCCTATGAACATAACATTGTCCAAAAAAATTTTCGCCGGCATTGTGATACATTCACGCATTTACACACATTTCATAACTCTTAAAGTACGATTCTTGGTTTCCAACAACCTTTTTCACAAACCAGCGTGCCTAACCACTATTCATTACTCCTTACCTTATTCGTCGACACTTCTTCAATATTGCATCATAACAGATAAGTAGCATAATCAAATAACTCATATAGCATCAGCCTATTAATCATAAACATACCTCAGCAGCATAATACACATCGTCATAGTAATAATAACATCATAACACCTCAGTCAAATCTCAAAATCGTCGTAGCTTCCTCCAATAATTTCAAAACCTAACAAAATTCTCTGCTCATGTCAAAAGTGTCATCTGCCTCAAACGTACTTTAAAATCATGATCTCATACCAAATACATCATTCAAAGCTCTCGTAGTATCACAATGGTTCCGAAAAAATATGAAGAGTTCACACAGTACAGACAAAATACAATTTCTTAAGTGTGAAGTAATCCAACTCTGTAATTGCGTAAACATGTGTCACTGACGTAGTAAAAAGATGTTTGTTTCTCTGTTAAATGATCAGATAGCTGTGTAATTTATGTATTAGAGAAATATGGTACCGATGTATTAAATTGTATAAGCAAATACCATATTAGCTAGGGCTCCTTGTGCTTGCCAAACACATGGTACACAAAGTAGGCGTGTACCCCCCTGAGGTTTATTGTAATTATACCCTCAGGTGTTACAGATTACAGCAATGGAATGAAATGTATCACAAAAAACTTTCTGTGTAATTCAAAACTCTTTAAAAATAAATGTTTTAAGTACAAAATTAATCACTCAAATACGTGTCCTGTAGCGCTAAATGTGCGTCTTGCTGTAAGATAATCTCTGGGAAGTGTCGTAGTTATTGTCCTCCGAAAGCTAAGTTCTGCAGAAGTCAATGTACTTACCTCATGATACACAAAAGTGAAATGCTTTGCGTATAGATATCTTAGTTATTACGCTTATTGCCGTGATGAGGAAAGTACTGTGCTGTAACGTATTGTTGTCCTACGGAAAAGGCTGTCTCCTTGTAGCAATAGCACAAAAGTCACCACTAAAACATGTCTCACTTTATAGAAGAATTCAGAAAAAAACTGTGCAGATATAAAACAGATACACCGCAAAAGCAACATTGTAAATTATCACGCATTAGCAGCGTCAAGATAAAATCGCGTAGCTGTCACATAAACTAACCACTGTGTCATCTAGTATCTCACAAAAAGTACCTCAAATCCAGAATCCACTCGTAAGCAAACCAAAATGTTGCATGTTAACAGTTTCTTAAGCCTGACAAATTGTACAAGTAGCGTGAAGTGAAAATTGCAAAGACTAAGTTAAAAAGCAGATTATCTGTCAATAAATGGTTTTACATGAGAAATGTGGTGTAAACCTTTACTCTTCCTAGTACGCAGAGTTTCAACTTGAATGCAATTATCATGCGGTATTCGTCCGTAAAGAGTACGGGAATTTTGCTCAAGGTTAGCGTCAATGTCATTTTTCTCGGAGCCAGCCGGCGCACGCAGCTGCCTGCGGTGCGAGTCATTGTCTGTTTCTTTGTTGGCGCGCGCCGTTACTGGGATTAGGAGGCCTAACTTCCACAAATTCGCCTTGCCGAGAGGGCCCAGCTCTGTTTAAAACTCGCCAGTTCTGATGCAGTTCAGGTCTGTCGTTACGATCATATCGTCTGTCGTCATGTCGGTAGTTTACATAGTTTCTTGTTTGTCGGTCATGTGGTGGAGAATTTCTCCCGGAATCGTAACTGCGTGCTGGACCGTTGCGTCTAAAGTTATTCTGTCTCCCTTGATAATAATAGTTTTGGTTCCCATATTGTCTGTTTCTCTGATTGTCTCTGTGATAGTCATTACCGCGGAAAGGTGATCTTTCCCTGTAACTATTACTCTGCCAGTGGTTGTCATATGGGTGGTGTCTGTTTTGGTCACGATTTACGTTATAAGAATAGGTTTGTCGTGGCCATTTATTGTTTCTGTCGTCACGGAATTGTGACGGATGTGACCTGTAGTGATTGTTTTCCTGTTTTCGCATCCCGCGACTGTCTGTGTCAATTTCCAGTTCTTGTAACAGTCCCTGAAAAGCTTCAATGTCGTCTTTGCAACGTCCTGCCAAAATAATATGTCGTAAATGTTCAGGCAGTTTGATTAAGCAAATGCGGATGAGTTCTGAGGGGCTGTATGGGTTTGACAGGTACTGATTCTTGTGCAACATGTCTTCAAAATATTTGACAAGACTGGAAAATTCAGATTGTTCAAAGTGTTTCATCATCATGATGCTATGTTTTACGCGATCTTGTGTAGCTTGTGACCAATATGCTGAGAGGAACGCATGGTAAAATTCTCCTTCACTGTGGCAATCGTGAATGACCGATCGCATTCTTACAGCTGGTTCATTTTCTAAGTAGCCACACATAAATTCTAATCTGTGTTCTAATGACCAGTTGGGAGGAAAACAATGAGAGAATTGATGGAGCCACGCTTGTGGATGAATGTCGTTGGCAGAATTCTTGAATATTTTGAATTTACGTGTAGTAATGAACAGCTTATAGTCAAAGTCATCATGTCGGCGAGTCACATATCGCTCATTGTTACGTCGTGTCGGCGGTTCCATCTCAAAATTCGGTGCACCTTGCCAATTCCTTTCATAATTACCGAAATGCCCTGTGTTATTATTTTGTGGCTTTTCCGTATTTCTAAGTTCCTCTTCCCGTGTTGGAGCGCGAGTGGCCTCTGAAATACGTAATTCTTGTATTACCTGTGTCAGCTGATCTTGTACTTCCCGGATTTCTCTTTTGTACTGTGTATTGATTTGATTTTGATTTTGTCTGAATTTTCTAATTTGTTCATACTCTTCTGTGTCAGTGAAGGCTACGGGTCTTGTGTCATTCAGATCATCATCTACCTTTGTATATGAGTTAGTGACCTGATCCGAAAGTTCAGCTACTTTCTCCGATAGTGAACACATTTCCTCAGTGTGTTTTTCTGAACCAAGTTTCAGAGTGTCCATTTGTGTTGAAATCGAATCTACTGTGTTCTTTAAGTTTTCCTGAGTTTTTGCCAGTTGCGTAACCGAATCGGTAGATGCAACTGAGTCAATTTTAGCCCACAAGGTCTCATGATTTTCATGAACAATGGTTTGCAGCTCTTTTATGGCTGCTTCGTGATTCTGTAATGCATTTTCATGCCGCGAAAAAATAGGTTGAAAATGCTCACAAATTTGTGTTTTTACATCATTACAGACTTTTTGACATTTCGATTCAATGTTATGTAACTCAGCAGTTAAATCTTCACGTGTTTGTTCGAGAGTTTGTTCCAATGAGTCTAACTTTTGAAGATTTTGTTCCATTGTGTCTAACTTTTTAAGATTTTGTTCCACTGTGTCTAACTTTTTAAGATTTTGTTCCACTGCGTCTAACTGTTGCTGTGTTTGTCTCTGGTGTTGTTCCATTGTGTCTAACTTCTGAAGCTTTTCTCCCATTTGTTGCATTAATTGTAATAACAATGCATTGGTGTCTGAAACACTTTCCTCAGTGCTTTTCGACAGTGAATTTGCACCGGCAACATTCACATTTTGACAAGCTGAAAATGTGTCTTGACTTACTTGAGAAAACGGTGAGGACGCAAAACCTGAATCTACAGTATTTGCAAAATTGTGTCCTATCATTTCGGATTCCTGAGGCGAGCTGTTGCCGACCGATCGATCGATAATGCTTCCCTGTTCACTACCTGTTTCACTGCCTACGCCATTGTTTGACGCCCGCTCCATTTCCCTATGCACAGTTACCAAATTACTATTTTGAATATTAGTTAATTCGTTACATGGTGGGGCCAACACACTGCTTTCGTCTTCACTGTCATTTCTCAGTTTACTTTGGAGTCGAGTGTTACGTTTTTCACACGCCATTATTGTGACAATATTTCACACGATAACACAGAAAAGCACAATTTGAATAGCAAAAATAAGAGAACACATTAACATAGCACTGAAAATAATATCTAGTTAATTGCAGCTGCGAAATACTTGGTGCAAATCTACATGCATGCCACAACTGTTTTACTGTGCAACAATGAAAGACTGCAACTACAAAGGAGATTCTCTCTACAATTACGCGCTAGCAATAAACAAAAGCTACACTAAATACACAAACTACAAGAAAAAATCAGAAGATTCCAGTGAGGTATCCTAGGCTAAGGGTCGACATATGAAACGTCCCCTTAGAACATTTTTGCATGTGAAACGTCCACTTAGAACAATTGTACACGACTGTGCTTAACCTGGCACACAATAATTTTAGCGCAACGCAATCTGACTATCAAAAATCCCTGCAAAAGAATGGCCCTGACAAACATTAAACTATACCTTTCACAAATCACTTACCTCACAAAAATCTTCGCTGCTCGAACTACTGCAATACAGCGAGTGCCACTACTGCCAGCTAAATAAAAGATTCAAACTACTGAAGGCACTAACTACTGATAGGGATAGTTAGCAAATGAAAGATATTAATAGAGAACAAACACTGTATTTACCTTAATAGTCATCAATAGTCATAATATATACAGCAGCTCATGACATCAATTTTTACAAATTTCAAACTCCGCCATCTCTGTCCTCACATCCACCACTGCTGGCGGCTCACCTCCAACTGCCCAGCGCTATGCGCTGTTCGCATCCAGCTATAGCAGTTCATGACAACAATGGCAGGCAACAATGCAAACTAGCCACATACTGCACACAGCACAGCCAGTGATTTTCATACAGAGAGCGCTACGTAACGTTGCCAATAAGAAAACATAAACAGCAAACTTACATAAAGAAAACATAAACAGCCTACTTACAAGGTGCAAGTTTTTCGAAATCGTTTCTTCATCCTTGTAATTAATAAAATCGTAAAAATTATTTAACTGCGTGGTAGCACAAATATTTGTTACGTAAAATAGCCTAAAACCGTTACTGTAGGCCGTCCTCTGAGAAGATCTACTCAATTATCGGGAGCGCCTGTTTTCCAAAATGTCGATATATCTCGAAAAATAATTTTTTTAAATTTTTTAAACACGTAAGTTTTTAACTATCGCGAACTATTCAAGTACTTACAGTAAATAGCAAGTATGTCAGCGAGTCATAGAGAACCTGGATTCTTACTGTTTTTAACGCTTTTTTCGATGTAGCTGGAAACGTAACAAAGCAAACAATCCTACTGCAAAGCAATCGATAGATAATTTTAAGCCCTACAAGTCTCTAATTTACATAGTTCGATCTGATCTATAACATTTTACTTGTTTAAGAAAAACTTTTTAAATTTTTATTTACTTATTTATTTGCAGATTTGGGAATTTTTTGGCCGTGTCAGTTATCTTGGATCTAGTTTCATGGAAAAGAAATCCCATTTAAATTTTAATTACTTATCTCCTCATATTTTTTGTTTTGAACTAATAATTTTTGGAGTTTTAATATCAAGCCTTCAAAGAAAGCTTGGACTAGAAAGAGAGATCTTTTAAGTGGACACCGGTGGAAAGTAACTGATCTTTTAGTCGCACCACTCGTCACTTGCGTCGTCCATGTATGCACCTCACCATCTAAAATTAACCACCACAGCCATCTGACACAGTATGAGTCTAAGTCTAACGATTGAGAGAAAACTAACATGAAATGAACATCTCCGTACCATTCAATGCAAAACCCGAAATCGATTAAAACTTAGAGACCGTACCTAGAGTCTACATCAAATGGTTCAAATGGCTCTGAGCACTATGGGACTTAACATCTGAGGTCATCAGTCCCCTAGAACTTATAACTACTTAAACCTAACCAAGCTAAGGACATCACACACATCCATGACCGAAGCAGGATTCGAACCTGCGACCGTAGCGGTCGCACGGTTCCAGACTGAAGCGCCTGAACCGCTCGGTCACACCGGCCGGCCTAGAGTCTACATCCTTCTGCCAGTATCCTCAGATATAAGATTCTCATTTGCCCCGTCGTAATTTACACAACACTGCTCCTAATTACACAAATTCTTCGAAATTCTGAAAAGCCATTCACTCCACTGCGACTTTCGCACCCACCTACTTTGAACAACTTGCATCTTATACCGACTGATCCATTTCTCACTACTTTCTCTCTTGCCTCAGTACATTCACTGCAAAACCCTGTTCCAGCATCTAATATTCTATCCGCTAATCCCTTATCCATTCTAATCCACCAGAACATTAACCATATTTCTCTATACAACGGTGTTGTCCATCGTGAGATGTGCACTACTTTCCAGCCCTAGTCTCAAAGCTCCACCTCATAGAATCTATACAACAAGTTACCATCAGTATTGCTTAATGACTATAATATTCACTGAAGGGTTTCAGTAACTGGTGGCTTTCTTTAGATGTGATTAGTCTACTAGCAGCTTCGTGGTGATACATGTATAACAATTCCAATTACACACCCACAAAGTCGTCTAAAATATGTTAATCAATTATGCATCATTTCCTCCATAGTAAAAGTCTCGTACACGATGCAGATTTCAGCTGGCCCTGGCTCGGTGAAATATTCTGGCTCATATGGCAGCTCGCCGCTCAGCTGACAGCGGTCCATTAGGCTAGCAAACGGCTGTTAGTAAAACTCCAATTAATTACTTAATTAATAGGGCATGCTATGTACAGTCTAAAGATATTAATAGACAGAGGGAATATATATCCTTCAGCCATATACTTCAAAATTAACTCGATATATATCGCCTTAGTTTTGTAGTAATTATTACACTAAGATTTAGTAGTATGTTGTGTCGCATCTACTAAAAAGTGCTAGTCAGCACAGTCACGTAGATGATTGATTCGTTCCTGAGGAAGGGTATAATTTTGGATAGTAATGGCAATAATTGTCGCAGCATAAAACCGGTACTGGCTGGAGTCCCTTAGGGCTCAGTTCTGGGACCTGCACCATACTCTATCTACAACAATGGCATACCGAAGCAGACAGGAGGAAAATTTACTTTATACACAGATGACCGCTAGGTAAGCCCTGCCGCAACCTAATCTTAATTGGCAGGCAGGTTCAGAGATATCTGTACAAAATCGTCAACGGTGTAGTCCGTAGGGTGAAAATCAGTCGTAACAAGAGTCAATCGCTTCTGTTCACTACCAGAATGTTCGAGTTCTCCATCCACCAACTCTCAGCTGGTGCCACGGATTTGGTATGACTCAATCAAATACCTTGGTCTTACTGCAGGCAACAGAATTACATATCTGGAGGTCGCACATAACCATTGCAGTCAATAACAGTTCTGTCCAGTTTTATCATATGTATACTGTCCTCTAGAATGGTGAACTCTCAGACAACACAAAACTGACTATTTGGTGTGCCATCTGACTTTTGTATGTCTTACATGGTTCGGAAGTGTGGTCCATGGCCGCCGACAAACGCGTGCAAAGACTATAGATTCTTAAAAACATTTCTCGAGTCATAACGGACGTTCCCCACTATACTGTCAACACGCAAATCACGCAACACTCACATCAAAAATCTATGTACCAAATAATCCAGGAGGAATCCATCAGATTCGGAACGAAAACAATATCTTCGCACCACAATCCGAACAATTCCTAGGACAGAACCCACGAAATTGGTCCATAAATGACCTGTGTTGATACTGTTACAACACTTCAGGGTCTTACACACATTTAAGACTACACAAACTGTGACATTACACCCATTTCATACACAGTCAGTCTGATCCCTTCCACCTCCACAAACCAACCATCATACACTGTCATGCTTATAATCATTACATGCATAATGCCCTGTGGAGCTCCTTTTTGTTTATAGGATCAATTACCTTAGTTTGCCCACGTGGTCTCCTTTCACACTGGGCACCACCAAGCATACGTGGATTGGAGACCATGTTAGACTCTGGATCCCTCTGTAACAAGCTGGTTAAATCAGTTGACACGTCAAAGAAAGGGTAGGTAACGAGCTGGTTAAGCTTGAAACCTCCCCTTAGAAAAATTAATGAATTACTGTGCTGATAAACCTCTTAAATTATTTGATTTTCAAACAGCTGAGCAGAACTGAACGTATTCAGACATTTCGCTCTTTGCCTATTCTGATCAACACTAAACTGACACACAATATTTTTAGCGCAGCGCAATCTGACTTTCAAAAATCCCTACAAAAGTATGGCCCAAACTAACAATAATCTATACCTTTCATCAATCACTTACCTCACAAAATTCTTCGTTACTCTAACTACTGCAATACAGCGAGCGCCACTACTGCCAGCTAAATAAAAGATTCAAACTAATGAAGGCACTAACTACTGATAGGCATAGTTAGCAAATGAAAGATTTTGATAGAGAACAAACAATGTATTTACCTTAATAGTTTCAAAAGTCATAATGTGTGTATATATATATATATATATTTTTTTTCATGACACCCAGTCTTAAAAATTCACTGTCTCTGATGGACATACGTCCAGATCGTCCACTCTCAAAACTCCGCCATCTCTCTCCCCACATCCACTACTGCTGGCGGCTCACCTCCAACTACGCAACGCTACACGCTGTTCACAGCCAACTGCCCAACACTACAATAGCAATTCCAAGAATGCAAACCAGCCACAGACTGCATACAGCACAGTCAGTGATTTTCATATAGACCGCTACATGGCGTTAACAACATAAAACCTAATCAGCCTACTTACATAGCCCCCATGCTCCAAACAAAAAATTTTACAAATTTTTTTGGCAGTGGCCAATACAGATGTGAAAAACTTTTTCATAATTACAATAACAAAGATATCAAATGCACACACTTATTGATACAATGTTGGTAAAAAGCTAAAATTTTCTCATAGTCCATTAAGACAGTCCTGATCAATCGTCACAGTATTAATTACAATTTTATACACAAAGTCTGAGCAGAAAAAGAAAATGCACGTGGAAGTAGTGGATTTCTATGCAGTCTTGAAGAAGTAGTGTTGTCCTTCCAACAGATAGATAATGCTGACTCTTGACATGCAGACAGGTAATGGTCCACAACAGAGGAATCCCACAGCAGAGTCATTCGAAGTTTTGAAGAATATTGGTAGGTAGGTCATCACAGAGCAGGCCCACTGTAGTCCTAGTAGAGATTATGGTATTGGTGGGCCACCAGAGGTGCAGACCCACTGCAGTCCTTGTAGAAATAATGGTATTGGTGGGCCATCAAAGATGCAGACCCACTGTAGTACTTGTAGAGACGACCAGCAGCCATGTGTTGCAACTGTGCAGGTGCACAATCACCATCGAAGAGTCTTGCGAATAATATAGCAAGTCCATAAACCACCACTTGTGCACTCACAAAGTTTTTGGATTTGTCCTTAGAACCAGCAATGCTGTTAACCAGTCCCTTGCTGAATTATTAACACACGTGCAAACACTAACAGTCCCAACTTCTCACATATTGTACATATACTATGACCAACAGAAATGTGCGCAGTGAAATGTAACTTAATTTGAAGAACTGGTGTCTATACAATTATAAATTTACAACATAAGAATACAATTACAAAGGAACAAAATACATCATTAAAGAACATAACAACACAGATAACATTTGTAGTAGTACAGGCTTTACAAAAGAATAGAAATAAACAGATACATCAGTGTTACAGGAATTCTGACATAAGTAAATAAATAAAATAATGAGAATAGTTTCTAAACATTAATTTCACACATGAGCATTAAAACAGAACAGAACAAATAGTGTCTAAACATCTTTACAAAGAAAATAACACATTCTTACAAAAATTGTACAACATAACTCTTATCACATAAACATATAAAGACAGGAAAAACACAAATACACACGGGTACACAAACACATAGCTGAATAACACAAAGGGAAAGGATGGGGTTTGTTTTACTACAGTATTTTGCAAACAAAAGTTTCTATACTTCTTGGAGATCTTCCTTCATTCATTATTATTCCCAAAAAGTCCTACCGATGCCTGCTTTCTGTATTTTATTCACATCATCATTCAAAATAATTATTCTTCATTGTACAGTACCCTTTTTTTACAAACTTTTTTCATATAACTTTTCAATGCATTTCTTCCAATTCATCGAAACTCATTCTCTTGCATAGGCTACCCCTTCTTAAGCTAACTTAAATCTACTGAGCTCAGATATGTATACTAAGGGACAAGGCAATGCAGCAGTACAAAACAATTAACACAAATAGCAATGACAAAAAATGCAAATTGGCAAAGCTAACAGCAGCAAATCTAAATTAGCAAAGCAATTGCAATATTATAACTAATATAAGGCAATGTGCAGCAAACAAGAGCAATAAATCAGCAGTAAAACTGGCTTAACGGAGTAATACAAAGTGAAATTCAGTAGCACTATGCCTGGCAAACAGCAGCAGAAATTACTATAACTTATATCTAAACATGACAAAGCTCAAGCAGAAAACGTAGTACACTAAAGACAACAATGCAGATAAAGGAAATGTCTATTCACATCTTAATGTCTCTGTAATTAAACTGGTGCACCACAACTTATTCTGCAAAAGAAATTACCAAGTACTTGAAAAGCAAATTATGTATGCATTTACTGTTATTAGTCCCTTCCTATTGTTCTTTCCTTTCCTTTTTCGAAGAAAATGGATCATGAAATTATCATTTAACAGATCTGTTGACAGAAAGTTTTCACATTAGGAAATGCATTTAATTTTATTTTATAAAACCAGTACTGCAACACTTCTCGAAACCAAATATCAAATGTAATAAGCAATTATGTAAAGCAAAGCATAAAAATATCATTCAATAGTCATGTGGCATTTCATAAGTTAGTAGAAATTCTCTCAACTCTCGTAGCAAGACACTTGTCATAATCAGGTGTGCAGATTTAAGAATATTTCCTATCAGTAAATTAGCATTTCAGTAAGTAGCACAAAGTGCGAGATCCACAGTGTAATCATATGTTTCCAAGTAATAGCGTGTCATATTTGCGATGCTTTCTACAAAGGCATGGCAATAGCGAGGTTAATGGTTTCTTTTTTTTTCCACCTAATGCTTTCCTTTTTCAGACGACTATCTCTCAGCTGGGCACCCAAAACGCATTACGTCAAGGTCACTTACCTTTCTTACCAAAATATTTACGACAGCAATTTCCGCTACAGTGACAGTGTGATATAAAAATTTCACAGGTCGAGAATTTGCGTTACAAATGTGTAGAAACAAAATCCTGTAAATATAACAGTGTCCAAAAAATTTTCGCCAGCATTGTGATACAATCACGCATATACACACATTTCATAACTCTTAAAGAATGATTCTTGGTTTCCAACATCCTTTTTCACAAACCAGAGTCCCTAACCACTACTCATTATTCCTTACTTTATTACACATATACACATCCGTAGACACTTCTTCAATATTTCATCATAATAAATACATAGCATAATCAAATTCCTGCTATAGCATCAGCTTATTGATCATAAACATACCTCAACAGCATAATACACATCGTCGTCGTAATAATAACATCATAACAAAATTCTTTAAAATTCTTTAAAAATAAATGTTTTAAGTACAAAATTTACCACTCAAATACGTGTCCTTTAGCGCTAAATGTGCGTCTTGCTGTAAGATAATTCTGTGGAAGTGTCGTAGGTATCGTCCTCCGAAAGCTAAGTTCTGCAGAATTCAATGTAGTTACCTCATTATAAACAAAAGTGAAATGCTGTGCATATAGATATCATAGTTATTGCGTACATTACTGTGATCAAGAAAGTACTATACTGTAAAGTATTGTTGTGCTACGAAAAAGGCTGTCTCATTGTAGCTATACCGCAAAAGTTACTACTAAAACATCTTTTACTTTCCAGAAGAATTTAGAAAAACTGTGCAGATATAGAACAGATACAGCACAAAAGGAACAATGTAAATTGTGTCACACATTAGTAGCGTCATGTTATAATCGTGTAGCTGTCAAAGAAATCAAATATTAAGTCATCTTTAATCTCAAAGAAAGTACTTCAAATAAAGAATGCATTTTCAAGTAAACCAAAATGTTGCATTGAAAAATCTCATTAGCAGTATATGTTCTAAGTATGTAAGCCTTATAGTCGTTACGTAATGGTGCAACTAACAAGCAAGAATGTACACACACAGTAACACTGTGTACTCTGTTCACTATAACAATGCATTTCTAATTACTGTCTAAGTAAGTTCCCTAGCTTCTTGACTGGATAGTTAACTTTAAAACATAGTTGCATGTTAACAGTTTCTACATGTGACAAAGAGTACTAGTAACGCGAAGTGAAAAGTTTTATAGCAAAGACTAAGTTAAAAACAGATAGTCTCTAAACAAACGGTTTTACATGTGAAATGTAGTGTAAACCTTTACTCTTCCTAGTACTGAGAGTTTCAACTTGAACGCAATTATCACGCGGTATACGTCGTTAAAGAATACTGGTATTTTTCTCAAGGTTAGCTTATGTTATTATTCTGAAGCCCAGCTGGCGCACTTGGCTGCCTGAAGTGGGAGTCATTGTCTGTTTCTTTGTTGGCGAGCGTCGTTATTGGGATTTGGAG
This sequence comes from Schistocerca cancellata, assembly GCF_023864275.1. Lineage (NCBI taxonomy): Eukaryota > Metazoa > Arthropoda > Insecta > Orthoptera > Acrididae > Schistocerca > Schistocerca cancellata. The sequence goes on from NC_064632.1 coordinate 431,009,255, forward strand.
ATCTAACTTCTACAAATTCAAATTGTTCACCTTGTCGAGAGGGCCCTGCCCTGTTTGAACCACGCCAGTTCTGATGCAATTCAGGTCTGTCGTTACGATTTCATCGTCTGTCGTCATGTCGGTAGATTCCATAATTTCTTTCTTGTCGGTCACGTGGTGGAGAATTTCTCCCTGAATCGTAACTGCGTGCTGAACTGTTGCCTCTGAAGTTATTCTGTCTCCCTTGATAATAATTGTTTTGGTTTCCATATTGTCTGTTTCTATGGTTATCTCTGTTATATTCATTACTTGGGAGAGGTGATCTTTCCCTATAATTATTAGTACTCTGCCAACGGTTGTGTCGGTGTCTGTTTTGGTCATGATTTGTGTTGTGAGAATAGTCTTGTCGTGTCCAGTTATTATTTCTTTCATCGCGGAATTGTGATGGATGTCGCCTGTAATTGTTGTGTTCCTGTTTTTGCGTCCTGCGATTGTCAGTGTCAATTTCCAATTCTTGTAACAGTCCCTGAAAAGCTTCAATGTCGTCTTTGCAACGTCCTGCCAAAATAATATGTCGTAAATGTTCAGGCAATTTGATTAAGTATATTCGGATGGGCTCTGAGGGGCTGTATGGGTTTGACAGGTACTGATTCTTGTGCAACATGTCTTCAAAATATTTCATAAGACTGGAAAATTCAGATTGTTCCAAATCTTTCATCATTATGAGTCTATGTTTTACTCGGTCTTGTGGAGCTTGAGACCAATATGTTGAGAGGAAGGCATGATAAAATTCTCCTTCACTGTGACAATCGTGGATGACCGATCGCATTCTTACAGCTGGTTCATTCTCTAAGTAACCACACATAAATTCTAACCTGTGCACCAATGACCAGTTGGGAGGAAAACAATGAGAGAGTTGATGGAGCCATGCTTGTGGATGAATGTCGTTGCCAGAATTCTTAAATGTTTTGAATTTACGTGTAGTAATGAACATCATGTCGGCGAGTCGCATATCGGTCATTGTTACTTCGTTTCGGCGGTTCCATCTCAAAATTCGGTGTACCTTGCCAATTTCTTTCATAATTTCCGAAGTGCCCTGTGTTATTATTTTGTGGCTGTTCCGTATTTCTATGCCCCTCTTCCCGTGTTGGAGTGCGCGTCACCTCTGAAATATTTAATTCTTGTATTATTATGCCAACTGATCTTGTACTTCCCGGATTTCTCTTTTGTGTTGCGTATTAATTTCATTCTGATTTTGTTTGAATTTCCTAATTTGTTCGTATTCTTCTGTGTCATTGAAGGCTACGGGTTTTGTGTCATTTAGATCATCATCTACCTTTGTAGATAAGTTGGTGAACTGATCTGAAACTTCGAATACTTTCTCTGATAGTGAACTGATTTCCGCAGTGTGTTTTTCTGAACCAAGTTTCAGAGTGACCATTTGTGTTGAAATCGTATTTACTGTGTCCTTTAAGTTATCCTGAGTTTTTGCAAGTTGCGTAACCGAATTGGTAGATGCAACTAAGTCAATTTTAGCTTACAAGGTGTCGTGATTTTCATGAACAATAGTTTGCAGCTCTTTTATGGCTGCTTCGTGATTCTATAATGCATTTTCATGACGCGAAAAAATAGGTGTAACATGCTCACAAATTTGTGTTTTTACGTCATTACAGACTTTTTGACATTTAGATTCGATTTTAAGTAACTCAGCAGTTAAACCTCCACGTGTTTGTTCAAGCGTTTGTTCCATTGAGTCTAACTTATGAAGCTGTTGCTGTGTTTGTCTCTGATTTTGTTCCAGCGTGTCTAACTTTTGAAGATTTTTGTTCCATTGTGTCTAACGTTTGAAGCTTTTGTCCCATTTGTTGCATTAATTGTAATAACAATGCACTGGTGTCTAAAACATGTTCCCCAGTGCTATTCGGCAGTGCATTTGAACCGCCAATATTCGCATTTTGAAAAGCAGAAAATGTGTCTTGACTTATTTGAGAAAACAGTGAAGACGCAAAACCTGAATCTACAGTCTTTGCAAGATTGTGTCCTGTCATTTCGGATTCCTGAGGCTAGCTGTTGCCGACCGATCCATCGATAATGCTTCCCTGTTCACTAATTGTTTCACTGTCTACACCATTATGTATTGCCTGGTCCATTTCGCTATGCACAGTTACCAAATTAAATATTCTGAATATCTGTTAATTCATTATACGGCGGTGCTAACACACTACTCTCGTCTTCACTGTCATTTCTTAATTTACTTTGGAGCCTAGTATTACGTTTTCCACACGCCATAATTATCACGTATTTCACACGATAACAAGAAAAGCACAATTTGAAGAGCAAAAATAAGAAAACACATTAGCATAGCACTGAAAATAATATCTCGTTAATTGCAAGTGCAGCTGCGAAATACTTGCTGCAAATCTACATACAAGCCACAACTGTTTTTCTGTACAACAGTGAAATACTACAACTACAAAGGAAATTCTGACTCTAATTACGCGCTAGCAGTAAACAATAGCTACACTAATTACACAAACTACAAGAAAAAAATCAGAAGATTCCAGTGAGGTATCCTCGGCTAAGGGTCGACATATGAAACGTCCCCTTAGAAAAATTATGAATGACTGTGCTTAAACTGACACACAATATTTTTAGCGCAACCCAATCTGACTTTTAAAAATCCCTAAAATTGAATGGCCCTGACTAACAATAACGTATACCTTTCATGAATCACTTACCTCACAGAAATCTTCGTTACTCAAACTACTGCAATACAGCGTGCGCCAATACTGCCAGCTGAATAAAAGATTCTAACTACTGAAGGCACTGACTACTGATAGGCATAGTCAGCAAATGAAAGATTTTGATAGAGAACAAACAATGTATTTACCTTAATAGTGTTCAAAAGTCATAATATATATGTATCAGTTCATGACATCCAGTCTTAAAAATTTACTGTCTGTGATGGACACACGTCCAGCTCATCCGCTCTCAAAACTCCGCCATCTCTCTCTCCATGTCCACCACTGCTGGCGGCTCACCTCCAACTGCGCAACGCTACGCGCTGTTAACAGCCAACTGCCCAACACTACAATAGCGAATATTACAACAATGCCAACCAGCCACAGACTGTACACAGCACATCTAGTGATTTTCATACAGAGCGCTACGTGGCGTTACCAATATAAAAACCTAAACAGCCTACTTACAAGACAGCATGTCTCAATGTTTCTGCAGGGGATTTCCAACAACTTGCTGAGTCCATTTCACATCGAGTCGATACACTTTGCTGTGCAGGAGGAGGTCCGACTCGACATTGGGAGCTATACCATGAATTTTTCCAGCTCAGTATATGTATATGGAAAATAAAGTATGGAATAATGACAATATTATGAAAAGGATAGACTGCTACCCATTATATAGTGGAGATGGTGAGTCGCAGATGGACACAATAAAGGGGTTACTGAACACAAAAGTATGCAGACAGAAAGCATTCTAAACATTCTCCTGAAATAGACAACATACACAGAGACATTTACGCAAATTCAGCTTACACACACACACACACACACATTGCCTCTGTCTGCCGAGGTTAGACTGTGAATAACCGCGCGTGATGGGAGAAGCAATCTGGGTGATGTGGTTAAGGAAGAGGCTGTGGAGGGGAGAGGGAGTGACAGCAGGGTACAAATAAGGGATGGTAACTGCTATTTGAGAGACCATACAGGGACAAGGTGGAGAGAGGGTATTGCAGCTACGTGCAATCAGACCCATACGAGGGGAGAGGGAGCAAAAAAGTAGACAAGTAAACAGATTGTGGTTGCACTTACGGAATGGAAGGCTGTGAAGTGGGAACAGGGAAGAGGGTAGGTGACAGAAGGACAATGACTAACAAAGGTTCAGATGCCTCAAAGCAAAATGCCTTAGAGCAAAAGACGAAACGCGTCTGGAACAAGTGAAATAGAATTCAGCAAGAAAAAGGCCACTTTATTTTAAAAAAAATGGTTCAAATGGCTCTAAGCACTACGGGACTTAACATCTGAGGTCATCAGTCGTCTAGAACTTAGAACTACTTAAACCTAACTAACCTAAGGACATCACACACATCCATGCCCAACGCAGGATTCGAACCTGCGCCGTAGCGGTTGCGCGGTCCCAGACTGAAGCGCATAGAACCGCTCGGCCACACCGGCCGGCGATTTTGTTTACAAAACGAATATTTCTGTGCTTGGCGCGGATGATGACCACGCAAACAAACATGTTATATCTCCGTGTGTTTGCAGATGTCGCCCGCTAAAGTACCGGGACCACTCAATAATCACTTAGATCAAAAATGATTTACTAAGTCGACAGTATTTTTGCCTTTTTCCCCAGGTTATCTCTACCAATTCATAAGAGCTTCTCTCCTCTTCTTAAGAGCCTTCCTATAGCTATTCTTTACCTTTATCTTAAAGTCAGTTTTGTAGTTCTTTCTTTACCTCTTTGTTTCCGTTGAACTTGATCCCACGCAGAGCTTCTTTTATGGACCACCGGACAAAACTGATAAATAGGCAGGCAAGGTCAGGGTTGTAAGGAGGACGAGGTAAGAACTCCTGACCTACTTCGTCAATAGTTTCCAGCGTCAGTTGTGGCGCATCAAGTCTAGCGTTGTACTGAACTAGAAGTTCCTCTTTCCTCTCCAGTCCCTGAAATTTCATTTCAGGCGTAGACTTGACGTTGTTGCCTTTGCTCTCAGTCACGTCTGAGTATTATAGGCTATCGATAGTGCGTTGTTCCTAAAAAAAAATGTTACAGACAACTGGAACATGGCCACTACGAAATGTAGTCAACGTGACCTTACGAGCCGTCGGTAGCATTTTAAGTTTCTTGCGGTCAGGTTATTCAAGGTATGTACACTGCATACTCTAACGCTTGGACACCGATATGTTAAAATTCTCTAGAAATATGCATCACATTCGTTACTGAAACTATTTTTGAGCTCGCTGTAAATGAGAAATCTCCGTTCATTGTGATGAACTGTAAGTTCTCCGGGAACCCACCATGCACAAGTCTTACAGCAGCTCAGTTTGTTTTGAATCATAGAATGACTTACGGCAACATTTACTCGACGTATTTCAGCGCTTTCTTCTACTGTTAGTCGTCAGTCTTTTTGCATTATTGAATCAATACGAGCGTGCAACGCTGAGGTCGTACTGTTACCGGACGCGTGCAATATTCCATGATGCTACTCCAGGCGCGAAAAAGAAGATTTGGCCCTGTTTCACTATCGCCTTAAGCAGATCATAGTGTCTCTTAATAGTGATTGTCTCCTTCTTGATCTATAACATATAAATTACAACATAAATGCAAATGAATGATTAAGGGAACTCGTAACTACCAAATGATAAATGCTTTTCCGCTTATACATTTATAGTAGATTAAAACCCATTTACATTACAAATGTTTTTATATCAATGTCAAATGGACATAAAGAGATACAAATGAATTTCCTTACTAATTCCATTGATCATTTGCCCAAATGTCCTCTTTTTATGGCTACGCCATCTAGTATAAATAATGCGAGACGACTGACATCATCTAGGTACCAAATACCAGAAGACACTATTTTCAAAGATGATCTACAGTGGTGTGCAACCTCAGTGGAAATAAAATGTATGTGATCACAGCTGTTTAGCATTATAGCCCTAATAAGCCAAAGCAATTAGCAATGTCACCGTATGTACTGTGTCCGTTGAGTCGGAGTGATGGTTCTCGTACACGTCTGCGACGACGGAAGAACTCCAGCCACAAAATAAAAAATAAAAAAAAATCATTCAAACACTATGACGGCCCAAGACGGTCCTCTGACTAGTATAATCTAATACTGTCTTCTCCTATCTGTTTTCTCCAGACGAGAAACGCGAACTCCCAGCCACAAGGACGGAGTTCAGATAACGACTCAACGTGAGTATAGGCAGAAGAAGTGCTCTTACTCACTGAACGCTGCATAGGCCTACTCAACGACGACTCCCTACCCGGAGGCGAAGTTCAATATCGTATAAGTACAGTGCCCTACCGTTCTAACTATAAAAGCTCCTGAGAGCAAAGACAGCAAGTCCGTCTGTGCCAACAAAAGCTGATAATGAGCGACAGTCGAACATGGGCGCTCAAATTGGAAGACCTCTTCTCTCCATCGCTGGCTTCCCAGAAAAGCTCGGCTCACCTCTTTCGTTACTCAGAGGGCGAATCATATTCCCGAAACCACGGAATATTCTCCCTCTCTACAGATTCTCCCGAACGCCGACCAACCATATTCTAGTCTTTTGTCGTCCAGCGCGGGAAGTTTGCGAGGAAATACCTACACTCATACAATGGTACGCTTCTCAGAGTAAAAATCCTCAGAAATAACCCAGCCTTCGATTTCCGACGTTACGCTTCCTCGTTCCTCTCTGCTGAGTCCAAGATTTTCAGCGTTTCCGAATTATTATCCGGTTATCTTTCCGGCTCCCACTACAACACCGCCTTGGCACTTCCTGTGTGAAGCAGGACCAACACACTTGTGCGGGCTTTTCCACCCAGGGCTTGAGTTACGCCTGCCGTTTCACTTCCACTGGCGTTCCAAAATGGCGTTCCAACTACTAGTATAGCCAATCATTCATTACTCCGTTTTGATAATAAAGACATTCTGTCACCTTTCATGCAATAAGCGTTAACAATTATTTTCAAGGTGTACGTGACAATGTCAGTCTTCTTGAAATATTCATACATCCGATGTATCACCTATTTAATGATACCTATTTCTGGTTGCGTAAATCACGGCAAAGTATGTAGATGAGTGCTTGTAAGGTGCGAAATTATAGCCATCTTACAGTATTTAAACTTTTCCACCCGGCGTAAAAAAAAAAAAAAAAAAAAAAAAAAAAAAAAAAAAAACCTAGCAGTATTATTTCTTCATCCGGGAGCGTATTTAGAATATTTGTGCGCTCTCTAAAGTAAAAATCTGACGCCAAAAGGCTGTTTTTCTGAAGAACTTCCCTTGAGCGGAGCCGGCCTCTGTGACCAAGCGGTTCTAGGCACTTCAGTCCAGAACCGCGCTGCTGCTATGGTCGCAAGTTCGAATCCTGCCTCGGGCATGGATATGTGTGATGTCCTTAGGTTAGTTAGGTTTAGGTACTTCTAAGTCTAGGGCACTGAGGACCTAAGATGTTAAACCATTTTAACCATTTTTGGACCTTGAGCGGGCACGCCATCATAGCTACTCGTGATGCGTTAGCCGTTACGTATTCGTAATTATTAATCGAACAAATTATTAACACTCTTCGCAAGGCCTGCCACCTAACACAAAAGATTAAATTCCGTGCATTAGCCTTTGCCTTCACTACATATGTTTTTCTGTTTAATTACAGAATGACCGTCGTTGTAACGGTAGCTATATATATACATATACACTGAAGCACCAAAGAAACTGGTATAGGCATGCGTATTCAAATACAGAGATATGTAACAGACAGAATACGGCGCTGCGGTAGGCAACGCTTTTGCAAGAGAACAAGCGTCTGGTGCATTTGTTAGATCGGTTACTGCTGCTAAAATGACAAGTTATCAAGATTTAAGTGATTTTGAACGTGGTGATATAGTCAGCGCATGAGAAATGGGTCGCAGCATCTCCGAGGTAGCGATGAAGTGGGTATTTTTCCGTACGACCATTTCACGAGTGTACCGTGAATGTCAGGAATCCGATAAAACGTAACATCTGAGATATCGCTTTGGCCGGAAAAGATCCTTCGAGAACCGGACCAACGACGACTGAAGAGAATTGAGAATCGTTCAACGTGACAGAAGTGCAACCCTTCCACAAACTGCTGCAGATTTCAATGCTGGACCATCAACAAGTAGCAGCGCGCGAACCATTCAACGAAACATCGTCGATATGGCTTTCGGAGGCGAAGTCCCTATCGTGTACCCTTGATGACTGCACGACACAAAGCTTTACACCTCGCCTAGGCCAGTCAACACCGATATTGGATTGTTGATGACTGGAAAGATGTTGCCTGGTCGGACGAGACTCGTTTCAAACTGTTGGTTTGGGTTTGGGGGATGAAAGGGACCAGACTGCTACGGTCATCATCAAGCGGATGGACGTGTATGGGTATGCAGACAACCCCATGAATCCATGGACCCTGCGTGTCAGCAGGGGATTGTTCAGTCTGGTGGAGGCTCTGTAATGGCGTGGGGCGTGTGTATTTGGAGTAATGTGGGACCCCTGATATGTCTAGATACGACTCTGACACGTGACACATACGTAAGCATCCGGGCTGATGACCTGCCAGCATTCATGTCCATTGTGCTTTCCGACGGGCAATTTCAGCACGAGAATGCGACACACCACACGTCCAGAATTGCTACAGAGTGGCTTCAGGAACGCTCTTTTGAGTTGAAGATCTCCCTTAGTCACCAATCTTCCCAGACATGAACATTATTGAGCATATCTGGGATGCCTTGCGATGTGCTGTTCAGAAGAGATCTCCATCCTCTCGTACTCTTACGGATTGATGGACAGCCCGCAGGATTCGTGGTGACAATTCCGTCCAGCACGACTTCAGACATTAGTCGAGCCTATGCGCGCTTGCTCGAGGGGCACTACACGATATTAGGCAGGTATGCGAGTTTCTTTGGCTATTCGGTGTATCTTAGGCGAATATTTCTTATGGTAAGTCTTCTACCGATGAAAGTTTATTATTCCACATTGTAACCTCCTTCTCGCTGCACTTTGATGATTTTTAAGTGAAAAATTATTCCTTACCGTGATCGGACATGGGTGGGGCAACACTTACTTAGAAAAACGCTTCCTGCCAAGTGTGATTGTGCTGCTTAGAAGGAAACGTGTTATTTTTCTTTGTGACTATTGAAGTTATGTGCTTCAATTTTTAAGTAAAAAGTCTGCTTTGAAAATAAGTTAATATCATTTACTTCGTGTATTGAGTTTGTAAATGAGACACTGTCTAAAAATGTCCGGGGATTCAACCATGCTCATATAATAAATACATTAAGTTCCACATTCACACTGAAGTTTTTCATTGCTGTACTGGTTTTCCAAATTATCACGTTGTAACAGTTCACTATAGCCTTAATAATTGTTCATATAATAGTAAAGTCCTTTATTGAACAAGAATGACGATATTGATTTGTTCACTGATTTCATGTGTAATTATGCGCATCCTGCGCGAAAAAAAGACTAAATATTCACTGTTGCCATACCATTCTACATTTAAACATGCGGTTTACAATTATGTGCCTGGCAGAGAGTTCATCGAACCACGTACAGATTTTTTCGCTGCAGATCTATTGCTGAACAACGCTGGGGAAAAACAAATACACAAATCCTTCCATGTAACCTCTGATTTTTGTTACTTTATTACAATGATCATTTCTCCTTGTGTAGAAAGTAATGGAAAGTAGCAGGTATGAGAAAAGTGAGAAACTTAACATCAGGATTGATGTTCAGGAAGCAGATGAAATTACGGGATTCTGATACCTAGGTAGCAAATAACCCATGACGGACGGAGCAAGAATGGCATCTAAAGCAGACTAGCACTGGCAAGATGGGCGTTCCTGGCTCAGAGGAATCTACTAGTATCAAACATAGGGTTTAATCTGAGGAAGAAATGTCTCAGAATGCACGTTTGGCAGTTAAACATGGACTATGAGAGAACCAGAACAGAAGAGAATCGAAGCATTTGAGATGTAGTACTACAGAAGAATGTTGAAAATTAGGTGGACTGATAAGCTAAGGAATGAGGAGGATTTCCCCAGAACTGGCGAGGAAAGAAATATATGGAAATCAGAGTCGAGATGAAAGGACATCTCCTACAGTGACTGAAAACTGTAGAGAAAGACAAAGATTATTAGAATGCGTCTAGCAAATACACTCCTGGAAATGGAAAAAAGAACACATTGACACCGGTGTGTCAGACCCACCATACTTGCTCCGGACACTGCGAGAGGGCTGTACAAGCAATGATCACACGCACGGCACAGCGGACACACCAGGAACCGCGGTGTTGGCCGTCGAATGGCGCTAGCTGCGCAGCATTTGTGCACCGCCGCCGTCAGTGTCAGCCAGTTTGCCGTGGCATACGGAGCTCCATCGCAGTCTTTAACACTGGTAGCATGCCGCGACAGCGTGGACGTGAACCGTATGTGCAGTTGACGGACTTTGAGCGAGGGCGTATAGTGGGCATGCGGGAGGCCGGGTGGACGTACCGCCGAATTGCTCAACACGTGGGGCGTGAGGTTTCCACAGTACATCGATGTTGTCCCCAGTGGTCGGCGGAAGGTGCACGTGCCCGTCGACCTGGGATCGGACCGCAGCGACGCACGGATGCACGCCAAGACCGTAGGATCCTACGCAGTGCCGTAGGGGACCGCACCGCCACTTCCCAGCAAATTAGGGACACTGTTGCTCCTGGGGTATCGGCGAGGACCATTCGCAACCGTCTCCATGAAGCTGGGCTACGGTCCCGCACACCGTTAGGCCGTCTTCCACTCACGCCCCAACATCGTGCAGCCCGCCTCCAGTGGTGTCGCGACAGGCGTGAATGGAGGGACGAATGGAGACGTGTCGTCTTCAGCGATGAGAGTCGCTTCTGCCTTGGTGCCAATGATGGTCGTATGCGTGTTTGGCGCCGTGCAGGTGAGCGCCACAATCAGGACTGCATACGACCGAGGCACACAGGGCCAACACCCGGCAGCATGGTGTGGCCGTACACCACTGGTGATCGTCGAGGGGACACTGAATAGTGCACAGTACATCCAAACCGTCATCGAACCCATCGTTCTACCATTCCTAGACCGGCAAGGGAACTTGCTGTTCCAACAGGACAATGCACGTCCGCATGTATCCCGTGCCACCCAACGTGCTCTAGAAGGTGTAAGTCAACTACCCTGGCCAGGCAAGATCTCCGGATCTGTCCCCCATTGAGCATGTTTGGGACTGGATGAAGCGTCGTCTCACGCGGTCTGCACGTCCAGCACGAACGCTGGTCCAACTGAGGCGCCAGGTGGAAATGGCATGGCAAGCCGTTCCACAGGACTACATCCAGCATCTCTACGATCGTCTCCATGGGAGAATAGCAGCCTGCATTGCTGCGAAAGGTGGATATACACTGTACTAGTGCCGACATTGTGCATGCTCTGTTGCCTGTGTCTATGTGCCTGTGGTTCTGTCAGTGTGATCATCTGATGTATCTGACGCCAGGAATGTGTCAATAAAGTTTCCCCTTCCTGGGACAATGAATTCACGGTGTTCTTATTTCAATTTCCAGGAGTGTAATTGAGGATGCATGTTGCTCTTACTACACTGACATGTACAGGTTGGCAAAGGAGAGGAATTCGTGGTGGACCGCAAATTTTAGTTCACTTTCCTCACAACATTATCTACGTAATCGTTCTAGCTTAAATTATTCGTAGTTGTAATCCGTCAGTATTTAGTTCACCCCTTACAATTGCGTGATTTATTGTGTAACTGAAATGTAACAGACTCCATTTAGTGCACATATGGATTACCTCACACTGTACGTTATTCAGAACTAATTCCCAGTTTCAGTGCTATGCAGATCATCATTTGCTTTGGGCCTTTGTCTCACTGTAACGCGGGGTCGGCCCGGTTTCTGTGGAGTTGGCGATGTTAGTGTTAAAGGGTGGCCAGATTCCCTTCCTGTCGCCACCATGCGCCCCTCAGGATGGAATTAATGTACCCCAGTTGTCTGCGTCTAGTGTAAGCCTTGAAATAGTGCGAACGTTTTTCAGATGTCTACGAGTCGTGTAACTGAGGCGGGACGTGGGGACCAGCCCGGTATTCACCTAGTGTGATGTGGAAAACCGCCTAAAAACAATATCTGGGCTGGCCAGCACACCAGCCCTCGTCCTTAATTTGCCTGGCGGATTCGATCCAGGGCCGGTACGCCTACCCAAGTCCAGGAAGCAGGGAATCTGCGCCCTCGGGTAACCTGACAGGTCATTCTGCACTATGCAGATATCTTGTCTAAATGACTTTACTAGACGGTCGATGAAAGCATCATCTGCAAACAATCTAATGGGGCTCCTTGTATTGTGTCCTAAATCGTTTATATAGATTAGGAACTGCAGAGGGTCCTTAACACTTCCTTGAGGAACACTGTATGTTACTTCTGTTTTACTCGAAGACATTACGGCAGTTACTGTAACTTTCCTGACAAACAATCACAAATGCAGTCGCACAATTGAGACAGTACTCCACAGACATGCAATTTTATTATAAGTCGCTTGGGAGGAATATTCTCAAAAGTGTTCTGGAAATCTAGAAGCATGGAATCAATTTGAAGTTTCCTATCGATAGCACTCTTTACTTAATGGGAATTAAGAATCAGCTGTGTTTCAAAAGGAAGATATTTCGTAAATCTGTGCTAGCTATTTATCTGTTGATCGTTTACTTCGCGATGGTTCATAAAGCTGGAACGCAGTGTACCTTCTAAAATCCTACTGTAAATCGACGTCTGTGAAACGGGCCTGCAACTCAGTTGATTACTTCTATTTCCTTTCCTGAGGATTTGTGTGACCTGTGCAGCTTTCCAGTCCTTAGGTACGGATCTCTCGTCGAAAGAGCGGTCGTGTGGGATTTACAAGTATGAAGCTACTTACCTGTACACTTTGAAAGCAACCTAGTTGCTATACAATCAGCCCGCATCTCGTGGTCGTGCGGTAGCGTTCTCGCTTCCCACGCCAGGGTTCCCGGGTTCGATTCCCGGCGGGGTCAGGGATTTTCTCTGCCTCGTGATGGTTGGGTGTTGTGTGATGTCCTTAGGTTAGTTAGGTTTAAGTAGTTCTAAGTTCTAGGGGACTGATGACCATAGATGTTACGTCCCATAGTGCTCAGAGCCATTTGAACCATTTTTTTGCTGTACAATCAGGACCGGAGGGCTTGGCTTTATTACGTGATTTAATCTGCTTCGCTACAGCGAGGACACTTGCTTCTAAGTTACTAAAGTTGGTAGCGGTTGTTGATGACAGAAATTTGTCAGACTCACATTTCATGAACAGCTGCAAATTGTTCATATATACTTTGAGGTGAATGGACAGTATACGCCCGTTCCTCGTGAAACCCGAACGACTGCCTTCATCTCACATAAAGACGTGTGAACGAAAGAAAACAATACCCCAGGCCCAAAAAGGCTCGTTGAGCTCCGAATGTTCCAAAGAACCGGCCATGCTTAACTGCTACGGTTGACTACTGCTCTTTACTACTCTTTATGACCTACAACCAACTTTCAATTATTTCACATCCTATTTGTTGATGCGACTGCCAGGTGTAGCTATACGTAGAGGAAATTAGGCAGCACTTATCAGGACAGCAACCAGTAACATCCCCATTCTTCAATAAAAACTTTCTTTCAAGTGTAAAACAGCTTGAGACATCTGGTTACTTTACGAAAGAATTAACGTGTTAAGTATTTGACTTGAGCATGCAAGCCAGGAAAAGTTTGGGAAGTTTTAAATTTATGCTTAAAGTTTGTTGCAGTTCGCTAAGTGCTATCACCATGAAATACTGGATGAATATATTCTGGGTATTTTGACCTCCATTTTAAGTAACATTCATATCCCTTCAGCTACGTCTCGCACAATTATACAATTTTGCAGGTGCGTTTAGTGGTACATTTAGATAGTGTCTGCAAAATGTATTGCGAACAGAGTCAGTAGTAAAGAAGTGGTAAATGGAAACGTCGTATCTGAGACTGAAGTTTGACTGCATGAATAGTGAAAATATAGTAAACGATAAATTTTTCTTCCTTTCATCCTCGGGTGAGGAGCATCAGCAAAAGAAAGTTTCTTATAGGTTTGAAATTACGTGTAAAGTTTGTTGGTAGTCGTTAAATCTCTCACTCTCAAACACTGGATTAATGTAGTCCGGGTATTTGCATGGCGTCGGTTATGGTGCCTCTACACAAACACACAGTTTCTAACTGCAATACTTGTCTTTGTGTGTTAAACTTTCAGCGTAAGGTTATACTTCTTAGCGAGCAAATTGCGACATTATTTTATATCTTTAAACTCGGTAAATAATTACGCGAAATATTGAGAAGTACATGATTTTTGCCTTGGAAGCCGTTAGATATAGCATGTAGTACATGGCCGGGACTTCGTAGGTAGTGTAGAATGTTCCTAATTTTTTTCGCATGCGTACAGATGAAAACTTGAACCAGAGGAAGCATGTTACTGAGCTTCTCAAACAATTAGGTTCAACCACCTTTGTTCTTCGTATAACTGATAATATTGCAAAGAAAAGAGTTAACCTCCTGACATATGTTGCGTATTTCCATTCAGTAATATCTTATGGAGGAATTTTCTGGGTTAACTCAACTTAGAAAATAGTATTGATTGCAAAGAAAGGAGCAGTAAGAATAATGGTGATAATGGTGGCGTTCACCCAGCGCCATTGTGAATCTAGGCATTTGATTGCGTAGGGACAGTACATATATTCGCTAATGAAATTCGCCAAGAGTAAACCATTACAGTTAAACAAGAACAATGAGATCCTTACCTAAAACACTGGAGGGAAAAAAGACGGTTGTTACTCATTACTGAAACTGTCAGTGGTCAGAAAGGAGTTGAAAATGCAGTAACAAAAATCTTTGATCATTTTCCCAGTAACATAAATTTTAAAAATAATCCAAAAAAACTTATTTTACTCATCATTAGTGTGATAGGTTTCTTACCGCCCACCACGAATTCCTTTCCCGCGCAATCGTTTTCATCGCAAGAGTATCACTTGCAACCTACGTCATCACTTATTTGCTGGACGCATTCCAATCTCTGTTTTCCTCCACAGTTCTTATACTTTACAGCACCCTTTAGTACCATGCAAGCTATTCCCTGATGTCTTAGCAGATGTCCTACCAGCCTATCACATCTTCTTGCCAACGTTGTCCATACATATTCCTTTCATCGCCGATTCTGCGGAGAACTTCATATTTCCTTAACTTATTAGTCTAACTAATTTTCAGTATTCTTCTACTGCACCACACCTCAAATGCAACGATTTTCTTCTGTTCCGATTTTCCCACAGTCCATGTCCCACTACCAGTCTGTGCTCTAAAAATAATTTCTCAGACATTTAGTCCTCAAATTAAGGACTACATTTCTCTCGGCAAGGAATGCCTTTTATGCCACTGCTCGTCTACTTTTTATGATCTCCTTGCTCCGTACGTCGTGGGTTGTTTTGCTGATGAGGTAGCAGAACTCCTTAACTTCGTCAACGTCGTGATCCCCAGTTCTGATGTTAAGTTCCTCGCTTTTCGCATTTCTCCTGATTCTGATTTCTTTCGTCCTTCTTCAGTTTACTCTCAGTCCATATTCCGTACTCGTTCGATTGTTCATTCTGTTCTGCAGATCCAGTAACCCTTCTTCACCTTCACTGAGCACAGCAATGTCATTAGCGTTTCTTAACATTGATATCCTTTGACGTCGAAATTTAATTCCATGCTTGAAGTTTTCTTTTATTTCCCTCATTCCTTCTTCGATGTGTAGCTTGAACAGTAAGGGCGGGAGACGACATGCCTGCCTTACAGTTTTTTTTCAATTCGATCACTTCGTTCTTAGTCTTCCACTCTTACTGTTTCTTGTTCAGTTTGTATATTACCCGTCTATCCCTAAAACTTACCCCTACTCTTCTCAGAATTTCGAACATCTTGCACCACACGGCAAGAAAGGAAGAATGAAATGATTGTTGGTGTTAATAACGATCATTCTCCTTTACCTCCTCTGCATTACTGCAGATGACGTGTCACTGAGCACATTTGTTCTGTGTATTCAGTATACGTGAGACGCCTAGTTGTTTCCACTGCACTGTGTTGAGTACGAAGGTTCTGTTATAGTTCACTAACCTGCTGTCTTCAAGTTGATGTCCCCAGCGCAGAAAACAGCACGCAGGTCGTTAGTTCTGTATCTTGAGGCTGAAACTGACTTTTAGCGAGGTTCTGTTCTGAAATAATGTATCACTTCTTTGGGATGCCACTCGCGTATTTTAATATAGCCACACGAGAAGACTACATGATCTTAATACAAAACCTTCTGATACAGCAAAGTACATGATCAAACACAATGTTTACGAAAATGTATCTTTACAATATTTGTGGCACGTGTCTGTGCCTCATGTCTACCGGAGTGAATCTTTTAATACTGAAGACTGGCAAACACATCCTGCCACAGATAACTTGACTGTACATCTCGACAGCCTAATCCAGAGTGACGAACAGGAACTTAAATAAAAATTGGAAACACATCCTACGACAGGAAACATGTCTGTTCTTCTCGACTGCCTAATCCAGGGTGACGAACAGCCCGAAACACTTCGCGCGCCATACCAGAAAAGGCGTGACCCGAACGCTTCCGAAGTGCTTCGTCTGAAATTTCTTCAGTCTTTTGTTTTTGATTTAAATTGTTTTCAATAATTCTAAAATGACTGATTGATAGTCAACTGTTGAGAGATATTTATATTAAAAAGTGAAGTCATTCCATTGAGTAGTTTAACTAATAATAATAACTATACTTTAACGTTTTGGCGTCCTTGCTCCGAACACAGCAGCCAATCACAGAGCAGTAGCATTATGCAGACGGTCTTTCTCACGGGAATGGTACCGAATCTAACATCTGTCACAGGTACCTCACACCACATTTCGTCATCTAAATACTTCTTGCACCTCCACTGCTCAGGGAACAGCTTCTTGGAGCCTAATATGATGGCTGACTAAGCCAGAAATATTACAGCCATTTTCCAAAACCGAATGCTTTTTCCAGATCGGCAAATCCTAAGAACGTGTCTTGATTTTCTCTTTCTCCCATTATCAACCGCGACGTCAGAACTGTCTCTCAAGTGACTTATCTTTTCTAAAGCCAAAGTGCTCGTCATCAAACATATCCTCAGTTTTCTTTCCAATCTTCTGCATATTCGTCTTGTCTCCTAACCTGTATAAAGGTGATAAAAAATTAGAAGAAATTTACAAATGATTTTCAAAAATGATTTTAAGTGTAGTTGCATAGTAGGATTAAAAAAATAAAGTGTTGATCAATGTCAAAGCGAATGATGTACACATATCGTGTATTCTGACTCGTTCCATATCATTTTGATGAAAGAATCGTTCAAACGATCTACGGAACATGTGTAAGTAGGCTGTTTAGGTTTTTATGATGGTAAAGCTACGTAGCGCTCCGTATGAAAATCACTGACTGTGCTGTATGCAGTCTGTGGCTGGTTGGCATTGTTGGAATATTCGCTGTTGTAGTGTTGGGCACTTGGATGTGAACAGCGCGTAGCGTTGCGCAGTTGGAGGTGAGCCGCCAGCAGTGGTGGATGTGGGGAGAGAGATGGCGGAGTTTTGAGAGCGGTTGATCTGGACGTGTGTCCGTCAGAAAAAGGAAATTTGTAAGACTAGATGTCATGAACTGATATATAATAACTTTTGAACACTATTAGGGTATGTACATTGTGTTATGGGTTGGCAGGAGAGCCAACACCGGTATGAGAGGAAGCCGAAAGGCACGCGTTTTAGCTCACGCAGGCTGGCGTGAGGTCTGGAACAGGACAAGCAAAAAACGTACGTACCTGCTGGAATACTTAACTTTAATCCATAAATGGTGAACATCGCTCTTGACGGTACATTATTCATAATCTCAATAGAAACTGGTAATGGCGCCTTGCTAGGTCGTAGCAAATGACGTAGCTGAAGGCTATGCTAACTATCGTCTCGGCAAATGAGAGCGTAATTTGTCAGTGAACCATCGCTAGCAAAATCGGTTTTACCACTGGGGCGAGTGCTAGGAAGTCTCTCTAGACCTGCCGTGTGGCGGCGCTCGGTCTGCAATCACTGATAGTGGCGACACGCGGGTCCGACGTATACTAACGGACCGCGGAAGATTTAAAGGCTACCACCTAGCAAGTGTGGTGTCTGGCGGTGACACCACACATTGATTGTTTGTTCTCCAACAAAATCTTTCCTTTGCTAGCTATGCCTATCAGTAGTTAGTGCCTTCAGCAGCTAGAATCTTTTATTTAGCTGGCAGTATTGGCGCTCGCTGTATTGCAGTAGTTCGAGTAACGGAGATTTTTGTGAGGTAAGTGATTCATGAAAGGTATAGTTTATTGTTAGTCAGCGCCATTCTTTTGTAGGGATTATTGAAAGTCATATTGTGTGTCAGTTTAGTGATGATCAGAAGAAGTAAAGGGAGAAATGTCTGGGTCCGTTCGGTTTTGCTCAACAGTTTGAAAATCAAATAACGTACGAGGTTTACCAGCACTGTCATTCATAATTTTCCAAAGGGGACGTATCACATGTAACTAACTAGGTAACTGACTATGCAACCTGCGGCTAGTAGCGGATTCGGGGACGGTGGTTTTGTATTATGGATGTGAGGTTTCCGTAGGGCCACAGCGGGACATCACCTCAGTATGACCTATCTGACACTCGCTACCCTTGGTGCAACAAACAGTGGCCTGCGTGCATTGGCCGCGACGCTGCTGGCTACCTTACCCCAATGCAAGCGCGGTTGGCCAGGTTGCACCGACAGCGCAAACCGCAGGGGCGCCGGCGCATCCGCCGCACGCAGCCGAGATCACAAGGCGGAATTGTAAATGTCGCGGTCGTGGCTGCGGTCGTGGTCGCGCTGGCGGGGCCGGTCGCGGCTTCAGCAGACGTCACCCGCCGCGGGCCGCCGCCGGACGGGCGCTAATGCATAGCAAGTAGAGGCGCCGCCGCTTAAAGGAGCCGGCCATGCAAATTGAAGCAAAATAGTTGGCCGTCTTGCGCCGCCCGGCTTAAGCACCAGGCGGCCAGCTGCGGACGCCGGCTAATTGAGTTTTTGATCGGATCCGGCCCTGCCATGTTAGGCGGCGGGGGGCGCACAGATCTGCGGCAGCGCTGCGACAGTCGGATTACATAGCAGCCAGTCCGACGTAGCTCCGCGGTCAATCCATAAAGCTGGGAGCGGCTGCAGCAGCCATAGACGCCCGCGTATACATGACAGTAGGTAGCGACGCTGCATAGCATCATGTCAGCCCATTGTCGATTCTCACTATCGATATCATGACTTGTCACGACAATGGCTTCGAAAAACTGTTTTTCAAAAATATGTTTTCTTACTCTACAGAGTGTAGTCTCCCAGACTGTGCCAGTCGCTCTCGTAGATCAGTTATAGCCGAATATTGTTTTACACTACTGGCCATTAAAATTACTACACCAAGAAGAAATGCAGATGATAAACGAGTATTCATTGGACAAATATATTATGTGATTATATTTTCACGCAATTTGGGTGCATAGATCCTGAGAAATCGGTACCCAGAACAACCACCTCTGTCCGTAATAACGGCTTTGATACGCCTGGGCAGTTATTGTCCTCCGAAAGCTAAGTTCTGCCGAAGTCAATGTACTTACCTCATGATAAACAAAAGTGAAATGCTTTGCTTATAGATATCTTAGTTATTACGCTTATTGTTATGATGAAGAAAGTACTGTGCTGTAACGTATTGTTGTGCTACGAAAGAGGCTGTCTCCTTGTAGCTATACCACAAAAGTTACTACTAAAACATGTTTTATTTTCCAGAATAATTCAGAAAAACTGTGCAGATATAAAACAGAAACACCGCAAAAGCAACATTGTAAATTGTCACTCATTATTAGTGTTGTGATAAAATCGTGTAGCTGTCACATAAAGCTGTCATCTGGTATCTCACAGAAAGTACTCTAAATCCAGAATGTATTTTCAAGTAAACCAAAATGTTGCATTAGAATCTCATTAGCAGTACTGGTAAATGTTGCATGGGGGCTTATTTAAAATAAATAGGAATGCAATGCAAATACTTTTTAATTTTCTGTCGCTGTATGTCCGATTACGCTGTTTCGTAAACGGCTGGCCCTGACTAGTTTTAGTACGCAATCTGACTGCTTAGAATGACAACAAAGAATGTAAGAAAATTTCTGTTAGCACAATTAATTAACTATAAAACCTACGAAACAACAAACACAAGTGTAGCTGTTCTGTATGTGGTAGTATGACTCAACGCACATCTGGCACGGTTCTTCTTCAACAAGACAAGAATTTTTAAATAGCAATTATACTGACGTGATAAGCATTATTCAGGACACACAAATAATAAGAAAATAAAGAACAGTAGTTAGTTACCTTAATTTATGTTGACGAAAAGCACTCAGATCATTACAATATCTCCATTGGAACAACATCTGCTATCTCTCCCATCAAATAACTGCATACACATGGAACAACACTCTCCACTACCGCATCTCACTCTGACTTCAGCTACAAGCAGTGTCCACCACAACTTCTCGGCAAGAACTGCTTGCCGCTACGTCTCAATAATCACTGCCAGTGGAGGCGGCGGAACAATACTCTCTGGCGCGATTTCTGGCGCTGTGGCTCAGTGTAGCCACCTTTCAATGTTCTAATTATGTGAGCCTTATAATCGTTACGTAATCGTGCAACTAACAAGCAAGAATGCACCCACACAATAACACTGTGACGTCTGTTCCCAATAACAATGCATTCGTAATTTCTGTTTAAATAAGTTCTCTTGGTTCTTGAGTGGATACTGAACTTCAAAACATTGTTGCATATTAACAGTTTCTCAGTGTGACAAATTGTACAAGTAGCGTGAAGTGAAAATTGCAAAGACTAAGTTAAAAAGCAGATTATCTGTCAATAAACGGTTTTACATGTGAAATGTGGTGTAAATCTTTGCTCTTCTCAGTATGCAGAGTTTCAACTTGAATGCAATTATCATGCGGTATTCGTCCGTAAAGAATACTGGAATTTTGCTCAAGGTTAGCGTCTATGTTATTTTTCCCTGAACCAGCGGGCGCAGGTGGCTGCCTGCGGTGCGAGTCATTGTCTGTTCCTTTGTTTGCGCGCGTCGTTATTGGGATTTGGAGGTCTAACTTCTACAAATTGACGTTGTCGAAAGTTCCCTGCTCTGTTTAAATCCCGCCAGTTCTGATGCAATTCAGGTCTGTCGTTTTGTCGGTAGTTTACATAGTTTCTTGTTTGTCGGTCATGTGGTGGAGAATTTCTCCCGGAATGGTAACTGCGCACTGGACCGTTGCGTCTAAAGTTATTCTGTCAGATTGTTCGAAATGTTTCATCATTATGATGCTATGTTTTTCTCGGCCTTGTGTAGCTTGAGACCAATATGCTGAGAGGAACGCATGATAAAATTCTCCTTCACTGTGACAATCGTGAATGAACGATCGCATTCTTACAGCTGGTTCATTCTCTAAATAGCCACACATAAATTCTAACCTGTGCTCCAATGACCAGTTGGGAAGAAAACAATGAGAGAATTGATGGAGCCACGCTTGTGGATGAATGTCGTTGGCAGAATTCTTAAACGTTTTGAATTTACGTGTAGTAATGAACAGCTTATAGTCAAAATCATCATGTCGGCGAGTCGCATGTCGGTCATTGTTACGTCGTGTCGGCAGTTCCATCTCAAAATTCGGTGCACGTTGCCAATTTCTTTCATAACTTCCGAAGTGCCCTGTGTTATTATTTTGTGGCTGTTCCGTATTTATATGTCCCTCTTCCCGTATTGGGGCGCGAGTGTCCTCTGAAATACGTAATTCTTGTATTACCTGTGTCAGCTGATCTTGTACTTCCCGGATTTCTCTTTGGTGTTGCGTATTAATTTGATTCTGATTTTGTTTGAATTTCCTAATTTGTTCACACTCTTCTGTGTCAGTGATGGCTACAGGTCTTGTGTCATTCAGATCATCATCTACCTTTGCAGATAAGTTAGTGAACTGATCGGAAAGTTCGGCTACTTTCTCCGATAGTGTACTTATTTCCTCAGTGTGTTTTTCTGAACCAAGTTTCAGAGTGTCCATTTGTGTTGAAATCGTATCTACTGTGTCCTTTAAGTTTTCTTGAGTTTTTGCAAGTTGCGTAACCGAATCGGTAGATGCAACTGAGTCAATTTTAGCTTGCAAGGTGTCGTGATTTTCATGAACAATAGTTTGCAGTTCTTTTATGGCTGCTTCATGATTCTGTAATGCATTTTCATGACGCGAAAAAATAGGTTGGAAATGCTCACAAATTTGTGTTTTTACGTCATTACAGACTTTTTGACATTTCGATTCAATGTTATGTAACTCAGCAGTTAAATCTTCACGTGTTTGTTCGAGAGTTTGTTCCAATGAGTCTAACTTTTGAAGCTTTTGCTGTGTTTGTCTCTGATTTTGTTCCATTGTGTGTAACTGTTGCTGTGTTTGTCTCTGGTGTTGTTCCATTGTGTCTAACTGTTGCTGTGTTTGTCTCTGGTGTTGTTCCATTGTGTCTAACTTTTGAAGTTTTTGTTCCATTGTGTCTAACTTTTGAAGATTTTGTTCCATTGTGTCTAACTTTTGAAGCCTTTGTCCCATTTGTTGCATTAATTGTAATAACAATGCATTAGTGTCTGGAATCTGTTCCTCTACGCTTTTCGGCAGTGCATTTGCACCAGCAACATTCACATTTTGACAAGCAGAAAATGTGTCTTGACTCATTTGAGAAAACGGTGAGAACCCAGAACCTGAGTCTACAGTATTTCCAATATTGTGTTCTGTCATTCCTAATTCCTGAGGCGAGCTGTTGCCGACCGATCGATCGATAATGCTTCCCTGTTTACTACCTGTTTCACTGTCTACACCATTATTTGACGCCCGCTCCATTTCCCTATGCACAGTTACCAAATTACTACTTTGAATATTAGTTAATTCATTACATGGTGGCGTTAACACACTGCTTTCGTCTTCACTGTCATTTCTCAGTTTACTTTGGAGCCTAGTGTTACGTTTTTCACACGCCATTATTGTCACAATATTTCACACGACAACACAGAAAAACACAACTTGAAGAGCAAAAATAGGGGAACACATTAACATAGCACTGAAAATAATACCTAGTTAATTGCAAGCGCAGCTGCGAAATACTTGGTGCAAATCTACATGCATGCCACAACTGTTTTACTGTACAACAATGAAAGACTGCAACTACAAAGGAGATTCTCTCTACAATTACTCAATAGCAATAAACAAAATCTACAGTAATTACACAAACTACAAGAAAAAATCAGAAAATTCCAGTGAGGTATCCTCGGCTAAGGGTCGACATATGAAACGTCCCCTTAGAACAATTCTACAAGACTGTGCTTAAACTGACACACAATATTTTTAGCGCAACGCAATCTGACTTTCAAAAATCCCTGCAAAAGAATGACCCTGACTAACATTAATCTATACCTTTCACAAATCACTTACCTCACCAAAAATCTCCGTTACTCGAACTACTGCAATACAGCGAGCGCCACTACTGCCAGCTAAATAAAAGATTCAAACTACGGAAGGCACTAACTACTAGTAGGCATAGTTAGCAAATGAAAGATTTTAATAGAGAACAAACAATGTATTTACCTTAATAGTGTTGAAAAACCATAATATACATAGCAGTTCATAATATCCATTCTGTACTCAAAAATCCGCCATCTCATTTCCCACATCCACCACTGCTGGCGGCTCACCTCGAACTGCGCAACGCTACACGCTGTTCACATCCAGCTGCCCAACACTGCAATGGCAGACAACAATGCAAACTAGCCACAGACTGCACACAGCACAGCCAGTGATTTTCATACAGAGCGCTACGTAACGTTGCCAATAAGAAAACATAAACAGCCTACTTCCACTTCCACTGTTCCAAGTGCCGTCGATGCGAACAACCGGTGACCGAGAAGTGTAACCAATGGCACCCCATACCATCACGCCGGGTCAGACACCAGTATGGCGATGGCGAATACACGCTTCCAATGTGCGTTCTCCGCGATGTCGCCAAACACGGATGCAACCATCCTGATGCTGTAAACAGAATCTAGATTCATCCGAAAAAATGACGTTCTGCCACTCGTGCACCCAGGTTGTCGTTGAGTACACCATCGCAGGCGCTGCTGTCTGTGATGCAGCTTCATGGGCAATCGCAGCCATGGTCTCCGAGCTGTTAGTCCGTGCTGCCGCAAACGTCATCGAACTGTTAGCGCAAAGATCGTTGTTGTCTTGCAAACGTCCCCATCTGTTGACTCAGTGATCGAGACGTGGCTGCACGATCCGTTTCAGCCTTGCGGATAAGATGCCTGTCATCTCGACTGCTAGTGATACGAGGCCGTTGTAATCCAGCATGGCGTTCCGTATTACCCTCCTGAACCCACCGATTCCATATTCTGCTAACAGTCATTGGATCTCGACCAACGCCAGCAGCAAAGTCGCGATACGATAAACCGCAATCGCGATAGGCTACAATCCGACCTTCATCAAAGTCGGAAACGTGATGGTACGCATTTCTCCTTCTTACACGAGGCATCAGAACAACGTTTCACCAGGCAACGCCGCTCAACTGCTGTTTGTGTATGAGAAATCTGTTGGAAACGTAATTCATGTCAGAACGTTGTAGGTGTCACCACCGGCGCCAACCTTGTGTGAATGCCCTGAAAAGCTAATCATTTGCATACCACAGCATCTTCTTCCTGTCTGTTACATTTCGCGTCTGTAGCACGTCATCTTCGTGGTATAGCAGTTTTAATGGCCAGTAGTGTACATCACCTACCCTCTTTTAATCACCAAACTAAAAATTATTATTGTCAGTTACGTTATCGCCTTACTTGATTGTTGCTGACATGTGCTGTTGATCTGTGATGGGGCCTCCTTGACCGCGTCTCGCGGAGTACACACATGTTTTCGTCACCTCAGTACAAAATCTGTACAATTTTATGCATTTTAAGTTCGATGACATTTTCAGTTAGTGGATGGAGAATGGTGTCAATGACGTAGAACAAGAAGTAGACAAAGAATATAACGATTTTTCAGTATCCAGTGATCAGAATTCTACTAGCGAACAAGAGGACCATTCAGTGAAAGAACTTTAAGGACAATCATGATGAGCACCTTTCTGCTTCTCCAACAAAATACTGAAAGTGTTAATTAAAATTAAATGTGTTCTGACTGGTGGTAAAGAAAAATGTAGATCTCAGCGCTGAATGTTAATTTTGCAGCCTTTCTTTTTCTGGCTAACGATTTCAGTTTTTATATGCAAGTTTAAACCCCGGAAATTAGTTTTATGCGAAAATTTGCTTTCTATAGAGGTACCATAATTTTTCAAAACGTAAAATTCAGTCCTCCAACAGTTCGTTTAGGTGTGCTATTGAAAAAGCTACGCAAAAGTATGTAATTTTTGCGTGATACCAAAATAAAATACTGCTGTCATTATTTAATGCAATAAAATAACAAGGAGGATTTTAACAACACTTATATATTTGTAACCACATAAATTAAATTTTCAAATGATTTGCAGCTTAAATCTTGATTTAAAGATAGGGATCCCAGAGGACACTCCTCCTAGTATAAGATACAGAAAAGTCACCTCGTGAGTTGAGAGTTAATCTATGCTTTGTGTAAATTGATATCAGCGTTATCAAATATGTTTAAAATATTAAAATGTTAAACTCTGCATTTGCAGTCACTCCCACCTATCCATACATTTTGGAAGCGGTATCGGGGCTCTCCTTCTTTCAAGCTGCAATAAGTAATAAACCGTACAAGACTCCAATAGAAAAGTTGGAATGTGTTGGCCACATCCAAAAGAGGCTTCGTGGCAAGCTTTGTCGCTTGCTAAAGGAGATTAAGCCCTTGAGGCTACAAAAGAACTAGGAGGAAAATGTAACGAAACTGATTCTCTTCTGTCATATTATGAGAGAAGTATAGGGAGCAATTTAAACAATCTAGGGGCGCTGTGTGGGCAGTTTAATTCCACAAGCTGTTCACCGACGTAATAAACAAGCGTAATCGGTGTCCAAATGACGACTGGAGTAAGTACAACACACTAAATTAAACGTACGCACATAAGCACTCGCTAATAAACCTATTAAGAATGTAATTAAGCACACATTCAGATTTATTCATTGGAAAATAAAATGGGAATGAAAATCTAAATAGCATAATTTGGGTGAGATGGCCAAACACGACTTTCTTTTTGAAGAGATATAATGAAAATAGGTGTCCAAGGTGCAGTTTCATACTTCAATGACGGAAATATCAGCAGAATTGAAGTGGTCCTTGTATGATGCAACGAGCAACTATGCATAGCCTTTTGCACAAGGTGCTTTAGGTTTTTAAATATTTTAGCGATGACAAACGTTTTATAATGTGCTGTTGTTACCCAGCTGACATAATGTGCGTGTAGTCAGCTTTAACTGAACATGTTTTACTACAAAAGATGTTAAGATCTGAAGTTGACAGCGTAGCCTGCTGAAACCGGTCTTAAATAAAAAAGTATTTTATGTGATCTTGGCAATTGAGTGGTTTTTAACAGGAGATACTGAATAGAAGGGGAGAGAAGGGAAATCTAGTTGATGAGGAGTATCAGTATGGAGGATTTTAAAATACACTTAATCGTATTACATGTTGAAATATATTAACTAAATCTTTAAACTGCTTTTTCTCAGTTCAATATGATTGACATTATTAGAGGCCTTTTCTCATAAACAAAGTGAAATAATGCTATGACATTGTAATGTTGTTACTTTAATTTGGTATGCTGAATTGTAAGGTTGTAACTTTAATTTGCTATGCTGAAATCGGTGCTAATAGACAATAAAAGCTGGGTTAAAAGCCGTGATCTGTCTGGGGACATTAACCGTGGATTACTGGGCAACTGTTTCATCAGATATTTAGCAGACTAACACTAATGATAATCTTTTAATAGTCATACAAAACCGGTAAAATATATATATCTAAAAAGGAGAATTTAAATAAAAGGAAAGAAATCAGTTTATATTTGGAAATTTATTTTAAGATTGTTCATTGAAATTTCAGCATATTACACGTGAGCTATAACTGAGCTGGTGCCTTATTTACGATTAAAAAAAAAAAGTGAGATTGTAATTTTACGGAACACATAAAATATGGAGCCAAGATTGGGAGACTGTATACAACACTGCATTCATAAAATCACACACGAAGAACGTTGAAACATAAGCAAGAAGAAATTAACCACAACCAACAGATTCAGTTTTTACCCAAAGAAATTACGTTCATACCACAATCCTGTCCGTCATGTAATTACAACACACGGGTATACTAAATTCATATTAACTCTTTGTGAAGTCTTCTCAAAAAGAATAGCTGAGGGCTACTTTGATGATTACACCACATGCTTCACGTGGTCAACTTGGTTTACACAAAGCGTACAACTCCACAATAATTTTGATAATTAAAATACATTAGATTGAAAAGCAATTGACAAAAGAAAAACCTTGAACTGGTTACTAACGTCTTACTATTAACCTGATGGGTCAAACAGTTATATAAGCACGTGGTAGTGGTCTCGCAAAGTACACCCCACGTGGGTTGAACATAAAGAAAAGCGTAAAGAAAAGTTGCTATATTAAAAAAAATATTCTTAAGACGAGACGTTATAATCTCACGCACATTCGGATTTAAGATTGATGAACTTAGTTAGAGTTACTGATCAACACGTGGTTCCACTTTACTCACAAAGTAGTAACAAAGCAACTACCGCAAAATAATCTGAATTTAACACGAGAATTACACTCCGCTGCACTTTAAGATAGCATTAGATACTTTAGAGCTAAACCTGAAATCAAGGTGATTAAATTTTCAGTTAGGCTGAACTTAAGAAATCCATTGTCCTACGGACTTAACAGACACGCGCTTAGCCGGAGATCTTACCACTTCAGACACTCGCCACGGCCACACTGCAACTGCCCTACTGCCGAGCGTACTTCCTGAGGGAGGCTCACAAAGACCAACGGAAGTGGCCAGAAGGGCAGCTTCCTATACCAACATGACAACGGACGGACAGGACCATACTAAGGATAGAAACCTCTTTGCTTTTAGGAAGCGTAGCTACCTGTTCCGACGTTGGT
Source organism: Schistocerca cancellata (assembly GCF_023864275.1). Classification (NCBI taxonomy): domain Eukaryota; kingdom Metazoa; phylum Arthropoda; class Insecta; order Orthoptera; family Acrididae; genus Schistocerca; species Schistocerca cancellata. The sequence goes on from NC_064632.1 coordinate 431,037,222, forward strand.
CCTACTGTTCTCTAGCAGACAGCCTTGTCTGCTACCCTCAAGCATGCAACTAGAAATACATATGCTCATTCATCCTCTCACACAAAAGGGAAGGGGGATTACAGTATCTTATCATATACAGTATATAAAAGAAAGCGGATGTAGGTTCCGTATGAGACTGTGTGACATGAATTACATATAAGAATTACATATAAACTGTGCTTTAAAGTGTAGTAGTGTGACAGATCGTTCTTGTTTATGTGTAAAAGTAACACGTTCCACTGCTCAGTCTCCTCCCAGATAGTCAGAAACGCCACAATACATTTAGAAGAGGAATTTATTCCATAAATGGCAACAGATTTAAGAAATTAAACATGAAAGGAATCCAACAGAGACCTTTCATAACCCCAACGCTCCGGGAAAAGACTGTGCAGGGAATTTTCTGGCCATGCTAGGACATTCCCAAGCAGGCTTCTCACACCCTACTTAAACCAAAAGTGTAAAAGAAAAGGCAAAAGGACACCAGCTACTTGCTAAAACACAATAATTTCAACACATCTTTAGAATCTACCAATTTCAAACAAAAAAAAAAGAACACAATCTGTGACACCTATTTAAAAGGTAGTGTAGACCTAATTCGGTCAGCAAGTAAAAACAATGATTCCTGTGTCATTAATATGAAAACAATTTCTGGTTGTCACCCTTATGGAGTTCACCAGTATCTGCTCATTGCAAGAGCCAACTGATCACAGGAAAATTTATGACTGTTTATTAACAAGCAAAATTTATGAAAATAGCAAAGGTGCCACAGCAATTAAAAAAAAGAACATCAAATAACATCGGTATTAAAAACAGAACATAACAATGCACAATTTGCAAAAGCAACAAAATGATAAGAGAAAAAACATGTTTTACAAAGTGGTTATCGCAAAAAAATTCTATATCGTATAAAACTAATAATTTGTAGAATTAAAATAACTATGTGGCACTCATTTAATCACTCTACTATATTTCAATTAGCTAGCAAACAATGATCACTGTCATTATACTGAAACTACAATAATTATGTGATTGTTACCCTTAAGGGGTTCCTCACAGTAAATATGCCCCATGCAAAGGCTAATCGATCACAGTTCAATGAGAATAAAAAGCTATCTGACTGATAAACGAAGCAATGCCACAGCAATGAATTTACGAAACAAAATATCACAAATCTAATACCTCACACAAAAACAAACATTGATAAATAAAGCAGTACAATAGTCAACATCTAAAACAAAAAAAAAAAACCTATAAATAAAACACCTGCAAAATACAAGAGTCAAAGTCTAAAAAAGATAAATAGAACACCTGCAAAATACAAGAGTCAGTCTAATAAACACCAATAAATCGAACTCCTGCAAAACACACGAGTCAGAGTTTCTCTGACAGAAACACACGTATATGCACTGGACTAAGAACCGTATAATCACTGTTCACTGACACACTCAGTACTTCCACTGTTCCGAGGCACAATATAGGGGAAAGAGGGGGGGTTCGTCGCCGCAGCTGTCAGTAGGGATTTTTTTTTTGTCCATCTGTTGCGTGCGATCCCGCCGTCTCTGCCCTCTCATGAAGTTTCTCCCGTGTCACGTCATCTCGATTTGGTTCCATGTTTGCGTTGTCAAATTCGTGCGGTATCCTCGTCTGACACGCCAGGTTGATATTCTCGGGCAAGGATGACACTTAATGGCTCTTCTTTTGTGCCACCCTTAGCGACCAGAGAACATCGAACCAAGATTTACTGTCGCTTGACAGTAGGCATCCATCAGGAAATGTCGATAGGCGTCGTTGACGTCTGCAAGTTTCTCTGGGCAGTACCTGTCAAAAGGCTCCACACCCCTTGTGTTGTTTCACCGCGGCCGTCTCGTCACGGTCGGGTGCGTGTGGTGCGTTGCCAGCAGATGGGTTTCCGTGCGGTGGACCGCTCGCCCATCTCAGGTCATCGCCTCGAGGAAGGGTCGCCCGGGGTGGCCGCCCATTAGCTCCAGGTACAAGGGAGAGTGTTTGCCGCTTACTCTCCTTTTGTTGTCGGCCGCGCTCCCAAAGTGGCCCGGATGACAGCGTGTCCCGCTGGGAAACCCGCCAGTTTACAACTAGTCCGGCTGCTCCCGCTGTCTCTTAAGAGTTTTGCCAGTTCGCTTTCACGTTCTCAACTGCATTCACAGAAATTTTTTTATCATCCTTATGTGATTACACAATGTCATACATAATACCACTTAGTATTGTCTTTCACAATTTTTAAGAACAAAGTGAGACTTAATATTTTTTTTAAATAAAAAAATTAGATGAATCGACAAAATAAAATAAAATTTAAATGACTTGACAATGTAAAAAAAATAAAAGTGAAATGACTTGACAGTATAAAAATAAAAATTTAAATGAACTGACAATATAATATTTAAATCCATATCACTAATGTGGTTCACTTACGTTTTAATAAATCAAATGCTATTTATTAATTCACTAAAATGAATAGAATTATGCCTTGTGCAAGTATAGGTCAGGACAGCATAGGGTTCACATGTTATTTACACACACATACATGCACACCTGTTGTCTATTCTACAAACTAACTACCCATAAACATGCATTACTCAATATTCTACTTCTATCCACTACTAGTTAAGCCAATAAGCTACTTCAATGCTATTTCAACACCGTGTATATACCACTACAACATTGTTCTAATTCGTCCTCTTCTTGACGCTCACGGCATACGTCTTGTCACATGATAAATATGGAGAACTTTCCTTAAACATACACATTAAAAAGAACAATGGTTATTTACACGCCAAAACATTTATACCAGTTCGCACACCTGAAAAGAGACTCGCAATTACACATTTATCATACTCATATATTCACACATAAAACAGTTAGAAAATTTCACCTAAAATTACGTTATCACAACAATTAATCACGCAGATGACTCTGAGAAGGTTAAAAATATTTGCATTATACAGGTTATATTACATTTTCTTACCCATTTTGCTGCGATTTCGTTCCTTCTTTACGTTACCTTTCGCTTCCAAATCAGTTATTTCGCCTGTGGTGGTTATTCTGGATTCATTTCTCATGAATGGCAAAATTGTGGTCACCTCTATTCTGTAAAACAGTATCATCTTAACATATTGAACTTACAACAGACACAAAAGATCCGAATCCTCCTGTAGTTTAAATGACAAATGTTTTGCTTTATCCTTATTACCTTAAACCAAGCTTTCCTTCGTTCCCATAATCAAAATTATTTAATCATCCTCTACCTTCAAGAGGGAAATTTCCTCAGTACAAATCATATAGGCTGCAGTGCATCCCGCACCAGCGAAAACAGTAAGCTGTAATGCTCACAGCATCAGCAAAACACATAAACGTCGCTTTTCTAGGACAAGTATTAACGTAGAATAATTTTTTTTAGGCTTTGGCTCAACATCAATCAAGACTACAAAAAGGATCCATATTTCCGTTCCATTCTCCATTTGCTGAAAAGCTGCTCGTATTTGACTACCACAATAATATTTCAGAGCCACGTAAATTACACAAACCACAATTCTTCTTTCACCTTGAAGGGAATCAATATACTTACGAAATCCACAGACAGCACTTTACGTACTCAGCTATAAAGAACAAAAAAAGACATATATCATCAATATTAACATATCATCGCACATTGGAAGCCAATGGTTCAACAATCATATTATCGCATCCTGTTTTCAAGATTCCAAACTTACTCATTCCTTTCTCAGAGTTCTCCTATCTTAAAATATTCATACAGCACGCATACTATAGTAAGAGATCCTCATTTATACTGACAGATATAGAATAGTAATAGATAGATAGTAGCACTGAAAGCAGAAAATCGGAAACAAGGCTACTAACAGCTGGGGACCTGGGTTTGCCAGACCCATAATACCCACAGATCGGATATTCCCCTGAGTTTCATCTTAACATGTATTTGTCTCTTGTCCTCCGCCCCAGTCTGCTTCAATCGTTCTACTTGCTGTTCCAGCGCATGAATCGCTAGACTGTTGTCCGCTATTGTGTTGCTAACGGACGTGGGACAATGCGTTTCCGCCTCTTGTACCCTCGAAAGTACCTGCTGGTGTTCCCTTTGGCATTCTTCCCTCAGCTCTTGGAAATTCCTAAGTAGCCGTTCTTCGCTTTCTTCAGACTCGTTATCGCCACTACGCCTGCCCCGTTCCAAGGCTTGCAGACGGTCATCGATTTGTTCAAATGCACGGCCCAACTCCTTCATAATATCACCCTTCACTTCACTTGCCAGACCGCTCATTCTTTGTGCGACACCATCGGACACTCTCTGCATCGACCCGCCAACCTTATTTGTCTGCTGTATTAGTTTTTCGTCTATTTGCTCGCCTAGCTCGCGGATCGATTTTTCAGATTTCTGCGTCATTTGTTCGCCCAGCTCTCGGATCGATTTTTCGGATGATTCTTTTTGTTCTCGGAACGATTTTTCAGATTTCTGCGTCATTTGATCGCCTAGCTCTCGGATCGATTTTTCAGATTTCTGGGTCATTTGTTCCCCTAGCTCGCGGATCGATTTTTCTGTGTTTTCTTTGTCTTGTTGCAATAAGGCTTTCATGAGTTCTGCCAATTCAATTTGGTTAGTTAGAGGCAAATTAATTTCTGGCTCTGATGTGAGCCCGTTCGTGCTGATTTGCATTTCGTCTGAAGTATTCCCCATTGCATTTTCGGAACCGCCCGACGCGTTAATATTGGAAATCAAATTATCCCCTTGGTCCATGTTGCTTAAGTTGTCGGACCGCTTACTTTTAGATTGGTTACGTGTTTGCATTAGTGCAATTTATACTCAGTACGCAACGCACTAATCACAATAAATGTGTCCCACGAAAATTACGACAGTCACACGAAAGATACCCAACCTAGTACACACTTTTTCACACGCAAAACATATTTTTATCTTTGATCGAAACAGTGGAATTTACAAGCGAGAATAAAAAACACACAGACATGTAAAACACACAAGTATAAAAAACAAAACAAGACAAACAACGCAACGCCGATCAACAACGTCGTGAACCTTTTGAAAGTCTGCTCGGAAACAACACAGAAGTTGTTTGAGCGCTGTAGGAAAAAAATTAAGATTATAACACGCTCGCAATCTAACATTTCAGAGATTCCAGAGTCTAGCGGAATCACAGAACAGGGTCGCCATGTGGTCAACTTGGTTTACACAAAGCGTACAACTCCACAATAATTTTGATAATTAAAATACATTAGATCGAAAAGCAATTGACAAAAGAAAAACCTTGAACTGGTTACTAACGTCTTACTATTAACCTGATGGGTCAAACAGTTATATAAGCACGTGGTAGTGGTCTCGCAAAGTACACCCCACGTGGGTTGAACATAAAGAAAAGCATAAAGAAAAGTTGCTATATTAAAAAAAATATTCTTAAGACGAGACGTTATAATCTCACGCACATTCGGATTTAAGATTGATGAACTTAGTTAGAGTTACTGATCAACACGTGGTTCCACTTTACTCACAAAGTAGTAACAAAGCAACTACCGCAAAATAATCTGAATTTAACACGAGAATTACACTCCGCTGCACTTTAAGATAGCATTAGATACTTTAGAGCTAAACCTGAAATCAAGGTGATTAAATTTTCAGTTAGGCTGAACTTAAGAAATCCATTGTCCTACGGACTTAACAGACACGCGCTTAGCCGGAGATCTTACCACTTCAGACGCTCGCCACGGCCACACTGCAACTGCCCTACTGCCGAGCGTACTTCCTGAGGGAGGCTCACAAAGACCAACGGAAGTGGCCAGAAGGGCAGCTTCCTATACCAACATGACAACGGACGGACAGGACCATACTAAGGATAGAAACCTCTTTGCTTTTAGGAAGCGTAGCTACCTGTTCCGACGTTGGTCCTACTGTTCTCTAGCAGACAGCCTTGTCTGCTACCCTCAAGCATGCAACTAGAAATACATATGCTCATTCATCCTCTCACACAAAAGGGAAGGGGGATGACAGTATCTTATCATATACAGTATATAAAAGAAAGCGGATGTAGGTTCCGTATGAGACTGTGTGACATGAATTACATATAAGAATTACATATAAACTGTGCTTTAAAGTGTAGTAGTGTGACAGATCGTTCTTGTTTATGTGTAAAAGTAACACATTCCACTGCTCAGTCTCCTCCCAGATAGTCAGAAACGCCACAATACATTTAGAAGAGGAATTTATTCCATAAATGGCAACAGATTTAAGAAATTAAACATGAAAGGAATCCAACAGAGACCTTTCAACATTTTCAGTTGTTAAAAACTGTAGCTGACCAATTGGAAGAAACGTAATACCTTTGGTTAAATTCTTATTTATGGAATTGCATCTTAGCAAAAAGTAATTAATTTTTATTGTAATAAATTCTAAACTTTGTAAATAAAATTTTAAATGCAAATTACTGATTGTAGTTCAGTGATCTTATAACCTTACAGTAAATATTTTCACACTGGTTGCTTGATATGTATTTCAGTTACGCCTCTTTAGAATGAGGCAATAATTTTTTGTTAATATTTGTGATAAAATACGAATCCCGGGTATTTTACTATATTTGTTTCTTTGCACATGCAAAAGTTCAGATCTCTACCTTTGAAACTGTGGCTATAAAGATTTTTTTGAAGAATCATTCACATTTTTGGAGTCTCCCACTTAAAAAATTTGGTGGTGCTTAAGTAGTCTGGCTGGAACAGTTGTAGCTTTTACACAACTCATTTTGTCAGGTGATAACGCAGTTTGTTTGACTCATACCCGAAACTTCAGGGTAGTTGCTCCTTCCTCTGTGGCGCTGTCGTTTATAGAGATGTTGAAATGTTTTGTGGCGCAGAATTTGGATGGGTGTGGTATTTGGATCAGTGCTGTACAGACCTGAGTTTATAGTTAACCCATACTTCGTAAAACCATGCCTGTGTGAGAATGTGAAACGCAACTGAATCTGAAATTAATCTCGAATTAGGCACAACATTGAGATCCAGTGCTGAATTCAATGTACACAACGTAATTACTAATGAATTAACTTATTGACACTTACATTGAATCTGGAGGTAGGGAATTTTCATAACATTTACCATTTAAAGTAAGTAGTGGTGACAGTAAACAAAGATTGAAGCGGCTCTATAGTTTATTAAAAAAGGCACATGAATAATAATGCAAAAAAAGACAGTTGTAAGGATAAGAACTTTACAAGGATGTATCTTGCTACGTGAACCGCAACTCAAAGCTCTCAGTTAGCAAAGTTACTGAGAGAGATGGAGTTACATAAAATTTCGTATCTGTTTCTGTGAACTAGGTACAGCAACCTGACTACGACGATTGCAATGTTCAGACCCAAGATCTTAGGTAGCACTGACGAATATGAGCCAGTGACAGATATCTTGCAACTGAACTACTATATTCTCGCTTGCCATAATGTACCAGAACTGCAATCGATGCTTACCATAATCCTCAATGTACTGTGAGTGGAACTTACACACAGTGACGCCGCAACTTGAGAGCGCAGCCGCAATTTAGCCTCCATCACTTGCCCATAAATTCTGGTCCGGGATCTCCTCCAAATTCCGCCTGACTTCATTTTCTGACCAATTATATATTTTTCAAGTCTCTTTTCAGACGCTTCCAGCCAACAAAGCACGACCACAAAATTGCTGCAGTCAGTCAATGGCGTAACTGTTTCCTTGACAATATTTCGCGCCCACAAACAGCGAAACTTCAATGAAGAGAAAGTGTGTCCATATTTTCTGAAAAGCTTCCACCAAGTGCTACGTCCTTCTGAACGTACATTCTAGCTCATTCACCCACTAGCTAGCCTAGCATCACAAGTCCCATAAAATGTTAATGATGATGACGTCCCATTCTCCGTGGAGCGTAGGGGACGATGCGGGAGATCCTAGTGGAGGTAGTTTGCCATTGCCTTCCTTCGACCGTAAGGAGGATGAATGATGATGATGACACAACAACACCCAGTCATCTCGAGGCCGTAAAAATCCCTGACCCTGACGGGAATCGAACCCGGGACCCCGTGCGCGGGAAGCGAGAGCGCTACAGCAAGACCACGAGTTGCGGACATAAAATATTAAAATGCTTCCTAAAAGTATAGTAGGCGACTCTACAACAGCGTCTATTCGTTAAATAGGTCTGTTTTTTTCAAGTTTTTAGGAAAAGCAGGATATGTTTATTTGCCCAAATATATCACTTAAGAAGCTCCTAAGGCCTATCACCTACAGACAGAGTTCCGTTCTCTGGCCACCTGCTTACCGTCCTATAAATGGGTAATGGTCTGTTCATCATTTGCCAAGGAAACTGGCACCCCACGTGGTATTTCTTCTCCCTCTGTTTCTGCAAAGGCCAGCACTCCTATGACTCCCTCAAGGCTCGTTTCACTGTGCTCCACAACACGTTGCCTGTCTCGTATTCACAGCACACCTGACTTCCAAAGTTAGCTCGTAAAGCAAACGAATGTACCTAGAACCATGTTAGATTACAAAAGGTTAACAAGAGGAAATGAAGTCAGCTTTCACAGTCAGTGTGCTATCACTTCCCATTAAAGTAATGTCACTCCCCCCCCCCCCCCCCAGTTTCTATAATTAAAGGTAAAAAAAAGAAAAGAGCTGACCAAGAGACTTGCTGTGTTTCAACTTTATTAATTGATAAATTAGAGTACCAGAGCACATATGAATGCCAAATCCCTTGTACTCAGCCACGTGGAATGAACAGTTCCATAGTCTGGTGGTACAAGAATTCAGAACAATATGTCTCCTCAGCAGTAAGATAGTTTAATCTTATCTCAAAGTAGGGAAACTATAATATACCGCAAAACTAACTCTAAAATACGTGCACACGTTATGTTGGTAAACAAACAAGTAATGTGGTTTCCGCCCACAAAAACTTTGCGAAAGGACGACAAAATACGATGACTACTTATTTCTACCCATAAATAACTTACAGGGGCATCCAAAACAAAGTGACATTCAGCACTAAAATAAGTTGGACAAGTTGAATGACTCACTAGCATTAACTAATATTCACTACTACTAACCTTTACCCTATCCTAGACAAGCCCTGACAAGATAACATAACCACACAGAACTACACTACTACAAGATCCACAAGAAAAGTGCAGACAAACAAAAATACAACAATTTATTGCAAATACACAGTCACTCTACAATAGCCTCGCTGTGTTGTCAAATTCATAATCAAAATGTTACAGTATATGACACTACAGCCCCACCGTAGAAATACCCTTAGCAACAGTTACGGCACAAATAAATGTCTCATGGCCTTGCCATGCTTCTACACCAAGTGAACCAACTTGATTTCACCTCTCCTGACACACAGTGTTACACAGTAATCCTGACGACCAAACTCTGACACATTACCAACTCTTGCCAATAGTGAATACAGCACACAAAAGGATACGTCATTTTATGCTCTACTCTGTCTCGCATAACCAGACTCTCTGCCACACTTCCTTCCTGACTATGAGCAGTTGACTGCTGCTGTTTCCATGCTGCTCACAGCTGCATGGCACTTTTTTCTCCAGGGTCTGCTTTTTCAGTGCCCATTAATGAACTCTCAGTCCAGTATCGACGCCACCTCATTGCATCAGTCAGCTACTCCATTTGTGAGCCACGTTGATACAAAAGAAGTGTAGTCAGTACACCATACACGCCACAGCGGCGCCCCACAACTTGACTGCCGCAGACCACAGAAGCCTCTAGCACTGGCTCAAGTCGATATCGCAGCATCTGTCCAGTTCTACAGCCTCCAAACTGCTGAGTATTTGCTGCCCAAGCAGATCTTGGAGTGGCGCTGTCTCTGCCAACTCTACACTACATGTGCCCCTAGCGAGACGTCACAAAAAAAAAACACGTCATTTTATGCTCAATTCTGTCTCGCCATAACCAGATTCTCTGCCATACTTCCTCCCTAACCTGCTCTGGTGCGACTTCTAGGGAAAGTAACAGTCCCACAAAATTCAGCATCGTGGCAAACGCGTACCAAGGCGTCGTTGCTTCCATGCTACGACGCTGCCGCCGTTTTCCGTGCCTAAGGTGGACATACATGCTATTGGGTAAGTGTTCATCATGTTCTGGCTGATCACACAGTATTTACCCAGTTTTTGAGAATGAAAGCACATATCGACTTGCAATGAACTTTACATATACGGGGTGACAATTATTGGACCAAATGAAACAAATCGTCATAACTTCTGAACGTCGCGTTAAGAAGTTCAAACTGCACGGTTGGCCGCGGGGCATAATAGGAATTAGTATGCACATGGGCACGCTCCTTGTTGTTGTCGGTCATTTCCATTTGGATGGGTTAGTCAATAAGCAAGATGGGCGCATTTGGGGGACTATGTGGTGTGGAATGTCCAGTCACGGAATAATTGGTGCGCTAGTCCTTGATGGCATGGTGACTACTGAACGGTATGTGAAGGTTTTGGAAGGTGATTTCACCCCCATTATCCAAAGTGACCCTGATTTCGACAAGATGCGGTGCATGCAAGACGGTGCTCGACCCCATCGAAGCAAGAGAGTGTTTGATGTCCTGGAGGAGCACTTTGGGGACCACGTTCTGGCTCTGAGGTACTCAGAGGCCGCTGGCATGGTCCCCGATTAGCTGACATATTCTCCGGATCTGAACACATGCGACTCCTTTTTGTGGGGTTGTATTTAAGATAAGGTGTACAGCAATAACCACAAAACCTTTGATGAGCTTGAAACGTCCCCTTTGAAAAATTATACACGACTGTGCTTAACCTGACAAGACTGTGCTTAACCTGACAGACTGTGCTTAACCTGACACACAATATTTTTAGCGCAACGCAATCTGACTTCCAATAATCCCTACAAAAGAATGGCCCTGACTAACATTAACCTATACCTTTCACAAATCACTTACCTCACAAAAATCTTCGTTACTGGAACTACTACAATACAGCGAGCGCCACTACTGCCAGCTAAATAAAAGATTCAAACTACGGAAGGCACTAACTACTGATAGGCATAGTTAGCAAATGAAAGATTTTAATAGAGAACAAACAATGTATTTACCTTAATATCATCAAAAGTCATAATATATGTAATTTCAAAACTCCGCCATTTCCTTCCACACATCCACCACTGCTGGAGGCTCACCTCTAACTGCGCAACGCTACGCGCTGTTCACATCCAGCTGCCGCTGCCCAATACTACAATGGCAGACAACAATGCAAACTAGCCACAGACTGCACACAGCACAGCCAGTGATTTTCATATAGAGCGCTACGTAACGTTGCCAATAAGAAAACATAAACAGCCGACTTACAAGCTGAAAACAGTCATTCAAGAGGTCATCGGCAGCATCGATGTCCCGGCGCTTCTGGGGGTCATGTAGAATTTCGCTATTCGTCTGCGCCACACCCTCGCCAATAATGGCTGGCGTATCGAACATGTCATACCTAAACCCAAATATGTGCAGTTACGTTTACATGTTGAATAAATTGTGCGCACGCCATAGTTTGAAAATAATTTAGGAGTTTTTTATTTAGTTCAGTAATTGTCATCCTGTAATTTCAAACCTTCCCATACTCTTTTCCCTGATATCCCCCACTTCAGTACATTTTCGCTGTTCGTGCAGTATCGCAGCAGCATTAGGCATAACTTTTAAATTTATTATTTCTTTACTACTAATTCTATTGGCAATACGTATTGCAGACAGTATCCACATATGCAGCTGAATGTACCTGCAAAATTATAACAATGTACGACACATAGTTAAAGATGCGACGTCAGAAACTACAATACGTGAAGAACTAGCTGTTGCTTAGAAATGGAGATCAAATTACCCATACACAAAGATCGAGAGACTCCAAGTTTTATAGATTTGAGTTTCCTTCTTTAAAGAATTGGTAATGACAGGTTTTCTGGTACAGACTAATTGTCCTTTGTCTAACACTGCACCCCTTCAGCATGTTAGATTAATCAAATCGTAACCGCGACCATATTTCGAGGTTTCCTAACAGATGGTGATGTATTCGCCAAGAATAGTTAAAGTAGACAGCCTGAAGACTTTTTGTAGCGCTGATACCCCGAAAGCTCGTGTAAGGGAGAGTAAATAAATCGTCGTAGAAGATGCACCTAAGTTACACACATATGCATCACAAGATACGAGTGCATTGAGTCTAATTCAGTAAATTTATTTTAGATGTCTGACTGCGTTGTAGTCATTTTTGTTGTTGTTGTGGTTTTCATCCAAAGACGGGTTTGAAGCAGCTCTCCGAATAATTTCTTCTCCTTACATCCATTTGAATATGCTTACTGTTGCATTCCTAAGTCACCTCCTACAATTTTTGCGCCCCCACCCTTCCATACATTAACAAACTTACTATTTCTTGATGCCTCGGGATGTGTCTTATCGACTGATTCTTACTTCAGTCAACTTGCGCCATAAATTTGTTTTATTCCATACTTCCACTGATTATCTCCTCATTAGTTTATCGTCCTACGCAACTAATCTTCAGCATTCTTTTGTAGCACCCCATATCAAAGTCTTCAAGGCTTTTTCTCTCTGAACCTGTCATCGTACCTGTTTCACTTCTGTACAAGGTACACTCCAGACAAATACTTTCACTAGAGACGTCCCTACTCTGAAATTTAAATTAGATTTTAATCAATTTCATTTCTTTCACAACCGCTTTTCTTGCTATTGACAGCCTGTACTTTATATCCACTCTACTTCGAACATCATCAGTTATCTTTCCTGCCCTAAGAGCAAAATCCATATACCACAATACTGGCCATTATAATTGCTACACCAAGAAGAAATGCAGATGATAAACGGGTATTCATTGGACAAATATATTAAAGAACTGATATGTGATTACATTTTCACGCAATTTGGATGCATAGATCCCGAGAAATCAGTACCCAGAACAACCACTTCTGGCCGTAATAACTGCCGTGATACGCTTGGGCATTGAGTCAAACAGAGCTTGGATGGCGTGTACAGGTACAGCTGCCCATGCAGCTTCACCATGATACCACAGTTCATCAAGAGTAGTGACTGGCGTATTGTGACGAGCCAGTTCCTCAGCCACCATTGATCAGACGTTTTCAGTTGGTGAGAGATCTGGAGAATGTGCTGGCATTCTGTATCCATAAAGGCCAGTGCAGGACCTGCAACATGCGGTCGTGCATTATCCTGCTGAAATGTAGGGTTTCGCAGGGATCGAATTAAGGGTAGAGCCACGGGTCGTAACACATCTGAAATGTAACATCCACTGTTCAAAGTGTCGTCAATGCGAACAAGGAGTGACCGAGACGTTATAACCAATGGCACCCCATACCATCACGCCGAATGATACGCCAGAATGGCGATGACCAATACGTGCTTGCAATGTCCGTTCACCGCGATGTCACCAAACACGAATGCGACCATCATAATGCTGTAAACAGAACCTGGATTCATCCGATAAAATGAAAGTTTTGCCATTCGTGCACCCAGGTTCGTCGTTAGCACACCATCGCAGCCGCTCCTGTCTGTGATGCAGCGTCAAGGGTAACCGCAGCCATGGTCTCCGAGCTGATAGTACATGCTGCTGCAAACGTCATCGAACTGTTCGTGCAGATGGTTGTTGTCTTTCAAACGTCCCCATGTGTTGACTCAGAGATCGAGACGTGGCTGCACGATCCGTTACAAATGGTTCAAATGGCTCTTAGCACTATGGGACTTAACTTCTGATGTCATCAGTCGCCTAGAACTTAGTACTAATTAAACCTAACTAACCTAAGGACATCACACACATCCATGCCCGAGGCAGGATTAGAACCTGCGACCGTAGTGGTCGCTCTGTTCCAGACTGTAGCGCCTAGAACAGCACGGCCACTACGGCCGGCGATCCGTTACAGCCATGCGGATAAGATGCCTGTCATCTTGACTGCTAGTGATACGAGGCCGTTGGGTTCCAGCACGGCGTTCCGTATTACCCGCCTGAACCCACCGAGTCCATATTCTGCTAACAGTCATTGGATCTCGACCAACGCGAGCAGCAGTGTCGCGATACGATAAACCGCAATCGCGATAGGCTACAATCCGACCTTTATCAAAGTCGGAAACGTGATGCTACGCACTTCTCCTCACGAGGCATCAGAACAACGTCTCACCAGGCAACGCCGGTCAACTGCTGTTTGTGTATGAGAAATCGGTTTGAAACTTTTCTCATGTCAGCACGTTGTAGGTGTCGCCACCGGCGCCAACCTTGTGTGAATGCTCTGAAAAGCTAATCGTTTGCATATCACAGGATCTTCTTCCTGTGGGTTAAATTTCGCGTCTGTAGCACGTCATCTTCGTGGTGTAGCAATTTTAATTGCCAGTAGTGTACTTTTAATGTCTAATTTCCTAATCTAATTCGGGAGGACGACGGTTCAATCCCGCGTCCGGCCAGGTTTTCAGTGATTTCCCTAAATCATTTCAGGCAAATGCCGGGATGGTTCCTTTGAAAGGGCGCGGCCGACTTCCTTCCCCGTCCTTCTCTGATCCGATAAGACCGATGACCTCGCTGTCTGGTCTCCTTCCACAAAAATAACCCAACAACAACAACCTAATCTAATTTCCTCAGCGTCTCCTGATTTAATGCGTCTAGAGTCATTGCCCTTTTTCACTTTTGCTGGATTTCTAATCTCTTTACAAGACGCCACCTATTCCGTTCTACTGGTCTCCCATATCACTGCTAAACTTCAAAGTGACTGCGTTATAAAGCAAAATAAAACGGCCAACGTTTCGACTTCTCTTACCCGCAGGCTTTATCACAGAGCCACAAATTAAGACGGCCATTCAGTTTGCATCACGAGGCGGTCAGAATGCCAGTGGATACATTAGGTTTCTTTACTGGTTTCTGTCTGCGTAAACCATAAGACAATAACAGAACTTTCATAACGTAGGCTACGTCCCACCCAGACGTCGTCCTTCGCAAACAATTTGATGGGTCCGGTGCCGAATAGAGCCCTCGGCTCTAGAGACAGACGGCTCCGGCCTCGGCAGGAAATGGGGAGGTCCTTCTGCGAAGGCCGTTGCGGAAATCGAGCGCGAGGCGCCATGATACGGAATTGGGAATCTCCGTGATGTGTGGGCGGGGGAAGCGCCTGAGATTACCGGAGGGTTGCGTTTACTGCGTGCCGCGCCCTCTCTGGCAGCTGGCCTCCGCCGGGCAAGTGGCACGAATGGAATCAGCTGCACTTCAAGTCACCAGAATACGGATCAGTTTCTTCTAAGGGCTCTGTTTAGGTTTTAAGGGTGGCATACCCGCACACATAGTATTTCTTCATTTCGTTATTCATTTCTGTATATTACTACTAGCTGAGTGTCTAGCGTTGTTCAGGTATGTAATTACTCAAGTCTTCTATTAGTCCATTTTCTCCTGCCCCCATCTGGGTCCTTCACACCAGCTTTGAGTCCATCTCCTCCTTCCTCTATCCTTTGTCCATCCCAGTGGATATTTTAGACTTCTTTACTGGTTTCTGTCTGCGTAAACCATAAGACAATAAGAAAACATTCATAACGTAACGGAAAGTCATCGAGTAAACTGAGTAGCCGTATTAGATTGTTTGCAGATGATGCTGTCATTTACCGTCTTGTAAATTCATCAGATGATCAAAACGACTTGCAAAATGATTTAGATAAGACATCTGTATTGTGCAAAAAGTGGCAATTGACTCTGAATAAGGGAAAGTGTGATGTGATTCACATAAGTATTAAAGGAAATCAGCTAAATTACACAAATCTGAAGGCTGTAAATTCAACTAAATACTTAGGGATTCCAATTACAAATAACCGAAGCTGGAACGATCACATAGATAATATTGTGGTTAGAGCAAACCAAAGACTGCGATTCATTGGCAGAACACTTAGAAAGTGCAACAGACTGATTACACCACGCTTGTCCGCCCTATTCTGGAGTATTGCTGTGCGGTGTGGGATCCGCATCAGGTGGGACTGACGGATGACATCGAAAAAGTACAAAGAAGGGCAGCTCGTTTTGTGTTGCCGCGAAATAGAGGAGATAGTGTCACAGACATGATACGTGAATTGGAGTGGCAATAATTAAAACAAAGGCGTTTTTCGTTGCGACGGGACCTTCTCATGAAATTTCAATCACCAGTTTTCTCCTCCGATTGCGAAAACATTCTGTTGGCATACACCTACATAGAAATGATCATCACGATTTAATAAGAGAAATCAGGGCTCGCACAGAAAAAATTAAGTGTTCGTTTTTCCCGCGTGCCGTTCGCGAGTGGAACGGTAGAGAGACAGCTTGAAAGTGGTTCATTGAACCCTCTGCCAGGTACTTTATTGTGAATAGCTGAGTAATCACGTAGATGTACCAGCACCCATCTCTGTCTGCTCCTCTCTTCTCTGTCCATCTCCTCTTTCCTTTCTCTGTCCATCTCCTTCTCTCCCCGCTCTTAGTGCATCTCCTCTTCCCCCTTTCTCTGTACATCTCTTCCTCTTTCCTTGCTCTTTTCATTACCTCCACTTCTTCCATGCCCATCTCCTCCTTTTCCCTTTTTCTGTTCAATTCCTCTTCCCTCTCTGTCCATCTCCTCCTCTCCACTTTTCACTGTCAGTCTCTTCCTCCTCTCTCTCTCTCTTGACAATATTAATCTGCTAATAGTAAACTGCAGGAGCGTCTATAGAAAGGTCCCAGAACTGCTCTCATTAATAAACGGTCACAATGCCCATATAGTACTAGGGACAGAAAGTTGGCTGAAACCAGACGTAAACAGTAATGAAATCCTAAACTCAGATTGGAATGTATACCGTAGAGACAGGCTGAACAGTGAAGGGGGAGGCGTGTTTATAGCGATAAGAAGTGCAATAGTATCGAAGGAAATTGATGGCGATCCGAAATGTGAAATGATTTGGGTGACGGTCACGGTTAAAGCAGGCTCAGACATGGTAATTGGATGTCTCTATAGGCTCCCTGGCTCAGCCGCTGTTGTGGCTGAGCACCTGAAGGATAATTTGGAAAATATTTCGAGTAGATTTCCTCACCATGTTATAGTTCTGGGTGGAGATTTTAATTTGCCAGATGTAGACTGGGAGACTCAAACGTTCATAACGGGTGGCAGGGACAAAGAATCCTGTGAAATTTTTTTAAGTGCTTTATCTGAGAACTACCTTGAGCAGTTAAACAGAGAACCGACTCGTGGCGATAACATATTAGACCTTCTGGTGACAAACAGACTCGAACTATTTGAAAAAGTTAACGCAGAACAGAGAATCAGCGATCATAAAGCGGTTACGCCATCGATGATTTCAGCCGTAAATAGGAATATTAAAAAGGGTAGGAAGATTTTTCTGTTTAGAAAAAGTGACAAAAAGCAGATTTCAGAGTACCTGTTGGCTCAACACAAAAGTTTTCTCTCAAGTACAGATAGTGTTGAGGATCAGTGGACAAAGTTCAAAACCGTCGTACATTATGCGATAGATGAGTATGTGCCAAGCAAGATCGTAAGAGATGGAAAAGAGCCACCGTGGTACAACAACCGAGTTAGAAAACTGCTGCGGAAGCAAAGGGAACTTCACAGCAAACATAAACATAGCCAAAGCCTTGCAGACAAACAAAAATTACGCGAAGCGAAATGTATTGTGAGGAGGGCTATGCGAGAGGCGTTCAATGAATTCGAAAGTAAAGTTCTATGTACTGACTTGGCAGCAAATCCTAAGAAATTTTGGTCTTATGTCAAAGCGGTAGGTGGATCAAAACAAAATGTCCAGACACTCTGTGACCAAAATGGTACTGAAACAGAGGATGACAGACTAAAGGCCGAAATACTAAATGTCTTTTTCCAAAGTTGTTTCACAGAGGAAGATTGCACTGTAGTTCCTTCTCTAGATTGTCGCACAGATGACAAAATGGTAGATATCGAAATAGACGACAGAGGGATAGAGAAACAATTAAAATCGCTCAAAAGAGGAAAGGCCTCTGGACCTGATGGGATACCAGTTTAATTTTACACAGAGTACGCGAAGGAACTTGCCCCCCTTCTTGCAGCGGTGTACCGTAGGTCTCTAGAAGAGCGTAGCGTTCCAAAGGATTGGAAAAGGGCACAGGTCATCCCCGTTTTCAAGAAGGGACGTCGAACAGATGTGCAGAACTATAGACCTATGCCTCTAACGTCAATCAGTTGCAGAATTTTGGAACACGTATTGTGTTCGAGTATAATGACTTTTCTGGAGACTAGAAATCTACTCTGTAGGAATCAGCATGGGTTTCGAAAAAGACGGTCATGTGAAACCCAGCTCGCGCTATTCGTCCACGAGACTCAGAGGGCCATAGACACGGGTTCACAGGTAGATGCCGTGTTTCTTGACTTCCGCAAGGCGTTCGATACAGTTCCCCACAGTCGTTTAATGAACAAAGTAAGAGCATATGGACTATCAGACCAATTGTGTGATTGGATTGAGGAGTTCCTAGATAACAGGACGCAGCATGTTATTCTCAATGGAGAGAAGTCTTCCGAAGTAAGAGTGATTTCAGGTGTGCCGCAGGGGAGTGTCATAGGACCGTTGCTATTCACAATATACATAAATGACCTGGTGGATGACATCGGAAGTTCACTGAGGCTTTTTGCAGATGATGCTGTGGTGTACCGAGAGGTTGTAACAATGGAAAATTGTACTGAAATGCAGGAGGATCTGCAGCGAATTGACGCATGGTGCAGGGAATGGCAATTGAATCTCAATGTAGACAAGTGTAATGTGCTGCGAATATACAGAAAGATAGATCCTTTATCATTTAGCTACAAAATAGCAGGTCAGCAACTGGAAGCAGTTAATACCATAAATTATCTGGGAGTACGCATTAGGAGTGATTTAAAATGGAATGATCATATAATGTTGATCGTCGGTAAAGCAGACGCCAAACTGAGATTCATTGGAAGAATCCTAAGGAAATGCAATCCGAAAACAAAGGAAGTAGGTTACAGTACGCTTGTTCGCCCACTGCTTGAATATTGCTCAGCAGTGTGGGATCCGTACCAGATAGAGTTGATAGAAGAGATAGAGAAGATCCAACGGAGAGCAGCGCGCTTCGTTACAGGATCATTTAGTAATCGCGAAAGCGTTACGGAGATGATAGATAAACTCCAGTGGAAGACTCTGCAGGAGAGACGCTCAGTAGCTCGGTACGGGCTTTTATTGAAGTTGCGAGAACATACCTTCACCGATGAGTCAAGCAGTATATTGCTCCCTCCTACGTATATCTCGCGAAGAGACCATGAGGATAAAATCAGAGAGATTAGAGCCCACACAGAGGCATACCGACAATCCTTCTTTCCACGAACAATACGAGACTGGAATAGAAGGGAGAACCGATAGAGGTACTGAAGGTACCCTCCGCCACACTCCGTCAGGTGGCTTGCGGAGTATGGATGTAGATGTAGATGTAGATGTAGATCTCCTCCTCTCCTCTTTCTCTGTGTATCTCCTCCCTTCCGTTTCGTTCTCTTGCTTTTCTGTCCATTTACCCACCCCGTCTCTCTATCCATCTCCTCTTCCAGCCTATCTGAGTCCATCTTGGATCAAAATGGCTCTGAGCACTATGCGACTTAACTTCTGAGGTCATCAGTTGCCTAGAACTTAGAACTAATTAAACCTAACTAACCTAAGGACATCACACACATCCATGTCCGAGGCAGGATTCGAACCTGCACCCGTAGCGGTCGCTCGGCTCCAGAATGTAGCGCCCAGAACCGCACGGCCACTCCGACCGGCTGTGTCCATCTTCTTCATCCCCCCCCCTCCTTCTCCTCCAGGTTATCGTATCTAATCCAATAGGAGGTCACTATTTATTCCTGGTAGTAAGCAGTGTATGTACCAAGTTTGGGTGAAATCGATCCAGGGGTTTAGGAAGAGCTTTTTACCCATGGCTTTCCCCACGTGCGAACATATCACGTGTATTTCACATATTTTCAATATATTTCACACAGATTTGTACGCATAGATCACCTGCATATCTAGCGTATTTCGTCCTGCAGTTCCGTTTTCAGGCAGCTCAATGATTGTGACGTCATATCCCCTGAACTATGTGTCGTGCAATGACAAAATTGGTACATTCAGTGGTATATGTGATTATTGTCTGCAAAATGTGTCAGGAATACAATTAGTGCAAAAATAGCTAAAACATTTCGTTGCACGAACAGTGAAAATGTACTAAGTGATAGACTTTCTTCTTTCGTCATTTCTTGAGAGCGGTCAGTAAGAGAAAGTATCGTAAGAATTTGAAATTCTATGTAATTTTTGTTGGAAGACATTGTCGAATACTAGATGAATAAAGTATGGATATTTGCGCGTTGTTGGCTACACTTCTGTTTCATCCTCAGTCCTTTGATAGGTAGGTTGTTCTGATTCTTTCCTGAGAAAGTGACGTCTGTACCATATCGTAGTTAACTTCCGCCTGTGCCGCAGTGCCGCTTGCGTCGAAGCTACTCAGTCTTGTTGGTGTATCGGCCGGAGTCAAATCGTAGTTGCGTCGCGGAGTTAGACGTCGTTTCTCTTGGCGGCGGTGTTTTCTGCTCGCGCCATGGTGTCTGTCGAGTCTCCTAAGACTGTTCCTCGTCGAGCTACTGTTCGTTTCAGTTTTGTCAAGAGTACACGTCGTGTTCAACCAGGCTCTTTAGAAATTCACGATTGGTTGGCTGATGTTATCCATGTTACACCTGATCAGGTAGGTACTGTTTACTTTGATTCTGATTTATATGCATTCTTTGTGAAGTTTTATGATGCTGTCCAAGTAGAACGGCTTCTGCCTGGGGTTGGCTCTAAACTGTTGTTTACACGTCGAGAGGGTTCCGTTAGTCAAGTGCTCCTTGCAAACGCGGCACTCGAGTATACTACGGTTAGAACTTATAACCTTCCTCCTGAACTGGACGATTCATTTCTTAAAACAGCGTATCTTCCGTTTGGAGTAATACGGCATATCCGATGGGAACGCTGGTCAGCACAGCATCGCTTCCAGTGTTGCAATGGTATCCAGACCGTGGACATGTGCGTTAAAAAGAACATTCCTTCCCACTTAACTGTTTGTGGTTACCGGATCCATGTTACGTATGCAGGGCAAGGCGGAACTTGTTTTCTCTGTAACGACAACGGTCATCTCAGATCCGACTGTCCGCCGCGTACTACTGT
This sequence comes from Schistocerca cancellata, assembly GCF_023864275.1. Classification (NCBI taxonomy): domain Eukaryota; kingdom Metazoa; phylum Arthropoda; class Insecta; order Orthoptera; family Acrididae; genus Schistocerca; species Schistocerca cancellata. The sequence goes on from NC_064632.1 coordinate 431,058,469, forward strand.
TCTGACGTCGTCTTATGAAAAACGTCTTCCTTTAACATTAACAGACATACATAGTGTCATTGCAGTCTATCAGTCAGTCTCCAGCTTTAAGTGATGTGGAGGCTACATTACCCCCTACTCCTCGCGAATTTCCACCGTTACCTGCGTCCCAGTGCGGCCTCTGCCCATGAGGGGACGACGGCTCCAGCAGCGCAAGTCAGCCGGCCGGAGTGGCCGAACGGTTCTAGGCGCTACAGTCTGGAATCGCGTGACCGCTACGGTCGCAGGTTCTAATCCTGCCGCGGGCATGGATGTGTGTGATGTCCTTAGGTTAGTTAGGTTTAAGTAGTTCTAAGTTCTAGGGTGGTGGTGGTGGTTAGTGTTTAACGTCCCGTCGACAACGAGGTCATTAGAGACGGAGCGCAAGCTCGGGTAAGGGAAGGATTGGGAAGGAAATCGGCCGTGTCCTTTCAAAGGAACCATCCCGGCATGTGCCTGAAACGATTTAGGGAAATCACGGAAAACCTAAATCAGGATGGCCGGAGACGGGATTGAACAGTCGTCCTCCCGAATGCGGGTCCAGTGTGCTAACCACTGCGCCACCTCGCTCGGTAAGTTCTAGGGGACTGATGACCTCAGATGTTACGTCCCATAGCGCTCAGAGCCATTTTTGCAGCGCAAGTCAAACGCCGGCGGACTGAGGACGGTAGAGATTTCGAGGACACCCCACTCGTTCTTCTGATACTTGACAGAGGGTGCACCTTCTGGCGGTAATGAGTTGTCTATTGACGTTAATTGTGATTCCAGTATTACCAGAGACGATGTAGCTGCTTCTGTTGACGTTGAAATGTGTGTTGAATCGGCGTCCCCAACTTAACCCGTAGACGCGACGGTTCACGTGAGTTCTGATTTTCCCGCAGAGACGTTCCCTGCTGGCCAGTCTTTACAATGTTCCAGTGAAACACTATCCCTCTTCCACGCTGAGACGAAGGAGCAACAGCATTCTATGGGTTCTCTTGCTGATGATCAGGTGATGCCATCCGACACCGACACTGAACTACTTGTCTCTTCTGTACCTGATGTTGCTGTTATTCGTCATGAGTTGTGCTCCCCGATTTCCGATGAGTGCAGTGGAGATGGCTCCACTATCAAATCGGAGCTTGACGTGCCCCCAGTCACTCCACATGAAGAGTCTGTTTTCACGGAGTGGTGTGAAACAGCGTTTTCAACCTGCACTTGCAGCGGCGCGTTATCAAAAGAATTCCAGGCTGGGAAGGATTAGAATTATACCTTCCTTCCACCGCCCCCGGAGGTTGAGAAGGACGTGATTAATGCACTTTCCTTAGATTTGTTTCATTGACTTTAAATGTGCTAACGGATGCAGGAATATACATTTGTAAGCCTCAATGTTAATAACATATGTTCCCAATTGCGGCTTGCTGCGTTACGCCGGTTTATTTACGATTCCCATGCTGATATCGTTTGCTAACAAGAGGTATTATTTGATGTGTTTTGCCTTCCTGGATACTCTGTTTTTCAATGTCGTGCCTGAAAATTCCACCGGTATGGCTTTGCTTTATCGAGATGGAATCCCGCTGACGGACTTCGAAATGATAGATGATGGTCGCGGTACAGGCTGTAGTTTTTATGACCTCACCTAAATTTATCTTTACGCTCCGTCTGGATCCGGTCGTTCATCCGATCGCCCGCGGTTTTATAAGGAAGAAGTTGTTTATTTACTTCGACGGAACCCGCGCAAGGTTGTGTTGGGGGTGGGGGGGGGGGGGGGGGGCTATTTTAACAGCGTCTTACGTCGTGTAGTTCAGACGCCCGATTACACATATTGTCGTGAACTTAATAACATGATGACGTCTTTGTATCTCCAAGATGCTTGGGTTTGCAGATATCCTACATTGTTGCGGTTTACGTTTCTTACAGCTGCTTCAAGTAGCCGACTGGACAGCTTTCATTTATCTGCTCCCATATGTAATCAGCTTCTGTCGATTGATGTAATTCCTGCCAGTTTACTGATCACTGTGCTGTTTCAATGACTTTTAACCACATCCCGCAGCGGATCCACCTTTCGCCCCCTTTATGGACGCTAAACACTCTACATCTCACGGATCCCTTTCTGGAAGGCATCATGGACGACGTATGGCGGAGGACGACCCAGTCCCAGAGGCGTCATCCCTTACTTCTGGACTGGTGGGTTACCTTTGCTAAACACCGGATTCGCAATACACTATAGCATTTTAGCACTGAAAAAGCAGCTGAAATAAGGCGAGCTAGGGAATTTTATTATGCTGTCTTTCGCGATCTTTACGATAATGCTCGTGATGCCCCCTTGAGAGTCGTCGACGACCACCGTGTGAAGTCAAAACTTCTAGGAACTCAAACGTAGGCAATTGGTGTCCGATTGCGTTCCCAGCCTCGTTCAAACATACGGGATGAGTTGGCCTCTCTCTATCATCTTCTTCGGCATCACAAGCGTTCTCAAAGGACGTGTTGCATGGGGGCTTAATAAAATGTAATGCAAATAATTTTTGTAGCTGTATGTCCGGTTACGCAAGTCTCGTAAACGGCTGGCCCTGACGACTAATTGTTACGCTATCTGACTGCATAGAATGACAACAAAGAATGAAATGAAATTTTCGTTAACACCATTAATTAATTAAGTCCCCAGCAACTATAAAACCTACGAAACCAAAGCACAAGTATAACTGTTCTGTGTGTGGGAGTGTGACTCAACGCACATCTGGCACGGTTCTTCTTCAACAAGACAAGAAATTTTAAATACCATTTACTGACGTGATAAAAGAAAATTAGAAATACTACAATTGCGTAAGGAAAGCAGAATTACACTCTAATACAAGAACACAAGCCAGATGCTTTGTTGACTGAACCTGTAATGGCACATTATTCAGGACACACAATAATAAGAAAATAAAGAACAGTAGTTAGTTACCTTAATTTATATTGACGAAAAGCACTCAGATCATTACAATATCTCCATTAGAATAACATCTGCTATCTCTCCTATCAATAACTGCATAAACATGGAACAACACTGTCCACTACCGCATCCCACACTGACTTCTGCTACAAGCAGTGTCCCGCACAACTTCTCGGCAAGAACTGCCTGCTGCTACTTCTCAACACGCACTGCCAGTGGAGGCGGCGAAACAATACTCTCTCTGGCGCGATTTTTGGCGCTGTGGCTCAGTGTAGCCACCTTTCATATGCCCTTCCTCCACGGGCTAGAATTTGATGGTATTTTTGCCAGCATTGGTGGTGAAAATACCACCAAATTCGTCAAAAAAAAAATACAGACAAAAATAAAAGATCATATTAATACGTAAATATCATATAACTAGATAAAATTTTGGCTTTGCACTGACCTAATAAAATACACTAAGCAATACAAATTCTTCCATAGATGTGACTTTACATAATAGTTTACAGAAATATCATGTGGTTAAACAATTCAATCGATAACGTCAGCAATGACGAATATAAGCAGGTAATAGTCTTATAACTTTCACAAACAGTAATACACAAAAAATCAGTTAATACAATATTCACAACAAGTAGTTCACAGTTCCAGCAGTAGCACCCAGCACTGTTGAATAGGTGCTGACAGCAACAAGTGACATCATCTCAGTAGAAGCAGTTCATCAGTGGCACCCAGCATTGTGGAACAGGTGCAAACAGCAACAGGTGACATCATCTCAGTAGAATCAGTCCATCAGTGGCACCCAGTAATGTTGAACAGGTGCTACAGCAACAAGTGACACCATTTCAGTAGAAGCAGTTCCATCAGTGGCACCCAGCAATGTTGAACAGGTGCTACAGCAACAAGTGACACCATTTCAGTAGAAGCAGTTCCATCAGTGGCACCCAGCAATGTTGAACAGGTGCTACAGCAACAAGTGACACCGTTTCAGTAGAAGCAGTTCCATCAGTGGCACCCAGCAATATTGAATAGGTGCTGGCAGCAACAAGTGACATTATGTCAGTAGAAGCAGTTCCATCAGTGGCACCCAGCATTGTGGAGTAGGTTCAGACTCCAACAGGTGACATATTTCAATAGATGCAGTCCATCAGTGGCACCCAGCAATGTTGAACAGGTGCACACAGCAACAAGTGACACCATTTCAGTAGAAGCAGTCCATCAGTGGCACCCAGCATTGTGGAACAGGTGCAAACAGCAACAGGTGACACCATTCCAGTAGAAGCAGTCCATCAGTGGCACCCAGCAATGTTGAACAGGTGCACACAGCAACAAGTCACATTTCTCAGTAGAAGCAGTTCATCAATGGCACCCAGCATTGTGGAGTAGATGCAGACCCCAACAAATGACATTAAACAACTATCACTGATTACACTGTTCCTAAGCACAAATTAAACATGTCCTAGTGGCACCAATCATGTAGAAACAGTACAAGTAACAGTCCATAATTTCATCCCTACTCAGACAGTTCAAGCATGAACAATAGTTTGAATACACTTACAAATGCTTTTACAATGCTTTTACACTAAACATACAAATCATAACAACACACAAATGATATCAGATAATTGTTATATTACTATTACAAATACACAAACATCAGTTAATAATTATGGGTGTCAGTGCAAGCCACTACAAACAAATAAAATATTATTTAGGAGATAGGTGGGTAGGATTAGGAAAGGAAAACACACAAAACACACTCACTCATCTTTCATCCACATTAAGTTCTACTGTGTAATTGTATAGTGTTAACTGTCTGAATCCACTTCTGTCGAATTTCATGTTCATCATGTGTATCAAGTAGTAGTGACAGCAATGTATAACAGTCAATAATAGTTAAGTCAACGTCATAGTCATCATGTCAAGACCAATGTTTGCCAAGCCAGATCAAAATGTACGGTTGTTGAACAACTGTCAGTGTGCCAAGATATGCAACTTCCTCTCTCCAAAAAAAAAAATACATACTGCTTAGTGATTTAACAAAGTGTGTGTAGACAATCTTCCTTCCTTTTAGTGTTCTAGTCTGCTATCTTCATATAATCTCAATACCTCAATAATATCTCTTCAATACGTCAATACATGTAAACCTTATTGCCAGTATCATTTCTTATACACCAAAACTCCAATCAACTTCATATAATCTCATACCTCAATAATACTTCTTCAATACGTCGATATATAAACCTTAGCACCAATATCATTTCACTTCCATAACAACTCTTTCCTCAAGTCAGTCTCCTCGAATAAGTACAGATAAAATCCTAATGCAAACCTCCTCATCCCATACAATCCGAAGACACACTGTCAACACACAACCTCTGTGTAATCCATCTGACCAAAATCTTCTACTCATTATGAATTATAAACAAAGAATGCATACATGACCTCTAACAGACTTAGTTCGAATAACTCTCAGTAATTAAGTACGATTACGGAGTGTGAATGATGCTAATATTTCACAGTGTGTACACCACTTCAAGAATTATGGCAAACAGAAGCAAACATGTGGAGTATTTCTTGTGTCAAGTGTCACTTCCTATTTCAATTGCTCACGAAAAAATGCAGTGTAATAACTGTCAATGGTCTAAACCTAGTTTCGGTATGTCATGTCGTTAGCTTCCTTCCTATTGGCATACATTTATACAGCTTTAATAAAACCTCCAGCTCATGTGACTTCTATGAAGTTTCTTGTACTAATGTCGTTTCTCGAATTATTGCAGTTCATTTTCTTATGTTAAAATATAAAGCACTGAGCGTAAGCAAAACAAGCAATAGCGAGTAAATATACCAGTAGAGAACAGAATGTCAACAAGTGGATGCAGCACAAATCTTACAACGAGGCTCTGCCAAGCGAACAATGTGTAAATAGTACCATAGTGTAACCTAAACTCTATGTTCATACACAGTATAATAACATTTCTATATACAAAATTAAAGAGTAGTTGTGACAACAAACAGAAATGTATAAATATGCAATCCATACGCATAGCAGCAAACATATATCTTACGTACTAAACAGGTCATTAGCATCGTATCTTAATAAGTAAACATGAAGGCGCAAGCAGATAAATCACAAAGTATAACTTACATACCTAACCACATCAGCACAATTCATCAGGTGACAATTATAATTTAAATAAATAGGCACAGCAGGCACATAATTAAAAATATGACATCAGTGAAAAAAGCAGTGCAGCCAAGCGATGCATAATATACACAAGTTACAACTCAGTTCATTAATCATTATTGTCAAAATCAGTTAACGTACGCAAGCACGTCGCTTCACAAGTAAATTCATAAAACATGTAATTAGCACAAAGTATGAATCACGTAATCGCGCAGCAGCAAATTACGTCTAAAGTACGTACCTAAGTGGAAATATGTTACCTGAAAAATAAACTCAATTAATAGTTACCTTTTTTTTTAGTTTATTACTTTCTTCTTTGAAATGACATTTTTCCTGAAATTTTTTTCGACAGCAAGTCGTCTTAACGTCGGACACGCACAGAATTTACCTGAAGTTCTTAAATATTTTATAGAACCGTATCCTGAAAAATACTGAATGTTAATAACAGAATTCATCAAGTCACTATAGCTTTATACTGAATTTAATCGGAGAAATTAGACTGTGTATTTATTTACGGCTGTCAGTGCATTCGCACTGAGCGCTCGATCAGCTGTAGGCGCGTGACGTAGGAAGTGATTGTTTGCGGTCGACGACTGCCTTTAGCGGCGCGCAGACTTGACTGTTGCTTTGAGTATGTGCCGCCGCCAAAACACAGCGCGGTGTCCTTGTACTCTCCGCGTGTTTACATACAACTGTTGGTTTCTCAAAAGTATGTCATTCTACAAAAATTTTTCAAAAGTATATCATTCCACAAAAATTTTAACGTTAGATATATGATGTATTCCTTTAGAGCGTCGTGATTTCAGAGTTTCTACTTCGACAGTGTTATCATGAATAATTTTGCGAATTCTATATGGACCGTTATAAAGCAGAAAAAATTTGCGACACAAGCCTTTTCCTTTGTGAGACAATCGATGAGACTTAATTAACACCTTCTGACCAACTGACAAGATTTTTCAACGACCAGGACGCTTCGCTGATCTCTCTCTTCTAGCAGCCGCAGACGCAATATTTTGTAGAGCCAGGTTGACAACTTCAGAATGCCGCAGTTTCTGTGTAGGCGGAAAAGGAACGATTTCAGAAATGCGATTTGTCGGTGCTTTGTTTTTTAATATCAGTATAGGTGGTAAAGAAGTTGATTCGTTAGGAAGTTCATTCAGATTGTTTTGAAAAATATGAAGATACTGATCCCACGTTCTGTGATTCTGATGACAATAAAGACGACACAATTTATTGATTTCCTTCATCCATCTCTCTGAAGCGTTAGATTGAGGGTGAAATAGTGAAATGAAGATTGGTTTAATTTTACGACGCTGTAGAGTACGAAGCCAAATTTTAGAACGAAACTGTGATCCATTATCTGATATAACCTTATCAACATGACCCACTTCTTTAAGAAAATGGTTAATGAAAGCATTAGATACTGAACGAGCTGTTGCTTTGCGCAACGGTGTAAAACACACATATTTTGATGTCAACTCCACTGCTACGAAAATGTACGCAAAACCATTAGTAGATCGAACCACTGGACCGAACAAATCAACTGCAGCCATGTCCTTTAATTTTGCTGGAATGATAGGAAACAACGGTGCTCTGTGAGATACTGTCGGCGGCTTAGCCTTCTGACATAATTTGCATTTGGCAAGAACAAATCGAATACGTTTTTCCATATTATTGAAGTAGCAATTTTCTCGTAATTTATGAAAGCATTTTCTGGGACCAAAGTGTGCATAACTGAAATGCGTATACCAAATCAGCTTATTAATCCACTCATCAGGAATACAAACTAACCAAACAGAGTTGTCGACCGATTTTCGTTTAAAAAGAATGTCATTGCGAACTAAATAATGCTGTCTAATCGCTACGCTTTCCTTTCTCCTCCACTTCTCCTTAATGTCCTTCCAGATTGGATCCTTATTTTGTTCCTTAGCGATGTCCTGGAGCGAAGACGAAATAAAGTTCTCAAACGCAACACCTTGAATATACATCAAACAATAATTGTTTTCCTTGCAGTCCTCTTCAGCACTATGTTTCAAGCCCATAGGTGCACGTGATAAAGCATCGGCAACAATATTTGAAGAACCCTGTATGTAAACAATACTAAAATCAAATTCCTGTAGGTACAACGCCCATCGTGACAATCTGCCATGAGTTAATTTTGTTGACATAAGAAATTCCAGAGCTCGATGATCGGTGTAAACCTTAGTATGTCTGCCAAACAAGAATGTCCGAAATTTTGTAAAAGCCCAAACAACGGCCAAAGCTTCAAGTTCCGTAATCGAATAATTCCTTTCTGATTTCGAGAGAACACGACTTCCAAATGCAATAGTATTTTGTACTACAACGCCGTTTTCTTCTATCTCTTGAAATAAATGTGCACCTAGGCCTTTGTATGATGAGTCCGTCGCCAAACAAAAATCTTTAGATAAATCCGGGTGTGAAAGAAGTGGAGCAGCAACTAAAGCATCACGAAGTTGTTCAAATTCTGACTGAGCTTCCTCATCCCAACACCAATTAGATTTCTTTCCGGATAGTTCACATAAGCGAGGTGTGGCCAAATTGTCCAATCTAACAAAGCGTCTAAGAAAATTACAGACACCAAGGAAACTACGAACATCACGTTTTGTTGTAGGAACAGCATAATTACGAATAGCGTCAAGTTTTTTCTGGATCAGGAAGAATACCTTCTGTAGAAATAATGTGACCGAGAAATTTCACCTGAGAACGACCAAATTCAGATTTTTCTAAGTTCACCGTAATGCCAACTCTTGCAAAAATACGTAATAATGAATCCAAAATTTTGTTGTGCTCACTCCAAGAGTGTTTAGCAATAAGAATGTCGTCGACATAAGAAGTAATATTGTCACGAAGATAAACAGGTAAAATTTCATTTAAGCTGCGAATGAATGCTGCTGAAGATACAGTAAGTCCAAATGGTAATTTCCGAAACTGGTAACAGTTACCAAAGGCTAAAAAGGCAGTATGTTTTCTACAGTCAGGGTGGAGTTCTATTTGCCAAAAACTTGCGCGCATATCAATCGTGGATAAGACTTTAATTCCATGGAAATGTTGAAGAAGTTCATCTAAATTTTGTGGACGGTCAGTTTCAGGAATGATGATGTTATTTATCTGTCTGGAATCCAGAACCAAACGAATTGACCCATCCTTTTTAAGAACAACGTGTAATGGGCTAGTATAAGGACTGACTGCAGGCTCAACAATGCCCTGATCTAACATGTACTGAAGTTCATTCTTAACCTTGTCTCTGTAAGCCAAAGGAATAGCGTACGTTTTCCCCCGAAATGGTGTGTGTTCTTTTACTTTAAATAAATATTGTAAGCCTTGTATAGTTCCCGTGTGATGACTAAACACTGTAGCATGTGAAGTCAAAATTTGGTGCAACTCTTCTCTTGCAACGTCATCTCGCACTTCAGCTTTCTTAACCTTTTCATTAATCAGTTCTTCGCTATTAACTATATCATCCATCGCGTCTCTGTATCTATTGTCATTGTCATGAATAAACACATTGTCGTCATAATGCTCAACGAAAACATCAGAAGTAAGAAACCTTAAACATTTTGTATCTGACTCAGATCTTGTTAAACACTCGAAAAATTTCAAACATTTCGGCATTCCGGCAACAGTCAAATTCACACTTCCTTCTTTAAAGTTCAAAATTGCCTTATGTGCGTTAAGAAACTCCATACCTAATATAATTTGTGTACTGAGTAATGGAACAATAATAAAATTAGTAGAAAATTCGTATCCTTGACAATTGAAATTTAGGTTGGTCTGTTGTTTAACTTCTACACCCTTTCCAGAAATCGCTCCTCGAATTGTAGTTTTAGAAATAGGTAACACAGGACAGGCAATAGTTCTTTCACATATACGAAAAACTGATTCACTAATGACATTCAATGGGCTCCCAGAATCTAAAACTGCAGTGAACTTATTCTTACCCACACATACTTCAATAACAGGATGTAAAAATGCGTCTACATTATTTTCCTTTTCGTCTAACAAAATGTCTCTCATGTCTTCCAGGCGTACGTAGTGTAAAGCCGTAGTGTCATTACTTTCTGAACCGTCTATATTGCTGCCAGAAGCCGAAGCTACAAGTCATTGTCGATTGTTTGCGTCATGTCTTTGATTATTCGCGTCACTTCGCGGATCCATTTCTACGATTTGCACTTGTCTCTCTGAAGTTCTGTCACGTGGAGGATGCCAATTAGATCCCTCCTGTCTGTTAGATACAAATTCTTGGTTGTATCTGTTATTAAAATTTCTGTTTTCCTGTCTGTCTGCATAACTACTTCTTGTGTAATTTCGACTGTCACTTCTGAAATTATTGTTGTATCTATTACCCTGGTTATTTCTGTGGTAAGAATTTCTATTACCGTATGAATAATTTCTGTCTTGATGATACCGATTACTGTTTCCGTATGATTGATTATTCCGGTACGAATTACCGTTATTATAATTGTCTGTGTAATTTCTGTTAGAACGTCTGTTATTGTCATAAGGCTGGTATCTATTGTCCTGTCTGTTTCGTCTGTCATTCTCAAAATTACCGCTATAACGTCCGTTCCGATCACTATCCCTTTTCTCTGAAAATCTATCATAATTACTGTTACTGAAAAAATTACAGGTAGTCCCGTCGTCATTGTCGTACTCGAGTTCTTGTAGCAAAGTCTTAAAAGTCTCAATGTCGTCTTTACATCTTCCGGCTAAAGCAATTTGTCTTATGGATTGTGGCAGCTTAGTTAAACAAATGCGAATTAATTCAGTCGGGCTGTAAGGGTTGGAAAGGAACTGATTCTTTCGAATCATGTCTTCAAAGTATTCTGCTGGCGTGCGGAACTCAGACTGTTTGAAATTACGCTGCATGATAAGACTGTGTTTGACTCTGTCTTGCGTGTTTTCGGACCAATATGCCGATAGAAATGCATGATAAAAATCATTCAGATTATTACAATCTCTAATGAGTGCGCGCATCCGCGTCGCCGGTTCGTTTTCTAAATACCCACACATAAATTCCAGTTTGTGACTTAGTGGCCAATTTGGAGGAAGTGCGTACATAAATTGATCTAACCATGAACATGGATGTATGTCATTCTTAGAATTGCGGAAGATCTTAAATTTCCGAACAGTCAAAAAGTGTTTATAGTCAAAGTTTTCGCCTCGTGGCGACAAAGACCTACCGCGTCTGTTCCAGTCCGAATGTCGATTATTGTCAAGTTCGCGCGCCTGGCGCTCTCTTGTTGCATCCCGTAAATGAAACAAATTGTTTTCTTCAAACCCCTCTAGTATCTGTGATTCTAAATTTCTTCTGCTATCTTTTCCTACGATTTCGCCTTCAATTTGTTTGACTTGCTTTTTTAATGCCTCAAATTCTCTTTTCACGCGTTCATTAAATTTTCCCTGATTTTCAACATGTTTATTTATGCTCTGGTACTCTTCGGTTTCTGAAAATGGCAATGGAGCTGTATCATCTGAATCTCTGTCCCCATTTAAACTAAGATTTGTCAATTTATCTGAAATCTCCTCCACTCTTTCCGATAAGTCACCTATTTGTTCTTTCTGTTTATTTACGTCTTCCGTAAGTGTCGCGACTCGGGTTTCAGTATTAACACATTTATTAGTTAACTGTTCATACTGTTGTGTTAGGTTATTTAATCTGTCATTTGGTACGGATTCCTCGATTCTCTCAAATATTTCTTCCTTATCTTTCGCACGTTGTAAATTTAACTCTGAAAATTTCTGTACTATCGCGCGATCTCTTTCTTCCTGTTCTCTATCCTGTTCCCTTTGTCTAATCTCTACTGCAACTAATCTATTATTGTGAGCATTCAAAATCGGTTGTACTTCTTCTCGAATTTCTTTCTTTAATTCATCTTTCATGTTTTTAAAACATGTCCCTATTCGTGAGTCTAACCGTGTTTCCATTGTTCCCATCTGTGTTTTTAATTCAGATCTAAACTGTGTTTCCATTGTTCCCATCTGTGATCCAAGTGAGTCTAACCGTGTTTCCATTGTTCCCATCTGTGTTTTTAATTCAGATCGAAACTGCTCCGTTGTTCCCCTATCTGTTTTTAATTCAGTTCGTAAATTTAATATTGCACTCATCAACTGCTCCAGATTAACTTGTTCGAAATTCTTTTCGCCCCTAACATTTCCCGTAAAACTAACTTCCTTCTGCATAGCCATAAGGCTATCTGTGTTCGATACTATTCCAGAATCTTCTATCGTTACTCTCGTATTCTGTGAATTTTCTGATTGAGAAAAACCTTGAACTGGTTCCGGACTATTTTCCCGACTTATTACATTGTTTTCCACTTCATTATCCATCATACTGTTCTCCTGTGTTGGCGAGTTCGCCATGTTAACAATTTCGTCATTTTCACTATCCATCATTTTTGCCTTTTTCATTGATCGCGTAATCATTTACAAAATATACAAAACTCGTCACTACATAAAAATTACGGAGAATTTAACACGTTATCACCAACAATACCATTCACACGATATGCTTCCCTCAAACACGTTTACTCGAACAATTGAAATAATTGCACTAAATTATCAAACCCGTGGACAAGACAACAAAAAAAAGAATAACTTTTGAAAAATATCAATAGAAGAATACCAATTACCAAGTCTACACATGCAAAATGGACTACAATTACCAAACTACAAATTACTACAATACTACTGTCTACTATTTTTACAATCAGAAGATTCCAAGGGACGATCCTGGCAGGGTCGCCACGTGCATGGGGGCTTAATAAAATGTAATGCAAATAATTTTTGTAGCTGTATGTCCGGTTACGCAAGTCTCGTAAACGGCTGGCCCTGACGACTAATTGTTACGCTATCTGACTGCATAGAATGACAACAAAGAATGAAATGAAATTTTCGTTAACACCATTAATTAATTAAGTCCCCAGCAACTATAAAACCTACGAAACCAAAGCACAAGTATAACTGTTCTGTGTGTGGGAGTGTGACTCAACACACATCTGGCACGGTTCTTCTTCAACAAGACAAGAAATTTTAAATACCATTTACTGACGTGATAAAAGAAAATTAGAAATACTACAATTGCGTAAGGAAAGCAGAATTACACTCTAATACAAGAACACAAGCCAGATGCTTTGTTGACTGAACCTGTAATGGCACATTATTCAGGACACACAATAATAAGAAAATAAAGAACAGTAGTTAGTTACCTTAATTTATATTGACGAAAAGCACTCAGATCATTACAATATCTCCATTAGAATAACATCTGCTATCTCTCCTATCAATAACTGCATAAACATGGAACAACACTGTCCACTACCGCATCCCACACTGACTTCTGCTACAAGCAGTGTCCCGCACAACTTCTCGGCAAGAACTGCCTGCTGCTACTTCTCAACACGCACTGCCAGTGGAGGCGGCGAAACAATACTCTCTCTGGCGCGATTTTTGGCGCTGTGGCTCAGTGTAGCCACCTTTCAGTGTCTTACTACCATTCATTCTCTAGATGGGCGTGCGTGGTCCTCCCAATCTGATATCAGGCGTGAACTTTACCACTACTATTCCGAACTTTATACTACAGTGGATTCAGACGGCCCACCGTCTGTTGACTTTACCTCCCTCCTTGACAGTGTTGTTATGCAGCTCTCCTGGAAGAGTTTTTCCTCTCTATTCCATCGCGATGATATACTTGATATTGTGGCTCGGTCTTCCTCCCACGAATCGCCTGTTTTCGATGACCTTCCCACAGAATTTTATATTCGATTTTGGAGCCTGATAGGGGATACGATAACTTCTAAGGTGAATGAAGTATTCCAAGGAGGCTTTCTCCCGCCCAGCTTTAAGACTGCTAAAATTGTCCGGATCCCCAAAAAGCCGCGACGCTTCCGTGTGGACAAGTTCCCCCAGATAATCCTCTTCAACCATGGTCATAAAATAGTGGCGCGAGCGGTAAATAGTCAACTATCTGTGTTGTTTGCTACCATCATAGATAGGTAGATATAGGTAGAATTAGTTATAAACTACGGCACGTTAAGGAATTTTTTCTTGAAGTCAGTTATTTAGGAGTAAATATCCTTTCCCAAGTGAATCCCTCCCTAAAAACGCTGTTAAGCCGCTGACCAATTCCTCATAGTATTCCCTCTGTGGAAGCCCTGTCACCAGAAACGAATTGGAAGATTGTTTGGTCTAACGTTAGCCTCCCGATTTTCCCGATGGAAGTGGCGTCCTCGCGATACCAAGTTGTTCATGATATTGTACCTACCAACGTGCGACTTTTTTGTATTGGCTTCAATGTGACGGATCGCTGCAATCGTTGCCATGAAACTGATACATTATATCATTGCTTGATCTCCTGCAGTCATGGCCATTTCAGATGGCTTCGCCGACAACTGGCTTTTTTCCTCAGGTCGTCGGAGGTGGCTGTCTCGGGGGAGATTCTCGTGCGTCCCGATTCAGCCTTCTTTCCCCGATAGAAGAACAATACCATCATGTGACTTGTTGTACATTATGGCCAATACGTGATGGTGACTGGATATGACGCAGATCCTAGTGCCTTTTCCCAATATATGGCCGCAGCCCATTGGACGTGGCTCAGGATGCCATGTTATTGTGAGCTTTTTTTCTAATATGCTGTATTTTGTTTTTCATCGACAAGGAGTTGGATGAGTTGAAATCCCTCCTTTTTTTGTGGACACTGTTGTTCGGATTTAAAAGTTACACCATGTAGAAGTAACGGAGGAAAGAAGGTGTGTGCACGTTAAAATTAACGCCATATTTCTTCATTTACGTTTTTCTGATTCAACCCTTTTGTTTTTGTCGAAATGACTTCTTTTGTTTTATTTTAATTGGTTGCACTAAATAAGTGCTTTGGAGGGGAAAAACATGGGTTAAAAACGAGACAGATTTTCACTATTATTAAATTATTTTCGGCTAGCTAAAGACATAATACAATTTTTAGCTCGTGTATACCGTCGGCATAAAACACAGACACGGACAGTTTCACAGATATTCGCATTCAGGTTTAAAAAAAAAAAAGGCTCAGTCGTATAGAACGTCTGTCATATAGTCGGGAGATGCTGGGTTCGAGTCCCGGTAAAAATAAAAGAAACAGAACGGTTAGAGCCCCTGCCTACAGTATAGAAGGACCCGGGTTCGATTCCCGGTAGCTCTTCGGATTTTTCTAACTTGGGGCTGTCTGGAATAGCGTCCGTACAGCCTCTTGGCGCCAGATTAGGAGCTGTTTGAATAAAGAAGTAGGGGGATTTATTGAACGGCAATAGAGGACGGAGAGACTGGCGACATACTAATAACATGTCCCACGAGCACACGAGGGAAATTCAACAAATAAAGAAATACATTTTTTTGCCAAATTCTGTATAAAAAAATGCGGAATTTGTTGTGAGACATCGTGGAATATTTCCTTTTGAGAAGCTATAGTTTTCATATGTGAGTCCAGTGGGCCACGCCCTATAGCGAGGAGTAGTGGTTTCGCGGTCGACACAAGAGCTACAGGAGTCAACCCATGACATCGATCTGGCCGGCGCGAGCTGCGACACCATGAGACGGGAGATCGGCGCGCCTTCTTGCATCCGTTGAAGCGGCTGGCAGCGGACGGTTCGGAGAGAGATTTGGGGGTGCCGCGCCAGGCCATCTCCAGAAATCGCAGTTTATTAGAAGTTAAGTGATTGGTGATGTGTTGTTTCATTTACTTGTTAAATTCTACTTGTTTTCTTGGTGAGGTCACCAGCCGCTTTGTTTTGGGGTCGTCCCACCATTCTTCTCCGTTTACCCACCCGCGGGAAGGTGGTTATTTATGAATTGGGTGGTCCGTTTTCACTTGTGGAGTAGGGGCGGCATAGAGCAACCTGCACTTCGGGTTGTTCGGTAATCCCCCTATCAATCTGCCTCTGTCATGTTTGTCGGATTTGGTGTGTTAACGGATTTAATGCTTGGAGGGTAACGGCCTAAAACCTGAAATATGTTTTGATCTTGCCTATCGTCTTGAGAGGCGGTATCTGTGTACTGTAGGGCATCTTAGTTTGTTTGGCCAAACTTGTAGAATTTTATATAAGATTCCATTTTATAGGCTATTATTTAAATGATCATTTTAGTATATAAAGTTGCCACCCTTTCACCGTAAGATTTTCTTAGAAGTTGAAATCAAGTTAATATTTAATTTTAGTGTTTGTATTTCCATCCCTCCTACGGGGTGCATAGTTTGTGTGCTTGTGTCAGTTGTTAAAATTTTTAGTTTAAGGTAATTTGGTGTGTTGCAGATTTGCCACAGTGTAGTCTTTCAGGAGTTGTTGTCAGCGATCGTGACTACGGCCGTGTCAAAAGGGGACGGCAAGGTTGTCAGCCTGAAAGCTGATACAGTCAAAAATTTGTTTCTTTCTGCATCTAAATAAATTGTAACTTGATATTTAGAGGCTGCTTTCTGATTATAATTTTAAATCTGTTTGTTTAAAAAAAACGCTTTTAGGAATTAAATTCCCATTTGTTAAAAGTAATTTGATTATGATTTCATCAGTTACTCCCTGGCAACAACTTCCATGCTCACATGTTGTTGTTGTGGTCTTCAGTCCTGAGACTGGTTTGATGCAGCTCTTCATGCTACTCTATCCCGTGCAAGCTTCTTCATTTCCTAGTACTTACTGCAACCTACATCCTTCCGAATCTACTTAGTGTATTCATCTCTTGGTCTCCCTCTAGGATTTTTACCCTCCACGCTGCCCTCCAATGCTAAATTTGTGATCCCTTGATGCCTCAGAACATGCCCTACCAACCGGTCCCTACCTCTTGTCAAGTTGTGCCACAAACTCCTCTTCTCTCCAATTCTATTCAATACCTCCTCATTAGTTATGTGATCTACCCATCTAATCTTCAATATTCTTCTGTAGCACCACATTTCGAAAGCTTCTATTCTCTTCTTGTCCAAACTAGTTATTGTCCATGTTTCACTTCCATACATGGCTACACTCCATACAAATACTTTCAGAAACGACTTCCTGACGCTTAAACCTACACTCTATGTTAACAAATTTCTCTTCTTCAGAAACACTTTCCTTGCCATTTCCAGTCTACATTTTATATCCTCTCTACTTCCGCCATCATTAGTTATTTTGCTCCCCAAATAGCAAAACTCCTTTACTACTTTAAGTGTCTCATTTCCTAATCTAATTCCCTCAGCATCACACGACTTAGTTCGACGACATTCCATTAAACTCGTTTTGCTTTTGTTAATGTTCATCTTATATCCTCCTATCAAGAAACTGTCCATTCCGTTCAACTGCTCTTCCAAGTCCTTTGCTGTCTCTGATAGAATTACAATGTCATCGGCGAACCTCAAAGTTTTTATTTCTTCTCCATTGATTTTAATACCTACTACAAAATTTTCTTTTGTTTCCTTTACTGCTTGCTCAATATACAGATTGAATAACATCAGAGAGAGGCTACAGCCCTGTCTCACTCCCTTCCCAACCACTGCTTACCTTTCATGACCCTCGACTCTTATAACTGTCATCCGGTTTCTGTACAAATTGTAAATAGCCTTTCGCTCCCCGTATTTTACCCCTGCCACCTTTAGAATTTGAAAGAGAATATTCCAGTCAACATTGTCAAAAGCTTTCATTAAGTCTACAAATACTAGGAACTTAGGTTTGCTTTCCTTAATCTTTCTTCTAAGATAAGTCATAGAGTCAGTATTGCCTCACCTGTTCCAATACTTCTACGGAATCCAAAATGATCTTCCCCGAGGTCGGCTTCTACCAGTTTCTCCATTCGTCTGTAAAGAATTCGCGTTAGTATTTTGCAGCTATGACTTATTAAACTGACAGTCCGGTAATTTTTCACATCTGTCAATACCTGCTTCTTTGGGATTGGAATTATTATATTCTTCTTGAAGTCTGAGGGTATTTCGCCTGTCTCATACATCTTGCTCACCAGGTGGTAGAGTTTTGTCAGGACTGGCTCTCCCAATGCCGTCAGTAGTTCTAATGGAATGTTGTCTACTCCCGGGGCCTTGTTTCGACTCAGGTCTTTTAGTGCTCTGTCAAACTCTTCACGCAGTATCGTATCTCCCATTTCATCTTCATCTACATCCTCTTCCACTTCTATAATGTTCTTGATGAATCGCTAGTAAATAAAATAATTTTTTAAGAATAGTCTTTGAAAATAAATCCACGTTTCATAACTGGTAGCAGAGCGTGGTTAGCGTTCTTGCTACTACTCTTTGAGTAACTGATGGAATCGTAGTTGTACTTATTTTATAATTTTGTAATATTTCGCTTTGGCCAAGTGACTGTTTAGCTGCCGGCCGGAGTCTGGAGCCGAGCGACCGCTACGGTCGCAGGTTCGAATCCTGCCTCGGGCATGGATGTGTGTGACGTCCTTAGGTTAGTTAGGTTTAGTGAGTTCTCAGTTCTAGGCAACTGATGACCTCAGAAGTTAAGTCGCATATTGCTCAGAGCCATTTGAACCATTTGACTGTTTAGCTGCATGTTTCAGGTTGTCATGGCGGCCAGAGAATATCCGGAATTTTGCCTGTTGCGCAAAAATCAACTCTTATATGAGTTGCGTATTCGTAATATAAACAAACAAGGCACTGTTCCTGAATTGCTTACGGACTTAAAAGATGCCTTGCTCAATCCGGTCCAAATTTCACCGGAAGTTATTGGTTCCTTTCCGACAGCCATGGCAGCGGCGGCAGGAGAGGTCGGTGAGTTCCAATTGGTTTTGTGTCGACCAACCGAGTCGCAAGCAATTAGCTAGACATGTATTTTCATTGAAGTGATCCGGTATTTGATCACTGTGGATAAAATATTTCTGTTACAATCCTCGGAAGTTCCAATTCCTGGCGCCAGTTAAGGCGCTATCAAAAAGTCTCCAGTCGAAGGCCGTACAATCCAAAATCGATATACCACCCAGGCAAACTCGCCTTGAGTACTGAGGCAATCATTACACCGAAGCACCAGATTGCAGATACCCGTTTGGTAAAACATCGTGCCCTGCAGCGGGGAGTCCGTAACTGAGTGCAGCATATCGTCGTCGACCCTCTAATGTCTCTTTTAATGAACGTAAGGCGTAATAATCATATTGGGAGAGATCATGGCTCCAGGGCGGGTGGTCGAGTGTCTGCAACTTGAGCTGGAGAAACTTTTGCGTTACTCCCCTTGGCGACGCGCTCTATCATGAAGCAGGTGTCCCCCTTGACGCAGCATTTCACAACGGTGAGCCGGCGGCAGTGGCCGAGCGGTTCTAGACGCTTCAGTCTGGAACCGCGCTACCGCTACGGTCGCAGGTGCGAATCCTGCCTCGAGCATGGATGTGTGTGATGTCCATAGGTTAGTTAGGTTTAAGTAGCTCTAAGTTCTAGGGGACTGATAAAAAAGTCGTGTGACTAGGGCCTCCCGTCGGGTAGACCTTTCGCCGGGTGCAAGTCTTTCGGTTTGACGCCACTTCGGCGACTTGCACGTCGATGGGAGTGAAATGACGATGATTAGGACAACACAACACCCAGTCCCTGAGCGGAGAAAATCTCTGACCCAGCCGGGAATCGAACCCGGGCCCTTAGGATTGACATTGTTTCGCGCTGACCACTCAACTCCAGGGGGCGGACAGGGGACTGATGACCTGAGACAGTCCTATAGTGCTCAGAGCCATTTGAAACTTTTTTTTTCACAACGGTGCTTTTCTACAGTCACGTCACGTGGCGGCCAGCTGCCGGGTATACATGAGCGCCGGTGACGATGGATGATGATGAGGACAACACCCTGTGGTGTCACCGCCAGACACCACACTTGCTAGGTGGTAGCCTTTAAATTGGCCGCTGTCCATTACTATACGCCGGACCCGCGTGTCGCCACTATCAGTGATTGCAGACCGAGCGCCGCCACACGGCAGGTCTAGTCTAGAGAGACTCCCTAGCACTCGCCCCAGTTGTACAGCCGACTTTGCTAGCGATGGTTCACTGGCTACATACGCTCTCATTTGCAGAGACGACAGTTTAGCATGCCTACGTCATTTGCTACGACCTAGCAAGGCGCCATATTCCATCACTATTGATATTGATATTGTGAATCATGTACCTTCAAGAGCGACGTTCATCATTAATGGATTAAAGTTAAGTATCAAACTAATTATGCCCGCTTTCTGAATTCTCATTCCTTGTCATGTTCCAGACCTCACGTCAGTCTAGTTCTTCCCTCTTCACGCCAGCCTGCGTGAGCTAAAACGCGTGCATTTCGGCATGCATTCGTAACACGGTGTTGGCTCTTCTGCTAACACAAAACACCCAGTCCCCGAGCGAAGAAAATCCTGGTCAGGAATCGATCCCATGCCCTTCCGCTTCGCGTTCTTCCACGCTGACCCCGCAGCTACCGAAGCAGACTGTTGTAATGCTTATGATCTACAGTCCTCCGCATCCATGTTGCCTGTGCGTGATTCCTGATATAATCAACTTAGCTTCCACTGCGTCGTTATTTCGGTCCCATCTTACCTCCTGAAACCAGAAAATAATTTCTGTGGGCATCCTGGCTCTTGCTCAGGATTTCTTCTCTGTTCTTTAGTTACACACCTCCGGGAAAACGTATGGTGCATGTTACACTTCTTGCTTGTCCACCTCTTTTCTTTTTATCCTTAAGTGCTTATAACTTGTTCCGGTGGAGCCCACTGCGCTAGTTAATACCATCTTTCTAAGTGCCTAGAAAAAATAGTTTTTCATGCTAAGTCACTATTCTTTGATGTCAATTTCCTATAGATGATACGCCCACGACGTAGTTTTACCACACTTCATTGAATTCGCATTTGTTCGCCTGAGATAACGGAGAACACGGTCTTACTGAAAGTAATTCTTCATTTAAACTGTCAGTGCAAATCTGTTATTTGTGCTACACTAATGCGTTTGAGGGTTACGGGTAATCCCAATGTCGGATGATAGTCGCAGCTTTTTTTTTTTTTTTTCGTAACCGCCGACACGTTCGGAGGCGACCATGGAGAGGTGATTCTGATGAATACGACGTGCCAACGCCGCAGATGTCGGTTACCTCAACTGTACTATTCATGGTACACTTGCCAACGTGAATAATGTGGAACCCACTTCGACAGTGACGACTGACTCCCCCACCATTGTACAAGGACGTGGGAATTCGAATGAATGAACAATCACCGACAACACCTGTACCGATAAAACGGAAGCGTCGTAACTTGACAGTAGGCGGCAGAAACAACCCGTTCTCGCATCTCGAGTCCCAGAAGGGAGAAGGAATCCATATATCCTGGGAAATCGAAGACCATACCCCTACAGCATTCGCCTGCCACTCCACCGGTTAAAGGTGGAGTATCGGCAACAGTTATGAACAGTACGATGTAGTTTCTTCGTTATCTTTCAAAGCGAATGTTGAAAATGATTAAGGATCCACGTTTGACGCTCAGTTCACTCGATAAACAGAAATATCAGCAATATCGCCTCGCCTGCTGGAGTGGCCGAGCGGTTCTAGGCGCTACAGTCTGGAGCCGTGCGACCGCTATGGTCGCAGGTTCGAATCCTGCCTCGGGCATGGATGTGTGTGATGTCCTTAGGTTAGTTAGGTTTAAGTAGTACTAAGTTCTACGGGGCTGATGACCTTAGCAGTTAAGTCCCATAGTGCTCAGAGCCATTTGAACCATTTGAATATCGCCTTTCCTGGTAGAAGTAGGATCAGTACTGAATTCACAACAGTAGTAGCTGCCCTGATACTAATCTAGCGTAATGTCTTTAGTTACGAAAACGTTGATAACTGCATACTCTATTCTCGCACACGATATCACAAAATTTTATGATACTTTCAGTGCATCTGCAAAGTGATGCAAGTCTAACGTTTCATTCTGGAAATAACGCATAACGATTCTCGTGTCATAGACATGCATCTACCTGTGACTTTTATGACCGAGCGAGATGGCGCAGTGGTTAGACACTGGACTCGCATTCGGGAGGACGACGGTTCAATCCCGCGTCCGGCCCTCCTGATTTAGGTTTTCCGTGATTTCCCTACGTCACTCCAGGCAAATGCCGGGATGGTTCCTCTGAAAGGGCACGGCCGTCTTCCTTCCCCATCCTCCCCTAATCCGATGAGACCGATGACCTCGCTGTCTGGTCTCCTTCCCCCAAAAAACAACAACAACTACAACTTTTATGAGCTGCGAAGGAATGCGGCAACCGTAAACTTTTCACATTATCGGCGTTTGCTGTCTGTTGGAACCCAGCGTTCGGCCACTGACTATTTTTCTACACCTCTTTACGATTACTGCACGCCAGCAGGCAGTGGAGTAGCCAAAGTCGTTACGCCTTTAATGTTGGTCCGCATGACATCAGGTACTACAACAGACAAGAGAGTTCGTCCTGCGTGTACTGCTCAGACAGTCAAACGCCCAACGATGTGAGGAAGAGCTTACTACAGAACTGCTAAGCCATCTGAACAATTTTTTGTTTGCAAATCGGACGTTATAAGAAGTAAATTGTATAAAAAATTAGCTTACATTGCTTCATTTTTATTCCGTGACGCATTTATTACTGGTGTGAACTGAAGGGCTTCCGGTAGTGCACAATGAAACTAAACATCGTAACGCTTCTTTTGACATGAAAATACTATGTGAGGGCGGTAAAATATATACAATGGCCAAATTATTCGTACCGTCAATGACAGACATGTTGAACATCATAACCATACGCTATTATTACAACCTGACCAATATGCGGTGGTTTATCTTACAGTGGGACCAACCATGTCGTAGAATGAGACACAAGTTGTTGCAAACGCCCCTAGCTTCTGCGATTATGTTTTAAAAAATATGTCGAAATCAGACTAACAGATAACATCATTAACCATGATGCTGGATATCCGCTAAGTGAAACTAGGAATCCTGTTTTATCAGATATCAAGAAACAAAGGCCTCTGCATTGGCAACCTATGAGTAATAATTTTTCACGATATATCGTTTTTTGACAGTATTCACCACTGGAGGCCCTGCAACTCTTCTTGCGCCAGGGAGCAGCAGCAACGACTGAGCGCTTTCGCGTTACCTCAGCGCATGCGCCTTCGTATCTTCGCTGCATATATAGGTTACGCCGTTTACGGTCTGATCAGTTATCACCGAGAGCGGTTTAGCTTTTATCATCTGATGATGGCGGACTGGTGGACCGTGGAAACATTGTTTGATGATGACAGTTTAATCAGGCTGAAGACCCGACAAGAATTTGATCTGTTAATAAGCCGGGAAACTCTACATAGTAACTGTAAAAGATGCTAATTTTTACACTTTTTGGATTTCTCACATGAAACAGTTTCTTTTTGACTGAAGTCGCATATCTACAGTTTCTGAGTTCCGTAAAACAGTCTAACTAATACGTTATTCTGCTACTGTTGGTTATTGCACTTTGATTAAACACTTAACATGAAAATTATACGAAAACCACAATTCTTTTTGAATAACTTAATAGCCTACCTATGTAAAATGGGTGGTGCAAGTCTTATGTACAATAGTAATAAGTAATAATACCAAACTATACAGGGAATAAAATAAGAGAACAGTTGCGCACTGTATAAATATAAAATAGGCAATAATGGTTCAAATGGCTCTGAGCACTATGGGACTTAGCTTCTGAGGTCATCAGTTCCCTAGAACTTAGAACTACTTAAACCTAACCAACCTAAGGACATCACGAACATCCATGCCCGAGGCATGGTAGAGGTAGACCGTGAGATGAATACACTAACCGAGCGGTCGCGCGGTTCCAGACTGTAGCGCCTAGAACCTCTCGGCCACTCCGGCCGGCAAAATAGGCAATAATATATATGGTATGTAATCGAAAAAAGACCTACTAAACATAGGTCAATATTGCATGTTATGTATAGCTATCCTCAGTTTAATGATAATGTCAATACCCGTGAAACAACTTGAGTAAAACAATCATAGTCATACACCAATGAGGACAAATTGAAGGTAAAACATTTAATTACATGTTGTTACACACTAGCAAAATAACTGATGATTGTCGAAGTAGAGAGGATATAAAATGTAGACTGCCTATGGCAAGGAAAGCGTTTATGAAGAAGAGAGATTTGTTAACATCGAGTACAGATTTGTGAGGAAGTCTTTTCTGAAAGTATTTGTGTGGATCGATATGGACGATAAATAGTTTAGACAAGAAGAGAAAAGAAGCTTTCGAAATGTGGTGCTACAAAAGAATGCTGAAGATTGCGTGGGTAGCTCACGTAACTAATGAGGAGGTACTGAATAGAATTGGGGAGAAGAGGAAATTGTGGCACAATCTGACTAAAGGAAGGGACCGGTTAGTTGGACACGTTCTGAGGCACCAAAGGAACATCAATTTAGTATTGGAGGGAATCATGGATGCTAAAAATCGTAGAGGTAGACCGAGAGATGAATACACTAAACAGATTCAGAAGGATGTAGGTTGATGTAGTTACTCTGAGATGAAGAAAATTGCACACGATAGAGTAGCATGGAGAGCTGCATCAAACCAGTCTCTGCCTGAATACCACAACATCAACAATACATTAGTGAAATACGAACCACTTACTAGAAGTCTATCCTAGAACTATCCTTACTAGAAACCAACCCCAGAACTATGTGTATCATCATGTTCCATAAACTAATAGTAATTAATGAAACACAAGTATAAAATTACATCAATACTATCTATCAATCACAGATTCATACGGTGCCACTTACTTAATAAAACGTTTTCAATGAACGAAACTGTGAATCTAATGTCATATAATGTAACAAATTTCCCCTAAGCAGTAAGTATTGGAATATATGGGAAACGGCATAACCTACGTTACCATGAAAGTGGTGGTCTGCTGGCAAGCAGGGGTGAGGCTGGGTGATATACCAAACCATCAACCATAAACCATGAAGTAAGTCTAAAGGTGAGTAGTTAAATACATACTCAGTATATCAGAAAGACACTCATTTCAATCAGAACAACCAAAGACACATAGCTCTATATATCATTAAGGAGTTGAAGACAAATGATAGTATGACCTACGACAAAAAAATCACCCCAGAAAACTTGTGTCACGGTATACCACACAGTGTTTAATAAGTCAGTTGCTACCTTCTTGGGTAGTTGGTTAACTGAGAAAATAGATGTCAATGATTACACAGGAACACTGTGTGGGATCTTATAAAGGCATTAGAGCTACAAGTGTGCCATCTGAACAAACGCCCATGTCGAAGAAGGAAGATAAGTAAGTAAGTAGGTCAATGCAACGTTAACTTACGTCACAAAGGACTTGTGAAGAAATTAGAAAGGTACAAAAAAACTAACCACAATTATGGAGTCTCACGAATAGTAACTTAACGATTGCAGTGCAGCCTAGAATACTGATGTTACCAATCAAGTAAGGAATGTGTGTGGAGAAACATTCCTGTACATGCTGAAGACCAGTAAAACAATATCGTGTGGAGTTACAAGTCTGTTGTTAGTGAGAAGCACAACAATCACAATCTACAATTACGTATCCCTCGTAGAGTGGTGTCACATACATGCAGTACACATGATAGTGTAGCAGTCAATACTGAGTCATAACCAGGAAACAATCTGAACGTATTCTAACTAACAGGCAAACACAAATGAAAAGTAACCAAATGGTCAGAAATTAAAATTTCCAATTTGTTGAACATTAGTCTACAACCATACTATGAAACGAAGCCTGTGTACTTCAAGCAGATCAATGTCAAAAGAAAGAAAACTGCTGCACAAGCCATCGGCAATGGTCGTGGCGTAGAAACATCTTATGTGAATGAGTGCTCAGCACACAGGCATGAACTGTACAAGAGGGGAAGAATTAGAAAAAGAAAGTGCATCCATATCAGATTCAGAACAACTCGTGCAATCAGGATTCCCATGTTAGAAACCACTAATAATAAATAAACCGTTGGAATGCTAAATAGTTAAACCTAAACCATAGTCATGAAACTCTTGTCATCAACTCTTGAAGTGCTAAAGGCATCGTAATGTCTTCTAAACGACAAATACAAACTAAAAAAAAACCTGATGAAGCCCGGGTGATGACTAACCTCTGTAAAAAAAAGAAAAAAAGGGGGGGGGGACACGACATGAGAGATGACGTTGTATTTGGGGTTAAAGTAAAGAACTGAGGGAAAGAAACAACATAATCAACTAGTGGAGATTATAGAGTCAGTACGAATAGTTTTATTACCCCATATCAAATAACATCAAGAAACTGATATTATTTGTTGAAAATCCTCAAAGAGATGAATGCCTAACGATCTGAGTATCGTGTGGGAACGTAGGTCCCCCTGTTACATGTGCCATATTATTCACATAACATGTCATAAACGGTTAAGCCCTACAAATCTAAAATCTACCAGACCACTAAAAACCAAAACCACACCGAAGTACACAAACTATATTTCTTATAAAAATGGGGACGTAGATGTACATATCGAAGGTGGGCATCATGTAAGTGAGAATGCTGAAAGCAAAAACTGACTATTGAAAGCAGAGAAGCAAGGGCGCACTCACACCCAGAAACTAACACTGCTAGCGACACACCGCTAACAGTTGCTGAAAAAGATAAGAAAACGAACATAAAAAGCTAAGCAATTTTAGTACACCTATCCAAACAAGCATATAAAAACATTGCTTATCCAGGTATGGTTGTAGACGTACAACAGATTAGAAATTTAAATTTCTGATCATTTTGTTAATTGATAATTGAAATGGGTTTCTACTTTACATTCATGTTTGCCTATATATTAGAATACATTAACATAGTTTCCTGGCTATGACTCAGTACCGATTGCGATGCATTCATGTGTCCTGGATAAATGAGACACCACTCTGTGAAGGATACATAATTACAAATCGTGATTGTTGTGCTTCTTGCTAACAAATATGTACAATAAGGCGTAACTACACGCAATATTGTTTTATTGGTCTTCAACACGTACAGGAACACTTCTTTACAAATACCCCTTACTCAGTTAGTAACGTCATTTTTCTAGACTGCACTACAATCGTGCAGTTACTATTTGTGAGATAGCGTAGTTGTCATTGGCTTCTTCACAAGGCCTGTAGGAAGTAAGTTAACGTTGTCCTGACTTACATAATTGCTTACCTTCATTCTTCGACATGTAACCACAATGGTTGCTGCAGTACATTTGTTGGCGTTATGGTGTTAATATTGCGAGTTATTCTCTCTTTACGTTGTTTTCATCGTATACCTCGCGTCTCTTTGACACCTATGTTCTCAATTAACCATCTACCCATGAAGGTACCAACCGACGTATTACACAATGTATGGTTCACCCTGACACATGTTTTCTGGTGTTTTTTCTGTCTTACGTCATACTATCGTTTTTCTACAACTCCTTGAAGGCTAAATCGCTTATAGAGCTACGTGTCTTGGTTACTCTGATTGAAACGAGTGTCTTTCTGATATACTGCGTATGTATTTCAGTACTCCTTTTTAGACTTACTTCATAGTTTATGGTATGGTATATTATCCAGTCACGTGCCTGCTAACAGCAGGTTATGCCGTTTTCCATGTATTTCAATATTTACTGGTTGAGGGAACTCGTTGCGATATATAACATTAGATACATAGTTTCGTTCATTAAATATTTGTATTAGATTATTGGCACCTTATGAATCTGTGATTGATAGATTATATTGATGTGACTTTATATTTTTGTTATCGTTAGTTATTACTGCTATATGGAACATGATGATACAAATAGCTCTGGGGTTGACCTCTAGCAAGTTGTTTATATTTTACTAGTACATGGTAACAAAAAAATGGTTCAAATGGCTCTGAGAACTATGGGACTTAACATCTTAGGTCATCAGTCCCCTAGAACTTAGAACTACTTAAACCTAACTAACCTAAGGACATCACACACATCCATGCCCGAGGCAGGATTCGAACCTGCGACCGTAGCAGTCCCGCGGTTCCGGACTGCAGCGCCTAGAATCGCACGACCACCGCGGCCGGCCATGGTAACATGTAATTAAATGTTTCACCTTGAATTTGTATCCATCAGTTTATGACTAAAATGGTTTTGCTCGAGTTGTTTCATGAGCATTGGCATCAGCATTAAACTGTGATTATCAATGCAGACTTTGATCCCTAGTTTATATTAATATAGTGTGCAAGTGTCCTCTTGTTTTATTTCTTAATTTATGTGTAATTTTGATGTTAACTGCACGTACCGTTTGATACTGTTATAGGTTACTACATATTACCATGGTATGTAAGACTTAGGCAACGGCCTTGCACAGTGGATACACCGGTTCCCGTGAGATCACCGAAGTTAAGCACTGTCGGGCGTGGCCGGCGCTAGGATGGGTGACCATCCAGCCGCCATGCGCTGTTGCCATTTTTCGGGGTGCACTCAGCCTCGTGATGCCAATTGAGGAGCTACTCGACTGAATAGTAGCGGCTCCGGTCAAAGAAAACCATCATAGCCACCGGGAGAGCGGTGTGCTGACCACACGCCCCTCCTATCCGCATCCTCACCTGAGGATGACACGGCGGTCGGATGGTCCCGATGGGCCACTTGTGGCCTGAAGACGGAGTGCTATGTAAGACTTGCACCACCCTCTTGTGTGTATCTCATACTGTTTACGTTGTTATCTGTACACTGGGACCTGAAGATGGTGTAATATATCGCCGAAACTGGTAGTCCAATAAAATGACAATTCGAAAATCGAGACGGCTGAAAGGTGTTTGATTTGACATTCTGTACTGAACAACCGACGTCACGGAGCCATCTGTGAAAAGATAGACATACAGAGAATCAATGGAGCATGTTCTGTTACAACAGCGGTACGTGGATGAGCATTATCCTGTTGGGAAACCTACCCTGGACTGCTGTTCATTAACGGCAGTGCGAACGACATGTCGAATCACCAGACTGACGTGAGGTTTTGCAGTCAGTGCGCGTGGGATAACTCCAAGAGTGCTATTGCTGTCATACGAAATCGCATCCCAGACGATAACTCCAGGTATAGTGTGTGTAGCACGCAGACAGACTGGGTGTAGGCCGATGACTGGCCTTTTTCTATCCAACACACGGCTATCACTGGCACCAAGGCAAGACCTGCTTTCACCTGAGAACACAACATACCTCCTCCTCATCCTTTAACGAGGTCTCGCTAAGCGCAATTCAAGTCGCAATTGGAATGGCTGTGGTTTGGTGTCAGCGGAATCCACGCTACAGGACATCTTGCTTGGAGCTGTCTTTGAAGTAGCCAATTTGTAACAGTTCTTTGTGACACTGTGGTGCCAACTGCTGCTCAAACTGCTGCTGCAGGATGCAGTACAATGCGCCAGAGCCATACACCGATAACGTTGGTCTTCCCTCTCAGTGTCCGCAGCCCGTGGTCTTGCGGTAGCGTTCTCGCTTCCTTCGCAGGGGGTCCCAGGTTCGATTCCCGGCGGGGTCAGGGATTTTCTCTGCCTCGTGATGTCTGGGTGTTGTGTGTTCATCATCATTTCATCTTCATTGACTCGCAAGTCGCCGACGTGGCGTCAACTAAAAAGGACTTGCAATACGGCGGCCGACCTTCCCCGCATAGGGGCCTCCCGGCCGACAATGCCATACGATCATTTCATTTCATTTCCCTCTCAGTAGCGCCATGAGACCACCCGGAGCCCTGTCTTCTTGCCACCGCACATTCTGTTGACCACCGTTGCCAGCAATCGTGTACGAGTACAGTGGACACATTTCTGCCAACTATTTCTGCAGTGTCGCGGAAGGAACGTCCAGCTTCTCTTAGGCTTGTTAAACGGAATCGTTAAAACTCAGTGAAGTGCTGATAGTGGTATCTTCGACACCTTGAAGACATTATTGACTAACATCAAATCATTTCCAGTCTTAAAGATAACCATCGCTCACGACCATACCAGAATGTGTTTGAAGCAAACCGGATTTTCATCCTCATAGTGGCGCTAATAACGCCAATCTTATGCAACTGGCGCGAAATTTTAATAGACATGATCTTTCAGATGTAGAAACACGACTACAGACTTTCGTTTACGTCGCACAACTCCTTCTTGGTAACGCAATTTCTTTTTCCGTCAGTGTAGGCATATAGTTTTTTTTTTCTGAGTAAGAGCAGAAAGACACGCTTAGATCCGTTCATTCATCTTAGATTAGGAATATGTACGAGTGTTCCTAATCTCAGCTGATTGAAAGGATCGAATGGTTGTCGCTTTGTATTAACGTCTGTTGAGATATATTTGTTTCAGGTCTTTCGGCTGTGAATAATACTGTCAGCTTTTTTCTGTTCAAAATATTGTTAAAAGTGATTCTCTTATTAAGAAAAAACTAATCTGCCTCTAACTTTAAAAATTTATTTTAGTATTTAATGAGCTGAATTTTCATTGTGGCATCTGTAAAACGTTTTATGGCGGCTTTTTATTATTTACTTCGTTAATGTTAAAATTGTGCTGAGTATAATAAATACTGTAAGGTAACTTTTTAATTTGCAGCTCACTACTTTACCATTCCCAGCCTCATGCTCCTTACCATTTCAGACGCCAATATGACACAATCCTCATAAATCAAGGTTGCACAACTGCTCAGAGGATAACAGTATTACCTGTAGTCTCCTGAGCGACTCTCAGGGTCGTTTCCGTATATCTGCTTCTAGAACAGAGGCATCTTTAACAGATTCCTATAAAAGAACACATTCCCCATCATAAACAAGCACCAAGCAATCATAGGTACTATTTCAGAGACGTGTCACAAGAACTTCAAAATCTCGGGGTGGAACCGACCGAAATGATGAATTTGGAGGGAACCGACTTTCAATATCACACGGAATGTATGCATTTCTTTATTTATTGCTAACATAGGAATAGGTGTGCTACCTTGAAACTAAAGCACAGTGTTACGTTCTCTTGATTTACAATAAGTACTAATCTATACTTAAACTTCATAACTGTAATAATGGCCGGCCGCGGTGGCCGTGCGGTTCTGGCGCTGCAGTCCGGAACCGCGGGACTGCTACGGTCGCAGGTTCGAATCCTGCCTCGGGCATGGGTGTGTGTGATGTCCTTAGGTTAGTTAGGTTTAAGTAGTTCTAAGTTCTAGGGGACTTATGACCTAAGATGTTGAGTCCCATAGTGCTCAGAGCCATTTGAACCATTTTTTTTGAACTGTAATAATGTTAGCTGGCTACCGAAGTTACCCAGCAAAGTGATCGGAGTATAGTTCCTCCTACATGGAATCACAATATATTGACCCAACAAAAATTATTGAATGTAGTTCGGACGGTCTATTGGCATCTGTGATTTCTACATTAGAACAAAAATGACTCAAAAGGGGGTGAATAACGTTGCTACCAAAATCTCTGATCACGTACATTTTGATATTACCGTAAATGCACGACAGATAGTCAAGCTAAATTTCAAAGTACTCTTAACAAGTTCTCTTCGACAGTAGAGCTTTTTTTGAGAAACTTCTAACTTATTGAATGAAGAAGTCTTGCATATTTAAATAGCTGTTACTCTAGAATTCTGTAAACTGACATTTTTCTGCGTTATTACGCCGTGCAAGATGACCCATTGCGAAAGAAAGTAATTGAATAAAACACAGTTTAAAGACTTATAGTAACCAACAGAACTACGAACAGTGCTCAGTGCGACGTATTGTTGGTAAGTACTGTTTTATTTCTTACGACTCACGAGTACGTAGTATGTGCGCTGAAAGTTATCCAATGAGACTAATATAAGCAAACGCCAAAAACTGCAATTGAGAGCGAACATTACGAGAATTAAAAATGTATGCTCTACTCTTGTTAAGCAATAGCCCACGATTACAGAGTTTCATTTAGAGCCCACGTCCAGTACAGTGAAATAAGATCTGTAGTTGAAAAGCTGCGTAACGAAGGATTCAGTGCGAGAACAAATTGCCGATCCAGCAGCAGGACCAAATATACATTACAGAGGGTCAACGAACATTCCCATGTTCGTTTGTAGGGAACTTAGAGTCGAGGCAGCCGAAAGAGACACTATATAGCATGCAATATCGCCGTTACTCTATGAATTCGTCTCCATTAGAGAAACAACACAATAGCCGATGACATGAATTTTCCGCTTCAGCAGGATTATACAACAGAATAAAAGGAAGGAAGATATTAGAAGAAGATTGTTAGAGAAAAAGAAAGCTCTGCTAGTTTCAAGTTTCTCAGAGTGAACTTCTGGAGCATGACATTAAAAGGAGTGGGAAAATGGACCATTGGAAATCAAGAGAAGATGAGAGAAAGTACTTGAAACGTTGTGCTATCAAAGAATGGAAAAACCGAAGCTACAAGATTAAGTACGAAATAGATAAGTGCTGAAAATAACGGGTGATGGAAAAAGTTAACTGAAAATCCTTATCTGAAAAAGGGACACTTGCTTAGCATTCATAAATGATTAACCTGGTGCAGGAAGTAGCAGGAGAGAGGAAAAGTGGCAGGTGCGACAGACTTGCATTGTACACGCTTGTTTGGTCCCACAGTAACAACGAGCACAGCTTTTATTAATACTCAATTGAATAACTACAGAACAAGTTACGATTCACAAACGATCGAGCAAGCTGCATCCGCGTGAGCAAGGAAACTTCGTGGTGGAATAGTGACACCAGGAAGTACGTAAATGCTCCCAAATCCGTTATCTGCACAGCACTAAACTGTCAGTACACCAGTACATAATTCAATCCAACAGCGGGCAGCCACCTTTGAATACGACGATTGTACTGTCTTAACTCGCAAACACTATGGCTGTGCAGCTTTGTATTATTTTGTTTTGTGTGCACTTTTCATTGCCTTGCTCTGAGTGAGGGGAGTGGGCTGCTTGAGAGCATCTTGGTTGCCGTTTTCAGTCATTTAGGTCACAAATTTTTTCCTTTACTAACATTTTATCATGTCCTACGTGTTACCTTTCGTTTAACACTGAAACAACTTTAATTATATTATACCTAAAGATATCAGTTCGTTACAAGCTTTTATGTATGTTGTAGTCGTATAGGTCTTGTCTTTTATTCTTAATTTTGGTATAATTTTGTCGATTAAGTTTTACTACTGAGTAGTTATTATGAGTTAGCCTACCAAGTTTTATGTTTATGAGTGCAGTTTTGGTCCATGGAGGAGGTATCTGTAGTTTCAATATTATTGTGATATTCTAGTTAACGATTTCCTTGCTGTGTTGTGACGGGAAGTTGGGTTTACAATGGTCTTAGTTTCTAAACTGGATTTTTTGTTTTATGGTTATCCTTTGGTGGTGGTGGTAGTTAATGTGACAGGTGGTCGTTGTTCCAGTTGTTCGGATATTGGTTCCGGCCATTCCTCAAAATGGCTTCCTGTCTGGTGGCAGGAGTAGGTGGTTTGCCAGAAGCGCCACCTATCTTAAATTGCTGTGGCCCGCAACCTATTTGAATCGATAACGTCGATATCTTCCGTACCGGAATCGGTGCTTTATCTGGGCAAGTAAGAACAATTAAAATCGCTCAAAAGAGGAAAGGCCGCTGGACCTGATGGGATACCAGTTCGATTTTACACAGAGTATGCGAAGGAACTTGCCCCCCCCCCCCCTCCCTTCTTGCAGCGGTGTAGGTCTCTAGAAGAGCGTAGCGTTCCAAAAGATTGGAAAAGGACACAGGTAATCCCCGTTTTCAAGAAGGGACGTCAAACTGATGTGCAGAACTATAGACCTATATCTCTAACGTCGATCAGTTGTAGATCTTTGGAACACGTATTATGTTCGAGTATAATAACTTTTCTGGAGACTGGAAATCTACTCCGTAGGAATCAGCATGGGTTTCGAAAAAGACGGTCGTGTGAAACCCAGCTCGCGCTATTCGTCCACGAGACCCACAGGGCCATAGACACGGGTTCCCAGGTAGATGTCGTGTTTCTTGACTTGCGCAAGGCGTTCGATACAGTTCCCCTCAGTCGTTTAATGAACAAAGTAAGAGCATATGGACTATCAGACCAATTTTGTGATTGGGTTGAAGAGTTCACAGATAACAGAACGCAGCATGTCATTCTCAATGGAGAGAAATCTTCCAAAGTAAGAGTAATTTCAGGAGTGCCGCAGGGGAGTGTCGTAGGACCGTTGGTTTTCACAATATATATAAATGACCTTGTGGATAACATCGGAAGTTCACTGATGCTTTTTGCTGATGATGCTGTAGTATATGGAGAGGTTGTAACAATGGAAAGTTGTACTGAAATGCAGGAGGATCTGCAACGAATTGACGCATGGTGCAGGGAATGGCAATTGAATCTCAATGTAGACAAGTGTAATGTGCTGCGAATACATAGAAAGAAAGATCCTTCATCATTTAGCTACAATATACGAGAAGCAGGTCAGCAACTGGAAGCAGTTAATTCCATAAATTATCTGGGAGTAGGCATTAGGAGTGATTTAAAATGGAATGAACATATAAAGTTAATCGTCGGTAAAGTAGATGCCAGACTGAGATTCATTGGAAGAATCCTAAGGAAATCAGAGAGATAAGAGCCCACACAGAGGCATACCGAGAATCTTTCTTTCCACGAACAATTCGAGACTGGAGAGGGAGAATCAATAGACGTACTCAAGGTACCCTCCGCCACACACTGTCAGGTGGCTTGCTGAGTACGGATGTAGATGTAGATGTAGAATACACAATTCATTATATAGAGGTCGTTTGGTGTTGTAATTATGTACAAATGCAGACATTAGCATAGGATAGGAAAAGACAACGGGGAACTTGGAACTAGTCGAAAGGCAGAAGAATTAAAAAGAAATGTACCATCTAATGATAGCCTAAAAAGCTGAAAAGTCATTCGCAGTAACCGAATTTGTGATCTCTTCAACATTCAACACGAAATTATTTTACCATGAAGTGACGTATAAATTCATTAACATAACGGTCCAAACGTCAGAGAAAGCCGATGACATACAAGAAGCCACCCATTGATTAAAAGAATTTTTATTCCAGAAAAATTAATCACCTAGCGTGTAAGTGATTGGATGCTGAAGCACTTTTATTCAGAGCCACTGTCAACCGAGGAGATGTGCGACAGTCGCGTCAGCCTCATTAGCTAAACGCTGGCAGTTTGTTTGCACAGTGCGGTGACTGCACCGCCAACAAATTAAGATCGATTTCTCGACGGCGCAGTCGATGGGTCGGCCACCTCGCGGCGGCACCCGACCGCCGCCTGGTCAAACACTGGCGTAATTGTTTCGCGACCTTTAATTACGCGTTTTGGGCCGGGAGGTGCCGTAATGACCGCAGCGTATCGACCGCCGGCCCGGACGTGCGGCCCGTCCGACACAAAGGGAATCACACACACCGGGGCCTAATGACGCACGCCGTACCCTACCGCTGCCAAGTTCCTCGTCTCTTTGATTCCTCATGCGAAGGACGCCGGAGCACATGTCGCTCGTTTGGTCTCACTGGCAGTTTCGGCAAAACGTTACAAACACTCGTTTGTACCCTGCCACGCTAGACTGTTGCCATCGCAGCTTCACGTCTGGCAAAGATACGACTTTCCACTTCTTTTTCGCTGTATCATTCCACTTTTAGGAACGTACACCAACGGAGGCCAACGAACGGCAGTGGCTGGATTCTGCCGAACGCTGGTCGCCAGTGTATAGGCTTTCTCGGCTTCTCCTCCACACAAAATGAACGGCTTGGGGCCAAGGGCTTCGGCCATGTGGAAGCGCATTTCTCTCCGATAACTTTGTAAGTAGGCTGTTTAGGTTTTTATGTCGGTAACGCCATGTAGCGCTCTATATGAAAATCACTGACTGTGCTGTGTGCAGTCTGTGGCTGGTTTACATTGTTGGAATTTGCTATTGTAGTGTTGGGCAGTTGGATGTGAACAGCGCGTAGTGTTGCGCAGTTGGAGGTGAGCCGCCAGCAGTAGTGGATGTGGGGAGAGAGATGGCGGAGTTTTGAGAGCGGATGATCTGGACGTGTGTCCATCACAGACAGTAAATTTGTAATACTGGATATCATGAACTGATATATATGATGACTTTGGAACATTATTAAGGTAAATACATTGTTCTCTATCAAAATCTTTCATTTGCTAAGTATGCCTATCAGTAGTTAGTGACTTCAGTAGTTAGAAACTTTTATGTAGCTGGCAGTATTGGCGCTCGCTGTATTGCAGTCGTTCGAGTAACGAAGATTTTTGTGAGGTAAGTGATTCATGAAAGGTATAGGTTATTGTTAACTTTTATGTAGCTGGCAGTATTGGCGCTCGCTGTATTGCAGTCCTTCGAGTAACGAAGATTTTTGTGAGGTAAGTGATTCATGAAAGGTATAGGTTATTGTTATTCAGGATTTATCAATCGTCGAATGTGCAGCATTTATTTTATCGCAAGAAGCTGATAATTAGAAGAAATAGAAGAATAAACGTCGCTGGTGGTCGACCTCTCTTTTAAAAAGTAGGTTGCAGTGCGGTGGGAGAGAATCGACGTCTACCTTAAAACTAAATTGGAATATGTGCTATGTAAGAATTTTTTCCCTTACGAAAGCTACAGATTTCAAAGTGTTACGGAATTGTGTAGGCCCTAAAATTTCCAAAAATAACACCTCTTTTAGGAGATCGGTACATGCAGCAGAAAGTTGTTCCTCTTTGTCGTTCACCGAAAAGAAGTCAATACATATACAATTTTCTTTTTGATATCGTGTATATCACTTTCTAATACTTGAGTAATTCCCCCTCCCCCCCCCCCCCAAGCGTCTAGTCGTTTCAATTTGTTTTTATAAGCGCTGTTCATAGGGGCCCATAAATGTACCCGTTCATGATAAAACTATATCAGCTTTAACGGTCTTTCCGTGTTCCACTCTATACTCCAATATTTTTAAACACAACAAATACACATCCTTAGCGACCACAAGCATTTCCTGCTGGGGGATAGTGGCAGTTGAAATTGAGATTTCCAGGAAAGCCACAACTTGCATTCAGTGTATTTTACTGACTGGATTCGCTCTTTAGTGTAACAGCCAGCTACTGTACTTTAAACTATAAATTCGAGTGTTTCTGATGATGCTCCTGTTAAAATAAAGAGCGAAACCAGTCAATAAAACATACTAAGTGCGACCTATAGCTGTCCTAAGAACTTAAATACACACCTGTTCCAGAGACACAATCGCTCTGAACCAGTGAACATTCGATATGGCGTCCACACTAGGAGAGGCGTTCCATCGCCAACGAACCGCAACGCTTTGATGTTACCGCCAGCACGCAGTGGTTAGCACACTGGACTCGCATTCGGAAGGACGACGGTTGAATCCCGCGTCCGGCCATCCTGATTTAGGTTTATCGTGATTTCCCCAAATCGCTCCACGCAAATGCCGGGATAGTTCCTTTGAAAGGGCACGGCCGATTTCCTTCCCCGTCCTTCCCTAATGCGATGAGGCCGATGACCCCGCTGTTTGGTCTCCTTCCCCAAACAAACCAAGTTACCGCTAGCAGACCGAACCGCAACCAAGACCGACCACTTCGTTGGGTCCAATTTAGCACCCGTACACACTAAGTAATTCTCGGCCAACGAAGCTACTGGCTGTGGTCGACCTGGTGTGTACGTGCCTTAGGAGAACGTTCTTTCCAAGTGGCAATGTTTCTGAAAATACCGTGCGCCCATCTCTAACACATAACTGACTTCACCTTAGACAATAGATAGTAGGAGACTGGGTCTACTGACACGTCAGTCCATTGCCTGACTGCGACGTCTCATGTGTTATTAATAACTGAATTAAAATCTTCTTTTCAGATGGACCCTTAACATTCATTACGCCAGGGAATGACAAAACGTTCTCCGTTTTTGTTGCTCAGTGATTTTATTAGCTCTTTGTTTACGTAACCGTTTCGGCAGTTAGCCATTTGCAAGTTATCCTGCATCATACAGAGAACAGCTTTTCGTGTGAAGGTGTAAAACGTAACTTACATGACTTACGTCTATTTTTGTTCATACACTCCTGGAAATGGAAAAAAGAACACATTGACACCGGTGTGTCAGACCCACCATACTTGCTCCGGACACTGCGAGATGGTTTGTACAAGCAATGATCACACGCACGGCACAGCGGACACACCAGGGACCGCGGTGTTGGCCGTCGAATGGCGCTAGCTGCGCAGCATTTGTGCACCGCCGCCGTCAGTGTCAGCCAGTTTGCCGTGGCATACGGAGCTCCATCGCAGTCTTTAACACTGGTAGCATGCCGCGACAGCGTGGACGTGAACCGTATGCAAATTAGGGACACTGTTGCTCCTGGGGTATCGGCGAGGACCATTCGCAACCGTCTCCATGAAGCTGGGCTACGGTCTCGCACACCGTTAGGCCGTCTTCCGCTCACGCCCCAACATCGTGCAGACCGCCTCCAGTGGTGTCGCGACAGGCGTGAATGGAGGGACGAATGGAGACGTGTCGTCTTCAGCGATGAGAGTCGCTTCTGCCTTGGTGCCAATGATGGTCGTATGCGTGTTTGGCGCCGTGCAGGTGAGCGCCACAATCAGGACCGCATACGACCGAGGCACACAGGGCCAACACCCGGCATCATGGTGTGGGGAGCGATCTCCTACACTGGCCGTACACCACTGGAGATCGTCGAGGGGACACTGAATAGTGCACGGTACATCCAAACCGTCATCGAACCCATCGTTCTACCATTCCTAGACCGGCAAGGGAACTTGCTGTTCCAACAGGACAATGCACGTCCGCATGTATCCCGAGCCACCCAACGTGCTCTAGAAGGTGTAAGTCAACTACCCTGGCCAGCAAGATCTCCGGATCTGTCCCCCATTGAGCATGTTTGGGACTGGATGAAGCGTCGTCTCACGCGGTCTGCACGTCCAGCACGAACGCTGGTCCAACTGAGGCGCCAGGTCGAAATGGCATGGCAAGCCGTTCCACAGGACTACATCCAGCATCTCTACGATCGTCTCCATGGGAGAATAGTAGCCTGCATTGCTGCGAAAGGTGGATATACACTGTACTAGTGCCGACATTGTGCATGCTCTGTTGCATGTGTCTATGTGCCTGTGGTTCTGTCAGTGTGATCATGTGATGTATCTGACCCCAGGAATGTGACAATAAAGTTTCCCCTTCCTGGCACAATGAATTCACGGTGTTCTTATTTCAATTTCCAGGGGTGTATTTACATCCTTATGTGTCACAGTACGGGTTTGAAGTCGCTGTTGAGATTGTGCCTTGTTTCCGTTCAGTCTGTCTTGTTAGAGATTTATGGATTGTGCGCACATCTTTATGTCTACTTAGATGAGTTTGACAGTAAAATCCACTCTACTGACACATACATGTTTACAACTAATTAACATCCACATTCGCGGAATTTCAGCGATAATGGTGGCGTACAAGGATTGTAATATTCTATGCTTTCACGTACTGAGCAAAGATATTATTTGTCTGGAGAGATCTACTGTTTCTTTTATTATTAAACAGCGATATCGTGAGGTCCTGAGCATTATCCTTTCTCTTCTAGGAAGTCAACGAAGTCTTCTAAATATTGTTCTGTTTTAGCTCCGTTTGTTCATTAAGAATTTTGTCTGTGTCGATAAAACTTTCGAGTTCTTCGAAGATATCTTTACGGTTTTGTTAGGTACGCGACGTATAAGTCTCATTGCATTTTCTATTTTTCCTGCTTTGTGTTTATGGTCGCGTAAGTGTATGTAATACGTGGATTTATTATTTTCACAGGAACTTCAAGCAGTTTTAACGAGCAAACGTGAAATTGTGGACGTAATCAATCCACATTTTACATACACTTATACGACTATATAAAAAAAGCAGAACAAGTAGAAAATGCAATGTAAAACTCCACATCGTGAACCCAAAGGAATAATAACGAATATTTTTGAGGAACTCGAAATTTGCATCCATACAGATGCATTTACAGACAAAATTATTAATGAGCTAACGAAGCTGAAGCACAGACAGAATTTAGAAAACTTTATTGTACTCCTAAATGAGAAGGGATAACTTTCAGTACTTCACAATGCCGCGAAATAAATAAAGAACAGTAGAATTCTCAAGGAAAATTATGTCTTTGCACAATCTGTGAAAGCATAATATGACCTTTGTATGTGACTATTAAAGCTGAAATTCCACAAAATGTGAAATGAAAATTCATTGTAAACATTTATGTATCTATAAAGTATATTGTGCTTTCAGGCGCACATAAATAAAAATTAAAAGTGCACACAGTCCATAAAGTTTTAACAAGCCTCAGTAGCACAGAAATTAAGATACAATCTCAACTGACACTCCAAGCCTGCATTGTGAGACATGAAAACATAAATACCTACCAAAACAGATGTAAGTTATCTACTTGACATTTTATAATTTTATACGAAGAAAACTAACACTATACATTTCAAAATAACTTGGAAATGGCGAACTGCCATAACGAGGCTTGTCTTTTATGTAAGTAATGAGCTAAGAAAATCATTCAGTAGCAGAAAACAGGAAAATATTTAATATCATTTAAAATCATTACTATCTGAACTTCATTCCCAACAACTGATAAAATAGTTAGTGCTTGTAAGTAACAATTGCAGTGACTGCTAAGAGTAAGCTGTTTACTCCTCTATTAATTCCTTATCTTTACTGGTGGCTGATTTGCATGTAATTTTCTCCCTAGTTTAGCTCAGTACATGATAAACCAGGCCAGGCACAGAGGTACAGGTGAGTGATTTGGTATTCGGATGCCCCTGGGTGTTGTGGGTCGCGTTTCAGAGGAGAGCGCGAGGGACTGAGGCAAACCACAACTGGCGGTCAGCGACCGGGTTGTAGCCAGTGCTGGTATTTGCGAGTCGCGTTCCTGCAATGTTCTGCGTAATGCGCCCTATGAGATATGGGTCCTGTGGCTACAGAACTTTTATCACAAAAGGATGAACACCTGCACATACGAAATGTCTCAGTTTTTACAAAGTGTACCATCCAGCCAAACACACTTCAGAGGAACCTTGTTCCGCTCCAATGAGTCGCCTTCCGAGAATGCTGGACGAGGGGCAGATAAATATCTCGCTGATCCGTGAGAAGCAACAAACCTGCATTGAGGACAGAGGCTCTTTTTTCTTTGTGTAATGCATTGAGGCCACTTCTCGGCGCCTTTTTCAAGCAGTGAATAACTTCTGGTCTAAAACTCTATAAGAGGGATACTCATTGACTAATCTAAAAAAAAAAAAAAAAAGAGTCGGAGAAGTCGAGAGGCCATTTTATGAGAAATTTGGATATGGAGACAAGCATATTGGCTGAAGTAACATATTTAGCTGTGGTGTGGAATTCAGAATTGCTTAAGAACTGCGTGCGTAATTGTATAGCAATTGATTAATGTTTTACAGATTTTGCTAGGAGTGGAGATAGTTGTCTTGTTAGCTAAAACATCACTGACGAGCATTTTGCAGAGGCTTTTCATTGGTACAGGGTAATGCGTGGACCTGTAGAGAGGAGAAAGAATTCTATGTCGGGGGAGAACTCACTTCGGCTAGGGACACAGTGTAGGACGCTTCTCTCGTTCTTATACAAGGTAGGCCTAAAGCTGTTTCGCTCAGAACCCAGTCTAGTTCTCCGGCTGTCATTCAAAGTTCGATAACAGTGAACGCTGATTCACAAGTAATTCACCCGCTTGGATAGTTTTCAGAGCAGTGCTGCAGTTCCGATACACTACCTGTTACCGTTTCTCAGTGAATGGCAGTGGTTTCTTCGGGTGCTGAAGACTACATGGGCTCTCCGACTGTGGTGTTTCCGACCCTTTTGTAGAAGCCACAAGAAGCGTGATCTTCCGACCAACATGTTTTATACCGTGGATTTTCCTACCACAGCCGTCCTCCACTGTTGATTTACGACTGTCGCACACAAGCAGTGTTTGTGTCGTCAATATCAATCAGGCAGTGCCCTCGCCGACAGCCTTCGCTTTCGTGTAGTATCGAAGGCCTAAACTACTTAAGTTCTATACACTGTACACGCTGTCCGAGCAGAGTAGGTATTTTCAGCAGGTTGTGGCTAGTTTTTTTCATGAGAAGACTTTCGCAAAACCTATTGAAAATATCTACTTCATCCAGTTTTCTTCAGCTATAGCTCACTATTTTCTTATAAAAATTTCATTTTCTTTTCTGAAAAGTTGAAAACAAGAAAAAATAGGAATTTAACAAAAGAAGGGAAACCAACCCTCTTATTACACACATATCTTATTTACCAACATCTTTCCTAGACATAATTTCAGTTGAACGCATTAGAATTAATTTATAAAATAACTCAAGTCACAAAAGTATACAAAATTTTAGCAAAACTTTCAGCGCCTTTTGAAGGAAAGCCATATAGAGATTTCTTCTGAGGGTCCTCTCTTTTCTTTCATTACCGTAAGAGAGCTTTTCTTTTTGCTGAATGTCACTGTTGGACTACCACTTGGTTGCTAACTGTCGGCCACCCATCTTCTGCTGCTGCATCTTTTCCAGTGCACATTGGTATGCATTGGATAAGCAGCTTCTGGCATTCATATTCTTCTTGATGAACTCGAGCTGTAGACAACGATAGCAAATAACAATAGTATTGGCGAGCTGAATCAGCCCTACAGCTACTCAACTGTGCTCTGTAGAGTAAGGAAATATTGTTCACAAATTGTATATATAGTCGGTACTTGATGAACAATGAACAAAACAGACATATGTTAGCCATTTCCTGAACCAGGAAACTGCAGTCTGACAAAGTACACAAACAGAACTCAAGCTACAGTCTGTCATAATTATCTTTAGAGGCAGGAGCTACTATCTTATGTTGCTCAGCCATCGGCCTCGAGTCACCAGCTGGCTTTTATTTTCCATTACTGCTCATGCCAAGGAAACTGCTAACTCACGTAACAACTGCTCAACCGATTTTCGAAACTCAAAATGCTACCATAATCCACATGAAAAGGGCTATTCAAATTAGACACAAAGATTTTCAGTTTATAAATTCTCATTAAAAATTCTGTGTTGTGCGTTGTAAGTGAAGTTATTTTTACCATATATAACTACATATGCTAAAGTATCTGCATCAATGTATCCATTAAAAGTTGCAACTAATTTCACTGTTGTCTTCTGAGTTGCCAAAATATTTTTTTATGAGTCATGTTAATCAAATAGATAGGATAGTTCATTAAGAAATTATAGGACTTATGTCAGTGTCTCCTCTGATTAGTGCAACTTGTTTAAAATCGAGAAATGCATTATATCCTTTCTACAAGTACTACCCTTTATATGTACATATAGTTTAATACCACTTTCAACAAAAATTCTATTTAAAATTTCGTCTGCTTCAATATGAATATTTGGATTTTTTGAATGAAAAAATATTTCTAAGGTTCATAAATTATATTGACCAACAGGAATTTCTATCATTCCTTTGTCACAATACGATTTATTAATTTTTTAATGAATTGTTCAGAGTTAAAAAAGTAGTATAA
The DNA here is from genome assembly GCF_023864275.1 of Schistocerca cancellata. Classification (NCBI taxonomy): domain Eukaryota; kingdom Metazoa; phylum Arthropoda; class Insecta; order Orthoptera; family Acrididae; genus Schistocerca; species Schistocerca cancellata. The sequence goes on from NC_064632.1 coordinate 431,102,088, forward strand.
AAACAAACTAGTACTACACTAATATAACTGCCTCGTATAGGAATAGTCAGTCTTTTTTTGGGAGCAGATGACTTATCCCACAGTTGAAATTTATTTGAGACCTGGTTGGGAACCAAAAATAAAAATTCCAGGGAAGAAATCAAAATATAAAAGTGGCAAGCTTTTATCAAATTCTATTCGATGTTCAGTAACAGGACCAAGTGGTTGTGGAAAACAACATTTATGATTGTCAATAATATCCTAGCTCCACTATGCTTTAACTTAAAAAATCAATCAATCACTTGTAAGTTTGCTCTAAGAGTGTGGATTAATCAAAACAGCAAGAATTTATTTTAAGATATGAAAAATTGATTAGAAGCATAACAAAAAATTCTTACATTTATTGAAAATAGTGATGAAATTATTCCATTAGATAAATGCCAAAATTATTCAGTTACTTTTTGATGACTTCAATCTCGAAAATCAGGATATAGTTAGAGAATATTTTACTGGAGGTAGACATAAACGAAAATACTGTTTTTATTTAGCACACACATAGTCTAAAATACCAAAAGAGTTAGAGATAATAGCAATTTTTTAAATATTTTTATGTAAGATGGCACAAATACAAATCACATTACCCATGAGTTTGTTGGAGTTGATTTAAAATTTGACCAATTTATACAAATATGTAATAAATGTTAAAATAACAAGTTTGGATTTTTTACAATAGACATGACTTGAAACTGAATGAAGATAAGTTTACAGATATAATACAACAAATCCTCACAACGTAAGTTGAACAAATCATTCATCAGACATAAATGTTAAAAATTATTTGTTAATGTTTTCGAAATATGGCCCAGAAATTGTTAAAAAAGCTAAACAAAATAGATAAAACGTTGAAGAAATGAAAGAACAATTCTAGTTTTGCAAAAGACAGCCAGGAACAGAATGCAAAAAATATGAGAAAGAAGATCAACCAGTTATCAATGCTGTCATACAAGTAAAATACGGAATTTGAGGTTTTAGTGATAATGTTGTGATGGCTGCTGAAGAAATAGATAGGTTGAGAAACATATGTTGCCATATCATCACAAATACTAGAGGAATTTTCACTAATTAAATCATATGAAAGTCCAGAGTGTGATTATATGTTACGTAGATCAGAAATACACATGTAATGAACAAATGCAGAGAAAAGACTAAAAGTAGAAAACAGGAACTACAAGAAGACACTAAAAGTCAAAAGAAGTAAAAATATTATGAGTAATGTTGTTGTTGTTGTGGTCTTCAGTCCTGAGACTGGTTTGATGCAGCTCTCCATGCTACTCTATCCTGTGCAAGCTTCTTCATCTCCCAGTATCTACTGCAACCTACATCCTTCTGAATCTGCTTAGTGTATTCATCTCTTGGTCTCCCTCTACGATTTTTACCCTCCACACTGCCCTCCAATGCTAAATTTGTGATCCCTTGATGCCTTAAAACATGTCCTACCAACCGATCCCTTCTTCTAGTCAAGTTGTGCCACAAACTTCTCTTCTCCCCAATCCTATTCAATACCTCCTCATTAGTTACGTGATCTACCCACCTTATCTTCAGCATTCTTCTGTAGCACCACATTTCGAAAGCTTCTATTCTCTTCTTGTCCAAACTAGTTACCGTCCATGTTTCACTTCCATACATGGCTACACTCCATACAAATACTTTCAGAAACGACTTCCTGACACTTAAATCTATACTCGATGTTAACAAATTTCTCTTCTTGAGAAACGCTTTCCTTGCCATTGCCAGTCTACATTTTATATCCTCTCTACTTCGACCATCATTGGTTATTTTACTCCCTAAATAGCAAAACTCCTTTACTACTTTAAGTGTCTCATTTCCTAATCTAATTCCCTCAGCATCACCCGACTTAATTTGACTACATTCCATTATCCTCGTTTTTCTTTTGTTGATGTTCATCTTATATCCTCCTTTCAAGACACTGTCCATTCCGTTCAACTGCTCTTCCAAGTCCTTTGCTGTCTCTGACAGAATTACAATGTCATCGGCGAACCTCAAAGTTTTTACTTCTTCTCCATGAATTTTAATACCTACTCCCAATTTTTCTTTTGTTTCCTTTACTGCTTGCTCAATATACAGATTGAATAACATCGGGGAGAGGCTACAACCCTGTCTTACTCCTTTCCCAACCACTGCTTCCCTTTCATGCCCCTCGACTCTTATAACTGCCATCTGGTTTCTGTACAAACTGTAAATAGCCTTTCGCTCCCTGTATTTTACCCCTGCCACCTTTAGAATTTGAAAGAGAGTATTCCAGTCAACATTGTCAAAAGCTTTCTCTAAGTCTACAAATGCTAGAAACGTAGGTTTGCCTTTTCTTAATCTTTCTTCCAAGATAAGTCGTAAGGTCAGTATTGCCTCATATGTTCCAACATTTCTACGGAATCCAAACTGACCTTCCCCGAGGTCGGCTTCTACCAGTTTTTCCATTCATCTGTAAAGAATTCGCGTTAGTATTTTGCAGCTGTGACTTATTAAACTGATAGTTCGGTAACTTTCACATCTGTCAACACCTGCTTTCTTTGGGATTGGAATTATTATATTCTTCTTAAAATCTGAGGGTATTTCGCCTGTCTCATACATCGTGCTCACCAGATGGTAGAGTTTTGTCATGACTGGCTCTCCCGAGGCTGTCAGTGGTTCTAATGTAATGTTGTCTACTCCCGGGGCCTTGTTTCGACTTAGGTCTCTCAGTGCTCTGTCAAACTCTCCACGCAGTATCATATCTCCCATTTCATCTTCATCTACATTCTCTTCCATTTTCATAATATTGTCCTCAAGTACATCGCCCTTGTATAGACCCTCTACATACTCCTTCCACCTTTCTGCTTTCTCTTCTTTGCTTAGAACTGGGTTTCCATCTGTGCTCTTGATATTCATACAAGGGGTTCTCTTTTCTCCAAAGTTCTCTTTAATTTTCCTGTAGGCAGTATCTATCTTACCCCTGGTGAGATAAGCCTCTACATCCTTACATTTGTCCTCTAGCCATCCCTGCTTAGCCATTTTGCACTTCCTGTCGAACTCATTTTTGAGACGTTTGTATTCCTTTTGCCTGCTTCATTTACTGCATTTTTATATTTTCTCCTTTGATCAATTAAGTTCAATATTTCTTCTGTTACCCAAGGATTTCTACTAGCCCTCGTCTTTTTACCTACTTTATCCTCTGCTGCCTTTACTACTTCATCCCTCAAAGCTACCCATTCTTCTTCTACTGTATTTCTTTCCCCCATTCCTGTCAATTGTTCCCTTATGCTCTCCTTGAAACTCTGTACAACCTCTGGTTCTTTCAGTTTATCCAGGCCCCATCTCCTTAAATTCCCACCACCTTTTGCAGTTTCTTCAGTTTTAATCTACAGTTCATAACCATCTGCCCCTGGAAATGTCTTACAATTCAAAACCTGGTTCCTAAATCTCTGTCTTACCATTATATAATCTATCCGAAACCTGTCAGTATCTCCAGGCTTCTTCCACGTATACAACCTTCTGTTATGATTCTTGAACCAAGTGTTAGCTATCATTAAGTTGTGCTCTGTGCAAAATTCTACCAGACGGCTTCCTCTTTGATTTCTTCCCCCCAATCCATATTCACCTACTACGTTTCCTTCTCTTCCTTTTCCTACTACCGAATTCCAGTCACCCTTGACTATTAAATTTTCGTCTCCCTTCACTATCTGTATAATTTCTTTTATTTCATCATACATTTCTTCAAATTCTTCGTCATCTGCAGAGCTAGTTGGCATATAAACTTGTACTACTGTAGTAGGCGTGGGCTTCGTGTCTATCTTGGCCACAATATTGCGTTAACTATGCTGTTTGTAGTAGCTTACCCGCACTCCTATTTTTTATTCATTATTAAACCTACTCCTGCATTCCCTCGTTTTTATTTTGTATTTATAACCCTGTATTCGCCTGACCAAAAGTCTTGTTCCTCCTGCCACCGAACTTCACTAATTCCCACTATATCTAACTTTAACCTAACCATTCCCCTTTTTAAATTTTCTAACCTACCTGCCCGATTAAGGGATCTGACATTTCACGCTCGGATCCGTAGAACGCCAGTTTTCTTTCTCCTGATAACGACGTCCTCCTGAGTAGTCCCCGCCCAGAGATCCGAATGGGGGACTATTTTACCTCCGGAATATTTTACCCAAGAGGACGCCATCATCATTTAATCATACAGTAGAGCTGCATGTCCTCGGGAAAAATTACGGCTGTAGTTTCCCCTTGCTTTCAGCCGTTCACAGTACCAGCACAGCAAGGCCGTTTTGGTTATTGTTACAAGGCCAGATCAGTCAATCATCCAGACTGTTGCCCCTGCAACTACTGAAAAGGCTGCTGCCCCTCTTCAGGAACCACATGTTTGTCTGGCCTCTCAACAGATACCCCTCCGTTGTGGTTGCACCTACGGTACGGCCATCTGTATCGCTGAGGCACGCAAGCCTCCCCACCAGCGGCAAGGTCCATGGTTCATGGGGGGATGAGTAATGTTAAATAAATAAATATAAGTGGAGAAATGTTAGTATTTATGAACAATACTGAAGATATGGTCTTTGTTATATTTAAGTATATTTGTCATTTAGCACATTAATTCAAGAGAGATAAATTAACAATTGATGAGGAACAATACAAAAGCACAGATGGACTAATGAATCTATTTACTAAAAAAAATGTTCCTGAGGGTGATATAGGTGAAAAATTTACCAATTTCGTTTTGTCACATGATGCAGATATCAATATAGATTCAGGTGAATTATAATCCAAAATTCATTCAAATAAAATATACTCAAGTGAAGGTAATACATATAAATATTTGATGAAAGAATTTGCTGATATCTATTTGCTAAAGTCATATCAAATACTGTCAGATCCATAATGTGCAGATAATACATTGCCAGATGAAGCAGGTCTTATCCCACAGCTAGGTGATACTTTAGTTAAAAAATACATGGGGAAACAGGTTCCATATGTTTGGCTGAATTGCATTAGAGATTGATAATTTATCAGTAATTCATTGAGGAGAATAAACTAGAAACAACAATAATCTTAGTGGAAAAATCGGAATAACACAGAATTTAACCAATAAATTTAGTGATTTCATAATAAACAATCCAAAAGGAATTCCTTATTTAATAAGGTTTTTGAATAATGTTTTTCATACATTTCGTAAAAATGAAGAATATGACAAAGAGTTAGTAAGTCCATTAGTTATCAAAGTACAATTTTAAATGTATCTTCCTGGTTATAATTATTGTGGTCCTGGAACAAAACTAGAAGATTATGTGGAGGTGATAAAGGAATTAATCCATCAGATGAAGCTTGTAGAAAACATGTTGTTGTCTATAGAGATAATAAAGATTTAGAAAACTTTGGTTAGCTACACAAGAAAGAATATATTTTTGATGCTTCATTAGAAGAAAAATTAGCAGCAGCAGCAGCAGTTACAGGAATAATGTTTGGAAAATTAAAATTTGATGATAATAGATGAGACTTATGAAAATATTAATAAATTTTTATCCACACAAATGAATAACATGAAATCGCTACTTAGAGACATGACTACACCAAAATCAAATAAAAGTAAACTACATAATGAACAATTACATAGTACTGATAAATTTAACCTGATGTTGAAAAGGGAAAGAGAGATAAAAACAGGTGGCACACTAATCATAACTTATAGTATTCCCAGAGTGAAAAAATATTGAATATCTAACAAACAAGAAAACAAGTTCTGGATTAACAAAAGCATGAAGGTATATTTCTTCCATTACTGTTGGACACATTACTGTGCTTAACAACTACTGCCTCACTTTAGAAGAACCAATAATACATAACTAATGATGGAGATGGAAGCTGGAGCTGGAATAATAAAACTGCAAAAAATAATCCATAATTATCCAAATTCATTAAGTACTTTTGATATAGAAAAATATGGTAAGCTATTAAAAATTAAAAATTTTAGAGTTATTTTCATGATTGATGAATTACCCAATAAAACATTAATTTGAATGTAGAATAGTACATTTATATGTAGTTGTTGTTGTTGTTGTTGTTGTTGTGGTCTTCAGTCCTTAGACTGGTTTGATGCAGCTCTCCATGCTACTCTATCTTATGCAAGCTTCTTCATCTCACAGTACCTACTGCAGCCTACATCCTTCTGAATCTACATTTATATACATATAATAATCTCAGAAGTCATTCGATTTATCATTATAAGAATAAAGACAAAAAATTTATGTTTGATTGGTTTGGAGGAAATATTCCTACGCAATTGGTTAAATATCTTGATTCAAAGGGGCTTTACTATAATCAACAACAAATACAAAATTTTAGTGAAATAGTTTGTGTTCATTTGTTTATTTAAACTAAAATTATTATCTCAAAATTATAAATTTATTGATACTTTTAATTTAATAAATGGACATTTTGGGAATAAGATAAATAAGTAAGACAATGGAAGAAAAAAATGGAAACTGAAATAAAATAAAAAAATAGAAAATTATCAATCAGTTTCAGACATAGAAAAATATTAGGTCTAAAATTAGAAAAAATAAACATACAGTTTCAAAAGGAATTTGGTAGGATTCTTAAAGTAACCAAAAGCTGTATCAGTTTTAAAGGTAGAAGGTTAGTAGAATTAAAAGATCCAATAAACCATTATGATGCAGTTTCAAACAATATTTAGAAGAAGAATATGGTGTGATTCACAATTCACTAATTATGTCACTTTTACAAAAATAATTCATAGTAATAAAATAAATTAGTTTACAAGAAAGAAACTGGGAAAAGCTTTTACAGGTTACATCACAGAGACAGATTTATCACCATACCTAAATCAATTACCTCAAAAAATTATTTCCAACAAACATAAACTGAAATTTAACTTTTTTAGGGCAGATGAAATATTAAATTACACATTCGAGTATGGTTTAAGGCTAAAGACAATTACTTTACTCGAAGCCAATGTAAATGGTGTCCTTATACCCATTAATTTTGAAAGATACAAAACAATTTAATGTAAATGAATTATAAATTTTATACCCAACATATTTCAATAATCCATCACTTTACATGAAAATGAAACATAAAATATTTATATCTCTAAATCAGTTGGTTAAAACTGTACCTGTTTCAGGTGAATTGTTTATTATTTATATATATATATATATATATATTTATATATATTTATATACCTGGTTCATTAATAAATATAGCTGATTTTTCTTTTCCTTCCAGTACCTCCAAATTGGAGGGGTTTAGATTAATACTACAATATTTTAAATATGTATAAAGGAAGTTATTTCCATAATTGTTATTTGTCAAAATAGAAGTTGCAGATGAAAAAAGTGAAGCAATGAAATATTTGAATGATTATGCTTATTTAGACAACCAGATGCTCTCTGATACAAAACTTACCCATGTGAGTGATGATAAATTTGGTGAAGCACTGATGATATTTCAGGAGAAACACAGTCTCAAAATAGCTGGAAAGTTAAATGAAGAAACCTTAAATTTTATGAATAAGCCTCAATGTGGTGCATAAAATATAAATACTTACTATAGAAATAACTTTTGTAAATGGAATATAAAATACACCAGATAGCATTATAAAGGTGCAACTAAAAACGTATTACTAATAATAAAGACAGCATTTCATTCACGCCAAAAGTATGTTGACATTCAATTCCACCAAGATAACAATAATCCTGATATTTTAATACAAATAAAAGATATGTATATAATTATGAATTACATGGTCACCATTGAGCAAACGACCTGGATACAAAAGGAAATATGTTAGGTTACACTTTTTTTCCAACTATGATTAATGATCCTTTCGAAACATATATGGATGATGAAGATTTGTGGTATTTGGAGATTGATGGAAATGCACAAGAAGATGAAACAAATCTATTTTAATTTTTGGTTTATGAAATTGGTCATGCATTAGGTTTATAACACACAGATGTTGATGTATGCTTACTATCATAGTTCACATTCAGAATTATCTCTTGATGATATCTGTGCTATTTAAAGTTTGTATGTTAAAAAAAGTATCTCTACTAACAGAGCTGAAAATGTTCTTGTTTGTCACCTGAAGCAGTTAAATTTTTACACCAAATTAAGAAGTCTGGCCACCTATTATTTGCGAATGGATGATATGAAATCCCACCAGACAACTAATTGGTTGAAATTTTCACCACAAGATTTATAAACAGTAGATGGAATATATCCAAGATCATGTGGTGAAGTTATTTATTTGTTGGCATTGTGATGTAATTTGAATACACTGAAATTAATTTAAAGATATCCAAAATAAATATCTAGTAATGGATTACGTTAACATTTTAAATTAAATGGTGTAATCAACAAATAAGTATAAGAGATTATTTAATTAGCAGCAGTATAGTCTCCCACATTCCTTTAAACAGTCTGATAATGCTAGAATAGTTTTTCGACTTGGCATCTGTAGACAAAATGCTGATAGCACATCGTCTCCTTATATTTTATCCTGTGTTAACAGACAGTAAAGCTGTGCATATCTCCTCGTAACGATGAGGCGAGGGGTCTAGTGAATTCAACCATCAACTGAATAAACTGATTTCATCATGCCACATGTGTTTGGCCTTTTTACAGGTATAAAAGGTGGCTGTACCACAGTGGTGTAGGGGAAGTAGAGGCAAACAATGTGATATGAGCACATGTGGTGTATCACACCAGGCGCATGATTAGAGCATGTATTGTATTGTAGGGTATTTTAATCGGGGACCTAGAAACGACGGAGAGGCTCTGCCCCCACCGCAGCCGCAGTGGTCCGCTACCCCACGACGGCTACCGCAGTCCACTTCACCCCTCCGCCGCCCCACACCGAACCCATGGTTATTTTAGGACATGACTGCACGAAAATTGAGTTTCTACCGTTCTTGAATAGTTCTCAGCTCAAAGAGTGTCCGTGTGACGGTGTGAATCCACTGTGAAAGTTTTGGTGTGAATTGTAGTCAAGCCAAGAGCGATTTCATTGTGAGAGACGTACATGTCATTACTCTGTTATGCTCGCACCTGGTCATTACTGCATAGACAATGAACTTCAATTGTTCTCGGCCTGTTTCAGAGTAGGCAATCGACGTGTGGTCGTGTGCATTCTGTTAAGTTGAAAGAATAACCTTCTCGCCTGATTGTCGTTCTTACGACCACTTCTCTAACTTTTGGTAACACTATGCTAGTGCACTTTACACTGAGGTGACAACAGTCATGGGATAGCCATATGCACATATACGCATGGTGGAAGTGTCGTGTACACAAGATATAAAACGGCAGTGTATTGGCGGAGATTTATTTGCACTCAGGCGATCCATTTAAGGGTTTCCAACGTGATTACGGCCGCGCAACTGGAATTAAGGGACTTGGAACGCGGAATGGTAACTGGAGCTAGACGCATGGGATATTCTATTTCGCAAATCTTTAGGTAATTCAAGATTCCGAGATACACAGTGTCAAGAGTGAGCTGTGAATACCAAATTACAGGTATTGCCTCTCACCACGGGTAACGCAGCGGCTGACACCCTTCACTTAACGACCGAGAGCAAAGGCGTGTGCGTAGAGTTCAGTGGCGGCTCGTGACCAAAGACGGTAGTGGTGCACTTTGCTCAAGAAGTAAAACATCAACAAAACAGAAAAAAATCAGTACACTGCTCATGTTCTTGTAATGCCTTATATAAACAGACCGCTCGCTCGTGTCATTCCTGCATCTACTCATAATAAAACCAAAAGGTGTACACAGAAAATTGTATTACTTTTGCAGAATTAAAGAAATTAAAATCAACTGCAGCCCTATGTACTCAAAAAGTGGTAGGCATGCCTTACTAACCTTTTTCAGCTGGACTGATGTTAACGCCGTTCGATTTTATCTATGAATTTGGATGTGGTGGTGATCACTTGTACAGGAACTCTATACTTCTTTCCTTCATATTTGCAAATCTTTCAATCACTCTTTCATTGAAGTCTGCAATTCCTAAAATGAGGTTTCGTTCAATAGAGAGCATCGAGAGTGCTGATAGTCTTTCTTGGTCCATAGTATTCCGCAAGAAGTTTGTGATGCGTTTCAGTGAATAAAAACAACGTTCTGCTTCTGATGTGGTTCTCCTCTCTTCCATAAATAACAGATAGTTCTGTTCGAAGCTTCTTTGCTTCCAAAAAAGCGTAGCATTCAATAGCAGCTCTGAAAGATGATTCTGTAAAACTAGAAGAGTAAGTAGCGAATTTCTCTGGTAGAAAGAGAGACGCTGCAACTAGGTGTCCAGTGAAATTGAATCTTTCTTTTGCCTCATAACTTATGACATCAGATACTTCTTTTGCCTCCCACAGTAGATTACACATCGCTGCGCCATCTTCAGTTCTCCCTCTTTTATCATACTCGTGTAAACGTGTTGAATTTTCACTTAGTCCTTCCCTAATGGTCGCAGTTTCACGCTCAAAAGCCGTAGCTGATTTTGTGCTTAAGTTGGGTCAATATCCCTTTTTTGTAGCTGGTTATACAAAATATGCACATGGATCATGATTTTATGAAAAAATGAAATCCAAAAGATGAACATTTCATGCTTCAAAATTGTTACTAAGTCACAGGCTTGCAGGATCGTGTTCTCATTACGCAGTTTTTCCCCCTGGCTCATATTATTCATGCACGTGACAATATCTTCCCTATATTCTAAAACGGTATTGACGCTCCTTGACTGTAAATTCCTACGATTAGGCACTGAACGCGGCAGTCGTTTTCGTACTGTTTCGACGAGAACTGCTGTTCTTTGAGGAGATGCTGAAAAGAAGCTGCAAAGTCCCTGAAGTTTAGTGAAGAATATTCGTACATTTTTATTAATGGAAGCGGCTTTAAGCATAATGAGATTCAACTGGTGGGCATAACAATGAATGTATGAAGCATTGGGAAACTTTTACTTTACAAGAGCTTGCACCCCACGTGACGAACCACTCATACTGCTACACTATCATATGTTTGCACTGTTAGCTTCTGTGGACAATTCCTCAAATGATTATTTATCTGTTAGATGATGGACGTTGCCAAAGACTGGGCAGCATGCTTTTCTGATGCTATGAAGTCCCAAAATCTTTCAACTAGTTTTCCGTTAATGATGTACCTATATACTATAACCATATGGAAAACACAGGCTACATCACTGCTTTCATCAGCTATTACAACCAAAAACTCAGCACCCTTAATTTCCTTTCGAATTTCCTCTTGGCAGACTTGAAGCATGCACCGGAGGAGTTCATTCTGGATGGTTTTTGAGGTTCCTTTGAAAACTTTAGCTTTCTCTAAATGCGATTTTAATAAAGAGTCTAATTCTGCCCTAAAATTAATCAAGGAACGAAAAACACCAGGATTGGAAGATGATTCAGTCTCATCATGTCCTCTAAAGGCAAGTTCCAACGTACCACAGAAACGAATACAGTTAATAATTAGATTCAGTGTGTACCTATTATCGATAACTTTTTAGTTCTGTAATGCCACGGACATTCTGTACCCACTGTCTAATTGGGTAGCTATAGTTACATTGCCTAGAGTTTCCATATTCAAAACGTTATTTACATGGACTGAAAAAAGTTCGTGTTTTCTAATTTTTGTCATAGAGGTGTTGAATGTCACAGACTCCGTGATTAGACCATGGAAGATCTCCTCCTAATAATAAACAAGGAAAACAAAATAAGGCATTTTTCATGTCACAACCACATAGCCATTCATGCTTGTTGTACAATTCAGAGTTAAATTTCCTATTGAATTGGCGACTTTTCGTTTTAATGGTCTGCGAAATTGTTAAAGGAGGAGTCGGCCTGCCTAGACTCTTGATTTCTAATTTTTCTTCAAACTTCCGTGAACTGAAGGGTTCAGAGAGCAATGAAATTACCTGATTCATTATTTCACGTATTCACTTGTCATTTGAGCCTCAAAATTCACTGTAGCACACGCTAAAATGACTAACACAACGCACAGGAAATAGCTAGTTCACTCGCAGCTACACCTGAACTGGTAAGGTGACGCGAGAATCCCACTTTGTTCGAAGATCCGATAGTTCCGTTTCCCTTCGGAAGAGTTCGGGCCCTCTTCCTGCGGCTGGCAGGGTGGCCCGGTTGAGGTGTTTATACACACAAGGCCCGCACACGAGTACAGTTTTGCCAAGCGCTGCCCCCCCCCCCTCTCCACCCCCCCACCCACCCGACACCCGAGCCTGCGTTTGCAACCACAGTGCAAAACCGCTGTCGCTGTTGGCACGTTCCAACTCCTCTGCCTTCGGCGTTTGGAGACCGGGCATTTCAAAAGAGATAAAGGGTGCGCTACTTCTCCACTAGTATAGAACGCTCAGAGGGCAAACACAGTTGAACGAAATTATTCCTTGTGGGGTAGCGCAAACCTGCAAACCTATACAGGAGCCGCCCCTAGTAGAGTTATCAGAGCTAACAGACAACAGCACTGAGTGAAATAACGGCAGAAATCAATGTGGGACGTACGACGAATATATCCCTTAGGGAAGTGCGCCGATATTTGGCTTTATGGGGCTATGGCAGCAGATGACTGACGCGAGAGTCTTTGCTAACAACACGATGTCGCCTGCAGTGTCTCTTCTGGCCTCATGACCATATCGGTTGGACCCTAGATGATTGGAAAAGCGGTCTGGTCAGATTAGTCATGATTTCTGTTCGTTAGAGCTGATAGCTGGAGATCGAGTGTGGCACAGATCTCACGATGTCAAGGACCCAAGTTATGAAAAACACAATGTTCAAGCAGGTGGTGGCTCCATAATGGTGTGGGCTGCATTTACGTAGAATGAACTGGATCCCCTGGTCCAACTAAACCGATCATTGACTGGAAATGGTTATGTTCGGCTTCTTGGAGACACTTTTCAGCCATCCATCGGCCTCATATTCCCAAACAACGGTGCGCCACGTTACCTGATCACAGTTGCTTGCGACTGGTTTTAAGAAAATTCTGGAATTTCGAGGGAATGATTTGGCCACCCAGATCATACGACAGGACTATGATCGGACATCTATGAGACATAATCGAGAGGTCAGTTTGTGCAAAAAATCCTGCGCCGCCAACACTTTCGCTGGCATGGACGGCTATAGACGCAGAAATATTTCTGCAAGGAACCTACAACGAATTGTTGAGTGCATGCCACGTCGAGATAGTGCACTACCCAGGGCAAATGGAGAGCCAGCATGACATTAGGAGATATCCCTTGAATTTTGTCACCTCAGTGTATGTATGTACCAACTTTAAATGCTAGTTTTCGTTCTACTGCCCATAATAATTGGTAGCTGTTAAGGTGCCACTGGGCATTTATAAGTGGGTGAGGGTGGGTGTATTATGACCCAGTTACTAAGGACTCTTCCACTCAAAACCAGTGCACTAAATCTATTTAGCATACTAGGATGATAGGTCTTTCCATGGACATATTGAATAAACTTAAACTGTTTCGTGCTTTGCTTTCCCGCCAGATATTTGCTTCAAAGTAATAAACGTTGATTAAGCTAATGAAAGAATGTATGTAGGTCACACACGTAATTTAGTAGCCCACCAACCATAATTAACCTAGTCCTTTTGAAATCGTCTTTCATGAAATCATGGCCTGTTAATGCTGCCGAACAAAAATTTTAAGAATGCTCACTGAGAACATGATGAGTGAGATAATCAAATTGCGTGACTTACAATACATTTCTTTCTTTAACTGTTCACATACAACCGCGTTACCCATTGCCCGTTGCCTTACATTATGAAACCTTAGCTCTCGATATCCTACATGTTGTAACGTTAGGGCAGGTTGGATTCCTACTTTATTTACACAAGCAGCTGGTTAAAGATGGATATGTGTTAGTGTTGTAACTGCGACCAGGACAGTCATGGGGAAGCACTGACGAAAGGCACGGTGGGACCCGCGGAGAGGCCCACGAACAACAACACAACGGAAAAGGATGGACACAACCAAAGTAGGACAGAACGAATACGACAAGACCGAACAACAGTCACAAGGAAACAAATTCGTACACGAACCAGTTAGAAAGCAGTCTAGCGCAAGCGAGTTGCAAACCGACGTAAGTGAGATAAGACTGTCTTGATGCGTTTTTTTTCTATATTGTGATTTCATTCCCCCGCCCCATATGGACAGGGGAGGGCTGTCAGTGGCACAATCCACCCCTCTTCAGCCGAGCGGCATGACAACTAAAATATGAATAAAATGTTACATACATAAGGCGATAGAAAAGGAGAACCTAAAACAGAGTAATGGGAGAAAATGGAGGTAAAAATAGACTGACATGGAGACGTTCATGGGGGACAGTTAAAAAAAGTCACCATAAAGTTAAAAATCACAGTTGGCGATTCTTAAAACACAGAGAAGACACTGAAATGGACATGCACAGGTTAAAAGTCAGCCACAGTATTAAAAACGCTCCAGGACAACACATTTAAAACCCACTTGGAGCACACACAACGAAGAATAAAACTGTCAGGTGGGACCTGCCGAGGGAAAGGTCAGAGAGCATGGAAAAGGAGGGGAGAGCAAGGGGCAGCAGGGGAAGCGGCGGGACGAAGAGAGTAGGGGCGTCAGCGGGTAGACGAAGAGGCAGGAGACACGTGGGGCGGGAGATGAAGAGGGGAGACAGGGCAGGAGGGAGTGCAGAGACACTGAAAGGGGGCACAAGAGATGGAGGGGGAGTAGGAGGGGGAAGACGCTCAGGAGGAGGGAGGGGGAGGAGAGGGAGCCCTGAGAAGGAGGCAGGAAGATGGGGTTAGAGTTGGTAGGAAGGGTAGATGTCAGGGCGAAGCTCATCATCCGGGAGGGGTAGATGGTGGAAGTTGCGTTGGGAAAGGAGATGGAGGGTGTGGAGATGGAGAGAGTGTGGGACACCTGACTTGATGTGCCTTTTTTTTTTTTCTTTATTGTAATTTGAACACCCCATACAAGGTGGGCTGGCAGTGGAAAAGTTTACTCCGCTCTTCAGCCATAAGCAGTGTAAGTAGGCTGTTTATGTTTTCTTTATGTAAGTAGGCTGTTTATGTTTTCTTATTGGAAACATTACATAGCGCTCTGTATGAAAATCACTGGCTGTGCTGTGTGCAGCCTGTGGCTAGTTTGCATTGTTGTCTGCCATTGTAGTGTTAGGCAGCGGCAGCTGGATGTGAACAGCGCGTAGCGTTGCACAGTTAGAGGTGAGCCGCCAGCAGTGGTGGATGTGTGGAAGGAAATGGCGGAGTTTTGCAATTACATATATTATGACATGTGATGATATTAAGGTAAATACATTGTTTGTTCTCCATTAAAATCTTTCATTTGCTAACTATCCCTATCAGTAGTTAGTGCCTTCTGTAGTTTGAATCTTTTATTTAGCTGGCAGTAGTGGCGCTCGCTGTATTGCAATAGTTCCAGTAACGAAGATTTTTGTGAGGTAAGTTATTTGTGAAAGGTATAGTTTAATGTTAGTCAGGGCCATTCTTTTGTAGGGATTATTGAAAGTCAGATTGCGTTGCGCTAAAAATATTTTGTGTCAGCTTAAGCACAGTCTTGTATAATTTGTTCTAAGGGGACGTTTCAGCAGTACAATAAAAGAGAAAGGGAGACAGGAAAGTAACAGACTGGCGGTTTAAAAAACAGTAGATACAATAATTAAAAAACATGAAGCTGTTCACACTCGACGAAACAAACAAGAAAACTGTCGGCACTGTGCACAAACACTGACGAGTTAGACGACACATGTGAACGAAGGAGCGTGGACGGCGAAAAACACTGATGCACAAACACGACGGCACAGACACTAAACCGAGGGCGATGATCTCCGGCGCGCGAATGTTCACTATGCGTGTGTGAGTCCGGGGACCTGCCAAGAGAGGAGGAGGAGGAGGAGGGGGAGTGGGAGAGCGAGAGGGGAGAGCAGAGATGCCACGGGCAGGGGAGATAGGGGAGGAGGGAGGAAGGGGGAGGGGAAGCCCGGGGGAAGAGGGGTGGAGGGAGGGGACGGGGGAAAAGGAAAAAGAAGGGAAGAGAAGAGAAGGGAGGGAGGGTGCCGAAAGGAAAGGACACCGGAAGTGGGGGGTGGGGCAGGGTCAAAGTTGATAGGAGGGGTAGATGGAGGGGACGAGGACATCATCAGGGTGGGGGAGCTGGCGGAAGCCACTTGATGTGCGAGTGGCCAGTGCTTAAGTACGCTCTCGGAGGCGCCGCTATTGGCCGCTGCGGCCTCGTGTTCCACTGGTGGCGCCCCCACACTAAAAGCGGGCCAGGAGGCGCGCGCCGCCACAACTTATGGTGCAGCGACCTCTATGGGTCTTCGACGTCCATGACGTCTGGTGCGGATTCAAATTCTGCGGCGAGCGGTACCAGAGTTAGAGAGTGGACTTCTAAATACAGGTCATCTCCATAGCAACATTGATTCTAGGAGCCTACTTATCCTATTTCTACTATCTAGGAGGAAAATTGAAATATCCTCATCTCGTCTATGCCAATGACTGCTTCCCAGTTGCTAGGACCATTTTTGAAGCAGGCAGAACTGTGAGGATGTAAGAATCATAGTTTCTTTCTGGTTTACACAATTACGTTTGTGTCAATATCAGCATCGACCAACAGTGTTGTCTTCCATTGAGTTCTGTTTGTAATTTTGGTGTTTGTATGTGTACCTGTTGAAACCACAATAGTAACATTTCGGGAGAATATTTCAGTGTGTGCATGTAAAACTATTCTAGTATCAGCGGTAAAGAAATATTTTTTGTTGTTTCATGTAACGTGCGTGGTAAAATCTTGAGTTCAATGATTAGCTGTCAGTGTTATGAGCGTTTTTGCAAGATCGCGTATGAAAAATTTTGCGATCATGGATAACAATGGTTCAGTAGAGGCAAGAGAAGCTGCTGAATAGCGTGAGTCAGGTGTTTGCGCCCTTGAGACTCTTCTGAGAGGAGCCTTGTCGCTGACGATATAGCAGGCAGGCCCATGGGCTGCGAGGACAGCAAGTCCATCCACTCAAGCCAGGAACAGCGATGCTAGGTGTACGGAAACCGACACAGAATCTGTTAGGGTCACGTTGGCACCTCCTTTGGCACAGAGGAAATAACAAGTGTTCCAACGCATTCACAAGCGGATTCAGTCTCGTAGTTTTTTGCTGGAAATGGATAAGAAATTAGACCTTCAGGATAAACTATTTGATAAAGGATTTGATGATCAAGGCAAGAAATTAGATGAGGAAATGAAGGTCATAAATAAAAAATGTAACAACCAAAGCAAGATGTTAGATGAATCAGGGGTAGAGTAGATATGGTGTTAACAGACAGTCAAGTAACTATTGACTCATTTCAGATGAAAGTGAAGGAAGTATTGCAAGATTTGAGTAATATCACTGAGAATTTTGAGATCCAGATGATGGTCGTCGAGCATAAGCTAACAGTACTTGAAAGTGTGGCGCCAGATAGGGAGCAAGTTTAAGAAGTCTTGAAGGAAATGTTGTAAGTAGGCTATGTAAGTAGGCTGTTTAGGTTCTTATATTGGTAACGCCGCCGCCACGTAGCGCTCTCTGTATGAAAATCACTGGCTGTGCTGTGTGCAGTCTGTGGCTAGTTTGCATTGTTGTCTGCCGTTGTAGTGTTGGGCAGCGGCAGCTGGATGTGAACAGCGCGTAGCGTTGCGCAGTTGGAGGTGAGCCGCCAGCAGTGTTGGATGTGGGGAGAGAAATGGCGGAGTTTTGAAATTTGTAAAAATGGATGTCATGAGCTGCTGTATATATTATGACTTTTGATGACTATTAAGGTAAATACATTGTTTGTTCTCTATTAAAATCTTTCATTTGCTAACTATGCCTATCAGTAGTTAGTGCCTTCCGTAGTTTGAATCTTTTATTTAGCTGGCCCTTTTGTGTTATCCCACTATGTGTTTGTGTACCCTTATGTATTTGTTTTCTTCCTGTCTCTGTGTAGTTTCATAGAATTTTTTTTCTTCTAATACTAAGCTACATTCACTATGATGAGGAATACTGTTATCCTCAAATATAGTTGGCATTAATAATATGTTATTTACCTTGTAAATATGCTTAGACATTATTTATTCTGTTTTGTTTTAATGCTCAAGTGTAAAGTTGATGTTTCAAAAGTTATTCTGATCTTTTATGTATTTACTTATCTCATAATTCCTGTAACACTGATGTATATGTTATTTCGATTCTTTTGTAAAGCCCATACTGCAATTGTTATCTGTATTGTTATGTTCTTTAATGATGTATTTTGTACCTTTGTAATTGTATTCTTATGTTATAAAATTGTAATTGACATCAGTTCATCAAATTAAGTAACTTGTAAGTTACATTTCACTGCACACGTTTCTGTTGGTCATAGTATATGGACAATATGTGAGTATTAGGGACTGTTAGTGTTTGCACATGTGTTAATAATTCAGCAAGGGACTGGATAACAGCATTGCTGGTTCTAAGGACAATTCCAAAAACTTTGTGAGTGTACAAGTGGTGGTTTATGGACTTGCTATATTCTCCGCAAGACTCTTCGATGGTGAATGTGCACCTGCACAGTCGCAACAGATGGCTGCTGGCTGTCTCTACAAGGACTACAGTGGGTCTGCATCTTTGATGACCCACCAATACCATTATGTCTACAAGGACTGCAGTGGGTCTGCACCTCTGGTGGCCCACCAATATCATACTCTCTACCAGGACTACAGTGGGTCTGCTCTGTGATGACCTACCTACCAATATTCTTCAAAACGTCGAATGACTCTGCTGTGGGTTTGCTCTGCTGTGGCCCATTACCTGTCTGCATGTCAAGAGTCAGCACTGTCTTTCCATTGGAAGGAAAACACTACTTGTTCAAGACTGCATGGAAATCCATTACTTCCATGTGCATTTTCTTTTACTGCTCAGACTTTGAGAAAAACACTGCAATTTTTACAGTGATGAACAATCTTGACTGTCTTTATGGACTGTGAGAAAATTTTAGCTTTGACCAACATTGTATCAATAAGTGTGTGCATTTGATATCTTTGTTATTGTAATTATGAAAAATTTTATCAAATCATTATTGGCCACTTCCCAAAACAATTTGTAAAATTTTTTGTGGGGACATGGGGGCTATGTAAGTAGGTTGTTTAGGTTCTTATATTGGTAACGCCGCCGCCACGTAGCGCTCTCTGTATGAAAATCACTGGCTGTCCTGTGTGCAGTCTGTGGCTAGTTTGCATTGTTGTCTGCCATTGTAGTGTTGGGCAGCGGCAGCTGGATGTGAACAGCGCGTAGCGTTGCGCAGTTGGAGGTGAGCCGCCAGCAGTTGTGGATGTGGGGAGAGAAATGGCGGAGTTTTGAAATTTGTAAAAATGGATGTCATGAGCTGCTGTATATATTATGACTTTTGATGACTATTAAGGTAAATACATTGTTTGTTCTCTATTAAAGTCTTTCATTTGCTAACTATGCCTATCAGTAGTTAGTGCCTTCCGTAGTTTGAATCTTTTATTTAGCTGGCAGTAGTGGCGCTCGCTGTTTTGCAGTAGTTCGAGTAACCAAAATTTTTGTGAGGTAAGCGATTTGTGAAACGCATAGGTTAATGTTAGTCAGGGCCATTCTTTTGTAGGGATTTCTGAAAGTCAGATTGCGTTGTGTCAGTTTAAGCACAGTCATGTATAATTTTTCAAAGGGGACGTTTCAATGTGTTCAGAACAACACGTGAGTCTATATTGCGTATGTCAGCTGGTGTCACAACAGGAGGTTGAATAGCAGGCACTGAGGAATGAAGCTGGCAAGGTTGCAGGGAAGTTCGATGCACATGTAACAGTCGTGGAGCAAATTTCGTTGTGAGGTAAAGAGGAATCTGATAGGGCACAACCTGTTGCGATGGGCAAAAATGAGGAAATATGTTAACTCCTACCCAATATGAGGTCTGTTCCAAAAATTCCGAACTTTCGCCACAACATTTTTCTACGCTCACCTTTTACTTATTGTGCATGGTGTCCTTCGAAATACTCTCCTCCACAACTGATACATCGCTCCCAACGCCGTTTCCACTTCTGGAAGCAGTCTTGGTACGCCTATTGCTGTATCGCGAGAAGCACCGTCTTTTATATCGTCTATCGTTGCATGTCTTTGTCCTTCCAACAGAGGATGACGCAGCACAGTGATTTCGTCTTTTGTGCAATAGTCACTAACCAACAGGGATGGATGTGCAGGAGCGTTATCGTGATGCAAGAGCCATGAGGTGTCTCGCCACATTTCAGGTAGTTCCCTTCTCACATTTTCTCTTAGGCGTTGCAACACGTCACGATACTACCATCTATTAACAGTCTGTCCCTGTGGCACGAATTCATAATGAACTGATCCTTTCAAGTCAAACAAACCTACCAGCATGTCTTCGACATTTCACATGACTTTACCAGCCTTTTTAGTCTTGGAGAAATTTTCCTAACCAATTGAGAAGATTCAACATCGATCTCAAAATCATAACTGTATACCCATGTCTCATCATAGTTATGATTGTCTTAAGGGACATCTCATTATCATTTGCGCGACCCGAAAGCTGTTCAGAGATTATAGGGCAAAAGTCATTTTGGTCTTGACTCATGAGCCATGGGACAAACTTGGCAGCAACACGATGCATTCCAAGATGGCGTGTTAGGATTTCATTACATGATCGAATTTAAATGTTAAATTCTTATGGAGTCAGGATTTCATGACATGATCCAACTGAAATGCTACATTCCTCTGAAATCTCACAGACAGTAAGTCTGCGATTCGCACACACAAATCCGTTGACGTTCCTTACATGAACGTTGTCGGCTGACGTCGAAGGGTTATCTGAATGGAGGTCACCCTTAACTCTGACAGAGGATATGTTACTCTCTAACCTACTTTTGGCATATGGAAAATTATTAAAGATTTCATTACTACCTGACACACCTTGTGCAAGACTCTAGAAAGTTAACAGCCTGAGCAGATGTTGATGGAGCCTAGTAGAGCGCTAAAAGCCCGAGGTATTTTTATGATTCTTAGCTCGTAGAAACGGCATGTTTGGAGTTGAAAGCAATTGGCGGCAAGCCCATCCCTTAGTAAATCTTGTCGGATAGGCCCACAGCCGTGCAGGGCAGACAGGGCAACCCCTCGTCTAGACAGGACTCCAGCAGAACAGTGCTGAACCACCTGCTGTAGCACCAGCAGAAGCCAGGACTGGGGCAACGGTCTAAAGGAACGCATCTACCCAGTGGAGTCATAAACTGGGCATCGTGTGCATAGTCACATGTAATAAAAAGTGACAAATTTTCGTGTTTGCCGATAGTGCAGATAGGCCATTGAACCACTTCCCCTGGTCGCCTCGGTTGTATAAGAAAAATCCGGCGTCTGAGAAACGTTTCGAGACAGAATCTTTAGTACACCTCACCTAGGACTAAAAAGCTCCAAGGCACTGGCGATTCAGATAAAGATTTTTGAGATTGTATCTGTTCACTTGCTGCTGTGGGAAAAGACATCAGAAAGAATCAGCTCTTCCCCCTCTGCAAAAACTTAAAAAAGCCAGTAATTGGCGGCTTCGTTTTTCTACAGAGACACAGGTTTCTTAACTCTTACCCCGCTTGGGCATGAGTTTATGCTGTCGTGTTGGAGGGGAGATTTAGCGCCTCTAGAGCCCTGTGATTCGCTCAAGATGGTGTGCAAGCGGTGTCGTTCATGCACTTTGCGGGAAAACGGAATTTTTTCTGGAATCGTGCGAAGTACTCAGGTGCGGGACTTTGGTCTGCTAAGCACTTATCGTCGAAGCTCTGGCATGTATGTCTGGTACTTGGGACCTGTCCTGAGACTGACTCCACTTGCGAGTAGTTTGGACCGGGGAGCCTATGGTGAAGTTCTTACTGTACCGACAGTGTGACTTCAAACGTCTCGGACTATTCGTATGCTTAGGGCCCACTTATTCGTTTTTGGTTTAGCAGTCCTGACGTTTGGTATCCTTGTGCTCTCTGTCGTATAAGTGAGCCAAATTGAACCTTGTGTAATGTCTCTTGCAGTGGTCTCTCCGCGATATTTTCAGAAATTTTATAAATTATATAACTCAGTACATATCTCGAAATATCTCTTCTTATCTTACCTATTCCTAAACTTTAATATACGATGATTATCAATGCAAAGTAGTTTCAAGGCCTATTATTCCTTGGAGCGTCCATTTACTCCATGGAATAGCTTCTCTGCTATCTGTTTTCTCTTATGAAAAGAATGAAGGAGTGCTTGCCGATTAGCCGTGAAAGAACGAAGATGTATATGTATGTATTGTTGAGCTAGTCGCCATCTTGATGAGATTCTGTATGAGAAGGAATTTAATACATGAACTAAACAAAAGTAAGTGTGTTCGCGTATTATTTGACTGATTATTATTGACAGTGTCTGCTTACTACGCTGTGTTGCACGGGATCAGTGGGGAACGTCTGATTTACACTGGACGAACCTGCCGTTTTGTATGCTCAAGATATCCAGTTTATTACTTCCAATAAATAGGCTAACACGGTCTTACCAGCAGATCTCCGGTCTTCCCCATGTGATCACCGGAACTTAATAATTATTACAAATGTTTTTAGGAGATCGACTGACAATTTTCATCGCACCGAGACTTTGAAATTGCTTCACTGCCTTATGGAATTTAAGTTAAGGTCAATTTAACCTGAATAGAACAGTATTGAATTGTGTTAATGTGATACGCCTGCTCTGTGAATGAAAATTCCCTTAATATACGCATGTTTTTTACTATCCTGATCAGTGAAGCTAAATCAGGCCGGTGTGAGAGAGGTTTTTAAATTTTAGATCCCACAAAAAGTATTAAACTTGGTACGACCAGCAAACGGGTGTGTCACACTCCGAAATCTACTGTGGTTTCAGTGCTCTGGTAGACAGTAAATTGCGATCCGTCTGCTGATCGCTTGACCATGAGATTTTTGCATTTCTTCCGTTGCCGCGATCGATTCACAGGTGCCGCCTCCACGTCTCACCTCCACAGCTCACACCCCGCCAGCCGGAAGTTACATCGCCACACGAAGTAAACAGCGTAACGTACTGTCGCTCCGGCGTAGTCAGGGCTTGCAGATCTCAATCGCCACTTGCCAAAAGATGCACCTTTGTAGAGAAACTTCAGCGGATTTGATCAATCGAATTCTGCTCTGCGTCAGATCAATTGAGCTTGTGTTATCCACATTTTTAGACCCAGAATACTTGACTCACTGATCACCTAGTGAAACTGTCTCTGCCACCCAGGATCCTTGTCCAGTGCAGTCTTAAATCACCTGTTAGCTGTTTACGGTATTCAATCAATAACCTGTTTAGCGTAATTTATGTCTGTTTTGGGAAAATAAATGTTAGTACACTAAATTTTGGCTACAGTCTCAATCATTTAAATAGTCCCATCAGAGTTGCCTTTCAACTCCAGTCCGGCCATTTTTAAACCGTATGAGCCGTTGGTAACACCGAGTACGGCTTAAATACTCATCACCGTAGTCTTCCTGCATCATTTAGTGTGTATCTGTAACGGTTTTCTTGAGTTTAAAGCGAAATTCAATACAGACACATTGCTCCTCTAACTCTACCGTCTCGAAATTAGCAAACTGTGCGACACAATGTTCTACTCAACACAGAACTGAACAATAACTAACAGACATAAAAAATGAAACATCCGGCAGTTACACATTAAACACAGGCGCTTGCAGGGATGCCAACCGAATTTAGCTCCAACACACCACCGGCGCAAAATTGCAAATATTCCGGAAATTTTCGAACAGACCTCTTGTAGGACATCGAGAGGCACCAGTAGCATTGCAGCAGACGAACAGCAAACATAGGCAGGGAACGTTCTCATGTAACGGACCTGGAAGAATGGCTTTGTGAGATACGTCAATCGCCCGAAACAGTAGCTCAGATGAATCAGATTAGCGATGTGGAAGTTGAATAAGAATCTACAAGACATCCTGTATCGGTACTGAATTCCTCTATTTCCGGTTGCTGCAAAGAACAGCATGCGAAAACGCAGTTGTCTAGTGAATCACTGCTTCAACTATCCGATATGATGTGTACAAATGAATAATGTTGTAGAACGTCGTGTCCTCACCTCAACCAATAAAGTGTCGGTGAGGTGAGAAAATATCTTTGAAAGTTGTAGTGTGAATAAAGCTAACTAGCAGTGCCCGCGGAAGGGTAAAGCTGGAGGTGCAGTTCAGAGGAAAATTATAAATTTGAAACAACAAGTTCAAGTGGAATTTGTACGTTAGCTACATGCCTTTAGTGCAATATTTCTGATCGTGTCCAACGAACATTTATTGTAAATGAAGATACACTCCTGGAAATTGAAATAAGAACACCGTGAATTCATTGTCCCAGGACGGGGAAACTTTATTGACACATTCCTGGGGTCAGATACATCACATGATCACACTGACAGAACCACAGGCACATAGACACAGGCAACAGAGCATGCACAATGTCGGCACTAGTACAGTGTATATCCACCTTTAGCAGCAATGCAGGCTGCTATTCTCCCATGGAGACGATCGTAGAGATGCTGGATGTAGTCCTGTGGAACGGCTTGCCATGCCATTTCCACCTGGCGCCTCAGTTGGACCAGCGTTCGTGCTGGACGTGCAGACCGCGTAAGACGACGCTTCATCCAGTCCCAAACATGCTCAATGGGGGACAGATCCGGAGATCTTGCTGGCCAGGGTAGTTGACTTACACCTTCCAGAGCACGTTGGGTGACACGGGATACATGCGGACGTGCATTGTCCTGTTGGAACAGCAAGGTCCCTTGCCGGTCTAGGAATGGTAGAACGATGGGTTCGATGACGGTTTAGATGTACCGTGCACTATTCAGTGTCCCCTCGACGATCACCAGTGGTGTACGGCCAGTCTAGGAGATCGCTCCCCACACCATGATGCCGGGTGTTGGCCCTCTGTGCCTCGGTCGTATGCAGTCCTGATTGTGGCGCTCACCTGCACGGCCCCAAACACGCATACGACCATCATTGGCACCAAGGCAGAAGCGACTCTCATCGCTGAAGACGACACGTCTCCATTCGTCCCTCCATTCACGCCTGTCGCGACACCACTGGAGGCGGGTTGCACGATGTTGGGGCGTGAGCGGAAGACGGCCTAACGGTGTGCGGGACCGTAGCCCAGCTTCATGGAGACGGTTGCGAATGGTCCTCGCCGATACCCCAGGAGCAACAGTGTCCCTAATTTGCTGGGAAGTGGCGGTGCGGTCCCCTACGGCACTGCGTAGGATCCTACGGTCTTGGCGTGCATCCGTGCGTCGCTGCGGTCCGGTCCCAGGTCGACGGGCACGTGCACCTTCCGCCGACCACTGGCGACAACATCGATGTACTGTGGAGACCTCACGCCCCACGTGTTGAGCAATTCGGCGGTACGTCCACCCGGCCTCCCGCATGCCCACTATACGCCCTCGCTCAAAGTCCGTCAACTGCACATACGGTTCACGTCCACGCTGTCGCGGCATGCTACCAGTGTTAAAGACTGCGATGGAGCTCCGTATGCCACGGCAAACTGACTGACACTGACGGCGGCGGTGCACAAATGCTGCGCAGCTAGCGCCATTCGACGGCCAACACCGCGGTTCCTGGTGTGTCCGCTGTGCCGTGCGTGTGATCATTGCTTGTACAGCCCTCTCGCAGTGTCCGGAGCAAGTATGGTGGGTCTGACACACCGGCGTCAATGTGTTCTTTTTTCCATTTCCAGGAGTGTAGATTCGATGCATGTGTGTGCGGAGGGAATTCCATGTAAGGAATCATTGACGAAAAATTCTGATTCACGGCGGGCGAATTTCGAAGGTTAATGGATTGTGGATGCTAAGAATGACGAAAACGTCTACTGTGTCAGAGATGGAGACGAACATAATGAATTAAGAAATATTCTCTGCATGAATATAAAGGTATTCTTGGAGTCAGCTGGAACCATCTGGAATTTTACATAGCTCTTCAAGATCAAACCACATCGTCATTTATCCATACGGACGTGTGCCATACCATGTCCGAATAAATAAAATATGTTGACAGAGATCAAACAGGTGTTGCATCGAAGTGTTATGGAAGAAAGTTAAGATATTTCATTGTAACCTGAAAGTAGGTGATAAAATTATGATTAAATCATATCGTCTATCGGGAAGGTATCAAATTTCACCGGGTTAATTTTTAGCATGTGTAATAGTCCGCTCTGCATGTGAAGAACGGCACATGTGAATACGGTCAAGACAGAGACGATCCGGACTGCAAAATCCCGTGGATTGCGTCATGTTGCTGATATAAAACTCTTGCGAGAATAAGTGTCTAGTTAGAAGTAAGGGTTCCATTTCTAATGTTTGTCTAAGTTCGCTTAGAGGGAGTAACAACCAACAGAATTTTGTTTGTTGCTTCGTGTCATATTAGAAATTTCCTCGTTGAAGCTCATAGTATGGGATGGTTAACTTAAAGAGATGCAGATATCGTGAGTATCTGACAAGATACCACTTTTGACGCTCGTTTCACAGGAAATAAGGTACATGTGTTTGTGTGTATTTTGTAAGAATACTAGCTGACAAATCTAGCATGACTCGAGGATTCATTTTGCAAATTTTCTATTATAAATGAAACCTGCATCAGACTCCGTGTGAGATGAACCTTGACAGTTTCTGTAGGCTGGGTGAAGCTGCTTCGTGTGTCTAGGACGTGATTTTGTAAAAACTCTAAAAACAGCTATAGTTTTCGCCTGCAGCCGTTTGCACCCAGCAGCTGGAGACTGTCAAAAGTACTACCAGTCTTCAGGCATTTCCTTAAGTTGACTCGACTGTGGGGGTGTCTTATTAGTAATGAAGAAACGTATTAAAACTTCATGCCTGATGCGGGCTTTTTCACGCATCTCATTCTTTATGAAGTTACACCTCTTGAAATGTGTTTGTGTAGGTACATTCAACGGCATTCGTGGATGATTCATTCCGAATATATTGCAAATAGAGTAATTAGCAAAGAAGTAATAAATTTAAGTGTCATTCATAATGCGATAGTTTTTCACGCATCTCATTGTTCATGATGCCATATCTTCTCAACTATGAAAGGTAGGTTGATCTTAACCCCCACAGAATTTGTTGGTTGACAGTAAGGGACATGAGTACCTAGTTTGATCGAAATCGGTCCAGTTGTTTAGGAGCATATGTGCAACATGCTCACGCACGTGAACACATACACGCATCCATTTTATAATATCCATGGATATGAAGCTCTTGAGAGAATAAGTGTATGGAGAAGTAAGGGTTTATTTTCAAATGTGTGCCTAAATGTGTCGGGATGGAGTAAGCACTCCCCAGCATTTTGTTTCTTGGTTGTTCTCTTGGTAGGAATGGCCTTGGTGAAGATCATAGTATGGGACGGTTAATTGTAAGCGATTTCATACATCGTGAATATTTGACAAGCAATCATTTTTATTCAGAAGTTTCGTAGAAAATAAGGCGCTTTCTTCCAATCCAGAACGAATTCATGATAAGTAACTTCTTTGGCAGTGTTCTCCATGTTCCAAGTGGCTATGGCTGCACGGACAGTGATCCCTGATCGAACTTAAATGGCTTTTATATTAGGCAACAAGCACGTGCTAATGTAAACTGAATAATGATATTGGCATGTGAAGTTTGAGAGAACAGACAACGATTAAATGGTGGGTAATGTATATGCTGTTGTCTTTCACACAGAATGCGGGCATGAATAAACAGACAATGAGATTCTACCTTCATTGAACAGTTCTCATATCAGGCAGCGTGTGCGTGTTAGCGCGAATTTTGTATGGATGTTTATGTGTGAAATGTAGTCGAGCCAACGACGATTTCATGGTGACTAATGTTGTGGGTTGGCAGGAGAGCCAACACCGTGTCACTAGAGGAAGCCGAAAGGCACGCGTTTTAGCTCACGCAGGCTGGCGTGAGGTCTGGAACAGGACAAGGAAATTAGAATTTAGAAAAACGGACGTAGCTGGTGGAATACTTAACTTTAATCCATTAATGATGAGCGTCGCTCTTGACTGTACATGATTCAGTATCAATAGTAACTTGTAATGGCGCCTTGCTAGGTCGTAGCAAATGACGTAGCTGAAGGCTATGCTAACTATCGTCTCGGCAAATAAGAGCGTATTTTGTCAGTGAACCATCGCTAGCAAAGTCTGTTGTACAACTGGGGCGAGTGCTAGGAAGTCTCTCTAGACCTGCCGTGTGGCGGCGCTCGGTCTGCAATCACTGATAGTGGCGACACGCGGGTCCGACGTATATCCGACGTATACTAACGGACCGCGGCCGATTTAAAGGCTACCAACTAGCAAGTGTGGTGTCTGGCGGTGACACCACAACTAACATATACGCCATTACTCTACTATACTCGCACGTGGACACTGTTGTATACACAATATTATTTCATAATTCTTGGCCTGCTTCAGACTGTTCCATCAGTGTGTGTTCGTGCACATTTCGTTAAGTTGAAATTCTAACCAGTTTGCCTAACTGTTGTTCTCAAGGCCGCTTCTCTAACTTTTGCAACCAGTACACAGTTGTGCTTTGTGGATGTATCGTCAGTAAATGTTCAATCTTTTCTGCTTGTCCGTAATAGTTGATATCTGTTATGGTGCTACACTTTGGTTCTAAATGTATGTGCATCAAAGAAAGTGTATTGTGACCCAGGCATAAACCCCGCCAGTTAGTTACTGACGCCACCAACGTAAATAATCTGGTCCTTCTGAATTCTTCCTTCATGAAATCATGATCCCTTTAATGCTGATGACTATAAATTGTAAGAATAATCAGTGAGAACGGGTATGAGGGGGATAATCAAGCTGAGTGGGTTACAAAACTTTTCTTTCTTTTACTTCTAATATCCAATCGCGTTACCCGTTGTGCCTTACGCTGTCTAATCTGAGCTGTTGGTTTCCTAGATGTTGTTAAAGCGGATCAGATCCGTCTTGTATTCGGACAAGCACCTGGTCAGAGATGGGGATCTTTAAATACAGTTTCCCCCCAACAGCACAGTAAATTCCATCAAACCCCTTATACTCTATCTCTTATCTAGCGATTTTCGCGAGATACAATGAGAGTGAAACTGAAACACAGCCGTTTCAATGCACATTTATTATTCGCGTAGAATCATATTGCTACTCACATTAGAAAATAATTGGAGACTAATAGATTTCATGGCAGCTTGACTTCTGTTGGCATTTTTCAGCTTGTTCTAAATGTCTTTCATTGACCTAACTAACTCGTTTGTAAATTGAGGTTGTAGTTGAGAAACTCATTGGAGCACTTCTGGACAGTATTCATAAACATCCTAGAAAGTTACTAAAGGACGCAGGGAGTATCCAAAGAAATGCTTGAAATCTATTAATGGTAGGTCGCTGATTTCATGTCGTTAGACAATGCAAAACTCTTAGATACGTACGCATCTGCTACAGAGAATAACAGGAGAGGACAGATTATAACAATCCTCCACAATATTCTATCAATATTTGATTCAGTGCACGCTTACATATCTTGTGGACATTAAATATCCTCACACAAATTGCTCTCAAGTGGGTACAAACGCCCAGGCCATTATATCCACCACAATTATTAGAGATATTGGGCTAATTGCTTATCTAATCCTGTCTAACAACAATAAAATAAAACTGGGTGGTTCGGCATTATGTGAGTGCACAATTTAGAAGTGCATGTGGCAATTGTTGAACACTAAGCTCATGTACGTACCACTGATGGAACTCTATGCGTACCTTACCAAAGCCCATGTAATGAGCTGCTCAAGTACATTACACTAATTTTCGGGATTTGTGGCGTCTATTATTAATTGCTTGCAACGACAGGAAATTAAAAAAAATGATAAAATGAACCTGTTTGAAAGTAAGACGTTCGTTCGATGCTCTAGATCATTTTTACAGGTGCACACTAAAATATGAGAAAACAATCGCTGAAATATTTTAAATATTTTTTGGTTTTTCAATGAAGGAATGTTTGTTAATTAAACTTGAATATGATCTTGAAGAATGAACAAATAACAACGAAATCAATATGAACACAAAAAACACAACAAGAAAGAAGAATACTATGCAAATAATGAAAAGAATAACATTAACTCAAAGGTTCAAAACAGAAGAACTGATGGAACAAAGAAATTGCATCAGGTGGAACCGGCTCAAGCAGCGTTTCCGCTGAGACTCTCGGCTGCCAACTCCTCCACCTCCTCACAATATTGGGTCACCTTCGCAGCCTCCTCCTAGGCAATATGTTTTATCCATCATTTTGATTTGCATCTCTTTGTATTGGCCGTGTTTGCAGCTAAAATTGTTGAGTGTGATGTCCACCAGTTATGCGAATGGTGTTTTGCATAACTGGCGGACCTCACATCCAACACCATGTTTTAGTTGCGTCATTAAACTGCACAACAACTTTTTCATCTAAGGTTACACAACAAAATAACAGTACCTAAGAGTCTCGAGAAGTTGTGATGACCAAACCGTTGATATGGAGCATCATTATTTTGTGTGTGATACAAATAAATGCTAAAGAAAAACAAAATTTTAAAACTGTTGCTTATGATTAATAGCTAATAAATCACACGCAGAACTGTTATGGGAACTTTAAAGTTGATGAACATAATACACTATTGGCCATTGAAAATGCTACACCAAGAAGAAATGCAGATGATAAACGGGTATTTATTGGACAAATATATTATACTAGAACTGACATGTGATTACATTTTCACGCAATTTGGGTGCATAGATCCAGAGAAATCAGTACTCAGGAGAACCACCTCTGGTCGTAATAACGGCCTTGATACGCCTGGACATTGAGTCAAACAGAGCGTGGATGGCGTGTACAGGTACAGCTGCCCATGCAGCTTCAACACGATACCACAGTTCATCAGGAGTAGTGAATGGCGTATTGTGACGAGACAGTTGTTCGGCCACCATTGACCAGACGTTTTCAATTGGTGAGAGATCTTGAGAATGTGCTGGCCAGGGCAGCAGTCGAACACTTTCTGTATCCAGAAAGGCCCATGCAGGACCTGCAACATGCGGTCATGCATTATCCTGCTGAAATGTAGGGTTTCGCAGGGATCGAATGAAGGGTAGAGCCACGGGTCGTAACACATCTGAAATGTGACGTCCACTGTTCAAAGTGCCGACAACGCGAGCAAGAGGTGACCGAGGCGTGTAACCAATGGCACCCCATACCATCACGCCGGGTAATACGCCAGTATGGAGGTGACGAATACACGCTTCCAATGTGCGTTCACCGCGATGTCGCCAATCACGGATGCGACCATCATGATGCTGTAAACAGAACCTGG
The DNA here is from genome assembly GCF_023864275.1 of Schistocerca cancellata. NCBI lineage: Eukaryota > Metazoa > Arthropoda > Insecta > Orthoptera > Acrididae > Schistocerca > Schistocerca cancellata. The sequence continues at coordinate 431,133,509 of NC_064632.1, forward strand.
ATTCATCCGACAAAATGACGTTTTGCCATTCGTGTTCGTCGTTGAGTACACCATCGCAGGCGCTCCTGTCTGTGATTCAGCGTCAAGGGTAACCGCAGCCATGGTCTCTGAGCTGATAGTCCATGCTACTGCAAATGTCGTCGAACTGTTCGTGCAGATGCTTGTTGTCTTGCAAACGTCCCCATCTGTTGACTCAGGGATCGAGACGTGGCTGCGCGATACGTTACAGCCATGCGAGGCCGTTGGGATCCAGCACTGCGTTCCGTATTACCCTCCTGAACCCACCGATTCCATATTCTGCTAGCAGTCATTGGATCTCGACCAATGCGAGTAGCAGTGTCGCTATACGATAAACCGCAATCGCGATTGGCTACAATCCGACGTTTATCAAAGTCGGAAATGTGATGGTACGCATTTCTCCTCCTTACACGAGGCATCACAACAACGTTTCAGCAGGCAACGCCGGTCAAGTGCTGTTTGTGCATGAGAAATCGGTTGGAAACTTTCCTCATGTCAGCACGTTGTAGGTGTCGCAACCGGTGCCAACCTTGTGCGAATGCTCTGAAAAATTAATCGTTTGCATTATACAGCATCTTCTTACTGTCGGTTACATTTCGCGTCTGTAGCAATTTTAATGGCCCGTAGTGTATATGGTATGAAAACGTAAGTCTTCCGTTATTACTGACTATAAACATGATTGTGTTGAAAGTCTCATATTGGCAGCAGGTTTGCAACTGGAGAAAAATCACTAATAGCTGCTGTATTATCACTTAAACTGTCTCTTGAAAGTAACTCCTTCCTTGTAAACGGTTTTGATGGGAATATGTATACGTTCTGGGATTATCTATTCTGATATTGATGTTGGAAATAAGAGAAGCTTTTCTCAAGCAGTCTCCTCACTGGGAGTGACCTCAACTCATTGGTACACCACCGCTCAATGAAGAATTGTGTGTCAGTTACAAGCTTTATGTGATTTAGGCACTCACAAGGCTACAAAATTTCTCATTTGCTCACATTCTCTGAGGTGACAATGATGCTCACTTGAGACGTAGAGAGCCCAGTACTTCCAGCAAACCTATTTAATTTTAAACATGCGCAGAAAGGGATGACACTATGCTGGGTATCAGGGTGTGTTGGAATATGGTGAAATGAAATTAGAGGCGTGGAAACAGCAACACCCACACACTGGCTACAGCTGGACAGTATAATATCTCACTCGTGAGGCAGAGTGCCGGCCGGCCGTGGCAGGTGAAGCCCACTACCTACCTGTGGCGAACCTCATTCCAGCCCCTGAAGCGGCGCAACGTCCTCATTCGGATCTCTATTTGACAGCTATCTGATGCATCGATTCCTGATCCATTAAGAGGTCTCGCCACTGTACACTGAATTTTGGAAGAGTGCACGCAATTTTCTGATGAGGAGGCAGTGCACAATTTGGCTACGACTTGTGCACTCTTATTTGTGATGCCTTGTTGTTGTTGTTGTTGTCTTCAGTCCTGAGACTGGTTTGAAGCAGCTCTCCATGCTACTCTATCCTGTGCAAGCTTCTTCATCTCCCAGTACCTACTGCAACCTACATCCTTCTGAATCTGCTTAGTGTATTCATCTCTTGGTCTCCCCCTACGATTTTTACCCTCCACGCTGCCTTCCAATACTAAATTGGTGATCCCTTGATGCCTCAGAACATGTCCTACCAACCGATCCCTTCTTCTGGTCAAGTTGTGCCACAAACTTCTCTTCTCCCCAATCCTATTCAATACTTCCTCATTAGTTATGTGATGCCTTATAGTGTCTTAATTGGGAAAATTCACTTAATTTTGTCAGCAGGCTTGGCTTGGCGATCTAACCTTTCCTCTTTTAGAGCCCTTTCAGAATTTACTACCACTTTTTTTGTAACTTCTTTGTATTTTCTGTGGTATCTTTATTAATACGCTTTCAATATTTCTATAAAGAACTCTGTCCCTGTTTTACATAGGTAGGGTACAAATGACCATGATATTGTGTGTTCTATTACAACCAGATCATTTGAACTACTATTAGTGGTTCTGCGTATTGTGCATGACCTTGCCATATTGGGATGGCTTCTGTGTCTAACAGTGCACGTTACCCATACCATAGGTGCAACCACAGTGAAGGAGTATCTGTGAAAGGGCGGAGCAATATGTAGCTCCTGAAGAAGGGTATCAGCAGTTTCAGAAGTTTCAGGGGAACTTTAACGTTGGCAAACGAGACATTTCTATACCGATACTTTGAACAGCCGAACGCGAAGGAAAACTCATCAGGAATTGATGTAATTATGAATAACAAAATAGGAATGGTGCTGAACGGCATGGTGAACTTATTATCGTAACCAAAGGAACACAAAGCTCAGTCTCACACCATTACCATAAGTATGATAGACTACAAAATCGGGAGATTACCAAGATATGGAGAGAATATATGAGGAGATAAAAGAAATTTTTCACGGCGTGAACCGTACGAAATTTTAATTGTAATGGCAGACTAGAATTCAACTGATGGGTACGGAAAAGAAGGAAAAATAGTAGGAGAAGTAATTAAAAAGGTAGTCTCCTTGTGGAAATTTGTAAGGGGATCAGTTTAAGTCAGTTTAAAAATAATGAATGGAGACTGTGCATCAGTTAGGAACGTCTAAACATCAGCAGATTTCAGACACATAATGCAGCGACAGGACAGAGACTTTGGAACCAGATTTTAAACAGGTCAAAGTTTCCGGATGCAACTATGAATTCTGCACATAATTTGTTGGGGGGTGTTAACTGTTTATTGAAACTGAAGAAGCTGAAGAAAATCGGAAATCTAAAAAATGGGCCTAGTTAATTAAAAAAAACATAGGTTCTTGACCATTTTAAAGAGGATAGTAGGAAACTATTGCCTGAGAAATTTGAAAGCATTGCATTAGAGGACGAATGGGTAGCTCTGAGAAATAAAATAGTAAGGGTATTAAAGGGCCAAATGAGTAGAAACACAGTGTCCAGTATAGTTCCTGGATAACTCACCAGATATTGACTTTAATTGTGGAAAGAAGAAAATATCAAAGATCAGTAAATGAACCTGTCACCTATGAATAGCCACATCTAAAAATAAGTTCTACAGAAAAATGAAAATGGGAAAGCACGAATAGATGCAGAAGAAATACGAAACTGTAGTAGCTTGGATAACAATAGGAAAGTTAGACACCAAGTATGGAAAAATTAAAGAAACATTTGGAGAAAAGAGCGTCAGGTGCACGAACCTGGCAAGCCAATACGAAACAAAAGATAAAAGTCTGAAAGTTGGATATAATACAGAATTGGGCTCTACATAAGAAGCCAAAAACAATGTTGTGGGAAGGAAGGAGAGAGTTAATGAAGACTGAAAAGGAGTTATGACACAGTGAGCAGAATTTAACAGAGCAGTGAAAGACCCAAGACGAAAACAGGCACCTGGAGTAGATAAAATTGCTTCAAAGTTACTGAGGTCTATGGGGGGAGGATTCCAGACACCATCTTTGTTTCCTAAGTGCTGCCGTTCATATGTGATGTATTACAACACCGAAAGCAATATGTGAGCCCTGGAGACATCTTTGTTAGGTTGTACGTCACGTTCTTGTAGGCAGCAACATTTTAATACTGCCTGTTTCTGACTGGTTACTAACATATTAATTGGTGGTATTCATGGCGTCGTTTATTTCCAGCTCCTAGTTTCATATCCCCTCAAATCTGTGGACGTTACTCAAGAGCTTAGTACCGCTGACAGGTTTGCTTAATCTCATATATTTAAGTGCATAGCATTTTTTATCCATAAAAAAGTAGTAGCCTATTTCTTTGCGCTAATACCTATGTTTAGCGTGTGAATGGCCAGACGAGTGTATGCTAATGCGGTCCATGTTTACATTAGAGATTACATCATCTATCTGACTAACTCTGTTGCTGGCAGTAGGTCGCTAAGCAAGCAGTACCACTGAAGCAAAAGGTACTTAACCTCACTTGTAACAAGTGGAACACTTCATCTACGACACGGTCGGATGCTTCGGCGACGTTTTATATATCTGTGAGAGACAAACCAAACAAAGATGGTATTCCACAGAAAATTGGAATCAGGGAAAGTTGGGTTAAGTCGTTAACGACTTCGTCGCAAACGCGAAGCTGACTGTTAATCTTACACCATTGTCTCGGACCTGCAGTACTGGTAGTAGCCGTCGGTCGTTGTGACTCGCCAGGACGGAGTTCTATAGCTGGTGAATGTGAAGGCGTTTTAGGCTGACACGTGTCACACGAGTGATATATTCCGGAACAGTGGCAATTTTACAACGGTAGCTTACTTTCCCTGAGCTTACTTTCCATGTAAACATGGACCGCATTAGCATAGACTCGTCTGGCCATTACACGCTAAACATAGGTATTAGCGCAAAGAAATAGGCTACTACTTTTTTATGGATAAAAAATGCTGTGCACTTAAATATATGAGATTAAGCAAACCTCGACAGTAGATTTATATTAGGGTCAACAAAGCAATGCACGTTAGAATATTAGACAGCAATGAAATGAATGAATTTCTTAGTCCTACATGTAAATATGATATTCGTCTGCATTCTACAGTCACTGAGGTTCTTCCGAGTAGGTAGATATTCTCGATAAATATCATCTGGCTGAGCGGATAGTTCAGCAATATGAACAGATGTAACATGTTTAATCGCCCTCAACCTTTCTGACCGTTTCTACTTCCTTACTATTCGTGGTATTAATAATACTGGCTTACCTCAGACGGGTCCTCCTGCAGCGCAACAACATATTTCATCTCTGATTCCTTGATTGCATTGTTAGGTTTAGCAGTCAGTTCCGGGTTGCGGTCCTCCATTAGTGGAATTACTTCAGCTGCCTCATTCACCTCAGAGCGCTAAATACCATGGACCTGTGAATGAACTGATTTCACACCATCTGTTTTTTCCTACAGTGATTCATGTCCAACAGAGAGGGAACTTTACACACCTGATTTAGCATTCTTAAATATATTATATAACACCTAACCAGCCATCAACTATAGCCTGTAAGGTTTTTGAAACGCGAAGCTCAGTTAAAGATTCAGGTAAAAAATAAGGTAGAGAATTGATAGGTACAAGAACGAAAAAAAGGGTAAAAGGTTTTTGTGAAGTACATTCAACTGAATTAGCGACAGGCTGACGTGACTGTTGCTATTGCGTACAGTCAGCGCCGGCACACCAGTCGGGAACGAAAGAGAAGAGACAGGTGCTGGAAAAACCACCCAATCGCACGCTGACCCTGCTCCCTCCAGGAACACAACACAACAGCAGCAGTAGATGAAGAGGACATAAGCGCCATGTCCGACTGGTGGCAGCCCACTTCGATAACAGCGCCATCGTTAGGCACTTCATTAGCACTCCCTATGTAGCACCGACTTGTGTTAGTCTATTCTGAACAAGACTGATTACTTTGCATATCGCCCTTTGCTTGCGACACACATCAAAGTTAAGTAACTGTAATTGTCTTTTGTAATAAAACTCATCAATATAAGTTGTATGATTGTTTGTCTAGCAAATCGAGTATGCAGGATTTCTAGACACATCAACATTGGCGACGAGGTGAACGAATACTATAGTGCAACCTGTTAACAGAGCTACCAACTGCCACAGATTGTCTCTGTTTTTTGTCGTGGGCTTTTGTATTTTAGTGGCGCCTTAATTGTACCTTGTCTTTTCTTTGCAAGGATGTGGTTACATGTTTTAACAGTGTCTCTTATAGTGCTTTTTCTTTTCATTGTTTTCAGGTGTGCGTTGTAGAGGTTTTCTTTGTTTGTGTGCTCATTTTTACTGTTTTGATTGTCTATTTATTGCATTTGCCTATTCCAAAGTGAGCAAACCACCTCTCCCACTCCCTCCTCAGGCGCCTCAGCTGCAATCGATAGATGCAACGCAGCTGACAGAGTTGTTTGAGTTTCAGATGCAGCCGATTGATACCCATCTAAACACGGTACAGCAGTTACTCGCCAACCAAGCAACAAATGCAGCCAAACAGGAACTAACTGTAGCTCCGAGTGTCATACTGCCTTTTCGCCAGTTTAACGAAAAAGAAGAGGAATGGTTCCAGTAGTTGGAAAAGTATGCAGCCCACATCATTGCTCACAAGTATCCGGTACTGTGAAACTACATGACTTTTTGTCAACGGTACGATGTGCAGTCTTTCGCTTCATTCGGTAATTGTTCCCTAACGCCTTTCCGAGAAAAATTTCCTATGATCAGGTTGTTGGTTCTCTAACTAACTATTATGACCAACAAGTGAATGTGGTGGGAGCTAGGTACCAATTTTATTGTTGCAAGAAACGGTCAGAAAAAACTTATCACGAGTGGGTAACAGATTTGCAGGGTATGACGAGGAAATGCAAGTTCAAATGTACTTCTGGTGCTTTATATTCAGATGTTACGTTGCGCGATGCGATCGTGTACAGTGTAGCTGATGTCAAACTTAGAGGACAGATTTTGAAACAGTCAGATCCATCATTTCATCATGTAGAGAAAATTCTAGATCAGTATGATTCATGTGGCAAAGCAGCCAATATATTTAAGCCGCAACCAATTTGTCGGGTTGAGTCGTCCAAAGCTCACGACCAGCCCAGTAGACAGCAACAGAACATGTGCACCAAGCCGTGTAAACAGTTCTCTAAACACGCGGCTACGTCAGTGAATTGAATTAAATCATGCCCTCGGTGCTTTCAGACGAGTGGCAAGAAAAGTCACGCACAATCCGCATGTTTGCAGTGGAACAAAGATAAGAATTCTGGCTACTCACAAAAATCTAGTAACAAAGCCCATGTAATCAATGCAGTGTATTCAAGCCTGCTTCAGGCATTAGCAAAACTAGCAAGCAAACAGTTTATTCAGTGCCACGCCAGTCCAAAAAACTTTTTGTTCATTTGGACATTAGTGGAAAACATGTGAAATTTGAGGTGGACATGGGTGCCTCTATTACATTGCTGAATTGTATCACATATGAACTGTTAGGCTCTGCACCCCTTTTCAAAACGTGCAAGCATCTGACGGCCTATGATGGACAAAAAGTCTCTGAAAATGTTCTTTGCCTGCAGTGTATAGCTCGCATACGCAAACTGTGGTTTTCACTGTATTACAATCACGCGATTGTGAGAACATATTTGGCTTTGATTCGTTTGCAGTCAGTGCCAAAGACAGTGTGAAAGAATTCCCTGAACCCTTTTCTGAAGGTTTAGGCAAGGCTAACAATTTTGTTACACATATTACTATGAAAGACAATGCTCAGGCGAAATTTTGCCACACCAGTACTATTTCCATTGCATTATGGACAAGATGACTGCTGAACTTAAAGAATTGCAAGATAGTCGAGTTACTGTGGCCATACAAGCTAGTCAATGGGCAATGCCACTGGTTTTGCTGAACTGAAGGACGAAAGTAACAGAAAAATAATGGAATAATTCTGTGGTTTGACACCATAAATTAATGCTTAGAAAGCTGGTGACAAGGATGAGAAAAAATCAAAAGGAGTGAAGAAATGTGTTGTTAAAAAGCTTAGAAGTTTATAAAGATTGTTTGTTCAGCAATAGAAAGCAGCGCAGAAGAATTAATGTTATTCGAAGTGAAAACACCAGATTTACACAGCTGAGGTAAACAAGAAAGAACTGAGTCCTTGTGATGACAAAAGATATATTTTGCAAAATAAAATAGGTATATTACTATACAGACATTACTCACTATTGTCATCTTCTTCATAAATGATACTTAAAATACCAATAAAATATTTTCTATATAAAGGGAGGCACTATTGAAGAAGCTCAACAACATTAGCAGTACTAATGTATTTAAAACGTTTAGTGAGTTACAAGTAAATGCTTTATATAGTATTATTGGTTGTGAATATTTATGTACCAGATATAGGGAAAGAATATGTTTGGAACTCGATGACGAATTTAAAATGATTTTGCAAGACAGATATTTAAAAATAATTGTTAACTGCGATCTTCAATTTTTGAAGAACACAATATTAAATTGAGATACAAAGGAACAAAGAGACTTAAAAATAATGATAAAAATGAATTCTAGATTTAGAATTTACCTTGTGAATTTCTCGAGTATTTCATTTGAAAAACGATCTGGAGTTCACAGTGTGATTTTTTTTTTAAATTTTTCCTATTACAGTTTACAATCTAAAGCTGTTGGGTGAATGTATGAGAAAAAAATGAGAATTTTATAAAGATAAATATCGAATAGATGGATGCTGTAGTGTATGAAAAGAATGTCAAAAGTATTACCAGAAAATTAAAGTTACATGTGAATGTGGTTGTCAAGAGTAAACTAGAAAACATGAAAAGACATCAGTTCATAAGTCTCATGATTGCTAAAGAAAAAAGAATTAGGAAAATTTAAGGTAAATAAGATTTAATAACGGTTCATTCCCCATATTTTCTTAAATTCGAATTTTTTTCTTATGTTCACTCTATTTCAGAAAAAATCAAGTGTTTTTGTTTATATTGACATTTCCAGAAAAAAAATCGAATTTTTATAAGAAAATAGCGAGCCAAAGATGACAAATTGGATAAAGCAGATATTTTAAGTAGGTCCTGAGTAAGTTTTCTTAAGAAAAAGAGAGTCAGAACCTACTGAAAATATTTACTGAATCGACCTCAGATGATCCAACAGTACCGACCGACCATCGTGTCATATTCAGCCGACTGGCCCCATAGAATGTGGGTATGGAGGGGCTTGGGATCAGCATACCGGTCTTCTGGGAGTGTCAGTTTTTGTGACATACTATTCGATCAATTTGCGTCACGAGGGTCGGTACATCAACAGCATGTTGGGCAGGATGTTCTCCCTCCAAGTTCTGTGTATTGTGAATAACGTAAATAATTATGGGAAGTCATATATTTTCAAGAATACTCATTGCTACCAGGTGCACACAAAAAGAGACCAGTATATAAACGGTTGTATCCCAAACGGAGGATATGCCCAATCAGTTTAAAAATAATTCAACTGGCAGAATCATGGTCGAAAAGAAACATTATTTCCTGCCTGACGAAGCAAAGAGTCCACAAAAAAAGATAGTGCTTGCTTTCAGAGTTTTTAGAGTAGAATGTAAGAATTTGAAGGAAAAGGTCTGGATTTCCCTGAAAATATGCCAAATTATGAGAACTGTAAGACTGCACTGTGTATATCCGGAAGGGACGCTACTCGGAAGACCTAGAATCCGGGTGGTAATTTGGAGATTCCATTATGTGAAGACATTTTGAAATTAACAGTTCTTTCAAAATTGATGATGGATCCATTCCTGACAAATTAATTCTAATGTTCGGTTGTGATGAAGCAGAGAAAACCCTGTGTGAAAATGGAACAGTTGCTATGGTCAGGAAAACTGACATTTGGTTGAAACAGTTCCAGCATCTGTACACCATAAATGTTGATATCGGAAGCACAGAACAGACGAAGGTGTTTCACGTTTTATTTCCTTTGCTCAGAGGCAAAAGCCAAAATACATATGAGAGACTTCCTGCTGTACTGGATTGTAATCGAAAACTGCAGAGCTAGACTTTCAAGTGGCTACAATTACAGCTATGAAAACAGTGTTCCCTGCAACATTTATTACCACTTGCAATTTTCACTTGAAACGATGCCTGTGGAAGGAAATACCAGAACTGGGATTAACGGAGGAATGAGAGGTTAGAGCCGATTGTTTTGTTATATGTGTGCTGCAGCGGCACATCGTCTTGCAAACAGTGTACATGAAGTGTGGAATGTTTTTAACCAATAGCACAGGGCAGCGAATGGTGTCAAAGTTTGGCAAGGCAAAAAAACTCCTCAATAACTCCAAAAACATCTGAACGCGTACTTTCTTATAAATAGGCTGAAGGAGGACGAATTAAATGCTATATTTGAAATTAAATTGGTCTGTATCTTCCAAAAAGAAGAAGAAAATATTTAGATCTTGACAAAAGATCAAAAGACCTTAAGGATATATAATGACTCAGGGCATTTAAGAAATTTCAAATATCTGGCTTTCTTACAAAGAATCAAGTTACAAATTAGAATTCATAAAATAGGACAAAAAGTTTTAATAATATACAGCAGTAATGTTGTAAAAGGAAAATGCTAAGAAATACTAAAACTAAAACTAAAAGAATAAGAAAAAAATATTCAAACGTACCACATACTATGTGTATAGCCAGTCCTACGCGTGCTTGGAATGTGAAGGGGAGTCTGTCTCCTGTAGTGTAGGTCACCAGTATATACTGCATACTGTTAAGCCACAACGAATACATAAATCCATATCCTCTTCTAAAGCCATCTCCGTGCCATCTGGTGAGTGATGAATACACGTTTCCTGAGTGAACAATGATTCACTTCACATTGAAAATGTGAACAGACGGATGTGCTCGTAAATATCTAGGATATGACTAAGAACTCAGGTATTCATTTGGTTTTAGACAACAGGTAAAAAAGTTAACAGCGAAGTTTAGACTTATACCGTTAATTTCCAAATATATGATCATATTCTGTACTAAACACAGGAGATCAAGTGTTAATAAAATATTGTCTACGACAGGAGTGGTAGTAACATAAAATACTGAAGCTGCAGAGCCGTTACACATATTGCCCCAGTTTGAATGCCAGGCGATTTTTTCATTTTTTAACATATTTAAAGTTTAATTTCATGATCTCGCATACATTTAACAACAAATAATTCCGATTAAAATTGGAATTAATTCAGTACCTGTATTTCAAATTGGCTTCTAAAAGCCAGGGACTAAATATATCTCAAAATCAACATATTGTTAATTGCGCATCTAAATGCGGGCTAAGCATAAATGCTGAATGCCCGGAAAGCTTTACCCGCTTTTCGAACAAGCGAGTGCTGAAAACGTCGACAAGCACGTCCCACCAAATGATGCCATACATTGTTGCTAATATATATTGGTGTCTCTTTCTAAAATTTCGGTTGGTCTTACGTTTGCATCGCTGAGGTGCTTTCGAATTTTTAGACAAGGTGTTGAGTTCTTAAGTGATGTTATATAGTCTATTATTCTTTTTGTCAATTGGGTTTCAAGTAGTATGTTGAAATGACCAAAGAATTTTATTCGCCTTTTCTTCTTGTCACTTCCGATTTTGTTGTAGAGGGTTTGAAGTAACCCTAATACTTTTTTTAAAATTCTTTTAAGGCGACTTTGCTGTGAGATTTTTTCAAGGCGTGTCGGTTCGATGAATTCTCCGAGGTATGTAATTACGGGATCCTGTTGATTTCACCGTATTTTGTTTTCGGGCTAATGGTTTCTGTCTCTGAATATAAAAATTCAGTTTTCTCAAATGAGATTTGTAGCCTGACTTTCTCTGCACATTCTGTAAGTGTCGAGTCGTTTGACGGCTGTCTCTTCGTCCTCCGCAAGTATAGCCAGGTCGTCCGCGAATGCAACGTATGATATGTATAGGTTGTTTTTAGGAAAACCCAATAGGACTGGCTTCCAAAACCTTCATTTCTTGAGTTCTTTCTCCCATTCTTACACAACCTTGTCTAGGACGACGTTGAACAGAAAAGGACAGAGTCCATCTCCTTATCTCTTTGCCTCACCTGTTTGAATGTCAAAGGGTTCTGAGATTTCTCTCCTAAATTTTACTTTAGATTTCGTACCAGTTAGTGTTTGTTTTGTGAGTTTTCGTGTGTTGGGATCTTAAATCTGGAATAGTTAAAGCCTGTCTACCGAGTCGTACGTCTTTTTGAAATCTACAAGTTGGCATACTAGAGGTTTTCGTCTGAGGGTTCGCATTTTGAGTATGGTTTTAAGGTTAAAAATCTGCTCTGGGGAAGATAAGAGGAAGATCCCTCCATGGCTGCTTACATCTAGTTTGTTGCCTTTTTATATACGGGTGGATTTGAGTCATCAGCTTCTGACTGGTTTGATGCGGCCCGCCCACGAATTCGGCCTTTACGTCTCGCAGTAATTATTGCACCAAATGCCCTCAATTATTTGTTGGATGTAAACCAATCTCCATCTTCGTCTTGCCCTCTGTAGCTTCCTCTAATAGCACGGAAGTTATTTCCTGACGTCTTAACCCATGTCCTATCACCCTGCGCCTTCTCCTTGTCAGTATTTTCCATGTGTTCCTTCCTTTGACCATTCCGCTATACTACCGCACAATGCAGCGCTCCAGACGTACATTCTCATAAATATCTTCCTTAAATTAACATCAGCGTTTGATATTGGTACGTTACGTCAAAGACAGCGTCTGTTACAAGCACGCTAGATCACTTCTACCATGCAAGACAGCGGTTTTCTGCTTCATCCACTCTTTACGTAACTTAACCATTTGTTTCAACCGTCTTTCCATCGTTGCCGGAGGGATTTAGTTTTGTTTTATATGATGGACTGCGTTTGTGGCACGCATATGTGATATGTCTTTGAAGAAGGAAGGATTAACAACCTGTCGATGGGCTGACGACCAGGAAAACCTAAATCTGGATCACTGGATGAATTCGTGCTACGCTCCTCCGTTGCCTTAACCATAGCGACAGAGTCTCCCACTGATACACAACAATGTACACTGAGGTAACAAAAGACATGCGTTACCTCCTAATATAGTGTCGGATCTCTTTTTGCCAGGCATAATGCAGCAATTCTACATGACACGGACTCAACAAGCCGTTGGAAGTCCTCTGCAGAAATACGGCCATCTTGCCCCTGAAACTAATCCCAATACTCGTCCATGATTGCAAAAATGTTGCCGGTGCAGGATATTGTGCGCCAACTGACCTACCGATTATGTCCCTAAATGTTCAATGGAATTCATGTCGGACGATCTGGGTGGCCAAGTCATTCACTCGAACGGCACGGAATGTTTTTCAAAGCGATCGCGAATTTTGCGGCCAAGTGACATGGTGCATTGTCATCCATAAAAATTCCATCGTTGTTTGGGAACATGAAGTCCATGAATAGCTGCATATGATTTACACTCCTGGAAATGGAAAAAAGAACACATTGACACCGGTGTGTCAGACCCACCATACTTGCTCCGGACACTGCGAGAGGGCTGTACAAGCAATGATCACACGCACGGCACAGCGGACACACCAGGAACCGCGGTGTTGGCCGTCGAATGGCGCTAGCTGCGCAGCATTTGTGCACCGCCGCCGTCAGTGTCAGCCAGTTTGCCGTGGCATACGGAGCTCCATCGCAGTCTTTAACACTGGTAGCATGCCGCGACAGCGTGGACGTGAACCGTATGTGCAGTTGACGGGCTTTGAGCGAGGGCGTATAGTGGGCATGCGGGAGGCCGGGTGGACGTACCGCCGAATTGCTCAACACGTGGGGCGTGAGGTCTCCACAGTACATCGATGTTGTCGCCAGTGGTCGGCGGAAGGAGCACGTGCCCGTCGACCTGGGACCGGACCGCAGCGACGCACGGATGCACGCCAAGACCGTAGGATCCTACGCAGTGCCGTAGGGGACCGCACCGCCACTTCCCAGCAAATTAGAGACACTGTTGCTCCTGGGGTATCGGCGAGGACCATTCGCAACCGTCTCCATGAAGCTGGACTACGGTCCCACACACCGTTAGGCCGTCTTCCGCTCACGCCCCAACATCGTGCAGCCCGCCTCCAGTGGTGTCGCGACAGGCGTGAATGGAGGGACGAATGGAGACGTGTCGTCTTCAGCGATGAGAGTCGCTTCTGCCTTGGTGCCAATGATGGTCGTATGCGTGTTTGGCGCCGTGCAGGTGAGCGCCACAATCAGGACTGCATACGACCGAGGCACACAGGGCCAACACCCGGCATCATGGTGTGGGGAGCGATCTCCTACACTGGCCGTACACCACTGGTGATCGTCGAGGGGACACTGAATAGTGCACGGTACATCCAAACCGTCATCGAACCCATCGTTCTACCATTCCTAGACGTCGACAAGCACGTCCCACCAAATGATGCCATACATTGTTGCTAATATATATTGGTGTCTCTTTCTAAAATTTCGGTTGGTCTTACGTTTGCATCGCTGAGGTGCTTTCGAATTTTTAGACAAGGTGTTGAGTTCTTAAGTGATGTTATATAGTCTATTATTCTTTTTGTCAATTGGGTTTCAAGTAGTATGTTGAAATGACCAAAGAATTTTATTCGCCTTTTCTTCTTGTCACTTCCGATTTTGTTGTAGAGGGTTTGAAGTAACCCTAATACTTTTTTTAAAATTCTTTTAAGGCGACTTTGCTGTTCCAACAGGACAATGCACGTCCGCATGTATCCCGTGCCACCCAACGTGCTCTAGAAGGTGTAAGTCAACTACCCTGGCCAGCAAGATCTCCTGATCCGTCCCCCATTGAGCATGTTTGGGACTGGATGAAGCGTCGTCTCACGCGGTCTGCACGTCCAGCACGAACGCTGGCCCAACTGAGGTGCCAGGTGGAAATGGCATGGCAAGCCGTTCCACAGGACTACATCCAGCATCTCTACGATCGTCTCCATGGGAGAATAGCAGACTGCATTGCTGCGAAAGGTGGATATACACTGTACTAGTGCCGACATTGTGCATGCTCTGTTGCCTGTGTCTATGTGCCTGTGGTTCTGTCAGTGTGATCATGTGATGTATATGACCCCAGGAATGTGTCAATAAAGTTTCCCCTTCCTGGGACAATGAATTCACGGTGTTCTTATTTCAATTTCCAGGAGTGTATGTAGCAGAAAACAACAATTTCCAATCAATTTTCGGTTCACATGGACCAGAGCACCCAATTAATTCCATGTAAACCCAACCCGTACCATTAAGGAGCCACCAACAACTTGCGTAATTCCTTGCTGACAGCTTGGGTCCGTGACTTAGTGGGGTCTGTATCACTCTCGAACCCTACTTTCAACTCTTACCAACTGAAATTTCGACTAATCTCCACAGGCCACGGTTTTCTGGTCGTCTAGGGCCCAACAGGTATGGTCGTGCTGTTAGCAAAGGTACTCGTGTTGATATTCTGCTGCCACTTCCTCGAGTCTGTCCTCACCTCTCCTTTGGACTGAAACACTCAGCATACCCTACAGTTTTTCAGCATCTGTTCCTGGACGTCAAATTTCGCCACACTGTCCTAACAGATAAGATCGTCGTACGTTCATCCCACATTGATTTCTGCGAGTGTTTCACGCAGTGTTACTTGTCTGTTAGCATTGACAACTCTACTCAAATGGCACTAGGTGAGAGGTAATGCCTGAAATTTGGTATTCTCGGCACACTGTTGACACTGTAGGTCCCAGAGTATTGAATTCTCTAACGGTTTCCGAAATGAAATGTCCCATGCGTCTATCATCCACTATCATTCCGCGTTCAAAGTCCGTTAATTCCCGTCGTGCAGCCATAATCACGTTGGAAACCTTTTCCCGCGAATCAGCTGAGTACAAATGAAAGCTGCACAAACGCCCTACCCTTTTATACTTTGTGTACGCCATACTACTGTCATCTGTATATGTGCATGTCGCTATCCCATGACTTGTCACCTCATCATATAATGAAAGCTGTTTAGCTGTTATTCTAAATCTTCATTGGATAGCTGCAGATGTGTCCTTATTGTACAGTCCTCAAATATTCATACTGTTCAAATGCGTCTGTCCAGAATAATTGTATGGGTTTTACACAGAATAGCACTGCATCGTACTAGAACGCAGATTGGTCTTTTTGGTACCTGACCGCAGTCACGTTTTTGTGTACTGCGCTGTTTACCCATACATCGCGAAATAACATTAATATGTTAATCAAAACAGCTTGATGAAAGAAGTGTGCTTCAATCAAACACTCAGACAACGCTATATTCACCATCCGGTGAATAACGATGGCTTACCTAACTGTAATCAGCGTTCTACTGTCTCCAGCTACGAAAAAGCTGTGCATGTGGCGACCACATGAAACGCTCTAAAGGGTACAATGTACAGGTTTATTACAAATGATTGAAGCGAATTCACAGCCCTACAATAACTTTATTATTTCAGATATTTTCACAATGCTTTGCACACACATACAAAAACTCAAAAACTTTTTTTTGGCATTCACAAATATTCGATATGTGCCCCTTTAGTGATTCGGCAGACATCAAGCCGATAATCAAGTTCCTCTCACACTCGGCGCAGCATGTCCCCATCAATGAGTTCGAAAGCACTGTCGATGCGAGCTCGCAGTTCTGGCACGTTTCTTGGTAGAGGAGGTTTAAACACTGAATCTTTCACATCACTATGCGTGAAACTTGCCCGCACGCGTTCAACCGTTTCTTCGCTCACTGCAGGCCGACCCGTTGATTTCCCCTTACAGACGCATCCAGAAGCTTTAAACTGCGCATACCATCTCCGAATGGAGTTAGCAGTTGGTGGATCTTTGTTGAACTTCGTCCTGAAGTGTCTTTGCACTGTTATGACTGACTGATGTGAGTGCATTTCAAGCACGACATACGCTTTCTCGGCTCCTGTCGCCATTTTGTCTCACTGAGCTCTCGAGCGCTCTGGCGGCAGAATCCTGAAGTGCGGCTTCAGTCGAACAAAACTTTATGAGTTTTTCTATGTATCTGTAGTGTGTCGTGACCATATGTCAATGAATGGAGCTACAGTGAATTTATGAAATCGCTTCAATCATTTGTAATAGCCCTGTATTATAAGAACCAACACGAAAGCCAATGGGTGTCCTTATAACGCATCTATACTCTCAGGGGTATGTAAGGTTTTATTATGACACTTGTACTTAATGTTCCGCTGTAGATAGTTACACCCTGGTCGCTATGGCATGAGTGGTTTTTGTTGCATATAACAACGATCGAAATTTGGAAAGTGGTAATGAATTAAAGTTTCACTGTAGTTAGCCGTAATTTTGAATGCCAGAATATGGTTCGAAATAATTTATATTGCCGAATAAAACGTTCGCCACTCCAAAAGCGTACAAAGCTTAATGTTGATAAATGATTGTAATGAGTTTTAAATAGCGTAAATATCGAGTGAGAAAGACATAGAAGCAAGTGGACAAAATGCACACGTGCTAACTTACATCAAAAAGACGCGAGTGACATGAACAAAAAAGACGTTAATTTGGACTGCAGTGACGTTAATACCATAATGATCACTGATAATAAGCAATGACTAATAACACTTTATGGAAACTGTACTGTGTTACATAGTTCACGATAAAACTGTCCGTTTAAAAATGCCTAAACATCACAGAAACTGTTTACCATTCTTTCAAATGGTTCAAATGGCTCTGAGCACTATGTGGCTTAACGTCTGAGGTCATCAGTCGCCTAGAACTTAGAAGTATTTAAACCTAACTAACCTAAGGACACCACACACATCCATGCCCGAGGCAGGATTCGAACCTGCGACCGTAGCGGTCACTCGGCTCCAGACTGTAGCGCCTAGAACCGCACGGCTGCTCCTACCATTCTTTACTCATTACTCTGCAAATTATAACGTCTCTGATTAATGCGGTAATAACTTTCGTTCAGTAACAACTATTTTCAGTTTAAGCTGGTTGCCTACAGAAGTAGTGCAATATTATATGAACGAGAACAGCTACCACTGTTTCTGAACACAATAAGTTCTTGATTGAAAATCAACCGTAAATTGAACTACATTCGGCTTCTTTTGACTGTTTCTTTCACATGTGACTATCTCGGAATGTACGAAAGGATTGGACCCTGCTGATAGTTAAGGACTGAGTTCAATGAAGTTTCTCTCGCCAAGTTTGTTCCTTTGCTAAATACACTATAATGTTTCAAATAGACTCTGGCATGTCTCTTACGCAGCTATAAATTTCTTCGTGATGCGTTGCTTGTGGTGGAAAGTAGCGTTTATTATGAGATACATTATTGGCCATAGGCTCTTCTTGATTAACGAGCACCTTGATGAATTTGGGCCACACGGTGTTCTTCACCACTTACAAAATCTTCTTGCTACTATTTACAGTGCCCACATACTTTCTAGGCCACTAATAATTTGGCTAGCCGCATGTTGCAACGACGTTTTCAACGCAAAACACTCTGGCGTTTCGGCACCAATACATACGTCTGTTCCACATCACTGACTTCACTTCTAAGACTGCGCGCACTCATGCCAACGATGTTATTGTTACAGTACATGAAAGATATTCTCTTTCCTTTATGCAATAGACTTCCCTGACTTGGCCAGTGTGTTTATTACAATGATCTGGCATAAATAATTATTACTTATCCTATCACACACACAACATTTTCAGAACCTTATAAACTCGACAAATCAACAAGTTGAAAAATATCCGAGGTAATGTTACACCATCTAAGCGGGAAACCCTTACATATTGGAAGATGTACTGTTGAATGTGTGCTGGCTTGTCTGTCACACAGAAACAAGTGTATGAAATACCCGTCACTGACGAGATATTTATTTACTCACAAACTGAAACACAGTCACAGTACAATAAGTGAAATAGTTCGTAACCTGTCAATGCTAAGTCAAAGTCCTCTAGAGCCCGAAACAGATCAGGATAGATTAAACAGGAAGTCCAGGAGACCAAAAGCAAGACGTCATACACAAAAGTGATTTAATCCTTATATGATAATAATAGATACAGAGAGAAAGCATATATTTCCGCCTCACTTAACAGTATTGCTAGGCTCTTCAAAATATTGTTTATTTGAGAAATCACACATGTACATGTCATGAGTCGTTTATTCAGTCAAATGTTCTGACGTCGACATTATTAACCATAGTTGTTGTTCACAATATTTTCTCCCTGGGTATTAATATTACGTTTTAACGTATGCCCAAAACAGTGTCGCTTAAGAATAATTTATGAGGAGGAGCAGAGGGAAGCGTTCAAAAAATTTAACCATTTTGATAACAAGAATGAGCAGGACACATATTTGCAGACTTTGCTGGAAGTTGTTCCAGCGCAGAGAAGACGACCTACACATTACTCATGGAGGTAAACCAAATGTCATGAAATTAAATGCAGAATTTCAACCTTATCTTCAAGACAAGATGTGGTATGTAAATCAGTATTTATTAGTATAATTGGCATCACAGAGATTCGACAGCGTGACTGGTAAACCTGTTAGCTGCAGGAAAATCTCTTATTGATATACGAGGAAAATGTGTTCCTGGTAATGCAATTAGTGGAGAAATAACAAGCGCAATCGTGAACAATATAGCATCGTTTTTCCTTTAAGGAAGCCCAGTACTTAGGGAAGGACTGCAAATATCTTACTGAGAAACTTAATTCCAAGCAGATGTCTGGGCTGTTCAAAGAAATACATCCCGGTAGTAAAATTAAATGGCATTATTATGGCAAAGTATTGCTAGAGAGGTTTTCTTTCGGACGACCTCATTCTGACATCTGTAGTGAGTGTGAAGGTGTGGACATTAAGATAAAAAGTAAAAATCTTAGTGCACATGTTAACCGTGTGGTGCTACCTGAGCTTGAAAATAAAAAGTGAAGAGCTGAAAAATTTTTATTACAGTGAAAGATGTGGAAGACTTATGCAAACAAGGAATAATAACAGCAGGTAGCAGTATTGGGTACACACAGAATTTCCACCTCTCCACAATTCCTGTTCAAGAGGCATTTTACCTTAAAATGTTTACATCTTCAAAGCTTTCACGAGATGTGAGAGAAGTACAGGTGTTTTCAGAGGCATGCGCTGTACAGCATAAAAACCCTATAGTTCTGAAAACGTAGGCTGCATTGACAGAAGAAGGTAGTTTCAATGCCATACACTTCTGTTTGCCAAGAAAATGTCACTCTTTTATTTCACGTGACCAAGATTTTAGACTAACCGGAAGAAATGTGAGGTGGGCTGATATAATTTATTTGTTCAAGGATTGTGTAGAACTAACAGTCAAATCTATCAATAAAACTCGGTTCGTAGTTATTATTGTGAAATCTTGAAGTTCAAAACGTGGTAACCGAAGATCTGCGAGAAAAATACAGTGTAGAATCATCTGGCATCCATAAGGACAATGAAGTGTCTTTCCATATAAGCAAATTTAATCATTTTGCGCCCAGAAATGAAGTAATTGGATTATTAACTGCAAGACCTTACACTGACAGGGTGATAAATCATATATTCAGGATGTCTGCAAAATCTTCAGTGACATTATTACCTATTATGAAAGCATACCCAGGGGGAATGTACCAGTCAATGTGCAGAAAATTACAGATGTACAAAACATTGCAGAAATATTTACCCAATAAAGGGAATGTCAAAAGCTTCCATGACGAAATATTCTCCTAGCATACTGTTCATAAGACTGGTGCATCTGAGTATCTTTAATAATGTGCATCGTTAACAAAATTAAATGTTACCAACGTTCTAAATGATGAAATTCCTGTATTTTATAAGAGGCGAATTAACGAAATTTAATTACATAATATATGTGACACTATGATGTTTTTAAAATATGTTATTTGTAAGCATTAAATGAAGAACTGATCTATTCAATTTTCCCTAATACATTTTCATTTATCCACATATGTGTGGGTAATTTCGAACCCTAAAGTATCCTTGTATAAAAATACAATTTAAAGAAAGAAGGACTATTATGGAGGATCTGCTTCACTCCCCAGAAAAAAATCGGTCCAAAGAACCAAAATCCATTAAGGTGCAGACAGTCCCCCCCCCCCCCCTCTCCCCTGTTTCAAACTATTAGTAGTGAACATACGTGGGTGTCCAAGTGACTGATTCACATATCAAAGTATTGGCATTAGAAACAATTCTGTCGGAGGAACATCCACAGCTGAGCGTTATACCAGAGGCTGAAAATACCGCTACAGTTAGAAGGTTCTTTTATTCAACACACGACCGGTTTCGGGCTCTTATACGCCCATCTTCATGAGTCGTAACTTGGTGCTGTGACCCTGAGAACCGCGGTGGACGTCTAGAAGACGCGGTGTGCTACCAACGAGTGCTCGTTGATGGCACACGGCGTCTTTTACACGTCCACCGCGGCGTCTGGGTCACAGCACCAAATTACCACTCCTGAAGATGGGCGTATAAGAGCCCGAAACCGGTCGTGTGTTGAATAAAAGAACCTTACAACTGTAGTGGTATTTTCAGCCTTTGGTGTTAGCATTAGGGTATAATCTGAGCCCAGTGGCTTGAGCAGGTTTCGGAATCAGTCAGACTTCTTAGGTTGATAGATGATTCAAAGTGACACGGCCGATGTCGGTCTCTAATTATTGGCTATGGGCTGTATTAGGGGGCACCTCTGAACAGTCTTAGACATAAGACATGGCTACCAGCCAGCCGCCACAGAGACTACCTGTAAGTTAGAGTCATTCACTTAAGGTGGCCAATATAATTGGCCACCACTCAGAATTGTAAGTTCAGCCATAGGCACGATTTAGCAACACTGTAGGATGCGGAAGTGGATGGAGGAACTACTGTCACTCTTCGAGCAGTTGGCTCATAGCCTTACATGAGGTGGGTGTGCTCTGCCCTCCAAGCAACGCTCCGTGGGCGTGTTTATGTTTACTCGTTAGTGCGCAGTGCTATGCCGCTATATTGCTTTTTCTAACATGCAATGGCTTTCTCTTATCGCCGTGCGACTATAACGATCACCTCTCAAGTGAAACATGCACTACATCGAGGGCATAAAGGAAACAGTTCCTATGTGATGAACTTCATCTCGAACCTACGGGCTTTCAAATGCAAATGTGATGTGATGGCCTTCAACTACATACCCTCAAACTCAGAGTTGAAATATTAAAAGTTTTGGCTGGTTTCGTTGCCTAGGGACTGGGATACGTAGTTGTCGCATTACAAGCCAAATACAGCTGAGTCTCAGTACACATTATGAATATACACATGAATCGAATGGTCGAACGTTCCTATCACTCAGCAATTGCGAATTTTGAATGTTACATAAAAATTTATAAATGAAAGATTGAAATTAAATAAAATCTGCAGATACTATTTAAACGATTTTAAATGATGAGTACGATAGCATAAGTACCTATAAATATGTCCTTTATTACCGTAAAACACTTATTGGTGTCAATGGTCCAGCAATTAATAGCCCGCATCTCGTGGTCGTGCGGTAGCGTTCTCACTTCCCACGCCCGGGTTCCCGGGTTCGATTCCCGGCGGGGTCAGGGATTTTCTCTGCCTCGTGATGGCTGGGTGTTGTGTGATGTCCTTAGGTTAGTTAGGTTTAAGTAGTTCTAAGTTCTAGGGGACTGATGACCATAGATGTTAAGTCCCATAGTGCTCAGAGCCATTTGAACCATTTGAACCAGCAATTAATTAAAATATAGGTTGAATAACAGGGAAAAAATACATTCCTACTTCACGTAATTACTTATGAGCAACAACATAGCTCGCAAGATATTAACTTCTAAACATATACTACGTCTTCAGTGCAGAAGCCACGGAAATCTCACAAGTGCACAAGTCGGCACTACAAAATATTTATATCTCATCCACGACACGCAAACTGCTCCACTCTCCAAGTCTTTCCCGCGACTCCCTAACACTGCTTCCCATCCAACACCCCCTGCCTCCTGTCCAGCACTCTCCGTTACAGTCTCGCCATTAACGAGCGCTGTGATTGGCTAGAGCGCTCCCGCCATTTCTTCAAGCCAACGCACACTCACAACATACTGAAACACATACGAAATACTGGATTTACTTTTAAATACCTTGAAATTAAATAAATATTCCTACGGCTGGACTATAAACACCCTCTAAAACACATTATTAAATACATAAACAAATCAAATAAAAATATATCATAGGAATAGAAACAAGGTAGGCCAGTAGTCTAATGTCTCTGTGCTTTCTAAAACACAGCAAATATTTAACCAATTTCTTCATGAATAGTATATATCGGATGTAAACAAAGACAAAGTCGAATAAATAATTATATTTTTAAGCATGCTGCTGCCGTTTTTACATGTCACTGTGGAGTACCTATGGCCTGACGCGATTAATAGTAACCGGCCACTTTGACCTCCAATAACTCATGTACTATTCAAGTTACATGCCTGTAATTCATACAAATTTAGGTTTACACTAGTAGCTTTCTAAAGAACTGTCGATCGACAAAATCTGATGAACCGTTTAGATTTTGGAAATTCGTTGCTGGGTGTTACTTGTATAATTTACAGTCAGATACTAAATTTTAAACTAGTAAAGGTATTGAAAATCTGATTACACCATCAGAATCGTCGTGCAAATAATGGTGATGTGCATGTTTCTTTTTAAGGTATCAAGATTCCTCTGGCTATTATTAATTTCTACATGAGCTGTGACGATGATGATCAGTGTTGTGTACAACAAACTGTGGACCGTAGAAATTTGCAACGATATTGTGCAGCATTTCAACCAGGTACTGAAATTCAGTTATCCTACATCTACATCTACATCCATACTCCGCAAGCCACCTGACGGTATGTGGAGGACGTTACTTTGAGTACCTCTATCCGTTCTTCCTTCTATTCCAGTCTCGTATTGTTCGTGGAAAGGAAGATTGTCGGGTGTACCTCTGTGTGGGCTCTAATCTCTCTGATTTTATCCTCATGGTCTCTTCGCGAGATATACGTAGGAGGGAGCAATATACTGCTTGACTCCTCGGTGAAGGTATGTTCTCGAAACTTCAACAAAAGCCCTTACCGAGCTCCTGAGCGTCTCTCTTGCAGAGTCTTCCGCTGGAGTTCATCTATCATCTCCGTAACGCATCGCGATTGCTAAATGATCCTGTAACGAAGAGCGATGCTCTCC
Source organism: Schistocerca cancellata (assembly GCF_023864275.1). Classification (NCBI taxonomy): domain Eukaryota; kingdom Metazoa; phylum Arthropoda; class Insecta; order Orthoptera; family Acrididae; genus Schistocerca; species Schistocerca cancellata. Next base: position 431,157,243 of record NC_064632.1, read on the forward strand.
GTTGGATCTTCTCTCTCTCTTCTATCAACCCCATCTGCTATGGATCCCACACCGGAGAGCAGTACCTCAAGCAGTGGGCGAACAAGTGTACTGTAACCTACTTCCTTTCGGATTGCATTTCCTTAGGATTCTTCCAATGAATCTCAGTCTGGCATCTGCTTTACCGACGATCAACTTTATATGATCATTCCATTTTAAATCACTCCTATTGCCTACTCCCAGATAATTTATGGAATTAACTGCTTCCAGTTGCTGACGTGCTATATTGTAGCTAAATGATAAAGGATCTTTCTTTCTATGTATTCGCAGCACATTACACTTGTCTACATTGAGATTAAATTGCCATTCCCTGCACCATGCGTCAATTCGTTGCAGATCCTCCTGCATTTCAGTACAATTTTCCAGTGTTACAACCTCTCGATATACAACAGCATCATCCGCAAAAAGCCTCAGTGAACTTCCGATGTTATCCACAAGGTCATTTATGTATATTGTGAACAGCAACGGTCCTACGGCACTCCCCTGCGACACACCTGAAATCACTCTTACGTCGGAAGACTTCTCTCCATTGCATGCTGCGTTCTGTTATCTAGGAACTCTTCAATCCAATCACACAATTGGTCTGATAGTCCATATGCTCTTACTTTGTTCATTAAACGACTGTGGGGAACTGTATCGAACGCCTTGCGGAAGTCAAGAAACACGGCATCAACCTGGCAACTCGTGTCTATGGCCCTCTGAGTCTCGTGGACGAATAGCGCCAGCTGGGTTTCACACTATCGTCTTTTTCGAAACCCATGCTGATTCCTACAGAGTAGATTTCTAGTCTCCATAAAAGTCATTATACTCGAACATAATACGTGTTCAAAAATTCTACAACTGATCGACGTTAGAGGTACAGGTCTATAGTTCTGCACATCTGTTCGACCTCCGTTCTTGCAAACGGGGATGACCTGTGCCCTTTTCCAATTCTTTGGAATGCTACGCTCTTCTACAGACCTACGGTACACCGCTGCAAGAAGTGGGGCAAGTTCCTTCGCGTACTCTGTGCAAATGCGAACTGGTATCCCATCAGGTCCAGCGGCCTATCCTCTTTTGAGCGATTTTGTTTCTCTATCCCTCTGTCGTCTATTTCGATATCTACCATTTTGTCATCTGTACGACAATCTAGAGAAGGAACTACAGTGCAGTCTTCCCCTGTGAAACAGCTTTGGAAAAAGACATTTAGTATTTCGGCCTTTAGTCTGTCATCCTCTGTTTCAGTACCATATTGGTCACAGAGTGTCTGGACATTTTGTTTTGGTCCACCTACCGCTTTGACGTAAGACCTAAATTTCTTAGGATTTTCTGCCAAGTCAGTACATAGAACTTTACTTTCGATTCATTGAACGCATCTCGCATAGCTCTCCTCACACTACATTTTGCTTCGCGTAATTTTTGTTTGTCTGCAAGGCTTTGGCTATGTTTATGTTTGCTGTGAAGTTCAATTTGCTTCCGCAGCAGTTTTCTAACTCGGTTGTTATACCACGGTGGCTCTTTTCCATGTCTTACGATCTTGCTTGGCACTTACTCATCTAATGCATATTGTACGATGGTTTTGAACTTTGTCCACTATCTGTACTTGAGACAAAACTTTTGTGTTGAGCCGTCAAGTACTCTGAAATCTGCGTTTTGTCTCTTTTGCTAAACAGAAAAATCTTCCTACGTTTTTTTTAATATTTCTATTTACGGTTGAAATCATCGATGCAGTAACCGCTTAATGATCGCTGATTCCCTGTTCTGCGTTAACTGTTTAAAATAGTTCGGGTCTCTTTGTCACCAGAAGGTCTAATATGTTATCGCCAGGAGCCGGTTCTCTGTTTAACTGCTCAAGGAAGTTTTCAGATAATGCTCTTACAAAAATTTCACTGGATTCTTTGCCCCTGCCGCCCATTATAAACGTTTGAGTCTCCCAGTCTATATCCGGCAAATTAAAATCTCCACCCAGAACTATAACATGGTCGGGAAATCTACTCGAAATATTTTCTAAATTTTCCTTCAGGTGCTCTGCCACAACAGCTGCTGAGCCAGGGGGCCTATAGAGACATCCAGTTACCATGTTCGAGCCTACTTTAACTGTGACCTTCACCCAAATTATTTCACATTTCGGATCTCCGTCAACTTCCTTCGATACAATTGCACTTCTTATCGCTATAAACACGCCTCCCCCTTCACTGTCCAGCCTGTCTCTGCGGTATACATTCCAATCTGAGTTTAGAATTTCATTACTGTTTACACCTGGTTTCAGCCAACCTTCTGACCCTAGTACTATGTGGGCATTGTGACCGTTTATTAATGAGAGCAGTTCTAGGGCCTTTCTATAGACGCTCCTGCAATTTAATATTACCACATTAATATTGTTATTCCTTGTTGCATTTTGCCTACTCCTACCTTGTCGCGTCTCAGGAGGCGTCTTGTCCGGCCCAGGGAGGGAATTCTCTAACCTAAAAAACTCACATGTGCACTCCATGCGTACTCCACTACCCTTGTAGCCGCTTCCTGAGTGTAGTGCACGCCTGACCTATTCATGGGGACCCTACATTTCTCCATCCGATAGCGGAGGTCGAGAAATTTGCACCCCAGATCTCCGCAGAATCATCTGAGCCTCTGGTTTAAGACTTCCACTCGGCTCCAAACCAGAGGACTGCGATCGGTTCTGGGAACTATACTACAGATAGTTAGCTCAGATTCCCCTCTGCGAGAGAGGCTTCCCGCCTTCACCAACTCCGCCAACCGCCTGTAAGAATTGAGGATGACCCCCGAACCTAGACGGCAGCAATCATTCGTGCCGACATGAGCAACAATTTGCAGTCGGGTGCACCCAGTGCTCTCTATCGCCGCCGGCAGCGCCTCCTCCACATCTCAGATGAGACCCCCGGCAAGCAGACAGAGTGAACACTGGCCTTCTTCCCCGACCTTTCCGCTATTTCCCTAAGGGGTTCCATCACCCGCCTAACGTTGGAGCTTCCAATCACTAATAAACCCCTCCCCCCGTGAGCCTGCTCGGACCTTGCTGAAGGAGCGGCCACATGTCCATTCACAGGCAGAGCGGGCGATGCCACACGGCCAGGCTCCACATTGACCCTCCACGTCGTGCGCCGCGAACGCCGCTGAACCCGCCACTCCCCTTGGGGAGAGAGTGGCCCAACCGCGCCCGGTGCCCGCGAAGATGTCTCGACAGCAGGGACAGTGGGTGAAGCATGTAACACCTGGGGTGTAATATGCGACGCACCAGACTCCCCACTGCCGCTACACTCCGAGGCAGCAGCCTGAAGACGGCTGATCGCGGCCATCAACACGCTCAGCTGTTCGCGAACAGTGGCCAGCTCCTCCTGCGTCCGTACACTGTAGTCATACATCCTATCCATCCTAATAAATCAACAATTTACTGTAGAGAGTTAACCAACTTTTAACTAGACTGCTAATTCACTAAAGGCGGCTGATAGCTGACTAAACTGTGGTTACTAGACACTTCTTGTTGAAAACAATGAAAATAAGCACTACCTGTCTCTGGACTGTGCCGGCCGGGGCGGCCGAGCGGTTCTAGGCGCTACAGTCTGGAACCGCGTGACCGCTACAGTCGCAGGTTCGAATCCTGCCTCGGGCATGGATGTGTGTTATGTCCTTAGGTTAGTTAGGTTGAAGTAGTTCTAAGTTCTAGGGGGCTGATGACAGAAGTTAAGTCCCATAGTGCTCAGAGCCATTTTTTTGTCTCTGGACTGTATTCAAAACAAACACTAGCGCTACTGGCACTACTGCTGACTAAAGTAACTCTCTCTGACTGTATTCAAAACAAACACGAAATCTATGGAACACTATTATTAGTACTCGAAAATTAAAGCTTGCTAAAAGCAAAAACACACGGAAGAAAAAGTGACAAGTAAGAGAAATACAGTTAATACTTAAATTAACGTAGCTCGCTGCAGAGCAGATGTGAAGCAAACGGCAGTTACGACAACACTAATAGCCACGTTGGAGCTGTTTCGATTGATCAAGCAGGGTTTGGCCTCTGCATGCTGTGTGTTTTCGAACTTCATTTCAAGGTATCATAAGACATGGTCATATCTGCCCTTCAACCTTACAGAAATGTTGACCTACCACATTTTAAATGGTATGTGTCAGATCGATCTTGAACTGATGAAGCACACACCTTCTTCAATGACGATTGGCGGCATGTGAGCGATCATGAACTTACGATGATCAGCCATGAATTTGTGCAGTCTGTGGCCAGGAGGGCTACGTCAAGTTGGATTGCCTCTGCAGATGCATGATACAGACGCCTGTAGAATCACCTGTGACACCTACAGTGATTCCTGTCAACTACACCACTGTTGCGAAGGTGTAGGATGCACCAGCTCAGGTTCCTTCCGATCTGCTGTTGCTGCCACATTCCCTCTCCAGTACCCTCTCCATGACCCTGGATTCCTGTCAGAACTTGAGAAGTGACGTTACAGTAGCCACCAAGCAAGTTCAAGAATCATAGTCATATCCCATCTGACTATTGGCTGCATGGGACAGTGAACCAATATAGGACAACACATCGATCTCAGAAGGCCTGTTGTTGAGCGAGCCTCCTTCCTCACATGTCTCAGCGGTTCGTCCTCTGCCGCCTTTGATGCCTTCACCTCCACCGTCTGTGACCTCTTTCGATGAGCCATCTCTGGAGTTCACCAACATGGGGTAGCATCCTAATAATCCTACCTCTGGACAATCTACCGGCGCTGCTGCTATTTCTTGGGTGGAGGATGTATAGGACGAATCTGAAGGGCCTGTGAATACTGTCAGTGGATATGTTCCAACAGTTGTGCACCCCACTATCTCATCACTGTGAACACTGCAGCTTCAGCCGTCTTGTGCAGTCTGTCAAGGCTGGATGCCACTGGTGGAACCCTATGTCTAGGCACCAGGAGTGCAGAAACACAGACATATGACCTAGCTACAATCATTGTCAACGATATCCACGCCCCACATAAACTGGTGATGCTCCACAATACCCTTCATGCAGCAGACTTAAAAGTGGTCCTCTTACAAGAAGTGCAAATCGATGGTTTTATTAATCTGCTTTGGTACATATCTTTCACCTCCCAAGTGTCAATACTAGCAGCCATGTGGCGACCCCGCTCCATGAAAGGTTACCCATCAATGACGTCCATCATCTTCTGTATGTGAGGGGGCATGGCTCTCACACTGTCTGAATTGTTAACGTCTATGTTCCTTCAGGATAGGGGAGGCAAAGAGAATGCTCTGCCTTCCTAGCGCAAGTGGTCTTGCCCCTTCTCATGGGACAGCAAGATGAAATGGTGCTGGGTGGTGATTTTAATTCCAGCAACCACTCAAAAATATCATCTGCTGCGTCATCCTCCTTGCACAGAGTTTGCCATGACCGTCGACCATGTCGAACTTGTGGACACGTGGCAACACATTCGTTACGACCAACCATGTTTCACATGCTACACGTTCTTCCAGTCGCTTTTGATTGCTTTTATCTCTTTTACTCGCTGGCGAGAGGAACCTGACTGGCTGAGATTTGGCCTGTCGCTTTCTCCAACCATGCAGTGTATGTCTGCACCTTCATCCTCGACTGTGAGATGGTGTGGCATGGAAGGGGTGTTTGAAAACTGAATATCGTCCTACTGTCATCTCCTGATGGTCAGCAGCTTATCGAAGTGACTGAGGATTCACGTCACTGCCGCTGTGACGCTTAACCAAATACGTTATCATGGTGCCTGTTCTGCACAAAATCTACCCTCTGCTGAGCCTTGATGGCATATGGCGGAGACTCAGCAGCTCGGAAGAGGCAAGTATTGACAGACTGCTCTACAATGACAATTTTGCCTGAATGATGTACAATATTGAACCATGCCAAAGCACACATCACAACCCTCACAGGCCACTATCTTGAAGCGATGTGAGTCCCAGCTTGGGACCTCTGTCAATGTGCCACCACCATCTAGCAGACAGGCGACGGTAGCCTAAGACCCTTATTTGAACCATCACTGTGAGGAACTTATGATGAAGGCAGGCAATATAACATCCACTGTAGGCGCCGTCCAAGACCTCTATGCTAGGTTCTACACCATCCACCCTCATTTACCGGCTCTCGTTGAAGAAGTCTCTCAGTTCACGTGTGAGACCCAGAGGACACGGCATTGCAATCAGAAGCACCAGTAACAGAAGATGAAGCCCTCAATACTATTGGGATGGAAGCTGCTAACAAACCTAGCCCTGATGTCATCCCCCTTGAATTTCATCATACTTTCCAACACCTCCTAGTGCCCACATGGACTATTATCTGTAGAGAACATGTCCCCTGTAGCAAGGGTTTCTGATAGCTTCCTAAAGAACCTCATTGTTCCTATTCACAAACGCCACTGGGATCGACACATCAGTGACTATCATCCCTTGACCATGTTAAATAGACACATGAAGGTCTATACATGTCTTTTAGCAGTGCAACTTAAGAGAACGGCCGGTCATGTTGTGCCTCATGATCAGGCATTGGTAGGTGGAGTGTACAACATTTGGACAGTGTTCCTCCGCTACAGCGATCTGATTGCCCCCGCTCGAACTCAGCACTTGGCCATTCTTTGTCGTCTTTAGACTCCATCCAGGCATTTGATTGGGTCAATAATTCTTTCCTTACAGCTGTTCTCTGTTGTATGCGATACCCAAAAACTATTTTCGAGGTGGTCATACGTCTCCTGCGTGGCATGACATCCCAGGTGCTGCTTAATGTTAGGCTCACACAACCAATCATGATCAGCTGCTCGGTGTGACACAGGCACCCCTGTCACTGCCGCAGTACGCCTCCGCACTAGAACCATTGTTATGTGGCTTATAACAACGACAGATGGGGGTGTTGCTAAATCGGCATCGATTTTGTTGCACCACCCTTATGGACAATTTGATCCTCTGTCTTCGAAGTGCTGATAATATCTGGGTGGCGCTTGTGTGGGTGACGATGTGTGTCGAGACGTCGAGCAGCTCCCTAAATGTACAGTCATGCTCAAAAGTGTCCGAACGACCTGAATTGCATTTCGCCTGATTCGCATGCAACCCACATAACGCAGCTGTCTAGCAGGTCCTCTAATCGCTCCTTGGTGCAGTCGTTTGACTATTGAAATTGGTTCCAACAATTCACCACTAGAAAACAGTACTGTGAATCGCAATAACTCAAGATGTAAAGTAATACTACGATATTACAAATATCAGGGAACACCTTATCACAGTTCAACTGTCCTTAAGGCTTGTAAGCTCACATTTATTACAATAAATGACATACCTAAAATGTTAGCACTCTCATTATTACGTCAGATAGGTAATGCACGTAGTAAGTTCGTCGTATTCATGGTTTCCTCTTCAAAGTAACATCCGTACTTATTATTTAACATAAAAAGACATTAAAAATTTATGTTATTCACGAGTAGCTAGTTGAGAATATGTATGAACTTCAAATGACACGACGACCCATCTCGTTCTGCATATGGATTCAAACCCAGGTCATGCAGACTAAGCAAAGATTTTTTGACTGGCGGAAACTAACAGTCATTCCTGATTAGGCATCCAGAGAGTGATATATCTCGATTTTAGACAGTATCAATATGCAAATACCAACTTTAAATTACATAACGCAAACATTTTCAACGGATGCGAATTCCTACCCAGCACCTACTGTCCCTGTTAACGAACTACGAGAGATGTTAAATATTGCTTCTTAACACGTAACTGACTTGAAATGCCGTGAGGTAAATCTTTGTGTGGGACAGGGATTCGAACCCAGTACCTAACCGGATATATATCGAAGCACAATCAACTGTGTCATATCGCATCTTCTCGGCAGTAGCTAAATGTTTTTACTGAAACGACGAGACGAAACATTAATTTTTTCCTTCCCAGGGCTCCAACCCAGCACCTATCGGTGTTATATTCTAAAGAAAACGAACGTTAAATATGGGTTTGTTGCACCAGCAGCGACATGTGAGCATGTTTGAACTAGAAATAATATGACGAAGAGTTCAGTGCTGGCTGGGAATAGAGCTCCACACATATCGTTGTTGACTACACACAAAGAGACGTCAGCTACCGAATTTTTCTCCACTAGCAGCTCGGAATAACATCTTGAACTTACAGTGATCTCGCAAATAGTTCTGTGTCTCATTGAGAGTCAAAAACGTCAAATATCGTTAGTGTTGACAACGAATGAAAATACATTAAACATTGAAAATAATATCCACCATCAGATAGGTGTTCTCATGGTAGAGCTTGATAATACATAATGAAATCTTTAGTGCTGGGCCAGGATTCGAACCCATTAACGCACAATATGTGGAAATGTTGAGGAATCTGCAGTTTTGAACAAACAACAAATTGTAGCCGAGCTGTATTGTCACGAAGGGGACAAATTCCGCTTCAAGGGCGGTCTGAGTGGGATTCCCAGTTCGGTACCAATTTTATCGCCATACAGAAGCTCAGACAAAAGATGGAATAAGTGTCCTGTGAGCCTACATAGCGTTTGTTTCGTCACTAGAAATAAATAACTAGTAAAAGAAAGGTTACAGTTGATAGAGTTTCTACACGTTGCCACTCCAGACTTTATTGTGGCTCAACCTAACGTCTACTTGTTAGAGAAGGAATATCATTTTTAAAGTGAATATCAGACCACAGAGCCAATATATCTTCTTCACTTGGTGTAGCCAGAAGAGAATGGAATCTGTCTCTCCCTATCACTGTCCGAAGTTGGAATCAAACCCAGACCATAGATACACTCCTGGAAATGGAAAAAAGAACACATTAACACCGGTGTGTCAGACCCACCATACTTGCTCCGGACACTGCGAGAGGGCTGTACAAGCAATGATCACACGCACGGCACAGCGGACACACCAGGAACCGCGGTGTTGGCCGTCGAATGGCGCTAGCTGCGCAGCATTTGTGCACCGCCGCCGTCAGTGTCAGCCAGTTTGCCGTGGCAGACGGAGTTCCATCGCAGTCTTTAACACTGGCAGCATGCCGCGACAGCGTGGACGTGAACCGTATGTGCAGTTGACGGAGTTTGAGCGAGGGCGTATAGTGGGCATGCGGGAGGCCGGGTGGACGTACCGCCGAATTGCTCAACACGTGGGGCGTGAGGTCTCCACAGTACATCGATGTTGTCGCCAGTGGTCGGCGGAAGGTGCACGTGCCCGTCGACCTGGGACCGGACCGCAGCGACGCACGGATGCACGCCAAGACCGTAGGATCCTACGCAGTGCCGTAGGGGACCGCACCGCCACTTCCCAGCAAATTAGGGACACTGTTGCTCCTGGGGTATCGGCGAGGACCATTCGCAACCGTCTCCATGAAGCTGGGCTACGGTCCCGCACACCGTTAGGCCGTCTTCCGCTCACGCCCCAACATCGTGCAGCCCGCCTCCAGTGGTGTCGCGACAGGCGTGAATGGAGGGACGAATGTAGACGTGTCGTCTTCAGCGATGAGAGTCGCTTCTGCCTTGGTGCCAATGATGGTCGTATGCGTGTTTGCGCCGTGCAGGTGAGCGCCACAATCAGGACTGCATACGACCGAGGCACACAGGGCCAACACCCGGCATCATGGTGTGGGGAGCGATCTCCTACACTGGCCGTACACTACTGGTGATCGTCGAGGGGACACTGAATAGTGCACGGTACATCCAAACCGTCATCGAACCCATCGTTCTACCATTCCTAGACCGGCAAGGGAACTTGCTGTTCCAACAGGACAATGCACGTCTGCATGTATCCCGTGCCACCCAACGTGCTCTAGAAGGTGTAAGTCAACTACCCTGGCCAGCAAGATCTCCGGATCTGTCCCTCATTGAGCATGTTTGGGACTGGATGAAGCGTCGTCTCACGCGGTCTGCACGTCCGGCACGAACGCTGGTCCAACTGAGGCGCCAGGTGGAAATGGCATGGCAAGCCGTTCCACAGGACTACATCCAGCATCTCTACGATCGTCTCCATGGGAGAATAGCAGCCTGCATTGCTGCGAAAGGTAGATATACACTGTACTAGTGCCGACATTGTGCATGCTCTGTTGCCTGTGTCTATGTGCCTGTGGTTCTATCAGTGTGATCATGTGATGTATCTGACCCCAGGAATGTGTCAATAAAGTTTCCCCTTCCTGGGACAATGAATTCACGGTTTTCTTATTTCAATTTCCAGGAGTGTATATGAACCTATCATCAGCCCAACAGACCACCAAATCCTCGTCTCAGTGGCTCATTTTTCTATCATAACGCCGTTGTGCCACACTGTCTGAGAATTCTGACACACAGACTCTCTGTATCAATTTGCAGCAAGTTCAGTAAATTCATTTACTTGGTTGAATGAATCACCATGAACTAGCTGCCTCGGCTACCCAGTGCATACATTCAACTTTACTTTGTAATCACCGAAATAAAATCACGTAACCGCCGTCTACACAGAACTGCCAACAGTGTAAGATGCAGAAATTTAAATAGGATGTGTTCCTTTCCAGTTGAGCTACTTTATTGCGCTATCTGTTTGTTGAAAACGTCGTGCAGTGCAAAAGAAAAGGTATAACTGTTTATCTCTCATAAGTATTGACCTGGCCATACGCATTATCCCACAGCACTGTGGAATGCCGAAGTTCTGGAGGAATTGTTGTTGACTTCTGGAGCTGTTACAGCTACGTGTCAGCTAGTAGCGTAATGCTAACAAGGGAACCTCCCCATCGCACCCCCCTCAGATTTATTTATAAGTTGGCACAGTGGATAGGCCTTGAAAAACTGAACACAGATCAATCGAGAAAACAGGAAGAAGTTGTGTGGAATTATGTCAAAATAAGCAAAATATACAAACTGAGTAGTCCATGAGTAAGATAGGCAACATCAATGAGCGTGTGAGCTGAGGAGCGCCGTGGTCCCGTGGTTAGCGTGAGCAGCTACGGAACGAGAGGTCCTTGGTTCAAGTCTTCCCTCGAATAAAACGTTTACTTTCTTTATTTTCGCAAAGTTATGATCTGTCCGTTCGTTCATTGACGTCTCTGTTCACTGTAATAAGTTTAGTGTCTGTGTTTTGCGACCGCACCGCAAAACCGTGCGATTAGTAGACGAAAGGACGTGCCTCTCCGATGGGAACCGAAAACATTTGATCGTAAGGTCATAGGTCAACCGATTCCTCCACAGGAAAACACGTCTGATATATTCTATACGACAGGTGACGGCATGTGCGTCACATGACAGAAATCTGTTGTCGACCCACCTAACTTGTACACTTGGCGAATGGGTAAAAAGATTCTTCTACCTTGCCCGATTTAGCTTTTCTTGTTGATGTGATAATCACTCCCAAAAACGTGATGAAGTAAGAGTTTGTCACATAAAATGCAACAAATGAATGCAACAGTTTCACAGTCGCACAGTTTTCCCTGTGCTCTGTCAAAACATATGTATTTAACGTTTTCAAATTTTTCCGTGCGTAGACCGTCAAATCCTGCATATGCCCAAGCAAATCTGAACATGTCATGGAATTTTGAAGAGCGAAGTTGATTATGTGTGAGTGCCTAAACTTTGATAATTGACACACGATCACGTAAACAATACTGCTCTGTGTACCTGTGCAGCTTCGCAAAATCATAGAATCTTTTCTCAAAGTATTTCACTTGCCGAAAACCAAACACATCTAACGGTTTCACTAGAGCTGTACAACCTGAAGGAATAGTAATCACGTCTACTCCCACACTAAAATTGTCTAAAAATAAACAATTACACTTTTCACTCGAGGGAAGGCTCGAACCAAGGACCTCTCGTTTCGCAGCTGCCCACGATAACCACGGGACCACGGCGCTCACGCATTAACGGGATCCTTGATGTTGCACATCTTGCTCATGGACTACTCAGTTTGTATATTTTCTTTATTTTTTCATAGTTCCACACAACTTCTTCATGTTTTCTCGATTAATCTGCGTTCAGTTTTTCAAGGCCTATCCACTATGCCAAGTTATAACTAAATCTGAGGGTGGTGCGATGGGGAGGTTCCCTTGTAAGTATCGCGCACGGTAGGCAAGTTGTCTAGAGTTCGAGTACATTCACTGCTATATTTTTTAAAACGCAATTCTACTGTCTGCTAAAGTCATCAATCTAATGGAACTTGTAAAATAATTCCCTTCACTTCTCAACCCAAAATAGTCGTATGTGGAAAAAGGGCTAACTTCTGCGACATTTTGTTCATTTCAAGTTTTACAGACAGCCAGACAGTAGATGCATTTCGAAACTTTTGTATTATGTATGGGGAGAGCGCATCGTGCCAAAATACGTCGGAAAAGTATTTTCTACATTAGCTGTCGTCTGGTAGTGGCATTTTATTCTTCTTAAAACCTTGTTTGAGAGCTTTAACTCAGAACAAGTTTTCTACATGCATGTAATCAATGAACCGCATGTGCATTTTCAGACTGTTAAAGATAACATCGGAGAATTCGCATATATTGCTGATGATTAATTTCTCTGTCATGTTTACTATTTTTTTAACAGCACTAAAGGAAACCTTACGAAAATTGTGAGCTGTATTATAAGAAATGTAATAAAACTACCCACAATAACTTTACGACGAAAGTCTGTTTTAATAAAACTGAGTATCTGTACACAAGGGTGTCCCTATCGACACAAATTTGCAGTAAGTGGACCCAGGTATTACAAGTAACTGTGCTCTAGTCCACAAAGTTAGTTACATAAATTGCAATGAAACTCAGTGATCTATATTTTTTTTATCCCGACCTTCAGCAGCTGTGTCTTTGAGGAATAAGCTGTGATCACTTCCAAGCCAGCTCGAGGCACAGAACAGCTGGTATTCTTCTTCTTCCTGCTGGTAGTATATGTGAATGTTGGCAACAACACACAATAAGTTTGGAAACTCCTGACTGACATGTTACTTCTTGGATGGCACATAACTATGCTGCTAAATCCACTCAACATTGCATGTCATTAACATCGAGTAATCTTCATGATTTTTACTTAAGGTGAGACTTAAGCTTACCAGTTTACGGCTTTGAGTCCAGGAAAGTCATTCCACGCGGATACTGCAACTAATCTCGTCTTCCACTTCGTGATTTATCGTTCTAGCCATCAGTGGAGCAATAATGAGGGGCTAATATTGCAGCTTTTCAGTAGCTGTGGGTTAATGTGACCGTCTACGAAATGAAGGTTGTGTTGGCTTATGGTTCCAGTCTCGCTGAAGACTATGTTTCAGCTGTTCTGTTACAGAACTACAAGCAGCCACATCGAAAAACCATAAGGAAATGTTAAGAAAACTTCTCCATCAAATATCGTCTACTACTGCCAGCACCTTAAAGTGTAAAGATGAAAAACTTATCATACTTCACAACTGATATTGCCTATTCCTGCTTCTGGCGACATAACTTTTGGTCTTTGTGAATTTACAGTTTTATTTATGAAATACCACATTTCCAAAGTATTTGAGTAGGATACGGGACAGGAACTAAGCGTCAACTATTTCGAAGACCAAAGGAAATAACACATTACTAATTCATGCTGACATAGGCAAACTCCTGTTACAGATACTTCATGTTCATTAAAATCGACTTTCACTGTGTGGTTATCATGCTAAGATATCTTTCATTTGTGTTAGTACAGCGCATATTTAAACACCATTTTCCGTTAATTTATTGAACACAACTGTAAATGTTAATCAATTGTGGATGATACATTTTTGCACATTATTTAAAATAATCTGACAGGGCTCAGATAGCTTACCAGTTACACGCCTGTAGAAACCTATTGGATATGATTTAATGCTTTCGGAAAATCAGGTTTGAAGTGTGTTTTCTTACATAAAGAATTTTCTTGATGATTGTTCGATAAGCAGCGAGAAAGGTGAATATTCAACCAAGTAAATGAAGTCCTGAACATGCTGTAAATTGATACGGGGAGTCTGTGTGTCAGAATTCTCAGCCAGTGTGGCACTACGGCGTTGTGATAGAAAAATGAGCCACTGAGAAGAGGATTTGGTGGTCTGTTGGGCTGATGATAGGTTAATATATCTTTGGTCTGGGTTCGATTCCAACTTCGGTCAGTAATTTTAGATAGGGAGAGAGAGATTCCATTCTCTTCTGGCTACACCAAGTGAAGAAGATATATTGGCACTGTGGTCCGATATTCACTTTAAAAATGATATTCCTTCTCTAACAAGTAGACGTTAGGTTGAGCCACAATAAAGTCTGGAGTGGCAACGTGTAGAAACTCTATCAACTGTAACCTTTCTTTTACTAGTTATTTATTTCAAGTGACGAAACAAACGCTATGTACACTCACAGGATATTTATACCATCTTTTGTCTGAGCTTCTGTATGTCGATAAAATTGGTACTGAACTGGGGATCCAACTCAGACCACCCTTAAAGCGGAATTTGTCCCCTTCGTGACAATACAGCTCGGCTACAATTTGTTGTTTGTTCAAAACTACAGATTCCTCAACATCTCCACATATTGCGCGTTAATGGGTTCGAATCCCGGCCCGGCACTAGAGATTTCATTATGTATTATCAAGCTCTACCATGAGAACACCTATCTGATGGTGGATAATATTTTCAATGTTTAATGCATTTTCATTCGTTGTCAACACTAACGATATTTGACGTTTTTGACTCCCAATGAGACACAGAACTATTTGCGAAATCACTGTAAGTTCAAGATGTTGTTCCGAGCTGCTAGTGGAGAAAAATTCGGTAGCTGACGTCTCTTTGTGTGTAGTCAACAACGATATGTGTGGAGCTCTATTCCCAGTCAGCACTGAACTCTTGCCGGCCGGAGTGGCCGTGCGGTTCTAGGCGCTACAGTCTGGAGCCGAGCGACCGCTACGGTCGCAGGTTCGAATCCTGCCTCGGGCATGGATGTGTGTGACGTCCTTAGGTTAGTTATGTTTAACTAGTTCTAAGTTCTAGGCGACTGATGACCTCAGAAGTTAAGTTGCATAGTGCTCGGAGCCATTTGAACTGAACTCTTCGTCATATTATTTCTAGTTCAAACATGTTCACATGTCGCTGCTGGTGCAACAAACCCATATTTAACGTTCGTTTTCTCTAGAATATAACAGCGATAGGTGCTGGGTTGGAGTCCTGGGAAGGAAAAAATTAATGTTTCGTCTCGTCTTTTCAGTTAAAACATTTAGCTACTGCCGAGAAGATGCGATATGACGCAGTTGATTGTGCTTCGATATCTAGCCGATTAAGTTCTGGGTACGAATCCCTGTGCCACACAAAGCTTTACCTCACGGCATTTCAAATAAGTTACTTGTCAAGAAACAATATTTAACATCTCTCGTAGTTCGTTAACAGGGACAATAGGTGCTGGGTAGGAATTCGCATCCGTTAAAAATGTTTGTGTTATGTAATTTAAAGTTGGTATTTGCTAACTGATAATGTCTAAAATAGAGGTATATCACTCTCTGGATGCCTAATCAGGAATGACTGTTAGTTTCCGTCAGTCACGAAATCTTTGCTTAGTCTGCATGACCTAGGTTTGAATCTATATGCAGAACGAGATGGTTTGTCGTGTCATTTGAAGTTCATACATATTCTCAACTAGCTGCTCATGAATAACTTAAATTTTTAATGTCATTTTGTGTTAAATAATAAGTACGGTATGTTACGTTGAAGAGGAAATCATGAATACGACGAACTTACTACGTGCATTACCTAACTGATGTAATAATGAGAGTGCTGACATTTTAGGTATGTCATTTATTGTAATAAATGTGAGCTTACAAGCCTTAAGGACAGTTGAACTGTGATAAGGTGTTCCCTGATATTTGTAATATCGTAGTATTACTTTACATCTTGAGTTATTGCGATTCACAGTACTGTTTTCTAGTGGTGAATTGTTGGAACCAATTTCAATAGTCAAACGACTGCACCAAGGAGCGATTAGAGGACCTGCTAGACAGCTGCGTTATGTGGGTTGCATGCGAATCAGGCGAATTTCATTCAGGTCGTTCGGATACTTTTGAGCACGACTGTACACAATTCACGAGTTACGTATATAAGTACAGGTCTGCCCGAGGGAATCTCAACATGACTGATATCTTACATCACCTTGGCATCGATTTTATGGCTGACCTTTGTCGTTCTGTGGCCCTTGACAGCTGTCAGTTGTTGCAACGTACCAGGTTTGAACTCACTGAACATAGCCTCCGCTCCGTTGACCGCCTGCAAAGTACACGCTATGGTAACACCCGCATAGCATCGTGAATTCCTCACATGACACAAACTCTTCCAGCCCTGCTAACACTGGCTCACCACATTTCAGCTGTGCTGGTTCCTTTGTTAGCCAAAGATTGATCTTTAATGTCCATTATGATCCCTCACCCGTTCTGAGGATTGAGGGGGTGTTGGTCTTTACCATGTCCTGGACAGAGCTTGGGCCCTATTTATCAGTTCACAGTCGACGATGTGGCGGCGTTGTCCAATGTACATTACCAGCTAACTGCTTGATTCATATACCCCAGCTTTGTTTGTCCTCCAATGATGTTGTTGCACATCTCACTATCCTTCTATCACATAGGACACTTTTTGAGCACAACTACCTTTCTGCCTCTTTGCCAGCTGTACACTTTTATAGTCAGAGGCGGACAATGAGATGGAACTGGCCTGCTCCCCAAATGTTATAGAACTGAGGTACCTGCTCTACATGTGGTGCAGTATATGGTGGGCGGTTAGAACACCGTTTCTTGACGCTGCTGCATGTTCCAGGTAGTATGTCAGCATCAGCAGAAGACAACTAAATCGTTCTCATCCCCACCAATTTCACATCGCCGACTCGCTGCTTTGCGTCACATCTGGGGTGCCAGACAAAGGTGATCTTTGCTTCCTTTGTGATCCAGTAGTAGACATCTGTTGCTTTGTCTGTGGAATCTAGCCTTCCTCACACGTGCCATCCCTGGCCAAAAAACAACACACATGGCGTTGTTGCCGGATAATGTGTGTTTTCCACAGATGAGGAAACACTCTGTGAATTGGTTCCATATCCTAGTCTGCAATCGAAACTACAGGCAATACTTTTCCAGTTTCCTCTAGAGCGCTACCTGTAACCTGTCACATAGCTGGAACGTCCCTGCAATGAGCAATATAACTGATTAACTATTGATGATACTATAATCCCCAATGGTATTCCCCTCTCTTTACAGCAGAAGTGCATAGATTTCTCCACTGCTATGGGTGGGTTTCATAGTCCTCGCTCAGCGGATCGGAGCAAAAAAAGTAAATAAAAATAAAAAAACTTCTTCTCTGTTATTTACTATCAAAAACTGTCTTGATCACAATTTGTTTATTGTTTACGGCGGCCGGTTTCGACCACTACTGTGGTGATCTTCAGACCAATGAGTAAGAACCTCCTCTGGTGATTTACGATCAGGAGGAGGTTCTTACTCATTGATCTGAAGATGACCACAGTAGTGGTCGAAACCGGTCATCGTAAATAATAAATAAATTGTGATCAAGACTGTTTTTGATAGTGAATATTTGTAACACATTGATCACTGTTCACTCCCACAATGTATTCAAAAGTAATCTTCTCTGTTACATACAGGGTGTTACAAAAAGGTACGGCCAAACTTTCAGGAAACATTCCTCACACACAAAGAAAGAAAATATGTTATATGGACATGTGTCCGGAAACGCTTAATTTCCATGTTAGAGCTCATTTTAGTTTCGTCAGTATGTACTGTACGTCCTCGATTCACCGCCAATTGGCTGGGCTGACGAGAATCCGCACGCAATTGTGCAAGCACGTCATCAACACAGATTTTCTGTGAACGTTTGGGCAGGCATTGTTGGTGATGCCTTGATTGGGCCCCATGTTCTTCCACCTACGCTCAATGGAGCATGTTATCATGATTTCATACGGGATACTCTACCTGTGCTGCTAGAACATGTGCCTTTACAAGTAGGACACAACATGTGGTTCATGCACGATGGAGATCCTGCACATTTCAGTCGAAGTGTTCGTACGCTTCTCAACAACAGATTCGGTGACCAATGGATTGGTAGAGGCGGACCAATTCCATGGCCTCCACGCTCTCGTGACCTCAACCCTCTTGACTTTCATTTATGGGGGCATTTGAAAGCTATTGTCTACGCAACCCCGGTACCAAATGTAGAGACTCTTGGTGCTCGTATTGTGGACGGCTGTGATACAATACGCCATTCTCCAGGGCTGCTTCAGCGCATCAGGGATTCCATGCGACGGAGGGTGGATGCATGTATCCTCGCTAACGGAGGACATTTTGAACATTTCCTGTAACAAAGTGTTTGAAGTCACGCTGGTACGTTCTGTTGCTGTGTGTTTCCATTCCATGATTAATGTGACTTGAAGAGAAGTAATAAAATGAGCTCTAACATGGAAAGTAAGCATAACATATTTTCTTTCTTTGTGTGTGAGGAATGTTTCCTGAAAGTTTGGCCGTACCTTTTTGTAACACCCTGTATATTTGATACCCTCTCCCCTCTTTTCCCTTCTCCCTTCTTAGTTTAGGTAGCCCGGTTCGGACAGACATATTTAGGGGCTAACGGTTGTGGTAGAGATTTTTTTTTCTTTTTAGGGTCAAAGTGGCGGTGGAAAATACATCCCTTTTTTGTAGGTTCCTTTGTTATGAGAAAAGAGAGGGAAAAACAAAAGACGTGGTAAGCGTTGCTCAGTATAGACGTTAAGTCTCGAGTCCGAGTCCTCTTCATTCCTAAATTTTTTAAATCAATTTTCGATTGACTGCTAAAGTTATCAGTCTGATGGAACCTCAAACATAATCCTACTCACCTTCTAACTCTCCTATGACACCAAAAATTTCACCGAGCGAGGTGGCGCAGTGGTTAGCACACTGGACTCGCATTCAGGAGGACGACGGTTCAATCCCGTCTCCAGCCATCCTGATTTAGGTTTTCCGTGATTTCCCTAAATCGTTTCAGGCAAATGCCGGGATGGTTCCTTTGAAAGGGCACGGCCGATTTCCTTCCCAATCCTTCCCTAAGCCGAGCTTGCGCTCCGTCTCTAATGACCTCGTTGTCGACGGGACGTTAAACATTAACCACCAACCAACCAACCAAAAATTTCTAGGAGGTATGCAGCCAACCAGCTCGAGGCTGCGTGAAGAGCAGAGCAGTTTACTCTCGAGAGTTTCCTCGTCTGACAGCCACTGGCTGCCGGCCACAAGCTACCCGTCATCTAACGCCAGGCGACGTCTGCCAGGTGAACTCGGCGCTAGAGTGTATATTTCAACTGTCATTTTCTTATTTGAAGTTATAGTACTTATCCGGTACTTATGTACTGCATTTTACATGCTTGGACCATACGAACGTTCTTCAAGAGTTGTAAAATAGACTTGCAAGTGGAACAATGTCTAAAATTTGAAACATATTGTTCGTTTTTGATTTGAAAGAGTGGTGAAGTTAGCAGAGGCAGCTCTAAACTTTTGTATTGAGTGTGGGGCAGGTACTTTTGCGCAAAACACGTCAGAAAAGAATTTTCTTGTTTCACAAAAGATCGTTCTGCATTAACGATTTTCCACATTCAGGAAGACATGACAAACGACGTATGTGATGCACTGCGACCATTTAAACGTCTTGCGCCATTTGCATTAAATAGGCAAGGTTCAGAAGTTGGGAGTAGGAGTTTTTCATGCTCGAGATAAACATTAAGGGGTTGACAGTTATGGCATATTTGCTTGAACGTCATCAGTTCGTTAAATTGAGTATTCCTCTGTAATATTGTTACCTGTGACGAGCTATGATCCTTTTATGCCAACTTTTTAAGAAGATATTAATTGCCGAGCGCCAACAAAAGACATATACTCGAGCAAAGTACAGTGAGACAAAAATATTTGGTACCTGGTGGCTCAAAAAGTGTACCGTGTGCTAGGAACCTCTCCGTAGCGGTATCTCCATCGCAGCTGGTATTTGGTGTCAAAAACTTGAAAACTTTTCAGTCGCAGTGTACGAGAAACGACCGACAGAGCTCCATTACGTGTTGCTAATACATAATAACGCAGCCTACTGATTTCACAGACAAAGCTATCCAGGAGGTTGTTTGCGAAGTCATCCATCACGCAATTATTATTCTCACCTTATGCCCTCAGGTGACAATGTTTCCCGCTCCTTAACGAAAAGCAGTCAAGAAAATTGTTTTCTGGACGACATATACTTCGAACCTGGTTTGACGGCATCTTTAACTCAGTTCCAGTAGGTTTCGATAAGCAAGGAATCCGTAAGCTACCTGAGCAAAGGCAGATTGCTTTAGATGATGTGAGATAATATACTGATGACTGATTTCTCTCTGATATTTACTGTTGTGTTCAACATATTAATGGAAAATGCTATTAAAATATGAACTGTACTAATGCAAATTATCAGAATAGCCTTATGATAAAAGTTTGTTTTAATAAAACATAAGGAATTTAAAACTACAACGTGCCTTTTTCAGCACATATTGAGATCGCTCTACTGGTTGACTCTCAAGCAGTACCAAGATGTGGCATTTCATTAAAACAAATAATAGTCCCGTACCGATTTTGTATCTGGCCTGTAGTTCTGTAATAAAACGTCTAATAACCTGCGCTTCAGCGAGACTGGAACAGCTAACCAAATTAGACTTCGTCTGAGAGGCGACATTACCTTAAAGCTAGCGAAGCCTTACTGTATTTCTCTCTCCCATATTGCTCCTGTGGTGGCTAGGACAGCTAAGTCAAAATGTAAAAGACGAGATAGTTGCAATTTTCACATGAAACAATTTTCCTGAACTTGGAAACATAAACTGTAAACCTTATTTCACACTATGTGAAAATAGCTCACGTTATTCAATGGAAATGACACAAATATGCCAAATTAATATAGCAGTATAATTCTGAGCCATCCAGGAAGTAACTTGTCGGTTAGAGTGTTGCCAAACGTACCCTGTGTTGTTACCAATATTCAGCTGTATGACTAGCAGGAAGAATACCAGTCGATCTATCCCTGGGAAATGACCACAACTGGTGTCTCGAAGAAGCAGTAGCCGAGGTTTGGAATATCCATATGATATGTCAATGAGTTTTATTCGCATTTTAATTAGGTTTTTGCGACTGGAGAGTAGTTACTAATAATAGTGAAATACAGTGACTGTAAACAAAACTTTATAAATCAATAACTGTCAATTATTTGTTTTCCAATACGCGTCACAGTTGCGATACTAGTAATCTCTTTTGGCGATTAATTTCGGATTATCACTTTCATTTTCAAACCCTATGGGCGT
Organism: Schistocerca cancellata; assembly: GCF_023864275.1. NCBI lineage: Eukaryota > Metazoa > Arthropoda > Insecta > Orthoptera > Acrididae > Schistocerca > Schistocerca cancellata. The sequence continues at coordinate 431,178,543 of NC_064632.1, forward strand.
GATGATCCGAAACTAGTCGCCACCATGGCATTTTGCTGTATGCATTTTATTGTTGACACTTGCAAATAATGCGATATGTATAATCTTCTGAAGTACGGCACTAAGTGCCCAAAACCAGTAAGGAAATTAAATTTCTTTTATGCAACTGGTTGCTTATTATTTCGTTACAAAGAGATGACTATTATCGCAAGTGTGACGGAGAATAGAAGAAAATGAAAATACTTCATACACAAGTTTCTGGTTCTATCCTCCATTACGTTGGAACTTTATACAGTTATTTGTGTTTGCCCCTCTTAAGCCTACTGAAAACTAAAAAGGTCATTCACCAGACTTGGTTCTCATTTATGGAGCATTTCCAGTGATTATACTGTAAACATTATGAGTAGTTAACATATATTTATTATAATTAGAGACTCATAAAATATGTCCCTTGGATCGCTGTCATTGACACTATACGCAAGAGAGAAGTACACTAATAAAAAAGGCAACAGCACAGAATTGGTTGAATCACATGAACATCAACAGGGAGACCTCATAAGCTGATACATTCCCAATAAAAGTGAAAAGTGCCATTGTTGGAGAGCTTCTCAACATGCAGTGCATTTAAACAGAGCTAACCCGAAATAACAACGGATTCACCAGGCTAAGTGTGATGTTGAAATTCTATGCAGTACCTGCACAATGTTAGTAATTCAGCCCCTTAGGTTTTCATATGAACGACGCATCTCGGCAACCACAATTTTCATATGAGAATTATCGATTTGTAATGTGATGGCATAGATAGGCAGACGGTTCTAGAACTTGCCGATACTATCCATACGTAGCTGATTCATAACCCCAAACTTCCACTAAGTCGGATTATAGCCTAGACTTAATTTCTGCCTGCGAAAGAATTTCTCAACAGTGAGTGAATAGCATAAGCAACTCTGCACCCCCACATACAGCACACATCCATTATATGCAAATTAACCGTACCAATACGCTCTATGGTTGATTTTTCTCCGAACTACTCAATTTCTTTCACAACAGACTGTCACCCCCTTGTGGAGGCAAGAAACCAGTGTTACTGTCTACCATACCATCTTAATGCCACTCCGTCCCCCAACCTACGACACCCACTGTGGATGCCTCATAATTATGAAAATGAGCGTAGATTTACATATACAGTGTAATCCCGTGATGATGGTACTGGAAAAGGATAAATGTATCAGTCTGAATTAAGGGGTTCTCGTCCACCGAGTCAAAAGTTATAAGCAACAGTCATCATCATACCTCTGACATTGAAACTCCTCTCCAACAAGCTCTTTTCTTTCCATATTCTGGAAGGAGATAGAATGAGCCAAAACAAGAAAAAATTGTCTAGTAAACGTGGACTCTGATAAACGTACCTTTAGAACTACTGAGCATTTTTTCTGTGACTCACATGAATAAAGATGAACAAGTGCTCCTAGTGATAACTTAAGAGCCCATATTTACCAGGCATCTTTGTCTGGTTTTGGTCCAAATCACCACCTTCCAAATTATGTAAAGCACAGAGTTTGCAATAGCAGAGGTCCACTATCAGAGGTTTCACAACAATTTTCGCTTGCAGTTACCAGCAAAATCGCTTCTGGACCATGGTCCCTTACCTCAAGCTGATACATTTATTCTTCTCTATCATCCATGAAAGTTTGTACCATGATCACGGAATCACTCTGTAGGAATAAATCTCCATTCATGGTCGTAAGTTATGAGGCATCCACAGTAGGTTTGGTGGGTGATGGGAGGGACCAGACGTGAACGGTGCTGTGGCTGTCTGTAACACTTGTTTCCCGCCTCCACAATGGGGTTACAGTCTACTTCAAAACAAATTAAGTTGTTGGCAGAGAGATGCAAGGATAGAGTTTTTTTGCTGCTATTAATAGGTTTTTTTGTAGGGTGGAGAGATGTTGATGCTATTCACCCACTGCTGAGCTATTGTTTCACAGGCAGAAATTAAGTCTAGGCTACAATCCGACGGAGTGGTGGTTTGACGTTTTGGATGAGAAGCATTTACACCGTCTCAGCTAATTCTACACCCATCTGCACATTTATGCCGTTCCAATACAACTCGATATTTCTCATCTGAATATTATGGTTGTGTAAAGGCGCCTTTCATATGAAAACGTCAGGGACTAAATTAATAACTCTTTCCGCAGACACTGCACAGCATCTTAGCAGAACTCTCAGCTTGGTGAACCACTTGTTATTTGCAACTGCAAGTTGAAAAACTCCTTAGCTCTTTATTGACAAAGTGTCAGAAGTGGTAATATTGTAAGCCTTAGAAGAAGATCGGTTTTTTGTCGTTGCTTCACTACTTACAGACTGAATGAAGATTTTTGGTTCTGGTGGAAACTGATTCTCCTTTCATGTTAGCTGGTTTAATTTTTTCCACTCGTTTGGGAGACCGCGTTTTTGGAGACGGCGTATGGTTCTCATGCACCGTAGGCTCATTGTTATTCATAGTTTACAAAGTCTCTCTGTGGCTGATCAAGTTTTGCAATCAATATTGTATTGTTATCTCATTTATGTTCCTCTGTGTTGTGGATATTGCCTATAACAGAGTTCCTAAGAGAAATAACTTCAAATTTTATAACGATCAAAAGACGTATTGCCTACTCAATGTTTACAGTCTAGTCACTGGAAGGTTCCAAAAATGTAAATACTGTCTGGTGAATGAGTTCTTTGGTGTTCAATGCATTTAAAAGAGAAAAACAGAAATAATTGTTGTAGTTATTGATTTATTGTATTTAATTTGCAGTAAGTGGACCCAGGTATTACAAGTAACTGTGCTCTAGTCCACAAAGTTAGTTACAGAAATTGCAATGAAACTCGGTGACCTATATTTTTTGTATTCCGACCCTCAGCAGCTGTGTCTTTGAGGCATAAGCTGTGATCACTTCCAAGCCAGCTCGAGGCACAGAACAGCTGGTATTCTTCTTCTTCCTGCTGGTAGGATATGTGAATGTTGGCAACAACACACAATAAGTTTGGAAACTCCTGGCTGACATGTTACCTCTTGGATGGCACAGAACTATGCTGCTAAATCCACTCAACATTGCATGACATTAACATCGAGTAATCTTCATGATTTTTACATAAGGTGAGACTTAAGCTTACCAGTTTACGGCTTTGAGTCCAGGAAAGTCATTCCACGCGGATACTGCAACTAATCTCGTCTTCCACTTCGTGATTGATCGTTCTAGCCACCACTGGAGCAATAATGAGGGGCTAATACTGCAGCTTTTCAGTAGCTGTGGGTTAATGTAACCGTCTACGAAATGAAGGTTGTGTTGGCTTATGGTTCCAGTCTCGCTGAAGACTACGTTTCAGCTGTTCTGTTACAGAACTACAAGCGGCCACATCGAAAAACCATAAGTAAATCTTAAGAAAACTTCTCCATCAAAAATCGTCTACTACTTCCAGCACCTTAAAGTGTAAGGATGAAAAACTTATCATACAACTGATATTGCCTCTTCCTGCTTCTGGCGACATAACTTTTGGTCTTTGTGAATTTACAGTTTTATTTATGAAATACCACATTTCTGAAGTATCTGAGTACGATACGGGACAGAAACTAAGCGTCAACTATTTCGAAGCCCAAAGGAAATAACCCTTTACTAATTCATGCTGACATAGGCAAACTCCTGTTACAGATACTTCATGTTCATTAAAATCGACTTTCACTGTGTGGTTATCATGCCAAGATATCTTTCATTTGTATTAGTACAGCGCATATTTAAACACCATTTTCCGTTAATTTATTGAACACAACTGTAAATATTAATCAATTGTGGATGATACATCTTTGCACATTATTTCAAACAATCTGACAGGGCTCAGATAGCTTACCAGTTACACGCCTGTAGAAACCTATTGGATATGATTTAATGCTTTCGGAAAATCAGGTTTGAATTGTGTTTTCTTACATAAAGAATTTTCTTGATGGTTGTTCGATAAGCAGCGAGAAAGGTAAATATTCAAGGCATAAGATGAGAAAAAATAAAAGTGTGACAGATGACCTACAAACATCTGCTGCATTATTTGTACTTGAAATCAACAACTGCAATACTTTTTATTAACAAAATCTGACTGAAACATCTCCGTTGATCTTAGAAAGCAACCTTCGATTTTTCTAAATTCTTAACAACTCAAATGTTCAGTACGGCTGTGCCTGGAGAGAAAGGTGGACTACAGAGATGTGTGATAATACAGTGATTTTTCTCAGTGACATTTCAAAGGAGGATGTCTTTTTCATTTTCAAATTCATAACTAGGTTCTATATGTATCTGTGTAATCCATTATCAAGTATTCACGTCATATTTTTCCTGCCCCCACAGTCATCTGCTAGTATGAATCTGTGGTCTGTCCGTAGCTGGCACTTCGACTTTCATTAGGTGACAAGTGGTTGCCTTGAATGTTAGGGGTAGTTTAGCCAACCTTTGTGTGGAGCTTTGAATACGGCTACATTGTGTCAGGGAGGTTTCACATCCATTGTGAGGTTGGTTCAGGTAGAAACCACTTACGCTCTCTGCGGCCTCCTGGCTTTCTGTGTCGACACCAGCGACGGGCATGGTCAGTTTTACTCTTCTGTAGCACGGTGGTGACTAAGGATGCTCTTAGTATCTCTAGTTGCTTAGCTGAAAAGTGTAAGAGTTTGAGTTTCCTGTAGTCACTGTGGTGTGTGGCACTGATAATCATGATGCACCAACTATTTCAATCAGGGAACACCTTTAATTTCATTAGAATTTGGTTTATTTGATGAGATCGTTTGTGCACCTACCACTTGGTGTGGACGAGCGGTGCCGCCAAGTGACATTCAGTTTTAGTTAGTTTCGTGTATCATGTATGAATGTGTCGTGTGTTTTGTGGAATGCTTGTGTTAAACATTATTTAATTTAGCGTTCAGTTTTCGTTTCATTCCTAGAGACTTAGTAACCCCTGCTCTGCTACACCACATGTAAATCATGAGGCTCCAATTCGACATAAAAACCTCTCGTGTTCGAATTGAGTCCTCAGTTTCGTCACGGAATAGATGTGCTCACGTTTGGTAAATTTATGCACAAGATTACTGAATTGTACGGAAATTCGGAGGTTGGCTTTGTCCACTGCAATTGACCATTAAAGCCAGTCGCTCTCTGGCTTAGTGACCTTGCATGTGAAGTAGGGAAGCTTACTTCTGAATTATGTCCTTTGTTGTGTGAGTGATCAATACGAAACTGGTGTGTGGGATGTTGATAAACTGTAACCGACAATTTAGCAGGCTTCTGAAGTTTCGGCTTTTGGTAATATTACTTAATTAATATTTAAATATATTTGGCCCACTAGCCAGAAAATTTGTGTTTGGTGCTTGTTCGAGGCAAGCGAACGTATGCTCTAATTGCACAGTCATTTTTGGGATTTGGGAAATCAGAAAGATGATATTTCGCGAAGCTGATTCTACCAGTACGTTGCAGAAGTAAAAAACAACAGGTATCATTCATGACAGAGTTTCGCCGATCGTTTTTCTTATAATGCAACCGAAAAGTGTCTCAGGTTTTTGTCAACAAATACCATCTGCGATGCACACACACCTGTGGAGAAGTTCGTAGCACACAATACTCTTTTTTAGCCTCGAAATATAAAATATTATGTTTTCACTGCCCTTTTCTCGAATATATATCTTTTGTTGTAGCTCAGCCACTAATTTCCTTTTAAGTGATTAACATGACAGCGTCATAACCTGCCACCAATAACAATATTACAGATAAATGCCCAATGAGCGAACTGATGATGTTCAAGCAAAAATACAGGAACAGTCACCCCTTTGATTTTTGTTGCTTTGAAGTAGAGGATGGAGTGCTCCTATACCCGACTTCTGGGTTTCGTCTATTGAATGCAAATGTCGCACAATGCTTAGACGTTCACAATGATCACCTATATCAGTTGTTGTGTCTTCCTGAATGTGGAAAAGGTTCATGCCAGAACGATCTGTCGTGAAACAAGAAATTCCTCTTTTGATGTATTTTGCACAAAAGTACTCACCCACACAGGATGCAAAGGATTATAGCTGCCTCTGTTACCTTCACCCCTGTCTTAAATCCAAAGCGAATAATATGTTGCAAATGTTAGATATTTTTTCCCAATTTCGAGCCTATTTTACAGCTCCTGGACAACGTTCATAAGTTTCAAACATGCAAAATGCAATACATAACTGCAAAATAAATACTAGAACCTCAAATAAGAAGATGACAGTTGGTAAATACACTCATATCCTCACGCCACATTCACCTGGGGGACGGCGCCTGGCGTTAGGCCGCGCGTGGCTTATGGCCAGTAGCTGGTGACCAGCAGCGGGAAAATTCTCGGCCGTAAACTGCTGATGTTTACGCAGCCACGAGCTAGGCAGAAAAGTGCCTCGAAGTTTTTGCAGTTGCAGGTAGGTTAGGAAGTGAATCGAATTTTTTTTTTTTTTAGGTCCCATCAGACTGACAGCTTTGGCAATCACACCTAAATCCGATTCAAAAAGGTAGGGAATAGAGTTGACACTAACTTGAGACTTCATACTTTTACAACCCTACGCCCCAGAGGTCGTCATGCGCAAGGATAACTGAGCGATATGGCGATATGGTTTGGGAGACAGGTATGAATCATAGCCAGGGCGTGCAGAGATACACAGGAAAGTTTGGCATTGGCTTAATACCATAGAAGAATACACAACGCCTCTGCTGATCCAGGCGAGTGGTGAGACAACCTATGTGTCACCCAACTCTGCATTGTTGCCAAATTTATTCAAGAGGCGGATCCAAGATGGCGGAAATAGATATCGCAACGTCGCAATGACGTCATGGTGGGAAGTTCAGATTTTGGCGGGAAGATACGTCAGTTCGGCTACCTCCACTAACCTAACCCCTCGCCTCCCTCCTCCCCTCCCATCAACAGAAAACGGCGAGAAAACGGGTTACTTGGGCTACCTCCACTGACCTAAGTCATCCGACCGCCACCTGTTCCTAGGAATTGACGGGAAAATTACCCAGCAAGTGTATGATGTGATTGGTGATGTTATTGATTATCATCAGAAATGTGACAACAGTCCAGACCATGCTCGTTCTCTCCCAGTCTTCATACTTAAAACTGCATCATCCACGAAAATCGCCTTGGAACTTCTGACGTTGTCCACTAAGTCATTTATATAGAAAGAGGTCTATAATTATGTGGATAATAATAATATCTTGGCAGGGTAAGCTATATCTACATCTACATACATACTCCGGAATCCACCATACAGTGCGTGGCGGAGAGTACCTCGTACCACAACTAGCATCTTCTCTCCCTATTCCACTCACAAACAGAACGAGGGAAAAATGTTTGCCTATATGCCTCTGTACGAGCCCTAATCTCTCTTATCTTATCTTTGTGGTCTTTCGGTGAAATATAAGTGGGCAGCAGTAAAATTGTTCTGCACTCAGCCTCAAATGCTGGTTCTCTAAATTTCCTCAGTAGCGATTCACGAAAAGAACGCCTCCTTTCCTCCAGAGACTCCCACCCGAGTTCCTGAAGCATTTCCGTGACACTCGCATGATAATCAAACCTACCAGTAACAAATCTAGCAGCCCGCCTCTGAATTGCTTCCATGTCCTCCCTCAATCCGACCTGATAGGGATCCCAAACGCTCGAGCAGTACTCAAGAATAGTTCGTATTAGTGTTTTATAAGCGGTCTCCTTTACAGATGAACCACATCTTCCCAAAATTCACCAATGAACCGAAGACGACTATCCGCCTTCCCCACAACTGCCATTAATGATAAATGATAGATGTCTATTACTGAAGAATATATGTGGAGAAATTAAGTCAGTTGTTGCTGTTTGTTTCTAGCAATGAGAATGCAGAGGTCGCCAGATTTCTGAGCATCAGTGATTAATACAAGAGAAAGCTATAGATCCTATGGCTCTTAAACTGACTGGAAGCTATCTGTTAATTATCACCACATAACTGTCGTAAGAAACAATATCCCTCGCATGTCAACATGGTTGACAGCTTGATTAACCTACATTCGGCTGGCATGGGATTAGTTAGCTACCGAAATGATATCAAGAGGAGTTCAATTGCTATACGTTTGCTTTACGAAGATCTATACACAGGGGAAAAACTAAGCATGGCAAACATCTTCAGTCAAAAATCAAAGTGCACGAAGTGTTAAACTGTCTCAGTTACAAGTAATGCGTTTCTGGGGGGGGGGGGGGGGGGGGGTTGCTGCACAGTACTGGGTAACACAGTGTAAAAGAGGTGTTACTTGTAGGGATCGCTGTTCAACCGACCTCAAATGATGTGGCAGAAATAACTGCGTTACTCATGATGTTGAGCAGAGGTTAGACATGCAACAGAATTAATATGTACACTGGGTAAGTTAATGAGCAAGTCGTGGTAACTCAAGATTCACTGTAACAAATGTTGCGTCCTGGCCGGCCGCGGTGGCCGTGCGGAACCGCGGGACTGTTACGGTCGCAGGTTCGAATCCTGCCTCGGGCATGGATGTGTGTGATGTCCGTAGGTTAGTTAGGTTTAAGTAGTTCTAAGTTCTAGGGGACTGATGACCTATGATGTTAAGTCCCATAGTGCTCAGAGTCATTTGAACCTTTTTTTTTTGTTGCATCCTGAATCGCGAAAATACTGAAATAAAAAATTGAGAATCACGACTACGGTTACGAAACGACACTAATTTTGTTGCAAGATACTTAAACATCACACGATGCTGATCTCAGTTAAGTCTTAACAATGCAGCGAAAATATTCACCATTCTTGCTGCCACCTCGGATTTAGAAAGAAGACCAAGTGGTTTTCAGTGATCTCGGAACCAGGAAGCTGGCGTTCTCTGCCGTTCTCTGAAATCCTGACTTCTCTCCACCACTCTTCCGAAACTGAATGTTCTCTCTACAAATCTCCAAAATCCGAACGTCCACAAAATTTTTCATTTCTCTGGCGTATCAGCGGAAACGATCTATCAAAATCGCCGAGCGGTTCTAGACGCTTTGGTCCGGAAACGCGCTGTCGCTACGGTCGCAGGTTCGAATCCTGCCTCGGGCATGGACTAGTGTGAGGTCCTGAGGTTACTTAGGTTTACGTAATTCTAAGTCTATGGGACTGATGACCTCAGATGTTATGTACCATAGTGCTTAGAGCCATTTGAACCATTTTTTGAAAAACACACATCATCCAACCAAGTCTCATGCTTATTTGTGTGACCTACTGGAAGAGACGAACTTTCCACACCAGTACTCACTTCTTGTCTTATAAGCCTCAGAAAGATCCAGGCCACATATTAACGGCCAATGAGAGCTCTAGATTGGCGTTAGCCATGAGACATGATCAGATTATCGTTTCTCCCCCTACCATTGTGAAAACTAGTCGAAATATCTTCTCACCGAGTGAGATGGCTGAGTAATTAGCACATTGGACTCGCATTCGGGGGACTACGATTGAAGCCCTCGTCCCGCCAACGAGATTTGTGTTTCACGTGATTTCCCTAAATCGCTACAGGTAAATGCAGGGATGGTTTCTTTCAAATGGCACGACCGATTTCCTTCCCTATCCTTGACACAATTCGAGATTGTGCTCCATCTCTAACGGCCTCGATGTCGACGGAACGTTAAACCCAATCTTCCTTCCTTACTTCCTCCGAAAGTATCTTCTCTTTTTACAGTTTTTATAAGCACTTTTGGCGTCGGTAAGTCTCCCGAGGGCGCAGTTTTCCACTTAATCAGCAAGCTGTCAGCTGGCGTCACATGTCACTAGGAGGGGTCAACGATCTGCCTTTCTGGGCTGGAGCCATCGTGGCTGCAAGAGACATGTCTCCAGTGTTAATCAAGAAATGTCCTCCTCAGTGCATACCACCAAGAGTGGACCGTGACGAATCCCTATTGGGCTTGTAAAGCGAGCGCCCTGGGGAGCGGCTCTGCTGTGTACATTACTTGAGCTCTCCACTATCCACAACGCCCTACGGTCGGCATTTCTTGAAAATCTGAGCTTGTGAAACTGGGACATCCGAACACTACCTTATTCGAACGAGTAACTGTTATTTTGGTAAGATCTGACTTGCTTGTCTCTGTTTGGGCTCACACTGAAATTACTGGTAGAAACCGATCTTGACAATCACATCAGGCGGATGTCTCCATCAAAATGGAAGTAGTGAGACACATACCAACATCTGCCCACGTTCCTTTTATTAATCTACCTCTTTCTCGTCTGTTGTCAGACTGAATTTTCAGATTATCTCGATTAGAAAATAATTGAAGTCCCAGATTATGATTTATCAAACATGCAGACCCAGAGAAAACAAAGGTACTCTTCTTTCCGATAGATTAGTTATATTCGCAAACATTTAGCAATCGCACAGGCCAACGAGCAGTTAATAAAAGTAGAAAGGGATTTCCCAAATTTCTCTCAATATAGACTGTGAAAAGTAATCGACCTTACTACCTTACTACTTCCTTGGGGCACACCCAAAGTTGTTTTTAAGTCTCAAGATTTCTTTCTGTTTTGATTGCTAGGAACTCTTCCATCCAGTCACATTGCTGGTCTGATATTCCGTATGTTCGTAATTTGTTCAGTGAGAGCGAATTTGGGTCGAACATCTGTGGAAGTCAAGGAGCATTTCAGCAAACTGGGCTCTGGCATCTACTGCTTTCTGGGTTTAGTGCACAAATAGAGTGAAGTGAGTATCAGATAATCTTTGTTTGCCAAATCCATGTTAATACAGATGAGATTTTCACTGCCCATCACGTCTTAATAATAAGAGAACCGCAAACAATGTTCCAATAATCTACAATATACTTGCGCCATTAATATAGGCGCACACAGGGTAGCCGAGAGCGCTAATGCGCTGCTTCCTGGACTAGGGTAGGCGCGCCAGCCCCGGGTCGAATCCGCCTGGCGGATTAACGACGTCGGCCGATGTGCCAGCGAGCCTGGATGTGGCTTTTAGGCGGTTTTCCACATCCCGCTAGGTGAATACCGGGCTGGTCCCCATGTTCCGCCTCAGTTACACGGCTCGCAGATATCTGAACACTTTCGCATTATTCCATGGATTACACTCGACGCAGGCAGTTGGGGTGCACTAATTCCGTCCTGGGGGGGGGGGGGGTACGGGGTGGCGGCAGGAAGGGCATCCGACCACCCCTTAAACATTAATGGGCCACATCCGATTAACGATATCTGACTCTGCATAACTGCGGACAAGGCTCCAGCGATAGAATAGAATAGAATTAATATAGGCGAACAGACCTATGAGGTAGGGAAATGGAGATGTTAGTGTGAGATACAAAAGAAAGCTGTCAGGGAAAGATGAGAGAGGGCGGGGAATGTGGGTAGATCGATATTATTGTCACAGAGAAATTTTCAGTAGATCTCTAGGAATTTAAACATACATCAGACTGGAAGAGGTAACGTCGTTTGAATCCAGTGGAATTATAAAACAAGGATCATAAAACTACCACAATCATAAAAAAAACATGTCGAACCGCGTGCTGGTGGAAGGAATAAAAAACATATTTGATGAAGCAGTTAAGGTAGTAAAGTTTGTAATTACATATCAGAGAGCAATAATTTTCACCACTGCAGGTTTAAGTTCAAGCTCCGCTGAGCCAACGTTCAATTAGTTGGGTGGCCACGGCAGGCAAGCCCAGAGTAGCTCTGCAAGTTTGCTCAATATCTTGGCTGCGGAGGACTGTTGTAGCTGTTAAACGCTGATTAGCAACTTGCTCCGGCTATCGCTTACTGCACCATTAATCAAAGTCTGTCCTCCAGGGAAGCGCGGTGTAAACCACAACCGCGCTTCTCCCAACACTCCAACAGGCCTCCACCAACTCGGAGAGGGATATCTGAGGCGCAGTAGCACGACCCTTCTCGGCTACGGAAGAGTTCATCTCTTTAATATAAAAGTAAACCGCTAACTTGCTAAGGGCACTAGTGGAGTGTTTTGCATTTCATTACTTTTTTTTTTTTTACTGGGCTTGTAGTCTACACGTAAACAGCTGGTGCAGCCTTGGCTATCCATTTAAAATACCGTTACAGTATTGTTAATTAGAAAGTCCTGTACAGAGATTGGGCAGAAATATGGCAATGCACGGGAAAAAGCTTGCCTCAACGCAAATGCGGATGATACCTAAGCCTGCAGATTGCGCTGATGTAACTGACGATGGACGGCACCTGTGCAGGATCCTCAATACTTTGCAAGTGCCAGCCGTTATTAGAACAGAATTGTGTTCGACTGTGAATGCATTACGTGGAGGCCTACTGAATTCGAACGAGAGCATATCCTTGGTGCTCGTATGGAAGGTGTTTCCATAACCAATGTGCCTGAAACTTCAACAGGAACCGTATCGAAGATTTATATCGCATTAGAGAAAGCAGAAAAAAGTCATCCGCTAAGTTAGAACTCGAATGAAAGTGTGTTTTGAATGATCGTGACAGACATTCAGTCACTGAAATGGAAAAATTTGAAAATTCGTGCCGGCCGGAGTGGCCGAGCTGTTCTAGAAGCTACAGACTGGAACTGCGCGACCACTACTGTCGCAGGTTCGAATCCTGCCTCAGGCATGGATGTGTGTGATGTTCCTTGGTTAGTTGGGTTTAAGTAGTTCTAAGTTCTAGGAGACTGATGACCTCAGATGTTAAGTCCCATAGTGCTCAGAGCCATTTAAACCATTTGAACTTCCCAGTCCCATCGACCGAACAGAGCAGCCACAGCTTGCGCTGTATGCGCCCGCGCATTGTCGTGCAAAATGATGGGTGGGTTGCGCAGGAAATGTCGCCTCTTCTTTCGCAAATCTAGTCGCAGGTGATGCTCCAAAAACGAACAGTAACACTGTGCATTTACGGTCTGCCGTGGAGGAACGTAATGCGTTAGGATAACACCACCACAGTCGTACACGAGAATCACCATAACTTTAGACCGCTCCATTCGCACCATCAACAGAACAGGCTCTGCTAATGGTATAATACGCCTTTAACATCGCTGGCAACGGGCTGTACACAACGCTGGTGACTACTTTGAAGGAGAGTAACTCGTGCAAACATGTAACTCTTTTGTATCGTTTGTGAATAAATAGTTGCCACTATTTAAGTTCCAACCCTCGTATATAGACGATTAAGTAATAATGAACAAGACATATCTACAAAAATTATTACTACTTCTCCAATTAGTTGTACATACTTGAAGAATAGACAGTTTACGTAGAACAACAGTGCAAAATCTGTGTTTCACGACGCAAAGTGTCTGTACATGATATCTAACAGCAGCTGTAAGTAATGTTTACACTGATGTTCATTAAATTACGATTATTTCATCTTCATAGCAAACTATGTGTAAAAGGATCAGTGGCAATGCTTTGTACAAACAGTGATGAGGTACTGATATTAAACATCTGAGGTTGAGCCTCCAGGGCTCGAAATTAACTTTGATTTTTAACACAAACCGTGATGAGTATCTGGAGGTGGGTATTTCCCCTATTATATTTTACGCGTGAGAAGCAACCGCGCCTACAAAAATAGCAACAACCGAAAAAGTTAAAGTATCTCAGTTTTCATGTCGATGATTGGTAAATTGAGGAGTCACTCTGCTACAACAAGGTTAAGTAAAGTCTTGTCTGGGCCATGAGAAATTGGGTATTCCCTCTCGTTGTAGAGATTCGAATTAATTCGAGCGTATGTAAGTCTCATCCGTGAATATCTCTTGTCTAAACGTATGATTGTTTTAACAAATGACAAACACTAAAATACAGGAAACGGCAGAGTACTGTAGCACTCGTGATAAGAGGATGGAAGATGGTGCCTACATACTTTTCACAACGACGTATGTGTATGTCTAAATACACAGCAGTAGGGAACGAGATGGTCCACGTATTCCCAGAGGCGTCAACATTCTCTCTCTCTCTCTCTCCCTCTCTCTTTAAACTTCTCCATGTTTTCCGATCTGGCCAACGTGAAACACATCGACGACATTTCTGCATGTTGGTTTTGTTTCCGCAAACATGCTAACGTCGCTACAAAGAATCCAAGTTATGCGCTCCGCTGTTTCCGCAGAATGTAAATTACTGTAGGGAAACACGATAAAGAGAGTTCGTTAGTGCTGTCGGAAAACCTCAACTGCAGCGCAAAGACCCGGATGAGAAATCCTTTGTTACACTATTTCATCGTATAGTTTCTGCAAAGGAGTAATTACAGTAGTTTGTCTTCCGCCTGCGTACTTTGACATACTGCAGCTCAGGGAATTTATTCGTTCATTCACGGTATGATTGACGTGTTAGGCAAGCTGTACAAACTGTAATCGTTCACGTTTTGCATTAAGTGTACAAAGCTAGTTTCCACCACAGGATGAATCTTATAATACTCTCCAAAATTTTTCTCGCTACAAATGTCATTTTACCATTTCGTTGGAAGTGAAATAACTTATCACACGAGGATTCAGAGCTATTAGACCATATTTCATTACGTATCTAGGCCGGCCGGGATGGCCGAGCGGTTCTAGACGCTACTGTCTGGAACAGCGTGACCGCTACGGTCGGAGGTTCAAATCATGCCTCGGGCATGGATGCGTGTGGTGTCCTTAGGTTAGTTAGGTTTAAGTAGTTCTAAGTTCTAGGCGACTGATGACCTCAGAAGTTGAGGCCCATAGTGCTCAGAGCCATTTGAACCATTTGAACCAAATGTCTCTGGTCAAACAACATTATTACGACTTTAATTACAAAAAGTATTTCTTTCTGTAGTAAAAAACGGAAAACATTATTTTATTACAAAGTACAGTATTAATACTTTTCTATAAATACGGTTATGAAATGACTTTGCGCTCAAGATATAAATGTCTTCTACAAATAACGATCGAATATGACGTTTCACTACTCTATCCTCGTCCGTCTTGTACTGTAGTATTGCTGTGTACTAGAAATCTTTACAGGAGATGATTGTCGGAGGATATCGAAAAAGGAGCTGGGTTTGGATTATCGCGAAACAGCGTAGAGATTGTCACAGATATGATAAGCGAGTTGGGATGGCAGTCATTAAAACAAAGGCGTTTCTCGTTATGGTGACATGTTTTTAAGAAATGTCAAACACTAACTTATGTTAAAATAATTAGCAGTCAAAACGTCATCGCTCCCGGGTTAGAAACCCGCCATCGCCTAATTTTCGGTTAAGAATAAGCATTGGCGGTCGAAGACTTCCGGCGTAAGAAGTCACCCTCATTCTGCCAACAGTCAGTTCAAAGACGGCGGTGGAGCGGAAAGAGGTTCAGGGCACTCTCTCGTCCTTGGGGTGGGAAACTGCCCCTAAAGACGGAAGAATCAACAATGATCAACGCCATGAGGAAGCAGAAGGAAATGGAAACCACTGCATCCATAGAACATGTGGCCCCTAATTGAAAAAGTGTCATGATGATCTCTCCATTGGCAAAAGGTTCCGGAATAGTCCCCCTTTCGGATATCCGGGAGGGGACTGCCAAGGAGCAGATGCCAGCCGGGATGGCCGAGCGGTTCTAGGCGCTACAGTCTGGAGCCGCGCGACCGCTACGGTCGCAGGTTCGAATCCTGCCTCGGGCATGGATGTGTGTGGTGTCCTTAGGTTACTTAGGCTTAAGTAGTTCTAAGTTCTAGGTGACTGATGACCTCAGAAGTTAAGTCCCATAGTGCTCAGAGCCATTTTTTGAAGGAGGAGGTGACCACGAGAAAAAGATTGAATAATCAAAGAAACGATAATGTTCTACGAATCGGAGCGCGAAATGTCAGAAGCTTGAAAGTGGTATGAAAACTAGAAAATCCGAAAGGGAAATGCAAAGGCTCAGTCTATATACAGTACGGGTCAGTGAAGTGAAATGGAAAGGAGACAAGGATTTCTGGTCAGATGAGTATAGGGTAATATCAACAGCAGCAGAAAATGTTATCACGGGAGCAGGATTCGTTATGAATAGGAAGGTAGGGCAGAGAGTGTGTTACTGTGAACACTTCAGTGATACGGTTGTTCATATAAGAATCGACAGCAAAATAACACCAGCAACAATAGTTCATGTATACATGCCGACGTCGCAAGCCGAAGATGAAGAGGTAGAGAAAGTGTATGAGGGTATTGAAAAGGTAATACAGTACATAATGGGAGATGGAAATCTAATAGTCGTGGTGGACTGGAATGCGGTGTAGGGGAAGGAGTAGAAGAAAATGGTACAAGAGAATATGGGCTTGGGACAAGGAATGAGAGAGGAGAATGGCTAATTGAGTTCTGTAATAAATTTCAGTTAGCAATAGCGAACGCTCTGTTCAAGAATCACAAGAGGACGAGGTATACTTGGAAAAGGCTGCGTGAGAAGATTTCAGTTAGATAACATCATTGTCAGACAGAGATTCCGAAATCAGATACTGGATTTAAAGCGTACCCAGGAGCAGATATAAGCTCAGATCACAAGGTAATAGTGATGAAGAGTATGCTGAAGTTTTCGTGATTAGTCAGGAAGAATCAATACGCAACGAAGTGGTATGCAGAAGTACTAAGGAATTATGAGATACGCTGGAGGTTCTCTAAGGCTACAGATACAGCAATAAGGAAAAGCTCAGTAGGCAGTACAGTTGAAGAGGAATGGATGTCTCTAAAACGGGCAGCCACAGAAGTTGGAAAGAAAAACATACATACAAAGAAGGTAACTACAAATAAACCACGGCTAACAGAAGAAGTACTTCAATTGATCGATGAAAGAAGGAAGTACAAAAATGTTCAGGCAAATTCAGGGATACAGAAACAAGTCGCTGAGGAATGAAATAAACTGGAAGCGCACGAAGCTAAGACCAAATGGCTGCATGAAAAATGTGAAGAAATCGAAAAAGAACTGACTCAGCATATAGGACAGCCAAAACTTCCTTGTGTGAAATTAAAAGCAATATGGGTAACATTATGAGTGCAACGGGAGTTCCACTGTTAAATTCAGAGAAGAGAGCGTATAGGTGGAAAGAGTACACTGAAGGCCTCTATCAGGCGGAAGATTTGTCTGGTGTGCTAGAAGAGGAAGCAGGAGTCGATTGAAAAGAGATAGGGTATCCAGTATCAGAGTCAGAATTTAAGCGATCTTTAGAGGACTTAAGATCAAATAATGGAGAAGGGATCGATAACATTCCATAAGAATTTCTAAAATCGTTAGGGGAAGAGGCAAAAAACAACTATTCACGTTGGTGTGTAGAATGTATGAGTCTGCCAATATACCGCCTAACTTTCGGAAAAATGTCATCCACACAATTCCGAAGACGTCAAGAGCTGACAAGTGCGAGAAATTTCGCAAAATCAGCTTAACAGCTCAATCATCCAAGCTGCTGACAAGAATAATATACAGAAGGATGGGAAAGAAAATTGACGATGTTTTAGATGACGATCAATTTGGTCTTAGGAAAGGTAAAGGCACCAGAGAGACATTCTGACGTTCCGATGACAATGGAAGCAAGACTAAAGAAGACACGTTCATAAGATTTGTCGACCTGGAAAAAGCATTCGAGAACATAAAAAGGTGCAAGAGAGGAGGTTAATATACAATAGCACATCTGCCAAGAGGGAATAATACGTGTACGACCAAGAAAGAAGTGCTCGATTAAAAAATGTGTAATACAGGGATGTAGTCTTTCACCCCTACCGTTCAATCTGTACATCAAAGAAGCAATGATAGAACCAAAAGAAAAATGCAGGAGTGAAAGTAAAACTCAAGGTGAAAGGATGTCAATGATGTGATGACATTGCTATTCTCAGTAAAAGAGAAAAAGAATTACAGGATGTGTTGAATCCAATGAACAGTCTAATGAGTGCAGAATATGGATTGAGAGTAAGTCTAAGAAAGACGAAAGTAACGAGAAGTACGTAAAAGAATAGTTTAAGCTAAAAAAATTGACGCGTAGAAATACAAGGAATTCAAACAGTAAATATAACAAAGTACAATTTTGTCTGGAGACACACAGTTCAGAAAATCATTACGACAGTTGTTACATTACGTCACACTGAACAGCCAAGTCTCTCTAGACTTACTGCCCTTCATTGGTTAAGTTAAAAAATTGTATAGACTACATACAAATAAAAACACAGGGAATTCAATTTGTAATTATAATAAAATATAATTCTGTCTGGAGGTATATAAGTTTAAAAAATAATTCTCACAAGTGTTAAGTTACTTCATACTAGACAGCCACTGGCCATTATTTCTGTTGCTCATATGTAAAAAAAATTATTTTACAAATTTTATATGCATAAAAATACTGCTAATTCAAAAAACAGTTTAATAAAAAACAGTTTTGTCCGGAGGCATATCAATTTAACAGTCATTACGACAAATGTTACCTTACACTTGATCACTTATCTCAGAGGTCACTTATCTTCGAGAAGAATGATTCATGGTTTTAGAACTGGTGTTCTTCCAGATAAAACTGTAATCTATTATAACTGTTACTTGAATTCACTGCATTTTTATGCATATAAAAATTATGTAAAAACCGTTACTGATCAATAAAAGTAGAAGAACTTGGCTATACAGTATGACGTAATGTAACACTTGTTATAATGATTTTTTGAGATGTTTGCCTGTATCTTTAAGTGTAATTTTTTTAGCTTTATTTAACTAACGCATTCGTTTACATACTGGCAGTAAATAGAGGGCGTTGGCTGTACAGTATGACGTAAACCGAAGTTGGCTGTGTGGATCTGCAAAAAGTGACCTCAGTTGGAGTAATGCTTCTATATGCCTTAGTTAGATTGTAGTGCATGTCGTTGTAATTACGTTCAGACTACATGACTACTTAAACGTTATGTAACTGCGGAACTGTAACTGTGCATGGAAGTGACATGGCATTTGATCAATGTGCTGTCTGATTCTGGTATTATCTGTATTTATAGCACTGATGATAGCTGAACTGCCAGTTGAAATCTAGATCTGCAGTGCAATGAAAAGAGCAGATGACCTTTCTGTCCTGGCTTTCCTATTGTTACATACAAGTGCAGTTTTTGGTGGGAAAAGCGATGTCATTGACTGTTTCAAGCATTTCGAATCTGCAGCAACCATTCTCGACAACCGAATTGCTGTCAGCCAGTTCGACTAGCATGTAGGGGCATCGTCCACTAATAGTGGGAAATGGTAGTGCTAAACGGATATGCGTACGCTCAAGCCCCGAGCTACCGAGAGATGTCTCTACGGTCCCGCTACCATGATCCTTCGCGATTCATTGTGGAACACTATAAAGCTTTGGTTGCTCACTTCACAGCTGCAAAAGATGATCAAAGCAGGGAATCAACTGACAGAGGTATGTACGGTGGTTTATTGACGTACATTACCAAAGTTGACTTCATTCTGGTCTTGGCGCTAATGTGTGATGCCCTTCAAGAATTATCTACAGTCAAGAGACTGCCCAACAGAAGATCAGAAGTCATCTGTACGTGTTTGAAGAAAGAAAACTGAGCTGTGGTCCTCATTACTGTGAAGCTCTCAAAGCAGTCCAAAGCTGAACTTCAGAGATTTCCACTGGAAAAGGGGGCAACTATCAGACATATTGAGCCCAGCATATTTTACGATTGTCTGAAACAGCGGATGGAGAATCGTCTTCTGCAGGCAGAGGATATTG
Organism: Schistocerca cancellata; assembly: GCF_023864275.1. Taxonomy (NCBI): domain Eukaryota; kingdom Metazoa; phylum Arthropoda; class Insecta; order Orthoptera; family Acrididae; genus Schistocerca; species Schistocerca cancellata. The sequence continues at coordinate 431,198,166 of NC_064632.1, forward strand.
CTATCTCTGAATGTGCAAAAGTTTTGGACTCGTCAAATTGGCCTTGGAATAACATATGGTGAAACAAATATGAAAAATTTATGTTGTCGTTTTGCTCTTCCAGAGAGAGTAATATGTAAAGGATTTCGGGAGTATTTGATGGAGAAGAATATTCCAGCATCCCTCCTTCCTCTTCAGAATGCACTGAAACGTGTTCCTATATCAATGAGTGAATGTGAACGTAGGTTTTCCCAAATGAATCCGATCGTCTCATCAACAAGAGCTTCATTTCATCTTTCCACAGTCTTTCCACCTGACACCTGATGTTCATAAAGTTCTTCCTTCAGCCCATGGACTATGTATGCTCTTGGTTCACGAAAGGCAGACATCTTGCTACTGATAGCAAGAGTAAAGTAAGAAGGCGTGAAGACTACAGCAGCCATGAACTAAAGTCAATTTGGAAACTGTTGTAATGCTATTAATGTAAGTTACACTGTAGTTTTGTAGTTAAATAAATTTTCAGCTGTATTAAAAATTGTGTCAGTTGAAGCACAGGATACCACCCATCATCTGTGCCATTTCGGGAACCAAACAAGGTTACAAAAGATTTTTGTAGTGTAGTTTCTATTGTTAATTATAGGTATGGATGGTTTTTTTTGTATTGTGTCTTTTAGTGGTGATTTACAGGTTAAAATATGTTTTCGGTAATATTTCCTGGTATTATTTTGTATGTTGGAGGGTTGATTGGACTCATTTGAGGTGTAATATAGGTCAACTGAAGTGTACGGTACCATTTTTTTTTTTTTTTTTTTTTTTTTCCAGGACTTCATTTGAGGTTATGTAAACTCAAGTGTTCGATACCACATTCTCTTGCATGTTTGGGTATTTCTCGGTATCGCCAGCTTCATTTGAGCTGAAGTCACCTGAAGAGTCCGATACCATTTTTATTGCAATTCGGCATGTTGATGACGTCATGGCTAAAAGCAGACGGGTGGTGTTCCATGCTTCAGATATAAGTAATTTTCGTTGCATTATATCCAATGTCGGAGTACCCTCAAACTTTTTTTAGAAAAAAAGCACTGGTTATATTGTATCTCTAACGTGTTTAGTGCACTGCCGTACATGAATTCATTTCTACAGGTGTAAACTGTAAAGACTCTAACGTAGTAGTGGCCTTCATTCATCTTTCAAATATGAAACTATGGGAAAACATAATGGGAAGTTTAAAAACGTTTATGATTTAGTTGGTACATTGTTGTCGTTAGGCAGTTGTTTGGCGGTGCGGAAGGTTTGGTGCGGCGTGGACTCGTGTACTGACGCTGGGGGCGGCTCCGGTCTGAACGCCAGAACGCCCATCTATCCCCGCCCCTGCGCGCCGCTGCCTCGGGCAATTACCGTCGTCCGTCGCCTTCTCCTCGTCACCAGCGCCTCTGCTGCCCCCCTCCCCCCCGCCCCCCTTTTCTCCCACCATCGCCCCTCCAGAAGCTAAGTGCGTCTCCTCGTACCGGCGCAAAGTTTTCCTGCCGGAATCCGATACGCGAGACAACTCGTCAGAGGTGTATCTAAACTCTTCGGCGGCGCTCCTAACAGGCGAACACTTTCGGGCTTAAGCGGAATCTTCCGCGCGCCCGCCGGAGGGAATGGAAAATATTGTCCTCTCTCTCTCTCTCGCTAGGCACCGCCAAGTCCCGGCCAAATTTGTTTAACTTACTCACACGATCGGCTCCACACGAGAGTCTAGCTTTGACGCGTCTGGAGGGCTTGAGGAATTTATTGCCGAGTAAATAATTGACTTTATAAGGCGACGTACGAAAACAGTTTTATACGACTTTAAAGAAATAATTTACGCAGAGATGACGGGCATGTTTCGTAAACTTTGATATCCCTGGTAATTAACAGCCAAGCTGCAAACATAATTACAAGGACTTTCGCGAGATTTGCAAACTCCTTCCGGAAATGGGAACGTGAACAGTCTCATATTAAAAACCTCACCGAACCAAATTTCCAGGAAAAGGAAGGAATATTAGGTTTTAACGCACAGTCGACGATGGAGCTGAATTTAGAACCGATGTGTGATGAGAAAAAATATCAGCAACTCTTTTTTGAATAAAACTGCTCGGTATTTCCCTTATTTTGCATGGTAAGAGGAAACAAGCTGCAAGGTATCTCAGTAGTCAACGTAAAATATTCAACTCAGGGAACGCAGATATAGAGCAAAAATAGAGGAAAATAGTAAATATTGTGAGAAGTACCTGTTTGTTCAGCACTTTCATTTTCCACACTTTAGACCTATATGACTGAACTTTTTCATGGCGAGAAATTACAAGGAAGATCGCATACTTTTTTCTTTATTTTTGAAAGCCGGTTTCGACAGATATAACTGTCACCTTCTGGTCTCCAAGAATTTTTTGGTATAATCAGCGAGTTTTGTAACAATGAGCACGTTCTGTAACAAATAATTTTTGAATTCCAGAGGATGACAGCTTTGTCTGACGAAATCAGTTGTCAAAAATAAAGAGCAGTTTACGCGACCTTGGCTATCGAAAGTTTTCAGTTACGCATACATGTTGATCCCGGTGTGTCTCGAAACTTTTGAGTGCTGTACAGTATGCGAATATGTTCTAACTAGTTTCGCTATAACTCAGTCTGTTACCACAGTACGCCGCAGTCACATTCGTTGGCTTCGCTAACTTACAAGAAAATCAGCTCCTGTCAACCAAACCTAGACCTCGAGCGACACCACAGGTCAGTCTGTTACCACAACCAAATTATCGATTTCAGCAGAGCGCCAGTTGTACTGTACTTATTTTAGCGACATTTGCAGTCTCTTTACTCGGTCACTGTGACAATTTTACGTTTTTGGCGAATCGTCTTGCTTTCGACCAGTACGTTCTCAAGCTGTTAGCCGTTTGGGCTTCCATATCTCAAAAGCTTGAGCTATTACGAGGGTCACTCCAAAAGAAATGCACACTATTTTTGTACAAATACAGTTTTCATTCTGCATGTGTGAAAGTTTTGCAGTGTGTAGGTAAATCCTTCCGCTTGTTTTAAAACTTAGTTCAACCTGTTTCCGTGAGTGGCGCCGTCACAGCGTGTCTTCAAGATGGTTGCTACATTTGACGTTCGTCGGAACCAACTTGCTCTCATACAATTCCTGTGCTGCGAAAACGAGACAGTGGGAAACGTCCACAAGAGGTTGAAAAAGGTGTTTGCAGATGCTGATGTCGATCGCAGTACGGTTAGTCGGTGGGCAAGCAGGTTACGTGATGAAAGCGGGCACGGCAATATTGAGGATTGTCCTCGCAGCGACAGTCCTCGTACTGCACGCACTCCAGACAATGTGCAGAGAGTTAACTAATTGGTGACTGCTGACAGACGCATTACAGTGAACGAATTGTCACGCTACGCTGGGATAGGGGAAGGAAGTAATTGCAGAATACTGAAAGTATTGGCGTTAAAAAAGGTTTGTGCCAGGTGGGTTCCCGGGATGTTGACAGTGGCTCACAAAGAAACAAGGAAAACGGTATGCAGCGAACTTTTGGAACAATACGGCAGTGCATGGCCACACAGTCAAAAGACCATGGAAACGTTCACAAAACTCGGATGGACAACACTGAAACACCCGCCTTACAGTCCTGACCTGGCTCAATGTGACTATCATCTCTTTGTGAAACTGAAACACCCTCTTCGTGGAACAAGGTTTGAAGATGATGACTCCCTAGTGCACGCCACAGTGGCTCCAACAGGTTGGTCCAGAATTTTACCATGCGGGTATACAGACGCTGGTTCCAAGATGGCGTAAGGCAGTTTAGAGGGATGGAAATTATGTGGAGAAATGAAAATATTGTTCCTAAAGGATGTATCTATACACTGTAAAACATGTGGAATAAAAGACGGATTAAAAAAATGTGAATTTCTTTTGGAGTCACCATCGTATGTTCCGTTGTTCTGAACTCACTGTGTTGGACTGGAGTCTACACTGCGTTCTGATGTTCACAAGAAGGTTGCTCTTGGCTGGTAAATTTCCATACTTTGAGCAGATACTACATTACATAAGAAATCGTATAAGATTATTGCAATTTATGTTTCATGACGAAATACAGTTTTCGTGGCCAGCTTAGTTTGGCAATACACAGTGAAGATTATTTCGCGAGCCGATATCGGGTTACATGCTTCCTTGCAGTGAAATAAGGGCTCATGCGTTGCTAACGTATCACTGTTTGAAAGCTGATTAATACTGTAGTGGACTGACAAGACAGCCAGTCCACAGTGACGCGTAACCGAAAGGCACGCGTTTAATTCACGCAGGCTTGCTTAAGTCTGAAACAGGATACGTAATGAATGCTATAAAGAAAAGTACGTAGCTGCTGGAATACTTAACTTTAATCCATCATTTGTATACAGCATTCTTGATGATACAAGTGAGACTCTCTCTAGAAATGGTTAATGGCGCCTTGCTAGGTCGTAGCCATGGACTTAGCTGAAGGCTATTCTAACTATCTCTCGACAAATGAGAGAAAAGCTTCGTCAGTGTAGTCGCTAGCAAAGTCGTCGTACAACTGGGACGAGTCCTAGTACGTCTCTCTAGACCTGCCGTGTGGTGGTGCTCGGTCTGCAATTACTGACAGTGGCGACACGCGGGTCCGACATCTACTAATGGACCGCGGCCGATTTAAAGCTACCACCTAGCAAGTGTGGTGTCTGGCGGTGACACCACAAATACATCTATCTGCATTATCTTGCTTCGTGATAGTATGGGTTCAAAGGCATTACCCTCTCCAGAAGTACAAAAATTAGTTTACGAATCAAATGTTACGAAGACAATGTTCTCCTGTTGTTACATTCAAATCTTGGAACTGTAGATTGAAATATTCCTATGGGGGTGTGAAGTTATCTGTCTGTAGCTACTGAAACTGTGCTGCTTTTAAATTCAATTCTCTCCGTTTAGATAGAAAACGAACCTTTCTTTTGTGTGTCGGCTATTTGTGTGTGGCACACTGCTTGGCCGCCATTTTGTTATAAAACGTGAGCTTACTTAACGTCTCATAAGCGTGCTGAGGGTGATGCGTGGTCGTCAGCACCCGTACGAAGTCCCAGTTGTTACACAGACCAATTTTTTCACACTCCAATTGATCCACTGTCACAAATGATGATGATGATGATGAAATGATGACGAAAACACAAACATCCAGTCCCCGGACAGAGAAAATCCCCAAGCCAGCCGGGAATCGAGCCTGTGACCCTGTGATCCAGAAGCAGGAACGCTAGCCACTAGATCACGAGCTGCGGACATAATAAGCGCCCTGTTGAGTAAGCACTCACGTGTTGAATTGCCATTCAACAGTATTAGTAATAAGCAGTTCTTCTCTTCAAGCCATTAGGTTACAGTTGCTGATAGAAGTCGATGTGAGCTACGTTCCTAACTGCTGTTTTTGAACTACACTCACACATGATTACGATGTTATGTGTAGAGGTGACTTAGGCTTCAAAGTTTCACTTGATGACTAACGATTTTGTAAGAAGATCAGTGGGCTAACAGGCCCAAGAGGACATGTCATCAACATCAGGAGTCTCGAAATTCTGACGTCATCGCATTGGGCGCGTGCTTGAAGATCATGACGTCATCGCCCCAGGAATTCCATCACCGCATCCCCAAGGCCATGACACTATCGCCTCTGGAACTATGACGTCATCATACCACTGACCTGTGCAAAAGGCCACGCCCCTTCCCCCACCTCGCCCTCCGCAATATGCAATTTGCATGCAGTGCAGTTCTATCCACTGCTGCCAGTCTGTTGTAGAGAAGATGTCAGCTGGCGAAGCCTGCCATAGTGATGTCGCGAGAACAGCTCACAAGGTATTATATTTGTAGTAGTTTTGTAATTAGGCATGGCTGTCTTAAGGAGCACCAGTAAATGTAGGTTTTTTCAAATCTATTTGACATCAGTACAGTAGTCAAGCCATAGTTGCAGTAAATTACAGAAAGTTTACATGACTAGTTTTGGTGAAGCTAAGTCACCACTATCAAATTTAACAGATATGAATTAAGTGTGCAGTTAATTATGAGAACTTGAGATATAAGTAACATCTCGCCATGGCACCTTTGTCGTAGAAACAATGTCGTGAATTTACCATGTTAAATTAAACCTCCTTATTCAGTAATGGCAAAGATGTAACGTCATCGCAATTGATCGCTGTGAAGCCTTTATTTATACAGATCATTAAAATCTTACCGTCGTATGTGTTGGATTAGGATCGAAGATGTCCAACTACTTGCACAATGACAAGTGAAGATCTTTTCCTATTAATCTTAGCAATTCTGATGTTATTGTGAAACATACACTGCTCACGTACGAGGTGGAACCATTAACTGAAGTATCAGAAGGCACCTTGGTGAAGGTAATGAAATAACAACATCCATGCATGAATACTGTATATTATTATCTGTATATATTGTCACTAAACCAACTGGTCAACTTTGACACACAAATCTCCACATCTCAACGTCTTTAACTTGAAAGTACGTAGCTTTCAATCTTGATCACAGCACTCAATAGCATTGTGTCCAAGAAACAACTGTTTGCTTGGACAACACATATACAGCCGAGGTTAACACATAGTTGATCAACACGATGGAGACAGCACTGCATGCTGTGTGAATGTGTTGCCCTCGGCTCTGAGGCGCTGTGACTGTCGCTGGATGCCTGTCAGCTATGCCGCGCTATTTTCAGTACGCAGTGTTTGTCATCACTTCTTGGTACCAGACGCAGCTGCATTTGTTATTCGTTTCCTTATAAAATCCACAGCGTCCTAATGTAAGCAAACAGTTGCTGAGTGGATGACGCACTCTCACAATAAGTGTCTTTTAGTAAGAAGATGGTCCTGCAACGATATCGAAAACCAGAAGAATAATGAGAAGGGCTCGCAGCTTCCAATAATACACTCCTGGAAATTGAAATAAGAACACCGTGAATTCATTGTCCCAGGAAGGGGAAACTTTATTGACACATTCCTGGGGTCAGATACATCACATGATCACACTGACAGAACCACAGGCACATAGACACAGGCAACAGAGCATGCACAATGTCGGCACTAGTACAGTGTATATCCACCTTTCGCAGCAATGCAGGCTGCTATTCTCCCATGGAGACGATCGTAGAGATGCTGGATGTAGTCCTGTGGAACGGCTTGCCATGCCATTGCCACCTGGCGCCTCAGTTGGACCAGCGTTCGTGCTGGACGTGCAGACCGCGTGAGACGACGCTTCATCCAGTCCCAAACATGCTCAATGGGGGACAGATCCGGAGATCTTGCTGGCCAGGGTAGTTGACTTACACCTTCTAGAGCACGTTGGGTGGCACGGGATACATGCGGACGTGCATTGTCCTGTTGGAACAGCAAGTTCCGTTGCCGGTCTAGGAATGGTAGAACGATGGGTTCGATGACGGTTTGGATGTACCGTGCACTATTCAGTGTCCCCTCGACGATCACCAGTGGTGTACGGCCAGTGTAGGAGATCGCTCCCCACACCATGATGCCGGGTGTTGGCCCTGTGTGCCTCGGTCGTATGCAGTCCTGATTGTGGCGCTCACCTGCACGGCGCCAAACACGCATACGACCATCATTGGCACCAAGGCAGAAGCGACTCTCATCGCTGAAGACGACACGTCTCCATTCGTCCCTCCATTCACGCCTGTCGCGACACCACTGGAGGCGGGCTGCACGATGTTGGGGCGTGAGCGGAAGACGGCCTAACGGTGTGCGGGACCGTAGCCCAGCTTCATGGAGACGGTTGCGAATGGTCCTCGCCGATACCCCAGGAGCAACAGTGTCCCTAATTTGCTGGGAAGTGGCGGTGCGGTCCCCTACGGCACTGCGTAGGATCCTACGGTCTTGGCGTGCATCCGTGCGTCGCTGCGGTCCGGTCCCAGGTCGACGGGCACGTGCATCTTCCGCCGACCACTGGCGACAACATCGATGTACTGTGGAGACCTCACGCCCCACGTGTTGAGCAATTCGGCGGTACGTCCACCCGGCCTCCCGCATGCCCACTATACGCCCTCGCTCAAAGTCCGTCAACTGCACATACGGTTCACGTCCACGCTGTCGCGGCATGCTACCAGTGTTAAAGACTGCGATGGAGCTCCGTATGCCACGGCAAACCGGCTGACACTGACGGCGGCGGTGCACAAATGCTGCGCAGCTAGCGCCATTCGACGGCCAACACCGCGGTTCCTGGTGTGTCCGCTGTGCCGTGCGTGTGATCATTGCTTGTACAGCCCTCTCGCAGTGTCCGGAGCAAGTAAGGTGGGTCTGACACACCGGTGTCAATGTGTTCTTTTTTCCATTTCCAGGAGTGTATATGTGCTTTGATTGTTGGGCAATCTGACTGTATGAAGACTAAAGGGGCCTGCACACGTTCAATATGTATTGACAATACTAGTCAATATATTGAAGCGACATCACACCATTAATAGTATTTATAAAAACCGTGAGTTGGTAACGTGATTTCACGACTGTAAGAGATTAGGAACAACTTAGAGACATCTGTCGACAGACAGATAATTCTAATGCTCAAAGTTTAATTCTGTAATATCAGCAAGCACAATCAGTAAAATTCTATGGAAAGCTATGAAACAATATCTCTGCCCGATACAGACCACTTCAGAAAATTAACGTTAAATTTTGTGCGCTTTGTGATAGTTTGGTGAAACAGACACGCATTTCCCAGACATCTTACTAGTCACTGCAGATATATGGCGTGTTGTTCGAAATGGGAGCGTTTTTCAAAACTGCTATGTAACACAACAATATTTTCAAATTAATGAAGTAAGAAATGCAATAGAGAATCATCCGTTAACCATCCCAAAGAGGAGTAAACAATGATTACCCTTGCACGCGCCTATTAAAATTATTTTCTGTTAAAATACACCTCAAAAATTTAATCTAAGGTATGATAAACACAACGGCGAACTGAAAAAATAAACGTTGCACACTAACACCACGTGTGTGGTTTGTGAAGCTCTGACAACACCTGAATATTGTCAACACGTTCAATGTAAATTGACAATATTGAGAATATTTTGAGGTCCAATAATACTGCTCATCAATATTTCTAGGGTTGACAATACGTCAATACACGCACTCAGACGGTAAATATATAGACAGTTCGACAATATTACTGAACGTGTGGGGCCCCTTAAACTTATACCGTCACTGAGGGAATTCGCTCCGAGAATACATATATATTTTCCAAAATACTGTTGAAAGGTCTCTGTTGGATTCCTTTCATGTTAATTTCTTAAATCTGTTGTCATTTACGGCATAAATTTGTCTTCTAAATTTACTATGGCGTTTCTGACTACCTGGGAGGAGACTGAGTAGTGGAACGTGTTACTTTTACACATAAACAAGAACCATCTGTCACACTACTACACTTTAAAACACAGTTTATATGTAATTCATGTCACACAGTCTCATACGGAACCTACATCCGCTTTCTTTTATATACTGTATATGATAAGATACTGTCATCCCACTTCCCTTCTGTGTGAGAGGATGAATGAGCAAATGTATTTCTAGTTGCATGCTTGAGGGTAGCAGACAAGCCTGTCTGCAAGAGAACAGTACGACCTACGTCAGAACAGGGAGCTATGCTTTCTAAAAGCAAAGAGGTTTCTATCCTTAGTATGGTCCTGTCCATCCCTTGTCATGTTGGTATAGGAAGCTGCCCCTCTGGCCTCTTCCGTTTGTATTTTTGAGCCACCCTCAGGAAGGGAGCAGGTCAGTCTGTCCGTGGCGAGCGTCTGAAGTAGTAAGATCTCCGGCTAAGCGCGTGTCTGGTAAGTCCATAGGACAATGGATTTCTTAAGTTCAGCCTAACTGAAAATTTAATCACCTTTATTTCAGGTTTAGTTCTAAAATATCTAATGTTATCTTAAATTGTAACGCAGTGCATTTCGAGTGTGAAGTTCAGAATATTTTCCAGTAGTTGCTTTGTCGCTACTTTGTGAGTAAAGTGGAACCACGTGTTGATCAGTAACTCTAACTAAGATCATCAATCTTAAATGTGAATGTGCGAGATTATAACATCTCGTCTTGACAATATTTTTCAATATAGCAACTTTTCTTTATGTTCAACCCACGTGGGGTGTACTTTGTGAGACCACTACCACGTGCTTATATAATTGTTTGACCTATCAGGCTAATAGTAAGACGTTAGTAACCAGTTTGAGGTTTTTCTTTTGTAAATTGCTTTTCGATCTAATTTATTTTAATTATCAAAATTATTGTGGAGTTACACTCTTTGTGTAAATCAAGTTGACCACGTGAAGCATGTGGTGTAATCATCAAAGTAGCCCTCAGCTATTCTTTTTGGGAAGATTTCACAGAGTGTTAGTATGAATTTAGTATACCAGCGTGTGGTAATTACATGACGGACAGGATTGTGCTACGAACGTAACTTCTTTGGGTGAAAATTGAATCGGTTGGTTGTGGTTAATTTCCTCTTGCATATGTTTCAACGTTCTTCGTGTGTTATTTTATGAATGCAGTGCTGTATGCAGTCTCCCAATCTTGGCTCCATATTTGATGTGTTCCGTAAGATTACAAACTCACATTTTCCACAATCCTAAATAAGGCACCAGTTTAGTTATGAATTAAATATAATATGCTGAAATTTCAATGACCAATGTTAAAATAAATTTCCAAATATAAACTGATTTATTTCTTTTTATTTTAATTCTCCTTTATATATCACCGGTTGTTGTATGACGATTAAAAGATTATAATTAATGTTAGTCTGGTTGGGAATTTGGTAAGCTAGACTGGATACCTGGTGAAACAGTTGCGCAGTAATGCAAGGTTAACTTCCCCAGACAGCTCACAGCTTTTAACCAGCTTTTATTGTCTATCAGCACCGCTTTCATAGCAAATTAATGCAACATCGTTATACTGTGTCAACCCAAATATCGACTATTACAGGAAATTTTGTACGGTATTGATGGAGTAACCTAACATAAATTCAGAGAAAGCAGTGACATTCCACAGACAGAGAAAGTAAAACCAAACATGAGGTTCCAACAAAAAATATTTTTGTTTCCACTGTCATATTAAAGCCGACGTTTTCATTTGAGTCAGACCAATTCCAGGATTCCAAAGCTGTTAGTAAAGGACAATGTGACACCTAATATCATATGCAAAAGAGGAAAATATAAATTTAATATATTTTAACTGGAAAGTCTTATTGAGGCAGTAGCTAGGAAAGGTGAAATGGTGGATGATAGAAATTAAGAAGTCAGTGCAATACTAATGAATGTGCTTAGTTTTATGAAGGCAATAGAGACGAACGTTGTGTCCCATCAACCCTGTGTTCTCAGAGCACGTGTAAGTTGTATGCTATCACAAAACTGACTTAGTGCACTACAGCATATCGACGACAAACCATAGAGGTACTGATGTGTGGAAAGCTATTTGACGGAAATTACGAATGTTAAGATTAGGGCAGTTGCAACAATCACCTCTGGCCATAATAACGGCCTTGATACGCCTGGACGTTGAGTCAAACAGAGCTTCGATGGCGTGTACAGGCGTGTACAGGCTGCCCATGCAGCTTCAACACGGTACCACAGTTCATCAAGAGTAGTGACTGGCGTATTGTGTCGAGCCAGTTGTTCGGCCACCATTGACCAGACGTTTTCAATTGGTGAGAGATCTGGAGAATGTGCTGGCCAGGGCAGCAGTCGAACATTTTCTGTATCCAGAAAGGCCTGTACAGGACGTGCAACATGCGGTCGTGCATTATCCTGTTGAAATGTAGGGTTTCGCAGGAATCGAATGAAGGGTAGAGCCACCGGTAGTAACACATCTGAAATGTAAGGTCCACTGTTCAAAGTGCCGTCAATGCGAACAAGAGGTGACCGAGACGTGTAACCAATGGCACCCCGTACCATCACGCCAGGTGATACGCCAGTATGGCGATGGCGAATACACGCTTCCAATGTGCGTTCACCGCGACCATCATGATGCTGTAAACAGAACCTGGATTTTCCGAAAAAATGACGTTTTGCCACTCGTGCACCCAGGTTCGTCGTTAAGTACACCATCGCAGGTGCTCCTGTCTGTGATGCAGCGTCAAGGGTAACTGCAGCCATCGCCTCCGATATGATAGTCCATGCTGCTGCAGACGTCGTCGAACTGTTCGTGCAGATGGTTGTTGTCTTGCAAACGTCCCCATCTGCTGATTCAGGGATCGAGATGTGGCTGCACGATCCGTTACAGCCATGCGGATAAGACGCCTGTCATCTCGACTGCTAGTGATACGAGGCCGTTGGGATCCAGCACGGCGTTCCGTATTACCCTCCTGAACCCACCGATTCCATATTCTGCTAACAGTCATTGGATCTCGACCAACGCGAGCAGCAATGTCGCGATACGATAAACCGCAATCGCGATAGGCTACAATACGATCTTTATCAAAGTCGGAAATGTGATGGTATGCATTTCTCCCCCTTACACGAGGCATCACAACAACGTTTCACCAGGTAACGGTTGTCAACTGCTGTTTGTGTATGAGAAATCGGTTGGTAACTTTCCTCGCGTCAGGACTTTGTAGGTGTCGCCACCGGCGCCAACCTCGTGTGAATGTTCTGGAAATCCAATCATTTGCATATCACAGCACCTTCTTCCTGTCCGCGTCTGTAGCACGTCATCTTCTTGGTGTAGCAATTTTAATGGCCAGTAGTGTAGGACTACGGTGATATTATCACTAGATGCGTCCAAACAGAAACAGTATACTGTTATTCTTTGCTTGGCTGCAGAGTAAGAAACACTGATCATTGGGGAATGAAAAATTGTGTGTGAAATCTTATGGGACTTAAGTGCTAAGGTCATCAGTCCCTAAGCTTACACACTACTTAACCTAAATTATCCTAAGGAAAAACACACACAGCGATGCCCGATGGAGGACTCGAACCTCCGCCGGGACCAGCCGCATAGTCCATGTCTGCAGTGCCTCAGACCGGTCGGCTAATCCCGCGCGGCTTGGGGAATGAAGAACGTGTTTGGGGCAGCATGGCTGTCAAAAACCATCGTTGTGGAATGATGCGCCAAGTTCATGATAAAGCACATTCCCATGTTGCAAATGTGGTAGTGCAGAAGTTACGCCAACTAAAGTGAGAGACACTTGAGCACCTGTCCAATAGCCCTGATCTCACCCCATGTGATTGTCATGCCGTTGGAACCCCTAGGAAGGCCCTGATGAGTCGACGATTCCTGTCGGACGAGATTGTGCTGTAGGCAGTTATCAACTTATTCACGCAGCAGGACACAGTGTTTTCCCAAATGGGTATCTTCAACCTGACGCTTCAGTAGGATGATTGCCTGAATTGTTACGGCGGTTTTTCCTGATTGGCTTACTGATTCTGGACTGTACTACCTTCGAACTGAAAAATTTGATCGTCCCTTACGACGATATATTGCATTCAAGAAGCATAACATTGATTGTGCTACTTACAGTGTGTTTATGTAAGAGCATGCAAAAATTTAACAGGGCATGGAGGATGCACCACGAAACAATTTGAGGTAGGGAACCTGGGTTCAAGAAGCCAGCTTAAGGAGATAATAAGAATAAAATCACATTACTGTGGACTTTTTTTATTTTCATTAGTTACAGTTAACTGTAAATACCTTAACTGACAAAATGAACGTACCATTTGTACTGCATGTTACATAATATGCTGAAACTGACGGCCATCAACCTCAATGGAAGCTTGACATCGATAAACAAGATTCAGGCGCATCCTGACATATATCCCTGGTGCTTCGAATCACATTACATGTAGCTACAATTCTGGTAACTAATTTCATCTCCGCATCCACTAGGTGACTTCAGATAACCCCATAGGAAATAATCAAGAGGATACAGATTAGGTGACCTCGCAGGCCACAGAGTAGGACCTCCCCTTCCAAACAAGCGGTCAGGAAATACAGCATTGAGATGGTTACGAACATCCACTCTGAAGTGAGGCGGCGTACCGCCATGTTGGTAAACATCCTCTCCCCAACAGCCAAGGGTACGTTCTCCAACAACTCAGGTAGAGCTCTTCACACGAACCACAAGTGCAGGTCGCCATTCCTCCTTGTTTCCTTACAGGAAATAAAGAACGAATATGTGAATAACTAGCACAGTACGTGTAAACTTGTAGGCATGTTAGTTGTAAAGCTAGAAAATATTTAATGCTAAACAAAGTGGTAGACAAGTTTACTTCCATGTCTCCTTGTGCTGGCTTCTCAGGCCTCAGATTCCCTAACTCAAATTGTTCAATGGAGCATTCTCTACATCCTGTTACATTTTTGCACGCTCTTATGGAAACACCATGTATAAAGATCGTTGCTTTGCAGACAAAATCTTAGCTGATAAAACCGATCAGATATGTCGAAGAAAAGACATTGGATAACATATTGCTCCATTAACTGTCGATAAAGCAATCATGCCGTACTTAAATCGAGTGCTGTAATAAATTTCAGACAAATCATGAATGCAGCTCATCATAGACTAAAGAAGAAGAAAAATTATATGGAATATTTAAAAAAAAAACTGCGTCCAATGAGTGATGGCAGTGACGAAAAGTGTCTTGAGGCAGGATGGAGGAAGAAAAAGACATGTCAAAAACTAAAGAGTTCTGCCAGTACCTAATATATCTGGTGGAATAAATCCGTTTCTAATTCCGGTACTTCTTGGGCTGCCACCGATTGGTTCACTAGCGGAAGGAGTCGCTGCTGTAACTGAAACATTAAAGGAAGAACACAGAGAAGCTACTTCAGGAGGCTAAAAGGCATAATAGGACAATTGAGGCCATCACTGTTGGTGAAGGACTATATTTAAAACCACACAGGAAAGGGTTTCGACTGTTCATAAGGAAAAGCTCTTAGCGGTACTACCAGACAGAGCGCTTACAAACATACGAGCTTTTCAGAATATCCCAAGACATTGCCAAAGATGATATGGAAATCTGAACAATGTGGATATATCTGTTTAGAAGTTGTGGAAGGACGCAGGACTCACTGGGTTACTTATGAAAAAGAAAAAAAATTATCTAAATACGATCAACTTCTTTGATTCATTCGATGATTTGAGACCACCATAAGAATTGTGCCGTTACTTTACCGTCAAAATGGAGGTTTGCTATAATTTCCGACGTTACCAAGACTGCTATTCATACCTCTGCAGCCATCTATATCTAATGTCTCTCCTTACAACTGCAGAAAATCAAGCACCATGCTCTTCACTTCGTCAGTTGAGGTTTAGAAGTAATGCCGACACTATATCTTTGAAAGAACGTCCGTCTACATCAAATGCAAACTACTTTCCTCCAACAGATCTAAGCAAGGGGTAGTGGAGTATTGCATTAATCGGTCTGTAAACATACAGTATCATAGCTAACGTGACTGAAGCAAACAGTGAACTGCATCTAAGAGGTGGCGAAGTTGTGGCAGGACCTCCTGGATCCTATGATACTGACGATTTAAACGCATATACAATACGACTATTGGAAAGTATTTAGTTACATGTAAAACGTACTAAATTTAAACGGAAATAAAAAACACAGAGGAGACTGGACTTCATATAAAAAGATTCGGCGGGAATGCTGCTAGCTTTGTCGAGGTAACAGGTGCTGCAGAATACAATACTGATAAAATTTACGAGTCGAATCAGCAAGTGGGTCTACTGCCAGTTATTACGATTTATGTTAAGTGTAATGTCATGACGAATTCATAACTTAATAACACATTAATCCACATTATATACAGATCCTTTCCTATAGTGTTCCAGGTTGTAAAATTGAAGAGGTGCCTAACAGTCTAATACACCTCCCAATGACTGTTCAGACAGTAGACCATATTGTGCTGAATATCAGATCACAATGGGAACTAGTAGATTTTTATGGTGCGAAATTTACAGTATGTCTTCAGTTGAACAAGCATAACGAGTACAAAGTGTAAATACAGTGCACACAGCCTTCAGAAAACCACTTTGCAGCTGAAGCAGAACATGATAACACTCGAGAATTACTGGTTTCTTAAATCGAAGGGACTGAAATCTTTCAATGATGTCACTCGATATAAAAATTCCAGTTCGATGTGATGGACATCTCATTCTTCAGCAAACCGTTCACTTCAGCAACACTTAATAATAATGAGATGTTGATGCGCTTCTTTGAAGATGATAAGCATGTTATTATGAATGCTAAACAGCAGATGATTCATTCCGAAGTGCTACTGATAATAACTCATACACACTCGGAGAAGGAGAAGAATAGTATAAAGCTGTGCTGGATAAATTGGTGTAAAAACGCTCACCCATATCTTTATTAGATTAAGAAAATTTCAAACTTTTGCGTTTATTGAATTCTGGACTTGAACAGCCATTAACACTCTGTTCATGGCTGTTGTTTGAATGTCCAGTACTTCCAGATTCATCTCGCCAAATGTGGACGATTAATACATCGTCTCAGCTAGAACCACATTGGTCTATTATCCTGCAGACAGGAAGGAGAATCTGAAAGAGTATTCGAACG
This sequence comes from Schistocerca cancellata, assembly GCF_023864275.1. NCBI lineage: Eukaryota > Metazoa > Arthropoda > Insecta > Orthoptera > Acrididae > Schistocerca > Schistocerca cancellata. Next base: position 431,214,725 of record NC_064632.1, read on the forward strand.
TATTTGACGACTGTTAACCAACCAGTCGTTGTATTTACCTAAATTCCCAGTTTTTTCTTTATGACAACTTAAAGCTTCACTGGGACAAAAAGGTGTGTGGACTGTTGCGCAACATGTGCAAGAAGTTTTACCCATCACTCTATAAAACTGATGATGTGGATGCACACGCAGCCTACAGAAGTTTAAAAATAGTGGCAATAGATTATTTGAAGTAACACGAATTGGTGAAGACTGGGACAGTGGATGTACGTACCAAATTTGAATCATCACAGAACATCTTGCAGCCACTGCAGTGTATGCTTTATTTCTACATGACTGTCTTGTAAACAACTCATCACTAAAAGGAATTGTACAATGTATAGTGTAAATGTAGAGATACTACACAACTACAAAATTTATGGAGCACTTGGCAAACATTGTCACAGGCACACAGGAATTTTAAAATGAATTTGGAGAATTTACATTCATCAAATTTTCGATTTGCAGGACAAGCATTAACGAGGGATTCAACAAACGTCACTGCACCTGTAACGTTTAGGTAACCGCACTGGGCTAAAGCTCGAAAAACAGCACTGTTGTTGACATCATTTTATCATGCCGAACGCTGGGATTGTGATGTAGTGGCATATGGAAATATGGTGTCATCGCTCAGACCGTGTGGTCAGCGAGACAGCATAGTTTGCATCAAAGATCATGAGAAGGTGCCCTGGTTCCATGAAAGTTACAAAACTCGATCTGTTCAGAATCTCCCAACACATTGATGTCCTGCTCTCAACCACCTGAAGAAGAAGAGATGTAAACAACATGAGTTAGTGAAAGTCACAGAAAATGTACAATTACTATTGAATTGTTTTACCAACAAATAAATTGTTTTTTCAAGAAAGTTTTGTACTTATTTACTACTTTCCATATTTACCACTTCCTCACTTGCAGGCTTTAAGCATGTATTTAACATACATTTCCTATCCTCCTACATCTACATCTACATCTACATCTACATCTACATACATACTCCGCAGTGCACCATACGGTGCGTGGCGGAAGGTACCCCGTACCACAACTAGCATCTTCTCTTCCTGTTCCATTCCCAAACAGAACGAGGGAAAAATGACTACTTACATGCCTCTGTACGAGCCTTAATCTCTCTTATCTTATCTATGTGGCCTTTCCGCGAAATATAAGTTGGAGGCAGTAAAATTGTACTGCAGTCAGCCTCAAATGCTGGTTCTCTAAATTTCCTCAGTAGCGATGCACGAAAAGAGCGCCTCCTTTCCTCTAGAGACTCCCAGCCGAGTTCCTGAAGCATTTCCGTAACACTCGCGTGATGATCAAACCTACCAGTAACAAATCTAGCAGCCCCCCTCTGAACTGCTTCTATGTCCTCCCTCAATCCGACGTGATAGGGATCCCAAACGCTCGAGCAGTACTGAAGAATAGGTCGTATTAGTGTTTTACAAGCGGTCTCCTTTACAGATGAACCACATCTTCCCAAAATTCTACCAATGAACCGAAGACGACTATCCGCCTTCCCCACAACTGCCATTACATGCTTGTCCCACTTCATATCGCTCTGCAATGTTACGCCCAAATATTTGATCGACGTGACTGTGTCAAGCGCTACACTACTAATGGAGTATTCAAACATTACAGGATTCTTTTTCCTATTCATCTGCATTACTTTACATTTATCTATATTTAGAGTTAGCTGCCATTCTCTACACCAATCACAAATCCTGTCCAAGTCATCTTGTATCCTCCTACAGTCACTCAACGACGACACCTTCCCGTACACCACAGCATCATCAGCAAACAGCCGCACATTGCTATCCACCCTATGCAAAAGATCATTTATGTAGATAGAAAACAACAGCGGACCTACCACACTTCCCTGGGGCACTCCAGATGATACCCTCACCTCCGATGAACCTCCGATGAACACTCACCATCGAGGACAACGTACTGGGTTCTATTACTTACGAAGTCTTCGAGCGACTCACATACTTGGGAACCAATCCCATATGCTCGTACCTTAGGAGTCTGCAGTGGGGCACCGAATCAAACGCTTTCCGGAAGTCAAGGAATATGGCATCCGTCTGATACCCTTCATCCATGATTCGCAAGATATCATGTGAAAAAAGGGCGAGTTGCGTTTCGCAGGAGCGATGCTTTCTAAAGTCGTGCTGATGCATGGACAGCAACTTCTCTGTCTCAAGGAAATTCATTATATTCGAACTGAGAATATGTTCGAGAATCCTGCAACAAACCGATGTTAATGATATTGGTCTGTAATTTTGAGGATCCGTCCTTCTACCCTTCTTATATACAGGCGTCACCTGTGCTTCTTTCCAGTCACTCGGGACTTTACATTGGGCAAGAGATTCGCGATAAATGCAAGCTAAATAAGGAGCCAGTGAAGTGGAGTACTCTCTGTGAAACCGAATTGGAATCCCATCAGGACCTGGCGATTTATTTATTTTCAACCCATTCAGCTGCTTCACAACCCCATGGATGTCTATCACTATGTCCTCCATACGGGAATCTGTACGAGACTCAAACGGCGGTATGTTTGTACGATACTCCTGCGTGAAAGATTTCTCAAATGCTAAATTTAAAATTTCAGCTTTCGTTTTGCTGTCTTCCGTTGCCAGGCCAGACTGATCAGTAAGTGACTGGATGGAAGCCTTCGACCTGCTTACCGATTTTACGTAAGACCAGAATTTCCTTGGGTTTTCAGCAAGATCTTTTGCTAAGGTATGACGGTGGTAGTGGTTGAATGCTTCGCGCATCGCTCTTTTTACAGCAGCACGAATCTCTACTAACTTTTGCCTGTCCTCATTCTCCCGATCTTTCTTGTACCGCGAGTGCAACTGTCTTTGCTTCCTGAGCATTCTCGGAATTGCGCTGTTAAACCACGGTGGGTCTTTTCCGTCCGTAACCCACTTTTTCGGCACATACTTGTCCAATGCGTGACTTACATTGTGTTTAAAATTTGCCCATAATTCTTCCACGTCCATCGTACCGGAAGTAAATGAAGTCGATTCATTTAGTAAGTGGGATGCTAACAACTGCTTATCTGCTCTTTCTAGTAAGAATACTCTCCTAGCCTTCTTGACCGACTTTTTAACTTTCGTAAGCATAGTCGTAATGACAACATCATGATCACTAATCCCTGTCTCAACACTGACACCGTCGATGAGGTCTGGTGTGTTCGTGGATACCAGATCTAAAATATTTCCATTACCCGTTGGCTGTCAATTTAGCTGCTCAAGACTGTGTGTTCAAAAGTAATTCACACGACTACTTGTCTGTACCACCTGTATTGAATCCATAGACATCCCAGTCTATACTAGGTAGGTTGAAGTCGCCTCCGACTAACATGCATGATCCGGGTACTTCTGCGATACAGAATGTAGACTCCCTTTGAATGATTCTAGAACTGTCACGGTGGAACCTGGTGGCCGGTAATAACACCCCACAATTAACTTTATTTCCCCTAGCCCTGTTAAACGTGTCCAGATAACTTCACAATCACACTCTACTTCGACCTCAGTAGAGACAATATTTTTGTCAACTGCAAATGAAGACACTACCTCCTACGGTGTCTAATCTGTCTTTCCGATACACGTTCCAACTCTCACTAAATATTTCAGAACTTCCTATCTCAGGGTTCAGCCAGGTCTCAGTCTCGAGAATAATTTGCCCGCCACACGCTTCCTGGAGGGCAGTAAATTCAGGAACTTTATTCCGAACACTCTGAAAATTTACTGCTAATATCTTGATAGCTGAAGTGTCTTTATACTGAGCGCGTCCTGATTTCCCTGCCTGCACGTCGACTGGTGAGTGTTCATCAGGACGTCTCGCACTACTGCCTAGCCTAAAAAAAAACACATGTGCGCGCCACGCTCCTCATAAAGAACTGGAAAAATAATTTTAAAGACTAGATCTGTATGTGTTTGCAAGTGCCAGTGGTCAACTGCTAGTTGCATCCATGGGCTCGTGCGAGCTTCTCTGTATATGGTAAAATTCCAATAAGATAATATGTGAATTGATGTACACACAACATCTGGAAAGTTTTTTCCTAGCCCCGTGTCTCTTGTGTCAGCAGGCGTGAGTAGGCATTGTGCAGTTACGCCTGCAGCAACTATGACCTCCATGAGGGGGAGGTGACTACGAGAAAAAGATACACTAACTACTGAAAGGATATCGATGTGCGAGTTTGAAACTCTGAAAAGAAAAATTCTCTACGACTCCGTCTAGATATCGTGGCGGACAGTGAAGTGAAATCGAAAGAAGACAAGGATTTCTGCTCAGAAGAATATAAGGTTATACCAACAGCAGCAGACAATGGAATATCACGAGGAGGTTTCGTTATGAAGTTCACTGATAGAATTGTTCTTATTAGAATCGACAGCAGACTAACACCGACAACAAGAATAGATAAGATATACATGCCGAAGTCACAAGCGGAAGATGAAGAAATAGAGAAGGTATGAGGCCTGTTCGGGAAATAACTTCCGATCGGTTGCGAAATGGAAACCGCTGTGAAAACCCTATGAAATTTTGCGCAGATGTGTTCGGTAAAGTCTCAATTATGCCCGTCGATTGCGGCGCGTCGCTTTTTTTAATTCTGAGCATACAGTGAGGACGTGAAGATGCCTAGAAAATAGTGTCTCCCACCAAGTATGAGGGCTTGGTGATAAACTTCGCCTGATGTCGTGCAGCCCACATATCGTAACTGTCATGCGTTTTGTTCTTCATGATAATTCTCGGCCGCGCTCTGCAGGGGCAATGAAGATGCTCCTGGAACGTTTTCGATGGGAAGTGTTTGATCACCTACAAAACAGCCTCTAATTGTCTCATCCTAGTTTCATCTCTGCTCACACGAAGCGCTATGAACACAACATATTGCCACAGACAACGAGCTGTAGACGAGCGTAGAGCATTGGCGAAAAGTACTGGCGGCTGCCTTCTATGATGAGTGTACTGGAAAGTTTGTATAACTCTACAACAAATATCTAAGTCGGAGCGCCGACTACGTAGTGAAGTAGCTGTTAGGTATAGCTAACTATTGCAAATAAAACAGTTCTGATTTTCAGAATGGTTTCCATTTCGTGACCGATTGGAACTTTCTTTCCGAATAGCCTTCGTTTATGTGGGTACTGAACGAGTAATTCAGTACGTAAAGGGAGATAACAGACATGGGGGATCGGAATGCGGTTTTGGGGGAAGGAGCAGAAGGTGGGGTACAGGCGAATATGGGCTTGGTAGTAGGAATGAGATGAGAAAGACTAATTGAGTTCTGCCACAAATTGCAATTAGTAATAGCAAACACTCTGTTCAATAATCACAACAGAAGGTGTATACATGGAAAAACCGGGAGGTACAGGAAGATCCCAGTTAGACTACAGCACTGTCAAGCAAAGATTCTGAAGTCAGACACTGGATTGTAAGGATATCCAGGAGTAGACACAGACTGAAATCACAATTTAGTAATTGTGAAGAATAGTCTGTAGTTTTAAACACTAGTCAGGAAGAATTAGAGTGCAAAAGAAGTGGGATATGGAAGCTCATAGGAATGTAGAGATGTGCTTGAAGTTCTATGAGGCTACAGATACTGTGATAATAAATAGCTCAGTAGGTAGTTCAGTTGAAGAGGAATGTACATCGCCCAAAAATGGCAGTCAGAGATGTTGAAAGGTAAGCGTAAGCACCAGGAAGATAACTGCGAAACAACCATGGGTAACAGAAGAAATACTTCAGCGATCAACCAAAGAAGGAAGTACAAAAATGTTTAGGGAAATTCGGGAATACAGAAATACAAGTCGTTTAGAAATGCAGGGAAACTAAGGCGAAATGGTTGCATGAACAATGCGAAGAAATCGAAAAAGAAATGAGCGTCGGAAGGAGTGACTTAGCATATAGAAAAAGTCAAAACAGCCTTCGATAATACACTCCTGGAAATTGAAATAAGAACATCGTGAATTCATTGTCCCAGGAAGGGGAAACTTTATTGACACATTCCTGGGGTCAGATACATCACATGATCACACTGACAGAAGCACAGGCACATAGACACTGTTGCAGAGCATGCACAATGTCGGCACTAGTACAGTGTATATCCACCTTTCGCAGCAATGCAGGCTGCTATTCTCCCATGGAGACGATCGTAAAGATGCTGGATGTAGTCCTGTGGAACGGCTTGCCATGCCATTTCCACCTGGCGCCTCAGTTGGACCAGCGTTCGTGCTGGACGTGCAGACCGCGTGAGACGACGCTTCATCCAGTCCCAAACATGCCCAATGGGGGACAGATCCGGAGATCTTGCTGGCCAGGGTAGTTGACTTACACCTTCTAGAGCACGTTGGGTGGCACGGGATACATGCGGACGTGCATTGTCCTGTTGGAACAGCAAGTTCCCTTGCCGGTCTAGGAATGGTAGAACGATGGGTTCGATGACGGATTGGATGTACCGTGCACTATTCAGTGTCCCCTCGACGATCACCAGTGGTGTACGGCCAGTGTAGGAGATCGCTCCCCACACCATGATGCCGGGTGTTGGCCCTGTGTGCCTCGGTCGTATGCAGTCCTGATTGTGGCGCTCACCTGCACGGCGCCAAACACGCATACGACCATCATTGGCACCAAGGCAGAAGCGACTCTCATCGCTGAAGACGACACGTCTCCATTCGTCCCTCCATTCACGCCTGTCGCGACACCACTGGAGGCGGGCTGCACGATGTTGGGGCGTGAGCGGAAGACGGCCTAACGGTGTGCGGGACCGTAGCCCAGCTTCATGGAGACGGTTGCGAATGGTCCTCGCCGATACCCCAGGAGCAACAGTGTCCCTAATTTGCTGGGAAGTGGCGGTGCGGTCCCCTACGGCACTGCGTAGGATCCTACGGTCTTGGCGTGCATCCGTGCGTCGCTGCGGTCCGGTCCCAGGTCGACGGGCACGTGCACCTTCCGCCGACCACTGGCGACAACATCGATGTACTGTGGAGACCTCACGCCCCACGTGTTGAGCAATTCGGCGGTACGTCCACCCGGCCTCCCGCATGCCCACTATACGCCCTCGCTCAAAGTCCGTCAACTGCACATACGGTTCACGTCCACGCTGTCGCGGCATGCTACCAGTGTTAAAGACTGCGATGGAGCTCCGTATGCCACGGCAAACTGGCTGACACTGACGGCGGCGGTGCACAAATGCTGCGCAGCTAGCGCCATTCGACGGCCAACACCGCGGTTCCTGGTGTGTCCGCTGTGCCGTGCGTGTGATCAGTGCTTGTACAGCCCTCTCGCAGTGTCCGGAGCAAGTATGGTGGGTCTGACACACCGGTGTCAATGTGTTCTTTTTTCCATTTCCAGGAGTGTATTAAATGTATAGGCTGTGATATTAAGAGCGCAATGGGAATTCCACTGTCAAAGGCAAAGGAGAAAGTGGATAGGTGGAAAGAGTACGTTGAAGGCCTATATGATGGGAAAGATTTGTCTGCTGGCGTGTCAGGGGAAGAAATAAGGGTCGATAGGGAAGAGAAAAGGGAACCAGTACTACAATCAGAATTTAAAAGAATTTTGGACGACTTCAGATCAAATAAGGCAGAAGGGGTAGACAACCTACTACCGGAAATCAATGGAGGAAATGACAACAAAACGACTAATCACGTTGGTGTGTAGAATGTATGACATTGGCGTTACAGGGTGAGACTTTCGGAAAAACGCTATCCACACAATTCCGAGAATTATCGCACAATCAGCTCAACAGCTCATGCATCCAAGTTGCTGACAAGAATAAGATACAGAAGAATGGAAAAGATAACTGAGGATCTGTTAGATGACGATCAGGTTGGTTTTCGGGAAGGTAATGTTAGCAGAGAGGCAAGTCTGACGTTGTCGTGGCAATGGAAGCAAGAAAAACAAAATCAACACACGTTTATAGGATATGTCGACCTGGAAAAAGCGTTCGCCAAAGTAAAATGATGCACGACGTTCGAAATTCTGAGTAATATAGGAGTAAACGTAAATGGAAAGACGGGTAATAACAACATGTGCAAGAACCAATCGAGAACAATAAGACTGAAGACTAAGAAAGAAGTGCAAGGATTAAAAAATGCGTAAGATGCGGCTGTAGTCTTTTGCCTCTACCGTTCAATTTATGTATTGAAGAAGCAATGACAGAAATAAAACAAAGTTTCAGGCGTGGGATAAAAGAATATCAATTATAATATTCGCTGCCGATATTGCAATCCTCAGTGAAAGTGAAAAATTAGGGGATGTGTTGAACGGAATGAACCCTAATGAGCACAGAATGTGCACTGAGAGCAAATCGAAAAACAGTGAAGGTAATGAGAAGTAGCTGAAATGAGAATACTAAGAAACTTAACATCAGAATTTGGGATCACGAAGTAAAGAATGCTATGGAATTATGTTCCTACGCAGCAAAATAGCCCATGATAGACGGATCAAGAAAGACATAAGAAGCAGATTAGCACTGGCAAAAAGGCCATTCCTCACTAAGAGAAGTCTACTAATACCAAACATTGGACTTAATTTGAAGAAAGAACTCCTGAAAATGTATGTTTGGAGCACAGCATTGTATGTTAGTTAAATATGGACGTTGGGAAAACCGGAGCAGTAGAGAATCAAAGCATTTGAGATATGATGCTATAGAATTATGTTGAAAATTATGTGGACTGATTAGGTAAGACATAAGGTTCCTCGCAGGATCAGCGAGGAAAGGAATTTTTGGGAAACACTGACAATAAAAAAAGACTGGATGACAGGACATCTGTTAAGAAGTCAGGGAATAACTTCCATGGTACAAGAGGAAGTTGTAGAGGATAAAAACTGTAGACGAAGATATATAATGGAATATATCCACCAAATAATTGAGGACATAGATTGAAAAAAAAAAGCTCACTGATCCTCTACTAGTACATTCAAATGTCGTTAATCTACTAGTAGGCTGACATATCTCTACGGGCTGGTAATTACTGGCAAAATACTGCTTCTTTATTTCGGCCACTGGAGTATGCCGTGCTGCTTGGCGGCCATTTTCTTTTTATTGAGCTGCCTATAAGTAACATTAGTAATAAGCAATACTTCTCTGGATCGCATTAGGTTGCAAATGCCGATGAAGGTAGGTCGGTTTGTGCTACATTCCTGACTGCTTTTTGTGATATATTGAGCTACGTAAACTCACTCACGATTACGATGTTATGTATAGAGGAAAACCAGGCTGTAAGATTTCTCTTGTTGTTGTGGTCTTCAGTCCTGAGACTGGTTTGATGCAGCTCTCCATGCTACTCTATCCTGTGCAAGCTTCTTCATCTCCCAGTACCTCCTCTTGATGACTAACGAATTTGTATACTAAAGTTATGCTAGGCGCCGCGGTAGCTAAGTGGTCTTCATGATTGATTGCCATCCTACGGGCCCGGGTTCGATTCCCGGCTGGGTCGGGGATTTTCTCAATTCAGGGACGGGGTGATGTGCTGTCTTCATCACGATTTCATCCCCATCCGGGGCGCAGGTCGCCCAGTGTGGCGTCGAATGTAATAAGACCTGCACCAAGGCTGCCGGACCTGCCCCACAAGGGGCCTCCCGGCCAGGGACGCCAAACGCTCACCTTCCGTTTCATACTGAAGTTATACCTAGAGAGATTGGGAAACAGCCCCACTGTCCAGCTGAACACTATAAGCAGAGGGCTAACACATGTTTCATGCAATCCATTGCCTTCGCGAAGTAATATATTTCGCTAAGTAGTATGAAGATATTATATTTGCAGTCCAATTTTTTCCGTTGTGCTGAAGTTATGAAAGTATTTTAGTTGCGTTACTATTTTTATCAAATTCACGAGTCCCTTTACGTTTCCAATTTGTTTCTGGTTCGTTAAAATTATGCATTCTGCAAATCTCGAACGAATCAGTGCTCATTATTACTGCCTTGGGAGCAGTCTTTCACAGCACGTTTTAGATCAGTAGCTCCGAGCAAAACTGTGAAATAATGAAAACCCACCATCAAACAACAGTTGTATCAGAATGTTACTACAAGTACAAAGAGATGTCCATTACAGATTTAATTGAAGCAGAACTCGAATAACAAAAGATGAAAGAAGCGAAAATGAACGTAAGGAGAGCAATGTTCTGAAAGATCTCAGTATGTGGGTCGAAATCATCTGTTGTGTCACCTATGACCATAATGGAACAGAAACGGAAATGACTGGATTCAGTATTCCGAAATGGGTTCAAAGCTGACGTTCGTCGTACTGTTTCTCCTTTATTTCATAGCACAAACTTCGAAATGACAGATATTGAGGTAAGTGATTGAAAGGTGGCTACACTGAGTCACAACGCCAGAGATTGCGCCAAAGATTATAATTCGGCCGCCTCCACTGGGCGCAGTAGTAGTTCAGAGGATGTCGAGGGCAGTCGTTGTTCTGTTGGGCGAGAGAGTAGACGATCTGAGTGTTGACTGAAATGTTGTACTGTTCGGTTGGTGTAATGTATAGATGGAAAAAGATGCAATTGTCAGAATATATTTGAGAAAGGAGATAGGCTTTTGATTTATGATGCTGGTGTAATGGAATATTTTCGTCAATATGTAATGAGGTAAAAACGTATTACAGTTTTCTTTACTAACAATCCCTCTTGCTCACAGGTGCAGTCACCAAAGCATCTGGCTCGTGTTCATTTCTTAGACTTGTAATTCTGGTTTCTATGTGCAATTCTGGTTCTTCAATTAGTTCATTATAAATGGTGTTTAAAATATTTTGTCGTATTGACAAAGAACCGAGCCAGATATACACTCCTGGAAATTGAAATAAGAACACCGTGAATTCATTGTCCCAGGAAGGGGAAACTTTATTGACACATTCCTGGGGTCAGATACATCACATGATCACACTGACAGAACCACAGGCACATAGACACAGGCAACAGAGCATGCACAATGTCGGCACTAGTACAGTGTATATCCACCTTTCGCAGCAATGCAGGCTGCTATTCTCCCATGGAGACGATCGTAGAGATGCTGGATGTAGTCCTGTGGAACGGCTTGCCAGGCCATTTCCACCTGGCGCCTCAGTTGGACCAGCGTTCGTGCTGGACGTGCAGACCGCGTGAGACGACGCTTCATCCAGTCCCAAACACGCTCAATGGGGGACAGATCCGGAGATCTTGCTGGCCAGGGTAGTTGACTTACACCTTCTAGAGCATGTTGGGTGGCACGGGATACATGCGGACGTGCATTGTCCTGTTGGAACAGCAAGTTCCCTTGCCGGTCTAGGAATGGTAGAACGATGGGTTCGATGACGGTTTGGATGTACCGTGCACTATTCAGTGTCCCCTCGACGATCACCAGTGGTGTACGGCCAGTGTAGGAGATCGCTCCCCACACCATGATGTCGGGTGTTGGCCCTGTGTGCCTCGGTCGTATGCAGTCCTGATTGTGGCGCTCACCTGCACGGCGCCAAACACGCATACGACCATCATTGGCACCAAGGCAGAAGCGACTCTCATCGCTGAAGACGACACGTCTCCATTCGTCCCTCCATTCACGCCTGTCGCGACACCACTGGAGGGGGGCTGCACGATGTTGGGGCGTGAGCGGAAGACGGCCTAACGGTGTGCGGGACCGTAGCCCAGCTTCATGGAGACGGTTATGAATGGTCCTCGCCGATACCCCAGGAGCAACAGTGTCTCTAATTTGCTGGGAAGTGGCGGTGCGGTCCCCTACGGCACTGCGTAGGATCCTACGGTCTTGGCGTGCATCCGTGCGTCGCTGCGGTCCGGTCCCAGGTCGACGGGCACGTGCACCTTCCGCCGACCACTGGCGACAACATCGATGTACTGTGGAGACCTCACGCCCCACGTGTTGAGCAATTCGGCGGTACGTCCACCCGGCCTCCCGCATGCCCACTATACGCCCTCGCTCAAAGTCCGTCAGCTGCACATACAGTTCACGTCCACGCTGTCGCGGCATGCTACCAGTGTTAAAGACTGCGATGGAGCTCCGTATGCCACGGCAAACTGGCTGACACTGACGGCGGCGGTGCACAAATGCTGCGCAGCTAGCGCCATTCGACGGCCAACACCGCGGTTCCTGGTGTGTCCGCTGTGCCGTGCGTGTGATCATTGCTTGTACAGCCCTCTCGCAGTGTCCAGAGCAAGTATGGTGGGTCTGACACACCGGTGTCAATGTGTTCTTTTTTCCATTTCCAGGAGTGTATGTACGTTGAGTGACACTACCACAACACACAGAACAGTTACACTTGTGCTTTGTTGTTTTGTAGTTGCAAGGGACTTAATTAATCAATTGTGCTAATGGAAATTCCTTGTCATTCTTTATTTTCATTTTATGCAGTCAGATTGTATGCTAATAATAGTTAGGGCCAACCAGTTACGAGACCTCGTAACCGGTCACACAGCTAGTAAAATTATTGAATTTATTCATTAATTTTAGTCTTTACTTTTTAATTAAGCCCCCATCAATGATCTCGGGATAGAAAATCAACGACAATTGCTCAGAAGGTGAAGAAAATTGGGCTGAATAAGACATTTGTGAAAAGAACTTCTAGCAGTAGTTTGTAGTAGGTCCCTGGAACGACGAAAGGTACCAAGCGATTGGGGAAAAGCATAGTTAATTCCCGATTTCGAGAAAGGAAGTAGAACCGAAGCACAGAATTATAGGCCGACATCGCTGACGCCAGTATGTGGTATAATTATGAAACGTATTATATGCTCACGCATTATGACATTTATGTAGAAAGAAAATCGCCTCTATAAAAACCAATATGGATTCTCTAAAGATATCTTATGCGACACAGCTAACTCTAGAATGAGATTTTCACTCTGCAACGGAGTGTGCGCAGATATGAAACTTCCTGGCAGATTAAAACTGTGTGCCGGACCGAGACTCGAACTCCGGACCTTTACCTTTCCAGGGCAAGTGCTCTGCCGTTTCAGTCCTGCACACAGTTTTAGTCTGCCAGGAAGTTTCGTATCAGCGCACACTCCGCTGCAGAGTGAAAATCTTATTCTAGAAACATCCCTTCTTCCAGGAGTGCTAGTTCTGCAAGGTTCGCAGAAGAGCTTCTGTGAAGTGTGGAAGGTAGGAGACGAGATACTGTCAGAAATAAAACTGTGAGCACGGGGCGTGAGTCGTGCTTCGGTAGCTCAGACGGTAGAGCACTAGCCCGCGAAAGCCAAACGTCCCGAGTTCGAGGCTCGGTCCGGCTCACAGTTTTAGTCTGCCAGGAAGTTTCACAGCTAGCTCTATTAGTCCATAAAATCCAGGGCGCTGCAGACAAAGGCTACCAGGATTCCTTGATTTCTGGATGTTGTTCAGTACAAATCCGGACTGTCGTTTAGCCAGCAAAATACAAACTTACCGATTATCGGACCGGATTTTTGACTGGACTCAGGACTTCGTAAGCAATAGAACTCAATACCTTATTCATAAAGAAACGAAAAATGTAAATTACACATCTTTCTCTTTATCAGACATCCACAATTGCTGTATAAATTATTCATAATCGACAACATCCGCGTACAGTTGTATCAAATTTTATTTTTCAGTGAAAGGCGACCACAGTTACGTTTCAGGGCAACAGTCCTCGCAAACAATAGACCACGAAAAACCACAGGTTCAGCTATATGGCAATACAGGTGCTCATGAGATTAGCTGCCCGCAGTGTGATTGCCGATATGCGGGCGAAATGGGCAGGGGTTTCCATATCACGTATCAAGAGCTCTAGAGTTTGCGCTAGGGCTGTGTAATTATTGGAACGAGGGGAAGCCACTGGCTTTTCATCGTTTGTATATGATGTATAGTTAGAGAGCGTTCCACAGAGTGAATACAGCAAGTGTAATAGATTATGCAGGTCCAGTTGTCGTCTGGTGGACCTTAGCACAACTGCGTTGTTCTTATATTATGCGTTACTGGGTTCGTATTAGTTAAAGGCCTTCCTGTCGAATGTTCACTTTCCATTAAAGTTCTATTTATCATTTGGATCTCAGCTCTTGTCCTATCTTTCCGCATTTGCATTTAAATCATAGGATTGAGAAAAGGCGGAACCTATATCCTGTAATTCCATTAGAGTATTCTTATTTTTACATTCAATCCTAGTATGAGGTGTTTAATTGTGTTTTTATCGATATTGCTTTTTTATCAGTGATATATATGCGATGGTGGTTTTAATAATAATAATAATAATATAACAATAACAATAATAATGATAATGTTCAAGAGGAATCAGTTTACCGAAAGTTGAGAATGGGTACAACTTCGGGATAATTTTTTGTCTATACTCTCATACAGGGGTAAGCCAATATAAGAGGTATATCCGCTAACTTCATTTTGGATACACCTTGTAGTGTTGTAATTATTAGTGGTGTTATCTCATGTTGTTTAAGATATGATGATATCGGGAATATAAGGTTACATCTTAGCCGTGATGCAACGGACGCGATGCACTCGCTAAAGTGGCAGTAACACGGCCCATCATCTAGTATTTTAACGTCGTTGGCACCGTGCTCGATGGGCATGTATGAGGTATTGGTAAGCCAGAATCTTTACGTAAAGTGAACATACCACATATGCAATGACGTCTATAAGTGCCAAGACATTGTGTCGTCTCTTTTTCTGGTTTCAGAAAGTCAGTTTACCTCATTTTACACAGGCGCGTGTTAGTGACAAGCTTAAGCCGGGACATTTGAGTGACTGTAGTGGTTTTATAGGTTGTTCTGTTGTCATTACTTTGTTTTGATTTATTGTGTTTTATTTAGGTTTTCCACATGGCAGTTGTATACATGAGATGATTTTTCTGCTTACATGCCATGTACCAGGGAATCACTATACTTCCCTCATTTAGATGGCTAGTATGAATATTCTGTATGTACTGTGAAAATTAACACAAATAAAACAAAAGTTTTGGCAATAGGAGGAAATAAGGAAATAAAGATTGTGCTGAATGGAGAAACACTAGAACAAGTTTCTTGGAAGCAGGATAGACACCGACTGGGAGTGCACCACAGAAATTAAAACAAGGATAGCAATGGCAAAAGAGGCGTTTTATAAGAAAAAGAGAATCTTCAGCAGCAGTCTGGACAGAGAACTCAGAATGAGACTCATAAAATGTCTTGTATGGAGTGTTCTTCTATATGGTGCTGAAACATGGACTATGAGGAAAAAAGACAGAGAAAGGCTGGAGGTTTTTGAGATCTGGACATGGCGGAAGATGGAAAGAATAAGTTGGATGGACCGAGTAAAAAATGAAGAGGTACTGAGAAGAGTGGGAGAGAAAAGACAGTTACTAGATGTAATAAAGAGAAGAAAAAGAAATTGCATTGGGCATATACTAAGAAAGAATGACGGATTGATAAAAACAGTTTTAGAAGGTTATGTAGAAGGGAAAAGGAAGCGAGGAAGGAAGAGATTCCAGATACTGGATGACATGATGGACGGTACAACATACAGCAGCCTTAAGAAGGAAGCAATGGATCGCAGAAAATGGAGAGGCAAAGGACCTGCTAATATAGCAGATAACTGATGATGATGATGACTGTGATATCCACTGTAAATGCTACTAGAAAATCTATTAGTCTGAAGTCAAGATGGCTAATACATATACGATGTCATTTAAACACTGTCTACATTACTGAAGCATTGGGACGTAATAAAAATTAACATAAGTTTACGATCTTTACAAACTTTCAAGTCATATAGTGACGTTGCATCGTGTTACAGTAAAGTGTGGCAAGGAATATCAGCATGTCAGACATCAGATATCACAAATATAAAACGCACATCATGTTGTGCTGTTGTTCCAGCGCACTCGTTCACTTAAGACCACAATGGCGCTTGAGCTAGTACGATATTTGCACAGCTACGTATGTATACAGATGTTTACACTGCGGTACTCGCCAATCGGTATATACTAGCTGAACTCGAATTAAATACGACACAAGGCAGATTTTTTCTTCACTCCAATTTCTGTAAGATTACTTTTGACAGGATTAGGTACTTCTTAAATTTAGACACTATTACAGTTTGGAAATATACAGTGTATTTTAAAGATGTAAATTTACGATAAAATATAGTTCATATGTTTTACTACACACCATATACACATCGACAGCAACGGACAGAAATAGATCACCATGTAAATTTACGATAAAAATATAGTTCAGATTATTCTACTCTCCGTACGTGTATCGATAGCATTTCGCAGAAATTGATCAACATGATAACTGTATACAAAACAATATAGACCACAGTCGTTGATTCAGACTGAGTAGATGATACTGTGACGCTCGTGCTATACATTCGATACAACCCTGATGTCTACTCCATGAAATGTGTGTACGATATGACAATGAACACGACACTTCCTACAGAAAACTATTAGGTTTACATAAAAGAGATTACCAATCCACACAAAATAAAATTCAATAAATCATGTGTGCAAATTATGTGGTGCTCGAGGTCTACATATGAGCACATCCGCTTAAGAAATATTGACGAAGTTAGAATAATGCAGTGCGTAAGTCACCAGGCTCACATAACACCAACTATAATACACTCGTGTATTGCCCATGCTCTCATTCAATAAAAGACTAGTAAAATTTTGTAGAGCCTCAAAGTTAAAGTGAATTCGATGTTTGAGGTTTACGTTTGTTACAGCACTCTAACATTAGTTAGTAAAAGGCTCAACAGTAGATTCATTAAGAACTCAGGCATGAGACAGTATTTGAATACAAATATTCCTTAGCAACAAACAAATAACCTAAGAAGATCCTATATGTGAATCATGTGGTGTTTGGGGACTACAGAGAAGCACGTCCACGCACATCAAGAAGTCAAACGTGCTATAGAAATTAACTACAACGGTAATATTATTACTTTTATTATTTTATAATACTTTATAACTTTATAATACTTTATTATACAGTATATACTTTATACATATACCGGGTGATCAAAAAATCAGTATAAATTTGAAAACTTAATAAACCACGGACTAATGAAGATAGAGAGGTAAAAATTGACACACATGCTTGGAATGACATGGGGTTTTATTAGAACAAAAAAAAAAAAAAAAGAAACGAAGTTCACAAAATGTCCGACAGATGGGACTGTACAGCAAAACGTCAGTGACTGCGCATGACAATCGTGTATAAAAAAAGGAGCTGTAATGAGAGAGAGAATCAGATGCGCCAGCAGTCGCAGCATGTTGACGTTACCTGAAAAGGCGCTTTTAGTGAAGCTGTATTATTAGAATGGGGAATGTGCTAGTTCAGCGTTACGATCCTATCGCCATAGAAAGCGATTCGAACGGGTAAAGGTCCGTTGACAAATGCAGCTGTGGCGAAAATTATTTCGAAGTTCGACGCCACGCGTTGTTTAGACGATAGACACCTTCTGTCCGCCGCTCGTGGTCTCGCGGTAGCGTTCTCGCTTCCCGAGCACGGGGTCCCGGGTTCGATTCCCGGCGGGGTCAGGGATTTTCACCTGCCTCGAGATGACTGGGTGTTTGTGTTGTCCTCATCATTTCATCATCATCCAGGAAAGTGGCGAAATTGGACTGAGCAAAGGTTGGGAAATTGTACGGGCGCTGATAACCGCGCTGTTGAGCGCCCCACAAACCAAACATCATCATCATCATCATTAGACGATAGACCCCGTACTGGCCGACCGAGCACAAGGCGTAATGCTGCTGAGGCAGTTCAGGAAGGAATGGAGACTGTAGCAGGTTCGTCTATGCACGGGGAAGTCAGCGCTCGTGCAGTCGCACGTCGCACCGGCATTCCATACACTACTGTTTGGTTGGCACTTAGGCGTACCCTCCGATGCTACCCGTATAAAATCCATCGGCATCATGAACTGTTACCTGGCGATTTACTGAAGCGGAAGGCATTTGCGGTGTGGGCGTTTCAAAAGATGGCGAAAGATGACGATTGGTTGAGTAACGTGTTGTTGCCGGCCGCGGTGGTCTAGCGGTTCTAGGCGCTTAGTCCGGAACCGCGCGGCTGCTTCGGTCGCAGGTTCGAATCCTGCCTCGGGCATGGATGTGTGTGATGTCCTTAGGTTAGTTAGGTTTAAGTAGTTCTAAGTTCTAGGGGACTGATGACCACAGATGTTAAGTCCCATAGTGCTCAGAGCCATTTGAACCATTTTTTTGAGTAACGTGTTGTGGACCGACGGAGCTCATTTCGCGCTCCGAGAGTCTGTCAACGCCCACAACTGCAGAATTTGGGCTACTGAAAATCCTAGAACTGTCGTGGAAACTTCATTGCACGACGAGAAAGTCACGGTATGGGTTGGATTTACCACATCTACCGTTATCGGGCCTTTTTTCTTCGAGGAAATACGCGAATCTGGTTTTGTAACTGCTACCGTGACGGGTGAGAGGTACGCCGATATGTTACAGAATCGCATCATCCCCATCCTGGCTGATAAACAGCTGCTGGAACGTACGATGTTTATGGAGGATGGCGCTCCACCCCATATTGCTAGACGCGTGAAAGATTTGTTGCTCGCGTCGTTTGGTGATGATCGTGTGCTCAGCCGCCCGCCACTTTCGTCATTCTTGGCCTCCCAGGTCCCCAGACCTCAGTCCGTGCGATTATTGGCTTTGGGGTTACCTGAAGTCGCAAGTGTATCGTGATCGACCGACGTCTCCAGGGATGCTGAAAGACAACATCCGACGCCAACGCCTCACCATAAATCCGGACATGCTTTACAGTGCTGTTCACAACATTATTCCTCGACTACAGCTATTGTTGAGGAATGATGGTGGACATATTGAGCATTTCCTGTAAAGAACATCATCTTTGCTTTGTCTTACTTTGTTGTGCTAATTATTGCTATTCTGGTCAGATCAAGCGCCATCTGTAGGACATTTTTGAACTTTTGTATTTTTTTGGTTCTGGTAAAACCCCATGTCATTCCAAGCATGTGTGTCAATTTGTACCTCTCTATCTACATTATTCCGTCATTTATTCAGTTTTCAAATTTATACTGACTTTTTGATCACCCGGTACTTCATACATACTTTATAAACATGACATAAAATAAATTTTTAATATGTATATGCACATGTTGCAGTGGTCGAGGTGTACGTGCATTTTTGAAGATATCGGCAAGGTCAGAAAGTAGCGGTGCACAAGGCTCCGGGTTTACAGAAAGTCTCTCGTAATACACTCATGCATAGAACACGTTCCCTCAATGCAACAACTGATAAGTGTTTTGGAGCTTGAGGTTTACGTTTGTTGTACTATTCAAGTTTCAGTTGAAACAGACGGCAAGACACATACAGATATCGTGAAATCAGATTTTGTGTGAGAATAAAGTAAATTAAAATAAAATATTGCCTACACAATTATTTGCCTACCAAATAAGTAGAACGAAAGGATCCTAAGTACAAAAGACGAGGGCTAGAGATCCACCTAAGAGCATATCCAACGCAGACCATAACAGTATAATCAGAAGATGCGATTCATGGGCTGAGATATAGTTTACATGACTATTCTCAGATCACGTTCTAAGTAACTGCTATTTATATATATCGTAATTTAGCTATAAGCATATGTGTGAGCAACATACAATTATATATAGACAACAGCTGATCACCTTCTTGCCTTGCACAATACTGTGTGTAGTTATAAAATATCGTCAAGGTAGCGAAGAAATTCTTTTGATTTGAATGTAATTGATCACTGAGCAAATATCCAGGGACTATTTATGGTGATTATATATCTGTAAATTTTCAAGAATGTTTCAATTTCTTCGCTTTGAGCTCATTATGAACAATTTTCATATAACGCCATATATATCCGTAATCTTATGTTTCCTGTCTCTAAGATGATCAACGAAAGCTTTTTTATTACGTACTGCTGCAGGTTCTTTAAACATAGTGAAAAAAGATCTGTCTGTCTGTCCTATGTAAAAGTCCTCACATTCACCACCATACGATCTGTATACCTGTATACCTGACTTGTTAGATTTATTTTCATCTTATTCAGTTTCGTGCCTCCATTTTAACCTAAGCACATTCTTCATATTAAAAGCTAGGACCACATTAGATTTATGAAGCTGATGTTCAAGATTGCCTGACACTTTCCCTCTGTATTTCATGCGAATGTATTTTACTTTTGTATTCTGCTTTGTACTCTAAATTTTTATTTTTTCCTGTTACTTTTGTTTTTAAATTTAGTGTACAAATTATCTACTAAGTTACGAAAGCAGTCGTTTGCAAAGGCAGTGTACCTCAGTGTAGTTAATTCTTGTTCTGTCTTTCCTAGTGGCAGTTTTATTACTTGGTGTAGCATACTATTAAATACTCCATTTTGTATCGTATCTGATGACAAGAAGAAGAATTAGTAATCATATCTGTATTTGTAAGTTTTATGTAAATACTGAATATATACTTCCCATTTTGTTTCTTTCTAGTTAGATCAAGGTAATAAATGCTATAATCTTTCTCGATTTCTGTCGAAAATTTTATCTTGCTGTGCATCACTCAGACCTAAACATGCCGCAACTTCGAGCGGTACAACACTTGTCAGTATAGTCACTTAATGAGAGCTTGTATTATACGAGGTGCGACAATAAAGTAATGAGACTGATATGAAAACAAATGTTGCTTACCGTTTTAGTCAAGTTTAGTGTTGTCTCCTTCAGAGTAGTACCCTTCTGATTGCACATGCGTTTTCCCAGCGCTTCTGCCATTGATGGTAACATTTCTGGAACTCATCTTCTGTAATATCCTCCAAGACCCTTGTCACAGCTTTTTGGACATCTTATGTTGTTTGAAAATTGTGTCCCTTCACCGCCGTTTTGACTCTTGGAAATAGAAAAAAGTTGCACGGAGCGATATCTGGTGAATAAGATGACTATGGTAGTACTGAAATTTGTTTTGAGGATAAAAATTGCTGTACTGCCAGAGCAGTATGGGATGGCGCATTATCGTGATGCAGAAACCAATTATCAGCAATGTTGGCACGGACACGAAGAACTCCTTTACGAAGTCTTTCTAAAATTTCTTTGTAGTAATATTGACTAACTGTTTGTTTAGGAGGCACCCACTCTTTATGAACAATTCCCTTGGAATCAAAGAAGTACACAAGCATGCATTTCACTTTTGACTTTGACATGCGAGCTTTCTTTGGTCTGGCGGATCTCTTTGAGCATCATTGCGAACTTTGACATTTTGTCTCTGGATCGTACTGAAAAAATCAACTTTCATCACCAGTGATAACACGGCTCAACAGTTCTGAATTGATTTCCGTTTGCTCTAACAGATCGGCTGCCACATTTTTCCGTGTTTCTCACTGTTGTGTGAGATTTTTGGGCACCATTTTTGCACAAATCTTTCTCATACCAAGATCTTCAGTTATTATTAGGTGAACCGTTTCTCGATTTATGTACAGTTCATCTGCAATCATTTTCACGGATAATCTTAGATCAAATAGTACGAGTTCACGTACGCTGGCCAAGTTGACATCTGTCCGTGAGGTTGATGGTTGTCCACTGTAGTCTTCATCTTCAACATTCGTTCTCCCCTCACTAAACATTTTATGGCAACGAAAAACTTGAGCTCTTGACATAACCTCCTTTCCATAAGCCTTCTGAAGCTTACTGTAAGTTGTCGTCGCGTTTTCACCCAGTTCAACGATAAAAGGAAATGGCATACCGTTGCGCAATATTATGCGGTTCCATTTCCGTGACAAGAGACACAAACACGTGTTAGCTTATTACGGTACAACTCACGATTGAACAGTTGCATCGATGTGCTGCTTGGACTAGAAGCAGTTTATAGACCAAGGTCAAAGATATTGTGCTTCCGCAAGCCTGCAGAGCTGCCACAACTTGCAAAGAAAATCAGTCTCATTACTTTATTGTCGCACCTCGTACACGAAGGGCTTATGTTTGCTGTTATGTGGGCCTAGCGGCACGTGCACTGAATTATTTGGACTTTGTTGAGATACTCCGGCTATACACGCTCTTACGAAGACAGCAAGCACCGCTGTAATTGCGTTTATGTGTTCTATTCCATCTTACATGTTGTGAATATATTTACATAAAAACTTTTTTAATTCTTTACTGTACACGACTGTCTACCGAAATGTATCTGCTTTTAACTGAATCTCGAGTGCAGTAATAAGCATAAACATTGAGCACATGTCCGAAAGAACACACACCACGCGTAATCCGCAGGCGTGATAACCATAGTGTAAATTGAAGGTGGAGGGAGGAAGGAAAGGAAAGGGGAGTAACTAATGATATCAGCTGCATCGAGACTTGATGTGGAGACAGTGGAGCCCAGTGAAAATGTGTGCCAGACCGGGACTCGAACCCAGGGTATTCTGCTTCCTTGGCAGTTGCGTTAACCACTGCGCCACCCGGACGCGGTGTTCATCGCAAATGCGCGGACTACCTGACACGCTCCCCGGATGACCCACACTCCCACCTAGCGCCACCAATGCACGGTCCCCGTCCATGTCCTCCATGCACCATGCTTCATGCCCGTTAATTTTGGATTCCCACTGGAGATCGAACGTAAATGTTGAAAGGTGGCTACACTGAGCCACAGCGCCAGAGATCGCGCCAGAGAGTATTGTTCCGCCGCCTCCACTGGCAGGGATTATTGAGAGATAGCGGCAGGCAGTTCTTGCCGAGAAGTTGTGGTGGACACTGCTTGTCGTGAAGTCGGAGTGAGATGTGATAGTGGAGAGTGTTGTTCCATGTTTTATGCAGTTATTTGATGGGAGGGATAGCAGATGTTATTCTAATGGAGATATTGTAATGATCAGAGTGCATTTCGTCAATATATATGAAGGTAATAAAACGCAAAGTTCTTTTATTATTTGTGTGTCTCAAATAATGCATCATTACAGGTTCAGTCAACAAAGCATCTGGCTTGTGTTCTTGTATTAGAGTGTAATTTTGGTTTTCTTGCACAATTATAGTATTTCTAATTTTCTTTTATCACGTCAATATTTAAAAATTCTTGTCTTGTTGAAGAAGAACCGTGCCAGACGTGCGTTGAGTCATACTACCACATACAGAACAGCTACACTTGTGCTTGTTGTGGCGTTGGTTTTATAGTTGCTGGGGACTTAATTAATTAATTGTGGTAATGAAAATTTTCATTTCATTCTTTGTTGTTGTTCTATGCAGTCAGATTGCGTACTAATACTAGTCAGGGCCAGCCGTTTACGAAACAGCGTAATCGGACTTACAGCTACTAAAAAAATATCTGCAGTATTATTTTAATTAAGCCCCCATGCAATGTACAACAACAAAGAGAGGATTGAAATGCAACACAACCATGTATAATTAAGTCAGCGGAACAGCAAGGACAAAAATGTTTTCGTTTTTACAATATTAGGAGAACAGTACCGTAGTACTTTTACCATGATATGTGCGTGCAGTGAAAGATAGGCCTGCCATCAGTTAAATTCCCGACCCCAGAGGAAGACTTCGAAAATGGCGGACGTTTGGGTCTAATCGGATATTTTCCAGGACAGATACAGTCTCTCGATTGTAAGCTGGCTGCTGGCTCTACGGGGCGATGACTTATATTAGACCACCGATTGTCAGCCTCTCTCCATAGAGAACTGTGGAAAATCTAAGCGTGCTTGCTACTGGGTTTTGAACATAAAACGAACGCAACTACCATCGCGCTAGTCCTTATTTGATGAATTTTACCAACATTAATTACAATCTATTTATTTCCCATGAATCTAATTTCTCCAGAAACAGGCGACCACGGACGCTCTCAGAACTAGGACAAACGGGGACATTTTGAAGCCCTAGTAAAGGCAAACCTTGATAAAAATGGTTTTACCATTTCTTCTCTTTCATTGTGGTTGAAGGTACTCGTAATACCACTCTGGTAGCGGAACACTATCCTAACAAGAACCCACATCGTCGACGAATGTTTCCTCCAGGAAACGAGAAGTTTCTACCAAAGGAAACGCAATCGTCGTAAAACTGTCACAGACGAACCTGCTGACTTTAAGTATTCCTTCTTCTATTTCAGTGAATCCATACGAGAGCACACGATAGCTTCAACAGGAGGCTGGCACTCCTAAAACCACTGTAATCACATTCTAACACGTCACCAGTTCCATCTCTATCGTGTGCAGAACACATACGCCGAAAATCGCATGGGAATTATTTCCAGCACCGTGTAGAGCTCTCTCAGTGGGCACAGCAGTAACTCATCGTCAACCAGGACTTCCGATGTTGTTTTTATCGATGAATTTTCCTTCTTAGAGAAAGGACCGATATATACGACTAACATGCATTACTGTTGGAGCAAAAACTCAAAATGTCTTAGACAGGTGGAACATCAACTTCAACGGGGAGTTAATGTCTGATGTGGGGTGTTTGATAGTACAATTATTGACCTTTATTTCATCAAAAGTAACCTAAACGGCAGAAAACATGCCAAATTTCTCGCAGGTATTCTTCTTCATCTTCTAGATGAAGTGCTGTTACATTTGACTGCTTATGTGGTCCAACACGATGGGTGCGCGTTATGACATGCGTGCATATCGTGCTCTGCATGGGATGAACCCTGCGCGGTAGATTGATCGTGGATTCATGTCCTAACTGCTCTGAAGGTCATTCTCTGACCGGCCGGGGTGGCCGAGTGGCTTTAGGCGCTACAGTCTGGAAACGCGCGACCGCTGCGATTGCTGTTTCGAATCCTGCCTCGTTCATGGATATGTGTGATGTCCTTAGTTAGGTTTAAATAGTTCTAAGTTCTAGGGGACTGATGACCTCAGATGCTAAGTCCCGTAGTGCTCAGAGCCATTTGATCCTTATTTGGAAGTTCACTGTTGATCACGACATACCAACAAATCCAGAGAGTGTACAGAAATATAACATGCTTGCTTGTAATTCACATCACCAAGCAAAAATAGAAGCGATGAATTCTGTCACCCAACATGTGGATTAGTCTATACATGGTCACCAATCTGAGCACCTTTGAATGTTTTATCCCCTTTTTATGGCCACAATTTATTGCTGTACTACAAAATGGAATTAAAGAGCCAAATTCCTCTTTATTATTAATTTGAATGTTATGTTTACTCAAATGTGTGATACATTTTTGAACAGGTTTTGATGACAAAAAGTTGATCACCTAATAAAAAATATAAGATGCTATTACAAAGAGATGTACAGCGTTCGTATTTTCGTAACGGAAAAAAATTACAAGAAAGGCAATCGTTCTCGTCACTGCCCCCTACCCCACCCAACAACGTATGCTTGACACATTTTTTATTGTCTCTCCATACATAAAGTTACTTAGGGTCGTCAAGATAAATGGAAAACCTTGAATCCATACACATCATAAGAAAGTTCGATTCCCGGCTGGGTCGGAGATTTTCTCCGCTCAGGGACTGGGTGTTGTGTTGTCCTAATCATCATCATTTCATCCCCATCGACGCGCAGGTCGCCGAAGTGGCGTCAAATCGAAAGACCTGCACCAGGCGAACGGTCTACCCGACGGGAGGCCCTAGCCACACGACATTTCCATTTTATAAGAAAGAATGGACATATACAAGGGTTGGAACTTTAATAGTAGCAACCATTTATTTACAGCTCGTACAAAATAGATATGTGTTTCAAAGTTTTACTGATCTTCAGGGTAGTCACGTGCATTGTGTATTGCCCGTTGCCAGCGAAGTGGAAGTCGTAGGATACTCTTAGCAGTGCCAGTTGTGTTGACAGTTCGAACGGCGCGGTCTATTGCCTGACTAATTTGTAGCAGTTCTGAAGGGAATGCCATGAAGTGTTTCCTTCAGTTGAGAACTCGAGTGCTTGAGCATTGTCCTGCAAAATGATGGTCAATTCCTTCAGAAACTGTCATCACTTCTGTCTCTATGCCGTTCATTTTTGGAACACAGCCTACGACCAGCTTTGAGACAGAATTTATAATACTTTCTGCAGGACCTGATCGTCATTTTGCAAGGCAATGCTCAAGCACATACAGTGCAAACTGTTAAGGATTTGTTTGACTGATGAGGCTGCTAAGTGCTGTATCCCCTACTGCACTCCTCTGACTAAAGCCCTTGTAAGTTCAACTCGATTTCTAAACTGAAGGAAACACTTCACGGCATTCGCTTCAAAACTACTAGAAATTTTTCGGGCAATAGACGCGCCGCTCGAACTGTCAACACAAATGGCATTGCTAAGAGTATCCTACGACTTCCACATCGCTAGCAACGGGTTATACACAATGCTGGAGACTACTTTGAAGGTTAGTAAAACTATGAAACACGTATCTATTTTGTGCGAGCTGTAAATAAGTACAGGGTTATTACAAATGATTGAAGCGATTTCACAGCTCTACAATAACTTTATTATTTGAGATATTTTCACAATGCTTTGCACACACATACAAAAACTCAAAAAGTTTTTTTAGGCATTCACAAATGTTCGATATGTGCCCCTTTAGTGATTCGGCAGACACCAAGCCGATACTCAAGTTCCTCCCACACTCGGCGCAGCATGTCCCCATCAATGAGTTCGAAAGCATCGTTGATGCGAGCTCGTAGTTCTGGCACGTTTCTTGGTAGAGGAGGTTTAAACACTGAATCTTTCACATAACCCCACAGAAATAAATCGCATGGGGTTAAGTCGGGAGAGCGTGGAGGCCATGACATGAATTGCTGATCATGATCTCCACCACGACCGATCCATCGGTTTTCCAATCTCCTGTTTAAGAAATGCCGAACATCATGATGAAAGTGCGGTGGACCACCATCCTGTTGAAAGATGAAGTCGGCGCTGTCGGTCTCCAGTTGTGGTATGAGCCAATTTTCCAGCATGTGCAGATTCACGTGTCCTGTAACGTTTTTTCGCAGAAGAAAAAGGGGCCGTAAACTTTAAACCGTGAGATTGCACAAAAGACGTTAACTTTTGCTGAATTGCCCAGATTCGCACATTGTGTCTGTTCACTTCGCCATTAAGAAAAAATGTTGCTTCATCACTGAAAACAAGTTTCTCAGCTCCTGTCGCCATTTTGTCTCACTGCGCTCTCGAGCGCTCTGGCGGCAGAAACCTGAAGTGCGGCTTCAGCCGAACAAAACTTTCTGAGTTTTTCTACGTATCTGTAGTGTATCGTGACCATATGTCAATGAATGGAGCTACAGTGAATTTATGAAATCGCTTCAATCATTTGTAATAGCCCTGTAGTTGCCATTATTAAAGTTCCAACCCTCGTATATGTATGTACGTGTGTTCCAAATCTTTTCCTAAACGGCCCGGCTGATTTCAACCAAGCTTGGTAAACACATCAGTTACTGTCTGGCGATGATCGGTGTTTACGGTAAGAACCACCTACCTAGCAAAGAGATAGGGGTGTGGGTGAAAAAGCAATGTAGCCTGCGACGCGCTAATATCCGTACTTCGTTAATCCAGTATTTAAGAATGAGAGCACTTAGACACTTGGAACAAACTTTATCTATAATTGTGTGCGAATATATTAATTTGCTGCGATATCCATTAATAAAATATTCTGAGTTTCAAGCCACGTCAAGTTGTTAACTGCCCACGAGCTTTCGGCGGACATCTCCTCTGCTATTGTGTAAGTAGGCTGTTTAGGTTTTCTTGTTGGTAACGCCATGTAGCGCTCCGTATGAAAATCACTGGCTGTGCTGTGTGCATTATTGTTTGCTATTGTAGTGTTGGGCAGCTGGATGTTAACAGCGCGTAGCCTTGCGCAGTTGGAGGTGAGGCACCAGCAGTGGTGGATGTGGGGAAGTGAGATGGCGGATTTTTGAGAATGGATAATCTGGAGGTGTGTCCATCAGAAATAGTACATTTGTAAGAATGGATGTCATGAACTGCTATATATATTATGACTATTAAGGTAAATACATTGTTTGTTCTATAGTAAAATCTTTCATTTGCTAACTATGCCTATCAGTAGTTAGTGCCTTCCATAGTTTGAATCTTTTATTTAGCTGGCAGTAGTGACGCTCGCTGTATTGCAGAACTTCCAGTAACGAAGATTTTTGTGAGGTAAGTGATTTGTGAAAGGTATAGGTTAATGTTAGTCGGGGGCATTCTTTTGTAGGGATTGTTGAAAGTCAGATTGCGTTGCGCTAAAAAAATATTATGTGTCAGTTTAAGCACAGTCATGTATAATTGATCAAAGGGGACGTTTCATATGTCGACCCTTAGCCGAGGATACCTCACTGGAATCTTCTGATTTTTTCGTGTAGTGTGTGTAATTAGTGTAGCTTTTGTTTATTGCTAGCGCGTAATTGTAGAGAGAATCTCCTTTGTAGTTGCAGTCTTTCATTTTTGTACAGTAAAACAGTTGTGGCATGCATCTAGATTTGCACCAAGTATTTCGCAGCTGCACTTGCGATTAACTAGATATTATTTTCAGTGCTATGTTAAAGTGTTTTCTT
The DNA here is from genome assembly GCF_023864275.1 of Schistocerca cancellata. Classification (NCBI taxonomy): domain Eukaryota; kingdom Metazoa; phylum Arthropoda; class Insecta; order Orthoptera; family Acrididae; genus Schistocerca; species Schistocerca cancellata. The sequence continues at coordinate 431,243,155 of NC_064632.1, forward strand.
ATTTTGCTCTTCAAATTGTGCTTTTCTGTGTTATCGTGTGAAATATGTGATAATTATGGCGTGTGAAAAACGTAACGACTATAAGGCTTACATACGTAGAACACATACAGGTACTGCTAATGAGATTTTAATGTAACATTTTGGTTTACTTGAAAATGCATTCTGGATTTAAAGTACTTTCTGAGAGATACCAGATGACACAGTGGTTAGTTTATGTGACAGCTAAACGATTATATCACGACACTACTAATGAGTGACAGTTTACATTGTTGCTTTTGTGGTGTATCTGTTTTATATCTGCACAGTGTTTCTGTAGTATTCTGGAAAGTAAAACATGTTTTAGTAGTAACTTTTGTGGTGTAGCTACAATGAGACAGCCTTTTCTGTAGCACAAAAATACGTTACAGCACAGCACTTTCTTCATCACGGCAATAAGCATAATAACTAAGATATCTATACGCAAAGCATTTCACTTTTGTTTATGAGGAGGTGAGTACATTGACTTCAGCCGAAGTTTGCTTACAGAGGACGATAACTACAACAGTTCCACAGAATTATCTTACAGCAAGACGCACATTTAGCGCTACATGACGCGCATTTGAGTGATTAATTTTGTACTTAAAACATTTATTTTTAAAGATTTTTGAATTACAATGATACAAAGGTTTTCTGTGATACATAATTGCTGTAATCTGTAACACCTGAGGGTATAATTACATTAATCCTCAGGGGGGTACACGCTTACTTTGTGTACCATGTGTTTGGCAAGCACAAGGAGCCTTAGCTAATATGGTATTTGCTTATACAATTTTACACATCGGTACCATATTTCTCTAACACAGAATTACACAGCTACCTGATCATTTAACTGAGAGAGACAAACATGTTTTTTTTACTACATCAGTGACACATGTTTACGCAATTACACAGTTGGAAAACTTCACACTTATGGAATTGTATTTTGTATGTACTTTGTGAACTGTTTATATATTTTTCGGAACCACTGTGATACTATGAGAGCTTTGACTGATGTATTTGGTATGGGATCATGACTTTTAAAGTACATTTGAGGTAGATGACACTACTGAAATGAGCAGAGAATTCTTTTTAGGTTTTGAAATTATTGCAGGAAGCTACGACGTTTTTGAGATTTGACTGAGGTGTTATGATATTATTATGATGACGATATGTATTACGCTGTTGAGGTATGTTTATGATCAATAAGATGATGCTACCATATATGAGGAATTTGATTATGCTACGTATTTCTTATGATGAAATACTGAAGAAGTGTCGACGAATATGTATATGTATAATAAGGTAAGGAATAAAGAGTAGTGGTTAGGGACTCTGATTTGTGGAAAACGATGTTGGAAACCTAGAATCGTACTTTAGAATTATGAAATGTGTGAACATGTGTGAATGTATCACAATGCCACTGAAAATTTTTTGGACACTGTTGTATTTATAGGATTTTGTTTCTACACATTTGTAACGCAAATTCTCGACCTGAGAAATTTTTTATATGAGACTGTCACTGTAGCGCAAACTGCTCTCGTAAATATTTCGGTAGGAAAGTTAAGTGACCTTCACGTAATGCGTGGTGGGCACCCAGCTGTGCGATAGTCGCCTGGGAAAAAGCCATTAGTGTGTGCCTTTCAGAGGCACAGGTGGAGAAAAAAAGAGACCATTAACCTCGCTATTGACATACCTTTGTAGAAAGCATCGCAAATATGACACGCTCATTACTTGAAAACATATGATTACTCGTACTTTGCACTACTTACTGAAATGCTTATGAATTGATGGGAAATACTCGTACATCTGCACACTTGATTATGACATGTGTCTTTCTACGAGAATTGAGAGAATTTCTACTAACTTATGAAATGCCTCATGACTACTGAATGATTATTTTATGCTTTACTTTGTACATAGTTGCTTATTTTACTTGATATCTGTTTTCCAGGTGTGTTGCATCACTGCTTTTATAAAATAAAATTAAATGCATTTGCTAATGTGAACACTTTCTGTCAACAGATATGTTAGATAATAATTTTATGATCCACATTCTTCAAAAAAAAAAAAGGAGCGCTTGGAAAGGAAAGAACAGTAAGAATGGACTAATAACAGTAACTGCATACATAATTTACTTTTCAAGTACTTGGTAATTTTTATGGTAGAATAAGTTGTGGTGCACCACGTTAATTATTTAGAGATTAACATGTGAATAGACATCTCTCTTATCTGCATTGTTGTCTTTAGTGCACTATTTTTTCTGCTTGAGCTTTGTCATGTTTAGATATTAGTTATTGCATTTGCTGCTGCTGTTTGCCAGGCATAGTGCTACTAAATTTCACTTTGTATTACTCTGTTAAGCCAGTTTTACTACTGATTTATTTTTCTTGTTGCTGCACATTGGCTCATATTCGTTGTAATGTTGCTTTGCTCTGCTAATTTAGATTTCCTCCTGCTTGCTTTGCCAATTTCCATTTTTTTTCACTGCTGTTTGTATTAATTGTTTTGTGCTGCTGCATTTCCTCGTCCCTTAGTTTATGCATTTGAGCTCAGTAGATTTAAGTTAGCTTAAGATGGGTAAGCTATATAAGAGAACGAGTTGTAACGAATTGGAAGAAATGCATTGAGAAGGTATAAGAAAATGGTTTGGCCAAAAAAGTATTTTGAAAGAGGATATGAACAAAAAGGTAAGGTTTAGGAACAACAGGTTTAGGTAGCATTTTCTTGGAAAATAATGAGGTAAGAAATATGTGAACATATAAATACAGAAAGCATGCTTTGATAGGATTTTTTTGGTGGAAACAAACGTTGAAATAATGAAGTTTTGGAATGAAGTTTTGGGTTGGACTGCAGTACCAAATGTTACACTGAAAACAAACCCTGCCCTTTCCTCTTGTGGTTTTCTGCTATGTGTTTGTGTACTCTTGTATATTTGTTTTTTTCCTGTCTTTATGTGTTTAGTTGATATGAGTTATGTTGTGGAGTTTTTCTAATGTGTTATTTTCTTTGTAAAGATGTTTAGATATTATTTATTCTGTTTTGTTTTAATGCTCACATGTGAAGTTGAGGTTTCAAAAGTTATTCTGGTCTTTTATGTACTTACTTATGTCATAAATCCTGTAACACTGATGTATATGTTTATTTCTATTCTTTTGTAAACCATGTATTACTACAAATGTAATCTGTATTATTATGTTTTTAATGATGTTTTCTGTACCTTTGTAATTGTATTCTCATGTTGTAAAATTGTAATGGACACCAGTTCATCAAATTAAGTAACTTGTAAGCATTCATTTCACTGCGCACATTTCTGTTGGTCATAGTATATGCACAATATGTGAAAAAAAGAGGACTGTTAGTGCTCACACGTGTGTTGATAATTCAGCAAGGGACTGATTAACAGCATTGCTGATTCTAAGGACAATTCCAGAAACTTTGTGAGTGCACAAGTGGTGGTTTATGGACTTGCTATATTGTCCGCAAGACTCTTCCATGGTGATTTTGCACCTGCACAGTTGCAACAGATGGTTGCTGGCCCTCTACAAGGACTACAGTGGGTCTGCATCTTTGATGACTCACCGATACCATTATTTCTACAAGGACCGCAGTAGGTCTGCACCTCTGATGGCCCACCAATACCATAATCTCTACCAGGACTGCAGTGGGTCTGCTCTGTGATGACCTACCTACCAATATTCTTCAAATCTTCGGCTGACTCTGCTGAGGGTTTGCTCTGGTGTGGCCCATTACCTGTCTGCATGTCAAGAGTCAGCACTGTCTTTCCGTTGGAAGGACAACACTACTTCTTCAAGACTGCATGGAAATCCACTTCTTCCGTGTGCATTTTCTTTTACTGCTCAGACTTTGAGAAAAAAAAAAACCACTGCAATTTTACTGTGATGATGATGAGGACTGTCTTTATGGACTGTGAGAAAGTTTTAGCCTTTGACCAACATTGTATCAATAAGTGTGTGTATTTGATTTCTTTGTTATTGTAATTATGAAATTTTTTTTCAAATCTGTATTGGCCACTGCCCAAAACAATTTGTAAAATTTTTTGTGGGGAGCAAGGGGGCTATGTAAGTAGGCTGTTTAGGTTTTCTTGTTGGTAACGCCATGTAGTGCTCTGTATCAAAATCACTGGCTGTGCTGTGTGCAACCTGTGGCTGGTTTGCATTGTTGTTTGTTATTGTAGTGTTGGGCAGCTGGATGTTAACAGCACGTAGCCTTGCGTAGTTGGAGGTGAGCCGGCAGCAGTGGTGGATGTGGGGAAGTGAGATGGCGGATTTTTGAGAATGGATAATCTGGAGGTGTGTCCATCAGAAACATACATTTGTAAGAATGGATGTCATGAACTGCTATATATATTATGACTATTAAGGTAAATACATTGTTTGTTCTATAGTAAAATCTTTCATTTGCTAACTATGCCTATCAGTAGTTAGTGCCTTCCGTAGTTTGAATCTTTTATTTAGCTGGCAGTAGTGGCGCTCGCTGTATTGCAGTACTTCCAGTAACGAAGTTTTATGTGAGGTAAGTGATTTGTGAAAGGTATAGGTTAATGTTAGTCAGGGGCATTCTTTTGTAGGGATTATTGAAAGTCAGATTGCGTCGCGCTAAAAAAATATTGTGTGTCAGTTTAAGCACAATCATGTATAATTAATTGTTCAAAGGTGACGTTTCAATTTTCAAGTGGTTGACAGTTGTCTGAATGTCACTGTCGTGATTATATAGCCGCGGCACTGTACATGATGTCACTGGTGCCTAGTCGAGGCCCACGAGAGAGACAGGCTGCGGCGCGTACGTCACGAAGGTAGGCCTGAACTGGCTCTCTGGCTCAGCTCAGCGGACAAAATGCGTTTCTAAACCTGTTAACTTGCAGCTGGGCGTGTGCCTATTTGCGAGAATTGCATCTTCTATCGGACTCTGCTATACTGAAGTCTTACTGATTAACAATACTACAACAAAATTTAATTTAAGATCAATACTCGATATAAATGGTATAATGGCTTGTTTATAGCATTTAGTCTCTTCTGCTTAACAGTCCTCGTTTCATTCAAGAAGTGGTGGCTTATGCAACTGATAATCATTTTGGTAGGATTTTAATTTTATTGTATCCCAGTACAGCCATAACAAATAATAAGTAGGCCTATGGACTTCCGGCAACGGCCTTGACCAGTGGATACACCGCTTCCCGTCAGATCACCGAAGTTAAGCGCTGTCGGGCGTTGCCGGCGCCTGGATGGGTGACCATCCGGGCCGCCATGCGCTGTTGCCATTTTTCGCGGAGCACTCAGCCTCGTGATGCCAATTGAGGAGCTACTCGACCGAATAGTTGCGGCTCCGGTCACAGAAAACCATCGTAACGACCGGGAGAGCGGTGTGCTGACCACACGCCCCTCCTATCCGTCTCCTCAGCTGAGGGTTACACGGCGGTCGGATGGTCCCGATGGGTCACTTGTGGTATGAAGACGGGGTGCTATAGACTTCCGATCGTTGTAGGATAAATAAGCGTAAGACTGCATAATAGCAGATTCCAGTAGGAGATGCAATTCTCATATGTATTTACACATCTAGTTACGACTTAATGGGTGTAGAAACGTAGTATGTCTGCTGCGTTGAGCTAGCGTGCGAGCGCAGGCCTACCTTCGTGACGTACGCGCCGCTGCCTGTCTTTCTCGTGGGCCTCGTGCCTAGTCCCGCTCCATAAATGGCAGTGTTTTGGTTGCGCGAACGCCGCGCCCGCTGCAACTCCCCGTTAGCGGGATCCAAGGCCATACCCAGCGGCAATCCACCGACCTGAAGGTTTATCCGATATTTTGATCTCTGTTGCATCACGTATTACGCTATCCCAGAAGCCGCTGGTGCGTTTAATAATAGAAGTATCGTCAAATGCAATGCGGCAACCGTTTTCCAGATCATGCTCCGCTACAGCTGATTTTTTGGAATACGTAGGCGGAAACACCTTTCATGTTCTGTGCAACGCTTTTCAGTAGTGCGAACAGTCTGAGCAGCACAAAACTGTCCTCAACCACACGGTATTTCGTATATTCCCGGTTTTCTGAGGCCTACATCGTCTTTCACAGACTTCGATTGTGGTTGTATCTTTGCTGGTGGTTTGAAGACTGTACCGATTTTATGTGTATTCAGGAGCCGATTAATCTTCCCTGTTATTGGGCCACAAACCGGTAAAAACTCAATCTTCTTTGTGCCTTCTTCGGAGGTCTTCTGCTTTCGCGGCTTACCAGGAACTGCTTGCGAAATTTGTCTGTAGTTGTAACGGTTTTCCTTGAAATCTTTACGTTAGTGGCTCAGTTCCCTCGCAGGTTTTCAGCGTCTGAAACGATTTCCGTGCGAAGTACCAAGGCCCTCAAAACAGACCGTTTCTGTACCGGGTGCTGGTAGCTGGTGAGGTACAGATACCAATCCGTGCGGGTGGGCTTGCTGTAAAAGCTGACTGAGACACCCATTGGGTTTACGGCAGACAAGGACGTCCAGGAACTGCAAGGAAACGTCCTCCTCTACTTCCATCGTGAGCTTTATGTGGTCGCGGACGTTATCGATATGTTCCAGAAACTCTTTGAGCTTTTCATGGCCACGAGGCAATATGACGAAGGTATCGTCGACGTAGCGACAGAATCAACGAGGTTCTACAGGAGTCGTGTCCAAGGCGATGTCCTCAAAATCCTCCACAGAGAGGTTCGCTACAACTGGAGCTATAGGGCTTCCCATCGCGACGCCGTCCGTCTAATTGAAATATTCTCAATCCTGAGAAAAATGCGGTGACGTCAGGGTATGTTTAAATAAATCCAAGATGGTGTCGTCAAAGCGCCGGAACAGCAAATCTATAGAGTCTGTGACGGGCACATTCGTGAATACGAAAACGACATCAAAAGTAACCATAATATCCCCTTCACCAAGGCGTAGACGTTTAATTCGATCGATGAAGTCCGCCGCATTTTTTAGGTAGTGCGCAAAGTGTCCATTTTCAGACCTTTACGAAACTTCTCGCTGACAACTCCCACAAAGTGATGAAAGGGAAATGATTTATAGTTTATTACAGTTTCGTTGCTCATGCAGTAAAACTGCCGCATGAAGTATGACGTTTTAATGCATTCCTTCTTTACTATTAACTCTATTCGCAAACATCTCGGAGTCAGTAGCCGCATACCTGTATGTCGCTGGATGTATCTACATAAAGATATCGTTGTACTACACACAATTCAAAGACGTGACGTCAGACACCAGATACGTGAAAAACTGTTGCATCTCACATGACGTTTAAATTTATTATTTGTTTTCTACTAACACTATTCGCAACACATTTCGTAGGCAGTATCCACATATCCCGCTGAAAGTATCTACAAAAATATATTATTGTACGACGTATAGACCACTAGATATGACATCATAAACATTTAGCTGCTTGTAAATGAAACTGCACGGCGAAATTCTCTAAAGTCTAGAGATAAATGTGAAGCATACGCAAAAACACGTGTGAAATATATTAAATATATGTGAAATATATCTGACACTTGCGTTGCGAGCAAAGCCGCGGGTAGAATGCCCATCCTAAACCCCAGCAACGATTTTAACCAAATTGGCACGCGTATTAGTTACGAGCTGGAAAGTAATACTGTGAGGGTAAAAACCACCAGTCTCCTACTAAGATGGAGGTAATAACGTGGAAAAAGAACGTGAGAGGAAGAGACTGACGGACAAAAACGGGGGGGGGGGGGTGTAGGCGTTAGGCAGAGAAAGAGAAGAGAGATGGGCAGAAAAAGGCAAGAGGAGGAGGTGAAGAAAAAGAGGAGGGAATAGGAGATGAACAATGAGAGGGAGAGGAGGAGATGGACAGGGCGAGTGGTTGGAGGAAAAGGAGAGAGAGAAAGAGAAGATGGACAAAGACACGGTGCAGTAGGAGAAGACATTAGATGGGTGGATGAGATGGACAGAAGGTGAAAGAGTAGACGAACAGAGGAGAACAAGCGGGTGAATAGAGAGAAGAAGGAAGAGCAGACAGACAGAGAGTGAGTTAGGAAGAGGTGGATAAGGAAAGCGACAGCAGAAGATGGACAGAGAGTACCGTTGGAAGAGGTGGACAGAGGGGTTGGGGAAGATGGACAGAGAAAGGGTGAAGGAGGAGACAGAGAGAGGGGAGACGAGGAAATGAACTAATTGAAGATTGGAATACATACATATCCGGGCAAAGGAGGGTACTCAGCCAGCACAGAGATACAATAGGTGTAAGACTGTTGCGAAACTGAGGAATATTTATTGTTTTCCATCTATCTGCGTGAAGACTGGTGACTGTCGCTCAGTAAAGGGAACAATGTAATGGTTTTAGCACACCAAACTCAAGAAGTTATTAGCGGTAGCCACAGGTATTTGGTTGTTAACAGCCCACAACGGCTTCTAAACGAACGTATTGAGTCAATTTGTCAACGAAACAAATATCATTCCAACACTCATTGGAGAAGTTGTGGAGAATGTTACCTATTTACGAATTTTATAATAAAATAATGCATATATGGAGATCAGAATTTCAACTAGACGGTAGAGAGTTTTTCGATAACTTCCTATATGCTGACGATGCAATAATCCTAGCAGACAAAGAACAGTACCTTCAGAAAAGGGATTTAATTACTGAAACAAATAAGTGCGAAATTTAACATGCAAATCTCGACAGAAAAAATTAAGGCAATGACCTTCATGGAGAAAAAAACATATTACAACAAAATAGCCGTAAATCAGAAGATTTTAGGTCAAGTAATCAACGTTACCTAGGATGTAGGTGACATGTGGCTACAGCAAAGATATCCAAGTGAATGTTATTAAATTCAGTTGGATATGTGGAAAAAATAACAGAAACCTTAAAAACGAAACTAGGAAAGGTATTCAAATTAAACACTACAAAACAACTGATTAGCTAAAAGCAAGAAAGCCGATTTCAGGTTCAAGAAATTAAATTCCTGAGACGAGTTGAAGGTTGCAAAACAGAAAACAGAATGAGGAGCCAAGATATTAGAGAAGAACTAACAACTTTGCCTAAATGATAAAATTGTGGATTATAGGAGAAAATGTAACGAACACTAGAAAAAACGGAGGGTGGCAAACTTCCCTTAAAGGCTAGAAATTGTAAGTGCCAAAGAAAAAGATATAGAGGAAGACCCCTTGTAACGATAGGTACAGGAAATCTCGCCTAATCCTGAGGAGAAGAAGAAGAAGCTGTGTGCCTCATGCATACAGATATCACAGTCATTCAACGTAATTTTAATGTAAATATATTTCATTGTGAATATTAGTTAATTGCATTTATTGCAGATTTAATTATCTTACTTTTGATTGTGTGAGGACTGAACTTATTAAAAATCGTGTGCTCTTGCTTTTTTTGTCATTGCATATTTTCTGATTGTGTCTTTATTACACAATGGATCTGAAAAATTGTAAACAAATGTGTTTGATTGGAATTTTTCGTAATTTTCACTGAGTTCGGCTCAAAATCGCTTCCCAAAACACTCTCTGCCGTTTCATACACAGGGTGTCAGGGTATAAGTACAAATATTGTGACCATTAGTACCTTAATATGCACCCACTTCACTGTGTTAGTCATCTCTTCTCTGTGTCAGCAGTCTTTCCACAAACCCTCACATGGTTTACTACCTGATGGTGTCTGAACGGTCGTAAATGCACAATGAATTGGACTACGCCTGTTAGTACATAATAACTCGTTAGCGTTCACACTTCAACACCTGACCTGCTGACCAGGAGAAAATAAACGTTAATAGCTTGCTCTTGCCACATGCACTAGGAGATACTAACCAACCTAACGGCATACTAGCAATAATTATTAGTCCTGAAATGAAGTAAATAGTGAGTAATATTGATCAGTACACTGCACTTATTTACCAACTGAGTTCTCTGCTCCTCTACCGCTAACATCCTGTACGGCATTTCTAACGTATGTGACAAATGTTTCTTTAAAAACTGCCTGAATAATGAAGAAGCAAAAGGTGGACGTTATTTTCTCCCCACCAAGCAAGACGATGGCTGTTCTGAAATCTGTCAAAAATTATCTGCTTTCGCTAACCAGTGATAAGTGCCCAACACAGATAGTCGGTTTAGGATACAAAGTCGATCGTTGACGAGGCTCGCCTTGCGAGCTGCACTGCATTGTAATATACACAATAGTCACAGCGTCTGGTGCGAGAGTTGTTATCATTTGGCAGCTGAAGCAAAGCTAGGGGTGGGAAAGCAGACAGTCACGTGTGTCGTAAAGACAATGTTTTTTTTAATTACTTTTCTACTTAAATAACGAAATAATTGTTATATTTTAGTGTTATTACCGAGAGACACGAATTATCGTGAAACAGTTGTGAAACTTCATTGCAAATGGACCTCAATTGTTTGTTTTTGTGCTCAATGCTGCCGGTTTCGATCAGTAGACAATTGTCAAGCCAAAGTTTAGAGGACACACAAAACCTTTCAACAGCACAGGTCACAATACGCAGACAAAATAAAAATTATGGCATTCAATAGACGTAGAAATCACTTTCAAAGCGTAACCCGCTTGTCACTACAAAATTTGAAGCGAAACGATGTAGGTAGAAAAACACACCTTCTGTTTCAGTACTTAAACGCCAAAAGACACAGATGTATGTAGGACTCTCACACAAGGCAATCATACATTTCAAACTGAAGAAAACGGTAACGGACTTGCAGGGAAAGAAACAGCAAAGATCAAAGGCAAAATTCTATGAATCTTGGACAAATATTGTAAGAGAGTGTCTGTAGTTGTAGCACCGATAATGCATACATACCACAGGTGCGTGTCAGAACTCTGGAGTATTTTGGAGTACATCGATTTAACGACTATGTGAACAGCGAACTTTCTTAACTAAAAACCGTACTTACCAAACGGTGTCAACAAACGTAATCATAAAAACGTATACGGTGAAGTGACACATGTGGTGAAGGAGAGCTTTGCAAAATATGCAGTGTCAAATCAATAAAAAGTAAATAAGAAAACATCGAATTAGGTTACGTGGCATACATAACTGAATATGAGAGAACTAGTGATTTTTAACCATATTATTTGAATAGATGTAGAAACAGCTGAATCTCACTGATTCAGTTATTCACGAAGAAATGCTTTCGAATATAATATGTGTAACTGCTTCTTACGTCGTCCTTATTAAACACTTATTTCATACATGAGAAGCATATATTTCCGTTGTTGTCGGTTATTACTATGAAAAGCACTTTCCTCGAAATGTAAAAAAAAAATTATGTAGTGTAATGAATCGCCCATTTTACGCTCAATTCGATTTTCTGTTACACGGATTTATTTGCAAATGTAGTTAGTTTTGCTTCAAAAGCGAATGTGTTGAAGATTCTCGACATCTGTGGCTAAGATATAGCAAGAATTGTGGAACTGATTATATCTGTGTCGGGAAATAGTTTTCTTGCTTCTGACGTCTTATCATCACGGTGGCACGGAGGGGAAGCGTATACCTCCGTGTTTGAGAAAGAAAGAGAGAGAGAGAGAGAGAAAGGGGTGCTGCTTCTTTGTCGTGAGTTCAGCAGGGTAGCTTATGTAGTTGGCACCTCACGTCACTGGAGGACTTTTGTTGATTTCAGTAAGATTGTGGGGTCTAAGCTACATGTTTAGGTGATGGTGGTTGCTTTTGCTTCTAGTCACATATATTCCCGCCTACATACTTACAACCACAATGGACTTTACCGCAATTGCAACATTTTGAACAGACCGTTATTTATATGCTGCGATGGATAAAGGAAGTGACTGGTCAGTTAGCCTGTTCACCGAACGAGCATTCTTCTTTGAGTCTGTTGCAAGCTACTTTTGCGTACCGGGAAGCAAGCGATATATTTGTTAGTCTGTTTCTTCTGTTCAGAAGCCTAAAATGTTTCTATGGTCTCTCCCCTTGAGGACAATTATCGTATGTAACATTTAACATAATACATTAAGTGCTGTTTTCGTTCAGGTACTCCAAGTTCATAATTGTTGGCATGTCTCAACATCTACATCTACATCTACGTGGTTGGTATTCTCAATTAAGTGCCTGGCAGAGGGTTCAATGAACCACCTTGTAGCTGTCTCCCTACGTTCCACTCTCGAATTGCACGCGGGAAAAACGAGCACTTAAATTTTTCTGTTCGAGCCCTGATTTCTCTTATTTTATCGTGATGATAATTTCTCCCTATGTAGGTGGGTGCCAACAAAATGTATTCGCAATCGGAGGAAAAAACTGGTGATTGAAATTTCATGAGAAGACCCGGCGCAATGAAAAACGCATTTGTTTTAATGATTGCCACTCCAATTCGCGTATCATGTCTGTCGCACTGTCTCCCTTATTTCGAGATAATAAAGAACGAGCTGCCCTTCTTTGTACTTTTTCGATGTCATCCGTCAGCTCCTTCCACCTGATGCGGATCCCACACCGCACAGCAATACTCGAGAATACGGCGGACAAGATTGGTGTAAGCCATCTCTTCAGTTGACCTGTTGCACCGTCCAAGTGTTCTGCCAATTAATCGTAGTCTTTGGTTTGCTCTACCCACAACATTATCTATGTGATCGTTCCAATTTAGGTTATTTGTCATTGTAATCCCTAAGTAGTTGAATTTACAACCTTCGGATTTGTGTGACTTACCGCGTAATCGAAATTTAGCGGATTTCTTTCAGTACTCACGTGAATAACTTAACACTTTTCTTTATTCAGGTTCAACTGCTACTTTTCTCACCATACAGATATCTTATCTAAATCATTTTCCAATTCGTTTTGCTCATCTGGTGACTTAACAAGACGGTAAATGACAGCATCATCTGCAAACAATCTAATAGGGCTACTCAGATTGTATTCTATGTCGTTAATATAGATTAGGAACAATAGAGGGCCTATAACACTTTCTTGGGGAGCGCCGGGTATTACTACGAAATGTGATCTTTCTGTCAGAAAATCACGAATCCAGTCACACAACTGAGGCAACATTCCATAGTCACGCAGTTTGGTTAGAATACGCTTGTGAGGAACGGTGTCGAAAACCTTCTGGAAATCTAAAAATATGGAATCAGTTTGACATCCCCTGTCGATAGCACTTATTACTTCATGGGTATAAAGAGTTAGTTGTATTTAACAAGAACGATGATTTCTGAATCCGTGCTATGTATCAATAAATCGTTTTCTTCGAGGTAATTCATAATGTACGAACACAGTACATGTTCCAAAAACCTACTGCTACTCGACTTTAGTAATATGGGCCTGTAATTCAGCGGATTGCTCCTATTTTCCTTTTTGGGTATTGGTGTGACTTGAGCAATTTTCCAGTCTTTAGGTACGGATCTTTCTATGGGCGAGCGGTTGTATATAACTGCTAAATACGGAGCTGTTGTATCAGCATACTCTGAGAGGAACCTGACTGGTATACAATCTGGACCGGAGGCTTTGCCTCTATTAAGTGATTTAAGCTGCTTTGCTACACTGAGGATATCTGTGTGTGTGAAATCTAATGGGACTTAACTGCTAAGGTCATCAGTCCCTAAGCTTACACACTACTTAACCTAAATTATCCTAAGGACAAACTCACACACCCATGCCCGAGGGAGGACTCGAACTTCCGCCGGGACCAGCCGCACAGTCCATGACTGCAGCGACTCAGACCGCTCGGCTAACCCCGCGCGGCCGAGGATATCTACTTCTATGTTTCTCATCTTGGCAGTTATTCTTGATTGGAATACAGGAATATTTACTTCGTCTACTTTGGTGAAGGAATTTCGAAAAACTGTGTTTAATAACTCCGCTTTAGTGTGTAATGGTTCTCTATTTACGTGACCATTACGGCACTCTAACCCCAGTTCTCGATACCAGTAATATCGTACTACTTTTCTGCGAAGTAACAGACATATTTTTGTGAAAATATTCACATTTGGTTCTATTAATGTATAGGTACTCCGATGTATCGATATATTACTGTGATATGGTTCTTGTGTGTATTCATTTCTGTGAGACTGTCATAATCTTTCACTTACTTATAACCGTTTTGGCGCGAATGTGCACAGAGCAGTCTTTGTTTCACTTTGCAGAAGTTAAGTTGTTATTTCGCCTTGTAAAAGAACAGTCAAGTCTTGTGTTTGGCTAATGTGGAAATTAAATGTATGAAGATTGATACAAAACGGTTTTTTTTCATGATGTGACAATTGTTGTTGTTGCTGTGGTCTTCAGTCCTGAGACTGGTTTGATGCAGCTCTCCATGCTACTCTATCCTGTGCAAGCTTCTTCATCTCCCAGTACCTACTGCAGCCTACATCCTTCTGAATCTGCTTAGTGTACACATCTCCTGGTCTCCCTCTACGATTTTTACCCTCCACGTTGCCCTCCATAACTAAATTGGTGATCCCTTGATGCCTCAGAACATGTCCTACCAACCGTCCCTTCTTCTAGTCAAGTTGTGCCACAAACTCCTCTTCTCCCCAATCCTATTCAATACCTCCTCATGTGATCTACCCATCTAATCTTCAGCATTCTTCTGTAGCACCACATTTCGAAAGCTTCTATTCTCTTCTTGTCCAAACTATTTACCGTCAATGTTGCACTTCCATACATGGCTACACTCCATACAAATACTTTCAGAAATGACTTCCTGACACTTAAATCTATACTCGATGTTAACAAATTTCTCTTCTTCAGAAACGCTTTCCTTGCCATTGCCAGTCTACATTTTGTATCCTCTCTACTTCGACCATCATCAGTTATTTTGCTCCCCAAATAGCAAAACTCCTTTACTACTTTAAGTGTCTCATTTCCTAATCTAATTCCCTCAGTATCACCCGACTTAATTCGACTACATTCCATTATCCTCGTTTTGCTTTTGTTGATGTTCATCTTATATCCTCCCTTCAAGACACCATCCATTCCGTTCAACTGCTCTTCCAAGTCCCTTGCTGTCTCTGACAGAATTACAATGTCATCGGCGAACCTCAAAGTTTTTATTTCTTCGCCATGGATTTTAATACCTACTCCGAATTTTTCTTTTGTTTCCTTTACTGCTTGCTCAATATACAGATTGAATAACATCGGGGAGAGGCTACAACCCTGTCTTACTCCTTTCCCAACCACTGCTTCCCTTTCATGTCCCTCGACTCTTATAACTGCCATCTGGTTTCTGTACAATATGTAAATAGCCTTCCGCTCCCTGTATTTTACCCCTGCCACCTTTAGAATTTGAAAGAGAGTATTCCAGTCAACATTGTCAAAAGCTTTCTCTAAGTCTACAAATGCTAGAAACGTAGGTTTGCCTTTCCTTAATCTTTCTTCTAAGATAAGTCGTAAGGTCAGTATTGCCTCACGTGTTCCAGTATTTCTACGGAATCCCAACTGATCTTCCCCGAGGTCTGCTTCTACTAGTTTTTCCATTCGTCTGTAAAGAATTCGTGTTAGTATTTTGCAGCTGTGGCTTATTAAACTGATTGTTCGGTAATTTTCACATCTGTCAACACCTGCTTTCTTTGGGATTGGAATTATTATATTCTTCTTGAAGTCTGAGGGTATTTCGCCTGTTTCATACATCTTGCTCACCAGATGGTAGAGTTTTGTCAGGACTGGCTCTCCCAAGGCCGTCAGTAGTTCCAATTTAATGTTGTCTACTCCGGGGGCCTTGTTTCGGCTCAGGTCTTTCAGTGCTCTGTCAAACTCTTCACGCAGTATCGTATCTCCCATTTCATCTTCATCTACATCCTCTTCCATTTCCATAATATTGTCCTCAAGTACATCGCCCTTGTATAGACCCTCTATATACTCCTTCCACCTTTCTGGTTTTCCTTCTTTGCTTAGAACTGGGTTTCCATCTGAGCTCTTGATATTCATGCAAGTGGTTCTCCTTTCTCCAAAGGTCTCTTTAATTTTCCTGTAGGCAGTATCTATCTTACCCCTATTGAGATAAGCCTCTACATCCTTACATTTGTCCTCTAGCCATGCCTGTTTAGCCATTTTGCACTTCCTGTCGATCTCATTTTTGAGACGTTTGTATTCCTTCTTGCCTGCTTCATTCACTGCATTTTTGTATTTTCTCCTTTCATCAATTAAATTCAATATTTCTTCTGTTTCCCAAGGATTTCTACTAGCCCTCGTCTTTTTACCTACGTGATCCTCTGCTGCCTTCACTACTTCATCCCTCAAAGCTACCCATTCTTCTTCTACTGTATTTCTTTCCCCCATTCCTGTCAATTGTTCCCGTATGCTCTCCCTGAAACTCTGAATAACCTCTGGTTCTTTCAGTTTATCCAGGTCCCATCTCCTTAAATTCCCACCTTTTTGCAGTTTCTTCAGTTTTAATCTACAGTTCGTAACCAATAGATTGTGGTCAGAGCCCACATCTGCCCCTGGATATTTCTTACAATTTAAAACCTGGTTCCTAAATCTCTGTCTTACCATTATATAATCTATCTGATACCTTTTAGTATCTCCAGGGTTCTTCCATGTATACAACCTTCTATCATGATTATTAAACCAAGTGTTAGCTATGATTAAGTTGTGCTCTGTGCAAAATTCTACCAGGCGGCTTCCTCTTTCATTTCTTAGCCCCAATCCATATTCACCTAATACGTTTCCTTCTCTCCCTTTTCCTACACTCGAATTCCAGTCACCCATGACCATTAAATTTTCGTCTCCCTTCACTATCTGAATAATTTCTTTTATATCATCATACATTTCTTCAATTTCTTCGTCATCTGCAGAGCTAGTTAGCATATAAACTTGTACTACTGTAGTAGGCCTGGGCTTCGTATGTATCTTGGCCACAATAATGCGTTCACTATACTGTTTGTAGTAGCTTACCCGCATTCCTAGTTTCCTATTCATTATTAAACCTACTCCTGCATTACCCCTGTTTGACTTCGTGTTTATAACCTTGTAGTCACCTGACCAGAAGTCTTGTTCCTCCTGCCACCGAACTTCACTAATTCCCACTATATCTAACTTTAACCTATCCATTTCACTTTTTAAATTTTCTAACCTACCTTCCCGATTAAGGGATCTGACATTCCACGCTCCGATCCGTAGAACGCCAGTTTTCTTTCTCCTGATAACGACATCCTCTTGAGTAGTCCCCGCCCGGAGATCCGAATGGGGGACTATTTTACCTCCGGAATATTTTACCCAAGAGGACGCCATCATCATTTAATCATACAGTAAAGCTGCATGCCCTCGGGAAAAATTACGGCCGTAGTTTCCCCTTGCTTTCAGCCGTTCGCAGTACCAGCACAGCAAGGCCGTTTTGGTTATTGTTACAAGGCCAGATCAGTCAATCATCCAGACTGTTGCCCTTGCAACTACTGAAAAGGCTGCTGCCCCTCTTCAAGAACCACACGTTTGTCTGGCCTCTCAACAGATACCCCTCCGTTGTGGTTGTACCTACGGTACGGCTATCTGTATCGCTGAGGCACGCAAGCCTCCCCACCAACGGCAAGGTCCAAGGTTTATGGGGGGAGGGGGATGTGACAATTAAGAAGAAGTATATGTGAATTTACAAGAAGTTTAATAAAAATGTGGATCGTGAACACCAAGTCAAAAATTATTTCTACCATACGATTGTTCTGATCTGGGATTGTTTGATCATTAGGAATTACCTGAAAAACGCGTTTGTTAGGTCTTCAAATATTGCTAAAATACAGATCTGAATCTTCTATCAGTCAAAGTTTAATCACCCTAGAATCAACAAGATGAGCCATAACAACTTCGATGAAATCTACGTGGGAATCCATTCAAGATAAGTGCCAAAATAAATGACTTTTTACAGTGACTTCATTATTTCCATTCTGACGATACCATCCACAGTCAGTAACTTCGTTGTTGCCCGATAAAGCGAACATATGCTGCGTGAGCAACATTATTAATGTGGTTTCTAACCTACTTTGCAAGTGGTGGTATTGTTAGAAGTGGCACTGTCATCTGTGACTTCACCGTTATTATCGCTCCGTGAAGGTACTGATTGCGTCTTGCCACTGGTGTGCTTTATGTATGACCAGAATCTCTTTAGGTTTTCTGCCAGATTCCGAGACAGAGTTTCGTTGTGGAAATCATTAAAAGCATCTCGCATTGAAGTACGCGCTGTATTTCGAACTTCTGCAGAGTTTGCCAGTCTTGGGGATTTTTCGTTCTTTTAAATTTGGCGTGCTTTTTTTGCTGGTTCTGCAACAGCGATCTGACCCGTCTTGTGTACCATAGGGCATAACATCACTTATTAATTTGTGTGGTATATGTCTCTCAATTGCAGTTGATACTATCTTTTGAAATCAGTTCACAACTTTTCTACGCTTATATGATCAGATCGGAAGGAGTGAAGACTGTCCCTTACAAAGGCGTTAAGAGCATTTTTATCAGCTTTTTTAAATAGACATACTTTGCGTTTCCTTTTGGTGGTTGTAGGTGTTACGGTAATCAGCCTAGCAGCATCTGCTTCGGGGTCGCTAATCCCTGCGTTCGTTGTCCAGGATTATTTGTTGCTAAGAGTCAAGTAAGCTTTCGCAAACCTTTACGCTTCGAGTGGGCTCAAGAACTAACTGTTTAAAATAATTTTCTGAGAAAGCATTCAGTACAATTTGGGATGACGTTTCATGCCTGCCACCGACTTTTCCAGTATATCTAGAGTAGATTGAAGTCGCCGCCGGCTATAATTGTATGAGTGGGATATCTATTTGAAATGAGACTCAAGTTTTCTTTGAACTGTTCAGCAACTATATCTTCTGAGTCGGGGGGTCTGTAAAACGATCCAATTAATATTTTAGTCCGATTGTCAAGTATAACCTCTACCCATACTATTTCGCAGGAATTATCTACTTCAATTTCACTACAAGGCAGACTACTTCTGACAGCAATGAATACTCCCCCAACAACTGTATTTGATCTATCCTTCCTCAACACAGTTAGACCATTTGAAAAGTTTTGGCTGAGCTTATTTTCGCCTTTAGCCAGCTTTCTGTACCTATAACTACTTGAGGTTCAGTGCTATCTATTAGGGCTCGGAGTCTTGTTCTTTCCCAACACAGCTACGACAATTTACAACTACAATACCGATCGTTTCTACAACTACCTTACTGTGTTTTACCTGCTCCCTATTAGACGAACGCCCTTGCTGTGGTTCACTGAGACCCTCTAACCTAAAAAACCGCCCAGTGCCTTCCACACAGCCCCCACTACCCGTGTAGCCGTTTCCTGTGTGTAGTGGCGGAACACAGAAACCCACCACCCGATGGCGTAAGTCAAGGAATCTGCAGTCTATTTGATAACCAGATCTGCTCATTTAAGTGTTTTTGAAGTTTGGCTTTAAATGTATATTTGTATTTTTAAATGATTGCTCGTTTGTATTTTTCTAGGGCAAGTAGACTCATCTCTATATTTAATATTTTATTCGGTTCCCCTTAACGCGGAAGTAGGCCATGCTATTAATTATACTATAGTTCCTGTGTGTTCATGTGTAATCACATATTCCTTCTTAGGTTTCGATGTGAATCAGTGATCGGTTATACGTCAGTGTGACAGGGTGGCCGAAAATGCGGAATTCTATCATAAATTGTCTTGTGGGCTCTCATTTGCTACATCTGATCTTTGTCTGCTATATTTCACCTTGTTATTTCAATGCACTGATCTGTAGTTTGTACGCCAGGCTGCCGCCTCACTACTATATAAGCTGTAGCCCAGACTCGCGGTCGCGCATCGCATGACCAACTTTCTCTACGCATTCCCTTTCCTGTTTTGTGGGCAGCCGAACGGAATTTGACTACCACGCAAATGAGACATGCCCGCGTTAGAGGTCCCGTGGTCTTGTGTACGGTCGCTGAACTTGGGACTAAGCTACGTCACATTGTCCAGCAGTTCTGGGACCTTCTTCAAATATTTTGTCATCATCCACTAGTCCAAACACCTCAGCAGTCAGCTAGTCCCGAAGGAACTGAAAGATCAGTTACGAACTTGGCCATTAGTCTGTACACCTTTAGTGGGCCAACTATGTATCTTATTCTCCCTGTACGTTAAAATTCTCTTTGTGGGAGCTGTACTGGCGACCTTACTATCATGTTCACTAATGGCACTGTAACATTCATGTACTGTTATCTTTCTGTATACCGGAAACTGTGGCGCCTTGCCGCTTATGCTATAGTAAGTTTAGACCTTGCTTTGTTCTGTAAAGGGTTTGAAGTCTTAAGGTCTTTTTTCTTATGATAAAATTCGGTTCCAGGTTCTTACCGAAGATTACAATACTATTGTAATGAACTGACTGGGTTTGTTTTCATTGTGATTTAAGTGCCTTCCACGTTAATTGTTCCTTTGTTGTTCTTGTTGTGGTCTTCAGTCTAAAGACTGTTCCGATACAACTCTCCATGCTACTCTATCCTGTGCAAGCTTCTTCATCTCCGAGTAACTACTGGGACGTACATCCTTCTGAATCTGCTTAGTGTATTCATCTCTTCATCTCCCTCAACTATTTTTACCCGCCACGCTTCGCTACAATACTAAACTGGCGATCCATTGATGCCCCGGAATGTGTCCTGCCAACCGATCCCTCCTTCTAGTCAAGTTGTGTCACAAATTCCTCTTCTTCCCAATTCTATTCCGTATGTACTCATTAGTTTCGTGATCCACCCATCTAATACAGCATTCTTCTGAAGCACCACATTTCAAAAGCTTCACGTTTCTTCTCTAAAACTGTTTATCGTCCGTGTTTCTCTTCCATACAGAGCTACACTCCATACAAATACTTTCAGAAAACACTTCCTTACACTTAAATATACACTCGATGTTAACAAATTTCTCTTCTTCAGAAACGTTTTTCTTGCTATCACTATTCTACATTTTTATATCATCTCTACTTCGACCATCATCAGTTATTTTTCTGCCCAAATAGCAAAACTCGTCTACTACTAGAAGTGTCTAGTTTCCTAATCTTGTAGGTAGGCTGTTTAGGTTTTTATGTTGGTAACGTCACGTAGTGGTCTGTATGAAAATCACTGGCTGTGCTGTGTGCAGTCTGTGGCTGGTTGGCATTGTTGGAATATTCGCTATTGTAGTGTTGGGCAGTTGGATGTGAACAGCGTGTAGTGTTGAGCAGTTGGAGGTGAGACGCCAGCAGGGGTGGATATGGGGAGAGAGATGGCAGAATTTTAAGAGCGGACGATCTGGACGTGTGTCCATCAGAGAGTGTAAATTTGTAAGACTGGAGGTCATGATGAACTGATATATATATATATATATATATATATATATATATATATATATATATATATATATATATATATATATATATATATAATGACCTTTGAACACTATTAAGGTATATACATTGTTCGTTCTTTATCAAAATCTTTCATTTGCTAATTAAGCCTATCAGTAGCTAGTGCCTACGCTAGTTAGAATCTTTTATTTAGCTGGCAGTACTGGCGCTCGCTGTATTGCAATAGTTCGAGTAACGAAGATTTTTGTGAGGTAAGTGATTTATGAAAGGTATAGGTTATTGTTAGTCAGGGACGTTCTTTTGCAGGGATTATTGAAAGTCAGATTGCGTTGCGCTAAAAATATTGTGTGCCAGTTTAGTGATGATCAGTATAAGTAAAGAGAGAAATGTCTGAGTACGTTCAGTTTTGCTCATGTGTTAGAAAATCAAATAACGTAATGGGTTTACCAGCACAATAATTCATTAATTTTTCTAGGGGGACGTTTCAATCCAATTCCCTCAGCATCACATTCCATTATCCTCGTTTTTCTTTTGTTAACGTTCACCTTATATTCTCCTTTCAAGACATTGTCCATTCCGTTCAACTGCTCTTTCAAGTCCTTTGCTATCCCTGACAGAATTGCAGTGTTATTTGCAAAACCTCAAATTTTTTATTTCTTCTCCCTGGACTTTAATTCTTATTCCAAATTTTTCTTTTCTCTCGTTTACTGCTTGCTCAATATACAGATTGAATAACTTCGGGGATAGGCTAAACTCTGTCTCATTCTCTTCTCAACATCTGTTTCCCTTTCGTGCCCCTCGACCCTTATAACTGCCATCTGGTTACTGTAAAAATTGTAAATAGCCTTTGGTCCTTATATTTCACCCCTGCCAATTATATAATTTAATTTGAAAGAGAGTATTCCAGTCAACGTAAAAAGCATCCTCTGAGTCTGCAAATGCTATATAAGGTGAGACAATAAAGTATCGTAATGAGACTTATTTTCTTTGACCTTGGTCTATAAGCTGCTTCTAGTCCAAGTGGCAAATCGATGCAGCTGCTCAGCCGTGAGTTGTGCTGTAATAAGTTACGTGTTTGTGTCTCTCGTCACGGAAATGGAACCGCATAATATTGCGCAATGGTACGCCATTTCTTTTTGCATTAAATTGGGTGAAAACGCGACGACAGCTTACAGTAAGCTTCAGAAGGCTTTTGGAGAGGAGGTTACGTCAAGAGGTCAAGTTTTTCGTTGGCATAAAATGTTTAGTGAAGGCAGAACGAATGTTGAAGATGAAGACTGCAGTGGACGACCATCAACCTGACGGATGGATGTCAACTTGGCCACGATGGGTGAACTCGTACCATCTGATCGAAGACTATCCGTGAAAATGATTTCAGAATAACTGAACATCAATCAAGAAATGGTTCGTCTAATAATAATTGAAGATCTTGGTATGAGAAAGATTTGTGCAAAAATGGTCCACAAAAATCTCACACCACAACAGCGAGAAACACGGAAAAATGTGCCAGCCGATCTGTTAGAGCAAACGGAAATCAATCCATAATTGTTGAGCCGTGTGATGAAAGTTCGTTTTATCAGTATGATCCAGAGACAAAACGCCAAAGTTCGCAATGGTGCTCAAAGGGATCACCCATACCAAAAAAAAAGCTCGCATGTCAAAGTCAAAAGTTAAATGCATGTTTGTGAGCTTCTTTGATTCCAAGGGAATTGTTCATAAAGAGTGGGTGCCTCCTGAACAAACAGTTAACCAGTATTACTACAAAGAAATTTTAGAAAGACTTTGTAAAAGAGTTCTTTGTGTCCGTGCCAACATTGCTGATAATTGGATTCTGCATCACGATAATGCGCCATCCCATACTGCTCTGTCAGTACAGCAAGTTTTAACCTCAAAACAAATTTCATTACTACCACAGCCACCTTATCCACCAGATATCGCTCTGTGCGACCGATTAAGGTACACCTTTTTCAAACAACACAAGATGTCCAAAAAGCTGTGACGAGTATCTTGGAGTATATTTCAGAAGATGAGTTCCAGAAATGTTACCATCAATGGCAGAAGCGCTGGAAAAAAAGTATGCAATCAGAAGGGAACTACTTTGAAGGATACAACACTAAACTTGACTAAAACGGTAAGCAATATTTTTTTTCACATCAGTCTCATTACTTTATTGTCACACCTCGTAAACTTAACTTACGAATGCCGGACATTTGCCACGCCGGACCTTTGCCACACTTGCCCCTTCGCCAGGTAGCTTGAGTAGCGATCCCTCAGGTAAGGGACGCCCGTCTTCGTACGTCTTCTGTCCGTTTCCTAACCGCCGTCTCCACATCTTACTCGGTACAATCAGTACGTTCTTCGACATCTTGGCCAAATACAGAGCTTCTTTTCCGAAATCGAGATATTTATAACTTTTGGGAAACGAAAGCAATACCGACGATTATGTCAGTATGTAATTAGTTCTGCCAAGTATAAGTATAGATCCCTCTGTCTGTACGGTAGCTTCCTTTCACGCTTACTGATTGCGATAAAAGCAGTCCATCGCCATGGGAGCAACAAGAAAGGAACGATGTAAAGATCATTTCTTTTTGATCACTGCATTTGTACCTACTTTAATTACTACAACTGCATGCCCAAAAGACAACAAGGAAAGAAGAAATGGGTATGTGAATGTTTGAAATGAAGAACGACATACTCCATATTAATTTACTCTCTAAAATGCGATATCCCTTGCGGCGAAACATTAGTTAGTAAAGTGTAGCGGGACAATGTTTAAAACATGACTGAAAATACGTTCACTAAATATAGATAAAAACATCAATGATTGTCATGTCATCTAAAGTCGACGTACAATTTTAAAATGTTAAAAATAAGAAAATGAAGTAATACAGATTGCTAGGCTTGTAACGTACGTTGCTGCTCTACATTGTTCAGCTCTGGTATTTACAGGATAACAGAGAAAGCATCCTAGGTTTTGGAGGGAAAAGCCGTAATTGTAATGATCTACACTACAACAGAAACAAGAAGCACACCTTAAGGAAAAATAATGTAATGTGTGTTCCAGCTGCAGTCATGGACTGTGCTGCTGGTTCCGGCCGAGGTTCGAGTCCTCCCTCGGGCATGGGTGAGTGTGTTTGTCCTTAGGATAATTTAGGTTAAGTAGTGTGTAAACTTATGGACTGATGACCTTAGCAGTTAAGTCCCATAACATTTCACATACATTTGAACATTTTTTGTGCTCCAGCTGACAAGCGACATTGAAGCAGATAGTTCCTGTGACTTAGTATGGGCTGAGGTTATATTCGACAACCGGAATAAATCAATAACTGGCTCCTTTTACCGACCCCCGATCTCAGATGAAACAGTTGCTGAACAGTTCAAATAAACTTGAGTCTCATCGCAAATAGGTACCCTACTCATACAATTATAGTTGGCAGAGACTTCAATCTACCTTCCATGTGTTGACAAAAATACGTTTTCAAAGCTTCTTGTAGATAGAAAACGACTTCCGTAATTGTTATAAATGCTTTTTTGTAATTATTTTGAACAATTAGTTCACGAGGCCATTCAAATTGTAAATGGTTACGAAGTCACACTTGACCTCTTAGCCACAAATAATCCTGAGCATCACGACGGATACACGGATTAGTGAACACACAGTCGTAGCGAGGCTCAATTTCGTAACAAAGAAATTCACCAAAACTAAACGCGAAATATATCTATTTATAAAAGCAAATAAAAATTCGGTTGACGTCTTTCTAAGAGACAGTCTCCAATCCTTCCAAACTATGTAAGAGAAGACCATATGTTTCTTAAGTTCAAAGTAGTATCAACAGCACTCGAGAGATTCATACCAAATAAATTATTAATAAGAGACGGAACTGATCCCCCATGGTACACAAAACACGACAGAAAGCTGCTGCAGGATCACCGAATAAGGCAAGTATAATTTAGACGAACGCAGAATCTCAAAGATTGGCCAAGTTTTACTGAGGCTCGAAATTTGGTGCGGATTTCAATGCGGGTTGCATTTAATAGTTTCTACAACGAAAGTCTATGTAGAAATGTAGCGGAAACTCCAAAGAGATTCTGGTCCTATGTTAAGTAAATCAGGAGAAAGACTCAGTAAGTACCTTTACTGATCGACAGCGATGAGGAGCAGGGGGTGGAGACAAGGGACCCAACCATTCGGAGCAGGTAAAATCGTGGCAAATGTCCGGTGTGGCAAATGTCCGGCATGGCAAATGGCCGGCGTGGCAAGTGTCCGCACACGTAACTTACGGGACGCAAAGTCTGGTTTCGTGTTTATTAATATTGTAAACTTGTATGATGACTATTTTGCGAAAAATATTTAATCACTGAGTAAATTATTAAATTTAATGGTCGACAAAACTGTGTAATAAGATTTGGTCCAGTCGTCCTAGAAATTCCCGGTAGTCACCGATCACTATTCACACTCACCCGATATCATATTTAGAAATGTCACTTGTTGGCCGCTTGGGGCACTGCTGTCGCAGTGGGTAACAAGAAAGGGACGGAGTGTCGCTGTTGTTAGTGAGTGGCGCCAGCGCGTGCTGTGAGGGTCGCACGCGAGGTTCCCCGCCCCGCCCCGCCTCCCGGCAAAGAGCGCCGGCAGCTGCACTCGGCCCGCCGACGCTCCCAGGGGCAGTCGGCTTCCTCTTTCCTCTGGCCCCGGCTAAAAGCCCACGGGGACGATTACCGCGGGGCCGGCGCGCCTGCAGATCGCCCGAGATAAGCCGCCGCCGGCCACCCATTCACCGGGACCGTTCTTCCGCGGCCGGCACGATCCCTTTCTTCCTCTTCCCCTTCCCACTCACAGGCGCTGCTTTAAGTAAGCACTATTCTACTCGCTCTCTGCCCTTCTTACAAGCGTTTGTGAATGCCGATTACGAATAGTCTGCACCGCTCGTTCATTGGACGGGGATTTTTTTTTTTAAGCACTCGAGCGAAACGTTTTACGCTACTGAACTTAACGGCACAATACGCAGTCCTCTGACTTCCACCATTCGTGTTCTGCCTTCAACCCGAAGGCTGTGTTGAGCACCAGAGTGCTTTACCAGGCGAGTTCGTACAAGAACTGCCATTTCCTTGCCTTCTTTAAATAATGAACTGACTTTCCCAGTCATTTATAGGGTGATGACAGATGAATACCATCTGCCTCTATGCCTTGCCTTCATGCATTCTGAAAAAGCATTCGATGCAATCAGTAATCAGAGTCTCTAAAAGAACAAGGGATTTTTGTACCTTGTGGGAAATGAACTCTTATACAGAATGGATACTGTTGCTATGTTTGTTTCAGAACAGCAAATCGAGCCAAAAACAATTTTGATGGCTTTGCCAGTCTCTGGATGAATGCGACTTCATGCAGCTCCACGTGATCTTGTGACCTTAAAATTTGCCTGCTGTGTCCACATTTGTTCCCAGTTAATAAACAATAATCTTGTGATATCAATTGGTCTAAAAGATGTCGATGAACTGTTGACTATCTGGTATTAAGGGGGGGGGGGGGGGGGGGTAGGACGTCAAACGGGCCGACTTGGAGCAGGAGAGGCATCACAGGACATTTTAATTTCCAGTGTCCATTTTTTTTCAAATAAATTCATAAAACTTTGTCAGCTTCACCAGGAAGGATTCAGGATTCACACCCATTGCAGTGGAAGTTCGAAAACATAACAAAATAATTTTTTTAGGTGCGAAAATTCATTTTTTCACTTACTAGTGACTGCATTTGTTGCTACAGGTACACTTTTCTTCATAAGTTAGAGAGATTCTTCGATGAATTTTGCACAGCATACATACCATACTCACAGGTGTATGAAACTCTAGAATTTAGTTAATTTATGAAAAAACGAATGAACTGCTATATTTTAAACTTCTTGTTTAGAAAAAACACAAATCTTATAGTTAACTACCTCAATTTTATCACAGTTTTTAATAAATTTAGAAAATTCTAGAGTTTCATACACCTTTAAGTATGGTTTGTATGCTGTGCAAAATTCATCGGAGAATCTCTCTTACTTATGAAGAAAAGTGTACCTATAGCAACAAATGCTGCCATTAGAAAGTGAAAAAAATGATGAAATTTCACACGCAAAAGAAATTACTTCTTTATGTTTTAGAACCTCCACTGCTATAAGTGTGAATTCTGAATCCTTCCTGGTGATGCTGACAAAGTTTTATGAATTTATTTGTAAAAGTATAGACACTGGAAATTGAAATGTCCTGAGGCGCCTTTCCTGCTCCAAGTCGGCCCGTTTGACGTCCTAAGTGAAGTCTGTCAGTGTTGGTTACATCACTTCCCCTTGGCAACCATGTCATTCAAACACAGTTTACTCATTTTGAAGCATATTAAATCGCTGTATGTCTGGCTTTTTCATTCAAGAGTTCCGAAACTGACTTCATTACCAGATAACTTCGCGTATGCTACTGAAGTGTTCATTGCACGCTCCAGTACAAGGTCTCATGCAAGCCATTAGTTTTTACTGCAGTTTTCGGTGGCTGGTTCGGGTGTAGCGGTTACAATAATTTCGCGTGAGTCGAGTAACAAGAGCCGATTATAACAGGCACGATGTATGAGCAGTGAGGTTTCGTTTCTGTCATACGCTACGTTGATGATAGGATACATTTACTTTCGTTGGACTCAGTAACTTGCTCACTATCGTACGCAAATGGCTTCTTTCACTTTTTCTGGGTAAAATATTATCATACACTTTGCTCTTCATCTTTTTGGTTGATCACGCAGCAGCGATATTGACTTATTTTGGGCTTAACAATGTAACGTGTGCCGTTTTTTTTTTGTGTCGAATGCGTTTGTGAGAATGTACACCTTCACAGCTATATGTATGTCGGAACACTACTATTTCACATGGCTCGTAGTGTGTTACTGAAACATGATTTATAAATATTTAATGATGCTCTTATAGACACATGCTATCAACACCTTGTGAAATCGTAAGATTATTTGATGTTGTGTACTTATCTGTTTTTCTAACCTTCTGTATTGGAATTGTGGCAGCCACGAGGCCTGAGGATATCCGAGCCGTTTCCCTGGTAGTTCCGTCTGTAACCACCGTTTCCACAGGGAGAACTGCGCATTAGGTTGTCCCGGTAGACAGCATAGAAAAAGGTTGGGAGGTGTGCCTTGTAGTTTTCCATTTTGGGAACGCGTTTCATCAAGTAAGAGCTTCACCACAGACAGACTGGGCACAAGAGGGTAGGCTGCTGGCAGTGGTAGTGTGAGAGGCCATGTTGTGCTGCGCTCTGCGTCACACTGAGTATCTGTGACAACTTAGACGCATGTAATCAACACCTTGTGAAATCATAAGATTAGTTGATGTTGTGTACTTATCTGTTTTCCTAGCCTTAAGTGCAACAGGTAAGCCGGCCGCGGTGGCCGAGCGGTTCTAGGAGCTTCAGTCCTGAACCACGCAGCTACTACGGTCGCAGGTTCGAATCCTGCCTCGGGCATGGATGTGTGTGATGTCCTTAGGTTAGTTAGGTTTAAGTAGTTCTAAGTCTAGGGGACTGATGACCTCAAACAACTAGCACTCCTGAAAATGAAAGTCGCCCCCATTGTATCATTTTCGTTGCCGGCGTTATTAAGTGTCGCAAATTTTACACTGTCCAATGACAATAGTGTGAACACCTGTCAGATGGCTAAATAACCTCCTTTTGCACAGAAGATCGCTACAAGATGTGCAGAGGAAGAGGAGATTAGTGTTTAACGTCCCGTCGACAACGAGGTCATTAGAGACGGAGCACAAGCTCGGATTAAGGAAGGATGGGGAAGGAAATCGGGCGTGCCCTTTGAAAGGAACCATTCCGCCATTTGCCTGAAATGATCTAGGGAAAGCACGGAAAACCTAAATCAGGATGAAACTTCCTGGCAGATTAAAACTGTGTGCCCGACCGAGACTCGAACTCGGGACCTTTGCCTTTCGCGGGCAAGTGCTCTACCAACTGAGCTACCGAAGCACGACTCACGCCCGGTACTCACAGCCTTACTTCTGCCAGTACCTCGTCTCCTACCTAAATCAGGATGGCCTGACGCGGGATTGAACCGTCGTCCTCCCGAATGCGAGTCCAGTGTACTAACCACTGCGCCACCTCGCTCGGTGCAAGATGTACAGAAAGGTAGTCAGTAGGGTTCTGTAAGGCACCGACAAGGTTTTGGAGCCATGTTAACTCCAGTGTCGTGTTCAGCTGTGCTGGGTTTCTCGGTTCAGGATCCGTGGCGCTTACAGCGCAATCGAAGTGATCCAACAGATTCTCGATTAGGTTTTAATCTGGAGGTCTGTTGTACAGGGGAGTACAGCAAGCTCATACCGGTGCTCTTCAAACCACGAACATATCCTGCGAGTTGTGCGACACGTTTCATTGTCCTGCTGGTAGATGCCGCCCTGTCGAGCAAAAAGAAACTGCATGTAGGGTTGTAAATGGCCCCCAAGGAGAGACAGATACCTGTGTTGATCCATTGTACCTTCTACAATGGCGAAATCAGACAGGGAATGCCACGAAGACGTTCCTCGGACCACACTGATCCATCCTCACGCCTGGAACCTTCCGACGATTGTTGCAGTGTGTTTTCTTACAGACGTTTCACGAGGTACACGCTAATGGCCATCTGTCCGAAGGAGACTACGGCGTGATTAGTCTCAAAAGGCCACCTGTCGCCACTCATTGGACGTCCAGTTACGATATTCATGAGTCTTCGTCGCTGATGAATAGAAAAAAAAAATGGTTCAAATGGATCTGAGCACTATGGGACTTCTGCTGTGGTCATCAGTCCCCTAGAACTTAGAACTACTTAAACCTAACTAACCTAAGGACATCACACACATCCATGCCCGAAGCAGGATTCGAACCTGCGACCGTAGCCGTCGTGCGGTTCCAAACTGGAGCGCCTAGAACCGCATGGCCACTCCGGCCGGCGATGAATAGCAATTAGCATCGGTACATGAACCAGTCGTCTGCTGTGGAAGTCCATACGCACCAATGTTCTCTGAAAGGGCATTGAGGTGAAACTGCTGGTAGACCCTTGTTTTGTCTGGGCTGTTGCTTGCTCCACAGTTGGAGTTCATTCGCCTGTGCACATCTACGCAACCGTCGTCTACCCCTGTCATCTGTGGCGTGTGGTGCACGACAGTTGCCTCGGGGCCGGTTTTGGATAGCGCCGTTTTGCCATGCACGATATACCTCAACCACGGCGACACTTGAACAGTTTACAAACTTAGCCGTTTCGGAAATGCTTCCATTCTTGTTCTGAAAGCCAGTGATCATGCTCGCTTTGGATGCTGGATAAACTACTCCGTTCCCGCAGTACGACAATGACTGCACTGTTTTCCGCGTCCCCCGACTCGCTTTGCATACCCTCCACTGCTAGTGTTACCACCTACCGTCTGTGAATGGTTACTGTATGTTGACGGCGAACACATGGGTAAAAAAATGAACAATTAAATCCGTATTTTAGAAGTTATTTTATTATATTGCAACCAGTTTCGGTGACTCAGTACACCAACTTCAGGTTTTAACTGACGTCGAGAGGTGAACTCCAGTCGTATACACGATCGCATCAGTGTCCTACATCTATGGACTGGCTTCCGTAGAATACTGTAAAAGCGATGTTGTGACAGCAACCTTCAACTACTAGAGTTGGTGGTTGATGGTTATAGTTTAAACATCACTTTTACAGTATTCTCAATAAACCAGTTCATAGCTGTAGGCCACTGATGGGATCATGTATACGATTAGATTTCGCCCTTCAGCATTAGTTAAGGCCTGAAGGTGGTGTATTGAGTCACCGAAACTGGCTCCAGTATAATGAAGTAACATCAAAACAGCGCTTGTAGGTGTTTCATTTTGTTATGTAAATGAACGACCCAAGTCCTGCAGAACGTCAACCACAAGGATGGCCATATAAAAACTTGAACGGTGATCACAGTAGTGTGACAGGGCCGTTTATTTCAAGTTGCTGGTAAAGGGTAGACATTATGGTACTTCAGTCTACTCAATTTGTCAGAGACATGAAGAATATACAGGAGTATCTTAGCATCACGTCCTCAGCTGCATTGCATCAGCCAAGACAAGCTGCAGACGTTTTATTCATAAGTGTGTGAAAGAGATACACTCATGTTAATTCTAAATTTGTGAGAAGTGATTTTGATTTAATACAGGCAGTGAACCGTAACAAATGTTACCATTTTATTTCGTTTACTTTAAATCCTACCTTAAATTTACTAATTTTTGGTAGGAAAGTTGCACCAGTTAAAGCAGTGGTTTTGTTGTGTGTTAATGTAAGGAACTGTGTCTAACAACTTTGGTGGGTCGCATTGTTTCAGTCTTTGTTTGATTTTAGTGAATTAAATTCATTCACTTAAAGTTTAAGTTTAACGTAACTAATGCCTAAAGACCAGTATGAATTCAGTTTTGTGTAGAAGTTGGTTGATTACGAAGTAACTTAATATCTGTAAATTTCTGGTATACCAAACAATAACCTCATTCGTGAAAGAATAAATTTAGTAACTGGACTAAGTCGAACAAACAAGTTCACTTCTGTAAAACTTCGACCCGTGATGACTTGGTGACCGTTTACAGCAAGCTGTAAATTGTTTTTCAGAAGAACTCTTCACAATGTAAGTCTGTACTGATCCTGATCTAGTGTTGTACGTTGATACTGCACCTTAGTGGGATACAACATCTATCACAACGGTAGCTGAAGGTAAGAAGTGAAGTTAGTAACTTTGCTCCGCAACGAACGCCTAATTTGTCCACTACACGATTCGGCCGGAAAAATATTGCCTAGCTAATTGTCAAAGAGGTACAAACGCATTTAACTATATTAATAATGTGCAAGTACCGAAAAAGTAGTGTTCATAATGAAACTTCTTGGCATATTAAAACGGTGTGCCAGACCGAGACTCTAACTCATATCAGCACACACTCCGCTACAGAGTAAAAATTTCATTCTGGTGTGGTCATGACGTTTATATTATTGGTTTAGTTGTGAGTTGAAAGCTATAAGTTCTGAAAGTTAGTCCAGGTTGTGGGGCGGCTGGTGGAAATTATATTGTTAATATGTTTTGTAGAATGTTATGTAGAAAAGATGCATTTCCCGGCCGTTTAACCATATGTGGGGCGTCGGGTGGAATTAATTGTTATATAAATGTTCCTATTATTTATGCTGTCTTTTGCCGTTCTCAACACTGGCTCTCTAACTACAATATCGGCAACCAGAAAGTGATTAGCAAAACGTGAAGCCTGTAATTAGAATTCCTAGTGCCCACTTCATCTGAGAAATACACTTATAGCTACAGCTTATAGCTCTGAGGAATTAGGAGATTGTCTGGGATTCATAATCAAAAACGATCCTGTAAAAACGTTCGCTATATTCTGAAGTCACAGATCAAAAAAAAAAAAAAAAAAAAAAAAAAAGAAATCCACACAATCCAACTACCAGAGCAGTTCAGAGTCTAATGCGCTGATGCAACTATAACTGTCCAAATTAAATGTTTACATGAATGCTCGCCATAATTTGATGATAATGTTCATCAAACGCCACGCTAAATAATGGTAGAATGTCTGTCCCGCGACGGCACGTGAAAATACGACATACGCAAACTGAAGATAGATCATTAAAGTCATCCCAGAATTAACACTTCACTCGAAAATGATTTCATGGTTACGCGTATCCCGAGTAACTTAATACGGCATCCGAGGCTGTTTATAGCAATGATACCGACGCGACGCGACTCCTGGCACAGGTGGTGTACTATTCAGCGTCTGGAGCGAACTGGGGCCTTCCTCTCTCGTGTGGATCTGCACGGAGATAACTAATCCTCCGATGTGTGATGGAGTTCACAGCAGTTAGTGCTTTGCCTCCCATGCATGTTGGTGTTGCGTCTTCATATGTGGATTGTCTTCTTGGGTGTCTCCTCAGCACAGTTCTGCAGAGCTAGCTATGCAGCGAGCAGGTGTGGCCAGCGGGTGGTGACGCTGCGCTGCAGTTTGCGGCCCAGCGTCCGGATTTGAGCGTTGTGCGACCGGCCAGCACGTTCGTAAAAGGTGCGGGCGGTCGTCTGGAAGAGGTCACGGAGCAGAGGTACTTCCGCGACGTCGTGAAGATGAGCGGTGGGAAAATCGTAAGGCAGGTGTAAGGCCAGCCGAAGGATGCGGTTCTGCAATGTCTCCAGCTTCTTCAGGTTCGTGTCGGCGGCGTTCCCCCAGACGACAGCGGCATATTGGAGTACAGGGCGGAGCAGCGCCTTGTACAGGGTGATGCCCAGCCGCGGTGGTAGTTGGGAGCCGGGGTTCAGCACCGGGTACAGGGTGCGGAGCCTTTTCCGCGCTTTGGCCTTCACTTCGCGGATGTGCGGAACCCACGTGAGGCGGCGGTCGATGGTGACGCCGAGGTAATGCGCCGTTGGGCGCCACAGGATAGGGCTTCCACCGACGGTGAGCGGTTGCAGACCTGCAGGAACGAGTCGCCTGCTGACGATCAGGAACTGGGTCTTGGCACCATTGAATTGGAGACGCCACTTGACTGCCCAGGCTGCCAGGGTGTCAACGGCGAGCTGCAAACGGCGGTGCATGACGGCGGCATTGAGGCTCCTGGTATAGAGAGCCGTGTCATCCGCGTACAGGGCGAGCCGCACACGGTCGATCTTCGGTGCATCAGACGTGTATAGCGAGTACAGGAGAGGCCCCAAGACCGAGCCCTGCGGCACGCCGGCGTTGATGCGGCGGACGGAGGACAAGCCCTGCGCGGCCTGCACATGGAAGGTCCTATCGGCAAGATAGGAAGCGATGAGACGGACGTGCGACGTCGGGACCCCAAGTTCAAAAAGTTTGAACAAGAGGCCGCGGTGCCACACACTATCGAAAGCACGCGACACGTCCAGGAACACCGCGCCGAAGAACTCGCGCTGCTCGAGGGCGACAAACGCATCTTCCACTAGCCGAAGGAGTTGATGAACGGCCGAGTGGCCCCTGCGGAATCCGAACTGCTCTTCGGGCAGGAGGCCTTCCTCGTCGACGTGGCGCTGCAGCCGCCTGATGTACACCCTTTCAAAGACCTTGGAGACGGCCGGCAGTAAACTAATAGGTCTGTAGTTCACTGGCTGCCGCAGATCCTTCCCCATCTTCGGAATCGCCACGATTTCCGCATGCTTCCAGGACTGAGGAAAACTGCAGGACCGGAGGATGACATTAAAAACGTCGGTAAGTTGAGTGACAGCCACGGGTGGCAACTTCTGCAGTAGAGCGTTGGAAACTTCGTCTGGGCCCGCAGCTTTCCTGGTGGAGGCGCAGGAGCCTCAGGTGGCAGTACGGCTTGGGATGCGGCAGGAGCAGGAGCAGCCGGCGCAGCCGGGACGGCAGAGGGCGCCCCTGACGTTGCCGCCGCGAAAGAGACGCCTGGCCGTCTCGTTGCTGGCTTCTTCTGACGTGGCGCCGGTGTTTGGCCACGTTGTCGGGCGATGGCACGCTTCCACACCTCACACCCACGATAACTGGCCACGTGAGCACCGCCACAGAGCGCACATGTAGGCTTCTCGGTGGGCGGACGGGGGCACGCACGTCCTTCATGAGCGCCGGCGCATTTAACACATCTGTCCGGCATGGAGCAGTGGCGCGCGACGTGATTGATCCCCTGGCAGCGAAAGCACTGCACAGGGCCTCTCCGGGAGCGAAGATCTTCGGTCTGAACCGGAACGTCGGCGACCCGCGTCAATTGGTAGAGTTTGCGGTTCTCCACGGTGTCAGAGCAGACGACCAGGAAGAGCGGCATATCATTGCGTGACTTCGGCGACTTCATCTTCACGACCGCTCTGATGTAGAAGCCCAGGTCAGCGAGTTCACGATGCAGGTGATCGGCTTCCATGTTGAACGGGAGGTCGCGGAAGACAATCTTCATGACCTTGTCAGGCGCGGAAGCGTGGGTATAGAATGGTATACCACGATCAGACGCCTCCTGAGTGACCCGTCGATAATCGTCAGCAGAGCGGAGGGTGACCCTGTACAGGTCGCGCCCTGCAGGCTTCACGGTGTTCACGGCCGTTGTCCAGCTGCGCAACAGCTTCTGCAGTTCCCCATAGGGCGGCCAGAATTGGAGGACCACCGGCGGGAGATGGGAATCTTTCTTCGGCGCGGGAACGCGCGGCGGCGGGTCCGGCGCGTCATCAAGCGCGTCGAATGAGTTGGCGACGGCAGTTGGAGGCGTCGTCGATGACAGCATGCGTCTTGCAGTTCGCCTGGCCGGAACAAAACCGTCGGCATCAGGGGCGTAATCCTGCTTGGCTCTCTTCTCGAACGGCGAGCTGCGAGCAACGGACGTGGCAGCTGTTGCCCTCCTCTTCTGTTTCCCGCTGCGTCCGCGTGGCTGGGGCGCGGTAGAGCTCTCATCTTCAGAGTCTGGCAGCGGAGTAGACAGCGCAGTCTTCAACGTTTCCGGAGCTGTGTCCGTCAAATCCATAGCCATAGCACTGGTCGTCATAAGTGGGGGGCCAGACGGGGCCGCCGGCGGCGCAAGCGCGGCCGGGCGGCGATGTGCCACACCCTTCGCGTCGCTAGCAGGCGCACGTACGTCCTCGCGGCTGCGCATCTCAGAGACTAGTAGTGGGTAGTCCCTTCCTCTCTCGCGCAGCGTTCTTATATATAAAGCCGCGGTGCGGACGGCTAAGGGAACGC
This sequence comes from Schistocerca cancellata, assembly GCF_023864275.1. Classification (NCBI taxonomy): domain Eukaryota; kingdom Metazoa; phylum Arthropoda; class Insecta; order Orthoptera; family Acrididae; genus Schistocerca; species Schistocerca cancellata. The sequence goes on from NC_064632.1 coordinate 431,279,119, forward strand.
CTGATCAAATCGGCTCTCCCGACTAGCCGCTGGGCTAGTAATGCACCACTTTAAGTTATTGAATAAATCATCGCTTCCTTTGCTGATGGCCGATGAAGCTCTCAATTTACATGTGCAATCAGCACACAGGTAAGTAATCATAATAAAAGTCTGACGTGGCTAAGTCAAATATTTTGGGTGAGAGAATTAATTTAATTACACTACAAGCAGTAGATGAGCTCTGAACTTGCCCTTTGGAGATACGCTATCGCTATAGTTATTTAGTTATTGAGTTGAAACTTCTCACATCTTTATGATTATAGCGGATCTCCATTCTACTTCAATTTAAACATCCTAGCCTTATTTAATAGCCTACTTAATCTATCTTGCTTCCTTCATTTCTAAGACAAAAACCAGAAAATCATGAATTTCAACTAAAATCTTAATTTGTGAGATCCAGAAGACTGTTTCTACTAAATTATTATGAAAAAGGAATCTAAATATAAATTTTTAAGTCTCTAGCTCTTTTCTGTTGCGCCAATGATTTTTACAGAAAACATCCAAATTTTGAAAATGGTTAAAGTTATTGAACTGATATTTAACACATATTGATTTAGTATTACTCCTGACATGCTAGAACCGTTTCAGGTTATTTACTTGATTTTTAAAGTATTGCGCAATATTTATGACGTCAGAGCTAGTTACAGCGGACTAGGCTGGCACACAATGGAAAGACTGATGAGAATTTTATAAGGCGTGAGTAGGCTGCTTCCCTACAAGGTGGTGACAAGGTCATGCTGCTTTGTAGGCGCGACCAAAAACTCGTAACGCAACACGATCGTAGAGTACTGTATTTTGCGTCCTCCTCGGTAGCTGAGTGGTCGCCGGCACGGTAGTTCACCGTGTTCGGTCAGAGGGTTAGCTGCCCTCGGAAAAAAAACCTGATATAATGGATTACCGATGAACTTGAACAAGCATCATGGTACGTACGCCCGGAACAAGTAGAACGAACAATAACGACCAAAATGAGTGGTCAGCACGACAGAATGCCATGCAAAGGGGCCCGGGTTCGATTCCCGACTAGGTCGGAGATTTTCTGCGCTCAGGGAATGGATATTGTCTTCATCATCATCTCATCCCCATCGACGCGAAAGCCGCCAAAGTGGCATCAACTAAAAAGGCTTGCGGCCTACCCGACGGGAGATCCCAGCCACACGACATTTCATTTCACTGTATTTTACGAATAGGAAACTCGGGGAAGTGGGTGATAGGATCCTTACTGCCAGAGTCCTGATGTTCCGTTTGGTAACACTCATGTTGACAAAACAGTAGACCGAAATTCATAACGTTTTCTTGCGTAGGATAAATAATTATCGCAAGAAACTAATCACGAACTTGTAGCTTTCATCTACATTGGAACATACAAAACTGTCCGATGCTAGTGTGTTGGGTAATGTATTAGCACCGCGCAAATGACGCGGTGATGAAAATGACTTTACCGACGCTGTCTGTTGCAATATTGTTTCGGTGGAGGAATGTTCGCTAAGTCGGTTTTATCAGGTAATGAAGTAACTGTACAACTTACAGGCGCTATTGCGCTGGAGCAATAAATATTTCTACGAAGAAGTAAAGCTTCATTAGAGGAGCCTGTAGCAATGAAGGATAAAACGATGAGCCGATGTACGCTGAAGTATACTGGAATTTATTTATAAACTTTAAGCAGAATTCTTGTTCATTTAATGCGCTTCGTCCTTTGACATATAATTAAGAACAAAGGTCGAGTCCCAGATCATAGCACTGAAACTGAGTGGTAGTAGTTCCTGTATTTCGTTTTGAGAAAAAAAAGGACTGCTCTTGCTTAACATCGAAACAGTTGACTCACATAACCTCAGTGCATTAAAGGAATGATTTCTTCTTTGTTGCATCAGTAAGCAGCGTCTTATATTTGTTTCACAGCGGTATGCTAATTTTCTGTCGAGGCAGACCGAAATGTCATTAGCACAGGAAGCTCTTTTAGCAAATTCGCTGAATGTGAATATCTTGGATGAACTGTGTTCGGTATACGCATACTACCTGTTGGCAAAATGTGAAAATTTGTGCCGGATCAGGACTCGAACCCGCATTTTCCGCTTATAGCAAGCGGTCAGGTTAACCATATTGCCTAGTCAAGCACGCCTCCCGGACCGATCCAATCTTCCATATGTTACACTGTCTATGTCCCTTTTATTTCGAATTCATTTCGGACTGCTGCCAGTCATCTGTTATGCCTGATCATCCAGCGATACAAGTAAATATTACATGCCGTGGCGGTCACAACACTACATCATGGATCTCGAGTCCTTACTGTTTCGTTCTCACTGGTAATGGAATACAGAGTAAAGCTGTGAGTATTTAGTGATGCATGTAGGGGACTGTAGTATAGGGATGTAGACGGTGCGACGTAGAACTTTGGATCGATCCGGGAGGCGTGGACGGATAGCGGAAGTGCAAATTTTCATATGTCAGTAATAGATAGAACATCTATACTAATACGGCTGATGCCAAGGTATTATCATTCAGCGAATTTATATCGAATTAATTTCGGATGGCTGTCAATCGTCATTAATGACTCTTCATCAAGACACACAAGTAAATGTTTTAGTTTTGTGTGAAAGCGAATCCTGTAGACTAGTTATTCTGGAGAAGTATGACCTCAATTTGCGCTCATCAGAGACATTTTAAAGGGATGAACGTTCCATGTATCCCAAACGTCCCTCCTTACTGATGAATCATCACCCACACAATCCAGTGCCTGTTGTTATACTGACCGAACAATTCTTTTACCAAGAATTTTGGCCCTCTCTCTCTCTCTCTCTCTCTCTCTCTCTCTCTCTCTCTCTCTCTCCCTCTCTCTTTCTCTCTGGCTTAAACAACGACTTTTTCGCTATGTCCACAGCAATAAATTTCTTCCAGTGAGGATGAGGCATGTTGCAGCTTATGTACATTAGTTAGTATGAGTGTTTTATGCTGTTGTGTAACTCTGATGTGTTTTCTTCTTTCGTTTTAATTACATACACATTTTCCAAACTTTTTTATACTTCACTCTCACCAGTTTTTACACGATATTTGCTCAAAGCTTAGATTTGAGGGGACCCTTACGTCTCCATACTCAGGGACGGACGCTTAGTATAGGACGTAAATGACTACTATTCTCGAAAATTCTCCTTAACATCAGTTAGCTGCAGAATTCTGGAACACATCCAGAGTTCGAACGTAACAAATTTCCTTGAGGTAGAAAAGCGTCTGGCCACAAGTCAACACGGGTTTACAAAGCATCGCTCGTGTGAAACTCAGCTTGCCTTTTCTGAAGTGATATCCTACAAGACACGAATGGAGGGCAACAGGTAGATTCCAAATTCCTAGATTTCCGGAAGGCGTTTGACACTGTGCCACACTGCAGACTGTTGACGAAGGTCCGAGCATATGGTTATGTTGCCGACTATACGAGTGATTCGAAGATTTTTTAAGTAATAGAACAGGTACCCTGACCTCGAGGGCGGTCGTAAATCAGACACAGGGTAGACAACAATTTACATCTGTTTGCTGCCGACGCAGTGGTGTACGGGAATGTGTCGTATCCCAGTGACTAGAAAGCGACTGAGACAGAGTTTCTAGTTGATGTGATGAATGTTAGCTTGCTCTAAATTCTGTTATGTCTGAATTCAGAATTATTAATATGCTACTTGACGCGGTCACATCGATTAAAGATCTAGGCTAGCGTTGAAAATCGATATAGAATGTAATGAGCACGTCAAGTTGGTGATCGGGAAGTTGAATGTTAGACTTCGTTTTATTGGGGGACTCTTAGGAAAGTATGGCTCATCTATTAAGGAGGCAGCGAATACGCAAAGTAAGTTCCGATCGGTAGCGAAATGGAAATCAACGTGAAAATCAAAAGTGTTTTATTTGCTTTAGTGAGCTGCACCTTACAGCAAATTCTCTACATAGTCGCCGCTCAGACTTAGACATTTGTCTAGCGTTGTACCGACTTTCGAACATCATCGTTACAGAAATTAGCCGCCTGTGCTTACCGCCAATTCTCTACGCTCGTCTACAACTCGTTGTCTGTGACAAAACTTTGTCTCCATAGGCACCGGTTCCTGTGAGCAGGGATTAAACTCAGGACAAGCCAGTTACGGGCTGTGTTGTGGGTAATCAAACACTCCACATCGAAAACGCTCCAGGATCATCTTCATCGCCCTTCAGAGTGAGGCCGAGAATAGTCATGTAGAACGAAACGCATGAGACTTACGTAACGTGGGCTGCATAACATCAGGCGAAGTCTCTCACCAGGCCCTCATACTTGGCGACAGACTCTATTTTTCACTATTTCTTACGTATCTTCACGTGCTCACTGTGCGCCCAGGACTGAAGAGAGCGACATGACGCGATAGACGGGCATACTAGAGGCACTGCCCAACACTTCCGTGGAAAGATTCATCGATTTTCACAGTGGTTCCCACTTAGCAACCGATCAGAACTTACTACCCGAATAGCCCTCGTAGAAATGCTAGTGCAACCCATTCTTGAGTTCTTCTTGAGTGTTTGGGATCCCCACCAGGTCGGATGAAAGACAGATACAGAATACCGAAGCAATTTAGAGGAATGCTGCTAAATTTGTTACCGGTAAGTTCGATCAGCACGCAGGTATTACAGAAATGCTTCGTGAACTCAAACGAGAATTCGTGGACAGAAGATGAAGCTCTTTTCGCAGGGCACTACTGCGGAAATTTGTAGAACCAGCATTTGAGGTCGACTGCAGATCGACTCTACTGCCGCCACTGCACATTTTGAGAAAGGCCCACGGAGATAACACGAAAGAAATTAGGGCTCGTACGGAAGCTTACAGACAATGGTTTTCTCGTCGCTCTTGTAGTGAGTGGAACAGGAAAGGATATGACTGGCAGTGGTACGTGATACTCTCAACCGTGCGGCGTACGGTGGCTTGCGGAGTATGTATGTAGATGCAAACGTAGAAAAATTATTTCGAAATTAATAACTTTTCAGGTAAATTCTCCGAATACCTTATAGAAGACATGCTGCCAAACGATAACACGCATAAAAAAAAGCCAGCCTATACAAATTCCCATCCCCAATGAATGTAGTTTTCAGGCGAGCAATTGAAACAACATTAAAACTAACTAGGCCTAAAACAGAAAAATAACTTGAATATTTGTGTTTCCTCAAAAGATGAAAAATAGATGGGAAATAATGTTTGGATAAATAGATAAATATATTGTGTTTTTCAGAAGACTAATCCAAATTTAATTCAGAAACACGGAAAAAGTGTCAAGAGGACCTTCAGTTCCTGCAAGATGATTATCATCTCTCTGCCGCCCTCGTACCTCACATAAAATTTTTCCACTACCATTAACTGAAGTGTTAAATTTTTAGTGCAAAGCGCTTCGTATTCTTTAAATACTTGCAAAGTTTTATCAGCATCCCTTGAGGGCACAAGTTTACACCTGGACACATCACAGACGATGGTGCCCTGTTTTCACGTTTGCGTTGCTAATATCAATAGGGTAATTTGTTACAGAGCGTAAGTGGTTCGTAGTTACAAGGCTCACACTTACTGCTCATCTCATCAATAATAATCATTTCCGACAGTTAGTTTCTTATCTCAAAATTCTGAGCTTGGAATATCTACCAACTGTACACCGAAATTACCTACTTCTTGAGGCGGTTTATAAATAGTAAATCTATCTTCGTTTCAGATCTGACTTTCCCATTGGGTACAGAAGGCCCTAATTTTGCTAACGTTTGGCGCGTTTTCAGTGTGTCATTGTCGTCCTTCGAAGCGAAAATGGCTATGTTTTGGCACACAGAGCTTAAATCCATTGTTATAGCAGTTTCATACTGTTTTCCAATAGGCAAACTAAGGCAGTTTATGGACAATGGTGGATTCCCGAAGCCGCATGCAGGTGGCTGGCGCGTCTCTAGAGCAGAGATTTCCAAACATTTCCTCTAGGGTGAACACTTTGCGAATTCAGGTGTTAAGGTGTAACACCTTGTTTATTTTGAAGAGTGATAATATTTTAAAAAATTACAAAATCTTGGTTTATTCAGTGAGTACTTCAATTTTAAATCATAAGGAATAACAAAGAAATCAGAATAAAATTTAAAAAATAATTGGTATCACCAAAATTTCGAAAAAAGCAGTGTTATTAGCAGTTTTTCGTGGAGCATTTCTTCATTTCCCGTAAACACCACTTTTCCGCGGAACACAGTTTGGGAGACACTGCTCTCGATAACATGCATAAGGTCCTCAAAACACTGTTGCGTCTGTACCCATACAAGGTACAGATTCTGCAGGTCATAAAGCCCGATGACAAGCAACGGCAATATGTATTTCATGAGTAATCTTGCACCGCTGAGGCTACATTCCATACCTCTGGATTTGTGAAAAAGCATAACTTTCATATACGGGGGATGTAAAATCCACACGGTTTCAGGAAAAGGTGCAAGACAGAAATTGCGTGTTTGGTGTGGCGTCATGTGCGACAAGAAAATTGAGCCGTTCTTCTTTATTGAGGATTTCGTCACGGGAACAACGTACCCAGACATGATGGACATGTTAGCTTTTCCCGAGGCTGACGACCTGTAACCAAACCTTTTGATTCAACAAGATGGTGCTTCACCTTACTGGTCATTGCATATTACTAAAACTCTGAAACGAATTTTTCTAGGGCGTTGGAGTGGGCGTGGTGGATCCCTGAATTCGCTTCCACGTTCCCTCGACATCACATCTTTGGATTGTTTTTCACTGGGACTACGTGTAGGATAGGGTGTTCGCCACTGCAATGCGGAAACTTCAAAACGTCCGTACGTCTACTTGGGTTGTGCAAGTCGTCGGTACCATCCCTCCCGACACGTCGCAGAGGACCTCGATGAGAACTTAATGCAGACTCGAAAGCTTCGCATCACTCCAAGAGCCCACGTGTAAGTGTTTTGATTTGATTTTATAATTTTTTAAAACTTGTCTTGCAGTACAACTATAAAAAATTTTGTTCTGAGCCAATTGAAATAGGGCGTTTCGGTGTAGCCGCTCCGTATAGCTTTTACCCTAAAGATATGGGACAGCCGGTAGATAACAATTACGCAAAATGAAAAATGTATACCGATCAATACATTGACGGAAGTCTATAACCACATTCAACGAACGCTAGCGAATTGATACTCCAGTATTTACATACTTGTGGGATATGTTGATTAAAATTTCAACTTTATGCGAGCTTATTTTCAAAATGGCTCTGAGCACTATGGGACTCAACTGCTGTGGTCATAAGTCCCCTAGAACTTAGAACTACTTAAACCTAACTAACCTAAGGACATCACACACATCCATGCCCGAGGCAGGATTCGAACCTGCGACAGTAGCGGTCGTGCGGTTCCAGACTGTAGCGCCTTTAACCGCTCGGCCACCCCGGCCGGCAGCTTATTTTCAGTACAGCACAAAACCACTCCTATAGATGACCAATGGTGTGACTGTATGATACTTGCTGAGTGTGTCTAACATTACTAGAACTCTTCAGGTAAAGGTGAATGTCCAGCTTATTACTATCTTTCGGACCTCGAGAAAGCGACATAGGAATAACACGGGGAGAGATTACATAAGCAGTTACCCGTAGTGCAATGACTGTAAAACAGGTAGTGACAAATAAAAAGGCCAGTGAGCTAGGTACTTGGGGAGTGAACATTGTTCGGACAGTAACAGTTTTATCACAATAAACTACCACTATGCTCATTAAGTAACAAAATACAAATGGATGCCTGTAACAAAACACAAATGGGTGCCCAAAAGCTTACAGTGGAATTATAAATGTCTCCATGTGTGCGCTTAGGTCCCTTTTACAATCAACCGAGTGTGGGCAGGACTCACATCCATCGCCAGTTCACAGTACCGGAGGCGCCGTTCTACAGGACGCTAGTCAGATAGCATACTCATTGGTACTTCTACAACATGTAAATAGTTTACATTTAACAAACGCACAATAACCAGTTGATAAAAGCTGTCGGCTCTTCCAAATTTCACAGGATGACACATTGCCCGCGTCCAGAAATATATTTAAAATAATAACCTTTCAAACTATCTGGACCCCACAAATAAGATGAATAATTTTTTAAACCAATAGTGCTTGTATCTAACGCCATTAGCTGTTAACTCCTGAATAATAGTCCCGGAGCCGGCCGGAGTAGCCGAGCGGTTCTAGGCGCTACAGTCTGGAACCAAGCGACCGCTACGGTCGCAGGTTCGAATCCTGCCTCGGGCATTGATGTGTGTGTTGTCCTTAGGTTAGTTAGGGTTAAGTAGTTCTAAGTTCTAGGAGACTGATCGAAGTCAAGTCCCATAGTGCTCAGAGCCATTTGAACCATTTGAATAGTCCCGGTAAACTTGGTATATGCGTAGTACAGTTAGGTTGCAAATTGCAAAAAACAGTGCTGTAGGAGGAAGTATAATTGAATAGGAATAAACAAAAGGTACAACATCGATGAGGACAAATTATAATACTCCCGTGCTAAAAAAAAAAAAAAAAAAAAAAAAAAAAAACATTAAAACCAGTTGTACTCACTGAGGAAGTTCAGATGACCTGTACCACTCAAATTTATTCTCCCCGTGCACACGGATACTCAGACTAATAAATGACCAATTTAAACTTAAGGCAAACAATATTTAGTTCCGACTCATGATAACAGGAACAAATTAACGGGCAGAAGCAATTAATACGAAACAATAAATAAGCAAGTCTTTCCAAATCTTTCGGCACCAATGAAGGTGAAATTTTTATATATTGCTATCACACTTTCATGCACTGTAGCACAACAAACCGAAAAGAAAAGGACGTCCGTTGGATAGATCTTCAACGTGCTGTAACATTTACACTACTTATTTGAGGAATGAGCATGTAAAAACATGAAATCCACCAAATACTACACAATAGCTTCGGAAACTGTGAAATCGAGATTGCGCCGTACAGTGTGCTTTTGTTACACAATCTGAGCACGGGACGCGTGATCTAGTTAGCCAATTACAGCGAGCATAGCAGACGTGATCTATTCAGACAACGGCAACATGATTGTTCTAATTACAACACATACAGTATAGAAATACATGGAGCTACAGCCTCATATATAATTTTGATTCCGCTTTTTCTTTCGTCAGTGATGTGATTAGGCTGGAATGAAGGACGACATCTTAAACCGATGCAAATGAAGCAATGATTTTACTACTTGTTTACAGAAATATATGGGTTTTTTATTCCGGATATCACGTGGCTTCCATATCGCGATTTCCGAGGGTATGGTACGTCTTGGACGTAACAAGAGAACTTAATCCCAGAATATTGAAGGGTGGGGTGGGGGGCACTGTGACTAAACCATCGTAAACTTTCCTACTCCACATTTTATTTAAACAGTCATAATTTATAGTTTATGTACTAGTTAGTTACAATTGTAAGGTCTCCAGTGGTACGCCACATCCAAAATAAGTACAAAATGTATCGTTGTACACACTCTAGTGATAACTGTATTAGTCAAAATGTTGGCGGGAATCTCTAAATGGTACCAATTATAATGGTGATTCTAGGACGATTTAGTGATCTAGACTTAAATTGCTGGGAGGGAAGGAGTGATTTTATATTCTTTGTTGTTACAAATACTTCGCCGTTATTCTACGAATAGGCCGTGATTTCCAGGAATGTGGCTAAGCAGCTTTCGGTTGTATTTTCCGAATATCTCGTGATTTCTTATGGTGTTGTTAGGCTCGTAAATAAAAGCACAGCTTGACTTGGCAGAAAACTCTGGTTATGATGACAGACTGATCTGTATCGTAATCAGATGTCTAGGTTAGGTTGGACGGCAGCAGCTTGGTTTCGATTTGGCGAAGCCAACGAATGTGAAAGCAAAAAACCTAGTTGTGGTGACAGACGGATCTGTAGCGTAGCCTTAGGTTGGAACGCAGTATTTTGGTTGTGAGTTGGTGAAGCGAAATCTGGGAAAGGAAACACAAAAAAGGCCATGAAATCGTTGGAAATTGGGTGTTGGGTGGAATTCAGCGATAGTCGAAAAAATGCTCCCTTGAGCCCGTTCAGAATAATAAAAGATATTCCCTGGGGCTAAGATCGTTAGTGACTGCTTCAGTTCATCAGCACTCAAGATACTGAAGGCTTTCAGCACCTTGAAGTTGTAAGGTGTCAGGCAAATCCAACACCTTTCATGAAAACCCTGACATGATAAGCAAATCCAGTAGTATGTCACATAGCTCCGAATAAATCGTGACATTAAATTAACCAAAGTAATACGAGTAACGAGTCAGCAAATCGAATACCACAGACTAACACAAGAATGCCGAAATGCTTGTCATACCTTCCCACCGTGAGACAGACGCAGTTCCGAGAGGAGAAACGAGAACAGAAGCCGAGAGCAGAACCGTGTTTAGCTAGAAGGCCCTACGATAAGGGACGGACACCCACGTCTCCAGTTAACCACCAGGACCACTCCCCAGCCCATGTTAAAAGATAGATCCCTCCAGAAGAACAGTATAGATCTTACAATAACACTAAAAGGGCCACACCAGCCGCAAGTTTTAGCGTGACACTTTTTCGCGTCTCTGTTACGTTGCAGACGTTAAAAACATTCCCCCACCACGAAAAGTAACCGCCAGGACCATCCCCCAGCCTATGTTAAAAGATAGAGCCCTCCAGAAGAACAGTATAGATCTTATGATAACACTAAAAGGGCCACACCAGCTGCAAGTTTTAGCTTGAGACTTTTTCGCGTCTCTGTTACGTTGCAAACTTTAAAAACATTGCCCCACCACGAAAAGTATAACGTTTCTCATTGGATAGACAGAATTTTTGTAGGTGGAGCTTAAGGTTAACATTGAGACACTGATTGGTCAGATGAAAACACAGCCAGAAAGTTTTTTTTTAAACCAACTTCGGTAAATTGTAGTAAGGAGAAGTTAGAAGAGAGTTGCTTCAGAGACGCGAGCTGCATGGAGCTGCGCCGGCCGCCGTCCCCTGCCGAACACCGACAAGGTAATGAACGCACGCGATGCCACATAACAGCGCATAAAGCTTCACTCAGAACTGCAGAAGTCTCATCTGTTACACCCCCGTTTTGCGTAATACTAGTGTCGATCGTCAATTAAAGCTCATGGTATTCACATTTGCTACTTAAGTTAAAATCTGAAACGCGATGATTTTTCTGTTATATAATTATTGAGAAGCCACATCAGCCACTGTAATTTACGACAAGTTAGATAAGTAATTAAAGATAATTGAGGGTCACTGTAGACCATTTTTTCACTTTTGTGAAACTTAATTTAACCTAGATTATAGATGTGATATGGCATAGGTCATCATTCGATCCATTGTAGAACTTGGAAACCCATTCAGGGAATATTCGTTCACATTTTTGTTGAACGCAGTTGGTTTTTATCATCCTGTATTAAAACATTTCCTTTTATCAATAGTGCAATTTATAAACAATGTTTTGTGAGTAGAATAAAATTTCCAATGTTAAACTGCTTTTTCGACGTTATTTTACCAGCTAACTAAAAATAGGAAAGCCTTGAACCCCTTCCACTAAATTTAGTTAGTATTGAGATTCTTTTCTACATCTACATCTACATTTATACTCCGCAAGCCACCCAACGGTGTGTGGCGGAGGGCACTTTACGTGCCACAGTCATTACCTCCCTTTCCTGTTCCAGTCGCGTATGGTTCGCGGGAAGAACGACTGTCTGAAAGCCTCTGTGCGCGCTCTAATCTCTCTAATTTTACATTAGTGATCTCCTCGGAAGGTATAAGTAGGGGGAAGCAATATATTCGATACCTCATCCAGAAACGCACCCTCTCGAAACCTGGCGAGCAAGCTACACCGCGATGCAGAGCGCCTCTCTTGCAGAGTCTGCCACTTGAGTTTGTTAAACATCTCCGTAATGCTATCACGGTTACCAAATAACCCTGTGACGAAACGCGCCGCTCTCCTTTGGATCTTCTCTACCTCCTCCGTCAACCCGATCTGGTACGGATCCCACACTGATGAGCAATACTCAAGTATAGGTCGAACGAGTGTTTTGTAAGCCACCTCCTTTGTTGATGGACTACATTTTCTAAGGACTCTCCCAATGAATCTCAACCTGTTACCCGCCTTACCAACAATTAATTTTATATGATCATTCCACTTCAAATCGTTCCGCACGCATACTCCCAGATACTTTACAGAAGTAACTGCTACCAGTGTTTGTTCCGCTATCATATAATCATACAATAAAGGATCCTTCTTTCTATGGATTCGCAAAACATTACATTTGTCTATGTTAAGGGTCAGTTGCCACTCCCTGCACCAAGTGCCTATCCGCTGCAGATCTTCCTGCATTTTGCTACAATTTTCTAATGCTGCAACTTCTCCGTATACTACAGCATCATCCGCGAAAAGCCGCATGGAACTTCCGACACTATCTACTAGGTCATTTATATAAATTGTGAAAAGCAATGGTCCCATTACACTCCCCTGTGGCACGCCAGAAGTTACTTTAACGTCTCTAGACGTCTCTCCATTGAGAACAACATGCTGTGTTCTGTTTGCTAAAAACTCTTCAATCCAGCCACACAGCTGGTCTGATATTCCGTAGGCTCTTACTTTGTTTATCAGGCGACAGTGCGGAACTGTATCGAACGCCTTCCGGAAGTCAAGAAAAATAGCATCTACCTGGGAGCCTGTATCTAATATTTTCTGGGTCTCATGAACAAATAAAGCGAGTTGGGTCTCACACGATCGCTGTTTCCGGAATCCATGTTGATTCCTACAGAGTAGATTCTGGGTTTCCAAAAACGACATGATACTCGAGCAAAAAACATGTTCTAAAATTCTACAACAGATCGACGTCAGAGATATAGGTCTATAGTTTTGCGCATCTGCTCGACGACCCTTCTTGAAGACTGGGACTACCTGTGCTCTTTTCCAATCATTTGGAACCTTCCGTGCCTCTACAGACTTGCGGTACACGGCTGTTAGAAGGGGGGCAAGTTCTTACGCGTTCTCTGTGTAGAATCGAATTGGTATCCCGTCAGGTCCAGTGGACTTTCCTCTGTTGAGTGATTCCAGTTGCTTTTCTATTCCTTGGACACTTATTTCGATGTCAGCCATTTTTTGGTTTGAGCGAGGATTTAGAGAAGGAACTGCAGTGCGGTCTTGCTCTGTGAAACAGCTTTCGAAAAAGGTGTTTAGTATTTCAGATTTACGCGTGTCATCCTCTGTTTCAATGCCATCATCATCCCGGAGTGTCTGGATATGCTGTTTCGAGCCACTTACTGATTTCTACATCTACATCTACATCTACATCCATACTCCGCAAGCCACCTGACGGTGTGTGGCGGAGGGTACCTTCAGTACCTCTATCGGTTCTCCCTTCTATTCCAGTCTCGTATTGTTCGTGGAAAGAAGGATTGTCGGTATGCCTCTGTGTGGGCTCTAATCTCTCTGATTTTATCCTCATGGTCTCTTCGCGAGATATACGTAGGAGGGAGCAATATACTGCTTGACTCTTCGGTGAAGGTATGTTCTCGAAACTTTGACAAAAGCCCGTACCGAGCTACTGAGCGTCTCTCCTGCAGAGTCTTCCACTGGAGTTTATCTATCATCTCCGTAACGCTTTCGCGATTACTAAATGATCCTGTAACGAAGCGCGCTGCTCTCCGTTGGATCTTCTCTATGTCTTGTATCAACCCTATCTGGTACGGATCCCACACTGCTGAGCAGTATTCAAGCAGTGGGCGAACAAGCGTACTGTAACCTACTTCCTTTGTTTTCGGATTGCATTTCCTTAGGATTCTTCCTATGAATCTCAGTCTGGCATCTGTTTTACCGACAATCAACATTATATGATCATTCCATTTTAAATCACTCCTAATGCGTACTCCCAGATAATTTATGGTATTAACTGCTTCCAGTTGCTGACCTGCTATTTTGTAGCTAAATGATAAAGGATCTATCTTTCTGTGTATCCGCAGCACATTACACTTGTCTACATTGAGATTCAGTTGCCATTCCCTGCACCATGCGTCAATTCGCTGCAGATCCTCCTGCATTTCAGTACAATTTTCCATTGTTACAACCTCTCGATACACCACAGCATCATCTGCAAAAAGCCTCAGTGAACTTTCGATGTCATCCACCAGGTCATTTATGTATATTGTGAACAGCAACGGTCCTATGACACTCCCCTACGGCACACCTGAAATTACTCTTACTTCGGAAGACTTCTCTCCATTGAGAATAACATGCTGCGTCCTGTTATCTAGGAACTCCTCAATCCAATCACACAATTGATCTGATAGTCCATATGCTCTTACTTTGTTCAATAAACGACTGTGGGGAACCGTATCGAACGCCTTGCGGAAGTCAAGAAACACGGCATCTACCTGTGAACCCGTGTCTATGGCCCTATGAGTCTCGTGGACGAATAGCGCGAGCTGGGTTTCACATGACCGTCTTTTTCGAAACCCATGCTGATTCCTACAGAGTAGATTTCTAGTCTCCAGAAAAGTCATTATACTCGAACACAATACGTGTTCCTAGGATTTTCTGTCAAGTCGGTACATAGAATTTTACTTTCGAATTCACTGAACGCTTCACGCATAGCCCACCTTACGCTAACTTTGACATCGTTTAGCTTCTGTTTGTCTGAGAGGTTTTGGCTGCATTTAAAATTTGAGTGAAGATCTCTTTGCTTTCGCAGTAGTTTCCTAACTTTGTTGTTGTACCACGATGGGTTTTTCCCGTCCCTCACAGTTTTACTCGGCACGTACCTGTCTAAAACGCATTTTACGATTGCCTTGAACTTTTTCAAAAATGGTTCAAATGGCTCTGAGCACTATGGGACTTAACAGCTATGGTCATCAGTCCCCTAGAACTTAGAACTACTTAAACCTAACTAACCTAAGGACAGCACACAACACCCAGCCATCACGAGGCAGAGAAAATCCCTGACCCCGCCGGGAATCGAACCCGGGAACCCGGGCGTGGGAAGCGAGGACGCTACCGCACGACCACGAGATGCGGGCGAACTTTTTCCATAAACACTCAACATCGTCAGTGTCGGAACAGAAATTTTCGTTTTGATCTGTTAGGTAGACTGAAATCTGCCTTCTATTACTCTTGCTAAACAGATAAACTTTCCTCCCTTTTTTTATATTCCTTTTAACTTCCATATTCAGGGATGCTGCAACGGCCTTACGATCACTGATTCCCTGTTCTGCACATACAGAGTCGAAAAGTTCGGGTCTGTTTGTTATCAGTAGGTCCAAGATGTTATCTCCACGAGTCGGTTCTCTGTTTAATTGCTCGAGGTAATTTTCGGATAGTGCACTCAGTATAATGTCACTCGATGCTCTGTCCCTACCACCCATCCTAAACATCTGAGTGTCCCAGTCTATATCTGGTAAATTGAAATCTCCACCTACATGCTGAGAAAATTTATGTGAAATGTATTCCAAATTTTCTCTCAGTTGTTCTGCCACTAATGTTGCTGAGTCGGGGGGTCGGTAAAAGGAGCCAATTATTAACCTAGCTCGGTTGTTGAGTGTAACCTCCACCCATAATAATTCACAGGAACTATCCACTTCTACTTCACTACAGGATAAGCTATTACTAACAGCGATGAACACTCCACCACCGGTTGCATGCAATCTATCCTTTCTAAACACCGTCAGTACCTTTGTAAAAATTTCGGCAGAATTTATCTCTGGCTTCAGCCAGCTTTCTGTACCTATAACGATTTCAGCTTCGGTGCTTTCTATCAGCGCTTGAAGTTCCGGTACTTTACCACCGCAGCTTCGACAGTTTACAATTACAATACCGATTGCTGCTTGGTCCCCGCATGTACTGACTTTGCCCCGCACCCGTTGAGGCTGTTGCCCTTTCTGTACTTGCCCAAGGTCATCTAACCTAAAAAACCGCTCAGTATACGCCACACAGCCCCTGCTACCCGTGTAGCCGCTTGCTGCGTGTAGTGGACTCCTGACCCATCCAGCGGAACACGAAACCCCACCACCCTATGGCGCAAGTCGAGGAATCTGCAGCCCACACGGTCGCAGAACCGTCTCAGGCTCTGATTCAGATCCTCCACTCGGCTCTGTACCAAAGGTCAGCAGTCAGTCCTGTCGACGATGCTGCAGATGGTGAGCTCTGCTTTCATCCCGCTAGCGAGACTGATAGTCTTCACCAAATCAGATAGCCGCCGGAAGCCAGAGAGGATTTCCTCCGATCCATAGCGACATACATCATTGGTGCCGACATGAGCGACCACCTGCAGATGGGTGCACCCCGTACCCTTCATGGCATCCGGAAGGACCCTTTCCACATCTCGAATGACTCCCCCCGGTATGCACACGGAGCGCACATTGGTTTTCTTCCCCTCTCTTGCTGCCATATCCCTAAGGGGCCCCATTACGCGCCTGACGTTGGAGCTCCCAACTACCAGTAAGCCCACCCTCTGCAACCGCCCGGATCTTGCAGACTGAGGGGCAACCTCTGGAACAGGACAAGCAGCCATGTCAGGCCGAAGATCACTATTAGCCTGAGACAGAGCCTGAAACGGGTTCGTCAGACAAACTGGAGAGGCCTTCCGTTCAGCCCCCTGGAATGTCTTTCGCCCCCTGCCACTCATTGAGACGACCTCCCACTCTACCACAGGTGAGGGATCAGCCTCAATGCGGGCAGTATCCCGGACATCCACAGTCTTAGTCCGATAGGGGGATGCGTGGGACGAGCTGGCCGTCCCCGACAAACCCCCATCCGGACCCCCACAGTGATGCCCATTGGCAACTGCCTCAAGCTGTGTGACCGAAGCTAACACTGCCTGAAGCTGGGAGCGAAGGGATGCCAACTCAGCCTGCATCCGAACATAGCAGTTGCAGTCCCTATCCATGCTAAAAACTGTTGTGCAAAGAACGTCTGAACTAATCTACAGAGAGCGCAAACAAATCGACACAAAATTTAAACGGTTATTAAAATACAAGATTGCCTAGTAAATGCAGTAATGCTGCTACTTGCGCACTGCTGACACACTGCTCGGCGGCGGAAGGAGACTACGCGATTTTACACTATTCAGGTACTAAAACGCGATGCTACAACTCTCAAATATTATAATACGCCCGAAATTTATGAATTAAACAATGCAAGTACCAAAAACACGCAAAGAAATTAAGAATTAAACTACGTAACAAATGAGTTAGCTAGGAGTATACGACTTGCTGCTGCAGCTGCTTATCTAACGGCGGCAGGGAGCACACTGACTGTGACCAACCGACACTGGCCGTTCAAAACAAAAACAGAAGACAGACGACTACACGAATTTACACTATTCAGGTACTAAAACGCGATGCTACAACTCTCAAATACTATAATTATTATGATTTATGAATTAAACAATGCAAGTACCAAAAACACGCAAAGAAATTAAGAATTAAAATATGTAACAAATGAGTGAGCTAGGAGTATACGACTTGCTGCTGCAGCTGCTTATCCAACGGCGGCAGGGAGCAGGGAGTGCAGTGGAGCTGACTCTGAAATCATTAAGTATTTGGTTATACCATCGCTAGTCTCACTGAACTCTCCTGAACTCTACATGTCATGTGTAATCTGGCGTCTCCTTACCAGCAACAGGTCCCAGGTTCAAACTAGTCAATTCCCTAAAAAACACGCTTAGAGCGTCGTTGCGCGAAAGTGGTAGGGAGACACGACTTAGAACAACAGACAGCACGCAGAATGTTAGAAAATTAACCATATTCTGAACTTCGTGGATAAGAAAGATCGTTCAATTTACACACAAAACTTGGACAGAATATGGCGAGACGTAATATATCCCTTCCCACGATATGGGATGGAAGAAAGACCAAATATTTCGCTAGTTACCTGCTTGAGCTAGTTACCCACTTGAGTATATATTACATCCAGCACATCGACAGAAAGAAATATTACATCATCTTTTTGTTGATGAGGGTAGACGTCACCTGCCCAGCGGAATTGTAATGCAATAATTCTTTCTAAGAATGTTAGAAGCACGACTAGCGATTACAGTTCCGTCTCATTCGTGGAAACCGGCGCCTTCAATTTCATCACCATTACAGATATGTTACAGTATCGCCTCGTTCCGTACCGTACATTTTCCACATTACATTGGAATATCTTTGTTCGTGTTTCAGTCTTACAATTTTTTCGTCGTTTGTGCGTCCGCGCATTGAAAGTGTGATTATACGATTAACTGATTTCATATCTTGTAATGTGCGCTTATTCTGTGTTCTGATTGTGCCGAGGCTGTGTGACAAAAGCACATCATACCGTACAATCTCGATTTTATAGTTTCCGAAGCTATAGTGTCACATTTAATGGATTTAGTATTTATATTTCCTTATTCCGGAACTATGCAGCTTCAATGCCACAGCGCATTTAAGATCTACTGAAGAGACGTCCATTTTTTCTCGATTTGTTTTGCGACAGTGCATGAAGGAGTGATACCGACATCTAAAAGTTTTACCCCAATAACAAATACCAAGTAAGAAACCGACTTCAGGTCGATAGGGAGTGAAGTTCCAGCATGTGGCACTAAACCAGACTGGACTGTACGTTAAGAGCGGCTCTATAGGGCAAGCGCACAACAACAGGAATTGTTCTGAAATGTGTCCATCAAATTTATTTTTAGCTGAACGTGCCTATTTCGTCTCCTATCTGCGATCTCACTTAGGCACCGCGCTATTCTCATGCACTTGGCCATGCGCTGTTCTGAAGGTGCCGACTTGGCTTACCACTTGGAATGGGCTCCGCGCTCCTGTTGCCACCTGGAACCTTGCTTCTTGACCACCTGACGGGAAACCTCACTCCGGGAACCAGGTGCGTCTGTCAAAGACAAGGGAGTTGCTGCGCACGCCATGTCGGGCAGCATGCATGGAGCCGTTGCTGGGAAACAGCCAAAGAGCTTAGTCACGTGCATATTGCTAAGAGCCAGCACGCCTCAACGGAATGGACTCAGAACAACATAGTCGCAAGAAGAGTAGCCATGGGTCCTTGCCAAGGAGTGCCGCACGAGAAAATCATTCAATTCTTCGACTGCCTCTGGCGAATATGAGGCTGACAGCAACTGAAATCCAGGCAAATGTTATAAGCAGAGAGCCACCACGAAGAGCACACTGCTCTCGTTTTCGGGAGGACTCCGGTTCCCAAAATCGCTCAGGGCGAATGCCTGGATAATTCGTTTGAAAAGGGCACCGCCGATTTCTTTCCGCATCCTTTCGTAATCCGAACTTGTGGTCCATCTTCAGTGGCTGCACTGTCGATGGAAGATTCACCGCCAACAACTGGGAGCAGATCACTGGAAACTGTGCTGAGATCTCGAGCTGCTATGCGTCTTTTACAATATTTGAAAACTTGGTAACAGATCGCAAGAGGCAGTGATTCTCGAGACTTGTACAAGTCCTAAAATCATGGTGTGGTGATCTATTGGTCATGGCAACATGGCCAATGTCATAATTGACCAATTGCATAATTGTCGAAGAGGGGCTGAATGCTCCCCAGTATTCGGAAAGAATGGTAAACCCTGTTGACATAACCTTCAAGAACAGGATAACAAGGGACATATTCCAGCAGGATAATGCAAGACTGCACATTGGAGGTCAAACAACAAACACCTTTAATAGTGTACAGATCCTAGTTTGTGACCCACAGAGCATGTCTGGGACGCGATGGGAGGACCTATACATTCACACCAACCTCCATCCAGGAATCTTGATAAACTGACACATTATTCTTTCTGCCATGGTAAGAAATTCCTCAAGACGACATTGTTCCGCTGTTTATTTAAATTCCACAACGATTACAATATTTATGCCCTTTACAATTGGTCTTTTCCATGTACGTTAGTTCCGAAATCAATGAAACTTTCATCGTTTAACACTGTCATGCGATTAGTATGCCAATAAAGTATGAGAAGTATCGCAGTTGTGCTTCATGGTGTAACATTTTCCATTTCCACCTAGGTGTGTCACGTATGGGACACTGACACCGGGCAGTAAAAGCAGTAATGTGCTGTGTTGTGAATGGAGTGAGTTCAACGAACCGAGCTTGACAAACACTGAGGTTTTATCTACAGAGAGAGTTTGTGTTGTTTTAAACATCATGCTGCATCAGTAAACATTGTAGACGTGGCAGAGTGATCTCAACGAGCACAGCTCGCTGACCTCCAGTGAGGACACGTCGATAGCCTACGGTAAGCCGATAAGGGCGCAGGAGCCATGCCTCCCGCGGTCGGGGGTAGGACCCAGTCTTCCCACAGCCACGTACATTACAAGCGTCTAAACGAAGTTCTAAAATATTTTCCGCGTCTGTCATAAGTAACAAGGAAAAACGGCTCTCATTATCCTGCGTGTCGATATAAAAAAACATAAGCCCCTAATACTTAAATGTAAAATAGTGGTTTTAGGAGAAATTCATTTAGCACTACCCAGGATGCACCACGAAGACGCGAACAGTCTCACACACAGATGTACTTACTGATTTTAGTTTTTTAAAATATATTTACTAATTATTTGTAATTATTTGTCATGATAGTCTAATATGTAAGACCATTTTTACGATTGACAACGTCTATCATTTTAATTTGACCTTTCAGGTTCCATTTTATAGAAAATTTCAAGCACTGCATTCCAGCTTTCAAGTTACCCTCTTGCTTCTATCACAGTATAAGTGTATATGTATGTGTGTGTGTGTGTGTGTGTGTGTGTGTGTGTGTGTGTGTGTCTGGGTGCACTTTATGACGGGACAATTATATATTTTTATTTTTATAATTATATACATTATGATTTTGGTTTGGGATGGCTTTAAATACTGTGGGCTACCATGAGACTTTTAATTAACTTATACCGCGATAACACTCGTACGGACATCGGCTGCCCCGAAGAACGTAGATGTAATATTTTTTTAAACACAATGCGCGACTCACCGTCCTCTAATAAATAGTTTGCGTAAGCGCGGCTATTTAGAAAAGAAAATATGCGTATTCTTACGCAAACTGTAACTATTAATATGGGTCTCAGGGGCTACTGGTTATTTATGTGCCAAACTACATAAAAATTAACTGAGATCTTGCGGAATGTAATGATTTTCAATATTTCTTGTTCGTTCTTTGCAAGGCAAAACTGGAGAGAGTCTCATCTGCCATTAGGCGACCAAAATGAAACATACTGAACTCGTTCAGTGCTGTGAATTTTCGTAAATGAAATTTATCACTACTGTCTTTAACGTTGAAATGAATGAAAGATCAAAATTGAGAAGTCTCTCGCATTTACGTGTAATAACATGAATCGTCGGCGTAATGGTCGACTATATCCTGCTAGGGGAGATGAGCTCCCTGCACTACGAAGTTCTGTAAACATTTTGGCGATCATTCGAGGTGACAACTAAGTCAATAATACACACTTTCTAATAACAACTATAAGTATATTTTACTACAATACAACCAAACCTACATTAAATGTTATCCATCGCTACAATGGCGGCCTACCTCTAGACGTAACAACAACAGGAGAGCAAGTTTAATCAAAGCATTGTCTCTGATCTTCATGGCCTATGTTACACAAGGATTATACCAAAAAAACTGTGTTTTGTTAATTACATCGATATTTTTGTTTTGATAATAATAACTTACGTTCTTTACAATTTGTTATACATCGCGCTCACGTACACAGCCTTGAAATAATTTATGATTCACACGTCTCATAACAAAAACTTCCTTCCCCTTTCTCCAAATGTCCATTTATAAGACGTACCGTCACACTTCTTCATGAATTTTAAAGCCAGCCAATGCCTTTCCTTTTCCTCGATTTTTAGGGACTGTTATAATTTTGGTATCGAGTTGAATTTGTTTCAGTATCTCAAAACCTCCGTATGTACATGTTGTTAGGGTACAGGTACAGATATTGTGCTCATTGGAACCTTAAAATCTATCCCCTTCAGAGTATTTTTTTTCCATATGTTTAACAATCTTCCCGCTAACACGCTATATAATTTACTAACAATTTACTAACTAATGTTTTATGCGCGGTCGTAACTGCACCACGAAGTGGGCCACGCCTCTCTGTTTTGCGTCCAGGGCGTTCATGCTTCATTACCTGACCTGCTGACTAGAGGAAAACAATTTCTAATAGCTTATTTGTGACTTGCGTACTTGGAGTTACCAACCAACATAAAAATATACTACTCGTGATATCTATAATTATTAGTCTGCAATTAAGTCAATACTGATGTAATTCTCCACTAAGCAGTTATCAACTGTCAATGAAAATATTACTACCTATATCCCTAACACCCCGTAAACATATAGGCCGCCGTACGAGTAGAACAGACAATTATACTTGGCGTAGAAACTTCAACAAGAGTTAGTAGTTCTATGTCCAGTGTAACATAATTCCGCCCACATGGAAGGAGGAAAGAGTGCAGTTTCGTCATTATAAGTACCCGGTAAGTAGAAAACGTTCGTTGCTTTTCAGACACAGGCAACGCTGACATGAAGTTCCCAACAGAACATCACCTACGAAATTCATAAATCACTAACATGTTGAATTAATTTCTGGAATAGTAGCTGTGCGCAAGTCCCTATGTTTTTATCTTTTGCAAACAAATTTATGTCTTTGGGTTCTTACTTCAGCCCCTACTTCACTTCCAGTTTTCATAATGCATCCTTTAGTCGGAAAACATTGTTAATGGAGATACAGTGGCTAAACGAAAACACAGCCCAAAATGCATATTTGATTATAAATGTAGATCCTAGCCAAGCCTGCAGATTTCACACGAACGATACCTGTGAAATGTCCTACGTACGCTGCCAGTGTGAGTCGAGGTCACAACTGTGATGTGTGTAGTTGCGCGTGCATTGTGTCTGTGCTCAATAAATTCGAACGTGAGCAAGTTGTCGACGCTAGTATGGTGGGTTCTTCCGTAGCCGAAGTGTGTGGTGTTTCAAGAGACACCATATCGAAGATTTATACCGTATACGCGGGAACGCAGCATGTCATTCTCAATGGAGAGAAGTCTTCCGAAGTAAGAGTGATTTCAGGTGTGCCGCAGGGGAGAGGCATAGGACCGTTGCTATTCAAAATATATGTAAATGACCTTGTGGATAACATCGGAAGTTCACTGAGAATTTTTGCGGATGCTGCTGTAGTATATCGAGAGGTTATAACAATGGAATGTTGTACTGAAATGCAGGAGGATCTGCAACGAATTTCAGTATGGTGCAGGGAATGGCAACTGGATCTCAATGTAGACAAGTGTAATGCGCTGCGAATACACAGAAAGAAAGATCCCTTATCATTTAGCTACAATATAGCAGGTCAGCAGCTGGAAGCAGTTAATTCCATAAATTGTCTGGGAGTAGGCATTAGGAGTGATTTAAAATGGAATGACCATATAAAATAAATCGTCGGTAAAGCAAATGCCAGACTGAGATTCATTGGAAGAATCCTAAGGAAATGCAGTCCGAAAACGAAGGAAGTAGGTTACAGTACGCTTGTTAGGCCACTGCTTGAATACTGCTCACCGGTGTCGGATCCGTACCAGATAGGGTTGATAGAAGATATAGAGAAGATCCAACTGAGAGCAGCGCGCTTCGTTACAGGATCATTTAATAATCGCGAAAGCGTTACGGAGATGATAGATAAACTCCAGTGGAAGACTCTGAAGGAGAGACGCTCAGTAGCTCGGTACGGTCTTTTGTTGAAATTTCGAGAATATACCTTCACCGAGGAGTCAAGCAGTATATTGCTCCCTGCTACGTATATCTCGCGAAGAGACCATGAGGATAAAATCAGAGAGATTAGAGCCTACATAGAGGCATACTGACAATCTTTCCACGAACAATACGAGACTGGAATAGAAGGGAGCACCGATAGAGATACTCAAGGTACCCCCCGCCACACACCGTCAGGTGGCTTGCAGTGTATGGATGTAGATGTAGATGAACAGGAAAAACATCATTCACTAAGTTACAACGTGAAGGAAAGGGTGTGCTGAGTGATAGTGACGTGTGGTCGTTGAAGAGGATTGTGATGAGAAGTAAGAAGATAAAGATTGCAGAGGTCACTGTAGAATTCAACGTCATTCTAGCGAACGCTGTCAGCATACAAAACAACACGAAGCGAGCTTCATAAGCAGGGAGTTGCAGGCCCAGCTGGAATCCGAAAACAACTAATCAAAGATACAAATGCCCGTAACAGGAAAACGTGGTGTCGAATCCAAAAATCCTGGATTGTGGATAAATGAAAGAAAGTCATTTGGCCAGTCGCACTGCTTCCAACGTCTGGTCAAGTTTATGTCCAAACAGTGAAACACGGAGGAGGTAATGATTTGGGCAGCCATATCGTGGTATACCATGGGCCCCACGGTTACTCACCAAGGTCGCATTACTGTCAAGGATAATGTGACCATTTTTGCTCCTCCGGTCCATCCCATGGTGGAAAGAATGCTCCCTAAATATGATGCCGTGTTCCAAGACGAAAGAGCAGATGTTCACACAGCTCATGTCATCCAGGACTGGTTTTGTGAGCATGATGCTGAACTGTCGAATCTCCACTGATACCACAGTCACCAGATCTCCGTATTATCGAGGCTTTTTGTTCTACACTACTGGTCATTAAAATTGCTACACCAAGAAGAAATGCAGATGATAAGCTGGTATACATTGGATAAATATATTATACCACAACTGACATGTGATTCCATTTTCACGCAATTTGGGCGCATAGATCCTGAGAAATCAGCACCCAGAACAACCACCTCTGGCCGTTAATAACGGCCTTGATGCGCTTGGATGGCGTGTACAGGTATAGCTGCCCATGCAGCTTCAACACGATACCACAGTTCATCAAGAGTAGTGACTGGCGTATTGTGACGAGCCAGTTGCTCGGCCACCATTGACCAGACATTTTCAATTGGTGAGAGATCTGGAGAATGTGTTGGCCAGGGCAGCAGTCGAACATTTTCTGTATCCTGAAAGGCCCGTACAGGACCTGCAACATGCGGTCGTGCATTATCCTGTTGAAATGTAAGGTTTCGCACGGATCGAATGAACGGTAGAGCCACGGCTCGTAACACATCTTAAATGTAACGTCCACTGTTCAAAGTGCCGTCAATGCGAACAAGAGGTGACCGAGACGTGTAACCAATGGCACCCTATACCATCACGCCGGGTGATACGCAAGTATAGCGATAACGAATACAAGCTTCCAATGTGCGTTCACCGCGATATCGCCAAACACGGATGCGACCATCATGATGCTGTAAACAGAACCTGGATTCATCCGAAAAAATAACTTATTGCCATTCGTTCACTCAGGTTCGTCGTTGAGTACACCTTCGCAGGCGCTCCCATCTGTGATGCAGCATCAACAGTAACCGCAGCCATGGTCTCCGAGCTGATAGTCCATGCTGCTGCAAACGTCGTCGAACTGTTCGTGCAAATGGTTGTTGTCTTGCAAACGTCCCCATCTGTTGACTCAGGGATCGAGACGTGGCTGCACGATCCGTTACAGCCATGCGGATAAGGTGCGTGTCATCGCGACAGCTAGTGATACGAGGCCGTCGGGATCCAGCACGGCGTTCCGTATTACTCCCCTGAACCCAGCGATTCCATATTCTGCTAGCAGTCATTGGATCTCGACCAACGCGAGCAGCAATGTCGTGATACGATAAACCGCAATCGCGATAGGCTACAATCCGACCTTTATCGAAGTCGGAAACGTGATGATACGCATTTCTTCTCCTTACACGAGGCATCACAACAACGTTTCACTAGGCAACGCCGGTCAGCTGCTCTTTCTGTATGAGAAATCGGTTGGAAACTTTCCTTACGTCAGCACGTTGTAGGTGTCGCCACTGGCGCCAACCTTGTGTAAATGCTCTGAAAAGCTAATCATTTGCATATCACAGCATCTTCTTTCTGTCGGTTAAATTTCGCGTCTGTAGCACGTCATCTTCGAGGTGTAGCAATTTTAATGGCCAGTAGTGTATTTACGTAACAGTTACAAAACGAAAATTACAAGTAATGAAAGAGAGGGGGTTAAAGTTGTGAGAGTGATTGTGAAACGAAACGAGAAAGAAAGATAACTGGGTAAAAATAGAGGCATTTCCATTACATTTTGAAAGAGAGAAAACTAAAAATATGTGTCTAACTTTTATAGAGGCAGCAACATCGTAGCATTACATGTCTACTGTAAAGATGCCTCCCAAAATTATTATTCAGATTATTAACAATTCGACTCCGTCCGTCTCTTCCAGGTAAACAGTATTCTGTCGGCCCCGCCCATGACGGTGCACACCGACATGTTTCACATCCGTTCCAGTAAAATTTTAAATTGGTGTGTTTAATTTTGCATCTTTTTACTTTTCCTTTATTCACTCTAATTTTATTGCACCGCCCATTTTTCTCTACGCCCTGTCTTTATCGCGATTACTATTTAATTTCACTCTCATACCTAAGCCACAATCATTTTACAACTGTATAGTTTCTTTTAGAACTGACTTCCTTCTACAGCCGTCTGTTTTAACTTTTGACTTTCTTCACTATTTTGATGAGTTATTACAACCTGACGGGGAATCATGGGACACCCAATGCGCCTAACTTTCACCTCCTGTATTTAATATACTTAAATTTTGGTCTGTCAGTTATGTCTTTTGTGTATGATGTTTCTCCTTCTCGAAAGGTTCTTGGCAATCTAATTTTTTTCATAATTTTACAGTTATTCACTCTCTCATGTAATATTATTTTTACTTAAATGTGCCTGAAGATGCAACTCCGACGTCCTGAAATCGATGGCAGTATTAAAGAATCATACAACATCTGTTTACGGTTTATTTTAAAGAATATTTTAGGGAGACATTACGAGGCTAACTCGAGGAAGAACTTCATCTGTTTCACAAATGAATCACAGTATTTAATTACGCACAGACTGTAGGCGGTAATTGTTAGTGACCACTTAGTGGGACCTGTCATGTTTCCACAACGCCTCAGAGGTGAGGCTGATCATCTGTCAAAAACCGAAAAATGTGGAAGAAATTTCCATTTTACATTGGGAAACGAAAGGTCACAATCTCGACATACTCGAAGAGCTGGAGATTTTCAAGCATATTTCTAAGAACGATGACATCATCCTCAACGAATAGTTACAATCATGTAACAAAAAGTTTTTTAAGGCTTTAATCCAGTACTCGCAGATTTTCTATTTTATATTACTTTATTTTTTTCTATGTTTTCCTGCTTCTAGTTCCGGAACGTCTTGTTTTCGTGCAGATGTTGTACTGTTTCTCCTGAGTGGACTTGGGTTTTAAAAAAATCTAAGCTAAATATTACGATAAATTTTATAAATAATCGACAAGTACGCCAAAGAAGGAGAGATGGAACTACAGTGGACATGTTATTCCATGGACTCTGCGCTTCTGTGCATGAACTATCTTTCCTTTGTCATTCGCTTATCTTACTTGCTTGGATTCGGACCTAAGAGGACGTTCTTGCATAAAGCTCACCTTGCTGTACCAGCTGATAATGTAAGTTGTACTTAAAACCGAAAAACGTAATGGTTATTTTGTCAAAAGAATTTGTGTATGTGGTCAATCTGTTGTGAATCTGATACCTTTATTGTCTTAAGTAGATATGGGCCTTAACAAAGAATTTTCATTGTTAGGCGCCATCTTAGAAAAATCTAACATTTTTCTTTTAGCTCATCTACGAGACGTGCCGTCGGTTAGGACAATTAACTTTACATCAGATCCCACGAGACCGGAGGCAGCTACTAATAATTTAACAGTTTTACTTACAGATTTTCTTTATACACTCCTGGAAATGGAAAAAAGAACACATTGACACCGGTGTGTCAGACCCACCATACTTGCTCCGGTCACTGCGAGAGGGCTGTACAAGCAATGATCACACGCACGGCACAGCGGACACACCAGGAACCGCGGTGTTGGCCGTCGAATGGCGCTAGCTGCGCAGCATTTGTGCACCGCCGCCGTCGGTGTCAGCCAGTTTGCCGTGGCATACGGAGCTCCATCGCAGTCTTTAACACTGGTAGCATGCCGCGACAGCGTGGACGTGAACCGTATGTGCAGTTGACGGACTTTGAGCGAGGGCGTATAGTGGGCATGCGGGAGGCCGGGTGGACGTACCACCGAATTGCTCAACACGTGGGGCGTGAGGTCTCCACAGTTCATCGATGTTGTCGCCAGTGGTCGGCGGAAGGTGCACGTGCCCGTCGACCTGGGACCGGACCGCAGCGACGCACGGATGCACGCCAAGACCGTAGGATCCTACGCAGTGCCGTAGGGGACCGCACCGCCACTTCCTAGCAAATTAGGGACACTGTTGCTCCTGAGGTATAGGCGAGGACCATTCGCAACCGTCTCCATGAAGCTGGGCTACGGTCCCGCACACCGTTAGGCCGTCTTCCGCTCACGCCCCAACATCGTGCAGCCCGCCTCCAGTGGTGTCGCGACAGGCGTGAATGGAGGGACGAATGGAGACGTGTCGTCTTCAGCGATGAGAGTCGCTTCTGCCTTGGTGCCAATGATGGTCGTATGCGTGTTTGGCGCCGTGCAGGTGAGCGCCACAATCAGGACTACATACGACCGAGGCACACAGGGCCAACACCCGGCATCATGGTGTGGGGAGCGATCTCCTACGCTGGCCGTACACCACTGGTGATCGTCGAGGGGACACTGAATAGTGCACGGTACATCCAAACCGTCATCGAACCCATCGTTCTACCATTCCTAGACCGGCAAGGGAACTTGCTGTTCCAACAGGACAATGCACGTCCGCATGTATCCCGTGCCACCCAACGTGCTCTAGAAGGTGTAAGTCAACTACCCTGGCCAGCAAGATCTCCGGATCTGTCCCCCATTGAGCATGTTTGGGACTGGATGAAGCGTCGTCTCACGCGGTCTGCACGTCCAGCACGAACGCTGGTCCAACTGAGGCGCCAGGTGGAAATGGCATGGCAAGCCGTTCCACAGGACTACATCCAGCATCTCTACGATCGTCTCCATGGGAGAATAGCAGCCTGCATTGCTGCGAAAGGTGGATATACACTGTACTAGTGCCGACATTGTGCATGCTCTGTTGCCTGTGTCTATGTGCCTGTGGTTCTGTCAGTGTGATCATGTGATGTATCTGACCCCAGGAATGTGTCAATAAAGTTTCCCCTTCCTGGGACAATGGATTCACGTTGTTCTTATTTCAATTTCCAGGAGTGTATAATGAGATAGCATCGCAGGCAAAAAAAATCTGGTCAAAGAATTCCAGTTCCATTATAGGATTTCATTTGTAGATGCTACTCTTCTTATCTTATATTGGGGAATCGAGAAGAAACCACGATGAAGTTGCGTATTACAGTAGTGTACATTGAACAGACTTGGCAAATATTATCTAGTGTTGGGAAATAAGAAAAGGACAATTAACTATCGAGGATTACGTAACTACCCTGAGAACTGAGCTAGTTTACTGAGTGCTTATACACGTCGGGCTAAATTAAACAACGTGTTACAGTGTTTATAATATTCCTACATTAGTTATTTCTCTTTTATGCTGAGCGATTGCATTAATGTGTGTTTCTTTTTTATATAAGTCACGGCTCATATTTTATTTTATTACATTACACTAATAGTCACAAAATAATAGGAATTTTTATTTTATTACATTAGAATGTTTTTGAACTGTGCTGCTGTTCGTGTAAATATTCGACATTCGTCTGTACTTCACGAAATGGGCATTTCAGTAAAGACTAATACGTGGTTCTTAGTTGTACTTCATTTACTTGACTATTATATATTTTCACAAACACGTTAATGTATCAACCTTTGAATTAACTGTTGTTTAGTTCGATTAATTCTGTTATAATATCTCAAAAGGATATATGCCACTGTTCACGACCGATAGGTGGCGCAACTTCTGTGTTGTTTTCGTCGCAGCATTGTAAGCCACTGGGCCACTCAGTCTGATGTCGTTCCATGGAAGGTGTACGTATCAAAGGCTGGAACGTTTAAAATTTTTAATTTTTGATATGAACATGTCGGCTCTAAGCTTTCGCTATTGCCTCCTCACAGTATAACTTTACGTAAGTAACCATTCTGTGTTGTGACATTTTTCATCTTGGTTAATGTTTCGGTCAAACTTAATTTTCTATGTATTATTTTATAGGCATTCTTAGAGGTGTCGAGACCTAAGTACACGTGTTAAAGAATTATTTGCAACCGGCTGGCTATGTTATTTCTTCACTGAAACCTCACAGGCGAGGTATATCTGCACTTCCAGCGGCTGGTCCTGTCTCCCCGGCTGGAAGATGATGGTTCAGATGGCTCTGAGCACTGTGGGACTTAACTACTGAGGTCATCAGTCCCCTATAACTTAGAGCTACTTAAACCTAACTAACCTAAGGTCATCACACACATCCATGCCCGAGGCACGATTCGAACCTGCGACAGCAGCGGTCGCGTGATTCCAGACTGTAGCGATTAGAACCCCTCGGCCACCCCGGCCGGCCCGGCTGGAAGACTTGACTTTCATGGTAAGAAGTGTAGCATGGCTGTTACCTGATGTACCCCACTCCATTTCGACATTTGCATGCGGAGGTATCCGGCTGACGTCTGCTCCTACCATACGCTGAGCCTAAACCGCTTCTGACTCGCCGTCACCATAAAAAAATGTCGTGTGACTAGGGCCTCCCGTCGGGTAGACAGTTCACCGGGTGCAATTCTTCCGATTTGACGCCACTTCAGTGACTTGCGCGTCGATGGGGATGAAATGATGATTAGGGCCCACAACACCCAGTCCTTGAGCGGAGAAAATCTCCGGCCAAGCCGGGAATCGAATCCAGGCCCTTAAGATTGACATTCTGCCGCGGTGACCACTCAGCTACCGCAGGCGGACACCGTTACCATACCACTAAAACACTAGTACACACGAAACATTCCCATTTTTCTGATGCGTTTGTACGTATGCTTGAAAATTACGACGTCAAAGATCATTTAATTCCACCTTCAAGAGTACGCATCTCCTTTGGAACGTATGGCAGTATGTTCATGGGGCCTTTTTGCTCGTGATCCACTCAGGAATCGTATTCTGCGGTTTGTCCCAGTTTGTGCAGATTACTCTGTACATTTTGATCTCTCGAGGTTTGCCTTATGAGAGCCTTTTGGTGGCGGACACCCACGACTGACATCGGCTGTCCTGCCACCCGTTTGAGCGGTGGTCACAGCGCAGGGACCAGCACCTGAGTGCGGTTTGTGGCTTGTGTGAGTATGTCTGGGGGTGGGGGCGGTGGGGGTGTCCGCCTGCCGGCGACAGGTCGCGAACGGTAACAGCTGCTCGACGGAAAATGCATTAGCCGCCGTGAATGATGCAGCGGCGCCGGCGCTGCAAAATGCACGACACAATCGCGACGCACCTGTACTATGCATGGGGGCCCTCCATTACTGGGGAGGGGATCCTTTCACGCCGCGCGCAGGGTCTACGGCACACATCCATCCGCGGGGGTGGACACCTCCGTAAACGTGTATGGCGGGCGGCACCTTAGAGACGGGATTAGGGGCCACCAGGCGGCTTTTAGGCTTCACAAGCCACGCCTGACCGCGCCGGAGGAGGCGGTATCTTCCAACGCTCCCACTGGGGAAAACGAATGTCCAGGTATCGGCGCTAAGATTTTGCGCTATCTGCAAGAAGCACGCAATGCTAATTCCTACTACAAAATGGGTGAAATTCCCCCCCCCCCCCTCTCTCTCTCTCTCTCTCTTTCTGTGTCGAAACAGATACATAGTTCTACATACCGTCGTTGAGAAAATGGAAAAACGTACGGCAAAACTGACCTTTCCTCATTCTCAGATTGGGACGGTTGGCATATGTGACTCGCGACCCATTGCACCGATCTCGATTAAAAGTCAACCACAGTGAAATCGACATTAATCATGTTTGGTTAGGTCTTGGATTGGTAACTCGGACACACGAGATGCTGGAGTGCGATGAGGACCCAGTTTGAGGATACAAAAATTCCAGAATGAGATTTTCACTCTGCAGCGGAGTGTTTGCTGATATGAAACTTCCTGGCAGATTAAAACTGTGTGCCGCACCGAGACTCGAATCGGGACCTCTGCCTTTCGCAGCGAATTGCTCCAACCTGAGAGAGCACATGCCCGCGAAAGGCAGAGGTCCCGAGTTCGAGTCTCGGTCCGGCACACAGTTTTAATCTGTCAGGAAGTTTTCGAAACAAAAATTTATTTTCACCACTTTAATTAAAACAGGTCAGTGGTAACAACGCAATGATTAATTAGAATTTCCAAATAGTGGTGATTTACACCGATTATTCAGTTGTATAAAAGCAATGAGAATAATTCAAAAATTTTTAAAAGAAAAACAGCCTCATGGCCCCAACTATGAATTAATACAAAAATTATTTTACACGAATCATAACTTTAACATAACTACAGATCTGAGATCACTAGTCAGTTATCAGGCCTTGTAAATTTGAAAAATAACAATTTGTAAAAGCTATTATTACCTTTCAAAAAATGCTCAAATAGCATGAAATCACAAATACTGGAATTAACTAATACGGAAAACATTCGACAATATGATGTTATGATAGTCTGAAAGATCTACATAGCAATCAGCACATTCTCGACGTTTGGCGTTCACATCGGCCGCGCGTCTGAATTTCGTGCTCGAGAGCTCAAGTGACAGCAGCAGGCAGGAAGGCCTACGCACATAAATAACGGCATCTATAACACACAAACCCATTATTAACACGCAGTTCACAGTTCCCCGCGTGCCGTTCGAGAGTGGGAAGGCAGAGAGACAGCTTGAAGGTGGTTCATTGACCCCTCTGCCAGGCACTTTATTGTGAATAGTAGAGTAATCACGTAGATGTAGATGTAGACAACACTTAAACCAACAGCCGAGCACTGGGTAGCACCAAATGCAGGAAGAGATGTTAAATGCTAAAGTGTGACAAACGCAGCTACTATTGAACCAATAGTTCATTACACAATCTCAAATGACGTGAAATCTGACTTGATAAATTTATAAACCACTACTACTTTAAGGAGATAATGACCAGACACTCCTCACACAACCTTAAATACCAAAGCACCATCTAACGGCGCAAAATTGTTGCTGTTACAGTTGGCAGTTCCAATTTAAATTGGCGGCTGAAGTTTCATACAGAGAATAAACTTTGATTCATAAAATTGACCACTTAAAATACAATGATAATATAAAAAGGAATCGCCAAATATCGGCCACACTTGTAATGCAACAGAACCAGGGCACAACGCAGTAGCATGGACTTGCAATAACAAAGTATCCCGGACCCACGTCCAGGTGGTTTAACGAATGACTAGCGACAATCAAAGTGGCTACACGGAGCAATGACATCCAAAGGATCCACCACAAAATGGCTCACTATTTAGAGTTAGTCCAGGAGCTCGCCGTCAACAAGCACACCAGGATAAACTCCCGCGCTCTCCTCAGGATTCGAGACAGACACGACTCTTAAACAGAGCCTATTGTATGTTGACAGGTGATGTTTCCGCACTCCAGTTCCGATCGCCACCAGATCCAGACGCCGGAATGTCAACACCGCGCGTCCTCACAGTACACCAAGCGCAGATTGACTACTCGCGATGCTCCGTGCGCTGTCTTCCCTTTGTCATTGCCGCCAACCGAGTCTCCGTCACCGTCTTGCGACCGTCCTAAATAGAGAGCGCCAGCAACCATGACGCCGCAAAGCGCTTAACTTCCACAGTGAAACAATCCTGCCGAGAGCATCGCAGGAAGTCGCTGCTCAATGTTCAACACAAAATTCTGATGCACTGACGTCTATCAAAGAGAAACGAGGGTATCGATCGTGATTAAATTTGGCTATGATTCACACCCAGTTTTCTGTATATGACCGGGGTTTTTATAAGCGTATGGTGTTAAGATGGCGGCGCGTTTCGATGTACTATGACAGACTCAAGTCATCGTATAATACACCCTATAATTAAGACGAACCCAGACAGTTTATTAATTTGTGAATCAAACTTACCAGGCGTAGAAGTAAATTGTTTCGATTCAAATCTCAAAATTACTGGAGTAATCGGTTTCTAAGTCATCCGA
Organism: Schistocerca cancellata; assembly: GCF_023864275.1. Lineage (NCBI taxonomy): Eukaryota > Metazoa > Arthropoda > Insecta > Orthoptera > Acrididae > Schistocerca > Schistocerca cancellata. The sequence goes on from NC_064632.1 coordinate 431,313,335, forward strand.
CGATTTTTAATATGCTACAACAAGGTTGATGTTTTTCGGGAAGCACTATGGCTCTGTCACAACGTGCTTGCTCGTCGTGTAAGGGGCCTGGATTGGATAATAAGTGAGTTCAAAATTTTTAAGAAAGGTACATGTTAATTGAGCAATTACTTAAAGCGTAAAACATGAAATGGTAGAAAAAATTTAATTTGGTGATTTTCTTAATTACACAAAATTGATTAAGTCTGTTATAAAAGACCGGTACTTGCTATGAAAACTGGATTTTCGTATGCGGTATAGATAAGATCTAAATTTTCATAAAAATACTATTTGATGCGTTAATTAGCATATAATTGATGACGTAGGTACTAGAGCTGAACGGAAACAGTTCTTTTATTTTCAAGAAATGATGCATTCACGACTACTAGTTCGAGAAGTATACCCATCTCGTATATATTTGATATTCTTACTTTGTTTTCCATTCCGCCAAAAATAAACGAATGGACCAGTAGCGATGTATAAATGTATCTCCACTTGTTGACGAAAAGGCCAGCATGTGATAATTGTGGCGCGGCGGGGTTTGAAATTTCCGTGTGCTGTGCAGGATGCAAATTAGAAATTCACCTACCTCACAACGGCGTCTGCTCGATGTCCCTTCACTCGGCAACGTAGATACTTACAAGATGATGTAAAAGCAGCGATCATAAAAAACACCACCTAATATCTACAATTACTGAGGCCGCACAACTCTAGTAATGAAATGCAGGTCCGTAGAAAAACAGTCAAAAAAATTTTATCAAGCGTTAAGATAATGGACTGGCTTCTGTAAAATAATGTCCGAAATTTCCACAAAAAAATGTTTATTTGTTCTTATAACCAAAGCAACGGTACTATTCAGTCCACATTTAAACTATTGCTTATTTTCATCAAGTTCACAATTCATACACTCATTTCGCATGCACAGCAGCTAGAAATCTGCCCAAATCCGACCCGAGTTAAACAACGTTTCCACAGTCATTAATTCCACCACTAACGTGAGTTATTACATTCGGTCCTTCTGGTGATTTTGAAAAGAAATTGCTCGCCAAAAATGCTCAGTGGTTGAATACTGAAACATGCCATGCAGATACTACGAAGGCCAAATTTTCACACAAGAATATCATTCCAAAATTACAGTTCTAAAACTTCCAAACTTCACAAAACTGTCTGTTACTACATTCGCGTTAGTCACTACACGTGTCATATGCGAGGAACTCAATATTTCTTCATTTTACACATTATTTTGACTCGCACTGGTAACATGAACGTCCGCGTTCAAGGCTAGCGAGAGACTCCCTTCGTGTGGTCTCACTCCCAGTGTAACTATCAGGTAACGAGCGAGAACCGTCTTAATTCTAATTGGCTAACCATATTTGCTGCCAATCAGAATGCTCGCTCATGATCATACTCGCGCCAAAGCTAGACTGCACCAATTCTTACATACAGACGCATCTACGTCATTCTGATATACCAATATTAAAGTAATGTTTAATAAACGAAAAAAGAAAGGCAATAAATCTGGAAATATCCTTTAGATACAGATAATAGTCCAGGTGACTTTCTGCCTGCGCTGTTACAATAGCAGTCACACCTAGACATACATCATTAGCGAAGTGCGTAAATTCCTTGTGAACATTTTCCCACGACAGGCTTGCATAAATCTTGCAGGTTATTTAAGACGGTATATAACGCAACATTAAAATTTGATGAATGCCCCAAGTATACACTCTCATTCACTCACATATACTCCCGCAACAATCTTAGACACCAATAATAATTTTGTCTGATTTTTATATTACGAAAGCCGGCCGCTGTGGCCGAGTGGTTCTAGGCGCTTCAGTCTAGAACCGCGCGACCGCTACGGTCGCAGGTTCGAAACCTGCCTCGGGCATGGATGTGTGTGATGTCCTTAGGTTAGTTAGTTTTAAGTAGTTCTAAGTTCTAGGGGACTGATGACCTCCGATGTTAAGTCCCATAGTACTCAGAGTCACTTGAACCACTTTTATTACGAAAACGAAAAATAATTAAAGTTTTAATATGAAAATCTCAGTTAATTAATTCTGCACACTGTGAGTTCTGTTGTAATGTTGTTGCTTTAATTTGTTCTGAAAGCGGTGCTGATATTCAAGACCATAAAAGTGGGTTAAAATCTGTGAGCTATCTGAGGAAGTTAACCTTGCATTACTGCGCAACTGTTTCACCAGGTATCCAGTCTAACTTACCAAATTCACAACCAGACTAACATTAATTATAATCTTTTAGTACTCATCTTACGATAATCGGTGATATACATATAAAAAGACAATTTAAGTAAAAAGAAATAAATCAGTTTATATTTGGACATTTATTTTAACATTGATCATTGTTCCGTTAAAATTTCAGCAGGTCAAACTTCATTCATAACTAAACTGGTGCCTTATTTAGGATTGTGTAAATGTGAGTTTGTAATCTTATGGAACACATCAAATAGGGACCCAAGATTGGGAAACTACATACAACACTGCATTCACAAAATAACACACAAAGAACGTTGAAACATATGCAAGAGGAAATTAACCACAACCAATCGATTCAATTTTCACCCAAAGAAGTTACGTTCGTAGCGCAATCCTGTCCATCATGTAATTACCACACTCTGGTATACTAAATTCATACTAACTGTCTGTGAAATCTTCCCGAAAAGAATAGCTGAGGGCTACTTTGATGATTACACCACATGCTTCACGTGGTCAACTTGGTTTACACAAAGAGTGTAACTCCACAATAATTTTGATAATTAAAATAAATTAGATCGAAAAGCAATTTACAAAAGAAAAACCTCGAACTGGTGACTATCGTCTTACTATTAACCTGATGGGTCAAACAATTGCATAAGCACGTGGTACTGGTCTCACAAAGTACACCCCACGTGGGTTGAACATAAAGAAAAGTTGCTATATTGAAAAATATTGTCAAGACAAGACGTTATAATCTCACGCACATTCGCATTTAAGATTGATGATCTTAGTTAGAGTTACTGATCAACACGTGGTTCCACTTTACTCACAAAGTAGTGACAAAGCAACTACTAGAAAATATTCTGAACTTCACACTCGAAATACACTGCGTTGCAATTTAAGATAACATTAGATATTTTAGCTCCAAACCTGAAATAAAGGTGATTAAATTTTCAGTTAGGCTGAACTTAAGAAATCCATTGTCCTACGGACTTAGCAGAGACGCGCTTAGCCGAAGATCTTACCACTTCAGACACTCGCTGCGGACAGACTGACCTGGGCTCCTACCGAGCGTGCTTAACAGATACAAACGGAAGTGACCAGAGAGGCAGCTTCCTATACCAACATGACAAGGGACGGACAGGACCATACTAAGAATAGAAACCTCTGATTTTAGAAAGCGTAGCTACCTGTTCCGACGTTGGTACTACTGTTCTCTAGCAGACAGGCTTGTCTGCTACCAACAAGCATGCAACTAGAAATACATTTGCTCATTCACCCTCTCACACGGATTGGAGGTGGGATTGCAGTATCTTATCATATACAGTATATAAAAGAAAGCAGATGTAGGTTCCGTATGAGACTGTGTGACATGAATTACATATAAACTATGTTTTAAAGTGTAGTAGTGTGACAGATCGTTCTTGTTTATGTGTAAAAGTAACACGTTCCACTGCTCAGTCTCCTCCCAGATAGTCAGAAACACCACAGTAAATTTAGAAGAGGAATTTATGCCGTAAATGACAACATATTTAAGAAATTACCATGAAAGGAATCCGACAGAGACCTTTCACTGTTTCTTTTTAGATAATACCAAAGGATAAACTATTGTATTTCCTAACTGAATTTAGTTTCCTAGGTCCCGGTTTTTGACTTTTTTAGCAATTCTTTTCATCTCGGAAACTGTGGTAGTTATAGAGCTAAAATTTGGTTACAATCTTCTCCTGAATGTCAAACGGTATTGCACCGATTTTGAAAATTATTGAATAATATTTAATATCATTTATTTAGTTTCTTATAGGTGGTGAATGTACGCGTCCATTAAGAGACATTGGATAGCTTTCCCACGGCAGGTAGTGACAGATGCGCGTGTGTCTCCTGGTTAGGCCGGCAGACGCCAGCCCCTGGAGTTACATGCAGCTAGCTATCCTAAAACAAACGTTCGCTCGGAACAAACTTGCGACGCTACAATAATCACGTACCTCCCCTGCGATTGTCTATAAAACTTATGTATATGGGTGGTCGTATGCAAATTCATATCTCTGCTAACATCTCTGAAACTCCAGGGAGCCTTCCATTGCAATTCACTGTGTTAATCACAGTCAGATACACGGTTAGCTGACGGCCAATAACGTTTTAGCACCATAAAGACATTTTGAACATGGTTTACTTTTAACTATGATCACAGGACCAAGGTTGATGCACTCAGCCAACAGTCTGTAAGGTGACTATGTGCTCGGACTCGCGGATCTCAGCCCACATTTTTATTGAATTTTAATATATAAGCTGCCAACGTTCTTTCATGGAGACCAACGGCGATGTCGCAGCGGTAACACCGGTTCCCGTCGGATCACCGAAATTAAGGGCCGTTGGGCCTGGCTAGCACTTGGAATGGTCACCGTCTGGGTCTGCAGAGTGTTGGCAAGCTGGGTGCACTCAGCGCTTGTAAGGCCAGTTGGGGAGCTACTTGACTGAAAAGTAGAGGCACCAGTCACGAAAGCTAACAACGGCCAGGACAGCAGTGTGCTGAACACATGCCCCCCATATCAAAATACGGTGACTCCTACAAGCTGAGGATGAGAAGGCGGCCGGTCCATTCCATTGGACTTCCGAGGCCTGTTCGGACGGTGTTTGTCTTTTTTTTAAATATGGAAGTTACCATCCGAATTGACATCTGGTCTTAGTGCCCCTTTGATTTAATTTTATGGTAAAAAATGTACATTGAAAAAAGGTGCCTTGCAGAAAATCATATTGTCAATAAAATGAGAAACACATGTTTTGGCACTGGGAACGCTCTTGTGGTGTTCATTCGACCAGAGCGTGACACGCAAGTGGAGACGTCGTAGAAAACCGTAGCACTCTGAAGGTTACAGCCAGAAGCAGTCAAAAGGTGGGGATGGACCCAGAGGGACGGAAGAGGCAACGAGAAATTCTTGTGACCATGCCCGAGAGTTTGTGCGACGAACCGACAAGCCTTTTATTCTTTTTTTTTTTAAGCCATAAGTCTTCTAATTGGTTTGATGCCACCCGCCACCAATCCCTTTCCTATGCCAACCACCAACCTCTTCATCTCAGTGTAGAACTTGCAACATATGTCCTCAGTTATTTGTTGGATGTATTCCAGTGCCTTCAAAAATGGGTTCAAATGGCTCTGAGCACTATGGGACTCAACTTCTGAGGTCATCAGTCCCCTAGAACTTAGAACTAGTTAAACCTAACTAACCTAAGAACATCACAAACATCCATGCCCGAGGCAGGATTCGAACCTGCGACCGTAGCGGTCTTGCGGTTCCAGACTGCAGCGCCTTTAACCGCACGGCCACTTCGGCCGGCCCAGTGTCTTCATCTACTGTTTCTGCCCTCTACAGCTCCCCCTAGTACCATGGAAGTCATTCCCTGATGTGTTAACAGTTGTCTTTTCATACTGTCCCTTCTCCTTGTCAGTGTTTACCACATATTCCTTTCCTCTGCGATTCTGAACAGAACCTCCTCATTCATTACCTTGTCAGTCCAACAAATTTTCAACATTCGCCTGTAGCACCACATCTCAAATTCTTCGATTCTCTCTCTCTCACTCTCTCACTCTCTCTCTCTCTTTCTCTCTCTTTTTTTCCTCTCTACAGTCCATGTTTCAATACCATACAATGCTGTGCTCCAAACGTACGGTACATTCTCCAAAATTTGTTCCTCAAATTAATTTGTTCCTCAAATTAAGGCCTATGTTTGATACTACTACACTTCTCTTGGCCAGTAGTGCCTTTTTTACCACTGCTAGTCTGCTTTTGATGTCCTCCTTGCTCGGTCCGCCATTGGTTATTTTGCTGCTTAGGTAGTAGAATTCCTTAACTTCATCTACTTCGTGGGCATCGATCCTGATGTTAAGTGTCTCTCTATTCTCATTTCTGCTACTTTTCATTACTTTCGTCTTTCTTCGATTAACTCTCAGTCCATATTCTGTATTCGTTAGACTGTTCATTCCGTTCAGAAAATCATGTAAATCTTCTTCAGTTTCGCTGAGGATAGCAATGTCATCAGAGAATCGTATCATTGATATCATTTCACCTTGAATTTTAATCCTACTCCTGAATCTTTCATTTATTTCCATCATTACTTCTTCGATGTACAGATTGAACAGTAGGGGCGAAAGACTACATCCTTGTCTTACACCCTCCTCAATCCGAGCACTTCTTCGTCGACCACTTTTACTGTTCCGTCTTGGCTCTTCAACACATTGTATATTATCCGTCTCTCTTTACAGTTTAACCCTATTTTTCTCAGAATTTCTAATATCTTGCACCATTTTACGTTGTCATACTCTTTTTCAACGTCGACAAATCCTATAAACGCGTCTTGATTTTTCTTCAGTCTTGTTTCCATTATCAACAGCATCGTCAGAATTGCCTCTCTGGTGCCTTTAACTTCCGTAAAACCAAACTGATCTTCATCTAACACATCCTCAATTTTCTTTTCCATTCTTCTGTATATTATTCTTGTAAGTAACTGGGACGCATGAGCTGTTAAGCTGATTGTACAATAACTCTCGCACTTGTCATCCCTTTCAGTCTTCGGAATTGTGTGGATGATGTTCTTCCCAAAGCCAGATGGTATGTCGCGAGACTCATACGTTCCGCACACCAAAATGAATAGTCGTTTTGTTGCCAATTCCGCCAGTGATTTTAGAAATTCTGATGGAATGTTATCTATCCCTTCTGCCTTATTTAATCTTAAGTCCTCTAAAGCTCTCTTAAATTCTGATTCAAATACTGGATCCACTGTCTCTTCTAAATCGATTCCTGCTTCTTCTTCTAGCCCATCAAACAAATCTTCCACCTGATAGAGGCCTTCTGTATACCTACTCTTTCCACCAAGCCGCTCTTTTCTCTGCATTTAACAGTAGAATTCACGTTGCACTCATAATGCTACCACCATTGCTTTTAATTTGATCGAAGATTGTTTTGACTTCCCTACATGTTGAGTCAGTTCTTTTTAGGTTTCTTCAGATTTTTAACGCAGCCATTTCGTGTTAGCAGTTCCTATTTATTTCATTCCTCAGCGGCTTGTATTTCTGTATTCCTGAATTTTCCTGAACATTTTTGTACTTGCTTCATTCATCGATCAACTCAAGTTCTTCACAGTTACCTTCTTTGTATCTATGTTTTCCTTTCCAACTTCTGTGATTGTCCTTTTTAGAGATGTCCATTCCCCTTCAACGGTATTGCCTACTGAGTTATTCCTTATTCCCATATCTATAGCCCTATCGTATCTGGTCATTCCTTAGTACTTCTGTATCTCACTTCTTTGCGTATTGATTCTTCCTGACTTCAGCCTACTCTTCATCACTACTGCATTGTGATCTGAATCTACACTCCTGGAAATTGAAATAAGAACACCGTGAATTCATTGTCCCAGGAAGGGGAAACTTTATTGACACATTCCTGGGGTCAGATACATCACATGATCACACTGACAGAACCACAGGCACATAGACACAGGCAACAGAGCATGCACACTGTCGGCACTAGTACAGTGTATATCCACCTTTCGCAGCAATACAGGCTGCTATTCTCCCATGGAGACGATCGTAGAGATGCTGGATGTAGTCCTGTGGAACGGCTTGCCATGTCATTTCCACCTGGCGCCTCAGTTGGACCAGCGTTCGTGCTGGACGTGCAGACCGCGTGAGACGACGCTTCATCCAGTCCCAAACATGCTCAATGGGGGACAGATCCGGAGATCTTGCTGTCCAGGGTAGTTGACTTACACCTTCTAGAGCACGTTGGGTGTCACGGGATACATGCGGACGTGCATTGTCCTGTTGGAACAGCAAGTTCCCTTGCCGGTCTAGGAATGGTAGAACGATGGGTTCGATGACGGTTTGGATGTACCGTGCACTATTCAGTGTCCCCTCGACGATCACCAGTGGTGTACGGCCAGTGTAGGAGATCGCTCCCCACACCATGATGCCGGGTGTTGGCCCTGTGTGCCTCGGTCGTATGCAGTCCTGATTGTGGCGCTCACCTGCACGGCGCCAAACACGCATACGACCATCATTGGCACCAAGGCAGAACCGACTCTCATCGCTGAAGACGACACGTCTCCATTCGTCCCTCCATTCACGCCTGTCGCGACACCACTGGAGGCGGGCTGCACGATGTTGGGGCGTGAGCGGAAGACGGCCTAACGGTGTGCGGGACCGTAGCCCAGCTTCATGGAGACGGTTGCGAATGGTCCTCGCCGATACCCCAGGAGCAACAGTGTCCCTAATTTGCTGGGAAGTGGCGGTGCGGTCCCCTACGGCACTGCGTAGGATCCTACGGTCTTGGCGTGCATCCGTGCGTCGCTGCGGTCCGGTCCCAGGTCGACGGGCACGTGCACCTTCCGCCGACCACTGGCGACAACATCGATGTACTGTGGAGACCTCACGCCCCACGTGTTGAGCAATTCGGCTGTACGTCCACCCGGCCTCCCGCATGCCCACTATACGCCCTCGCTCAAAGTCCGTCAACTGCACACACGGTTCACGTCCACGCTGTCGCGGCATGCTACCAGTGTTAAAGACTGCGATGGAGCTCCGTATGGCATGGCAAACTGGCTGACACTGACGGCGGCGGTGCACAAATGCTGCGCAGCTAGCGCCATTCGACGGCCAACACCGTGGTTCCTGGTGTGTCCGCTGTGCCGTGCGTGTGATCATTGCTTGTACAGCCCTCTCGCAGTGTCCGGAGAAAGTATGGTGGGTCTGACACACCGGTGTCAATGTGTTCTTTTTTCCATTTCCAGGAGTGTATATCTGCTCTTGGGTATGTGGGTATGCCTTACAATCGAAACTGACGATTGTAAAAATCATATCGAGGGTGTACGGAACATGCGATTTTCACGAGTTAATGGTAAGCAGAGTACTGTATTTAATACAATGTTCACTGAAGTATCCAACATAACTGACAGAGATTGTACAATAGGTACTAAGTCTGTACGTCAATAGTTGGTGCCAAGAATCTACATGATTAATAATAATTAGTAACCAAAATTTGGATATTGTGATGGTCTCCTCATTTGACATAATCACCTTCCTGCGAATATAACATCAGAAATTTGGAGTGACATCATCATAATGAGAGCGATGAGTTCAACCAGAGATCACCGCCACGATACAGTTAAAACAGAGCACACTGTTGGCGGCTAGTCCCAGCGGAGGTTCGAGTACTCCCACCGGATGGGTGTGTGTGTGTTTGTCCTTAGATAATGTAGGTTAAGTAGTGTGTAAGCTTAGGGACTGATGAACTTAGCAGTTAAGTTCCGTACGATTTCACACCCATTTTTGAACATTATTGGCTTAGTGCTGAAACGATCGCTTCGGGCGTAGGGAACAGATCGAGACACGTATTCAGTAATGAGAGTCAACATTAAAAAGTAGACACTGCGGGTGGCAAAATGATTTCTTAAGATTTACGCAATCAGATTGTAACAAAATGAAGTTATTGAGAAAAAAGAGTTACATAATGATTAAATGGCTTCAGACAGTATAGATAAATACTGTTTTATGTTAGTGATTAAATTTTCTACAGTAATGGAGTTAATTTACACTTAACCCTCGGGTCCAAAAAAAAATTAACAAAAACAACAATCTTAGGCATGAACCTCTTGCTACCTTGAGAATTCATTTAAAATTCTTTACTATGAAGATTCTCCAGGGTCACTGGACTGCCGATATTTGCAAAATATTAATACGCCGAGAAGTGCTCACTGAATTATCAACTTACTAAAAAGCTCCACTTCCCAGTCCTCGTCGTGTCCTCTACCAATTCAAGAAGTACAATCGGATGTGCGTTATATAGTAGACGGAAGAGAGCGGAAGTCGAGTTTCGAGCGCCTTCAAATTGGAACGTATCGACTAAAGGAATAAACCTCTACAGAAAACTCTGGTCTTCCAGTTCGGGGATTAAGGATGACGCACAGAGCTAAGGGGTTAGTAAACCCACGCATGCAAAACAGTGAATACCCACTGAAAGTCTCAACAGTAAGATCGGAAACAGGACGGGATTTTCGACAAATGATTCACACAAAAGGAAAAGTTCATGAACTTCGCAACTTGGAAGCATGCCACAACCCAGAAAGAAAAGAGGTTTCCGAAGAATTGGGAAGAATGAAAACAGACATTAGTGTTCTAACAGAGACAAAAATGATGGGCAGAGGAAATAAAGTCAATAGTATAGGTGATTTAATACATCTAAAGGAGCAAAGAGAGGACTGTCAAACGCATTACATCGGAAACTGAAGGTTAGTACAAAGAAGAAACAAGAAGTAAACGAGTGGTTTATGTTCTTACAACAAGAAGAATGGGCAGGAGATAGTAACAGCTGGTATATACGCACCGATTCATGGCGATGGTAACATAATCAAAGATGCTTCTCATGAACATTTGGTCAGCAATTTAAGTGACATCTACGGAAAGAGATAACTATTATGGAAGATGTGGGAGACATAAATGTGCAGACAGTAAACGTAAAAAACTGCGAAGTCATAGGAAAAAATGGGAAGAGAAAACGCAGAACAAAAGTGGCAAGGATTGGCTGATGTTTGGCGAGCGCACTCATTAAGAGTACAGAACGGCTATTCTTCCCATAAAGAAATACATAAATAGACCTGGGTGCAGCATGCGCGGAATTTAGTATCCATAACAGACCATATAATGCAAATGGACAATTCAAAATTACAGTCGCAAGATGTTAGTCTACAAAAGTGCATAATGTGGATCAGACCATTTTATTTATATTAAAATGAAGAAATTCCTCCAGCTGTATTTAAGGTGTCGATTTTATTTTGGCAACTAGTTTCAACGTTGTAACAACGTCATCTTCAGGCCCATATACTTGTTGACGTCAACTGCGTGCCGCTGATACTAGAAGTCTGTGGTGAGATATGGACGTGCTCCGTGTGGAAGGTGGGTAGTAACCAGTATATCATACTTTTCTCGGCTGTGAGATTGTATAAGCCAGGATTCTGCTGTCAATGTCCAGTGGATTTATTATTGTGAACAATTTTATTTTTTAGTACTGTCGGAGTGGAAGAATGTTTTTGTGTTATGTAGTCTGAAAGTAATTACGTCTTTATATAAAATTTTGCCAACGAATGGAGGACTGGAAATGTTGATATTTCTTTCTTAGCGTAGTTGGTAATGGTGACTGCTGAAGTTTACTTTGGATTTTTCAACAAGGGTGTTTATGTGGGAGGTGTTATACCTACAAGTTTGAGCGTTTCTTTACAGGCATCTGCTTCGTTGATATAGATGCAAAGCATACGATTTCCAGATGACTTAAATAAAGCTGTTCTATGTTGGTTCAGGTGGCATGAGATATTGTTAAAGGAAACATCAGTGGTAGGTGTTTTAATGGTACAGTAAATCGTATCAAAAATCCTAAAAATGGGCTGGTTGCAAGTTTATTCTCAAATAAATAGTCAATTTAAATCACAGTTGCTGTTCGTACTCCATAATGGCCATACTAAAATTACACATTTAGTTAATCTGATTACCGTCCTCGCACCAGGAGAAGTCGCAGCTGTTTGTAGGCTTGTCGACTGGCACCGATGCTACAGCGTGAGCTACCAACATTATCCCACTTAACACTTTAACAATGAGACGGCTGACGGTTGCCGCCACGACTTCGCTTCTTAAGTTGCGCTTGCAAACTGGGCACTTTCCTCTTGCCGTGTTCCTCGCCCCACTGCCAGCAGATTTCCTGCAGCGCTACCAAAGTAGGTTTGCGATTTACACTAGAAGTAATATTTTCAGTTTATTCAAAAAAACTTTAGGCAAGAACAATGCTGCGAGAAATTCTTATAATTAAATCCCCCATTGTCTTTTCCTAGTGTTTTTACTTTTTGAATACACGTTTAGAACTTCAAGCTTCATCATCAGGGCGTCAGTTGTTGTGTAAGGATTTTCATTGTAGTCTCAACACGCCAAAAATGCTGCGAGTCACAGAACGTTCTCAGTTGCATCTTGCAGAACTTGTAACACCATAGTTAAGCTCCTAAATATGTTTTTCTGATTTATTATGCTTCATATAAAGTATGTTTTCTTCGGTATGTAATCTTTGATATGCTTTAAAGATGTAGAAAGATATGCACTATGTTTTCTCTTCACCATTAGTACACTTTGCATCATTTGGGGGAGGATGACTTTAATTATATGTATTTTTTGTTGATTTAGTAATATGTGAAAATGAAAGGATTTTGTAAAAGGTATGATATACAGCTATGTATATGCTGATTCACACTTAGGACTTTCGAATTGTATGAATGAAAACTTGTTGTGCTCCCCCTCTGAAACGAAAGTGAGTTAGCGCACGCAAAATGTGGTTGGTGCAAGCGAAAAGTTGGAACAATAGTCAGTCGGAGACTAGCAACCGGTCAGTCGACAGCTGGTAATTGGAAGGTGCATTGCGCAGGTGCCGAGTGAGGCTCTCAGCGCTTGGAGATATTATGGAAAAGCCTCGGGTGGATGAATAGCTCTAATACATTGCTCTGATGCTGGAAAATACCATAAAAGCTGATGATCGTCGCCAAGGTAGAACATAACAGAGCATATAACTTCCAACGGAAAGTCCACCTGTTGTTATGTACGCACCAACATTGCGCAGTCACTTCAGCAGAGAGAAGAAGTTAGAAATTTTGTAAAGTGTTGGATCAGCACATTTAGTATGAGCAAATATAAGGTAACTCATGCTAAATTCGTGTACCTACCTTGAATTGTTTCCTATCATGATACCTCTTAGGATCATCTCCTTTTGAACAATGATTTACGAGTGCCCTGAGTATGAGAACTGATAATCGAAAACAAGTGTTTGATTACTTTCGCTTGAAATTGAATGCAAAAAGTTGCCTAAAATTACTACGGATTTTGTTGAAGCTGACGGAGGAAGTAAGTGTTGCTTTTATGAAAGCCTCCCTAGTAATTGAATTGCTACAGTTTAAAGTTTTTGTGGTTTTAAAGATTACTTGCTTAAATTCTGGCTATATAAGTAAATGATTGTGCTGATGACGAACAGTTAACAAGTTATGTTGAGGTTAGTTAAAGGAAATGTTTTCAAATGTAGATTTCAAATACAAGATCTGGTAAAAATATCTGCTGCATTAACAGTTGAAAAAGCATATAAGGTATGTCAAATTTATGAAAGAGTGTTACCAAGGTTTACTGATTGTAATTTGCTTCAGGAAAGTGTGTAGAGTTTGCTTTCTAATAGCAGTCAAGATTAAGCCCCCCCACCCCATTGTAAGTTGTTCAAAATGCATAAAGCTACTTGATTTATGAGTATACCTACTGCTTTTAAAGTTTATGTTGAATTTTGCATACATTGTGTGATAAAAAGTCTAATATCAGATTGGGAGCCCCCTACTTACTGTTTTTATTACTGAAGGAAAGCTACCTTATTCACAAAAACAGTTACAACATTGCTTACTAAGGAACGTGTGAATCTTAATGCCAGTGAACTTTAATTAAATTTGTGTTGTGTAGAAAATATCTGATGAAATAAGACTAGCCCATTTCCATTTCTAGTTCAGTAATGAATTGCAATTGCTGTGAATAATTCAAATGTGCAAAGCATTTACTGTGGATGAGTGTTAAAATGTCATTTACGTTTGTGAGAACTTTAATATCTCACAATAACTGCTTTTATCCACTATAACATTTTTCTGCTTGTAATAGGGTTCATTGCACTTTCGTAAGAAAGGAGTATAGGTAGTGTTTTTCCACCAAAACTGTTTAATTTTTCTTTAAAAGCAATGTTTCACATTTCTACGCCTAATTAGACTGGCGACCATATTCCTTTTCTTTTGAATAAATTTGATTAGTTAAAAATAATATCTAAATTAGATCAGACACTTTCTGTGTTTTTACGTAACTTTAATTTCAAGTCCGATAAGCAAAAATCCTTTAGGCATTTTACTGTTAAATCTGTAAAAATCCTCCCAGAGGGTAACATTATACTGCATTCAAATACCAAACTTGGGTGTTATCTATATGCTAACATAGCAAGTCGGTGCAGTGATAGTGCTGTAAACTGAAGTGAAATAAATACTGAATTACAGAAGAATATTGCGGAGATAAAAATGAATGAAATATAGCAGCCAGAGTGACCGAACACTTGTAGCAACCGAAGGTAACGAATGCAGTTAGCGCCCAGTGCACCATGCGCTCTACACATTCAATCATTCATTCCATCCTCTGTGACACTATAAATAACATAATATACTGGAAATGCAGGACATACATGGAGGCTATTTTCACTGAACTGCATCAAGACAGAACACGCATCTTGTAATCTTTCACCCATCTGATGTCTTCTAAAGATGTCCTTGTGCCTGCACGGACTTACACTTAGGTTAGGAGTCCGTTGTTTTTGAGGAAGGCTGTGAAATTTATTGTCAAGATAGCTAAGGCTCTCAACGGTACGAAACGATCAGACATTATCCAGAATGCCAGAAGTTTTTCTTTAATTACTACCACACGAATCACACAGCAGACAAACAAAAGCTGTAAATAAAATACTCTGCAAACGTATCCTTCCACAGCACAGTTTATGTTTGCAACACTTATTATTCTTCTATACTGAGTTCATGGCAGAAATTATATTCACAGACAGTTTACACACTCTCGGCTCTGACCTGCATCTACATGGATACGCTGCAAATCACATTTAAGTGACTGGCAGAGGGTTCATCGAACCACCTTCACAATTCTCTATTATTCAAATCTCGTATAGCGTGCGGGAAGAACAAACACCTATATCTTTCAGTACGACCTCTGATTTCCTTTATTTTATCGTAGTGATAGTTCCTCACTATGTAGGTCGGTGTCAACAAAATATTTTCGCATTCGGAGGAGAAAGTTTGTGATTGGAATTTCGTGGAAGATTCAGTCGCAACGAAAAACACCATTCTTTTAGTTATATCCAGCTCAAATCCTGTATCATTTCTGTGACACTCTCTCCCTTATTTCGCGGTAATACAAAACGTGCTGCCTTTCTCTGAACTTTTTCTATGTACTCCGTCAGTCCTACATGGAAAGGATCCCACACCGCCCAGCAGTATTCTAAAAGAAGACGGAAAAAAAGTAGTGTAGGCACTCTCCTTAGTAGGTCTTTTACATTTTCTAAGTCTCCTACCAATAAAACGCAGTCTTGGTTAGCCTTCCCCACAACATTTTCTATGTGTTCCTTACAATTTAAATTGTTCATAACTGTAATGCCTAGGTTTTTAGTTGAATTTACGGCTTTTAGATTAGACTGATTTATCGTGTAACCGAAGTTTAACGGGTTCCTTTTAACACTCATGTCGATTACCTCACACTTTTCGTTATTTAGGTTCAACTGCCACTTCTCGCACCATTCCGATACTTCTTGTAAATCGTTTTGCAGTTTGTTTTGAACTTATGATGACTTTATTAGTCGATAAACGACAGCAAACAACCGAAGACGGCTGCTCAGATTGTCTCCCAAATCGTTTATATAGATAAGGAACAGCAAAGGGCCTATAACACTACCTTGGGGAACGCCTGAAATCACTTCTGTTTCACTCGATGACTTTCCGTCAATTACTATGAACTGTGACCTCTCTGACAGGAAATCACAAATCCAGTCACATGACTGAGACGATATTCCATAAGCAAGCAATTTCACTACGAGCCGCTTGTGTGGTACAGTGTCAAAAGCGTTCCGGAAATCCAGGAATACGGGATCGATCTGAAATCCCTTGTCAGTAGCACTCAACACTTCATCTAAATAAAGAGCTAGTTGTGTTTCACAGGAACGATGTTTTCTAAACGCTTGTTGACTGTGTGTCAATAGACCCTATTCTTCGACGTAATTCATAAAGTTCGAACACAATATATGTTCTAAAATCCTGCTGCATATCGACGTTAACGATATGGGATTACTCCTACTACCTTTCTTGAATATTGGTGTGACCTGTGCAACTTTACAGTCTTCGGGTACGTATCTTTCGTCGAGCGACGGTTGTATATGATTGTTAAGTATGGAGCTAATGCATCTGCATACTCCGAAAGGAACCTAATTGGTATACAGTCTGGACCAGAGGACTTGCTTTTATTAAGTGCTTTAAGTTGCTTCACTACTCCGAGGATATTTACTTCTACGTTACTCATGTTGGCAGCTGTTCTCGATTCGAATTCTGGGATAATTACTTCGTCTTCCTTTGTGAAGGCATTTCGTAAGGCTATGTTTAGTAACTCTGCTTTGGCAGCACTGTCTTCGATAGTATCTCCATTGCTATCGTGCAGAGAAGACATTGATTGTTTATTGCCCCTAACATACTTCACATACGACCAGAATTCCTTTGGATTTTCTGCCTGGTTTCTAGACAAAGTTTCGTTGTGGAAACTGTTATAGGCATCTGGCATTGAATTCCGCGCTAAATTTCGAGCTACTTTGAATACAGGCAGAGACACGATTACTAACGATTATTCTACAGGGCACGCAACGTAGACCTTAATCCTTGGGTCCATCTATACCGAAATGTCCCTTATTACCTCTGGTGCCGGAAATGACTGAAATCGTTAGTGCGATTCACTTCGCTCGGCGTGGACTTTTTTGATGGGAGCCGAGGATGCACGAAGAGCATCGTATGAATTTCGTTATTCTAATGTTACTGAAAGTTGTTATGAAAATGTATTCTGAACTAAGTGAATGATAGCTTGGGCTGGGAGTGTATTTAGCATGATAGAAAATTAATCTCAGACTCCAAAAAATCGTAGTAAAAGAAATTAGATACTTGATGGGCGAGCTCCAGTTGCAGCAGGCAAACAGATTATCTGACAACTAAACCGTCGCAATTTCTCACGCAGGTTGATTCAGCTGCCCCTACCGCTGTGGTTTTATGCAATCCGCAGTGTCATAGTTTGCCTTCATAAAGCACACCTGCGATTTTCAAATTCTCTCGCTCACTACGTCCAACTGTTACTTCTTCAGAAAAAATAAGCAGGACCGTTTGTACACTCCTGGAAATTGAAATAAGAACACCGTGAATTCATTGTCCCAGGAAGGGGAAACTTTATTGACACATTCCTGGGGTCAGATATATAACATGATCACACTGACAGAACCACAGGCACATAGACACAGGCAACAGAGCATGCACAATGTCGGCACTAGTACAGTGTATATCCACCTTTCGCAGCAATGCAGGCTGCTATTCTCCCATGGAGACGATCGTAGAGATGCTGGATGTAGTCCTGTGGAACGGCTTGCCATGCCATTTCCACCTGGCGCCTCAGTTGGACCAGCGTTCGTGCTGGACGTGCAGACCGCGTGAGACGACGCTTCATCCAGTCCCAAACATGCTCAATGGGGGACAGATCCGGAGATCTTGCTGGGCAGCGTAGTTGACTTACACCTTCTAGAGCACGTTGGGTGGCACGGGATACATGCGGACGTGCGTTGTCCTGTTGGAACAGCAAGTTCCCTTGCCGGTCTAGGAATGGTAGAACGATGGGTTCGATGACGGTTTGGATGTACCGTGCACTATTCAGTGTCCCCTCGACGATCACCAGTGGTGTACGGCCAGTGTAGGAGATCGCTCCCCACACCATGATGCCGGGTGTTGGCCCTGTGTGCCTCGGTCGTATGCAGTCCTGATTGTGGCGCTCACCTCAACGGCGCCAAACACGCATACGACCATCATTGGCACCAAGGCAGAAGCGAGTCTCATCGCTGAAGACGACACGTCTCCATTCGTCCTTCCATTCACACCTGTCGCGACACCACTGGAGGCGGGCTGCACGATGTTGGGGCGTGAGCGGAAGACGGCCTAACGGTGTGCGGGACCGTAGCCCAGCTTCATGGAGACGGTTGCGAATGGTCCTCGCCGATACCCCAGGAGCAACAGTGTCCCTAATTTGCTGGGAAGTGGCGGTGCGGTCCCCTACGGCACTGCGTAGGATCCTACGGTCTTGGCGTGCATCCGTGCGTCGCTGCGGTCCGGTCCCAGGTCGACGGGCACGTGCACCTTCCGCCGACCACTGGCGACAACATCGATGGACTGTGGAGACCTCACGCCCCACGTGTTGAGCAATTCGGCGGTACGTCCACCCGGCCTCCCGCATGCCCACTATACGCCCTCGCTCAAAGTCCGTCAACTGCACATACGGTTCACGTCCACGCTGTCGCGGCATGCTACCAGTGTTAAAGACTGCGATGGAGCTCCGTATACCACGGCAAACTGGCTGACACTGACGGCGGCGGTGCACAAATGCTGCGCAGCTAGCGCCATTCGACGGCCAACACCGCGGTTCCTGGTGTGTCCGCTGTGCCATGCGTGTGATCATTGCTTGTACAGCCCTCTCGCAGTGTCCGGAGCAAGTATGGTGGGTGTGACACACCGGTGTCAATGTGTTCTTTTTTCCATTTCCAGGAGTGTATTAAATCTAGTGTAGGTAAACGTAGCACATTTTGGGTGGACCTGGATAAACTGAAAGAACCAGAGGTTGTAGAGAGTTTCAGGAGAGCATAAGGGAACAATTGACAGGAATGGGGGAAATAAATACAGTAGAAGAAGAATCGGTAGCTTTGAGGGATGAAGTAGTGAAGGCAGCAGACGATCAAGAAGGTAAAAAGCGAGGGCTGGTAGAAATCCTTGGGTGACAGAAGGAATATTGAATTTAATTGATGAAGGGGAAAATATAAAAATGCAGTAAATGAAGCAGGCAAAAATGAATTCAAACGTCTCAAAAATGAGATCGACAGGAAGTGCAAAACTGCTAAGCAGGGATGGCTAGAGGACAAATGTAAGGATTTAGAGGCTTATCTCACTACCGGTAGGATAGATACCTTTGGAGAAAAGAGAACCACTTATATGAATATCAAGAGCTAAGATGGAAACCCAGTTCTAAGCAAAGACGGGAAATAAGAAGGTGGAAGGGGTATATAGACGGTCTATACAAGGGCGATGTACTTGAGGACAATATTATGGAAATGGAAGAGGATGTAGATGAAGATGAAATGGGAGATACAATACTGCGTGGAGAGTCTGACAAAGCACTGAAAGACCTGAGTCGAAACAAGGCCCCCGGAGTAGACAACATTCCATTAGAACTACTGACAGCCTTGGGGGAGCCAGTCGTGACAAAACTCTACCAACCGGTGAGCAAGATGTATGAGACAGGCGAAATACCCTCAGACTTCAAGAAGAATATAATAATTCCAATCCCAAAGAAAGCAGGTGTTGACAGATGTGAAAATTACCGAACTATTAGTTTAATAAGTCACAGCTGCAAAATACTAACGCGAATTCTTTACAGACGAATGGAAAAAATGGTAGAAGTCGACCTCGTGGAAGATCAGTCTGGATTCCATAGAAATGTTGGAACACGTGAGGCAATAATGACCCTGACAAGGTTGTAGCCTCTCCCCGATGTTATTCAATCTGTATATTGAGCAATAAGTAAAGGAAACGAAAGAAAAATTCGGAGTAGGTACTGAAATCCATGGAGAAGAAATAAAAACTTTGAGGTTCGCCGATGACATTGTAATTCTGTCAGAGACAGCAAAGGACTTGGAAGAGCAGTTGAACGGAATGGACAGTTCTTGAAAGGAGGATATAAGATAAACATCAACAAAAGTAAAACGAGGATAATGGAATGTAGTCGAATAAGTCGGGTGATGCTGAGGGAATTAGATTAGGAAATGAGACACTTAAAGTAGTAAAGGAGTTTTGCTATTTGGGGAGCAAAGTAACTGATGATGGTCGAAGTAGAGGGGATATAAAATGTAGACTGGCAATGGCAAGGAAAACGTTTCTGAAGAAGGTAAATTCGTTAACATCGAGTATAGATTTAAGTGGCAGGAAGTCGTTCCTGAAAGTATTTGTATGGAGTGTAGCCATGTATGGGAGTGAAACATGGACGATAAATAGTTTGGACAAGAAGAGAATAGAAGCTTTCGAAATGTGGTGCTACAGAAGAATGCTGAAGATTAGATGGGTAGATCACGTAACTAATGAGGAGGTATTGAATAGAATAGGGGAGAAGAGGAGTTTGTGGTACAACTTGACAAGAAGAAGGGACCGGTTGGTAGGGCATGTTCTGAGGCATTAAGGGATCACGAATTTAGCATTGGAGGGCAGCGTGGAGGGTAAAAATCGTAGAGGGAGACCGAGAGATGAATACATTAGGCAGATTCAGAAGGATGTAGGTTGCAGTAAGTACTGGGAGATGTTGAAGCTTGCACAGGGTAGAGTAGCATGGAGAGCTGCATCAAACCAGTCTCAAGACTGAAGACCACAACAACAACAACAACAATCCCAGTGTAAAATTTAACCACATTAAATTTCCTTCGAAACAATGTCGTGTTCATTTTCTCTGTAGGACTAATAGTTGACGCGTAGCGAGACACAGAATAAGAAAATCTCAGGCGTGCTTCATGGAGGCCAGCTATAACACTGCAGGTTGTATAAAACAACAGCGGTAGGACCAGGTGATTCACCCGGTATACCAAGAGAGACTCCAGCTTTGTCTGGTATGTCTGCCATGGTGAGCATCTTTGGATGATTAAATACATGAGTAACACGTTACCCTGTGGCTGCCCGAGGTTGTACTAGTAGTACAAGACAGAAAGGTAGAGGTCTAAGAGAGCGATTATTGATTGGTCGGTGAGTGAAGCTCTTTGGTGGCGGACGTGCTGAACAGAGAAAGGATTTTGTTTGAGATGCTTCTCGATGCGACTCAGCATACAGGATGATGTACAGATGATTTCATAGAGTGTCAGCACATTTCGAAGAAAGTAACGTACACAGAGTTCTTATTCACTGCGGGTTCTAACAGTGAAATATTGCAGGGTAAAGTTTTCACTGCAAGCAACGATGTCTGCTTTCTGTATACCGGGCAAATTACATGTCACGTGTTGAGAATTTTAATTGCTACTCTTCACTCTCTACTATGCGCGAGAATCGGGAAACTCAAAAACGTAGTTATTGAGAATGCTACATCAACATCGATTGCACCCGTACCATATTTCTACGCACCAGAAAATGCATGGCTACGACTTTGAACCTCTGGTACAGTTCTCCCACTGGGCACAAGGGAAACAATGGGACGATGACAGATTTTTTGCACGCGTTCTATTTAGTGACGAAGCGTCATTCACCAACAGCGGTACCGTAAACCGGCATAATATGCACTATTGAGCAACGGAAAATCCTCGATGGCTGCGACAAGTGGAACGTACTTCCAACGTGATGGATGTCCGGCACGAAGCTCGCGTGCGGTTGAACCGGTATTGAATAGCGTATTTCATGACAGGTGGATTCGTCGTCGAAGCACCATACCATGCCCCGCACGTTTACCGGATCTGACGTCCCCGGATTTCTTTCTGTGGGGAAAGCTGAAGGATATTTGCTATCGTGATCCACCGACAACGCCTGACAACATGCGTTCCCGCATTGTCAATGCATGTGCGAACATTACGGAAGGCGAACTATTCGCTGTTGAGAGGAATGTCGTTACACGTATTGCCAAATGCATTGAGGTTGTCGGACATCGTTTTGAGAATTTATTGCATTAATGTGGTATTTACAGGTAATCAACGCTCTAACAGCATGCGTTCTCAGAAATGATAAGTTCACAAAGGTAGATTTATCGCATTGAAACAAGCGAAATAAAATGTTAAAACCCACGTTCTGTATCTTAATTTGAAAAACCTACCTGTTACCAACTGTTCGTCTAAAATTGTGAGCCATATGTTTGTGCCTATTTCAGCGCCATCAGTCACAACTAAAACATTCATATTTCTTTACGTACTATCCGAATATGTAATAAAAAATGGTGGTTCGTATTTTAAAAAACGCAGTTGATATCCGTTTGACCTATGGCAGCGCCATCTAGCGGGCCAACCATAGCGCCATCTAGTTTCCCCCTTCAATATAGACAAGTTTCGTTCTTTGTAGTTTTTTGGTTTGACGCTTGTTTCGTGAGATATTTGGCCAGGTCACGATCAATGGACCACCCTGTATAAAAATCGTAATACCACTTCAATTTGAAGCAAACTTTCGTTTATTTGCCAACATTTCACGAAGTTTATCCTCACAGCTTGTATGTCAATCGAAATATTACTGCACTGCCACGCCTTGCGCTATTTAATGGAGCTGATAGTGGCATTTTTGGAAACATATCAGAATTCTCATTTGGCGAAGTAGCTTAAAGGAAATGACAGCATTGCAGTAATTTATTTAAGATATAAACACTTCAGTATTTCATATTACACTTTTAAGCAGATGAAGTGGAGCTGAGTTTCCGTTGCAGGTAAAAATTGATCGTAGGGCCTAAACGAACTTTCTGAGATGAAGTTATGCATTGTATTCATTTGTAAAGTCTTTTACATAATTCAAGATCGACTTTTTTTCTAAGAAGACATATTTTATCCAGTGTGTTGTGATAGACTAGTGATTCCCATTCTTTATATTCAGTTTCATTTACAAACAGATTCAGAGTAATTGGCACCATACATATAAAAGTAATTTACACAGATAATGTTCAGTTCAAAAGTTGGGTAGTAAAGGACATTGTAGATCAGAATACGAGCGACATTGTAATCGGAATTTAAAACTCTCGCAGGTTTTGATTACGTGTTTTCAGATGATTAGTTTAACAATAAAGTTAAAAATATACCGTCTGATTTCTGCCTCCCACCCGATTTCTTCAGCCACACATCGGCTAATGCAGCATCAACCCAACTACGATGTGAAGCTTGGGTAAAGTATTCAGCTACCAAAAGCAATAAAGGTTACAACATTCACTCTAAGAAAAAACGACGATCCACGAAAAATTTATCCAAATGAGAGGAAAATCGGTAGATGTGACGTACATGTGCTGACGAACAAATGACTGCAATTTCGGATATTTATTCAAGAGATAGAGCTTCATAAATTGAGCAAGTAACTAACACGTTTGTCTATCTCTGGGTCTTGTGTAAGTATTACACGGCTTTGCATTGATTGATACAGTTGTTGGATGTCCTCCTGGCGGATATAGTGCAAAATTCTGTCCAATTTGTGCGTTATATTGTCAAAACCCGGATCTGGTATGAGAGCCCTGCCCTTAACGCTCCACGCGTTCCCAATTGGGAAGAGATTAGGCGAACTTGCTGGTAAAGGTAGCGGTTGGCAAGCATGAAGACAAACAGTAGAAACTCTCACCGTGCGTCGGTGACCATTACCTTGCTGAAATGTGAGCCCCGAGTGGCTTGCCATGAACGGAAACAGAACAGGGCGTAGAATATCGTGATCGTACCGCTGTTATGTAAGGGTGCCACGAATGACAAGTAAGGCGGTCTTGCTATGAAATGAAATTGCCCCCAAGGACAAAACTCCTGCTTGTTGTACGTTATGGCGGTCGGCAGTCAGGTTCGACACGTTTCCGCTGGTCATCAACGCTCAGTTCGAAGTGGGACTCATCACTGAAGAGAATTCAACTCGTCAATGATAAGATTCCATACCGAATGTGCGCGACACCATTGCAAACGGTCTTGTTGGTGTATGGAGGTCAATGGTAGTTTGCGCAAGGGACGCCTCGAGCTCCATTGTTTTCCAGTGAAGTACCAGTCGCACGTCGGATCGATGATAACAACGAATCTCGGGTTCTGAGTGCCTGTCTGTAGATTAATCGGTCCTCCCATTCTGTCGTCTCTCTAGTTCGACCACATGCTTCTTGACACTCAGTTTCGCCATGGCTCATGTAATGCCACTTCCTCGGACGAAAAATGAAAATCAAAAATTAGCTCCAAAATTCCCAAAGATTTCCCCAAAACAAGTTACAAATTCCATGAAAAATGAACAAGCAAACGAATTTCCAGTTAACACTATTATTTGGATATTAACGAGTAACTGAATCAGGAATCTAATACTTAGTAATTTATTAGCATATGAAAGAAAGATAGTAATCCAGTAAAATCAAACTCAAAATTCAAAATCATAGTGAATCGCAAAATCATCATAATTCAAATTCGCAAAGTAGAAGCAACGTTCCCAAAGAATACTCCGTGTAAGTACTCTTTGCGATTCGTGAGTAATGGCTAAGGATAAGTCAATCCATTGTCACTACGTTACGAGAGTTATCCGAAGCAGGTCATACTTTTGAATGCTCGTATATGTAGGCGCAATTAGATTGTTTTTTCAGAATTGATTATTGCGATCTACTATGACGCAGTGAAACGATACTTTGACTTCAAATATTACGTTATTTAGAATTCAGATAGAGGACTTGCATATATTAGACAGAAGTGACTTTTAATTACATAACCTGAAGTTAACACTATTTAGGAAGTGAACACAGATAGACAATTTCATTCGTAATAACTAATGGACTGCGGAACTTGGCGACAGTTACGAAGCATAAAATTTATAATTCCCCCCAACACCTGGGAAAGCTTCTTCCTCACGGCTCTGTTAGGAAATGACTAATATTGTGTAATAAACCAGCATATCGTGTCAGTTCATGCATTTACCATTCGAGTTTTAGAATATTATTTATACAGATAACGTGCTGCGATATTATTTGACTGACGCGCTCGGCGCTTAAATAGAAGCTTCTTGACGTTAGGAATTAATAACACTGTTACGACTGATTATAGATTTGAGGTTACAACCAGTCTGTAGGGAATTTGGTGTCGTTGGAACTAATTTGAACTTATCATTAATATTTAAATAGCAACTGATAAACCATCGATTATAAACGATTTAATTACGACATTTGGTGATGTAAATATCTCACACAAGTCGCGAGTTCAATTCATCAATGTTCTGTTTTGTAACGTCGATACCGATAGATAAGAAAGAACAATCTCATTGCTCTAACGCTGAGTGTTAGCCAAGACCGAAGATCCGAAGGACGTTACACTCACCCACTCCTGCCAACATTGTCGGACTGTGTCATCAGTCCTATTCTGATGTCGAGCGATTCGCCGATTACCCCACCTGTCTTCTTCGAGGGCAGCTTCACGTCCTCTTTCAAATGCTGACGTCTGCATACATTGTTCACGCGCCTGTCAGCGAGGCATAGCTATCGTCCAACTGGGTGCACGGAAACAAATTCGCCAAAACTTTATACCCCGTCATCGACACGTCCCAAGATTACTATCCTTGCCAGCTGCCCGGTGAAATTGCGCTGCCGGCCGCTGTGGTCTAGCGGTTCAGGCGCTCAGTCCGGAACCGCGCGACTGCTACGGTCGCAGGTTCGCATCCTGCCTCGGGCATGGATGTGTGTGATGTCCTTAGGTTGGTTAGGTTTAAGTAGTTCTAAGTTCTAGGGAACTGATGACCACAGAAGTTAAGTCCCATAGTGCTCAGAGCCATTTGAACCATTTTTTTGAAATTGCGCTGCAGCGTGACACATTCAGCCATCGACCCTCAAGGTTTACAATTTTGCATTTTTCGTCGATACCTGCAGGAATATCAGTTTGTGACCAGTATTTTTCTCTTCAACACTTCAAGTGTTAGGCAATTGTGTGCACCATGCCCACCTGTCCCTCGTCCCATCCTGACTTGTCCAGTTAACCTGATTATACACTGAAGAGCCAAAGAAACTAATACACCTGCCTAATATTGAGTAGGGCCCCCGCGATCAAGCAGAAGTTCCACAAAACGATGAGGCATTGACTCGAATTGTCTGAATCAGTGCTGGAGAGAATTGACACCATAAATCCTTCAGGGCTGTCCATAAATCTGGAAGAGTACGATGTGGTAGAGATCTCTTCTGAACAGCACGTTGCAAGGCATCCCAGATACTATCAATAATGTTCATGTCTGGGGGGAGTTTGGTGGCCATCGAAAGTGTTTAAACCAGAAGAGTGTTCCCGGAGCCACTCTCTAGCAATTCTGGACGTGTGGGACGTCCTTTTGGAATAACTCAAGTCCGTCGGAATGCACAATGGACATGGAAGGATGCAGATGATCAGACGGGATGCTTACGTATGTATCACCTGTGAGAGTCGTATCTAGAAGTATCATGTGTCCCACATCACTTCAAGTGTACACGCCCCACACCATTACAGAGACTCAACCAGCTTCAACAATCCCCTGCTGACATGCAGGGTGCATGGATTCACGAGGTTGTCTCCTTAATCGTACACATCCATCCGCTCGTTACAATTAGAAACGACACTCGTCCGACCAGGGAACATGTTTCCAGTCATCAACAGTACAATGCCCGTGTTGACGGGCCCAGACGAGGGTAATGCTTTGCGTAGTGCAGTCATCGGTTCCGAAAGCTCATATCGATGATGTTACGTTGAATGGTTCGCACGCTGACACTTGTTGATGACCCAGCATTGAAATCTGCAGCAGTTTGCGGAAGGGATGCATTTCTGTCACGTTGAACGATTCTCTTCAGTCGCCGTTGGTCTCGTTCTTGCAGAGTCTTTTTCAGATCGCAGCGATGTCAAAGATCTGATGTTTTACCGGATTCGTGATATTCACGGTAGACTCGTGAAATGATCATACGAGAAAATCCCCACTTCATCTCTTCTTCTGTGTCCCATCGCTCGTGCGCCGACTATAATACCACATTAAAACTCACTTAAAACTCTGCCATTGTAGCAGCAGTAACCGATCTAACAACTGCGCCAGACACTTGTTGCCTTATGTAGGCGTTGCCGACCGCAGCGCCATATTCTGCCTGTTTACATATCTCTGTATTTGAATATACATGCCTATATCAGCGTTTTTGGCGTTTCTAAAACAGTTAAAGCGCTGCACTGCGCAGAAAAGCTGAAGCTTCCAGGACACTAAAAACTTTATTTTTAGTATTTCATATAATTATTGACAATCTGACGTCATAGTCTACTCATTGAGAGTACAATAAAAGCAGCATTAAAGATAGAAAATGTCTGTATGTCTTGAGGCAAAATAACTAAAGGTGCTCACATTGCGCAGACTTTATTGTCTAGTATTTCATAAGAGCACTTTCGGAGTTCCAACGAACTTTACACATAGTTTCAAAACTTTTCGATCCTTTTTTCGCTGGCTCCTCTCACAGAATAATGAAAGAAGACAAGTTCATCGCTTACTACATTTTCGCTGTGCACGTAGTAAAACTTCAGGAACAGGTATGTTTTCTTTAATTTATTAATTCTTTACTGCTACCTCAATTCACAACATAAGTTGCACACTTTATCCACGTATACCACACCGATTTCATCTTATCATTGTACTACACGCAGTTCAGGACATGTCACAAACATTGAAAAAAAAAGAAAAGAAAAAAACAACTTTTCTTAAAACTGAGTTTGATTTCTTGAAGAATCACCGAGCGATGAGGAGCAGTGGCTAACACACTGAACCCGCATTCTGGAGGACGACGCTTCAGACCTGCGTCGGGCTTTCCTCATTTAGGTTTTCCGTGATTTCCCTAAATCGCTTCTGGAAAAGTCCGGGATGGTTCCTTCGAACGGACACAGGCGATTTCTTTCCCCATCCTTTCCTAATCTATATCTACATCTTCGTCATTACTCTGCTATTCACTATAAAGTGCCTGGCTCAGGGTTCAATGAACCACCTTCAAGCTGTCTCTCTACCGTTCGACTCTCGAACGGCAAGCGGGAAGAACGAGCACTTAAATTTTCCTGTGCGAGCCCTGATTTCTCTTATTTTATCGAGATGATCATTTCTCCCTATGTCTGTGGGTGCCAACAGAATGTTTGCGCAATCGGAGGAGAAAACTGGTGATTGAAATTTCATGAGAAGATCCCGTCGCAACGAAAAACGCCTTTGTTTTAATGATTGCCACCCCAATTCACTTATCATGTCTGTGACACTATCTCCCCTATTTCGCGATAATACAAAAGGAGCTGCCCTTCTTTGTACTTTTTCAATGTTGTCCGCCAGTCTCATCTGATGCGGATCCCACACCGCATAGCAATTCTCCAGAATAGTGCCGACAAGCTTGGTGCAAGCAGTCTCTTTAGTAGACCTGTTGCACCTTCTAAGTGTTCTGCCAATAAATCGCAGTCTTTGGTTTGCTCTACCCACAATATTATCTATGTGATCGTTCCAATTTGGGTTATTTGTAAGTATAATCCCTAAGTATTTAATTGAATTTACAGCCTTCAGATTTGTGTGACTCATCGCTTAATCAAAAAATTAGCTTATTTCTTTTAGTACTCATGTGAATAAATTCACACTTTTCTTTATTCAGGGTCAATTTCCACTTTTCGCACCATGCAGATATCTTATCTAAATCATTTTGCAAGTCGTTTTGATCATCTGATGACTGTACAAGAC